>NC_080022.1:145492470-146916355 GCF_030020395.1 Manis pentadactyla
GATGCTCCACATCACTAATCATCAGAGAAATGCAAATTAAAACCACAATGAGATATCATCTCACACCAGTTAGGATGGCCAACATCCAAAAGACAAACAACAACAAATGCTGGCTAGGATGTAGAGAAAGGGGAACCTCCTACACTGCTGGTAGGAATGTAAATTAGTTCAACTGTTGTAGAAATCAGTATGGAGGTTCCTCAAAAAACTAAAAATAGAAATACTATTTGACCCAGGAATTCCACTCTTAGGAATTTACCCTAAGAAAACAGGATCACAGATTCAAAAAGACATATGCACCCCTATGTTTATCGCAGCACTATTTACAATAGCCAAGAAATGGAATCAACCTAAGTGTCCATCAGTAGATGAATGGATAAAGAAGATGTGGTACATATACACAATGGAGTATTATTCAGCCATAAGAAGAAAACAAATCCTACCATTTGCAACAACATGGATGGAGCTAGAGGGTATTATGCTCCGTGAAATAAGCTAGGTGGAGAAAGACAAATGCCAAATGATTTCCCTCATCTATGGACTGTAACAACAAAGCAAAAACTGAAGGAACAAAACAGCAACAGAACCCAAGAATGGACTAACAGTTATATGGAAGGGAAAGAGACTGGGAGGGTGGGTGGGAAGGTAGCGATAAGGGGATTTAGGGGTATTATGATTAGCATATATAATATGGGGGGGGCACGGGGAAGGCAGTATAGCACAGAGAAGACAAGTAGTGACTCTATAGCATCTTACTACACTGATGGACAGTGACTGTAATGGGGTATGTGGTGGGGACTTGATAATAGGGGGTAATGTAGTAACCACAATGTTGCTCATGTGAAACCTGAGCATAAGATTGTATATCAATGATACCTTAATAAAAAAAAAAGTAGCCTCATTTGGATGCAGTCTGGGTCAAATGTTCCTTTGCATCAGAAAGATAAAGATAAAATAATCATATTTCAGTTCTTCTGTACTTCCCGAAAAGGAAAATGAACATTTAAGTGGTTGATAAAATTGAAAAGCTGATTATACATAGTTATCACCATATTGAGGGAGTACATAAAAATCAAACAGATTGAATTACGTTATTTTAAAAAGTGACACGACAATTGTACCATTTTAGAAGAACATAAAGGCAGGGATTAAGTAAGTGTCTTAAAAAACCATCCACAAGGAAGGTCAAATTCATTTTCAGTATTTTTCAACATGTTAGAAGAATGAAGAGTAGAGGCGTTTAAAAGAACAACAGATTCTTCATGAGGCAAATGTTAAAATGTGGAGCCTAAGCTCAGACAAATACAGAGATGAGTAAGGGCCAGGTCTAATGTGCTGAGGTACTCCATCCTATAGCAAATCTGAGATATATAGGTACACTCAACGGTATAACTTAAAAAAATTTTTTTGGTCCATTTTGTTGCATGTGCACCTCTTGCAATAAATTTGAGTCAGCACCAATGACAGCTCTGCAGTTCTCCTCTGTGGTACTGATCAGGTGGTTGCAGAGCTCCGGCTCACAGCGACACAATGCAGCTGAGCAGGCAAGCAGAGCCCACAGCTAGAAGCGGTTCCCACTCTCCAGAACAAGGCGACCTCTAAGCTTAAGTTTCCCGGAGAAAATGAGATGCTGATGTTGAAGACAACCCTATGGTAAGCTATCATTTAAATCAGTAAAAGATCGACTTCAGGATTTTTTTCCTTTCTCCTTTCTTTAATGAAAAAGTCAATGTTAGGTTTGAAAATATATTCAATAGCAAGTGCATGCACCAGAAATTTGCTGCAGTGTCAGTTGAGGGGTTTATTTTTAATGTTAATATTCATTCACTTTGTAAATATACACATTATTTTCCTTTAGAATTGGCACTGAAATATACAGAAAAAAATCATTTTACAAAATGTGAGGTTTAAAGGTATAATGGTACTGGTCTGGAATTTTCAAGTGCCTTAAAATATTTTGCAAGGACATATTTATCCTAAAAAGACAAAGATGAATTTCAAAGTACTGTTTCAGTATCTAAATAAAATCTCACCCTATACACACACACATACTATTACATTACTGCAGAGATGAAAAAAAAACAAAACAAAACAGAGACCCGACAGCCATTTTTTCCTATCTGAGTAAGAAAGATTATAAAAAATAGAAATAGCTTAAAATACTGTTTGCAGAGAATGTCATTTGATAATATTAAGTAAGACTCTGGGAAGGTAAATAAGAAAACTATGATAAAAGAAGGGAGAAAATGAAGGAAAAATTGCAGGAGTAGGGGGAGAGAGTCTCTCTATCACATAGCCTCAGTTGGAGGATTAAGCATTTGGACTATAAATGAAGGGGAGCTTTGTTAGTTTAATCACTGGAACAATTATAAAAGGACTCAACAACAATGAGGTTTATTGAAAATTTTGCCTAATGCTAACTGACCCATGCAGATGCCTAATTGTATTTGCATATTAAAAGAAGGGTGTATCTGTTTGTTTTCAGGCTTTGATGGAATATCAGATATTGAAAATGTCTCCCAGCCTGTTCATCCTTCTGTTTCTCACACCTGGTATTTTATGCATTTGTCCTCTCCAGTGTACATGCACAGAGAGGCACAGGCATGTGGACTGTTCAGGCAGAAACTTGACTACATTACCATCTGGACTGCAAGAGAATATTATCCATTTAAATCTGTCTTATAATCACTTCACTGATCTGCATAACCAGTTAACCCAATATACCAATCTGAGGACCCTGGACATTTCAAACAACAGGCTTGAAAGCCTGCCTGCTCAGTTACCTCGGTCTCTCTGGAATATGTCTGCTGCTAACAACAACATTAAGCTGCTTGACAAATCTGATACTGCTTACCAGTGGAACCTTATGTATCTGGATGTTTCTAAGAATATGCTGGAAAAGGTTGTCCTCATTAAAAATACACTAAGAAGTCTTGAGGTTCTCAATCTCAGTAGTAACAAACTTTGGACAGTTCCAACCAACATGCCCTCCAAACTACACGTCGTTGACCTGTCTAACAATTCCTTGACACAAATCCTTCCAGGAACATTAATAAACCTGAAAAATCTCACACATCTTTACCTGCACAATAATAAGTTCACATTCATTCCAGATCAAGCTTTTGACCAACTCTTTCAGTTGCAAGAGATAACCCTTTACAATAACAGGTGGTCATGTGACCATGAACAAAACATTACTTACTTATTGAAGTGGATGATGGAAACAAAAGCCCATGTGATAGGGACTCCCTGTTCTAGGCAAATATCATCTTTGAAGGAACATAACATATACCCTACACCTTCTGGATTTACCTCAAGCTTGTTAACTGTAAATGGGATGCAGACAGTGGACACCATTAACTCTCTGAGTATGGTAACTCAATCCAAAGTGACCAGAATTCCCAAACAATATCAAACAAAGGAAACAACGTTTGGTGCCACTCTAAGCAAAGACACCACCTTTTCTAGCACTGACAAGGCTTTTGTGCCCTATCCAGAAGATACATCCATAGAAACGATCAATTCACATGAAGCAGCAGCTGCAACTCTAACTATTCATCTCCAAGATGGAATGGTTACAAACACAAGCCTCACTAGCTCAACAAAATCATCCCCAACACCCATGACCCTAAGTATTACTAGTGGCATGCTGAGTAACTTCTCTGAGAGGCCTCAACAAAGCACAACCCTTAACTTACGGAGGGAAGAGACAACCACAAATGTAAAGACCACTCACTTACCTTCTGTGGCAAGTGCTTGGAAAGTAAATGCTTCATTTCTCTTAATGCTCAATGCTGTGGTCATGCTGGCTGGCTGAGGGTCTGCATTTTCTGAAACTAATGAAAGAACACCTCCCTGATGTACAGCTGGGAAAATACACCCCTACCTAACCAGTGATTCAAGCTATATTAAATATTCAAGAAAGCCAGTCTTACATTTCTGACTCTGATGTAAATGAAGTAACTTGTCTTAAATAAAAGAAGTGCACAATGTCTTGGTACTTGATGCTATCTTACCGTCTTAATTAAATAAAACTAATGAGTTCCTTCTTTTTAAATGAAATGCTTTCTTTTTAAGGCTTCAATTTATTGCACAAAACAAAGCATCTAAACTTTAATATGTATTTTATGTATGTTTACACTGTCAAACATCTGGGAAAAAAAAATAAAAGGTCTATGCTCATAACTGTGTCATTCAGCATTCTAGTTGTACCAACTTTACTTTGTAGAATCAAAATGACCTGCCCGTTTTGTTCTGGGTGCACTGATAGAGGCTTTATGGCAAATGAAATGTTGGAGGTATCCAAGGATTTTGGATACACTAAAGTAAGACTGTGGTTGCCACCCCATGAATGGTTAGGCCACATCATTATTTTACACACAAGCCATAATTGTTTTAAATCTAAATGATGTCCTGCTTCTGAGGAACTCTTGGCTACTTTACAGATTATATAATGGACAAAAGCTCTTCAAAAAGCTAGGACACTAGGCTTTGCATTTTAATAAGGAACGTTTAATGGCTTTATTTTTTGAATTTAAGAAAACTATTAAAAACATAGTGAAAAGTTTAGTTTTAAGACTTATTGAAAGAACAGTTTTAATGCCTATCTAACAAGCCACATATTAATGGACATTTTAAATATTTACAAAATTCAAAGCCTTCTATGTGGAGGAGAGGGAAATTTATCTTTTACATTCCACATGTCAGAATCTGACTTACCTAAATTAAAAATAAGGTTAGTTTCAGGATAAAACATGAGGGTCTAACAAACATAGGCAGTACTAAGGGAGGGAGAGGGAGAAAAAAGGGAAAAGAGAATGGGAAGATGGGATTCATTTGGTGCTACAACCATGTGATGAACCCCATGAAACAGACAACAGGACTAGGGCTAGGCATTAACAGGTCTTGATGCTCCTAATCAAACCACCCTGGGACTCCAACCAGAAGAAAACTGATAATTTTCTACAAATATAAAAGTAAGCCACCTTAGGAATTAGAGATAAACATAAGTAATAGCCAAAAGTCAGAAAGAGAAGCCCTGAAATAAGGCTAGATTGAAATGCAGACAGCATAACTGAGATAGGTGGGCCACAAATGAGTTATTTAATTTGTGAGACATAAGGAAGAACTTATTTCAAGCTTTCCTAGAGTTGTGAAGAGTCCAGAAGGAAATTTTTATGCTCTTTGCTAAGAAATTTTAAAATTAAGACAGACTTCTTTCCTGGTTTGGGAAATTATGCAGAGAGAGAAAAAAGTAACAACCTTCTAATGTGCTCTTTTTTTTTTTTTTTTAAGGAACCAGGCTTATGGAAAGATTACAATAAAGCAATTCCTGTCCTATGCTGACTAGTACAGTGGTCCTTGAACAGGTTTTCTGCCCCAGCAAACCTAACTGGGCCACTATGTCAAGGAATTTCACCATGAAGTAAAGGGATTATTTGGAAAAGTTCCCTAAATGATTTTTAAATGCATTACTTTTCCAAATGGGCAAGCTTTTCTCCCTGTCTCCCAATCACTGATAGAGTGTCTTTACCATCAATGAGAGAGGATAATTGCTTAGATACACTGTACCATACACTTGTATCTTTTTAAAAAAATTAACACAGGTACTGAGTTTTCATAAAAAATAGGTTTCTAAGATTTAACTGTCTTTCACCCTGAGGGTGCCAAAAATTCAATGTTGTCTTAGAAATCCTATGAGGAGAAATCAGAAGAAAGTGAAATTATGAATTATAGCACTAGCAGCCTATGGATTATGCCAATCTTACTGACACACCTACAAAATGCAGAGGAAAAATTCAGTGAATTTACAAGTACAACACATGTCAACCACAGATTCTCAGTCCTTAGGAAGAACTATTATCTACCTTAAAGTGATTAGACAGATTTCCTTCTAAGGAAATTGTGTTCTTATCATTATTAATGGAGGAAGGCTCATTATCTGCCACTAAGAACTACAGTATTACTGGGCTCCCCAAACACTTCAAAATGCCTAAGTCCTCTCAAGCTCATAAGATATATATCTGTCTCTCCACCCCCAAGGCTTGTTTCTATTTTACAGACAATTTTTGTTTCTTAGCAGTCAGGAGGATCCAAGTAAGTGCACAAACACAAAAACAAATGCAACACAGGATAAGGCAGCAATGAAGAGTGTGTGCCCTAGTATCAGAGGCTCTAGGTCTAAATCCTGCCTCTGCCACTTCTTAGCTATACAACCCTGGACAAGTTACTACTGCTCTAAGTCACAGTTACCTCGAATTTATTCATAGTGTTTTTCTCTGAGCAGTAAATGATACAATTCACATAAAGCATTATCACAGTGCCTTGGATCCCCATATTCTATATTCAGGAACGTTGCTGCTGTTGTTAGGATTATTCTTATTACATGTGTTTGTCCAAGCCCAATGCTTAGAGAAATTCTCATAAAAGGAAATATCCCAGCTCTATAACGTAAGAGCAAGAGAATGAAAGGGTGTTTGCTTCAGTCTCTGTTCCTCCACCCTTTAGAATTTGGGTCCAGATATTAGTGGAATAGGGACCCAGAAGAAAGAGAAACATTCAGTTATCACAGCAGAATGAGAAGATGCCTTCTATGGCTAACTTAAAAGATCATAAATATGTGCTGCTCAATAATCTTTCATAATGATGCTCTGAAGCAATACCAAATTCTTTTAACTGACACCCAAAATGTCAGGCAAAAGTCAACCTAAAATCTTTTAAAAGATTATTCTTAATTAAATACATTTTCAGAACTAGATAAGGAATGATACCATATATTGCAAACTAAGAGCCAACATCATGCTTAACAGTGTAGTTATTTCTATTAAAATCAGAATCCAAACAATCTTTTACAGAAACGACAGATAAAATTACAGGGAAATAAGAAAAAATAATTATTAACAGGTGAAATAACTGTCTATCCAAAGCATACCTCAAGAGCATCTTAAGAAGAGTATCTTCAAGTAAATAACAAAATAAATATGGAAACATTAATGTTTTTCTCATATGCTGGCAACATATAATTAGAAAATTACAGAAAAACGATACCATTCATGACAGTAACAAGCAAAACATACAATGCTAAGAAATAACATTCACATGAAATGTGCAAGACAAAAGCTTTAAAATATTAATGAGAGGTATAAATCAAGACTTGATGGAGATGAGAAACAAAGGTCTATTAACTTATTCTTCCACTCAATAAATATAATTCAGCACCTGGAGTGTACCCGGCACCAAGGCCACGTACAGGAGATACACCCTGATTGGCACTGGAAAGATGTGACTGTTTCCAGTATAGCTCATGGACTAAGGCAACGCTGGCAACATTCCAAGGAGATTCTTTTTGGAACATCACATAAAACACTTAAGTTCATCTGGAAAAAATAACAGGCAAGAATAGAAAAAGGAAGAAATAGTAAAGGTTTCTTAGTCTTTCTCCAGAGGAAAAATCAGCTTAATAATTAAGACAGAATGACAGTGGCATAAAAATAGAAAGGAAGATCACCACAGTATATTTAAGAATTCTCTGTGTCCCTCCATTTCCTCACAGGGTGTTATAAGAAAAAAATGAGCTAATACATGTAAACTGCCTAGATCAGTGCCCACCATAGAGTATGTTCTCGAACACTGTTAACTTTAGAAGCAAAAATCACAAATCAAAGGGGGAGGGAAAGATTCACTAAACAATGCTGGGAAAATTGGAGAACAGTCCAACTTAACACTCACTTCACGTTATAAACCTACACAGCAAACTAATAAAGATAACATTAAAAACAGGAACTCTTAAAACCAGCAGAATTTTAAAATTTATACAAATCTGTGTGGAAGGATTTTAAAGAAAATTAAAGAAAAAAATGACAAACAAATCAGCAATAGATTTCTCTACACAAAACCCCCCAACTTCTCTATACTGAGGAAATGAGCCTGTTAAAAAATATTCAAAGGGAATGCCATGATGGAGATTGTTAACCAAATGCTCATAAAATTGATAAGGAAATATACTTAGATTCCCCAACGGTAAATGGGCAAAGGACACATAAACAGAACATTTAAAAGATAGGAAGCATGGGGGTTGATAAGTATATGGGAGTATGATCAACCATATAATAATCAAGAAATAAACCCAAAATGTGGTATCATTCTCATTATTAAATCAGCAAGCAATTTTTTTAAGAGTTAATAAAAAATCAATGGTGGGAAAGACAATGAAATAGCTGCATTCACTCACATAGCGGTATAACTCTTTCAGACCACAAATAGCAACTGTGATGAGAAAACAGTCATTCTGAGTTTCTGCCTAGGCATTTCACAGAAGGACAACTCTGTATACACCCAGAGTCTGGACATTTAGATAAGGATCCAAGTTTAGGACTCCCACCACAAATCCACCATAAGTTCCTGCTTTGCTTTTCCTGGGGCACCTTTTAAAGTAACCTCTTAGTGAAAAGTTAGAGATCACCACCACAACCACTTTGGGAGGTGCTTACACCTGGGCTCTATCTCCTGCTCGCTTGTGACCTGGGACAGAGGCCTGCCTTTCCCCTGGCTCACTGCAAACTACCCCCACCCCCGACTCTGTTGCCCACATTTCTAGGATCCATAAGTAATAAATCTTATGACTTACTTCCTTTGTTTGAGTATACTGAAACGGCCATCAGTCAAAATGACACTGGGGTTTTCACTTCCCTGAAGTGGGAGCTCGGATGCAAAGGAAGCTACCTACCAACCCGTGTGGGTGGCCTATGCCTCCTCATTCAGCAGGTCTTAATCTGCATGGTCTCAATTTAATGCACCAGCTGTGGGCCTCCAAGCACAACAATGAGTGAGAAATCTAAATATTTTAACCCTTAACCTAGCAAATTCCAGTTAAATCACAGCATTCTAACAGCAAGAAAAATGGAAACGATGCGAAATATCTACCATTAGGAAATTTGTTAAGTAAATGATGATCCAGTGACCAGAATATGATTTATCCAATAAAAATATTTCTGAAGAGACTTTTTAAGTTTGAAATGTGGAAAACGCAGAGACAAGAAAGAAAGGCAAAGATTATAGGATGTAAACATGTCATAGAACTACATATAAAAACAACAAAAAAGAGAAATATAACAAAATGTTAATACTGTATACCAAGGATGTCTTATTATCTGCTTTGCCTTTGAAAAATGCAAGAGATCTAAGAAAAGAACTATTAAAAGAGCTGTGCAAGGGATCTGAGCTGAGCAGGAAAACAAGAAAGTAACAAGATTCAAAATGAACTGTGAATAGGTAGGGTGGTCAAGAATCTAGAGGCTATGATGAAATAAAGATCAGAGACAGAGAAGCACAATCAGAATTCTTAGACGTGCATATACAGGCATATCTCGTTTTTTTGCACTTCACTTTACTGTGCTTTACAGATACTGAGTTTTTACAAATTGAAGGCTATGGCAACACTGCATTGAACAAGTCAAAGGGCACCGTTTTCCCCAACAGCACTTGCTCACTTTGTGTCTCTGTGTCACACTTTAATAATTCCCACAATATTTCAAATTCTTTCATTATTATTGCATTTCTCATGGTGAGCTGTGATCAGTGATCTCTGATGTTAGTATTGTAATGTTCTGGGGCACCATGAACCATGCCCATATAAGATGGCAAACTTAATAAATGTCATGTATGGTTTGACCACTTCAGTGACCTGCTGTTCCTCATCTCTTTCCCTCTCCTTCAGCTTCCTTATTCCCTGAAACGACCATATTGAAATCAGGCCAATTAATAACCCTACAATGGCCTCTAAGTGTTCAAGTAAAAATAGAGTCACATGCATCTCTCACTTTAAATAAAAAACTAGAAATGATTTAAGTTTAAGTGAAGAAGGCATGTTGAAAGCCGAGACAGCCCAAAAGCTAAGCCTCTTGTACCAGCCAGCCAAGTTGTGAATACAAAGGAAAAGTTCTTGAAGAAAATTAAAGTGCTTCTCCAGTGAGCACCTGAATGATAAGAAAATGGAGTAGCCTTATTGCTGATATAGAGAAAGTTTTAGTGGTCTGGTTAGATCAAAGGCACAACATTCCTTTAACCCAAAGCCTAATCACGAGCAAGGCCCTAACTCTCTTCAATTCTGTAAAGGCTGAGAATGGTGAGCAAGCTGCAGAAGAAAAGTCTAAAGCTAGCAGAGGTTGGTACATGAGGCTTAAGGAAAGAAACCATCTCTGTAACATACAAGGTGAGGCAGGGCCCTTAAGAATTATGCTAACTCTACTCTGCCTATGCTCTGTAAATGGAAAAACAAAGCCTGTTTACACATGGTTTACCGAAAATTTTAAACCTACAGTTGAGATCTACTACTCAGAAAAAGATTCCTTTCAAAAAATATTACAGCTCATTGACAAAGCTCCCGGTCACCCAAGAGCTCTGATGGAGATGTGCAGTAAGATTAATGTTATTTTCATGCCTACTAACACAGCATCCATTCTGCAGCCCACAGATCAAGAGTAATTTCAACTTCAAGTCTTGTTATTTAAGAAATACATTTTGTAAGGTGATAGGTGCTATAGAGTCTTTTAACAGATCTGGGAAAAGTAAAACTGAAAACCTTCTGGAAAGGATTCACCATTATAGATGCCATTAAGAACATCTGGGTTCATGGCAAGAGGTCAAAACATCAAC
This sequence comes from Manis pentadactyla, assembly GCF_030020395.1. Classification (NCBI taxonomy): domain Eukaryota; kingdom Metazoa; phylum Chordata; class Mammalia; order Pholidota; family Manidae; genus Manis; species Manis pentadactyla. The sequence continues at coordinate 145,503,124 of NC_080022.1, forward strand.
ATTAACAGGAGTTTGGAAGAAGTTGATTCCAACTTGCATGGAGACTTTGAGGAGCAAGTAGCTGCAGATGTGGTAGGAATAGCAAGGCCCTAACTCTCTTAAAGTTTAATGGAATTGGAAGTGAAGCCTGAAGATGAGATTGAATTGCTATAACCTCGTGACAAAACTTGAACGGATAAAGAGTTGCTTTTTATGGATTCATGAGATGGAATCTACTCCTGAGGAAGATGCTGCGAAGACTGTTGAAATGAGAACAAAGGATTTGGAATATTCCATAAACTTAGTTGATAAGGCAGCAGCAGGGTTTGAAAGAATTTTGAAAGGATCTACTGTGGGTAAAATGCTACAAACACCACTGCACATTACAGAGAAATCATTCATGAAAGGAAGAGTCAATTGATGCAACAAACTTGGTTGTTTTCTTATTTTAAGAAATTGCCAGAGCTACCTCAGGCTTCAGCAACCTTCACCTTGATCAGCCAGCAATCAACCTCAAGGCAAGACCTACCACCAGCAAAAAGATTATTACTCACTGAAAGCTCAGATGATGGTTAGCATTTTTTTAGCAATGAAGTATTTTTAAATTAAGATGTGTACATTGTTTCTTCAAACATAATGCTATTGCACACTTAACAGACTACAGTACAATATAAACAACTTTTATATGCACTGGGAGACCAAAAATTTCATTTGACTTGCTTTATTGCAGTAGTCTGGAATCAAACCTGCAATATCTCTGAGGTATTCTGTATGCTGCATTAGTTTATGTTAGCTCTACATGGTCACTGCTGTCAGGATTGCTCCCCAACAAATTTAACCAGACACAGTCTTTTCTCTCCTTAAAAAAGAAAATCTAAAAAACCATAAAACCTTCAGTAATTCCCCATGTCTCAGAATAAAATCTATACTCTTAATACAGCTTACTGTATGACTAGGCCCTTGCTTCCCTTTATAGTATCATCTTAAATTTCCCAGCTTCCTCACACTGTATGCTTCAGACAAAATGTCTTTCTGTCCCTCTAATTCACCATGCTCTCTCTCACCACCAAGCTTTCAGAGATGCTGCATGTCCTCTTTGGTACATTCCTTTCCTTCTTCTCCTGGCAAACCTTTATCCATCCTTTTGGTTCCAGTTTAGATATCACTATCTCCTTAGGAAATTTTTTTTTTACCATCTTGATCTAAATTTATAAATAAAAGAATGAATTAATATAGATCAAAGATGTGACTGGTGGGCTACAAATGACTTACTTAATCAGAGACCACATCAAACCCCCAAGTCTTATTCTACAGTATTAATTTCTTCCATTAGGTCAACGACATAGCTTCATAGTCCAGAGAAAGCAGAAGAAAAGTTAAGAATAGAGGAGGATTTGGCTAGGTTGCTACTTATACAAGAAATTAATTGTGGGTAGTAGGGAGTTACTTTTGGAACGGTTCCAGAAAAGATTAATTCTGATACTTGTGAACAATTTAGCACAAGTAGATAGCTCAAGGGAAATCAATCAGGGAAACAAACAAAGCCACCTTAATGGTGTTAATGTGTTATAAGCAGATTCAATTGCTTCACACTTTGAAAAGTGTGGTGAGGCATGAGGTTTTTAAGAAGCTCAACTTTAAAGAAATGCCATTTTGGTTAAACAGCCCCAACTCCACTAAACAGATTTAGAAACCAGTTGAGACATAGGCTCAATACACCCATTTATCTTCCCTATAAATTGTAGCCTGATATTCTGAATTTGTTGGAAGTTATTGATGAGGTCAAAGCACAGAAATTAAACACATACACACACAATAAAAACAGCAAAACTATATACTTCTTTTCTGATCAAAACAGTTTAATGTATTTAAAATATTGTGATTTAACAAAAATAGCATGAGATAAGGTTTTGTCACCTACAGCCTGTGCTATCTTGGGCAAGTAAGTAAATATGTCCTCTGGCAAAAATCTAGTTAAAACATGTATTCTATATGGGTATTTTAAGGAACAGATTAAATAATGCATATTAAGGCACTTAGGTGCTACATAAATATTTTAAAGATTGCTGCTCTCCCTTGCATAAGAGATTCTTGGGTAATTAACAATATCAGGAATGGAAATGACAGTCCATAATGGTACATAATGACCTATGTATGTTAACTACATACATAACTACACTTTAAATAACTAGTTTACAAGGTTTGTTATTCATCTATCCCATGGGAAATAAGATTTAGCAGTAAAATATCAGCTATCTGAATATTTTACATGGGTATCTCAAGGCCAAATATCAAATAAATCTGAAGAAATAATAACAGGAAATGTAGTTTTTCACTTTGTGTTATTTTGTTGCCCATAGTTACACTTCACACAAACAAACTGAACACTTCTGGCAGGCTGAAGGAGTTCAAATGCCTGTCAAATGCTTGCCTCAATAGAAAATAAGCTAAGGTTTAATAGCTTTCCATTGAAAAAGAAAAAAAAAAAACATTGGTAGGGGAAAACAAGGATGCCATACACCACAGTAACCACTGGAAAGGGCTTTGCTTCCCAGCTAAAGCCTCAGCGGCCACCATTCCATCTGACACACTGCGGTATGAGGGCCGCTGGCATACAGCCACAGCCGTTTACCGGTTCTATTACTTACACATCAGATATGCAGCGGTATTTCCTCATACTGATGACAAATAATTTTAAAAAGCAAGTAAATGTTTAAAATAAAAATAATTTCACTTATTTTTAAGCCCTAGTATTTCTTCATTGTAGGGCTTTTCTACAATGATTACACAAAAACTTTTTTGCTTTAACAAAATATACTTGGATGAAATGTTCTAAGTCTCCTGCCTTAAATTCTAAATTAAAAAAATAACAGCTGCAGGAGATTAAATATAAACTTAGAGACATACTGTAAAAGCTAAAGTCTCTGTAAAGCATTAAAATGAATCAAAGAATCAAGGAGTCACCTGTAATTAGTAAAACATCTTCATATATCAATTATGAGTTGACTATAAACTGATTTCAATTTTAAAAATAAATGTCATACATGAGACTTCAAATTTTAAATTTTTGTATTTTTTCTTCAAAGCAGTCATGTTTGAGTCATTAAACTCTTACTCCAATGAGGATGTCACTAGTGAAAACACCTATGTGATCCCTTCTTTCAAATATTACTATAAGCCCATTTATAAATCATACAAGAAAAACTTCATTTTAAACAAAAAAATTTCAAGTACGAACTTTCCTTCCAAATTTAAAAAGAACATGCTTCAGACTTTGACAGCACTTTTAAAATATATTTCCCTAAAATGCTGTGCTCAAAAGCAGCAGGTTTTGAACTAAGTACATCACCTCCAACAGTGACTCTTCTGAAAGGAATAATATTCATTGGGTGTTATTCTGAGATGCTTGTTCTAGAATTTTTCCATGTTATTTTATATAATCACACCTCATAAGTGTATCTCAGGATTATTTCCTTTCAAGGATTACATACTTACAATAAAAGAGGTGAGTCACAGTTGATTAAAAACCAAGTGTGTTTTCATAGCAATAGATGGACTACAGCCACTGTCGTCTTTTTGTAGTTTGTGACTACGTGTTAAGTCATAACCACCCGATTATTCAGTATGTATCAATCACTAAATCACCTTTGCTGAATAAATCAAAGCCTTGTTTCAGTAATATCGAAGACCACTATACTTCTATACAACACGTATCACAGAAAACAAAACCACTCAAGAAATATTTGGCTCAATTCACAACTCCAATTCTAATCACTATTATTGAAATTAGCCTTTTAACAAAATGACTTTCTACTGTCTAAAGGTAGAAATTTACAACTAATATAAGTACTGTAAAATGCAAATAATGTGAGCAGCATCAAAGATTATGAAGAGACTTATGTGAGATGCTAAGAAACATAGGATTTACCTTATTAGCCAGTGGTTTTTTGAACTGTAGTACCTATATAATGGAGTGGTATAGGAAATAGGTATTTAATAGTTCTGTATTTCTTTCTACTATTCTCTTTTGTTTACTGATTTTCTAGTTACGGCAACCAATACTTATTTTCTATTTAAAATATAACATATTTTCCTTTAAGAAAAAAGTTTTTTCAAAAGTCAATAAAAATATTGAGAAAATAACAGTATGACAATATGAAGAAGTGGCAAAAATCCCAAAGATGGTATATGAATGCCTTAAGAATGAAAACTTAGCTAAGAATAACACATAAAAGGTTTTATCTAGGAGTGAGACGGTCATATTTTTAGAGATCACTCTGGTAGTAATGTGGAAGATGGAGGGAATGGGGTAAAATGTTGGTGACAAAGAATCCAAGACCAGAGGTCAGCATCCACTAGTGATACCCTGCCCTCATGTTGCTTGTAGCCTGTTTTTGAATGGCCTGAAAACTAAGAATGGTTCTCATTTTTAAAGAGTTGTTAAAAATAAAACAACAAAAAAAGAAAAAACAAAACTGTATTTAGCTTGTAAAGCCTAAAATATTTGTTACCCAGTCCTTTGCAGGAAAGGTTTGCTAACCCCAGCTTAGACAACTGATAAAACTACAAACTGAGCCTGTAATATGAAAATAAAGCATAAATTCTTTTTCTGAAGCAATATCAATAAGACTTTGATTAAGAAGTGAAGAGTGATGCTAAGGCTTCTGTTTAAAGTTCAAGGTAGATGGAGATACCAATATCCAAGGGAAGAAAACAGGAGAGCCTCTTTTAAAAATTATTTTTAAAAAATCACTTTCTTAGGAATAATTAAAATTGTTAAAATGGCCATAATGTAGGTTAGCCAAAGCAATCTATATATAGATCAAATGTCAGTGGCATTTTTCACAGAACCAGAGCAAATAATCCTAAAATTTGTGTGGAACCATAAAATATCCTGAATAACCAACGCAATCTTGAGAAAGAAAAATGAGCTAGAGGCATCACACTCCATGATTTCAAACTATACTACAAAGCTATAATAATCAAAACAATAAGATAGAGGCACAAAAGAGACATATAGGTCAATGGAACAGAATAGAGAGCCCAGAAATAAACCCATGCTTAGATGGTCAATTAACATATTACAAAGGAGTCAAAAATATACAATAGGGAAAAGTCAGTCTCTTCAATAAATAGTGTTGGGAAAACTGGATAGATAGATGCAAAAGAATGAAATTGGATTACTGTCATACATCATACACAAAAATAAACTCAAAATGATTAAAGACCTAAATATAAGATCTGAAATCATAAAACCATGAAACATGAAAAATAGGCAGTAAACTCTTAGCAGAAGTAATTTTTTTCTGGATATGTCTCCCCAGGGAAGGGAAACAAAAGCAAAAACAAACAATTAGGATTACATTAAACTAAAAAGCTTCTACATTGCAAAAGAAGCCATTAACAAAATGAAATGGCAACCTACTGAACGATATTTAAATGATTTATCTGATAAGGGACTAATATCCAAAATATATAAAGAACCCATACAACTCAATACCAAAGAAATCAAGTAACTTGATCAAAAAATGGGCAGAGGACTTGAACAGACATTTTTCCATACAGATGGCCAACAGACACATGAAAAGATGGTTAACATCACCAATTGTCAGGGAAATACAAATCAAAACCACAATGAGATATGATCTCACACACCTGTTAACAGGGCTGTCAAAAAAACAAGAATAAGTGTTGGCAAACACTGTTGGTGGGAATGTAAACTGGTGCAGCCTCTATGGAAAGCAGTATGGAGGGTTTCTCAAAAATCTAAAAATAGAAATATCATATAATCCAGCAATTCTACTTCTGGGAATTTATCCAAAGAAAACAAAATCACTAATTTGAAAAGATATATGCACTCCTATGTTTACTGTCACATTACTTACAACAGCCAAGATAGGGAAACAACCTAAGCATCCATTAATAGATGAATGAATAAAACAGCTATGGTACCTATACACAATGGAATATTACTCAGCTGTAAAAAAAAGAATGAAATCCTGACATTTGCAACAACATGGGTGGACCTAGAGGCTATTACGCTAAGTGAAATAAATCAAATACCATATGATTTCACTTTTATGTACATTCTAAAAAACAAAACAAAACAAATAGGTTCATAAACATAGAGAACAGACTGGTGGTTGCCATAGGGGAGTGAGGTGAAGGGATGGGTGAAATAGGTAAATGAGAAAAAGAGGTATAAACTTAAAATTATAAAATAAATTAGTCCTAGGGATGAATGCACAGTATAGGGAATACAGTCAATAATATTGTAATATCTTTGTATGTTGACAGATGGTAACTACACTTAAAGTGGTCAGCATTTAGTAATGTACATAACTGTCAAATCACTATGTTGTATATACCTGAAACCAATATAATACCATACATCAGCTATATTTCAATTTAAAAAATTTAAATCACTTTTTCATTAGTATCAAAAAACAATAAATGACAAGCCAAAATTGATAACAGACTTATAGTATTATGCCAGTAAGACAAACTTGCTCAAAGATGGACATCTGCCCTCAGAATATATTTTGCAACTAAGGGGAAATGTGTTCTTTTTCCTGTATTTCTAAAATAAAGAGGCTGATTTTTTGCTGTAGAAAAGTGCTTATGTACAACTTAAAAGATAGTCACATTTAAGACTAACATAACAATACCTTGTTTTTGCATATCTGCATATCCACTTTCTCAGAAAGCTTCCAAGTAATTTCTTGAAAAGTAATTGTCCACAATAAAAAGCCAATTGCTGTTACATACTATTGAAATGTTTTACATGTTCTACTTCTATTTTTTATTTTTTTAAGTATCTTTTTTATTGAAGTATAGTTGATACATAATATTATATTGGTTTCAAGTATACAATGATTCAACAGTTACACATAAGTCATCCTCACCCCAACTAGAGTGGTTACTATCAGTCAACACAGAAAGATGTTACAGAATCATGGGATATATTCTCCATGCTGCACTTCCATCCCTATGATTAACTTGTGTTATGATTGATACTTTGTGGCCCTTATCCCCCTCACCTACACTACCTGCCTACCTCAACCCCTCCCCCATGATAATCATCAGTCACTTCCCAATGTCTATGAGTCTACTGCTCTTTGGTCATTTTGTTTTTGATTTTAGATTCCACACATAAATGAAATTATATGGCATTTGTCTTTCTCCACTCAGCTTATTTCACTTAGCATGATACCCTCTAGGTCTATGCAAGTTGTCACAAATGGCAGTATTTCTTTCTTTTTTGTGGCTGAATAATGTTCCATTGCATAAATGTACCACATTTTATTTCTATACTCATCTATAGATACTTTGGTTGCTTCTATATCTTGGCTATTGTAAATAATGCATCAATAAACATAGGGGTGCATATATCTTCTCAAATCAGAGATTTTGTTTTCTTCAGGTAAATTCCTAGAAGTGGAGTTACTAGGTTATATGCTATTTCTATTTTTAGTTTTTTGAGGAACCTCCATAATGGCTGCACCAATTTACATTCCCACCAACAGACTAGGAGGGCTCCCTTTTCTCCACATCCTCGCCAACACTTGTTATTTCTTATCTTTTGGATAGTGGCAAATCTGACTGGTATGAGGTGGCATCTCATTGTGGTTTTGATTTGCATTTCCCTGATGATTAGCAATGTGGAGGATCTTTTCATGTGCCTGTTGGCCGTCTGTATTTCTTCTCTGGAGAAATGTATGTTCAGGTCCTCTGCCCAGTTTTTAATCAGGTTGTTTTTTTGGTGTTGAGGTGTATGAGTTCTTTATATATTTTGAATGTTAACCTCTTATGAGATAAGTTGTTTATGAATATATTCTCTCATACTGTAGGTTGCTTTTTTGTTTTGTTGATGGTGTCTGTTGTTGTATAGAAGCTTTTTAGTTTGATACAGTCCCACTTGTTCATTTTTGCTTTTGTTTCCCTTGCCCGGGAAAACATATCCTGAAAAAGACTGCTCATGCTTTATTCAAGGGATTTTGGGCCTATGTTTTTTCCTAAGAGTTTGTGGTTTCACGTCTTTTATTTAGGTCTTTAATTCACTTTGAGTTCACTTTTGTGTATGAACTTGGATGGTAAACCAGACAGTTTCATTCTCTTGCACGTAGCTGTCCAGTTTTCCCAACACCATTGAAGAGACTGTCTTTTTCCTATTGCATATTTATGGCTCCTTTAACATATTTAATTGACCATATATGTGTGGGTTTATTTCTGGGCTCTCTGTTCTGTTCCACTGATCTATGCATCTGTTCTTGTGCAAGGGCCATACTGTTTTGATTACTGTAGCTTTGTATTATAGCTTGAATTCAGGGAGTGTAATACCCCCAGTTGCTCCTCTTTCTCAGGATTGGTTTGGTTATTCAAGGTCTTTGTGGTTCCATATGAATTTTAGGATTACTGGCTCTAGCTCACTGAAAAATGCCATTGGTATTTAGATAGGGATTGCATTCAATCTGTAAATTGCTTTGGGTTAGGATGGCCATTTTGACAATAATAATTCTTCCTATCCATAAGCATGGGACAGATTTCTGTTATTCATATCTTCTTTAATTTATCAGTGTCTTACAGTTTTTTCAGAGCACAGGTCTTTCATCTCCTTGGTTATGTTTATTCCTAGGAATTTTATTCTTTTTGATGCAACTGTAAATTTTCCTGACTTTTCTTTCTTCTCCATCTGCTGAACCAAGTGAGATTTATTCCAGGGATGCAAGGATGATACATTATTTGTAAATCAATCAGTTAGTCATCATAAACTAAATTCTGTCACAAGTAACCCTAAAATATCACTAAGACAAAAGTTTATCTTCCTTACATCAGTCATCTGGTAGTTCTACCATCTTCTAGGGTCTCAGAAACCTCCTACCGGTTTTTACTAGGTACTGACAGAAGAGAGAAAAAATGAAAGACTGGTGAGAATTTAGACACCAAGCCTTGAAGTGATATTTATCACTACAACCTATATTTTACTGACCAGAGCTCAGATACATAGCATACCTAACTATGAGGATGCTAGAAGTGGTATGGTGATAGGCCCAGAAGGAACAGGAGAAAAACAAATAGAAGTCCTAGCCTTACTGTGCATCTGTAATACACCAGTGGAATTTGAGACAGCACCCCAAAATCAACCTCACTATATATGCAGTGAAACATCCACACTAAGTGGGACAAATACAGATGATAATAAGAAAGGTAACAAAAAGCCTCACATTAATGTAGGGTAGGTGTTTCCAACAAGTAAGTTTTGGTGTCAAACTTTTTTTGACAAAACTTTAGGTTCAGAGGATTTCAGAATTGCAGATAAGGGATTATGAATGTGCATTATTAGCATATTATACAAATGAAGAAACCTCTAAAAACAGCACCAAGAAAGTAGAAATGGGACTTAAACTCAGGCCTGTGACTCACATGTTTATGCTCATGATGCAGGGAAAACTGCAAATGACAAATGTCTCTTATTATTTTAGACATTGGTGATGCTATCAGCCCCTAGACACGAAGAAACCAAGGGGAGATATTTCAGTAAATTCCTATGTTTATTGTGTCCTGTTCTGCACAAGCACTCACTGTACTAGCAGGCAGAGGGAGTACAAATAAGAGATAGTACCTGACCACAGAAAGTCAGGATGTGGTAGAAAGAAGATTTGGGATACATCCGGAGTGAAAAGCAGACTCTGATAAATGCTCCAGAAGTAAGAAATTCTAAAATGACTGATTCTGAAGTGCAGAATTAGGGAAGGCTCACATAAAAGGTGATGCCATCAGAGACAGACCTAAAAGGAAACTCAGAATTCTGAACAAGGAAGAAGTACTTTGGGCAGACAGGGAATGCTGCACAAAGACACAGAGGTGGGAGGTATTTAAAGGCCTGAATAACGGTGAATAATTTTTGTTTGTTTGGCAGCATCTGAATGTTGGAGCATCCAAATTTTTAATTTTACTTAGTTATCATCAAGAGGCCTGGGCAACTTAAGATCAGTAAGTAAAAGAAGATAATGAGAGATTCAAGGTTGGAGTGCCATTTCTGTAGGTAATGATGTAATTAAATGAGAAAGAGATTGTGAGAAGAATTTATCTGGGTCCAAGAACAGGAAAGGGAAAATGTCTCTTATTATTTTAAGTTTTAAACAAGTTGAGAGTGAGGCATTTGAAGCATTAATAAAGAGTTATCTGTACGTTATCTGAGTACTTGGACTTACAAAATCTACTCTGGTTGCTAAGAGGCTTTTTATGTTTACTTCTTATAATAATGCTAACCTTCAGTTGAGAGGTTTTTGTACCATAATATTTAGTAACCACTGGCTCTATTCATTCAGGAGAAAAAATAAATCTTAATAACAAAGTAAAATAAGTTGAGGAACATGTACTGACTTGTATTTCTACCACTTATGTAGCAATTTCCTTGTATGTCAACACCATTGTCCACAGCCCTGCAATTTTTAAAGAGTTCTGGCCAATGGGACGAAACACTAGCACAATACAACTCAACTTCCCTGTATGCTAGTTAATAAGGAAAAGGAGTGATGAAAAGATGAAATTCCTTTAAAGAATATACTTAATGTGCTTCAATGTGTGTAGTTTTTTAACGTATTTTAAAAAATCTTTGGAAACTCTGAATTAAAGTATTACTTTCATGTGTAACCCTTTTCTTATTAAGTTAGTTTTATAGTAATAAAGTTTAGCTTCTTTTCTAAGAGGTTATTTTAATTCTTTACTAGAAATTAATTTCCTGAATGGTAGATTCCTGAGTTATCTTTAATATTTCAAAATAAAGATGCCCAGAAACTACCCTATGAACATATATACATGACACATTGAGAAAAAAAAAAACCAAAACATCGATCTCTAATGTATTTGATTTTAAGTCATGATAATCAAAGCTGGCAAAATAGCATATTCCTCCAAGTAGAGTCAATCCAGTGAAGAAATTCACTAATGTATACATGGATATGAGGAATAAAATAGTGGTATTAATTGGGTTCTTTAAGTAAGCAAGTAGATTTTAGATAGAAAGACTTCATTTGAATTTCTTGATCTCTGCCAAAGACATCTGTTTACACCAGTTGTTTGGAATATATCTGACAGCACATTTCCAGAGAGCAAACGGCAGGTCAGGTTCATAACATGTGACTTCCTCATTGATTATATTTAAACAGCACCCAGGAAGAAGCTATATTGCCCATAGGACACCAGAGGAAGCCTGAATTTTTTTCTATTCAAAGAAAAAACATCAAAAGGTAATATTAATTTGAAACCTTCTCAAGTTATATATTATATATTAGAGCCCAAATGGAACTTTTAGTATATATTAGATTTCTAAACTTAAAGTTTGAGCTTCAAATTAAAAAAAAAAAATGTCCAACATGGGCTAGTTGCTTTATCTCAAATGTGACAAGCCATTAGATTTGAATATAGCATAAAAGAAAATAAGCCTTTCTTTAAAAATGGTTTACTATTAAACTTTTGATTTATGTTCATACTATGTTTTCATAGTCTATATATCTACTTAAGAACACTGGACTAAGACTCAAGTTCTAGTTCTGGTCATTTTTAGATATGGATCCTCAGGCAAGTGATAGCCTTTGTCTGAGCCCATTTGTAAAATGAAGGGGTTGATTAAGATCACTTCTAAATTTCCTTTTATCTTAAAAACTGTAAGATTTGTTAAATCAAAGGTAGGCATTTTCCCAGTGCTGGAATGAGGTTTCCTTCATTTTTCCCCTTTAAAAAGCTAGTTCTTAGATTCGTTTGTGAGCCCAGTGTTAAATTTCTGTAATTATTTTAACAGGAAAATGATGCTCAAGTTATCACTCATTAGCCTGTTTCTCCTGTTTGTTGTTAAAACTGTTGGGGCAACTATGCCACTGATCAACTCAAGATCTATGGCAGTCTCGAGCTCCAGGACAAGTTTGGATTCTAAGACAATCCTGAATTCCAAGACAACCCTATATTCCAACACAACCCCAAACTCCAAAATGACCCCAAATTCCAAGACAACCTCAAATTTCAAGACTACTGCAAATCTCCAAATAACCTCAAATCGCAAGATTACTTCAAATCCCAAGATAACTACAAAAACAGTAATGACCCCACAGGTACTCAGAACCCTGAATATGACAACTAAGAAAAGTGGTGGCACCAAACTGAATCCAATGGACAATAATGACTTTCTTTTGTACATAATATTTTTGCTATACTGTGTGCACTTGGGCTGAAGTGGAGTTTACTGTCTATGTTTCTGTCTTAAGTTCATTACTATCTGTTGAATACAACAACACACTAGGAAAATCAATTTATTTCAACTTACTTCTTAGGAAATTATCATTATCCTAGCTTAATTTGGTTGTTTGCAAATTTTAATTGTGTAAGTTTAATTAATACTTTAATGATTGTTTCCTTCCTTACAAATGCTAAAACAAGCAAAGTACCACATATTTGCCCTTTAAATGTTTTCAAACTTGACTTGAAACTCAGATTTTTACATTAAAGATATAAGAGAAGAAATTACGTTGGAGACATTTAACCAAAGTATTGCCTCTGTGTGTGTATGTGAGAGAGAGGGACAGAGGGTAGGAAATGGGGTATAAGGAGTGATATGTGTTGTTCTTATTTAATTTTTTATTAAATAGACAAAAAGTACTAATCTGGTAAGGAGAAACTACAGTGCTCTATAGGACAATACACCTATTTGTGTCACCGTATTTCATGAATGTGCAATAGTAATATGTTGTCATAGTAAAAAAAGGTGCCAATTCTGTTATCCTTTGAAATACATGATATAGCTGCCCAAATGTCAAGATTATTTTTCTTTGAGTCTCATAATTCAAAAGGTCATTTGTAAATTAGATGCCTAGAATTCAGAATTCTTCCCAATAGATACGTATCTCATAACTATTGGTGAGATTTTCATGGTCTACAAATGCTTATTCAACCCCCCAAAATAGAACATAATTTTAGCAGTGATAATAACCATGTTATTAACAGTGCAGTTGTTAAGGTTTAAAACTCAACTCCGATTCTAACAAGCTATGCTAACACAAGCTAAATACATGACTGAGTGGGATTCCCAAACAAACTCTGGTAACGAACTAACTACAAATAAATCACTTGAGGTAACAGTTAAATATATAGATTAGGTTCTACCTGTGAGATTTTGATTTGGTAGCCCAAGGATACAGCCTGGGAATATGTTTGTTTGAATTCTCCATGACATTCTCATAGTGAGGTTTGGGAATGACTAACAACTCTTAAGTTTCAGTTTATACATATGTCAATCACTATTAATAAATGTCATAAATAGCTCAGAAGATTATTGTAAGGGTTAAAAGAAAAATTATATAACATCCACAATTTGCCTGATACAGAAAAAGCTGTCAGTAAATGTTAGCTGCTACCAGTATTATTACTACCACCCAAAAAGCAGCTGCCAAGTATCACAATATTCCTAAGAGGAAAACCCTTCATTGTTTAATGTTCAGGTTTTATATTTTTAATTATTCTTACAAAAATAGTATGCACTCCTGGCAACAATCAAACAATACATAAATATGAAACAAAAATATTATAATTGGTCCCCTACCTCCTCCATTCACACTCCCCTGAAATAAGCAATGTGAACAGTTTAATGTGCATACTTTCACACATTTCTCAGTCTGTATATATCATGTAACATGTGAGCACACACACACACACACCCCTATATTACTCTGAAGCTTGTATGATAAGTGACAGAGGCATCCTCTGGGTCTTGTTAAAGCCGCATGGAGGACTTCTATTACTTTTGTCTGCTCAGAATCCATTTTCCCTTGTTCTGGTCCTACAATCCAATTTTCCTTTGGGAGAATATGCCCTGTGCTCCCCCCTTTCCAGTTCACGCAATTCAAGTAGGGCTGGCGTCACCACTAAGCTCCCGTGACAGGCATGATTTAAGTGCAGACAACCAAGCAATTCCATCCTCCCTGCCACAGTGATTACCTTAGGAACTGGCACGTGACTCAAGCCAGGCCAATAAGACCAGTAATTTTGCTATAAGTACTCGGAAAAAGGTGTTTTTCCACTGGGGTTGTTAAGCTGGGAGAAGACAAATATTGCTGGTAATAGCTTAGGAAGAGCTTCCCAGGAATAAAATCAACATAAAGAAAGTAGAGCCAAAAGACAGAGAGGGCAGATGTTCTCCAGATTACACTGTTCAAAGCTCTATACTTGGTGACTGATAATGAGGAGGATAAAAAAAGAGAGAAGAATTTTAAACGATTAGGGTTTCAAGAATGGGAAGGGATGGTGAAGCTATTGAGAAAGAGAATATATGTGACGAAGTTGATTTGAATATGCTCTGAATTAAGTTTTGGACACTTTAAGCCTGGAATGTCTGTGGACTAACTGTTAGAAGACTGGAATTTACAGAGCAGAAGACATTAATACATGGTAGTCTAAGCCACAGAATCAGGAATATCAAGAGAAGTCAAACCTAAGAGCTCTTTGACAAAGCTGGCTGTAGAGATAAGGCCTTCAGTATCTTCTGGAGTTGTACAGTAGAGGAACTGGGCCTCTCTCTCTGCTGAGCTACGTGTGTTCCTTGTCCTGGAGCTAAGGCTTCACATCAGGTGAAAATTAACGCTAAGAGGAGCTCCCACAAGGGCTAAGTAAGAAACTGAAAGGATTGAAAATCTGAAATTGGTAGTCATATCCAAAAACAAACAAGTAAAAGAAAACCTCAGACACAGTCTATATAGAACTTCAAAGGTCACAAAATACTTTACGGGAGAGGGAGACAGGATAGTTTTTATAAGTACCTCTTTCCTTTTTTTTAAACATACAAAGGAACAGATTTAGAAAAATTAACTTGTCTAAGATTAGCAGCTAATAAAACAGCAGAGCTGGGAACATTTAGCACTCTCAAGTCACTATATTATATAGATTTCCTGGAAATCCCACTGATTTAATCCCATAGAAGGTGTCTATCCATCCTACTTTCCTTTGGCCTTTTCTAGGCAACCACAGAAAATGAACACAATCTTACAGTTTTCTGATCCTAAAGAAAAAACCCAGCTTTGAGGCTTTCCAGAAATCTTTGCTACTTGTAAACTAAGGAGAATTTAAAGGAGAAGAAGGACACACATATATTTAACTCTTTCATCAATGTTTCACTTTTAGTTACTTAGACAAAATAAGGAAAGTCAAATACACTGGTTCTATTAAAGGTTGGTGCTGGGATACAAATACGGTCCATCCCAATTACAAAAGAAAATTAATATTATTTTAGGCAATTTAGAAATAGTAACTCAGATAAAAGTTGGAGAGAAGACTTACATGAGAAGGTGAGGAGATGTACCCTGAGTTGTTAAAGAGAAAGAGTTAAGGATAAATGCAAATGTTTATACTCTTTTGATTCCCCAACACCCCAGTTCTTGGGACTTGCTGGTCTTAATGCTATCTATCTGATTAAATGAGTTTCCCACATTCACCTTCCTTTCCTCACTCTTCTCTATTTTCAGTCTCCATTTGTTTCCTATATAATGCCAAACTTTTGCCACCCATGACCATTAAGTCTACTGATAAAATTCCTTGATTTAAATTGAAGAAACTCAGAAAGATTAATTCCTACAGCTAGTGAACAGCAGAACTAAGATGAAACATAGTCCTTGGGATCCAAAGCCAGTGGTCTCTCTATTATATCACATTGTCTCTAAGATTCAATTACCATGAGTTTCTGTCATGCTAAAAGGCAAGAAGTAAAAGTGAACAAATAATGTCACAGATGAGTTCTCAAAAGGAAGGCATAATGAGGCAAGAAAGAAAAGACAATGCAGGGAAAACAATGCAAGCAGCCTACCTATTGGTAAGGAGGAGCGCACAGCATTACCAGGAACTAGTCCTGAATGAAGACAGCATGAACAAACACGACCACTTTTCTCGGCTGTCACCTGCACCATCTTTATAGAGATTTCCGACAGCTTCTTGAATTCTTATGTTAACGCACCCTGATGCTGTTATACACGGCATATTACTAAAAGTTCTATGAAATAGACTCTTCAAGTTTTATTTCTGCTTTAAAAAAAGAAATCCCTGATTGTTATGCTGTGGATATTATTAAATCAAAATACACCTGAAAACAAAAGATTCTTTGTGATTTTTACTCTTGGTAATTAATCCCTCATAGGTGGTATTAAAAAAAATGATGTAGGAAAGAGAAGCCAATATGAAAAAGGTAGTCTGAAAAGCAGTTTCCTACATACTGAACATCATTTTGGGAGAAGATGGCTGTTTACCCCGCTGTATTCTCCCAAATAAACCTGTCTTCAATTCCAGTAAAGCCAAATGGGAAAAACCAACGGGCTGTGTCTACGTTTGCTATCATTTAAAAAAGTCTTTCAGGAGAAACTGAGGAACAGTATTTCTTACCTCCGTGCAACATAATAAAATATAGGATTCCCAGCTTTGGAAGTCCCAGCTTGGTAGAAAATACTTAATGTTTTCAAAGCCTTGAACTCTTCTTTTTCATGTACTTGATGCCTGAAAGAAGAAAGAACAGAGTTACTTTACATTGTCCATTAAGTATTTACAAAAATCTAAGATAAGATGGATGATGAAATAAACAAAATGACAAAATATCAAAAAAGCAACACACTTTCTGAAGGGTAATTTGGCAACATGCACCAAAATTGCAAGGCATTATACTCTTTGAAACACAGTGGTTTTTAGGACTATGCTAAGAGAACTACTGAATAGGAACTATTAACCACAGGATTGTTTTTAATTGTGGTATTTTTTAAGACAGTTTTTTATTTTTTATTTATTTTTTTTAAAGTTCAGTTTATCAACCTTTTCTTTCCCACTTTATCGATTATTTAATTAGTGAAAAGGGCTTCCCTTTGCCCATGTTTTCTTCTTCATTGGCATACATACTCAAGAATGGTAAAAGCACCTTTTTCCAGATGGTTACTCAACTGTACTAACACCATTTATTAAAAGTTCATTTTTACCTCCCTGATTCTGAATACCACTCTTATCATTTATTAAATCACCATATGTATTTTAAAATACTTTCAAAAAAGCATGATTTAATTTTTATATATTCTGCTCACCACTTGAGTGTGTGTCCTTAACCTCTAGATTTATGTCATTCGCCAGCCCTGGAAAACTCATCTGTTGTCTCTTCAAATATTACCTCTTCAACTCTTCTCTGTAAGTTCTACTTCTGAAATATTTACTAGACATGTTGGTTCTTTTCATTCTATCATCTGAATCTCTTAACCTTTCTTATTTTCCATGTCTTTATCTCTCTGTACTCACTGTATGCTAAGTAATTTGCTCAGAATTGATCTTTAGCTATGTATTAAAAATTTTTTTTTAATATATTGTCTTTTACCTAGTATTTCTATTTGCTTGATCTTGGGAGGAGGGGGTGGAGAAGAAGTTGTGTTATCTCAGTTCATCATGTTGCTGCTACCAGGTAAGCATTTGTTTAATATTAATTAAAACAGCCTTGGTATCATTTGATAAGGGAAATGGGTATAGATATGTATAGATAAGTGACTGAGAGGTTATCTGCCAAATGTTAACTGAATTATCTCTAAGAGGTAGAATAAATGAGAATTTAAATTTTCTTCTTTAGATTTCTATGTTCAGAATAATTTAACATTTTTATTTTTATAGTTGAGAAAATTATAAAGCTACCTGCATTTTTAAAAAAAGAAAACTGAGACTCAGAATCAGTGGGAACTTAGAAGAGAATGAAAATAACACCTAACATTTATTAAACACTTAAGATACTGTTCTAAGTATCTTACACATATCAGGCCAGTTAGTCTTCAAAAAAGCACAGAAGATTGTTTTATAAGGGAATGTAGGATTTTAGGGAAAAGGAGTGATGAAGAGGTTTTCTTAGAAAAATGGAAATATGCTAGGATGTCCTCAGTAATATTAAATAAAAAATAGCTTACTATTTTTGTATTACATAATTTTCAATTAGGTAATATGAAAATTTCATATGGAAAATACCCTTTAATTACATGGAAATAAACATTTGTTACACCAAGAAAAATATAATAGAGCTAAAGATAAAAGTTAAACTGGAAAGGAGATTGTTAAATATTCATACATTCTTTTAACAATATCAAAGAATTGGAGTCACGTGTACAAAACTAAGACCTACATGTAATGTGATTAATAACATGCATTTACAATGCAAGTTATATGCAAATCTTTATTGAAAATTAATTTCTGAATGTCAGATTTTTTTTCTTTCTACGTCTGGCACATACTGTGAATAAAACACTTAACCCACAGTAATTATGAAGCACTTATTAAGTGACTAAGTAGAAAGTACTTTGGAAGATACTTTAAAGACTAAAGGATTCAGCAACCCTAACTTTACTGTTACTTCACAGGTGTAAATGTCTAACAATGAGGATCTTTTAGCTCAGAAGCTAAATCTCTCTGAGATTCAAAACAAATGTCCATAGAAATTTTAGCAATACTTAAGTTATTGTATTTTCTAAGTCTCAATCTAAAAGAAGTTAATACCATTAACTTTTAGGAGGGGCTCTGAAAAATGGTACAGTGTGGTAGAAAGAGTTAGCACTAAGAACCAAAGAACCTATGAATTAGGTGTGAAATCTTGGGTAAGTTAGTTATTCACTTTGAGCTGTACTTTCCTAAACTATAATATGAATATAATGTAGTCCTCAAAACACTTCAAAGCAGCAAAGTACTATTCAATAAAAAACTCTTATTTTCATAAGAAAATCACCTACAAACCATATTTCAACAATAGAGAGGCTAAGAAAACAGTGGGATCTCCAAACGCTGTAATGTGCTTAGGTACATCTTTCCTGATAATCCTCAATTGAAAATGTAAGCACATCTAACAAGTGGCCTCGTGGTAAGCTCTGCACCTCAAGCCAAAAGAAAGCAATCATCATTTCAAGGTAGTACTTTACCTAGTCATAAATTCTTCAAACTTTGAACTGGTAAGGTTAAGGCTGGACCAGTGTGTATCTGCCACAGGTTTGTGCTCTGGAGGACCCAAGTATGCGAGAAGTGTTGCCATCTTATCAAAAGGTCGTCTTCCAACAGCTTTGTGATCCCTAGATACAGCAAACTACTTAAACAGAAGTAGCACTTCACATTTTAGCAGTACATGTTTCTTTAGACTGTCTCTGGTTGCTTTTCTTTCTACTGTCAGCTAGTGCTTCCTGATTCCTAAATAACATCAGAAAGACCTCAGGGGCACACTGAGACATCTTAGAAATATGACTACTACCCAGACTATGAAATTTACATAAAAATTCATTTTTTTCTAGTATTCTTAGTGTATTGCCATTAAATGGGCAACTAATAAGTAAAAATGACATTTGATGCCCTTTTTCTCAGAATGAATTCTTTTTGAGAAAACACTTTTGAAGAACTGGACATATTTGTCCCTGATATCAGATGTCTGCTTAATCAGGGTAAGTATGGATTTTCAGTAACTACTCAACATTTCAAACTATATAACAAGATAATATTTTGAAAGATCAAGTTGGCAAAAATTATGAAGTTTGTTAATGCCAACTGTGGTGAGGATGTATATAAAGAGGTACTCTCTCACACAGTGGTCAAAGTTAGCATGTACACTTTGAAAAGCAACTTGACAATAATCTAGCAAAGCTGAAGCTGTAACCCAGAACCCAGCA
This sequence comes from Manis pentadactyla, assembly GCF_030020395.1. Classification (NCBI taxonomy): domain Eukaryota; kingdom Metazoa; phylum Chordata; class Mammalia; order Pholidota; family Manidae; genus Manis; species Manis pentadactyla. The sequence goes on from NC_080022.1 coordinate 145,522,794, forward strand.
ATTACACATTTAGGAAATGCACAGGAGACAAATATGAAGAATATTTATTACATCACTATTTAAAATAGTGAAAAACAAACCTAAATTTAGGAAATAAGCCTAAATAGCCATCAATTAGGAAATACAAAAACAGTGATATACTCATTCAATGAAATATTAATATAAGTTAAATAAATGATAAATCTCAAATTGTGTGAAGAGACTACATCAGTATGTCAATTCTGTAAAATTTTAAAAAGTGCAAAACTGAGTTTTAAGTACCTAATATTTCCTTATTTTGTCAGTTACATAGAGAGAGGTAGTATCATTTTTCCCCAAGAAATAAAACTTTATAGAGATCTGAAGTAGCATAACAAAGTAAATAATGTTAAAGCTAGGTAGTAAACAAGGGTCTCTGTTACATTATGTCCTATACTTTTTGTATGTTTAGAATGTGTATATTTTTTCAAAAACCAAATAGAAAAAAAACTCTCTAGCATTTATACATGAATGTGTATATGAATTATATAAGAAAATGAATATTTACATTTAAAAGTTCCACAGTTTATTTTAGTGTCAGATGAAGCATCTTCAGCTTTCTATTTTAGGGCATCAGTCATGCCCATGACTACTTTAATCCACTACCAATTCATAAAGGATTAAAATGCTCTCTTTTAAATTCCCATCTAATTAGATAGCTTTAGCTTCAAGATCTTATACCTTTCCCATGAATGGGCAAACCATAGTTATTGGCATTCAGAAATAATCTGGTCTCATTTTACCTTTTTAAGAGAATTCCTTATACATAGGAATTTGGGCCCTTTATAGACATACATAGCTAGAAAGGGTAGCAAGTGATTCAGGTTATAAGGCACTTTAAAAACAGCTAATAAACAATTCCCAAATTAATAATTTTCAATTAAGTATTTTCTATATAAAGCTTTATTTGCATATATTTAGTGTACCACAAATGGGATTAGTACAGAATTAACATTGGCAATGTCTTAGTTATTAAATTCCTGAGAATTAGCTGCTATCAGATTCAAATGTCAATACTCACTTGATGTTATTTGATAAAATAGTAAATTTAAACCCCTGTGTTTTATTGCACACTGTATTTGACAGTTTGCAAACCAGGTGGTCATTTAACATGACTTAACCTTTTGCCTATATATCTTTAAAAAGAATCTGCATTTCTCCTTCTAAACCATAACTGTTATTCTAAGAAGATACAAGGCAAAAAGCATTATTCATGACCAATAACTTTATTAATTTAAATTTAAACTGAGAGTTTTCAATATACCCATGACTAAGAAGTCTTACCTGTTGCTGGAAAGATACTGGCCAATTTTCTCTTGATTGTTCCAGAGTAGACGATGTAAAGCAAGCACATTGCCATCACTGATGAAGGAAAGACTATGATTTACTGCATCACTTGTAGGACAGTCAGATGCAATATCAAGAAAAAACCTTAAAAAATGCAACATCGTTAGAATTTTAAAAACGAGATACACTCATCTATGCTTGATTAAATCTGTATGAAGTAACTTTGTGAAATAACTAAGATTACAAACATGGAGGGCTTATTCATACATGTGACTACCATTAAACAAAACAAGAAGAGACAAGGAGGAAGTTGGTTTTCCATTTATGGCTTCAGTTTCAGAGTAAGCTCTAATGTCAGACAACAAAATTTAGATGGATGAGACTTTGGAGAGAAACCAGTACTTTACAGATAAAAAAAAACAAAGGCCCAGACAAGACAAAAGACCTCCCTAAAGTTATGTAGCCTGTTAAGTCAGAGTCAGGATCAGGCCCTTTGTTCTCTTAACTAGTCAATCTGCTAGAATATGAATCCTATACTGACATTCACTTACTCTCCCATATGGAGAGCAGTCCAACAATATACCTTTTAAACACCAATTAGAAAAAAGTTAGTTAATATGAACTATAATGAAAAACTGAAAGAGAGAGTTGTATAATCTAGCTTAGACTATGAGTCAGATCAATTAGATTCATATCGCATGGAAAGTAGAATTCTGGACATAACTTAGATTTACACAGCATTTTCTCATAAGTTATTTCATTTGTTTCTATAAAATCAACTCGAACAAACATATTATCCTTAGTTTGAAGATAAACCAACAACTCAAGAGAGATAAAGAGAAGCAACTAGTTAGTTATGGAAACCTAACAGAACTCAAGTTTTCTAAAAACCATAAAACTTCAATAGCTGTCTAGTTACCACAACAAAACCTTAAGCATCTGCATTCCTTGGTTTAAAGAGTAACCTTTTAGCTCAGATACACTTCCACATTAAAATATCAATAAAGTAAATTCTAACTTAAAAAACTCTTATTTATAAACTTATGCAATGTGATCTTAGTTTTTACTAAAAGGAATCTCCTCCTTTCTCTCCTCCATGGTGCAGCAACCTCAAATCCTTTATTTTAGTAGACATGTCAAAAAAATTCCTCCTGGTTTTCAAAGATGGAGATCATTATCAAATTATAAAGAATAAGGATTTACTTCATCACTATCTTTCATAGTAAAATAAAACAAGATTAACTATGTTTTTGACCTAGAGAGGGAAGAGAAAAAAACCTACACAGGTTTTGAGCTTCATTTAGACCAAATACATAAACTTAAGTGAAACTAAAAAATAACTGGAAAAATAGAGCCATCAACTAAGTGACAGGCTGCTTACCTCCGTGCTGCATCAAAGTTGCTTTTCACAAAATCATTAAAAGGCCGCATATGCTCTTCTTTTGTGAAGAGAACATGATTGGCAATACTCTGAAGTATCTGAACAATAAAACAGAGTTATAAAGAATCAGATTATTTATTGAATGAACTCTACACACTTGTATATTCTTTGAAAAATATTTTATCAATATAATTTCTACTGGGGTTAAAATCAATTGTTTCTCATTCTATAAATACCAAGTGCTATTTCTATTCTCTCCCAAGTATAAATGTAATTACTATACATACACATACATATTTACATAGACAAAAATACATATTAAACATTTTTTATGACTTTTTAAAAATAAAAAACCACACAGTATACATTTTGTTCTCCATTTTAAAGTTTTCAGAATGATTACATAGAAAACTAGTTTCAGAAGACATTAGCTAAAATATTTTCATGTGATAAGCCCCATCAGGTATCAGTGTAATTTATTTCTTTATAATACAAACAAAAATTTAACAAAAGCATAAAGTGAAGACCATAGGATATTTCAAGAACAAATTCAAGAGTAATTACAGTGAATATAAAGAACTAAAAATTTAGTCGGAAGAGAAATTCAAAATAGATTATTAAAACAATTTAATAATTGTTTTCACCTTTGACATTAACTTCAAGCCCCTTTCGATTCTAGGTGGTGGCTTTTTATCTAAAATCCCTGCTTCATATGGAGACACAATGGCAGGATTGATAAATCTGAGGAACATGGCACTTCCTACTGCACCGATGCTGTTCTGAGGAAAACGCTGGCTAACCACCTAAAAACAAGGAGTTGAGAATTGAATACATGGTTTGAATTAAATCAAGGAAAAGGGAAAGAAGAGCTGGAAGGTCAGACTGCATAAAAACCCCTGAATAGACCAATCCTCCTAAGTAACACATTTCTATTTTTTCCAGCTCCCAAAACACATCAGTAAATAAAGTTTATCCTCAATTCTTGCTTTCCATCATTTTAACTCAATAAAGGTATCTAAGAAAAAAGAAAAAACCCTCATGATTGGTCGGGGAGAAGAGACCTGAAAAAAAGATCTTAATTTTATTACCAATGTTTATACTACAGGTTTCATGAGGAACAAAAGCAGACTAAATTTTTATGCAAAGGTTATCTTACTAAGATTAATAGGAGATGTGTTCAACCATTATGAGATAAAGCTAAGTTTTCAACAGCACACTCCTGCACTATCAATACCTACTAATAATAGTAAATACTTACATTTTGTTGTGTGCCAGTTACAATTAAATTTCTTGAGCAAAATACTTGCCATATACCAAATAAAATTTAGTTTTCTTAGATTCCTATTGAGAGAAAAAATTTACTTACAAGTAACATTATTACCAGTTCCTTTTCTGCATCCCAATGCTTTGCAATATAAGGACCTACCTATTATTTAAACCATGGAGGAACAGGAATTCTTGGGGACCTAAAAGAAAAAGGGATGCTACCAGCAGAAGAGAACCCCTGTGTATACTTCAATTGATAATTCTGTCAAATAAAAAAAGTGAAGGATTCAAGAAATGGTTGCTCACATGGAAAAACAATGCGAGGTCAATGTTTAAAATGGATTCACTTTCTCTCTTTATAAAATATCCTGCTTTAAAGGTAAAATAATTGGTAAATTGCATTAGGATAAGTGTTATGAAACTCAACTCGGCTCCATCTCTTTCCAGTGCCTGTTTTAATATATGAAAATTATATTATTCTGAAACTTACGTTTTTTTACAGGTAACGCACAGATTTATTTTTGAAGAGCACTTAGGTAACAGTTTGATCTCTACAACTTGTTTTGCTTGGTCTAGCTAACTGCTGCTGGAAGCAGGAAGACACTAACGGCAAAGTGGCTGCACTCCATTCAACTGGGACTCCACGGATAGGCCTGCACTTTAAGGGATAGTGGGGAAAATGAGAAAATGGGATTCATGCACACACTTTCGTAACTCTGGTTTTCTTCACAAGGCCTCAATAAAGTAACACGGCTTGGCATGAATTCACATGACTCACTGACTCCAGGTTAACTGTGGAAAGGATACAGACTTTTTCCTTTCATTCTATTCCCTTTAGTGCTTCATGTACACATTCTAAATGTGTCCTTGTTCACTTCTTAAGATCTCAAAATAATTTTCTATCCTACCTGAGAATTAATAAAAATAGGACTTGAGAGGATGATTTTTTAAGCTGAAGAAAATCTTTCTATGGGGTGGTAACAGAAGTGAGTTCTAGCTCATTTGTATCTCTACCTTCATCTTACACTGTGTGCTAAGGAAGGTTTCTTTGTGTTACGGTCCTTGGAAAGCTATCATATAAACAACAACATTACACATTAAATAGGGGAAACTGGTGAAGGCAGCTAAAGGTAGCAGCCTTAGTAGAATGGTTTTAAAACGTAAATATACTTTTTAAGTACACTACCTACCCAATCTAAAGGTTTTCTTTATGTTTCTCTTTACAATTGTTTTTAGCTGAAATACAGTTTTAGAAATAGAATTATGAAAGTTCAAGTGCTTTTACTACTCTAGCACAGTGTTTAGCCTTTTATGGGGTAGGAACAGAAAAATGAACATATACATGCATACAAAAAAATTATCCATACAATTTCAGAATGTTTATAAACAACCATTGCTACAGAGTGGTTCTGTAGAACTCCCAAGTTTTAATCTTAAAACAAGAGAAACATCAACAAAACCATAAAATTTTAAAGCCTTCAGCTTAAGTAAGCAAGAAGGAAGAGATTAAAAATCGCTTTATATTTAATTTCAAATAGGTTGTTTTAAAAGAATTAGCATTCAGTTTAATCCATTAAAATCCTGAAATGGCTTTAAAAAAGCTAAAAGCCATAGTTTGGTTTCCAAAGATCCAGTTAGTCTATAAAATATTAACCAGCTATGAAAGTATCTCATAAAAATCAGTAATTTATATACACATTTTTGAAGGCAGCTATTTACTGCTTTTCTCTAGGACAAAAAAGTTTTAAAGTTTGAATCACATTTATACTTAATATATGCTGAATACTACTCAATCTCACAATTTAATGAATATCTGAGTGAATTATTCCCTAAAGGGAGAATATTATAAAACAGTTTTCTACATCTTCAAAAATAATTCATGTCAAAACTCAAAGTATTCACATCTCAGGAACATACATTGTTTCCTCTATCATATATATGTATCTCACTGATGACAGTTTCACTGTATTTTTGTAACTAAAACCTGATAAAATGTAATCAGTATCATTGAAAGATGCTGTATAACAAGTTTCAGGAGACAACTTATAAAAATACTTTTTTCTTCACTGATTAATATCAATGTAATTTTACCTCATAATATACACATACTCCAGTATTTTGTTCTGTTCTGAATTTATAAAAATCTAATTTGGATCCAAAAATTATTCTGCGTAAGAGGTCAAAGTTGGGTCACTCTGTAGGGTGAAACCAGTTATCAGTCAAATGCTCCTTTTACTGCCATTAGTGAAAGTTGAACTACACGTTACAAATAAGTGCATCCATTAAACTGTACATAAGCAAGAGGCTCTCTGCTCATACATGCTTAATTACCCAAGTTAGGTAGACAATTAACTTCTCAAAGGAGATCTAAATTATACATTACATATTTGAGTACAATAAACACAATTATCTGTAATATGACTACGCAGCTATATACGAGAAGCCAGAACCTTCTCTATGTATTTTACATATTCCAATCCATGATACATACACCCTAAAGGAAAAAGTTAGCTTGCTTTAAAAAGAACAGATCATTTGATTCTTTTAAACCTACAACTCCATAACCAACATTTTATGTTTATAATGACTATACTGTCTTCATACTTTGCAATGTGTTCTAAAATATCTCAAATTACCAATCAGATTCCCTCTGTTTCCATGAGGACCTCATATCATCTGTGCTGAGAAATACATTCCAAAACTTAGTGTTACCAGAAACTTAAAAGAAAATAACACTAGTAGGGAAAAACATTTCAAGGAACAATTTTAGACAAAATCTTAAATAAAGCAATGTTAGGAAGACTGGAAAACATGCTCTAGGAAAACACAAAGCCTGAATTGTATATTATGTGATAAACTACACAATGGCATTAGTATAGCATTGAACAAAGTGTTAGAAACAGTAAATTAATTTCAGCAGTGATGGTGTGTATTATGTTAAACCCACATATGCTGAGAATTAGAAAGCTGAAGCATTAAAAGGAAACTATTTATTAAGCAAGATGGCCATCCAATCTCATCTGCTCACAGTTGACCAAATTTACTTAACATACTCAAAAAGAAAATCTTGAATGGACACAAAATTTTAATTTAGTTCTGAATTTAAAACAGATTTATTATATGTAAAGCTTAGACGAGGAATGAAAGATGAAACCAGATAAATACTATATTTGAAACTACACCTTGTTACACTACCTACATTATCTAAAGCTTTTCTTTATATCTTTCTCTAAACTTATTTGTATTATATGAATGACAGTTCTCAGCCTAATAGGGATAAGTCATACTGACAGATAATGGAAAATTTAAAATGAATGCATGCTATATTTGGGAGAAATTCCACTCGCGGGAAGAAAATAATTATGGGTACCATAATTTTCTTCCTTTTAAATTAAGGCAAGTTCATGAAGCAGGCAGCATATATATCATGTTTGCAAAATGAGGTGTTTCTCTACAAATATGAACTCAATTAATTTTCCTTTTTTTCAAAAGTACTGTGTTACCAGTCCCACTAGTTTAATAATGATTTTCTCAAAAGAAAAAGTGGTTTATCATTAGGGTTTTTATAATCTAAGCACAAATTCTGGCTGAGACTATCTAGATAAAAATATAAGGAGTAAAAAAATAAATAGCAACTTTCAGGTAAGATTTAGAAAGTGACACTTTTCCTTCCTCCAAACACTTCTCTAATAACTAAACTTTCACCTCTAGGAAAAGAAACCACTCACATTACCTGCAAACAAGAAGCAAGAATGAGGAGAATCAGCATTTCCTAAGGCCTTGAAATTAAGTTTCTTTTGCATTCACTTATAATTTAAAAAATAACAGTAAGATTAGGCCACGAAAATCCAATGCAACAAATGCCTCCAAAATGCCTTTGGGATAAATCAAACCAAAGGAACACAGAGAATGTTTCAATGTAACTTAATTCCAGGGTTAATTGAAATGAAAGCTATTTTGTGCCAGAATTAGTAGAATGATTTTACAGTGAAGGTCAAATAGGCTGAAGTGAAGATGTTCTTAACAAACAGCAAAAGATTTTTGTTTTGCTTTGAAAGAAACAGCTAATAAAAAGTTCTCCAAACTTACTGATTTTTTGTTTTCCTTTTTTTCTTTTACTGTAGCTTTATTCAGTAGGGAGTGGCAAGTTGCCTACAGAACAGAGATGAGCACAAACAAGTCACAGCACCAACTACATACAGCAACAAAAACAATGTTGGCTTGTACATAAAATTACATGATCAAATGTAACACAAATGGAATCAACAAAAAATTAGAATCAACTGAATTTTGAGGGATAAATTTTATTTCTGTAATTTATTTATTTTTTTTACATTTTAAGGCAAAGCCCTAAATTAACAGCAAATGTTGAGACAATCATATCTACTATTTCTGGCTATAAATCACAGAAAAGTTCTCCCCAAGTGAATTTGAGGATATTTAATATTTACATTGCAGTTAATTCCTAACTTTTGGTAAAATTTTATATACAATGTTCATTAAAAGTAGATCACACACTAAAAACACTTCTATGTGACTACATAATTTTTTCTTGATATGTAAATACTTCTCTGTGTATCCTTCAATTGACTTAAAGTTCATTTTTTAATAGCTGGCATTTCATTTAGATGCTACTGATTTTAAAAGTAAGCATTAAATGGCTAAATATAACAAAAAAACTTTAAGGATTCTGATTTAAAAATCTCTCTAAGAAAAATTACTCTTAAAAATTTCATATTTTTTATTTGCAGGCTATTTCCTAAGAAAGGTCTAATCAGAGGGGGTTAAAAGCTCTGCAACATTTGGGAGAAGAATGTTATCAGCTTAACTAGAAATAAGCATTAATATTAAAAGTGAAGAAACTGCAGAGAAAATTATAGAATAAAACTGTAAGCCTGCTTACAGTTTTTCACATAATTGACTATTTATCAGAATATATCAAAAACAAAAACAAAACCCAAGCCCAAAGAACCATATTTGTTTCATCTCTCAGAGCTCTTCCTAGACCAAATAGTTCTTTTAAAATTAAAAGACTCCTGATTGGACTATACTAGGCACAATTATTTTAAAAACCAAATTAAATTCTTTAATCCAGCATATATAGCATTTTATCTAGGAATTCTGTGCAACCAGTACCATAATCCATAATATATTGGGCTTACAGTTTGACATTTTTTCATCTGTCCATCTATTCATCCAAGTAGTTGTTATGCATCTACATGCTAGATACCATTCTAGTCACTGGGAGACAGCAATAAAACAAGAAGACATAGTCCTTTACTCAAAATGGAGGTCTGGTCCAAACTTTAGACTATATACAAAAGCACTAGTAACCAAAAAATATATCACAAAAATGCAGTTTTACACTTTTTCTTTCAATTATGGTATATAACTATCATTGACACCTTTAAAAATTTGTATAAATTACTTCTGTTTGAAGAAGCAGGTTTACTGGGAAAAGATGACATTTATTTAGAATATTTAGCTCCTTCTTTTTAGAACTTTTCCAAGTTCACATCATACCACCTTGCTTTAACAAAAGACCTACATTAGAATGTGATTTTGCTAAAGTAAAGAAATCCAAAGACGATTTTTGCTTTTATGAAAAAATGTGAAGTTTTCAGCGTTTGTTTTGCAGTAAGCTGTAGCAGAGGCAGTATGCACTCTAAACAGCGAGTGGCATTGCCAAACTCCTTTCCCAGAACTACACTCAGGATTTCAACATTCAGCTGCCACAGCTTCGAACTGTGTGAGCATCTCTGCTTCATCTTAATATTGTGAATGTGTTAGCAAGATGCGCCCTAAGGTTTCAGAAAAGCCTAAGGGAGTTCATAAGGGTGTTTACACTTAGCAAAAAACTGGACCAATTAAGTGTCTCAATCATGGTGAATGAAATAAAGACACTGTGTAGACTGTTGCCATGCAGAGAGAAAGAATCCTGAAAGCTGCTAAAGGAAGCTACTATTGGTTCTGCTAGTAGCAGGGTCTCTTTTAGTCGGCAACCAGTAAAGGACAAAATGCAAAGTCTCTCACTTGAGTGAGTGAATAGGTGTACAAAGGGTGATGTTCTGTTATATGAGAAATCATTATTTTTAGTAAGCTGAAACAGAAAGCACTGGACAATGGTGTTCCAAGTGTTGCAAATGTGGAATTTAAGGGTAGTCATGGGTGGTTTAGCATGTTGAGATGAGGGCAGTTTCATAGCTTAAACGGTACTGCAGAGGGTGCTTCTGCTAATATTGAAGCTGCTAAAAAGTTCTCCAAAGAACTGAAGACAATAGGTACAGAGGTGGTTATTCATATAAGCAAGGGTTTGACTGCAACAAAACTGCAATTTATTGGAAAAAACTGCTAAGCAAGACATTTATTTTGATAGAAGAAAAAACAGGCTGAAGGGACACTACATCAAAGGACAGGTTTATAGTAGCGCCTATTATTAACACCACTGGTGATGCTGTCCTTAGACCTCCACTAGTGCACCACTCAAGGAGCTTAGGGCACTCAAAGGCATTGATAAGAACATACTTCCTGCTGTTCCGTTCACATCCAAGCCATTGGAATACCCAAGTGATTTCTTCTGAGTATCCAAGTGGATGTATTAGTCCTTTGTTTGAAAATACCATAGAGAAAACAGCCTTGAAAACAGGTATCTTCTGACTGTCAATAATTGTCCTGCTCATTCACCTGGCATAACTGAATATGGTGGTAACATTCATGTTGTTTTCTTAACTGCCGAATATGATGTTATTGCTACAACCATGTGACCAAGGCCTAACAGCCACAATGAAGGCTTACTCTATGCAAAATGTTATGTTTGTAAGCGCGACGGACACAGGGCAACTCCAATGCATCTTTATGAGAGATCTGGAAAGACTACTATATAAAATTGGCAATAGCCAACCTTGGAGATGCTCTTTATAGGCTACTAGTCTCAATGAGAAATGGTGTTTGAAGGAGACTGTGTCCCAAAGCAGTGAACAGTTTTAAAGGCTTTGAACCAATAACAATAAATATAGCAACAGTGACTTTGGCTAAGGAAACTGGGTTTGTGGAAGCTGATGAAGATGATACTGAAGGTCTTGGCATCCCATGACCAAGAACTGACAGAGGAAGAGTTGATGCAATTCCAAAGGGAAAGGATATGAATTGAAATGGAACACAATAGTGAACACCCGAAAATAAAGTTGTCCAGGAACTGAATGTGAAGCACTTGCACTGAAATTTTAGCTGCAATTGACAATGCTGCAATGACTGCAGAAAAGGGTGGCTTTTATTATGAAAGGACACACAGGTTTAGGGCAGATCTGCAGGATGTTCTGAGTGCCTACCAAGGACTGTATTATAGAAAAATGCATGAGGCTAAGCAAACATATCATTGCATTTCAAGCCTTCCACATCTAGCCATATTAGCCAGAGCAGACAGTGAACTTTGCCCTTCAACATCGAGGCAGGCAGACAGAGAAGAAAGTGTAGATGTTGATTACCCATCTGCCCTGATGGATTCAGATGATGATGAAATGTTAATAGATGACTCTCTTCCTCTTTCTCTCAACACCTCAGTCTCCTGTACCTCCCATGACCTCATCCTCTGATGACAGCCTAACACATCATGGCCACCACCTCTTTGCTTTCCAATGTGCTGTCTTCCTAAGTCTGGTAAAGTGAAACTACACTGCAGATACATTATTTCTACTTGATACAGGCTGTGTATTTATCATGCCATTCCTGCTTTTACTATATGTTAGTGTTATTTGGTATGATTTGGTAGGTTATTTTTTGGGTCTGGGAAGGCTGAAAAATGTTTTCCATCTAAATTAATAGTAATTGCTTCTTTGCTTCATGTCATTTCAGCTTACAAAAGGTTTCATAGCAATGTTCTACTTAATGCTATAGGGGGAAACCTGCATTCTAAAACTATGAGGAGGAAAAGTGGAAATAAATACCTGAGAAAATATCTTAATTACAAATCTAACATATAGTCACAGTTGGCTATTCCTATATGACCTTAATCCAGTCCACTAAGAGGCATACGAAATAAGAAAGCTGGTTAAAGTGTGTTTCAAAACATGAATGCAAGTAAGAAAAGCTAAAGCTCAGTAAACTTTATTAGCTAGCAATACGCTCACTTAACTTAAAAAAATTTCCCAGTAGATCCCAAAGAAGGAGCCATGTTTACTAGAGGAAGCAACCAATTACTATCCCTTCCAGAAGAACATAAAAGTACAAAGGTACCGTTATGTTACTGCCAAAGCTAAAAGGGCAAGAAAAAGCCAGAAGAGAGAAGACAAATAAAATAAAAGACCAAACTAATGAAAAAACTACATTTGGAAGGAGACTCAATGAAAGAGCATCTTGAGATCAAAGCTGTTTTTCTTTCTTTTTTAATTAGTAAATGTAAAATTCCCTACTATCAGTCACTTATTAAAAAACAAAGTCTTATTTATAAATAAGTGTACCTTTGCTCCAAAGTACTCTACACTTCAGCAATGTTTACCCATTACTTCAAAACAGTGCACTGACAAAACATTTAAATATTCTTAAAGAAAATAACTTTAATATGATAATTTTAGTGTGTTATAATATAGGATGTTTGATTATGGAATGCTTTAAAAAGCTTAACACATAGTGTTTAGTAAGTCAATAATTATCCCCTGGCTCTATTTTCTGAATTATTTTCACTACCTCCTTCCCTTTCTAACTATGAAAGCTGGCAAGAAACTTGTTTACTTGGGTGGGATAGATGGGGGAATTTATTCCTTCAATAAATATTTCCTAAGTACTTACTAAGTACCAAGCCCTGTTCCTTTTACCTTACGAGAGTCATGGTCTCAAACTGGACTCCAAGTTTGCTGGTGATATAAACAAATGTTCTTTTAGGGTGACAACCACATGAAGAATTTCTGCTAAAATCTACCAGACCATGTAATCAGGTTGTCAGTGTCCATTCACTTTTAACTAGCTAAAGTCAGAGCCACTGTCACTTTTAGAATCTATTTGCTCTCTGAAAACAGTTAATAGCTATTAGGCCAATCAAGTAATTTTTAATATGAATGTGTGCTCACCATTTCTTGTCTTCCTAGTTTTATAAACTGAAAACTGAATAGTGCCCAAACTTAAGATATTATTCACTGTATCAGATTTCATGTAAGTAAATCACCCTGTAGTCTCAGATTTAATTAGCTGAAAAACTGGGGCTTCTCCTAAGCTTTTTTGAGCTATTTTGAAAAGGCAGAAAAAGCAATGATAAATTAAGATAGTTTTAATGCTAAGTATGCTTTGTCATCTATGTAATTGGGTGAAAAGTATTTTTTTCCAGTTTTACTGTGAAATAATTGACATACATCATTGCATAAGTTTAAGGCACAGAGCATGATGGTTTGATTTACATATATTATGTATCAGCTAACATCCTGTATTCTCATATGGATACAATAACAGTATATACGGTTTGCAAATACTTTTTCCCATTCTGTAGGTTGTCTTTTCACTTTGTTGATAGTTTCTTTTGTTGTGCATAAGCTTTTTCATGATATAATCTCACTTGATTTTTTTATTTTGTTGCTTGTTCTTTGGTATCATATCTAAAAAATCATTATCAAGACCCATGTCAAGGAGCTTTATTCTTATGTTTTCTTCTGGGAGTTTCATGGTTTCAGGTCTTACATTTAAATCTAATCTATATTGACTTAATTTTTGTCAGTGGTATAACATATGGGTCCAATCTCATTCTTTTACATGTGAATATCCAATTTTCCCAGCACCATTTATTGAAAAGACTATCTTTTCTCCATTGATATTCTTGGCTCCCTTGTCAAATATTAGTTGACCATATAGGCTTGGGTTTATTTCTGGGCTCTCCATTTTGTTCCAGTGGTCTATGGGTTTATTTTTATGCCCAAACCATACTGTTTTGATGACTATAGTTTTAAGGATAGCTTGAAATCAGGAAGTGTGTTGCCTCTTGCCTTCTGTTCTCCTTTCTCAGAATTTCTTTGGCTATTCAGGGTCTTTTGTAGTTCCATGTAAACACGAGGGGTGTTTTTTCTACTTCTGAAGAAAAGGAGACTCTTGATAAGGATTGCATTGAATCTGTAGACTACTTTTATTCGTATTGACATTTTAACAGTATTAATTTTTCTGATTCTTGAACATGTGGTAACTTCCCACTTACTTTGTCTTCTTTGATTTCTTTTATCAGTATCTTGCTGTTTTCAGAGTAGAGATCTTTCACCTCTTTAAATTTATTCCTAAGTATTTTATTGTTTTTAATGCTATTGCAAATGGGATCATTTTTTTTCCAGAAAATTCATTATTAGTATATAGATATGCTACTTATTTTTCTATGTTAATTTTGTAACCTGCAACTTGGTTGATTAGGTCTAGCACTTTTAAGGTTGAGTCTTTAGGATTTTCTATATATAAATTGTATCATTTGCAAACAGAGATAATTTTACTTCTTCCTTTCCAATTATGATACTTTTTATTTCTTTTGCCTGATTGCTCCAGCTAGGATTTCCCATACTATGCTGAACAGGAGTAGTGAGAGTAGGCACTCTTCCCTTGTTCCTGATCTTAGACGAAAAGCTTTCAAGCTTTCACCATTATGTTAGCTGTGATATATGACCTTTATTATATTGAGATATGTTCCTTCTATACCTAATTTTTCAGAGTTTTTATTATGAATGGATGTTGAATTTCATCACTTACTTTTTGTGTCCAAAATCATCTGAGATGATCATGTGATTCTTTTCTTTCATTTTATTAATGTGATACATCACACTGATTGACTTGCCTATGTGAACCATCCTTTCATCCCAGGGATAAATCCCACTTGATGATGGTATATGATGTTTATAAACTGCTGATTTCAGTTTGCTGGTATTTTATTGAGAATTTTTGCATCTATATTCATCAGAGATATAGTTTTCTTTTCTAGTAGTGTCCTTTTCTGGGTTTGATATCACGATAATGCTGGCCTTATAAAAATGAGCTTAGGAGTGTTCCCTCTTTTTTTTGAAGAATTTGAGAAAGACTGGGGTTAGTTCTTTAAATGTCTGGTAAAATTTATCACTGAAGCCATCAGTTCCTCAGCTTTATTTTATTGGGACATTTTTAGTTACTGATTCAATCTCCTTACTAGTAATTAGTCTATTCAGATATTCTATTTTTTCCTGATTCAGTCTTTTTAAGTTGTATGTTTCTAAGGATTTTTACATTTCTTTCAGGTTGTCCAATCTGTTGGCATATAGTTATATAGCAGCTTCTTATTATCCTCTGAATTTCTATGTTATCAGTTGTAATGTCTCCTTTTTCATTTATAATTTTGTTAATTTACGTCCTTTCTTTTTTTCTTGGTTAGTCTAAGGGTTTGTCAATTTTGTTTCTCTCTTCAAATAACCAAGCTTTACTTAATCTTTTATATTGTTTTTCTGCTATTTCATTTATTTCTGCTCTAACTTTTATTATTTCCTTTCTTCTGCTAACTTTGGGCTCAGTTTGTTCTTTTTTACTTCCTTAAAGTATAGAGTTGCTTGTTTATTTGTTCTCTTTTTTGCTTCTTAATATAGGTGTTTACTGCTATGACCTTCACTCTTAGAACTGCTTTTGCTGCATCCCTCATGCTCTGGTACTTTTGTTTCCACTTCCAACTGCCTCAATAAACTTTTTTTATTTCTGTTTTAATTTCTTCTTTGAGCCATTGGTTGTTCAAGGGAGTGTTGTTTAATTTCAATATGTTCATGAATTTTCTAGTTTTCTTTTTATTACTGATTCTAGTTTCATGCCACTGTGGTCAGAGAAGATACTTGGTATGATTTCAATCATCCTGAATTTGCTAAGACTTCTTTTGTGGCCTAACATATGGTCTCTCCTGGAAAATGTTCCATGTGCACTTAAGAAGAATGTGTGTTCCCCTGTTGTTGGATAGAATGTACTGTATATGCCTGGTAGGTCCATTTGGTCAGTCTACAGTGCTCGTCAAATCTGCTGTTTCCTTATTGCTTCTCTGTCTGGATGATCTACCCATTTTTGAGACTGGGGACAAAAGTCCTCAACTATTATTGTATTAATATTCATTTCTCCTTTTATCTCTGTTAAGTGTTTGCTTTATATAGTTAGGTGCTCTAGTGCTGGGTGCATAAACATTTATAATTGTTACATATTCTTCAGTTTTGACCTCTTTATCATTATTTAATAAACTTGTCTCTTTTTACCATTTTTAATTTAAAGTCTATTTTGTCTGATATAACTAAGCTACCCTTGTTTTGTTTGGTTACCATTTGTTTGAAATGAATTTTATCCATCCCTTCACTTTCAGTTTTTGTGTATCTTTAAGTCTCAACTTAGTTTCCAACAGGCAGCATGCTGTTGGATCTCTTTTTTTAAAATTCAGTCATTCTATGTCTTTTAATTGGAAAACTTAATCCATTTCCCTTTAAGGTGATTACTGATAGGTAAGGACTTAATTACCATATTGTTAATTATTTCCTGGTTTTAAGTTTTGTTTTTACAGATACAGCAGATAAAACTTTATAAATAGCAATAGGGGGAAAACACAGACCAGCCTGAAACAGTTTTTTTAAAATGGTGATTTCATTGAACTTGCTAATGTCTCTAAGCAACTGAAGCCCTGTGCTAAAAAACAAATGGCTGGGGATGACTCTGCAAAGAAAAAGACATAAAGGCATGGGTTTTGATAAGTGCAAAAATTATTTCCCCTATTCCCACCCCATCCCAAACTCTAGACCCACTAATGCCTCTTCCAGAATCATGCTTTAAACAGGCTAATAAATGTGGATTTGCATTAATCTCTCATGGAATGACTAAATTACTCCTGAAACTGCATATGCAACTCAAAAACACAGTGGGAACCATAGAAGAACAAAGACCTAATTTCAGCAAGTAGGGGATGACTGTGGACATGTACACTCAGAAGCATTATTTGCAGTGCCAGTGTTAAAAAGTCTAATAATTTTATATGAATGATGATGCAATATATTTTTAAAGTAGCATTCTATATAAAATAAACAGATCTAACATAAATACATACATCTTAATGAAGAAATTAAAGTTATAGATCAAGCATTTCACAGTGCAAAAATCAAAGAGTAGACCTGTCACTATGTGAAAGACCCTATGAGTAATTTAGGCAAAAGATAACCAATTCCATATATATCTCATTTCAACACATCTATTATACCAAATACATCTGTTGCATTTCAAACTTGCTCCTGATGCATGAAAAATTTATTATTTTTTGTACCCCCTTAAAATACTTAAAAATGTCTCATAAGCTAAGTTCTTTTCGAAGGCAATTCCAATAATAGATAATGTATTATTCATCCAAGCTGACTCAGTTTTATCACCTAAACCCTCCCTGGTAAAGCATTCTTTTCAATTTAGCTTTAGATTAATAATGGTAATCTCTAACCTTAAGCATACCTGGTATAAACAATGGCACACACTTCGAAGCTGAGGGGGGAATTCCAAGGAGGAACTGATGATGGCGTGGAAGAACTTCTCAGTCATCTGAAGGAGATTCCGCTGGTTTTCCTCAAGGCTCTCTGAGTGTTCTAACCTGCAAGAAAAAAAAGATAAAATCAACTAAAAACAAACAAAATGCTCCTTAAAAGAAATGACTTCAGAGACATTCAACCAAATGTAATACTTTGATTTTGCTGGGATCCTGATTTAAACAAACTAAGTGTAAAAAAGACAATTTTGAGAATTGTACATGAAAATTCTTAGCAATTTATATTCTCACAAATTTAGTATACGATTTTAATTTTTTTGCCAATCTAGTAGGTTGGAAAGAGCATCTTATGTTCTAAACTTTTATTTCTATGACTTCTGGTCAAGTTAGACATGCTTTCATATATTTTGTGTCCATTCAGGTTTCCTCTATTTTGAAATGCCTTTTATATCCAGTCTGATATTTCTAACTGCTAGGTGACCCTCCTGCTAGTAACTCAAACTTAACTTTTTATCCTAATTAACTCATTTTCCTCCTACTCTTACGTCTTATTCTGTGCTCCCCATACTGTCAATGTCACTATCACTGTCTCAATCATTTCATTCCAGCAACTTTTGGTGTCATCTTTGCCTGCTGTACCCCATTCCTCCCCATATCCAAACAGTGTTGCTAATTCTTCAGTTTGGCCTCTAAAGTCTTTGTGTTATGATTAAAGGCAGAGAGGTTCAGAAGGCAGACTTAGTAGGTTTAACTATCAGCTCTACCACTTACTAACCATTATGACCTTGGTCAAGATATTTAATTTCTCTGGACCTCAATTTTTTCATCAGACAGAAATAATAATACTGCCTATAATATGGAGTTAAATTTTACTCAATGGCTACCAAATCCACAAAGCTTTACTTAAGCTGCTAAATGGTAGTTACTGTTAGGACCTTAACATTATTTCATTTTTAAGGACCCTGAACTTGAAAGCCTCACAGAAAAGACAGACAAAAGACATGGCTTGGAAAAAGCGAGCATGATATGATTGTTTAAAATTCATTCAGTCAACAAATATTTAAGAAATGCCAACTCTTAGCCAGATGCCATGCTACATATTCATAGAGGGATTAAAGATGTATAAAATGTAAGAGACAACAGTCTAGATGGAAGATACATCATCACAATTACATGTTACAATCATGGCACAGAACAGAGAACAAAGATTTCTTTGTTCATAATGCAGTGTGTGTACACGGGTAGTACCTGGCAGCAGGTAGAAAGCTTCACAGAAATGGTGGTTTTTAAACTTCACCCTGTTTAACAATTTGGCCTCCTTCCCTTCTTCTGAGTCACTGCTCATTATAGGAGGAGTGTGTTACATAAGAAAAAAGGTCAAGCATGCTCAGCTCAGTGTCATCCTCTCCATTCTAGAATGCTTGCATTCTCCATGCTTACAGAAAAGATGTACTTTGGTCTGCTCTCTACTTGTGTATAAAAAGCTTGCAGTCCCTGAGAAGGAAGCCTGAAGTTATCCAGCTGTGCAAGGAACAGGGGAAGTATTAGCAAGCTTATCTGTCCCCATTCTAAGGATCTAAAGCCACATTCTCCAATTATTTTTATCAGAAATAAAGGTGACTGTCAATTTCTGAGTGCTTCCTTCTTCCTTCCCATCCCTACTCACCCCACCCTTCTGGTTTTGAATTGGGCAGGGAAGAGAGAGATTACTAGGCATCTCCAACCCCAATGAGCTCCATGTGTCAAGGGGTTTAAAATATATAACATGTACATATTTCACTGGAGATACAGTCCAAAGAATACATGAAAGAATGATAAGAGGTAATAATGGATTACAGTCAGAAAACACTGTACTTTATCTTGCAGTCAGTGGGGAACAATTGATGGTTTCTAAGAAAAACGTTTAGGTTTCAAAATAATTCCTACAGCAAATAACCTAAAAAGAAAAAAAAACAACAATGCTGGAACAATAATTAGAAAGGCACTACAAAAGTGAGTGGGATCAGCTCCACGCCGCCGCTCCAGGCTCCACAGCGTCCTCCCACCCAGTGCCGGCCCAGCCAGGTAGGGTGCTGGAGCATCCGCTGGGGAGACCTACCCTGCTTTAAAAAAGTAAAATTGCAGAGGCTTCCTCCTAAAACTGCATATAATACAAAAATATAATTAATACAACTAATCCTGAAAGAGCAACAGGAAAGAGGACTGTGCAAGACTGCATACACCTCGAGAAAAGAGTAGACCTCACGGAACAGGGTAATGTACCAAAGCTGTGGCCCGGTGGGACCCAAGCCCTTCCCCAACCCCAGCTCACCAGTGGTAGGAAGAGAAACAGAGCGGGGAGGGAGTGGAGGCTTGGGACTGCTGAATACCTAACTCTGGAGATTTGCTCTGGGAGCACAAACCTACATTTCATGGTGCTTTCATGATACTCTAGTGTTTAGGGGATTGGAAAGCTAAGACAGGTAGAATTCCTGGAGAGACTGAGATTTCAGCCACTTGTGGAAAGCAGGGAGCCATATCTGGCTGCTCTGGGACAAAAGAAAGGCAGGCAGTCTGAGAGACTTCCTAACAAGGAAGCCCTTAGCAAGAGGGCTGCTAAAGGGGCAAGGATTGCACAGAGCTTACTGCTCAGGAGAAAGGACAGGTAGACAAAATTGTCCAGGTGCACTCTGCCCAGCAGATTGGGAGCTTTCACGATTTCCAGGTGCTCCAGCTCCCTGGCTGGCTACACAGCTCCAAGGACCCCCTCTGTGATAGGCAGCCTACTGTGCCTTTCTCCCAGCAAGCCCCACCTGGGTTGCAAACCGGCAAACCCTACCCTGGCATTAGGCCAGACAGAGGGAAGATCTGTCTACAGCAACTACAAATGCAAACCACAGAAGATTATACCTGTGTGCTCGGCCACTGGTTCAGGCAGTGGAGACAGGCATAGCAGCCAGGAACTAGGAAACAGCTCTTTACTACCCCCCAGGCACCAATACCACTCCCCTGCGGCCCCCAACGTTGCTTCAGGGGCGGAACAGCTCCAGAGAGTAGAGCTTCTGGACACTAGAGGGCACCATATACAAATATAAAACACCAAAGGAACCTAGTTCAGAGTAAAATTAACATAACACCTGAGAAAGATGATATGGACCTCATGACTCTTCCTGAAAGGGAGTTCAAAATAAAAATCATTAACATGCTCATGGAGGTACAGAAAGACATTGAAGAAATCAGGAATGAATTCTGGTCGGAGATACAATTGTTGAAGAGCACAATGGAGGGTATTAAAAGCAGACTAGATACAGTGGAGGAGTTGATAAATGAAATAGAAACTAGAGAAGAGGAATACAAAGAAGCTGAGGCACAGAGAGAAAAAAGGATCTCTAACAATGAAAGAATATTGAGAGAACTATGAGACCAATCTAAACGGAACAATATTCGTATTATAGGTGTACCAGAAGAAGAAGAAGAGAGAGAAAGGGATAGAAAGAGTTTTTGAGGAGGTAATTGCTGAAAATTTTCCCAATCTGTGTAAGGAGATAGTCTCTCAGGCCATGGAGATCCACAGATCTCCCAACACAAGAGACCCAAGGAAGACAACACCAAGACATACAGTAAATAAAATGGCAAAGATCAAGCATAAGGACAGATTATTAAAAGCAGCCAGAGAGAAATAAGATCATACATACAAAGGAAAGTCCATCAGGCTAACATCAGACTTCTCAGGAGAAACCTTATGGGCCAGAAGGGAGTGGCATGATGTACTTAATACCATGAAGCAGAAGGGCCTGGAACCAAGATTACTTTATCCAGCAAGATTATCATTTAAATTTGAAGGAGGGATTAAACAATTTCCAGATAAGCAAAAGCTGAGAAAATTTACCTCCTACAAACTGTCTCCACAGTCTATTTTGGAGGGACTGCTATAGATGGAAGTGTTCCTAAGGTTAAATAGCTGTCACCAAAGGTAATAAAACCACAGTGAAAAAGGTAGAACAGCTAATTACTAAACAAATGTAAAATTAAGTTAACTTTCCCCAAAGTCAATCAAGGCATAGACAAAGAGTATGGAATATGATACCTAATATATAAAGAAAGGAGGAAGAACAAAAAGGAGGACAAAAAGAAAAGAACCTTTAGATTGTGTTTGTAATAGCATATTAAGTGACTTAAGTTAGACTCTTAGATCGTAAGGAAGTTAACCTTGAACCTTTGGTAAGTACGAATCTAAAGTCTGCAATGGCAATGAGTACATACCTATCAATAATCACCCTAAATGTAAATGGACTGAATGCACCAATCAAAAGACATAGAGTCACTGAATGGATAAAAAAACAACGACTGAAATTGTACCAACCATCTATATGCTGCCTACAGGAACCACTTTAAACCCAAAGACATACACAGACAAAAAATGAAGGGATGGAAAAACGTATCTCATACAACTAATAGAGAGAAAAAAGCAGGAGTTGCAGTACTTGTATCAAACAAAATAGACTTTAAAACAAAGAAAGTCACAAGAGACAAAGAAGGACATTACATAACAATAAAGGGATCAATCCAACAAGAAGATATAACCATTATAAATATCTATGCACCCAACACAGGAGCACCTACATATATGAAACAAATACTAACTGAATTAAAGGGGGAAATACAATGCAATGCATTAATTCTAGGAGACTTCAACACTTCACTCACTCCAAAGGACAGATCAACAAGACAAAAATAAGTAAGAACACAGAGGCACTGAACAACACATTAGAACAGATGGACCTAACAGACATCTACAGAACTCTACAACCAAAAGCAGCAGAATACACATTCTTCTCAAGTGCACATGGAACATTTTCAAGAATAGATCATATACTAGGCCACAAAAAGAGCCTCAGCAAATTCAAAAGGATTGAAATTGTACCAACCAGTTTCTCAGACCACAAAGGTATGAAACTAGAAATGAATTACGCAAAGAAGATGAAAAATCCCACAAACACATGGAGGCTTCACAACATGCTCCTAAATAACCAATGCATCAATGACCAAATAAAAAGAGATGAGGCAATATATTGAGACAAATGACAAAAAAAATTCAACAGCGCAAAATCTGTGGGATGCAGCCAAGGCTGTGCTAAGAGGAAAGTATATTGTAATACAGGTCTACCTCAGGAAAGAAGAACAATCCCATATAAGCAGTCTAAATGCACAATAAATGAAACCAGAAAAAGAAAAACAAATGAGACCCAAAGTTAGTAGAAGGAGGGACATAATAAAGATTAGAGCATAAATAAATAAAATCGAGAAAAAAAAAACAATAGAAAGAATCAATGAAAGCAAGAGCTGGTTCTCTGAGAAAATAAACAAAATAGATAAACCCCTAGACAGACTTATCAAGAAAAAAAGAGAGTCTACACACATAAACAGAATCAGAAATGAGAAAGGAAAAATCACTATGGACAGCACAGAAATACAAAGAATTATTAGAGAATACAATGAAAAATTATATGCTAACAAATTGGATACCCTAGAAGAAATGGACAACTTTCTAGAAAAATACAACCTTCCAAGGATGACCATGGAAGAAACAGAAAATCTGAACAGACCAATCACAAGCAACGAAATCGAACTGGTAATCAAAAAACTACCTAAGAAAAAAACACCTGGATCAGATGGCTTCACCGCTGAAATGGTATCAAACATTTAGTGAAGACCTAATACCCATCTTCCTTAAAGTTTTCCAAAGAGTAGAAGAGGGAATACTTCCAAATTCCTTCTATGAGGCCAGCATCACTCTAATACCAAAACCAGGCAAAGACACAACAAAAAAAGAAAATTACAGACCAATAACCCTGCTGAACAGAGATGCAAAAATACTCAACAAAATATTAGCAAACCGAATTCAAAAATACATAAAAAGATCATCCATCATGATCAAGTAGGATTTATTCCAGGGATGCAAGGATGGTACAACATTCGAAAATCCATCAATATCACCCACAACATCAACAAAAAGAAGGACAAAAACCACATGATCATCTCCATAGATGCTGAAAAAGCATTTGACAAAATTCAACATCTATTCATGATTAAAAACTCTCAACACAATGGGTATAGAGGGGAAGTACCTCAACATAATAAAGACCATATATGACAAACCCACAGCCAACATACTTAACAGCGAGATGCTGAAAGCTTTTCCTTTAAGATCGGGAACAAGACAAGGATGCCCACTCTCCCCACTTCTATTCAACATAGTACTGGAGGTCCTAGCCATGGCAATCAGACAACACAAAGAAATAAAAGGCATCCAGATTGGTAAGGAAGAAGTTAAACTGTCCCTGTTTGCAGATGACATGATACTGTACATAAAAAACCCTAAAGAATCCACTCCAAAACTACTAGATCTAATATCTGATTTCAGCAAAGTTACAGGACACAAAATTAATGCACAGAAATCTGTGGCATTCCTATACACTAACAAACAGGGAGAGAAATCAGAAAAACAATTTCATTCACAATTGCATCAAAAGGAATAAATACCTAGGGATAAACCTAACCAAGGAAGTGAAAGATCTATACTCTGAAAACTACAAGACACTCATGAGAGAAATTAAAGAAGATACCAATAAATGGAAACACATCCTGTGCTCATGGATAGGAAAAGTTAATGTTGTTAAAATGGCCATCCTGCCTAAAGCAATCTATAGATTCAATGCAATTCCTATCAAAATACCAACAGCATTCTTCAATCAACTAGAGCAAACTGTTCTAAAATTCAGATGGAACCACAAAAAACCCCGAATAGCCAAAGCAATCCTGAGAAGGAAGAATAAAGCTGGCGGCATTACGCTCCCCAACTTCAGGCTCTACTACAAAGTGACAGTAATCAAGACAATTTGGTACCAGCACAAGAACAGAACAATAGACCAATGGAACAGACTAGAGAGCCCTGATAGAAACCCAACCATATATGGTCAATTAATACGATAAAGGAGCCATGGACATACAATGGGGAAATGACAGCCTCTTCAACAGCTGGTGTTGGCAAAACTGGACAGCTACATGTAAGAGAATGAAACTGGATAAGTGTCTATACCCATACACAAAAGTAAACTCAAAATGGATTAAAGACTTGAATGTAAGTCATGAAACCATAAAACTCTTAGAAGACAACATAGGCAAACATCTCCTGAATATAATCATGAGCAACTTCTTCCTGAACGCATCTCCTCGAGCAAGGGAAACAAACGCAAAAATGAACTCATGGGACTACACCAAACTAAAAGTTTCTGTACAGCAAAGGACACCATCAACAGAACAAAAAGGCATCCTACACTATGGGAGAATATATTTGTAAATGACATATCTGACAAGGGGTTAACAGCCAAAATATACAAAGAACTTACATGAATTGACACCCAAAAAAGCAAATAACCTAATTAACAAATGGGCAGAAGATATGAAGAGACAGTTCTCCAAAGAAGAAATTCAGATGGCCAACAGACACATGAAAAGATGCTCCACATCACTAATCATCAGGGAAATGCAAATTAAAACCACAATGAGATATCACCTCACACCAGTAAGGATGGCCAGCATCGAAAAGACTAAGAACAACAAATGGTGGTGAGGATGCGGAGAAAGGGGAACCCTCCTACATGGCTGGTGGGAATGTAAGCTAGTTCAACCATTGTGGAAAGCAATATGGAGGTTCCTCAAAAAACTAAAAGTAGAAGTATCATTTGACCCAGGAATCCCACTCTTAGGAATTTACCCAAAGAATACGACTTTTCAGATTCAAAAAGACATATGCACTCCTATGCTTATGGCAGCACTTTTTAGAATAGCCAAGATATGGAAGCAACCTAAGTGTCCATCAGTAGATGAATGGATAAAGAAGAGGTGGTACATATACACAATGGAATACTATTTGGCCATAAGAAAGAAACAAATCCTACCATTTGCAACAACATGGATGGAGCTGGAGGACATTATGCTCAGTGAAATAAGCCAGGCGGTGAAAGACAAATGTCAAATGTTTCCCTTATTTGTGGAGGATAACAATGAAGCAATACTGAAGGAACAAAATAGCAGCAGACTCACAGACTCCGAGAAGGAACTAGTGGTTATCAAAGGGGAGGGGTGTGGGAGGGTGGGTGGAGAGGGAGTGAAAAAGGGGATTGAGGAGTATTATGTTTAGTACACATGGCGTGGGGGATCATGGGGAGAACAGTGTAGCACAGAGAAGGCACATAGTGAATCTGTGGCATCTTACTACACTGATGGACAGCGACTGCATGGGGGTATGGGTGGGGACTTGATAATATGGGTAAATGTAGTAACCACATTGTTTTTTCATGTGAAACCTTCATAAGAGTGT
Organism: Manis pentadactyla; assembly: GCF_030020395.1. Lineage (NCBI taxonomy): Eukaryota > Metazoa > Chordata > Mammalia > Pholidota > Manidae > Manis > Manis pentadactyla. Next base: position 145,548,579 of record NC_080022.1, read on the forward strand.
ATATCAATCATACCTTAATAAAAAAATCAATAAAAAAAAAGTCAATGGGATCAATATGGCATTTGCTAACTAAATTATTATATAGCCAAAGTATGAAATATTATGCAGCAGTTAAAAAGATTGAGATTAATCTTTCTATATTGACATAGAAAGATCTAAGAAATAGTTTAAAAAATTAACCATTTATATTAAGCACTCACATAATAATATATGGTTTCTATAACTAGATATGTATATGCAAATGTGCTGAAAAAGGACAGTAAAAAATTACTGAACTAGTAATAGTGCTATGTCTCTAGAAGTGGTAGTCAAAGACACCTTTAATAATATCTGTAATGCTTTTTAAGAAAAATGTATTCATGTGCAATAAAGACCAATTTTAAGAATCAATTGTGAGGTCCCTGCCTCATGCAGTGGTAGTGAAAAAATAGACAGCAGCTGTAGTTGAGAAGATGACAAACCTGGTAGGATCCACTTCAAAGCTAACATGCTGCCAATCAGAGGATGTGATCACAATTCGTAATAAAGGATCCAGGAGTTTTTGTAGGTAGGTAGCACCATATACCTAAAGAAATACACAAGGAAGATTTATTATGCCTGTTCCAAATATCTTGCATTAAAGAAGACATTCTGCCCTCTACATTCTGCACATAATCCTTGCTTGGCATACCTCCACACACAAAAAAAGATGAATGGATACAAACCTTGAAACAGAAGGTCATTATTTTACTGGCTAAGCTGTTGCCTCGGAAAAGAGTCTGCATGGAGTCGGCCAATTCTACTTCCTTGGAAAACATATTCCAGAGCAGTTGGTAAAGTAAATGCCGAGAATCAAACAGAGTCACTAGAACTCGAGCTAGTTCATCCTGAAGAAAAAACAAAATTCTGTTAGTGTGAACAGTGCCATTTTTTCTTAAGCAGGAAACTGAAAGGCAAACCCAAAGTTGATAACCACCTGCTGAATCAAGGTAAATGGTGACTGATTAGTTTTTTCCCTGGGATTTATGTGTGTACACTTGTCTATTAGATTTAACTTAATATTAGGTTTGAAGGTAATTTTCATATGCCAGCAGTAGTTGCTAATTCTAAGGATTAACTGATAAAAGGTAAGAAAGACCTAGGCTTACCAGGAAATGGAAAAAATCCAGGATTCCATTCAAATCATATGACAAAATGAAAGGGAGTAGAAATAGAAGATGAAGGTGAAGAGTTTAGTTTCACATGCACAGATCATTTTCTTAGAAAGTCAGTGAGCAGAATAAGATTTTGGTGACCACAAGAGCTCTCCTGTCTTCTCTTATGGTCAGGGAGACTCAGTGAATACTGAACATGGGCTAGGCAGACACAAACATAACAACTACAGGGTTTGTAGGAAGTCAGGAAAATATCTGGGCTGTGCATTCAGAACTAAGATATTAACAAGATTTATGTACAAAGCAGGGGTAGGTAATTAATTCTCACCTAGTACCTAAATGACGACCATTGAATTCCCAATGGTAAAGTATTTTTTGGTACACTCAAGAAAAATGATGTGATAGTAAATCACTTTAACCATACACCTTGGAAAGAGATTTAGAGAGAACAGGGGCAGCTATAAAAAGATGCCCTAACCCTCAAGCAGTGACAACAAAGGCCAGGATCACAGCCAAACTCTTTTAATTCTTGTCTGGTTCCAAGATTATAATAATCTGATATTTGAGTAAAGGAAAAAAATTTAACAATCCTAACCACAGATAACCTAGAAGCCAAAGACCCAATATTCTGTAGACTCCCATAGTTACACAATACATATTTGACTAGATATAAAAATTCTATACTGTATTTTAAAGTCAAATATAATGAGAGATAATTCAGTTACAACATAAACCCATTTTTAGACTATAGTGCTGTTTTTTTCCACTCTAATCCCTTCCCTGCAAAATTCTGAAAACTTTAAGCATCAGAATTTAAAATGTATAAAACAGAATTTAAAAAAATTGTAAATTATCCTGTATTTTATTCTCCTTTAGATATATCTCTAATAAATCTGGCTTAATATAAAAGTCCTTCTCAAAAAAAAGTCATTTGATATAAAACTCACTAGAAATGAATTACTGAAAGAAACAATATGAATTAAACTTAATGGATTCTTTTTATTATGAAACTTACTGATAATTTTTAGTGCTGAGTAATTAGGTAGATGCTAAAAAGGTGATTCAGAATATCTATTTTCAAAACATATGAAAGTTTGTGAAATAATGTTAGGTTTCAAGAGGATTTCAATAATTTTCCTTTTCCAACTCCCTTGCTACAAGCAAGATTCCATCTTCATTCACTAAACAATTATTTACTCAGTCCTTGTTATGTGTCAGGCACTACTCCAAGAACTGGAATTACAGCAGTGAACAAGGCAGACAAGGTCTCTGCTCTCATGGAGCTCACATGCTAGTGGAATAAGAACAAATAATCAAATAAACAAGATAACTTCTCATAGTGAGCAGGAGCTGCAAAGAAAATACAACAAGGTAATGTGACAGAATGACTATAGGTGTGGTTCTATGTATCAGAAAAGACCTCATGAGAAAGCGCCATCTGAACTGAAACTTGAATAACAAGAAGTTGGCCACGTAAGAGATCAGGAAAAAAAACATTCTGAGCAGCAGCAGCAAGGGTGCTCTTAGGTGGAAATAAGCCTAACGTGTTTGATGGCTAGTGTGGTTTAAACCTGGTGAAGAACGAAAACAATGTCAGAGATGAGGATGGCCCAGACTGGGTAGAGCCTTATAGGCCATGTTAAGGAGTTTGAATTTTACTTTAATTATGAGGAGTAAGATCCTACAGATTTAAGCAGAAACACATCTATAGGCAAAAACAGATGACTGATTAGTTATAATAACCAAACTGAAATCACTTTTGGTCTAATACAAACTAAATAACTCTTCAACATAGAAAGGGACAATCCTCAAACTTACGGCATGTATTATTTTTTATAATATATAAAGATTTTACCCTACTACAAAGCCACAGTAATCAAGACAATTTGGTACTGGCACAAGAACAGAGCCACAGACCAGTGGAACAGAACAGACTCCAGACATTAACCCAAACATATATGGTCAATTAATATTCGATAAAGGAGCCATGGGCATACAATGGGGAAATGACAGCCTCTTCAACAGTTGGTGTTGGCAAAACTGGACAGCTACATGTAAGAGAATGAAACTGGATCACTGTCTAACCCCATACACAAAAGTAAATTAGAAATGGATCAAAGACCTGAATGTAAGTCATGAAACCATAAAACTCTTAGGGAAAAACATAGGCAAAAATCTCTTGGTGGATATAAACATGAGTGACTTCTTCATGAACATATCTCCCTGGGCAAGGGAAACAAAAGCAAAAATGAACAAGTGGGACTATATCAAGCTGAAAAGCTTCTGTACAGCAAAGGACACCATCAATAGAACAAAAAGGCATCCTACAGTATGAGAGAATATATTCATAAATGACAGATCCGATAAAGGGTTGACATCCAAGATATATAAAGAGCTCACACACCTCAACAAACAAAAAGCAAATAATCCAATTAAAAATGGTCAGAGGATCTGAACAGACAGTTCTCTAAAGAAGAAATTCAGATGGCCAACAGACACATGAAAAGATGCTCCACATTGCTAGTCATCAGAGAAATGCAAACTAAAACCACAATGAGATATCACCTCACACCAGTAAGGATCACCACCATCCAAAAGACAAACAACAACAAATGTTGGTGAGGTTGTGGAGAAAGGGAAACCCTCCTACACTTCTGGTAGGAATGTAAATTAATTCAACGACTGTGGAAAGCAGTACGGAGGTTCCTCAAAATGCTCAGAATAGAAATACCATTTGATCCAGGAATTCTACTTCTAGGAATTTACCATAAGAATATAGCAGCCAGTTTGAAAAAGACAGATGCACCCCTATGTTTACCGCAGCACTATTTACAATAGCCAAGAAATGGAAGCAACTTAAGTGTCTATCAGTAGATGAATGGATAAAGAAGATGTGATACATATACACAACGGAATATTATTCATCCATAAGAAGAAAACAAATCCTACCATTTGCAACAACATGGATGGAGCTAGAGGGTATTATGCTCAGTGAAATAAGCCAGGCAGAGAAAGACAAGTATCAAATGATTTCACTCATATGTGGAGTATAAGAACAGAGAAAAAAACTGAAGGAACAAAACAGCAGCAGAATCACAGAACCCAAGAATGGACTAACAGTTACCAAAGGGAAAGGGAATGGGGAGGGTGGGTGGGAAGAGAGGGATAAGTGGGGGGCGAAAAGAAAGGGGGCATTACGATTAGTATGTATAATGTGGGGGGAGGCACGGGGAGGGCTGTGCAGCACAGAGAAGACAAGTAGTGATTCTACAGCATCTTACTATGCTGATGGATAGTGACTGGAATGGGGTTTGTGGCGGGGACTTGGTGAAGGGGGGAGTCTAGTAACCATAATGTTCCTCATGTAATTGTACATTAATGATACCAAAATAAAAAAATATATATATGAATACACCAAAAAAAAAAAAAGATTTTACAGAATCACTGACTATATTCTTCATGCTGTACTATACAATCACCGTGGTCAATTTATATTATGATTGAAAATTTTTGTGCCTCTTTATCCCCTTCACCTTCCCCACCCAACTACCTCAACCCCTCCCCCATGGAAACCACCAGTCACTTCTCAGTGTCTGTGAGTCTACTGTTGTTTTGTTCCTTCTGTTTTGCTTTGTTTTTATATTCTACAAATTAGTGAAATCACATAGTATTTGCCTTTCTCAGCCTGACTTATTTCACTGAACATGTATTAGTAATGGTATGGTTTTAGGCAAATTTTTTTATTAAGAGAGGCTGAATAGCCATATTATACCTTCAGTGTTTAAAACACGCAATATCATAATTTCAAATGCAAATAGGTTGATTAAATTTTTAAAAACCTGTACACCATGCTATAGAAAAAAATAATTGTGAATGGAAGGTAGTAAATAGGCACAAGTCTTGAATTCTAGTTCTATTATTACTAACATCTAAATATGAGATTTAACTCTGATTATTTCATTTAATATATGAAGACACCAGACCAGATCAGTGGTTTTAATTTTCTCTTCACCAGTGTTTGAATGTTGAGATGGGTAGGGAGTTTTGAGTTTTATCTAAGATCCTCATACTTAAGGCAAGAATACCTGTGAGAGCTAGAAACTCCAAACGTATCCCCACAGCTGCAAACCACTCAAATAATATCTGAAGCTTCTTCTAACCTTGAAGTTTTAGCAATTCATTCAACATTCATTAAACAAATGAATTGTGAAGCAGTTGCTATGTGCCAAGCACCCTTCTTTCCCACTTATTCAATGAACTTACCCACTGAGAACAAGGGACCACATTGGCCAGAGCCATAGCTATAGGGAGCTCTCCCTGGTCACCCATCATCGTGACCAACTCCACCAGTCTTTCAAACCGATCTGCCAACACCGTTTCTGCAAGTGTGTCAAATTCTGTGCCTTGCTGGAGGATCTTTGTCAGAACTTCCATAAACGTAGCTCTTGTCTGGAGATCTTTGTGATAACCTAAACCTGACACAGACAGACAGACGCGAATTCACTAACATGGCCTTGTTGAAGTAATTTTACTTGTTTTACATGCCAGTTCTCTGGGTTTTAAACTCCCCTATGCAGCTTTCATTTCACCTCACCTATGGAGTGCATGAGGCCACTGTCCACGTTAGCATTGAGTAAGTTTGACATTGCCAGGACTGTACAGTGCCTCAGGGATGCCAGCCTCCGAGACATGCCACGTTTTCTGCCACCGGTTTGTGCATTTTCATCTTCAACTTCACTACAGTCATTCAAAAGGTTCATAAACAATGTGAAATACCTAAGAAATAAAAAGACTAACTCTTACACAGTGAAGGCTACAACAGTAAGAAAGCTAATTAGATATTCTGAAATCATTTCAAGTGCATCACATGAGTGGCCGTGGTCATCTGCTTCTTTCCAATCCTGGGGTAATCAGCCTGTGTGGCTCCTTATGGACTATGTTATGTTGAAAATGATTTTATCCTGACAAAGCCCAGCACATGCATCATACCATAAGCACCAAATAGATGCAATGTTTCCTATATAAATGCATTACACTTAATGTTCAGCATATAAAGTTAGTGGTCCAAATATTTCAGACAATGTCATTTTGAATGACTTAATGAGGCCATCTAGGTTTTATTGCCAATAACTCACTGGTCAGATTATTTTCTTTAAAAACCATGAAACACAGCTGTTTTCCTATCCCCGTCTTGTCATAAGGAATATTGCTTCATGCATGTGTTGTATTTGGTGAGACAGTAGCTGGTGACAATACTAAAGCAACAAGGTCCATTTTCTGAGTATAATCATTTGGTTACACTTTCTCTGTTGCTGCTCCACAAAAAATTGAAATTTACTTAAGAAATAATTGTGATTTGGCTTCCATCAATTCCACACCATCTCCTTCCTCAGGCTGCAGTGGAAGACCAGCCAGGAGTGAAACTACTGCTTCCATGCTTGCCTGGTCCAAATCTCTGAAGAAAAAAAAATGTTAAGACCATAAGTCTTTCAGGTTCTTTCACTCCACCCTTCCCTCAAATAAACTTCTTCCTCACAGATGCAAACTTTAGGGACTACCTGTTTTATTAAACAAATTATTAGGACAGCCTAATAATTTGAGTTAATATACAGACCTCAGAATGCAAAAGCATTTCAAGTTAGGGAGTAGAAAATATTTTCCACAAAGTAATTTTGGCAAAATGAATACCTTAAATCAAAAGCAAGTACTATAAAACTATACCTGGCCAAAGATATGGACATGAATGGTTATCATATAATTCACAGTGGTGAACTATTTTCTGATTATGTGGCAGTATTTACCATTAGAACAAACTTAAGCAATTACTCTTTAGACAGACTCAAAACAATTAAGTTCCTCAAATGATAACTTTATCTAATCATTAGATAAACACAATCTAAGCTCTCTCTATATTTTCCAATAGACTATCATTCCTAAATAGACAACAATAATTTTCTAAATGTAATACATTTGTATTTACTGAAAGTCTTTCAGTTAAAAAAGAAAAAGAAACGATAAAGGTCAGTACCTTACATAATCAAAATGCAAAAGCTTATATTCAAAAACATAATTTTAATATATATAAAATACATGTGTAATATCTATAATCAAGTAGTACTCATGCCTAGAGTAAACCTGCTAATAATTACAGGTCATCCTCTTTTCTCACCTTGTCAGACATTTTACATCATCATCTGCTGCTTGGTTTGATGTTCCCATAACCCAGTCTGTCAGGTATTCCACCATCTTATTCCTATAGAGTGGCAGCGAGAAGGAAAATAGCAAACAAGTTTTTACAAATCACACATCTTGTCATGTAAGTTTTTTTTAATAGTGCAAATTATTTATCAAATCACCCAAGCGACATGACAATTTTATAAAAGAGATACTGCTATCACAAATCTAGCAACCAGGACACAAACCCAGGTGACTTTGGATACCGACCCTCCACATTCTTAGCTATAGTAACAGTGTGGACACAGAATCAAATTCTTAGCTCAAGTACAGTATAACCTTAGAAAAATGGAGCACTGTTATGGGCACAAAGCTTTCAGAATTTTGAGAAGACATGAAGAGAAAAGTAAACATGTAAAATGCTCCTTTTCTACCTACTATTTTTCGGTACTTGGTTTAATGTAAGATTCACAAAACCCGACTTTGCTCTTTTGAGAACTCACCTAAATTTCATCTCTTGACAAAATGAGAGGTCATCTCTCCTTGCCATCATTACCTCGACTAACTGACACAGTTTCGTTTTTATCTGAATGGCATGGACCATATTCCCAAGCACACGAACATATCTAGACATAGAAACATTAAAACGATTTTATCAGATATAAACAAAAGGTTTTCTACATGCTTTAATCTCTAATTAAATGGTTAAATGGAACTACAAAAACTGTAAGGTTTTTATTTTATTTACGTGAGAACATACAAAACTTCTGGTTACCTTATTGTCACACCCCAATTTGGGTCAATAAAGAAAAGAATGGCAAATTATTTCACTAATAACTACCAATACCATTATGCTTCCGCTACATTTCAGTAGAATGCTTACCTGACCAGATTTAACATCATTGTTTCAATACTAGCTTGCCCCAGATGTTCGGAGCTGCCTTCAGTATGATTATCTAGTAAGTTCTTCATTATAGCTATGGTTTGCTCTACAAACTGAGTATTGGTGTCAGTCAATAAAACCTAGACAAAGAACAAAGTACATTTTGGGATCAATGCACAGCAGCCACACCATAGGGAGATGAAGTTACCTGATCTAAATGTCATACACATGCAGAAATGTACTCACAAGCATACATCCAAACAAGCACATAGGTACACACAGACATGTACACCCACATCCAAGACATTCATAACTCCAGGCACACCCACACACTAGAGTTCCTAAAAAACAAATTGATTCCTACATTATTCTTCCCTCTGCAATTTTAACCTATTTTTTAAAAAACTGTGAGTGAATGTTCATGCCAGTATCTAATTAAGTCATCTAAAAGAAAAAGGCTGCACTATTTCAAACAAGTCATTCTATTCATAGGGAGAGTGAAAAATAAAGCAAAGAACACTTTACCTGTCCTTGGGAATCAAAAAACTTGCTGATGGTATTCTTCAATTTGTTAAACAGCATTGGATAAAGAGCAGGACTCAATTCTAGACCCACGAGATCCTTAACATTGGTCCGTATTTGAAGTCCAACTTTCTCATGGTTACACACCATTAAGGATAGTAGCCGATCCATAAATTTGCTGACAGGTGTATCTGCATTTCCTTCTGAGGACATCACTGAGATCATGGAACCCTTCCGCTCATTGACTGGGCCCATGGGTGGGCTATAGGTTGCCAGGCCAGAATTGCTTCTCTGCTGCAGGCACACTCCCCCAAGAGCACAAAGGAAGCCAGTCATGTTGATCCATTCCTGCAGGGAGTCTGTGTCACACAAATCTATGGATCCTCCTCCACTCACATGAGACATTCGCCTCTTAACAATGGTCTTGTGAAGGCTTTCAGCAGCCTAAACACAAAATTTTTATGGAAAGCGTGAATTCAATGTAAACTGGTTGAGAGACTTAACAAATTACCTTTTATCCAACATTTCTTCCATGACAAAAGAACATTTCTTTACATTTGAAAAAATTTAAGTCTTTACACTGCCATCTCTAGTCACATACAGCTGTCTTACTGCTCAAGGACAAATGAGCCCTGTAAAACTGAGGGTAGCAATAAACACAGAAGGTAGCAATAAACACAGCAGTATGAGATATGGAAGGTGGTGATGGACTGCAGTTCAGAAAGGAACATACAATCAAATTATCTGCTTATATCAATTCCTGGACATGGAGGCAATGTCTCTGTTGCTTCAAGGAATACAAGCATTTAGAGATACTTAACCAAGTTATGTGTGCACTTATTAATAACTTAGTGATAGCCCAAGTTCGAGTACTTTTGGACCAGGAGCTTTGTAAACATTATTCTACTATTAACATAGATTCTATGTGGCAAGCTGAGAGTAACAGAGCAGAACCACTAAATATTGAAAATGAGTGTAATAACAGAAGAACAGAAAGACAAAATGCAATAGAAGAAAAATCAAACTCTACAAGAATTTGTAATATGACTGAACAGGAATCTTCAATGTTCTAATCCTTTTGTTTATGGTATACAGGTAAGAAAGAAAAACTCATAGTATGTGTGTCAAAAAATTTTTAAATTCAATTTCCCATATAGACATTCCTTATAAGCATAATACTTATCCAACTCTAGAGGATCTATCAACCCAAGAAACAACATATTAGGGGCATTCTGTGATATAAATGATGTAGAAGTGCCATTGCATTTGCTTTGCTATGTTTGTTTTACTGAAAAAAATGGCCTTTCCCTTATGAAGGATTGCTGTGAATACAGAACTCCTGAAACTCTGACATTTCTTATGATGCATGTATTAAAGTTGTAGCTAACATGAGAATATGGCTACATATCTCTACTGTCATGCAACACATCTCTTTTAGGACCTATGTTATCAGGTATTTATGTAAGTTCTCTGATCAAGAGTTAAGACACTGCAGGGGGCCACTTAGCTGATAAAACGTGGGGCATAGTGAAAGAATCATTGGATATGATGTTATGCTTTGATAAAGAAAGCCTAGGAAGTGTTAGAGATTAAAGATGGCAGCGTGAGAGGTGAGACAGAGGCCTCTTCCAAAAACCACATATAATATGAAAATATAATACAACAAATCCTGAAAGAGCAACAGAAAAGAGGGCTGTGCCAGACTGCATACACCTGGAGAAAAGAATATAGACCTCACAGAACAGGGTAACATACCAAAGCCATGGCCTGGAAGGACCCAAGCCCTTCCCACACCTCAGCTCACTGGTGGGAGGAAGAGCAACAGAGCAGGGAGGGAGTGGAGGCCTGAGACTGCTGAGCACCTAGCTCTGGAGATATGCTCTGGGAGCACAAACCTACATTGCATGGGGCTCTGGTGATTAGGGAGGTTGGAAAGCTAAGACAGGCAGAATACCTGGACAGACAGAGACTCCAGCCACTTGTGGAAAACAGGGATCCATACATGGCTGCTCTGGGACAAAAGAAAGGGGGGCAGTCTGAGAGACTTCCTAACAGCAAAAGGGCTGCTAAAGGGGCAAGGATTGCACAGAGAATCCTCTCAGGAGAAAGGACAGATAGACAAAATTGTCCAGGTGCAGAACTTTCACGATCTTCAGGTGCTCCAGCTCCCTGGCTGGCTACAAGGCCCTGTAGCTCCAAGGCCCCCCTACGTGAAATGCAGCCTGCTGCACCTTGCTCCCAGCCAGCCTACACATGGCTTCCAAACTGGCAAACCCCACCCTGGGGTCAGGCCAGCCAGAGGGAACCACCACCTACAGCAGCTACAAACGCAAAGCATAGAGGCTTATACCTGTGAGCTCGGCCCACAGGTTCTGGCAGTGGAGACAGGCATAGCAGCTGGGAAGCAGAAAACAGCTCTTTGCTCCCCGCCAGGCAACACCACCATTCCAGTGCCACTCCCAACATTGTTCCAGAGGCTGAGCAGCTCCAGAGACTAGACCTTCTGGGCACTAGAGGGTGTCACATACAAATATGAAACGTCAAAGAAACCTGGTTCAAAACAAAATCAAACATACACCACAGAAGGAGTCAAATGAAACCAACCTCATGAAGCTTCCTGAAAGAGATTTCAAAATAAACCTCATAAACATGCTTATGGAGGTACAGAAAAATATTCAAGAACTCAGGAATGAATTTCGGTCAGAGATCCAATCATTAAGGAACACAGTTATCAGAAATGAAACATACAATGGAAGGTTTTAAAACCATATTAGATATGGTGGAGGAGACAATAAATGAAAGAGAAATTAGAGAAGAGGAATACAAAGAAGCTGAGGCACAAAGACGAAAAAGGATCTTTAAGAATGGAAGAATACTGAGAGAACTGTGAGACCAATCTAAATGGAACAATATTCATACTATACGGGTACCAGAAGAAGAAGAGAGAGAAAAAGGGATAGAAAGTGTCTTTGAGGAGGTAGTTGCTGAAAACTTTCCCAGTATGTGGAAGGAGATAGTCTCTCAGGCCATGGAGGTGCACAGATCTCCCAACACAAGGGACCCAAGGAGGACAACACCAAGACATATAATAATTAAAATTGCAAAGATCAAAGATAAGGACAGACTATTAAAAGCAGCCAGAGAGAAATAAGATCACATATAAAGGAAAGCCCATCAGTCTATCATCAGACTTCTCAGCAGAAACCTTACAGACCAGAAGGGAGTGGCATGATATATTTACTGCAATGAAGCAGAAGGGCCTCTAACCAAGAATACTTTATCTGGCAAGATTATCATTTAAATTTGAAAGCAAGATTAAACAATTTCCAGATAAGCAAAAGCTGAGAGAATTTACCTCCCACAAACCATCTATACAGTGTATTTTGGAGGGACTGCTATAGATGGAAGTGTTCCTAAGGTTAAATAGCTGTCACCAGAGGTAATAAAACCACAGAAAGAAAGTAGAACAGTTAATTACTAAGCAAATGCAAAATTAAATCAACTATTCCCAAAGTCACTCAAGGAATAGACAAAGAGAACAGAATACAATACCTAATATATGAAGAATAGAGAAGGAAGAAAAAGGAAAAGAAAAAAAACACTTTACATTGTGTTTGTAATGGCATACTAAGTGAGTTAAGTTAGACTCTTAGATATTAAGGAAGTTAACCTTGAACCTTTGGTAACCATGAATCTAATGCCTGCAATAGCAGTAAGTACACACCTATCAATAACCACCTTAAATGTAAGTGGTCTGAATGCACCAATCAAAAGATATAGAGTCACTGACTGGATAAAAAAATGAGACCCATCTATATGCTGTCTACAAGACACTCACTTTAAACCCAAAGAAATACACAGACAAGAAATGAAGAGATGGAAAAAGATATTTCATGCAACTAATAGAGAGAAAAAAGCAGGAGTTGCAGTACTTGTATCAGACAAAATAGACTTTTCAAAACAAAGAAAGTCACAAGAGACAAAGAAGGACATTACATAACGATAAAGAGGTCAATCCAACAAGAAGATATAACCATTATAAATATCTATGCACCCAACACAGGAGCACCTACATATGTAAAACAAATTATAACAGAATTAAAAGGGTAAATAGAATGCAGTGCATTCATTCTAGGGGACTTCAACACACCACTTACTCCAAAGGACAGATCAACAAGACAAAAATAAGTAAGAACACAGAGGCACTGAACAACACATTAGAACAGATGGACCTAACAGACATCTACAGAACTCTACAACCAAAAGCAGCAGAATACACATTCTTCTCAAGTGCACATGGAACATTTTCAAGAATAGATCATATACCAGGCCACAAAAAGAGCCTCAGCAAATTCAGAAAGTTTGAAATTGTACCAACCAGTTTCTCAGACCACAAGGGTATGAAACTAGAAATGAATTATGCAAAGAAGATGAAAAATCCCACAAACACATGGAGGCTTCACAACATGCTCCTAAATAACCAATGCATCAATGACCAAATAAAAACAGAGATGAGGCAATATATTGAGACAAATGACAAAAAAAATTCAACAGCGCAAAATCTGTGGGATGCAGCCAAGGCCGTGCTAAGAGGAAAGTATATTGCAATACAGGCCTACCTCAGGGAAGAACAACCCCATAAGAACAGTCTAAACCCCCAATTAGCAAAACCAGAAAAAGAGGAACAAATGAGGCCCAAAGTTAGTAGAAGGAGGGACATAATAAAGATTAGAGCAGAAATAAATAAAATCGAGAAAAATAAAACAATAGAAAGAATCAATGAAAGCAAGAGCTGGTTCTCTGAGAAAATAAACAAAATAGATAAACACCTAGCCAGTCTTATCAAGAAGAAAAAAGAGTTTATACAAATAAACAGAATCAGAAATGAGAAAGGAAAAATCACTATGGACACCACAGAAATACAAATCATCAGGGATATTGGTCTGTAATTTTCTATTTTTGTTTTACATGCAAAAATGCTCAACAAAATATTAGCAAACCGAATTCAAAAGTATATCAAAAAGATGATCCACCATGATCAAGTAGGATTTATTCCAGGGATGCAAGGATGGTACAATATTAGAAAATGCACCAACATCATCCATCACATCAAGAAAAAGAAGGACAAAAACCACATGATCATCTCCACAGATGCCGAAAAAGCATTGACAAAATTCAAAATCCATTCATTATAAAAACTCTCAACAAAATGGGTATGGAGGGCAAGTATCTCAACATAATAAAGGCCATATATGACAAACCCACAGCCAACATTATATTTAACAGGGAGAAGCTGAAACTTTTCCCCTAAGATTGGGTACAAGACAAGGATGCCCACTCTCCCTCTTTTATTCAACATAGTACTGGAGATCCTAGCAGTGGCAATCAGACAACACAAAGAAATAAAAGGCATCCAGATTGGTAAGGAAGAAGCCAAAATGTCCCTATTGACAGATGACATGATATTGTACACAAAAAAACCCTAAAGATTCCACTCCAAAACTACTAGAACTAATATCTGAATTCAGCAAAGTTGAAGGATACAAAATTAATACACAAAACATTCCTATACACTAATGATGAACTAGCAGAAAGAGAAATCAGGAAAACAATTTCATTCATAATCGCATCAAAAAGAATAAAATACCTAGGAATAAACCTAACCAAGGAAGTGAAAGACCTATACCCTGAAAACTATAGGACACTCGTGAGAGAAATTAAAGAAGAGACCAAAAAATGGAAACACATCGCATGCTCATGGATAGAATTAATATTGTTAAAATAGCTATTCTGCCTAAAGCAATCTATAGATTCAACGCAATTCCTATCAAAATACCAATAGCATTCTTCAATCAACTAGAGCAAATTGTTCTAAAATTCATATGGAACCACAAAAGGCCCCAAATAGCCAAAGCAATCCTGAGAAGGAAGAATAAAGTTGGCGGGATTACTCTCCCCAACTTCAAGCTCTACTACAACGCCATAGTAATCAAGACAATTTGGTACCGGCACAAGAACAGAACAATAGAACAATGGAACAGACTAGAGAGCCCTAATATAAACCCAACCATACATGGTCAATTAATATATGATAAAGGAGGTATGCACATACAATGGGGAAATGACAGCCTCGTCAACAGCTGGTGTTGGCAAAACTGGACAGCTACATGTAAGAGAATGAAACTGGGTAAGTGTATCCCCATACACAAAAGTAAACTCGAAATAGATCAAAGACCTGAATGTAAGTCATGAAACCATAAAACTTTTAGAAGAGAACACAGCCAAGAATCTCCTGAATATAAATGAGCAACTTCTTCCTGAACGAATCTCCTCAAGCAAGGGAAACAAAAGCAAAAATGAACACATGGGACTACATCAAACTGAAAAGCTTCTGTATGGGAATGGACACCATCAACAAAACAAAAAGGCATCCTACAATATGGGAGAATATATTTGTAAACGACATATCTGACAAGGGTTTAACATCCAAAATATATAAAGAACTTACACTCTTCAACACCGAAAAAGTAAATAACCCAATTAAAAAATGGGTGGAGGATATGAACAGACAATTCTTCAAAGAAGAAATTCAGAGGCACACACACACATGAAAAGATGCTCCACATCGCTAATTATCAGAGAAATGCAAATTAAAACTACAATGAGGTATCACCTCACACCAGTAAGGATGGCTGCCATCCAAAAGACAAACAACAACAAATGTTGGCGAGGCTGTGGAGAAAGGGGAACCCTCCTACACTGCTGGTGGGAATGTAAGTTAGTTCAACCATTGTGGAAAGCAGTATGGAGGTACATCAAAATGCTCAAAACAGACTTACCATTTGACCCAGGAATTGCACTCCTAGGAATTTACCCTAAGAATGCAGCAATCAAGTATGAGAAAGATCAGTGCACCCCTATGTTTATCGCAGCACTATTTACAATAGCCAAGAATTGGAAGCAACCTAAATATCCATCGATAGATGAATGGATAAAGAAGATGTGGTACATATACACAATGGAATACTACTCAGCCATAAGAAAAGGGCAAATCCAATCATTTGCAGCAACATGGATGGAGCTGGAGGGTATTATGCTCAGTGAAACAAGCCAAGCAGAGAAAGAGAAATACCAAATGATTTCACTTATCTGTGGAATATAAGAACAAAGGAAAAACTGAAGGAACAAAACAGCACCAGAATCACAGACAGGTACCAAAGGGAAAGGGACTGGGGAGGATGGGTGGGTAGGGAGGGATAAGGGCGGGGGAGAAGTAGGGGGTATTAAGACTAACATGCATGGGGGGGTAGGAGAAAAGGGAGGGCTGTACAACACAGAGAAGGCAAGTAGTGATTCTACAACATTTTGCTATGCTGATGGACAGTGACTGTAAAGGGGTTTATAGGGGAGACCTGGTATAGGGGAGAGCCTAGTAAACATAATATTCATCATGTAAGTGTAGATTAGTGATACCAAAAACAAAACAAAACAAACAAACAAAAAAAAGGGCAGTTCCTGTGTGGTAACCTCCAATGAGTTCTACACAAGGGTATAAAGGGCATATAAAAGTGTAGGCAAAGGGTCTGTTTGCGTTTATACAGAAGATCAAAGCCTAATTGGGCTACCCCGAAAATGAACTAAGATACGATATGAAAAAGAACTTCCAACATCAGCACTCTCTGGAAGACTCATGCCAGAAGATGATCATCAAAAAACCCCAACAAAGATCCATGCACTGCTACAGCTGTAGATGCACTCATCTCACCAACTCCTGGACTTGCCATGGGAATGAAGGAGATATCTAAGCTGGCCTGTGCATACAGTAAAACAACAAATTTGACTGGATCTATACTGTTGGAACTCAACCAAGAATTAGGAGAAGTGCAAATTGTAGCACTCCAAAATCTTACAACTACAGACTATTTACTGTTAAAAGAACATAAGGGATGTGAACATTCCCCAGGAATGGGTTGTTTTAATTTGTCTGATTTCTCTCAGACTGTTCAAGTTCAGTTGGACAATATCCACCATATCATAGATAAGTTTTCACAAATGCCTAAGGTGCCTAACTGGTTTTCTTGGTTTCACTGGAGATGGCTGGTAATTACAGATATGCTTTGGTTATGTAACTATACTCCTATTATGTTAATGTGTGTGCGCAATTTAAGTAGTAGCTTAAAACCTATACATGCTGAAGTTACTCTACAAGAAGATACGTCAAAGAAATAATCAATCTTCCCATGTTGTCTTCTGCCTGCTACTTCTATAGCTTTTCTTCTTCCTTCCTAATTACAACCCTTAAATAGAATTCATGCCTCATATCAAATTTACCGAGTATCATAATTCTTCCAAGTGGTAAAGATACCTCAAGACAAATGCTGGGCATAGAAGCTACAGGGCATAAATATGCAAAGAAATAAAAAGCTAACCATTTCAAACAATAAGGCTTCTCTCTCACTTACCAACTTTACATTTCCCTGTATGGCCCCGGAAGATGACTGGTTAGCCAGAGACGGGTAAGATTCCTCAAGGGAGGAACAACCTAAGACAGGCACAGTCGCAGGGGGGTCATCAGGTGAGAAATTGGGGATCAATAGAGGTGAGGCTTAGAACCTCACCCCCCCCATTCTGAGAGAAATCTTCTGCATCCGTGGATGTTTTATTGCCCTTGTCTAGCTTGGATTAACACATAGTCTACAGGCACACACCTGATCATCTACATTTGCTCTTACAACACTAAACTATGTTTTCTACCTTTATCTTGTATCTACCTACCACTTCAGCATTTTATTAAAAATAATAATAATAAAGAGAGAAGTGTGGTATCCACATATAAATCAAGTATAAAAACCAAATGAGTATTCATATTTGAATTGACTGTTTATAGTTCATAATGCATGAGCAAAACCGAAAGTTTCTGTGATGACTGCCCTTGTACTGTTCACTATGTAACTTATTCATTATGTAAGAATTTGTTCTCCGTGTAAGAACTTGTTTGTTATGCCTCAGAAGATTGGAGACTGACGAAAATTACACTTGGGGTGGATTAATGATTGTGCATTGACTCCCCTATACAGAATTTTATTGTCGTTAACAACCATTTGATCAATAAATATGAGAGATGCCCTCACAAAAAAAAAAAAAAAAAAAGGACAGACTTCCAATGGTAAAATAAATTAGTAACCGGGATGTAATGTATAGCATAAGGAATATAGTCAAGATATTGTAACAGCTTGGTAGGGTGATAGCTGGAACCTAGAATTATGTATATAAATGTTTTATCACTGTGTTGTACACTTGAAACTAATGTAATGTAATACTGTGCTTCAACTACCCTTCAATAAAAAATAATTATCTAAAAAAAAAAAGAAAAGAGGCTCCACATCATTAATCATCGGGGAAATGCAAATTACAACCACAATGAGATATCACCTCACACCAGTAAGGATGGCCAGCATCGAAAAGACTAAGAACAACAAATGGTGGTGAGGATGCGGAGAAAGGGGAACCCTCCTACATGGCTGGTGGGAATGTAAGCTAGTTCAACCATTGTGGAAAGCAATATGGAGGTTCCTCAAAAAACTAAAAATAGAAGTACCATTTGACCCGGGAATCCCACTCTTAGGAATTTACCCAAAGAATACAACTTCTCAGATTCAAAAAGACATATGCACCCCTATGTTTATCGCAGCACTTTTTACAATAGTCAAGATATGGAAGCAACCTAAGTGTCCATCAGTAGATGAATGGATAAAGAAGAGGTGGTACATATACACATTGGAACACTATTCAGCCATGAGAAAGAAACAAATCCTACCATTTGCAACAACATGAATGGAGCTGGAGGATATTATGCTTAGTGAAATAAACCAGGCCAAGAAAGACAAGTGCCAAATGATTTCCCTCATTTGTGGAGTATAACAATGAAGCAAAACTGAAGGAACAAAATAGCAGCAGACTCACAGACCCAAGGAAGGGACTAGTGTTTACCAAAGGGGAGGGGTGTGGGAGAGTGGGTGGGGAGGGAGGGATAACGGGATTAAGGGGTATTATGTTTAGTACACATGGTGTGGGGGATCACAGGAAGAACAGTGTAGCACAAAGAAGGGACATAGTGGATCTCTGGCATCTTGCTTCCCTGATGGACAGTGACTGCATTGGGGTATGGGTGGGGAGTTGATAATATCGGTAAATGTAGTAACCACATTGTTTTTTCATGTGAAACCTTTATAAGAGTGCATATCAGTAATACCTTAGCAAAATAAAAATTAAAAAAAGAAAGCATAGTACTTGTATTGAAGTACTTCATGTCACCTACTTTGACTATGAGGTTGGCTAGATTAGTCAGATAACCAATCAATCTCACACCTTAAATGAGGTATGCAATAAGGAACCACTGGTGTCAGTCACAGAAACATACATTACAAAGAACATGAAGACTGGCTTATAAACAATGATATTTGAACCAATTTTACATATTGAGATTATCAAACAGTGACAAGTGATTCCAATTTTTTGGGGGGTGACTGAGGTCTCAAAATACTGACTGTATTTGAGCTGCACCACAATTGAAACACTGTAGTAGGTATACATAACTTCCTTTACTTATCAAGAATTTGGATCCACTACTACTTAGACATCTCCTTAATCTGGTCTCAGCTCTTGAGGCTAATGTTCATATTGAACAGACACTACGTGGCATTGAGTGTTCATTAAAGCATTATGGAATAAAGCATTAGTAGTTAAGTGCAGCTATCTAAACAGAGTTCTTTCTGCATCTTTACTAAATACTAATCTTCCCACTGGAAAAAAAAGAAAGGGAAGAAGGGCTCAGAAAAGCAGCTCTATCACCTTGATCATGTGCAGCTGGTACTCAAAGCAGTGATAACATCAAAGTGGAGGTAGTGACATTGAAATGCATAAGCAACTCATTAATAGAATCAAACACATGCAATGGCAACTTTAAGATGAGGAATCCATACAGGGAAGTTTTGATGAAAATGCCAACAGTGGTGAAGATGGACGCAGTGGTCTTTGTAGCAGTAGTAGGCATAGTGATGGATCTAGAAATGAGGTGAAGTCTAGCCATGCAAGCAAGTCAGCTGGGAGCCCTGGAAGTCATGTACAGTCAGAAGATACGGCAGATATTGAAGCCCTTAAAGAAGATGAAGATGACAATATGGCCATAATTCTCGTAAAAGCAGCTGTGTATGGTACAGATCTTTGGAATGGAAAGTTAGAAAGTCAAGCAGGCATGTGCTTAGGGGAGTCCCATGGTCTATCAGTAAGAAGTGGGACAAGCAATGGACAGGAAAGGACCTGGTTTTAACACTGAGTCAGTGCCATTGGTAGATAATCTAATATGAACGTTAGATGGCTGTTAACACTCTGAAGACCCAGAACACAGTATTGTAGGGGAAATGGATGCTGCTCACATAGCACAAGCATCCAAGAATTTTGTATTACAAACACTGGAGGCATTCTCAGGAGACTCTTGGAAATGAATTATGTAATTGTCAGGAGTTTACTGGCCCACAGCATCACCACCACCATGATGGGCATATGGTTGATGATATGCAAAATGCTGCTGATGGTAGTTACAGCAGCTCCCAGGTCAGTGCAAAATCAGAAAAAAATATGACTGGTTATTTGGTGAAGAATCTAGGTGTGAAAGGAGCTACTTCAGATTAATTCTCGTGCAGAGCTAACATCTCATCTATAACGTCTTCCCAATCTAGCATCTATTTAACCATAAACACATTAGTCAAGGGCCTGCAGTTCATAAGCATCAATTCAAGATAATGCTGTGACAGACATTAATCTGGATAACATTTTGCAAGAAAGGGACACTTTGTTGTGAGATATAGTCCAAGATGATGATGCAGTTAATCTTTCTGAAGGATTAATAAATGAAGCAGAAAAACTTCTCTGTTCCTTAGTAGGCTGGTTTATGGATAGACAACTTTTTTTTTGAAGTATCACTGATAATACAATCTTATATTGGTTTTAAGTACACAACACAGTGGTTTAACAGTTTCCCATGGACAGACAAATTTTAATGATATTCATTGAAGACTGCCTTGAAAATTAAGGAAAAAAAATTTGTATGCAGTAGTCAAAGTTCATTTTGTGTATTCTTATTGATTAGGTGTGGTGGATTCATAGATTTAATGTACTTTTATCATGTTATTTTTTTTTAGTAATTATGGGTTTCATATTAGGTTAAAGACTTCTCTCACAGGGTTTATATTTTATCACTCAGTCTTGCTTTTTGCAGCATTTTTTGGCATTCTTGATTAGATTCCCTCCAACAGAAACAAAGAAATAATAATACTTATTCTCTTCTTGACTCTGGGAACATAGTGCTGATTACTCTGTTTTCAGACTACAGTTAAATCTTCTTGAACTGTGTCATATATAAAGAAAGCTAAATAAGTTAAACTTAATCTGAAATATAAACATTTTGATAACAGCATTGTTCTTCCATTTGGGTGGATCCTTTGTGTCTTGACTTGTGTAGTACATAAGGAAATAAGTTAGTGTTTTTTCTTTAGTTTGAATTCTGCCATATATTTACATACTTATCAGGGTTCAAATGATTACCATAAGTTTCTTGATTTCCAGTTCTAATCCACTGGTACAATTTTAGTTTTTCCTTGTCTTGTTACTGCTTTGATAATATTGTTCCATTCTCTGACACAGTGAATTCAGTTATTTTGAATATATTATATTACATTAATATAATGTTTTCAGCTTACTTCTGCCTAGATATGATATAAATGTCTCATTTTACTGAATATTTAAGTGCTTCAATTTTTTTTTTACCTAATTGAACTAGGAAAAGTATGTGCAGTATTTCATTTTCTAGTTTGGGTCTTTAAAAAGCTATAATTTGAACAATCACAATAGAAAAATTGCTTTTTCATGCAGGTATAAGAAACTACTTCTAGACCTCTGTGAATCAACTGCCTCATTTAGCATATATTCTTTAAATGGAATGCTTTTAGTAGCTGGATGATATTTTATGATTTATATAGGCACTACATAGGTATTGCAGCAGTTAACTTAAAAATGTTTATTGTCTTTTAAAAGTCTTTATGAAACCACCAGTTTTTAAAGTGGTCGTACCAATTTATATTCCCCATATGTGCATCTGCATAGCCTATGACAGAGCAATTCCACTGCAAACTATGCGCCTTACAGAAATACATCCAGTTGGTCATGAAGAGACACATTCGAGAATGTTCAGAGCAGCAGTGTTCTTTCTATAGCTATCCAATGCCAAAAAAAAGGAAAATTCTGAACAGAGAATTATAAACATTCTAAAAGTTCTAAAAAGTTTGTTGAATGAAGTAATATATATATATACAGTAACCATGGATGAACTACAACTGCACAGAGTGGTATGGATAAATCTCATAAAAATAACACTGAGTGAAAGAACCAGATACAAGAAAGTATATCTCTATACTCCATTTGCATAAAGTTTAAAAACAGGAACACTGGTATTCAGTAAGCAGGATAATGGTCACTCCTGGGTTGCTGGTGACTGGAAAGGGGCACGGTGAAGACGTTGGTGTTCTGGCAGTGACTTATTTCCTGATGAGGGTGCTGGGTGCACAGGTATGTTCCTCTCTTAATATTCTGAACTGTCACTTAGATTTGTACATATTTTTGTATGTATGTTATATTTCAATAAAAAAATAACTATGTGAAAGATGAAAATAAATAAATAACCCAAACTTAAAATTACTATACATATTTTAAAAGAACCACTAAAATTTTTTTGTCATAGACTAATATAATCAACGAGAACATAAAATTTCATTTAAAAAGCTTTGATTCACAGGCAAACATGTCAAGTGAAAAAAACAAACAGAAGACCACATATTGCATGATTTCATTTATGTGAAATGTCTAGAATAGGCAAATCTACAGAGATTAAAAGTAGATTAGTGTTGTCTAGGACTGAGGGTAAAAAAAAAAAAAGGGAGGTTAGGGCATGATGGCTAAAGTGTATGGGTGTTTTAAAAATTGTGGTGATGGCTGCACAACTTTGTGCATATACTAAAAACCAATGAATTGTACTTGCTAATGGGTTAATTGTAAGGTATGCAAATTGGATCTCAATAAAATAGATACCAAAAAAAAAGTTTTCATTCTAAAGCAATGTGTCCTCTCCAAATAATGATACTAGGTACATATTTTTGCTTCATAAAAATATCTTTTTTCTTGTTTTGATTAAGCATTACAAGAAAAAAGCAAAGGTAAACTAACCAATTTTCCTAGGACACCTAATAATTATAGCAATATGGCCATTACAAATCAAATATACAAAAATAGCAACTGATTGTTAATTTACAGGGGAGATGATGAAAGTTGAAATATCCAAGTTTTAAAATTTCATTTAACCTATGGGTTTAATCTTCCCATCAGATCCTTTAATTAGAATAACTAGTAAAATGCCAACTGTATTGTTTCAATTTTATTTTTCTCTACCTTTGTCATCTCTTCCCTGAAAAGTCTGTGAAGTACCCTGACAGAGAAAGAGAAAGAAAGAGGAATGGTCTCTACCACAAATCTCTAGCTCAGTATTGTCCAATATTTCTGCAGTGACTGAAACATTTTATATCTGTGCTGTCCAATATAGTAGTGCTACTATATGACCGAGAAAAACTGATTTTATTTTCAAAATTCTAATTTTGTTTAATTTTAATTAAATTTAAATTTAAGTAGCTATATGTGGCTAGTGGCTATGATATGAGACACAGTACAGGTTTAGATGAACCACAACTAAATACTGGTCTTAAAACAACTATATAGTTATTATACTAAGAGTGACTCACAAAAGAATACTGAAGTGAAATTTCACTTCACTTGCTAAACGTATGTTTAAGCAGATCAATTAACAGATAAAACTCACCTGGCCATCTTCCAGTTTGGCTTTTGGATAGTTGAGTATTAGTTTTGTAGCTTGTTCCCACTTTGCGTGTGTATCTTCCCATGCCTAAAATGAAGGCAATTACCACTTTAAAACAACTTAAAAGCTAGGGCTAAAAATCAATCAGTCATAGGTCTCAAATTTGGTATACAATTTAAGTATTCTATTTGTAATATGCACATATCTTAACATTTGCTTCAAAAGAGGTTCCTGGTCACACATATATAACGTGAGTTTTCTAAAATTGAGTGGGAGCCTGGGAAGGCTGTTTCTGTTGTTAAGGGCATAGCATACCTCCGTGTTTCCTGCAGTGGGATGCTCAATGCGTCTGAGTAGTGCCATCACTCTTTTCTGAAGTGCTGCTCTTCCTAAGCAAAGGCAACAGCAAATCAACTTAGTGCACTTAAGAGTCCTGTTTGCCAATGGAGAGCCGGGCAAGCCACACCCAAAAGGCAGAGTAGGAGGGGTGGAATGCAAGCTTCAAATGATAAAGCAGAACACTTCCTCCTACCAACCTCACTGGAAAGGTATTTAACTTGAACATCACAATGTGCACAGCATAAAATAGCTATTCCCACCTATATTTACTCAAAACATGTGCCAATATGTTTAAAACTTCACTATATACACTTCAGGCACAGTAAATTATATAATCTCTAACAGCAATGTATACTGCCAGTTTTTAAATAAATGTACAGCATATTAAAAACTCAGTGAGAAGTTAACAACTACTTTAAGAGTTATTCAGTTTTACCCTACCTGTGCAGAAAAGAATTTCAAGTAAGCTATCTGAATTAGCCTGTAAACTTACAAAGTAGTAATCTTAAATACATTCCTACATTCCTAGCACAATCGGATGTCATGTGATTCAAAGCAGACTGAATGAGAAAAACATAATCTATTTACCTGTTGACATCATATTGCTGACAGAGGCAAATTCCATGAACGTGTTATAGTTGGGCAAGAAGTTGTGCACCGACACTTCATCCACCCCACACCGGATATCTGCTTCCTCACAGAGGTGGCGGAAACAGGACATGGCAACCAGAACCGCTTCAGTGTCAGGGTTCCACAGAAACATGTACAGGGCTACTTCTAGCTTGGTCTGGGCTTGTCGGCATATGGGTGGGGTTCCACTGCACCCTGCTGCACTATCCTGGGAGTCGGGGGGAGGAGGCATATGTTTACAATTTAGGTTATTTTGTTTATAAAACCCAATCAGACAACAAACTGTGTATCATACATATCTGTATACAATAATCCACAAGAGCTTTCCCCTCTAATCATGACAGCAATTTTCAAAACCCAAAATATCTGGTCTGAATGAGAAAAGAGATAAGTTGGACCAATATAATGCTACTAATGCTACTATCTGTCCAAATAGAATAGGTAAGTACCCTATTCCAGATTGCAGAAACGTAGACTAAGTCTATCACAGACACAAGTAAAACAGCCACAACATAAATCCAATGCATGAAAAATGTAATGCACTTCCCAGTCAACTATAAATGACAAAGAGGAAGCACCAGGAACTTCTACCTACCTACTGGAGGGAAGAAATAAAACAAGCACACTGAACAACTGACTAAAATGAGGTCACAAATAACAACTAAATATTGCTGTACAAGATACACCTGATTTGGATTACATATTCTTGAAACATGAAATAGAGATATTCTTGTTTACAAAATGAATGCAAATTCTGCAGGTAATGTAGACAACAGTAAGTACCACACCCCTTAACTGTTGTTTGTTCACCCAACAGAAGGTTATCTTGAAAATTAAGGGTAAAAAAAGCTTTGATCTGGAAAACAAACTTGCTTTTTCTCCCAATAAATTTGTACTTTTGTTAATTGGAACAACTTTTTAAACTTCTGGGGTATGAATGGTCTTTCTTATGGGGTAGAGGTTTATAATTATAGCTGTTAGGTATAGCTTGTAAGTGTCAAATATTTGATCAAGTGCTGTTTACACACAATCTACTTTAATCCTCACAACAATTCTGGGGCAGAAGCTATTATCCTCATTTTAAAGTTGAGGAATTGAGTCACAGAAATGTTAGGAACTTGCCTGAGGTCCTACAAAGAGCAGTGAAAGAACTAGAACCTAAGCAACTCTTAGATTACCTAAATGAAATTTACCAACATTCATTAAAAAAATATACAACAAACCAACATCCAAAAGACAACGAATGAACAACAAATGCTGGCAGATGCAGAGAAAGGGGAACCCTCCTAAACTGCTGGTGGGATACTAAATTAGTTCAACCATTGTGGAAAGCAATATGGAGATTCCTCAGAAAACTAAAAATAGAAATACCATTTGACCCAGGAATTCCACTCCTAGGAATCTACCTGAAGAAAAAAAGATCACAGATTCAAAAAGATATATGCACCCCTATGTTTATCACAGCACTTTTTACAATAGCCAAGACATGGAAGCAACCTAAGTGTCCATCAATAGATGAATAGATAAATAAGATGTGGTACATACACACAATGGAATATTATTCAGCCATAAGAAGAAAACAGATCCTACCATTTACAACAACATGGATGGAGCTGGAGGGTATTATGCTCAGTGAAATAAGCCAGGCAGAGAAAGACAAGTACCGAATGATTTCACTCATTTGTGGAGCATAACAACAAAGCAAAATTGAAGGAAAAGAACAGCAGCAGACTCACAGACTCCAAGAAGGGACTAGCGGTTACAAAAGGGAAGTGGGTGGGGAGGGCAGGTGAGGAAGGAAGGAGAAGGGGATTGAGGGGTATTATGATCAGGACACATAATGTAAGGGGGACATGGGGAAGGCAGTATAGCACAGAGAAGACAAGTAGTGACTCTATAGCATCTTACTATGCTGATGGACAGTGACTGCGATGGGGCATGTGGGGGGGCTTGATAATATGGGTGAATGTAGTAACCACAATGTTGCTTATGTGAAACCTGCATAAGACTGTATATCAACGATACCTTAATAAAAAAATCCACTCCACCAATCTTTTGTTATATTCAGACCATTTACATTTAATTATTATTGGTACGTTAAAAAAAAATGTATACAACATAGATGATGATACAGGAAAACTGCAAATGAAGCTGCTTACCATGGATGAGTTTCCTTTTCCCTTCCGGAGAGAGGCTCCAGGAGTACAAGGACGTAGTAACTCTTCATGATCCATGGACATCTGACTGGTATTGCCACTAGATGGATCACATCCTACCCCATAAAAGAAGAGAAAGTGACAGGAACTTCTATCTGCCTGCTAGAAAGAAGAAGTAAGTAAGCCTTTCTGAAGCACTAATAACCAAGAGAAATAAATACTTAATATGCATCGCCTTTCTGTTTGAGACTATCCTGGAAAACCTCTCCTCCCAATACCCTACACCTCACCCTGAACATTCACTAGAAACCCAATCATACAAATGACGCCCATTCAATGCCTTTGAAATTGCTCACAGTTTTTCACACTTCATCAGAAACAACAGATTCAGAAATAGAAACTAACATTTGTAGATCTAACCTGGACACAGGTACAACAACATAAATCTACTGTATGGAACACATAGTGGACTTCTCAGTCAGTTATAAATGACAAAGAGTCTCTCCTGTAAGATTTATCCTATGCCATGTCAGGATCAATGGAAGTTGACTGTTTTGAGAGTAAGTTCCTCTGGACCAGT
This sequence comes from Manis pentadactyla, assembly GCF_030020395.1. Lineage (NCBI taxonomy): Eukaryota > Metazoa > Chordata > Mammalia > Pholidota > Manidae > Manis > Manis pentadactyla. Next base: position 145,575,916 of record NC_080022.1, read on the forward strand.
AATGAACACTGGTATATATGCCAAGAATGTTATTAACAGTGACTTTACTGACCAAATACTACAGGTTTATTACTGGATTACCAATGTTTATACTCTGGAGAGTTAGAACATAAGCAAAGGCATGAAACTCTGAAGTCTAATCTCCTTCCTTATCTTTGGAATAAAGCCAAATTCTACTATATTAACACACTAAGATAAGCCAGATGTGAATAAATCCAACTCACCATTAACCCATTTCTAAACAACAAAAAAAAAAATTTAACAAACTGCATGGTATGCTGAAAAACATGAGTTTGATACATTTAAGATTTCTTGTAGCTATGATTCTAGAAATGGATAAAAATTCATTGTACCAAGTACTCCTAAAACTATGCCATAATAGAAGAATTTTTCAATGGACTAATTACAGAAATTTTATGTTAAAAGAAATTTAAGGCTCTTCTCTTTCCCCCAAAACCTTGTCACCATGCTTTCATAGTTCAGAATCAAAACTTTCCACTTGTCCCTAAGGAAGAAGAATCCTGATATATTTTCAAGAAATACAACTTTTATGGCAAGAATATAAATAGACCTAGATTGAGGACCCTCAACCTCTTCCCTTTACTTTCTTGGTAGTTAACACTCTCTGGACTAGACTAGCATAAGAAACAAGTCTTATGTACAAACTTGAGAGAGTATGTTCCTCAATCTACTTTGGTTATAACAGCCCCCCACTTCTCTTAGGCCTGCCGCATGGGGTCCTGCTAAAGTCAACTAGAATTTCTCAAGATTGTGCTTTAAGGTCAAAGCTTCAGAATACTTTTGAAAATGTTGATTTGTCAACCACTGTCCTCCACACATAATGGACTTTGTGTGAGGGAGGAGCTAAAATAGGGCTTAATTTGGCTTATAAACACTTCCTTAATCTCTTCTCATTACCATTCCAAAGATTCCATTTATAAAGATGTCATTTTGCTTACCTTATTTTTAAGAAGAAATTTATTCCTGCAGATCAAAATTTCCCGCAACCATTTGAGAATTTCTGTGCTACTAAGCATTTGATGGCTAGTTAATTTCTTGCAGATGTAAAAAAGCATTTGTGAGCTGCAGTAACATAAAGTTCACTGTCAATAAATAACCTAATATAGATAAAATCAGTACTTAAGAATTGTATTCTCTCATAATGGATACAAGTTTAGAGATGCTTATTTCCCCCTTTAGCATTTGTTAAAGAGAAATGGTTATCAAGATGTTAGTAGTATGATAATAACTAATAAGTCTGCAGATTGAAAAGAAAAAAAGCAAGTCCTCTACTTCCCAAACTCCCAACTGTTTCATCCATACATCTCACCCCTGCAAAGGAATCAAGACAAAATGACAGACCATGTACACAGCACAGGCTATATGTAAGCCTACTTGCTATATGTAAACCAGAGTATATGTAAACCCAGTAGAGGTCTGCAAATAACTGCTCACAGGCCAATCCAATACATAAATCCAAGGAAAAAAACCCATTTGCTTTTGTAAATAAAGTTTTAGTGGAACAAGGCCACACGCATCATTCACCTATTGCCTATGGCTACTCTCAGGCTCCAATAGCAGAATTAAATGTAGTAATGACAGAGACTATATGGCCCACAAGGCCTGTAACATTTATACCTGGCCTTAAGAGAAAAATATACTCTAGAGCCACAATTTAAATGCGCAGCCAGTGAGCCGCATGTGGCTACTGAGCATTCGAATTGTGGCTTAACCAACAGAGATGTAAGTGCAAAACACACACCAAATTTTGGAGTCTTTATGAAAAAACGAATGTAAAATACCTCATTAATAACTTTTATATTATTACATGTTGAAGGAATACTCTAGATACTTATACTGGGTTAAAAAATACTGTAAAGTTAATTTTACCTGTTTCCTTTTACTTCTTAATGTGGCAACTAGAAAATTTTATTTGGTTGACATCACATTACTACTGAAGAGTATTGCTGTAGAGTCTAGGATTTAACTCAGCTGCCAAGTGACTAGTACACCCACATTTAAGATAAGATAATGATAAAACCTGAGGTTTACACATTTACATTTTCCTCAATGTGTTTGCCTTTATGCTTATCAAAAGGCAATAACTATATAACCTAGGAGATAAATCATAAAATTCTGAATATATTTTTGCCTTCTAAGCAGATGTTCATCATTAATTCATTCACCAAAAACACTGGCATTATGGAAAATTTATGACAGATCACAGTTTGAAAACTGAAATAAACTATTAAAGTCACAAAATTTTAACACTGAAGTTTTTAACTGTAAAAATCAACTTAAAACACCATTTTAACTACACAGCAATCTGAAATAGAAGAAAATACACCAAATAACAGTGCTTACGACTGGTTAATAAAATTTAATAAATTTTCTTAAATGTGTTTTCTAAATTGCCTTGACATTGTTCTTACAGTGAAAACAATAAATAATCAAATAATTTCAAGTCAAATAAAATATAAAATCATAAAACCTCTGGAGGTGTAAGTAAAGTTGTACAATAAACCAAGTACTATAGTTAATATTTAAAGACAAAAATTAAATACAAATGAAATTTTAAATTGAAGTAAAAAATAAAAGTACATATACCTAATTTCCCAAAATGTTTCTACAGGAGCATCAGGATTCCATAAATCAATGCTATCTAACTGATGAAGGACCAGCAAAGCCTGAATTTAAAAAAAAAGAGAGAGAGAAGACTTGCTCAAAAATTTTTTTCGTTAACATAGTTCTGGAGTATTTATTTTATGACTGGTAACAAATCAAGCTCTTTAACTGTAGCCTCAACATACAGTCTGAAGAACCCAAATCTCCAGGGAATAATATATATATATATAAAGTGAAATCCTTTATTCCTATCATTCTTTCTTTAAATGGCACACACGCATAAAGTTAAATGATGAATTCAAAGTAGAAATATGTACATGTAAAAACTGCTTTAAGACACAAACTAACTTTCATAAGCATCAAAGAACTCTATGGAACATAAAATTAATCCCCAAGAAAGGAGAGCTTGTCAAAATCAATACATACAACATTTTACTTCTAGGTCTTAAGATGAAGTAGAAGTCATGTTGCTTGCCATGAATTCTTTTGGAACAGAAAAGATATATTATATTTCAAAAATGAGAGAGAAGAGAGCAAAATAGACTTTGCATTTCATAGTAGATTATTCACTTTAAAATATTTCAACTGACCATAGAATTGAAATTGGGATTTGGCTCACAGAACATTAGCAGGAATTAAATAACTCATTTAAAAATATAAAACTAACATACAAAATACATATTATAAAAGACATATAAAATATGCAACTAGTATACAAAAACACTATTGTTAAATAAACTAAAACCATCATAGGTATGAAAAGCAAAACTAGACTCTTTCTTCACACCAGCCCTACCCTAACTCCAGTTTCACAGTGCTTCATCCAGAGGCACATAGTAAGATTTCTACACTCCTAGGTATTTCACCCAAGAGAAATGAGAGCATACATTTACATGTGTATTTGTACATACATGTTCCTAGCAGCTTTATGTGTAATGGCCAAAACCTAAAAACAATACAAATGTTTTATAAATAAAATTGTGGTATGACCAACTGAACACTATAGAGCAATAAAAAGGAATGAATTTTTTTAAAAAGGAATGACTACTGATGCATGCAACAATGTAAATGAATGTTGTGATAATCATCCTGAGTTAAAGAAGACAGACCAAAAAAAGAGCATATACTTTGTAATTTAAATTATATAAAATACAAACCAATCTATAGTCACAGAAAGCAGATCAATGGTTGCAGGGGAAGCAGGGGAGCAGGCAGAGGGTAATAAGAAGACAGGGAACACAAAGAAGCTTGAGAGAATTTTTGGCAATGATGAGTATGTACACCTAAGTGGCCATTAAACCAGTGAGTATACTACAAACTGTGGTGTAATCATCAATGGAATACTTATCAACAATAAAAAAGAAGAAACTAGCACAAACAACAACGTGGATGAATCTCAAAAACCTGCTGAGTGAAAGAAGCCAGACAAGAAAGAATAAGATTCTATTCATATGAACTTCTAGAACTTGCAAAACTATAGTTACAGAAATCAGACCAGTGGTGCCTGGGACAAGGAATGGGAGCACTGGCTGCAAGAGACACAAGGGAACTTAGTGGGATGATCAGAAATATTCTATATCTTATATGATTTTATTTTAAGTAAATTATGCCTCAATAAAATTAATTTAAATTAAAACCATACTAAGTAGCCAATATAAAAATACTTTTTTAAAAAAAGTTAACCATATTCATACCCACTAGTATGGCTACACTCAAAAAGACAGACTGTAACAGGTATTGATGAGGATGTGGAGAAACTGGAGCCCTCACCCATTGCTGGTGGGAATATAAAAGGATGTAATCACTTTGGAAAACAGTTTGTCAGTTGGAAAAGTTAAACAGAGTTACCATGTGATCCAGCAATTCCACTCCTAACTATATACCTAAGAGGTGAATCCATGTAAAAACTTTTACACAAATTTCATTGCAGCATTATTCAATTGCCAAAGAGGTAGAAACAACCCCAAATGTCCATCAACGGATGAACAGATGAACAAAATGTGGTCTGTCCATACAATGGAATATTTGACAATAAAAAAGAATGAAGTGATTCATGCTACAGTATGGATGAACTTTGAAAACATATGGTAAATGAAGAAAGCCAAACACAAAAGGCCACATACTGTGTGACTCTACTTACATGAAATGTCTAAAATAAGCTACTACAGACAGAAAATCAAATCGTGGTTGCCAGTAGGTGACAGGAATGGAGAGTGACAGGGTTTCTTTTTGGAGTGACAGAAACATTCTGGCATTAGACAGTGGTTCCACAACCTTGTGAATATACTAACCACCACTGGATATATGCTTTAAAACAGTAATGCTATGTGAATTTATGGTATGTGAATTATATCCCAATTTAAAATTCAATAATACTAAAAATTTCAGAAGAGTCAACTACAATTAGAATATTTTGAGTTTTTTATTAACATAAGAATTTGCACAATGTTGTCACTACATGTGATATAAAGCAAGTAAACCCCTTCTTTCTCCATGGACTTCATGAACAGTGTATACAGGCAAAAACACCATTTCCAGAAATGTCACACCAATGTTCAGAAAGGATATCACTCACTCATAGAAACTACATACCAAAGAATCATCAAGAATGTAAGTTGCAGCTTCTTCAAGAGCCTAGAACTCATTTCCCCTTACCTCCATTGCTTCCTGAGCAATCTCAGGCATGTGTGACTGAGGGACCAGCTGGACAAGCCCTGTAATTAGTTCTGCTGTACTGCCTTGGGTTTCAGGCCCCTGTTTTCTAGGATTCTGCAAGGAAAAAAGCAAACTTCAATTAAAAAAAAAATCATCTTTCAGAAGGTGGAGAGAGGAGGGAATGGAGAGTGACAACTAATGGGTACTAGGTTTCTTTTCGGGTTGATGAAAATCTAGAATTTGGTGATAGCTGCACAACCCTGTAAATATACTAAAAACCAGTGAATTGTACACCTGAAAATGATGAATTTTATGGTATGTGAGTTATACCTCAATACAAATGATAACAACTTTGTCATTTTAAAAAAAATCAAACTGCTTTTGTTAAGGATTCTCTTAACTACATGTATACTGTTCATTAATGTAAATAATGACCACAGAAAATCCTATTTAAAAGAAAACAAAAATTAGATATTAGTTTTTCAACTAAGAAATGATACCAATGTGAGACATTAAGTAATTTATTTTTCAGCAACAATGTAGTGGTTAAATAATATACCCCTACTTTGGAACTTACTGGTTTTGATCTTATAAATGATCAAAGACAAAGAACATGCAGGCTGGACAACAACTGCATGATTATCCTGAGCAGCCCTCTTGTCCACCACGAAGGACTACCCAGATCTACACAGAATCCACACCTCCAGATAACCACACTCACTTCCGTCTTTTTCTTTGTAGGAAAACACTGTGTACTAAACAAAGCAAATTAGCAGTGTATATAAAGGTAAATGTCTAACAACTCGTAGAGACTACAATGCTTCCTATAACTTGGGAGCATCTATTCACACTTCAAGAATATGTGGTTCATTTAAGTGAGGCCAATGCAACTTGTACCCATATTGTATTTTGTTAACTATACATTATTTCCCATTATAGCAATTAAATTAAACCCTCACGCCAGGATATCTGTAATTCAAAACTGTTAGCCTATTTTCTGACATTTATAGTCACTCATGAATAACCCAATAACATATATTGAACATCCAAAACACAACAAGTTAAAAAGATATATTTCCTACCCTCCTGGAGCATGTGGTCTGGTGGGAAAGACAAACATTGGTAAAATAATCAGATCAACAAGAGTATAAGTGCCAATGAGATAAGATTATGAAGGTACATATTGCTATGAGCACCCGTAACAGGGAAATGTGGCCCAGTCAGGGAGTCTTCATGAGAATAGCTCAGAATTTGCAAGAATTACTATGTGAAGAAGAGAGGAAGGAAGCATATTGTAAGCAGAGGGAAGAGGAAGTGCAAGAGTAGGTATAAAGGAATGCAGTAAGTAAGATGGAATGAAAGGCCATTATGAGTAAAGAAGATAGAGAAAAATATTAATCTAGATGTGGCAGAAGTGGTAGCAATCAGACTTTGCATGACCTTATATGTCTATTTGGAATTTGGTCTTTATCCCAAGAGCAATTTCAACTAAAAGGTTTGAATCTGGGCTGGAGGCATAAAACTTCCTTTTTAAAAAGATCACCATAACTTTAGCACAGAGAAATGATGACAGGGAGGTACGAGATGATGCAAACTGAGCAATTAGGAGGCTTGAAAAAAATGAGAGTAATATGGATTAGGATAAAGATGGTAGAAAAAGCCAATAAAATCACATTACTTTAAAAATACCACTATTGACATCATTTAATAGTTATTTCTACATTTCTTCTATTTATTACGATTTGGAATTTTTATATGTGAAATATGAAATAATCAAATACTTACAGTGAATCTTTCACTATTGTAACTTACCTTTGGTTACTCTGAGAAAAGTTGTTTAACCACCAGATGGCAGCAAAGAAAGTAATTTCAATTTTAAATGACCCTTTTCTGCTTGCTAAATTTCAAAGTTGGAAAATAGCAAGTTTTGTTTAAATTCTCATTCTTTGAACAATAAAATGTTTAACCCAGAAAATGCACCAGTAACTCTGGTGCATTCTTTGATCCTGAACTATAGCCATGCAAACAGAGTGGTGCTAATATATTATGTGACGTGTGATGAAATAACACCATAAATGACTTGTGCTACATAACAAAGAAATGAGGAGAAAGGGCATTTCATTACTTTTACAGTCTCACTGATAGATTTTATGAAATTTTTCCATGCCAACGTTCTAACAATTTATTCTATTGGACTCAATTTTGGATAGGCTTTGCAAAAAGTTCAAAATATCACAGGCTGCCTTCTGAAGTCACTTAGGAATTCTGTGTCTCTATCTCCTCTTGTTTATCTCCAGAAAAAATAATCACATGTACATATTTTTAAAAATTCAAGGGGTTCATAGAACTCTTGAAACTGTGGATGTCAAGTCATGAGTCCTTATAGTATAGTAATCTGAAAAATATGCCATTACAATTGAAAGCACCTTAGCACTTATATAGCCTATTGTTTAACAAAGCACTAAGAAATTTTTCTGGATACTGCTCTCCAGAGACTGGAGAAACTCCACAATGTTTTAACATGTCAGCCTATCCAATGAACTTTATAATTATAATTTGTTATAATTGGTGCATTAATAATATTAATGTTAACTTTAATGTATTAATAGTAATATTAATAGCTAATATTTATTTAGTGCTTCCTATGCATTTACTATGCACTGCCCCTAAAAGCACAACATGTACTTTCTCAAGCTTCTGAACAATCTCTCTTAGGTAGAAATTATTATTACTGTAATGGGAAAACTAAGGCACAGAGATGCTAAGTCAGTCACCCAAATCACACAGCTAGTCTGTCTCCAGAGCCCATGCTTTTATTCACTATATAACTATCACTCATTTACATCTGTTAGAACCTAATTATTTTGTGTACCACGTGATACTCTCAGGAATCTAATAACATCTGAGGCTGTAAGAGCAGTTATGACAACAACTGGGTGCTAACCACACCCATTTTCATCTCTTTTTCCTTCCAATACAATTTTGGAGCAAAACCAGAGATAATAGAAGGCTGATGACAGTAAAAAGGGGGGATAGAAAAGCTAAACGGCTAGGCAATAACAATTGGAGATAAAAAACCAAATGTGTAGAGTAGAAAGCACTCTGATTTATCATGGCTTCAATACCTCTACCGCCATTCCAAGGGTAATGCTTGAATAATATATAAACTACTAACAGGTTAAGGACAGAAGATCTCACCAAAGTGTGTTAATTTAATGATAAGGAAAATTAAGAAGAAAAGTTAAGAAATCTGATCTAATTATATCAGTATTCTCTATAAGCTAGTTTTCTTAGGGATGTCTTGGGTTTCAGGCATGATCAGAGAGTATCAGTAAGTGTTCTTTAGCTAATAATTATCTTCAAGGTTTGGCATTTCAGTTAGTCCAGACTAAGTTAGTGTGATTATTTCAAGGCATTTCATAAAAAATACTTACACAAAGTAAGAGCTTTGGATCTGCATGAATTAGTTTCACCATGGACAAGAGAAGATATTTATAGCTTCTTGTCTCCAGGTCTGTAGGTTTTTCTTTAAATTTAAGGCTTGTTACTTTTTCTTTGAACGTAAGGCTCTAAAAACAAAAACAAAAACAAAAACATGATATTAACCTTGTAAGAATCAGACAACAGTTCAAGATAATAGCTACCCAACTTTTAAAATAACTCTATTATAAAAAAGCTTTGAAAAAATAAACACATTTATACCACCAAATGTGTGGTATTACTATAAACATTCAAAAGTAAGTATAAGGTTACTATTATTAAGCTTAAAAAACAAATAAAAATTATTTCTGCATAATTCATATTATTCTTATATAATCTAATAAAGTTTGAAGTGAAAAATCTATTAAAATAATAAAAGTTTTAACATCAGGTTGGCTCCTATGTAAAAAACAATTTTTCTAAAATGTGAAAACATTAGGGATAAAATACTTTTCTATAGCTCTCACAAATACATACATTGAGCAACTCACCTAACAAACATTTCATACAAATGCACAAATATTTCATAGAATCTATGACATTATCAATTTTAAGATGCATCATTACTTTAAGTGCCACAAGGAGTGAAAAACCCGTCAACTGTAAGACACCAAATAACCCTCCAACTTCAGACACATTAAAACTAAAAATAAGTGTTTCTTAGAATTTATGAAATTGGCTATATAGGCCATCTTTGTTAAGTAAACTTAATAGCTTTTCCTTCAATGGCATTCTACCTCTCTCAAGTTACAGAATGCATATATTTTGCCTGAAGAACACTGATGAAACAAAAAAAGAACTCTTTGAGAAAGTTTAAATCATGGAAAATGTGTTTCAGTTACAGAGAACTACACTGGATGCTGTGCTGATACTAAAATTACGGATGTTACTCAACTAAAAATCCAACAATTATATTCTGGATCCAATATCAACTTTCTACTACAAATCATTTCCTTTTTTCTTTTAAAAAGACACAAAAGTATCTGGTTTTGACATGTATGTATTTATTTTTAGTTTCAAGTGTACAACATAGTAGTTCCATATTTATACACATTACAGAATGGTCACCGTAGTAAGTCTAACATCTGTCACTACACAAAGTCATTACAGTATTATTGACTATATTCCCTATGCTGTACATTATATCCCTATGTCTTACTTATTTTGTAAATGGAGCTTTGTACTGTTTAATCACCTTCAATGATTTCATCCATTCCACCAACCTGTTTCCCCTCTAGCAAAAGTTTGTTCTCTGTATCTGACTCTGTTTCTGTTTTTAGATTCCAAAATGTAAGTGAAATTATATGGTATTTGTCTTTCTCTGACTTATTTCACTTAATATAATGCCCTCAAGGTTGACCCATGTGGTCACAAACGGCAAGATTTCATTCTTTTTATGGTTGAGTAATATTCCATCATCTGTGTGTGTGTGTGTGTGTGCGCACACACCCCATCTTCTCTCTCCACTCATGTATTGGTGGACACTTAGGTTGCTGCCACATCTTGGCTATTGTAAACAATGCTGTGAACACAGGGGTGCCTATATCTTTTCAAATTAGTTTTTGCTTTTTTGAGGGATAAACACCCAGAAGTGGAATTACTGGATATGATACTTGTATTTTTAATTTTTTGAATGCTTTCCATAGTGGCTGCACCAATTTACATTCCCACCAACAGTACAGCAGGGTTCCCTTTTCTCCACTTCCTTTCCAACACTTGCTAATCCTTATTTTTTTGGTACTAGCCATTCTGATGGATGTGAGACATCTCACTGTGGTTTAGATTTGCATTTTCCTTGTTGTTAGTGATGTGGAGCATCTTTTCATGTGCCTGTATGTCTTCTTGGAAAAATTACAAATATGTAGATAGTAGAATATCTAGCATTTATGCACCCATAATAAAAATGTCCAAAGGAAAAGGTCTTTCAAAGATAGAAAGTAGAGATATATTTGTATTACATACAGCCATTATTCTTAACGTTTAAGGGTAAGAAAGGCATTTGTTATTATGCCCAAGAACACTAAAGGTTTTTTGTTTGGTTCTTAGAAGGGGAAGAATAGCTATCTGATGTACACATTAATGCTCAAGAATGTCATTACAGAAAAGAAAGGGCAAACTTAAAAATTCTGTTTGCTTTTATCTTTACAAACATACAGCAAATGTCTAACCAAATGTATTTAATAGATTGTGTTTACTGTTTGCTCCCATTGGATTTTTTTCCATTGTAAGTCAAGCAACAACTTAGATTAAAGTAAAACTTTCATTGAACAATATTTTATTAAGATGTAATTAAGTATAATACTAGGCCCTGATGAAGCTATCATACAGGAACACAGATAGAAGAACAATTAGCACATACAACAATTATCGTCTATTTAGTAATCATTTCCAAAAGTAAGTAATAGTTTATGTCATCACTTAATTTCAGTTATCAACATATATATTTTGTTTTGGCTTTTTACAGATACCACAAGTTAGCATAATCCTAAAAAGTGTTTGTGCATTCTTGTTATGTTCATTTATAGATATTAAAAATATAAAATATGCTTAACAAAAAAAAATTTGTTCCAGCATGGCTACTTAATATGGAATTTAAGGCTTGAAAAGCTCAAATAAATTTTCAATTCAAATACCTTTTAATTAATGACTATTAGTGAGTTATATAAAGTCAGGAAAAACTTGCTAAAGAAGAAATTCTTAACTAGAACTGTAAGAAAAATCATCTATTCATTCATTTATTAATTGGTCTTCCACACTGCAGATATTAGTAGGAATCCAAACTGGTAAAGATGCCCAGCAGAAACCTTATGAATCAGAATATTCAGGTGTTTATTAAGGGCCCAAACCATTGTAAGCTTATTTAAGACCATGATTAAATTACAGGCATGTAAGAAGCATTTGCTGAGCCAGGATCTCCTTTAAGAAGCAAAATGTACAGAAGTTATACATGATTGTGAAAACTCATACATCTATTATTACAGCCTATCTCAGTTTTAAAACAGTACATGATTAGTGCTAAGAAAACTATTTCAAATTTTAAAAAGTACTACAAAAGGTACAAAATGGAGAAACTATAGCTTAATGTTCATGTAAAAAAGATAAAGAATTTAAATGACTAAAAGCTCAATCTAAGATAATAATGCAATATTAGACTATATTAGCAGAAACACAGTATAGACACAGCAAATTAATAGCTTTAATCAATTACTATACTACATCTGGAACACTAAAGTCAGATCTTAATATTTCATTTTAATTGAAAAACAAAAGTGCTAGATTGAATTCTTTCCATAAGAGAAGCAAACCAGGTAGAGGAAGGTTGTGAAAGCAGGTCAAGTAAGAAATTCATTCACTCATTCAACAAATATTCACTAAATGCCTACTATGTGCCAGGTACTGTTCTAACGGTCAGGAAACCAATGCTGGACAAGCCAGACAAAGCTCCTACTTTCATCAAGCTAACACACTAGTAAGGGAAGACAGTTGAAGAACCAGGTTGACACTGTACTGAATGTCGACTATTCATGAACCATGTGACCATTTATTATGTTCCTTAACTGTAAAAACAAATTCCTCAGTTTCCTTAACTGTAAAACAAATCCAACAAAACACACACACACACACACACACACACATTTAAAGAAATCTAGAATAATAAAATTACATAAAAATTAAAAGAACCCTTAGAAGTACAGGATAACTTTATTTAAAAATCTATGGTGCTGTCCTATGAGAGAATCAGAAGTGTTCTATAGAGCTCTAGAAAAAGAGAGAAGATGAGTGATGGCCGGGAGTGATAGGGACATGAGTCTATCTTGGTTGAAGAAAAATTTTCAAACAGGTCTTTCCAACAAGAAATTTATCCATCCTCAAAACAAAGGGTGATTGTAAAGCCTAGAAACATATTATTTTACCTTTTTACAGCTTGAACTCCTTCACTGCTACTTCTGCAGCAAACTAAAGGCAGAGCCACAAATCACCTGAGGTAATGCAAATGAGGACAACCCACTGAACATATATATAACACAGTGGTTCTCAACCAGGGGTTGAGATTCAGAGATGCTGCTAAACATCCCACAACTCACAGGCCCCTATAACAAAGAGTCATCCATTCCACAATGTCAACAGGGCCAAGCTTGAGAAATCCTAATGTAATACATTATCTTTAAATTATTTATTCTGTATATTTCCCTGTGTTTCCAGACTTGATGTCTACCTGTAGTAAGCTCTTCATTAGATGCTTTCAAGCAAAACCTACAAGACTGGCATCCCTATGAGGGAAAGTGCTGAATCTATTTAGTTCATGCTTCCCCGGCATTAACACTGTCCCTGGCAGCTAGCAGGAGCTCAATACTTCCATGTTTGTTGTCTGTTTATTCACCAGGTTCAAGAGGGGTAAGATTCACCATAAGGATCATCAAATTGTGAAATTTTCTTACTCTAAAAAAAATTTCATATTAAATCTACTGATTACTTTCCCTGTTAAGAATATCAGCCATAAGGATGTCCTATAGACATACATAAATACACATACTTATAGAAGTTAAGCATGTAAATATAGGAATATAAATAGCTTAAGAATGATGTTGAAAATCAAATGTATACTGTTATTTTCAGAGAATAATTAGAAATAAAAACTAAATTTTTATCATTTATGGCTTTTATGAAATAATTATCAATAGCATAGTATATAGCTCCTAGAATCAACTAATAACTAGGGCTAAGAAGTAAAATAACTTCTAAATGTAGGAAACATTTTCAGACCACCAAATTTTGTCTTTGTTCAAAAGCATCATTTAATTTCATTTTCTTTCAGTCCTCATGCATAGAAAATTGCCAACAGTTGGTATACTGGATATTGAAGTTAATCTGAAAGTAAATATTAACTTCTATTTCTATTATTGGAGGCCATTAATCTTCTACCAGAAGAGGTAGAAAACTTAAAAAGTCAAAGTTCTAAGTTCCCAGGAGATATCTGGAATGAATAAACAGATCAGTAAATAATTTTTAAAGAATTTAAGTTATTTTCTAAAACTCTTTAAAAAATGTCTAGTTAACTTGGATTGAAATTTTAAATTTTTTAAAAACTTAAGTACGACACTGTAAAATGTCAACTAAAAAAATAACTATGCATACTATTTAATAAAATATCATTGCCATGCTTTACTGGGGTATAATTTTTTAGGCTAAATAATCCCAAAATATATAGTATAGAAAACTTCTCTATGTGAACATCTAAAACAGTCCTCAGAAATAATAACTGACAACTGGATAAGAGTGAACTATAACTGTGTAAATCAAAATTATTTGATTAAACTAAGGGAGCTTGGAAAATGAGAAACATGCCAGAGAGAAAGCTGCTTAAATTGTAAGTGTGAAATGGCTAATTTACTGAAAAAGTCAATAGGTAAAACATGCTACATTTTCATTTGAAATGACATGATGTGACTATTGTAACTATATACAGAAAAGTCAAAGAAAGCAAGGACTTTTTTGAGGTAGTTACAATGGGTCATACTTACAGCCCAGAAGCCCACTGCCATGCAAAACAGGTTGGCATCTGATCATGTGAGCAAGGGCAGCCAATAAGAATAGAAAATAAGAAGTAGAAGACAACGAACCACCAATCAAGGTCAAGAGTTGCCATGTAGAATACTCTTGATACACACAAATGCCAAGAAATGGCTTCCACAATCCTGTAATTGTCTTTTTTAATTGGTTCCATAAGAGTTTTAAAATTCCATATTAGGAATATTAATTGGTTAAAATAGCTATTTTGAAAACAGTCGATTTTTATTAAGTTCAAACACAGTCGAACTTCAATATCAAAGGCCTGTCATTTTTAAATGCTCAAAGCACATTTTCTGAAACAGGAAATACTTTTATTTTAAATAAAAAATTGAAATTTATTTCTAATTTTCTGTGTGATATTCAGCACCCAGTGGGCAAAACTGTACATTAGTAGGAACAGTCACTCTAATCCAGGAGTCACCTTCCCTTACTCAACCCCAAAAGGTGAAGAACTAAAGATTTTAACAGCACTTTATGAGAAAATCAGAAAAATAAGTTCAACTCACTAAAATAGTAGAAAACAAATGTCACAAATATCATTAACTAGCACTGCAACAATAATGCAATATACAGTATACCACAATACTTACAGAAAAGGAAGAACTCATTTGATTTCCTAAAACAATCAAAAAAGCAGGAATGGGATAAAGAGTGAAAATACAATAGGGAAAAGGAAAAGGTAGGATTCAAAATTCAGGATTAATCTTACCGGTGCCATTCGTATTGCTGGGTGTGCTCCACAACCCTGCACTGCTTTATGAAGTGTTTCACCAAACATATTTCGAAGTTCAACTGAGTGACAATACACGGCATCAATCTTAGGCCACCAATCCAATGCAGACTAGAGAGAAACAGGGGCCACACAAAAGGAAAAGTGCAAATTTGTATGAGTTATATGATCTGGTTATCACTGTAGTTTTTATCCTCTTGTGAGAAACTTTCTGAGACCATGCAAACACACACATGATTTCTGAAGTTTTCAAGTAATATCTTCAATTCAAACACTAAAGCATACATTTATTTTAAAACATAATAATGAACATGAGACAAATTGCCCACTTCATGAGCATGAGCATGTAAGACTATCTTTTCTCACAGATAAGCTAGTGAATCTGAAAAACAAAGAGCCTTTAGAGAGCTAATTCTCTCACCATTCTTAAGTTTAATGTTTTACACATTTCAGAAACATATGCATGTATAAGTATATATTTTCCCAAGTAAGAATGCTATTATCAAAGCTTTAAAAGAGATTTCCTTCAACACAATGCTGAAGGAAAATGTGGCAAAGCATTTCTTACATGTTTACAAACAACAATGATAATTACAATGTGAAATTAGTAAGTGAGATAAAGCTATTAGTAAACCTATAATCTTAAATTGATATACAATGATGGCACAATACATGAAAAGACTAATGATCACCACAAAGACAAAGTAATCATAACTAAGTAATTTTTAAAGATATTTTATGTAAATATTTTCCTATTTTCAGTTTACCTGTTTAGCTTTGATTCTATTTTTTAGTGTCTAAATATCTGAAGGTGTATCTTCAACTTTCATTTTAAAATTATTATATTATGAAAAATGACAATTATGGAAATTACTGAATAAAGTTTGTCTATCAATTAATACAAAAATGACTGGATATTTTCACAAATATGGAGAATGTACAAGGAATAGGATGACTAAACCCAGGCCTCCAATTTATCATACTCCTGGCTATACAGGAAACTCGTCAAAGAGCAACTGAAATAATAGATAAAAGGAGACTTAATAGTTTAACAGCCTATCCCAGATCCCTTCTTATTCAAAACTAAACTAGTTAAGTCCTCAACGTTTCATTTCTTCATCCATAATTACGAGAATATTTTGAATGGCATCAAGTTATGTTACCTTAACCCAAAACTTTGGATTATGAATTGTATTTCCTGGAGAGTAAATTATACAACCAATTTACAATTCACAATTTGAATATTCAACTCCGTTTAGGAGTGGACTCCAAAGCTGTGAGGGAAGAAATGCTTTTTCGGTGGGGGGATGAGAAGGAAAGACTGTATAGTTGTTTCTGCTTTTCCTTCAACTGTTACTTTATTTAAACTAATTCCTAACAAATGACCAAGTTCTAGGTTAGCTATATAATGTGTTATTTAAACTTTGGTTATCTGACTTGCCTAAGCAATCAATACAGCTTGATTTCCATATATTTACTAGTTTATACAGCTTGTGTTAATCAGCTTGAAGTAACAAAGGCTGAATAATCACAAAGTGCACTGAGATAAGTACATGTACACCTTACTCTACTGATTCTATTATCTTGTCAGAAATAGGTTAACTAAAGAGATGCATCCCACTATAACATCCTATCCAAATTATTATGTTATTTTGATAGCTACTAAAATTGTATCTTGGTATGAGATGCATCCAATAAATTATTTGATTTAACTTCAGATTTAGTGACTTTCATAACTGCCATTTAGAGATACACTTTCAAATAAAATGGGCACTAAAAACATCATACAAGTTGGGAAAAATTTTAGTGTTCTGAGCAATTACTAAATATGTCCTTTCTGTAAGTAGTTAGACATTTTTTAATTCATTGAAAATACATTATTGCCAAACAAAGAAATACTTTTACAATATGAGCAAACTATGTGGCAATTCTTCAAGGGATCATTTAAATAAATCTTCAAAAGCCTTGGAAATAATTTCTCCAACCAAAACCTCTCAGTAAAGATCATCTCATTCTCAATATGTAAACTATCCATGAGTAAACTACAATAAACTGAATAAGGAAAAAACAGAATACTAGGTATTTCACCAGCTATAGCACATTCCACTGATGGCTAAGATACTTGGTTCATATATGTGTATATAATTTCTTTAATTCCCCAATTATAAAAAATATCTATTTTAATCTAAAGGAAGTCTATAAAGGTTAAGTACATAGATCTTATAACTACAATTTATCTCTTACAGCATGTCATAATTAAAAAGGTGACAGTACTATGAGTGCCATT
Source organism: Manis pentadactyla (assembly GCF_030020395.1). Taxonomy (NCBI): domain Eukaryota; kingdom Metazoa; phylum Chordata; class Mammalia; order Pholidota; family Manidae; genus Manis; species Manis pentadactyla. The sequence goes on from NC_080022.1 coordinate 145,593,264, forward strand.
TTAGAAACTGATAAAAGCTTACCATTATAATAAAATCTACCTAGTGAATAGCCTTTCAGATTACTTATGAACAGTGGAATATTTTAGATATAAATACTATACTTATGAACTAAGTACTAGTATTTTTCATGAAACCAAAACAAAACTGCAGACACCATTACTACTTCTAAATAAACCCTCAAAAACCTATCAGTAAAACTTTCATCTTATTTGAGAATGTGGTAACTTTTTAAAAATCTGTGAATTGGTACAGAACCATGGAAGAAGAGAACTTATGAGATATACTGAACCAAAAATCATTTAAATGGAAATCTTACACTACAAATGAATTTAAGATAAGGAGCCCAAATATCTAAGAAAAAACTTCATGTGATTTCAAGACACAAAAAAAATACTTGCATAGTAACTGTCTTTAGTGAGACGCTATAATCAACGTTATAAATTTACATACTTTATAAACAGTCCTTTTCAGCCAGAAAGTATTTTAGATTCAAAATCTATTAGCCTCAAACAAAAAAGGAAACCTTAACAAGAAATTCTCAATGTATCAATCTATAATGATCAGGTATCATTAGCTAAGGTTTAACTTTAGAAGACATTCAAATTTATGCTTCTTTTCAAGCTATTCTTTGAAAGGTAACTGATGCTTGATATTTTAAAAATTAGTTAACATAGGTGTTTCTCTATAAAAGTAGACTGTATATTGACGTGCTCTCGGAAACAGACACACTCCACCTTCACGCATGCAGTACTCCTTAAGAGCAGAGAGGGATGCACCACCACTTCACCATATACACTGAGGCATGCAAGAAGTACCACTCCAGGCATGCTTTCAACCCACAAAGGAGCCTCTCAGCCACTTACAGCAGTGCCAAGTCCATGCTTGAAAGTGCTCTATATGTTCAATTGTAGACAAAAATATTTCACAATTTAAGTAACTAGCCACAAAGTATCAAAAGAGTATATACTTGGGTTTAGTGAATACAAGTTTTAAGCACCTATGTAAAACCTCTAAAAAATGGAATGTTCTTAGTATTATAAGCCAAAGGAGAAAAAAGTAGTAATACTTTATTTCTAAATTACACATAAACCTGAAGGGGAAAATCATCTTTTTTTTTTTTTAATAGCCCTGAAAGTAAATGTTGAGGGTATACAATATTCTGGCTCATTTTACACTGGCAAAAGTAAAGTAAAAAAATTTTTAAGTTTTTAATACAAACATACCTTATCTGCTCTCAGATACATTAAACTTTCCCTTTTGAAATGAACAGTATTTAATCTTAACTTCTACCTATATTTTAACTCACTGACATTCAACGGAAGGAGGTATCACTCCCTTGGGCATTTTCGGTTGTTCATAATGTCTATAGGCGGGAGAGAGAAGTGGCGCAAATGGTATTTAATGAAGAACCAAGAATGCTAAGTGTCTACAATGCACAAGGCATTTTACATAACAAAGAACTGTCCTGCCCAAAATGCTACTAGCACTCCATTGAGAAAAAAGTTAATGTGTCACTCATAGCTTTATTAATAGTTATTTTTCCCCTGCAGGAATGGGTAAAAGAAAATGTGGGCAGAATTTGGTTTAATTGAACACATCCAAGGCAAATGAAGGTGGGAAGGTATTTTTAACACACTAGAGACACACTCTTAAAATGGAATTTGATTATAAAGAAGACAAATATAACTAGCCCTTTTTAAGGGAGGGGAAGAGGAAAAAGTTGACCAACTTACACGTAAGTATGAATACGTATAAATGGATGAAAGTGGAGGTATGGTAAGTAACATCTGAAAACCTTCCAAATATTACAGTTCATTATCAGAAGAGAATTTTTTAAATCCATGGTTCAAATCTGATAAGGTTTCAATATCTTTCTACTTAATGTATTCACATCAGAGTTGAAGGCTTCACAAGTACCTTTTAATGAGTTTGATACATGTGAACACTTCTATTAAAGTGTTTTACTATTTAATTTGTTTAAGGCAGACCAAAAAGAACAATCACATACGGTCTCATCATTTTTTAAATATACCATGCCAGGTTACAACATCAATAACTACTACTTTTAACTTAAAATGGTAAAGTGACAAGTCAGAATATGTCAAATGCTGGGAAAGGGACAAGAGTGTTAATATATGAAAAGACTGAATATAAAACATAGAATTATGTATCAGTTACTAGATATAACCACCTGTGAGAAATCTTCCTGTATTATACATCTAAGTTCAAAATCTATGGTAAACCAAGACTATCTTTCTTAAAAAAGAAGTAAGTAAAGAAAAAATTTTTAAGTAATTTAGCAATACCTTTTGGACTTACATTGGTGATGATTCGATGTAGTGAATTTACCAGCACATAGTGAAATGTAGAAGGGGAATTCTGAGCCAGGCAGATCTACAAAGGAAAGAAAAAAAAACAGTGTATTGCAAGAAAAATATTCAGTAATACAAATGAGGATAAGAGGAACAATGAAAAAAGCTTTTAAAAATAGAATTTTTAAGGTCTTGAAATTAACATTAATGTATTATATTGACAAATACCAATAAAGATGTAACCTATTCATCTTTCTAGTCTCTACACATTCATAAAGGATCAGTAGCATCAGTAAACACAACTGGATGAAAACCAGTGCCCTCACCTTGAAGTGTTGGTTGTTGTGAGGGCTTATGCGAAAGCAAGAAACGAGGCAATCTATCATTAGATCCACATCTGCAGGCTGGCTGCCTCTTGAGAATGGTTTGCTTGGATTAAAAAGCAGGTTCTATGAAAATCCAAAAAGAAAACAAAAGCCTTTAAATAGCCATGCAGTATTATTTTTACCAGTATTTAATAGTATCAACACATCATCCACATAGATGGCAGTTAACATTCAGTTGCCAGAAGACCCACAAAACACTAATAGTGTGGTTCATCAGGCTGATAAAATTCTTACTGTATCGTACACTGTTCCTTTCAGGCTCAAATTTCTACATTATTTTAAAGCCAAGTTTGAATATTTATGCTAATTTAAGAAAACCGGTTAATTCTAGGTTTTCTTCATATTCTAAGCCACTTTATTTAGTGTGAGGAACATAACAAATACAGGTCCTGTGAGCTTATTATCAAAGACACTCAGAACTTTAGTGTTAGCAGTGATCTTCAACAACAATCCAGTATAATACTTATAAGTTTATTTTTCATCTAACTGTAGTAAAGAAATAATAAACATATTACCTTAAGGTCAACCACCATGGACTGAACCAGTAGGAAAATGACAGAGTTATCTTCCCAATTGATGTAAGTACTTGCTTTACACAGTTTGACACAGGCAATTGCAGCACTTTCGGTCAGCTGCCTGCTTCCTCCATGGCCAGCAAGTGCTTTTCGTAGACTGTCCAGAAACAACTTCTACAGAATTCAAATACAGCAATGAGATAATATATGTAGTTTCTTAGATTTCAGATTTATTTAATAAAGTAGCAAACTACCATCCTCTAAAAATTATACTTTAAAAATACATAATTAACATCATCACAAGGGTATACCTTGGTTTATCTTTTAATAGTTCTGGGGTCAGAAGAGAGAACCAAAGAAGACCCCTGATGGCTCCCAGGAGCAGTGAACAACCACACAGTTTCTGGTGACCAGGATGAGACACTCTGAGATATTTCACTTATTCCAGAGCCTGCAGCTAGCATCCTGAGAAAACTAGCAGAAGCCAGTAAAGGGGTTTCACGTGCACAAGAGAGGGCATATGAGGACATAGTGAAAAGACATCCATCCAGCCTAGGAGAGAGGCTTCAGAAGAAACCAAAACTATCAACACCTTGACTTTGGACTTCCGGCCTCCAGAGCTAATCTGCTGTGACTGTGCTCTCTGTGGAGCTCTGTTTCTAGCTGTTCTCTGACAAAGGGCTTGTTCTGTGCAGCACATCTATCTCATCCTCTGTTCAGCCTCTGGCTTCAACCACTGAATCTCAAACATTCTCCATCTGAATAGAAGAGGTGCCTGATTATGTAAAAAAGGCAACTCCATTTTTCATTTCCTTGATGCTTCTTGAACTCGTCCATTGGGTTTGTAAAGGGAAGCCGCCAGGCCATTTGGATGAACCATTAACATCAGTATCAGCTGGTGTTCTGTCTTGGCTTCCAACTTTGTTTTCCAGAAGCATTGAATTGACCAGTTACATTTATATCTGGGAGAACTACAGGCTCATCAGTTTGCCTTGGGGTTCTCCATGGATTTGGTATTTAACCTTATTAGGAGTTGATTTTGGCTGCTACTGGTTCCATCACATGGCCCATGCCCTTGGAGTAGTCATCGTTCAGAACATATGGGAGGGAAGCCTTGGAATTCCCATCAACTTGCCTATGACTTCCAGTTACTCATCATTACTTTCTACTAAAAAAACATGGCACCTACATCAACCATTTTCCTCTGAGTTAACTGCAATGACAGAGGCTATCTTATGCATAATGTTAATCATTTGTCCATAGGCGCACTTCAAATGTGTATGTACTGAAAGACTGCCACTAGTTCCCCTTAGAGAGTCCCATTTGAGGGAGCCTTTCTCCTAGAAATAACTTATTCTTCTCACTGATAGCTGCAGTCATCCTTTGGTGGCTACAGTCTAAATTTTCTTTGGTATTCTTAAGAGTCTATATGTAGGTAATATATGAAAAGCACATTTGATACAAAGAGTCTGGCTATCATCCAGGTGATGAAAGCATAGGTGCATTGAGATGTCAAACAGGGAAGTGATACACTTGATACTAAAGAATAAGAGTTTCAGGAATCTCCATCAGCCTGTTTTTGAACATTGGTATTAAAATGCAGAAATATTTCCAGGAATAGTTGGGAGCATTTGAGGATGGTTATGGTAATATTTTCCAGGGACTAAAAAAGCAGTGAAGAGAGTAATCAAAGTGAAACTGGCAGGCAGAGATGGAGTGAAGACTAACTAATGAGTCTTGTCTGACTTGTGACTCTGCTTGAGACAGTGAGTATGATTTTAGTACTATTAGAGCCAGGACCTGGTGCACCTGCCTGTTACATTGCCAAGGGAACACTGAAATTTGTTTCAAGTGATTCAGGTGCATAAATGTGTGTGGAACTATTTACCATACATATAACCTTGGGATTAACTTCTCTGTGATGGATTTTATTGACTTTATTTACCTTCTGGTTTTGTGAAGAAGTTTAAATGAAAAATGCTTTGAGAGTGCAGGAAGCAAGTAAATAATGAATGAATGAATGAATGAATGAATGAATACACCAATTATAAGAGAGTCATTTGGAGGCTTTGTCAAGATTTAGGGTCATTCAAAATGGGCACAAGAAGTTTGGGGTGGCCTTCAGGATTGTACTGAAAACTAATTAATATGACTAATATGATTTTATTAATGGATTTGGGAGAACCAAATTTAGTTTCAAATAATTTGGTTCAAAAGGAGATTTTGGAAGTCTTTCTTACTAAATGTGTATGATTCACGAGTAAATAAAACATTTGAGAACAGCCATTTTAGACCACAAAAAGACAAAGTAGATTTTTATCCTCTTTCATTTATTAAACAATTGAAACTGTGACTGAATTTAATGTTTCCATATTAAAATAGCACAGTGAGTTAGGCTGCTCTGTGGAGTAAGTACTAAGAGAATACACTGAGTAAATATTCCTGGAGACATCAACTAGAGACTACTTTTACAGTTACAAACTTTTCATTCCTGCATCTACTCATTCATGCATTAATTTTTTTCAACAAATATTTAACAATCACTTATTTTATATCAACCCTAACTAGGGCCAGAGAGCTTGGTTAATAACAGACTTGGTCAATGATTTCGCTTGGTTAACAGATATCATTCCACTATGGATGAAAGATATTAACAATGAGTTACAATTATAATAATAAGAGGAGTACAAAGGTGATTATGGAGTGAACTCTAAAACTGGCAGAAGACACTTTGTCTTCCTCATTGTCACTAATTCTTGAATTTCTGAATTTCTGAATACACTGATCAACTTTTCTCAAAGTGGTATACATAAAACCAAATGGAATTCTATTTAAAATTCATATTCTTAAAATGATGATGCTAGTAATAGTATTAATAGTAATACTAATAATTAAAAGTGATCTATTATTAAAAGCCATCAGAGCCACTGGAGAAAAAGCAAGTATAGTGTTTGAAAAACATGGATTCTGGAGGTAGATTACTTGAGTTCAACTCCCAATATTACCACTTATTAACCAGGATTTACAGCAGGTTGATCTCTCTACATTTTAATTTCTTCATCTATTAAATGGGAATAATAATAATAATGTACATTTGATAGGATTTTTGTAAAGCTTAAATTAGTAAAAACTTAGGAGTGTGGTACATTGTTAGTACTCTTTTAAGTATTACTATTATTGTTGAATTAATGTTTACTATATTGCTGGACCCTAGACTAAATGTCCTGTATTAATAATATAATACATTATATTTAATTCCCAGAACAACCCTATGAAGCAGGCATTCAGTTGTTAATCAGATATTTGATAAGAACCTACTATATACTAGGAATTCTTACCACTGGGAATATAGCAGTAAATAAGTAAAAGTCACTTCCCTTTATGGATTTTGCATTCTAATGGGAAAGGAAATCCAGATACCAAATATGTAAATGGCCACGTAGTGAGGAGTGCTATGGGACAGGGATTAATAGATACAGGAGTCTAGTAAGTCCTTTATTAGGCCACTAAAACAGGCACCATTTTAGTAGAAACTTGAATGAGGTGAAGAAGGAAGCATAGAAATATCTGAGGAAAGAGCTTTCTGCACAGTGAAACCTGCTTGTGTAAAGTATCAAGATACTATATCTGAAGGACACCACTGGGGAGCTGGAAGAAAGAAACAAGTTGGGGAAGATAGTCAGAACCTTGGTTATATAGAACCCTGTAGACAGGAAATAATAAAACTGGTAAATCAATCTCTAGCCATACTCCCTACCCCAACGCCTGTTTATTACAGGTGCAATGTGAAAACACTGTAGGATTTTTAGGAGAGGGGTGACATTCATTTATTGATTTAACACATATTCATTGAAGATCTACTATATGCCTTCACTTTCATTGGCATACGTGATACTCAAAAACCAAAAAGTCTTATGAAGCGTACTACTCTAATGTCAGGATGTGATATGTGCAATAAAATTAATAAATCACATTACAGGAAAAAAATATATATAATTGATACTTGTGGTTTTAAATATTTCTCAAATCTAAAAAACAAGAATCTGTTCTTCATTTTCTTTATTACACATATTCTTAAATATAACATGTCAAAAGCTAAGCTCTCCAAATAGCAATAATATATATTCTTCTCAAGTACACGAAAAATCTCCAGGGTAGACCATATGTTAGGCCATAAAACAAAGTCTTAATAAATTTAAAGAGATTAAATCATACAAAGTACATTGTTTGATCAATGAAATTAGAAATCAACAGAAGGAAAATGGAAATTAACAAATATGTGCAAATTAAATAACACCATTGGTCAAAGAAAAAAATCACAAAGGAAATTTAAAAATATCTTGAGATGAATTAGGGGATACAACAAAAGCAGTGCTAAAAGGAAAATTTATAGCTGTAAATTCTCACATTAAAAGAAGAAAACTCTCAAATCAATAACCTAACTATACACAATAAGGAACTAGAAAAAAAAAGAGCAAACTGCAAACCTAGAAGGACAGAAATACTAAAGATTAAAGATAAATGAAATAGAAATTAGCAAAATAGGGGAAAAAATCAACATAATTAAAGTTGGTTCTTTGACAAGGTCAAGAAATTTGACAAACTTTTAGCTAGATTAATTAAGAAAAAAAGAGAAGACTCAAATTACTAAAAATCAGAATTGAAAGTGAGGACATTACTATTGTTTTAATCAAAATAAAAAAGATTATAATTCTATAAAAAATAATATACCAACACATTGGATTATCTATGCAAAATGGGCAAATTCCTGGAAACAAACTACCAAAACTGACTCATTAAGAAACACAAACTCTGGATAGACTTATAACTAGTAAGAAGGTTAAGTCAGTAATCAAAAACCTCCCAACATAAAAAAGGTCTAGATCAGCTGGCCTTACTGATGAATACAATCAAACATTAAAAAAAAAATTAACAGTAATCCAGAGAAGAGGGTATACCTCCTAATTCATCTTCTGAGCCAGCACTTTTTACCCTAACACTAAAACCAGACAAAAATACTACAAGAAAAGAAAACTACAGACCAAGAATGCTGATGAAAAAAATCTTTAAGAATTAGCAAACCAAATTCATCAGTATATTAAAAAGATTATATACCATGACCACAAGGGATTTATCCTGGAGCACACAAAAAAAAATCGAGACTAAAGATGGCAGCGTGAGAGGAGCGACAGAGGCTTACTCCTAAAACTGGAAACAATTAGAAAATTTAATGGGGCAACTAATCCTGAGAGAGCAACAGGAAAGAGAACGCCTCAGACTGCACACACTTGGAGAAAAGAGCAGACCTCAGCGAATGGGGTAATGTACCAGAGCTGTGACTCCGCGGGACCGGAGCCCCTTGCCCACCCCAGCTCACTGGTGGGAGGAAGACAAACCAAACGAGCAGGGAGGGAGTGGAAGGCTTGGGACTGCTGAATACCTAGCTCCAGAGATCTGCGCTGGGAGCACAAACCTACATTTCATGGTGCTTTCATGAGGCTCGCATTACTACCGGGTTGGAGAGTTAATACAGGCAGAGTTCCTGGGGGAGACTGGGATTCCGGCTGCTTGTGGAAAGCAGGGATCATATCTGCCTGCTCTGGGACAAAAACTTATTCCTGTGTGCCTGGCCCACTGGCTCAGGCAGTGGAGAAAGGCACAGGAGCCAGGAGATGGGGAACAGCTCTTTCCTACCGTCAGTACCGCTCCCCTGAAACACCTGACATTGCTTCAGGGACTCAGCAGCTCCAGAATAGAGCTTCTGGACACTAGACGGCACCATATACAAACATGAAACGCCAAAGGAACCTTGTCCAGAGTAAAATTGTTAATACAACTCCCAAGAAATATTTAAATGATATGGACCTCATGACTCTTCCTGAAAGGGAGTTCAAAATAAAAATAATCAACATCCTAATGGAGGTAAGGAAAGACATCCAAGAACTCAGGAATGAATTCAGGTCAGAGAACCAATCGTTAAAGAACACGATGGAGGGTATTAAAAGCAGGTTGGATATGGTGGAGGAGACAATAAATGAAACAGAAACTAGAGAAGAGGAATACAAAGAAGCTGAGGCACAGAGAGAAAAAAGGATCTCTAACAATGAAAGAATATTGAGAGAACTGAGACCAATCCAAGCAGAACAATATTCGCATTATAGGGATACCAGAAGAAGAGAGAGAGAAAGGGATAGAAAGTGTCTTTGAGGAGGTAGTTGCTGAAAACTGGGGAAGGAGATAGTCTTCTCAGGCCATGGAGATCCACAGATCCCCCTCCACAAGGGACACAAGGAAAACAACAACAAGACACATAGTAATTAAAATGGGAAAGATCAAGGATCAGGACAGACTGTTAAAAGCAGCCAGAGGCAGAAATAAGATCACATACAAAGGAAAGCCCATCAGACTAACAACACACTTCTCAGCAGAAACCTTACAGGCCAGAAGGGGGTGGCATGATGTATTTAATGCCATGAAGCAGAAGGGCCTGGAACCAAGATTACTTTATCCGGCGAGATTATCATTTACATTTGAAGGAGGGATTAAACAATTTCCAGATAAGCAAAAGCTGAGAGAGTTTACCTCCCACAAACCATCTCTGCAGTCTATTTTTGAGGGACTGCTATAGATGGAAGTATTCCTAGGGTTGGATAGCTGTCACCAGACGTAGTAAAATCATGGTAGGGAGGGTGGAGCAGCTGACTGCGAGACAAATGCAAAATTAAATTGACTATCCCCAAAGCGAATCAAGGGATAGAGAAAAAGTATAGAATCTGATACCTAATAAAGAATGAAGGAGGAAGAAAAAGGAGGAGAAATAGAAAAGAACCTTTAGATTGTGTTTGTAACAGCATACTAAGTGAGTTAAGTTAGACTCTTAGATAGTAAGGAAAGTAACCTGGAACCTTTGGTAACCACGAATCTAAAGCCTGAAATGGCAATAAGTACATACCTATCGATAATCACTCTAAATGTAAATGGACTGAATACACCAATCAAAAGACACACAGTCACTGAATGGATAAACAAACAAGACCCATCTATATGCTGCTTACAAGAAACTCACCTCAAACCCAAAGACATGCAAACTAAAAGTCAAGGGATGGAAAAAGATATTTCATGGAAACAACAGGGAGAAAAAAGCAGAAGTTGCAGTACTAGCATCAGACAAAATAGACTTCAAAAGAAAGTAACAGAGATAAAAAAGGACATTACATAATGATAAAGGGCTCAGTCCAACAAGAGGATATAACCATTATAAATATATATGCACCCAACACAGGAGCACCAGCATATGTGAAACAAATATTAACAGAACTAAAGGAGGAAATAGAATGCAATGCATTCATTTTAGGAGACTTCAACACACCACTCACCCCAGAGGACAGATCCACCAGACAGAAAATAAGTAAAGACACAGAGGCACTGAACAACACACTAGAATAGATGAACCTAATAGACATCTATAGAACTCTACACCCAAAAGCAACAGGATACACATTCTTCTCAAGTGCACATGGAACATTCTCCAGAATAGACCATATACTAGGTCACAAAAAGAGCCTCAGTAAATTCCAAAAGATTGAAATTCTACCAACCAACTTTTCAGACAACAAAGGTATAAAACTAGAAATAAATTGTACCAAGAAAGCAAAAAGGCTCACATGGAGGCTTAACAACACGCTTCTAAATAGTCAATGGATCAATGACCAAATGAAAATGGAGATCCAGCAATATATGGAAATAAATGACAACAACACAAAGCCCCAACTTCTGTGGGACGCAGTGAAAGTAGTCTTAAGAGGAAAGTATATAGCAATCCACGCATATTTAAAGAAGGAAGAACAAACCCAAATGAATAGTCTAATGTCACAGTTATCAAAATTGGAAAAAGAAGAACAAATGAGGCCTAAAGTCAGCAGAAGGAGGGACATAATAAAGTTCAGAGAAGAAATAAAAAAAATTGAGAAGAATAAAACAGTAGAAAAAAATCAGTGAAACCAAGACCAGGTTCTTTGAGAAAATAAACAAAATAGATAAGCCTCTAGCCAGACTTAATAAGAGAAAAAGAGTATCAACACACATCAACAGAATCAGAAACGAGAAAGGAAACATCACGATGGACCCCACAGAAATACAAAGGATTATTAGAGACTAGTATGAAAACCTATATGCAAAGAATCTGGAAAACCTAGAAGAAATGGACAACTTCCTAGAAAAATCCAACCTTCCAAGACTGACCAAGGAAGAAACACAAATCTAAACAAACCAATTACCAGCAAAGAAATTGAAGCGGTAATCAAAAAACTACCCAAGAAAAAAACCCCTGAGCCAGAGGGATTTGCCTTGGAATTTTATCAGACATACAGAGAAGACATAATACCCATTCTCCTTAAAGTTTTCCAAAAACTAGAAGAGAAGGGAATACTCCCAAACTCATTCTATGAAGCTAACATCACCCTAATACCAAACCAGGCAAAGACCCCACCAAAAACGAAAATTACAGACCAATATCCCTGATGAACGTAGATGCAAAAATACTCAACAAAATATTAGCAAACCAAATTCAAAAATATAATAAAAGGATCATACACCACGACCAAGTGTGATTCATCCCAGTGATGCAAGGATGGTACAACATTCGAAAATCCATCAACATCATCCACCACATAAACAAAAAGAAAGACAAAAGCCACATGATCATCTCCACAGGTGCTGAAAAAGCATTCGACAAAATTCAACATCCATTCAAGATAAAAACTCTCAGCAAAATGGGTATAGAGGGCAAGTACCTCAACATAATAAAGGCCATATATGATAAACCCACAGCCAACATCATACTTAACAGTGAGAAGCTGAAAGCTTTTCCTCTGAGATTGGGAACAAGACAGGGATGCCCACTCTCCCCACTGTTATTTAACATAGTACTGGAGCTCCTAGCCACTGCAAGTAGACAAAACAAAGAAATACAAGGAATCCGGATTGGTAAAGAAGAAGTTAAACTGTCACTATTTGCAGATGACATGAGATTGTACATAAAAAACCCTAAAGACTCCATTCCAAAACTACTAGAACTGATATAGGAATACAGCAAAGTTGCAGGATACAAAATCAACACACAGAAATCTGTGGCTTTCCTATCCACTAACAATGAGCCAATAGAAAGAGAAATCAGGAAAACAATTCCATTCACAAATGCATCAAAAAGAATAAAATACCTTGGAATAAACCTAACCAAAGAAGTGAAAGACCTATACCCTGAAAACTATAAGACACTCTTAAGAGAAGTTAAAGAGGACACTAACAAATGGAAACTCATTCCATGCTCTTGGCTAGGAAGAATTAATATCGTCAAAATGGCCATTCTGCCCAAAGCAATATACAGATTTGATGCAATCCCTATCAAATTACCAACAACATTCTTCAACGAACTGGAACAAATAGTTCAAAAATTCATATGGAAACACCAAAGACCCTGAATAGCCAAAGCAATCCTGAGAAAGAAGAATAAAGTGGCGGGGATCTCACTCCCCAACTTTAAGCTCTGCTACAAAGCCATAGAAATCAAGACAGTTTGGTACTGGCACAAGAACAGAGCCACAGACCAGTGGAACAGATTAGAGACTCCAGACATTAACCCAAACATATATGGTCAATTAATATTCGATAAAGGAGCCATGGACATACAATGGGGAAATGACAGTCTCTTCAACAGAATGTGCTGGCAGAACTGGACAGCTACATGTAAGAGAATGAAACTGGATCACTGTCTAACCCCATACACAAAAGTAAATTCAAAATGGATCAAAGACCTGAATGTAAGTCATGAAACCATAAAACTCTTAGAAAAAAACAGAGGCAAAAATCTCTTGAATGTGAACATTAGTGATTTCTTCATGAATATATTTCCCCGAGCAAGGAAAACAAAAGTAAAAATGAACAAGTGGGACTATATCAAGCTGAAAAGCTTCTGTACAGCAAAGGACACCATCAATAGAACAAAAAGGTACCCTACAGTATGGGAGAATATTTTCGTAAATGACAGATCCGATAAAGGCTTGACATCCAAAATATATAAAGAGCTCACACTCCTCAACAAACAAAAAGCAAATAATCCAATTAAGAAATGGGCAGAGGAGCTGAACAGACAGTTCTCTAAAGAAGAAATTCAGATGGCCAACAGATACATGAAAAGGTGCTCCACATCACTAGTTATCAGAGAAATGCAAATTAAAAACACAATGAGATATCACCTCACACCAGTAAGGATTGCCACCATCCAAAAGACAAACAACAAATGTTGGCGAGGTTGCGGTGAAAGGGGAACCCTCCTACACTGCTGGTGGGAATGTAAATTAGTTCAACCATTGTGGAAAGCAGTATGGAGGTTCCTCAAAATGCTCAAAATAGACTTACCATTTGACCCAGGAATTCCACTTCTAGGAATTTACCTTAAGGATGCAGCACTCCAGTTTGAAAAAGACAGATGCACCCCTATGTTTATTGCAGCACTATTTACAATCAAGAAATGGAAGCAACCTAAGTGCCCATCAGTAGATGAATGGATAAAGAAGATGTGGTACATATACACAATGGAATATTATTCGGCCCTAAGAAGAAAACAAATCCTACCATTTGCAACAACATGGATGGAGCTAGGGGGTATTATGCTTAGTGAAATAAGCCAAGCGGAGAAAAACAAGTACCAAATGATTTCACTCATCTGTGGAGTATAAGAACAAAAGAAAAACTGAAGGAACAAAACAGCAGCAGAATCACAGAACCCAAGAATGGACTAACAGTTACCAAAGGGAAAGAGACTGGGGAGAATGGAAGGGTAGGGAGGGATAAGGGTGGGGAAGAAGAAAGGGGGTATTATGATTAGCATGTATAATGTGGGAGGTGGGGGAAAGGGGAGGGCTTTGCAACAGAGAGAAGACAAGTAGTGATTCTACAACATCTTACTATGCTGATGGACAGTGACTGTAATGGGGTTTGTGGGGGGGGACTTGGGGTAGGGGAGAGCCTAGTAAACATAATGTTCTTCCAAAAATAATAATAATAATTAAAAAAAGAAAAAAAATCCATGTAATATGCCTCATTAGTACAACGAAGGAAAAAAACTCACATGATCATCACAATTGATACAGAAAATGTATCTGATAAAACTCAACACCCTGTCATTATGAAAACACTGAATAAGCAAGGAATAGAAAAAAATTTCCTCAAAATGGTAAAAGCCATATATAAAAAACCACAGCTAACTTCATACTCAATGGTGAAAGACTGAAAGCTTTCCCCTAACATTAGGGATGAGATAAGGATGCCCCCTTTTGTCACTTCTATTCAGCATATTTATGGATATTCTAGCCATAACAATTGAGAAAAAAAAAGTAATCTGAATTAGAAAGGAGTAACTTATTTGTTATCAGATAAATTAACTTATCTGATTTTGAAAAGATTAACCAAAGCAGTGAAAGACTTGTAAAATGAAAACTACAGAACATTGCTGAAAGAAATTAAAGAAGACATAATACATGAAACACATCCCATGTTCATGGATTGGAAGATTTAACACTGTTAAGATGACAATATTACCCAAAGAAATCTACAGATTCAATGTAATTCATATCAAAATCCCCAAGAGAGTTTTTTGTACTAACCCTGAGGAAAAACCCATCCAAAAATACATATGGTATTTTAAGGGATGTCAAATAGCCAAAATAATCTTGAAAAAGAATTAACAAAATTGGACAGCTCACACTTCCTAATTTCAAAACTACTGCAAAGCTACAGTAATCAAAACACTGGACTGGTATAAGGACAGACATACAGACCAACTAAACAGAACTGAGAAAGAAACCCTTGCATGTATGATCAAATGATTTTTGATAAGGGTGCTAAGGCTATCCAATGGAGAAAGGCAGTTTTCTCAAAAAAAGGTGCCAGGAAAACTGGGTATTTATATGCAAAAGAATGAAGCTGGACCCTTTCATCAGTCAAAAACATTATTTTGCATATCCCACCTCTAACCCTAAACTTTGGATTTTCCTTATTGCCTACATAAAGCTTAAATTCAAACTAGCTCACAATGGTTTCCAGGTTACTCAAGTCTGCCTTTTCATCTTCATTTCTTATCACAGCCTGCATGAATCTTCCACTCTCTGACTAACTTTTCTGAACATACCTTCAACATTTTTACATCCATTTTCTTGATTACCCTGTCTTGAACAACAATCTCTCCTATCTAAATTCTATTCTTATTTCAGGCTCAATTAAGGTTCCATTACCTTTTCCATAAAACTTCCCTTATATCCAAACTTCATCTGAATTCTTATAGTGCACTTACATGTATTATCTCCTAGTAAATAGGTATTCTTGCTATAAAACATTTCATCCAGTAAGAAATAAGTGGGAATTTTAGGGAGACAGCAGTGTGAGCCATCCTTTGACTGTCTCTTAACTCCTTTACTCCTTAGTTCCAATGTTCACCTCTTGTTCCTGGAAATATAGCTATAATTTCTCAGTCTCCAGTTAGATGTGGCCATATAACTGAGTTCTATCCAATGAATGGGAATGAAAGTGTGCCATTTCTAGGCCTGGCCCATTAAAATCTTTAGCATGCTTTCCTTTGTTATCTTTTTCCCCTCTGGCAAGCAGAATGGAAACAACTCCTGTAGAAGTCATGTGGTGAAGACAGCAGTCTTTGCTGGCCAAGGTCCTAAGAAACCACAAAGAGGAGGGCTGTACTGCAGTACTGTTCATGCACCTGCTTGGTACTATTTCACAAGTATAATAAATTGCTATTGTGTTGAGCCGTTATACTACCTACCCTAGTACAATAAAAATACAATTTAAAAAAAGCAAAAATTATAAACTGAAAAAGAGAACTTTTCCTATACAGTTTGCAGTCTAGGATGAAATGAAATGACAGGGCTCTATTTGTTGTTTGTTCTTTGTTTGGTCTATAATAAAGAGCTATGCATGAGATTGAGCCTGGGAGGAGGAGTTCTGCCATGTGGCCAGTCTGCTGGCCACCTGAGGGAGCCCGGAGAGCTAAACCAACCATTTCCCACAGCCACAAAGGGCTACCTCAAGCTGACTACAGGGTAGTTCTTAGTGCAGCTTTAAAGATTTACATTAAATTTTGTGCCCTACAGAAATGATACACATTCTACTCTAATGACCAAGTATACTTTTCTAAACAAATATGTACCACCATTTTCTAACCATATTTAAACTAAAAAAAAATTACCAAAAGCTAATAATTTGGAAATTATAAAATAATCCTCTAAATCAAATATGGTATCATTAAGTAAAATTAGAGATTCATTAGAAATTAATAAAATTGAGAACTTTTTATGAAAACCATGACTGCATCTAAAAAGTGAAATTCAAAGCATTACAGATACTTCTACAGTTTTTTAAAAAACAAAATAGATGAACTAAGTCATTATCTCAAGGAACAAAAATGTAAATAAAATGAAAACTAATATTAATGAAAGAAAATGTTAAATGCTAGAAAATAAAAAGTCAAAAGGCTAGGTGTTAAAGACCAATAAAATAAATAAACATTAGTAAATATGAATGAGGAAAAATGAGAAATACTGGAAATGAGGAAAGAGTTACAAACATGGTTATTGAAGAAAACAATTATAAGAGAATATAGAAATAATACTAATATATTATCCATCTATATGTATGGATATGTATCTATCTATCTACAAAATATGTAGATACTACATATAAATCTGTGCTCATAAAATTGAAAAATATATTTCCTAGTGAATAATATAAATTATCAAAATAACCATAAAAGAGGTAATTCCTCAAAACACTAAAAACAGAATTAACATATGATCCAGCAATAGCACTTCTGGATATGGATACAAACTAGTTGAAAGCAGGAGCTCAAGGAGCTACTCACACACTCATCTTCACAGTAACATTATTCATCCTCACTAAAAAGTGGAAGCTACCCAAATGTTCAGTGGCAGATAAACTGGATAAATAAAATGTACTGCATATACACAATGGAATTTTAGCCTTAAAGTAAGAAAATTCTGCAATATGTTGTAATGTGAATGAACTTTGAGGACATTACACTAAGTGAAATAAGCCAGTAACAAAAAGACAAATACTGTATGATTCCACTTAAGGAGCCACCTAGAGTAGTTAGTCAGAGACAGAAAGTAGAATGGGGGTTGCCAGGGACTGGAGGGAGGGAGAAATGGGAAGTCATTGTGTAGTAACTGAATGCACAATGGTTCTCAAACTCTAGTGCACATCACTGTCACTTTACCAACCTAAAAGCAGTATCCCAGCAGTGCCCCACCCGCAGAGCTTCCAACTAAGCAGACCAAAGTCCTAAGAATTTGCATTTCTAACAAGTCTACAGGTGATGCTGTGGCTGTGAAAGTGGGTGAAAGACCACACTTTGAGAAACACTGAACTGAAAGCTCTCTGTCATAAAAACATAAAAGGTAGACCAGAAGAATATACATCAACCCTTGACAGTGGCTATCCCTGGGACAGAAGTAAAGAAAATAGAATTAGTGGAATTAAAAGGGGACTTGGGCTTTATCTATAATTAAAAGAGAATTTATGCAAATACTACATGTTCAATTTTGTAAACCACATACAAATAGAAAAAAGATGAGCAATATACCAAAGTTAATAGGGATATTGGGTGATCTTCAGTTTGACACATGCTTTAAATCTTCTGCTAAAAACGATAATATAATCAAAAAGGAACAATGATCTGGAAAAATGTTTACTACCAACTGACTATAAAGGATTACTGCTCCTACTAGACAAAAAGTCCCATAAGTTAATAAAAGACTGACAGCACAACATAATAGCAAAATAGGTAAAGAAAATTAATACTACACAAAAGAAAAGATGGAAATGGCCAAGAAACACGACATGATCCTGAACTAACTAATCATAAGGAGTAAACTGAGATACTATTCTTCCACCTTTTTAGTTTGGCAAAAAACCTGTAGAGTAAAAACCATATCACTCAGATGAGGATGCTGGAAGTCAGGCTTTCTAATTCAGTGTTTGTGAAAATGTGACACACTACAAATATTGGGGAATGTAAACCTAAGAATAGCTATTAAAATTTTTTAATAAAAATGCCCTTGACACCAAAATCCCAGTTTTGGAATTCTAGTCTACAGAATTAAAAGCATCAGTTAACAAGAATATATGAACAAAGATATTTATTTACTTGGGGATTATATGTAATGTGAAAAACCTAAAAGAAAAATCTAAAGATTCACCCATTCACATTGAAATGGTTGAATAAATGAAGCACATTAGTATAACAGAATATTACCTAATACTTACAGAAACATATTAGATTTCTATCAACTATTCAAGAAGCTGAGTAGTGTGTTTAAGATAATTTTATTTTAAAATGCAACAACCTCCACTTTATATGTGTATTTTCATTTAAATGTATAAGTAGGTATGAATGGAAGGATACACATTGAGCTAACACTGGTTAGCTCATAAGAAATCTGATTAGAAAAGAGAATACATAAAATATAAAAACATTTTTAAAAATTCAGAAAGATTAAAAAATCTAATTTTTTTAACCTAAAAACTATTAGAGAAAAATATAAAAGCTTATTTCAAAAATCTTGGGAAGTTCCAGACACCAATGTCACATGCTACATGATTCCATTCATATGAAATGTCCAGAATAGGCAAATCCACAAAAACAGAAAATAGATTAGTGGTTGTCAGAGGGTGGGGTGAGGAGGGAATAAGAAGAGACTGCTAACAGGTGTGAGGTTTTGGGGGATGATTCAAGTGTTCTGGAATTAGATAGGGGTAATCGCGTACAACTTTGTAAATATACTAAAACCCACTAAAATGTACATTTTAAAAGGAATTATATGTGAATTGTATCTCAACAAAATGAACAAATAAAATACTGGGGAGGTGAAATCTGACCAAAAAAGCTGGAAGACAAAAAGAATATGACAGAGTGGACTACATATAAATTTTAAACATTTAAATAGTAAAAACGAAACAAAATAAAACCCATAAATGAAGTTTAAAATGAGAAACAAGTAAAGAGTGTACACACATACCCCCTACAAATCAATAAAAGACAAATAATTTTATGAAAAATAAGAAATTCATAGAAGATAAACATTTGGAAAGACGTAGTTGTGACTGTTGAAATACAGATTCGTTTTTAACTGTACTACTGAATTTATAGTTGCTTTTTACCTATGTCTATTTTCCCAATAAACAGAAACAAAAAAAATTACTATTTTGAATGGCCCCAAAACAGTTAGAGTGGAAAAGCTGGGATATAGACCTAAGAGGAATACTGTAGTATCACAGACTCTCAAGGATTATCTAATTCTTTTATTTTCCCACCAATGCATAAACTCCCTATCCAGTATTTCTACACAGTATTGAAGCAGTCAGCTGATTTTGAATATTTCCATCAAGAGGCAAATCATGCAGGAGCTCATTTCACATTTAGTTAGCTATGAGTGTTTCTCCCAAAGTGGCAAAAACAAAAAATTAGCAAAACAAACTGCGTACAGAAATTTAAATAACACATTAAGTTTAATAACTAGCTCTTAATTATGAGATCCCCTTAGAATTACCGATTTTTATAATGTACATTTCACTACATAAGATGGCATATGCGGTATCCTGCCTTCTTAATAAAATGCTGTGAAACTGTTCTAAAATACTTAGAATGAGTTATGAGACAATTTCATTAGCACCAAGTACACACGCATCTAAGTATATACAAATAACTTACCACAAAAGTGAAGAATTCTAGCAGGGCAACCCTTAAAGTGATTGTTAGAGAAATCATGTTTAACACTGAAATAAGTATCGTTTAGTCTTCTCAGGTAAAAGAATGAAACTATGGGATTGTTTTAAATCTTTAATTATTGAGTGGTATCATTTATTTTCCTCCAAATAAATTTATATATAAGTACATCTCTGCTAAGGCCAGCAAACAAAGAAACCTAAAATGACTGTAATTAGAAATGATCTCCTGAAATTCTATGCTTACAGAATGCCAAGACTTAAGCAATACATGCACTGAGTAAAATAAACTGCTTCAAATATGGACATAATGGAAACAATTTTGCCCTCCTTACCTTATTCATGTTGTTTTCAACAACCACATCCTTGGATATATCCTGGATTATTTCTGGACACAAGATAAGGAGAATGATCTGTAGTGGCCACACTGCTGCTTTACGTTTAGTACTTTCAGCAAAACCATCCACCAAGTCAAACAGTTTCTCTGCACACTCTACATGGAAAATGTAGTCAAATGGTATTATTAGTCAAGAAGAAAATCTCTGGCATTAACTTAAAAGCCAGTACTACCCAAAAGCCCAAAGGTCACATTTTTAAAAGATAAATTTGGAGGTTTACTTAAACTAATAAATTCATTAGGTAAGCAGACAAGCAATGTTATATTTTCTATGTGTTAGAAGAGTTATATTAATCCATCCCAGAATAGTCCACGTTTTAGAATGGTCAAATGTGTGTTGAGTCTCAATATCCAGGGCCTTATGCAAAATGCAATGTGCCCAAGGAACAAAGATAAGACAACTTCCCAAAGGGAATATACTCTCTAGGAATGTATATTCTCTTGCCTTGCAGTCGTGTCTCAAAAATTCTAGGTAAAGATATTACTGCTCTGTACTCACTCCCCTGAATACAAAATAAAGCCTTAGAGCACAAACAAAAAAGTACTTCTCTACAATGAGGAGCCATCAAATATCCAGCCCACAATTCAAATGAAAGATTAGAGCTTCATTTCAAACTCTTTTATTTGCTCAAAAGAAAGGAAAAGAGTTCAGGGTAATATAAGAGAAAAATAGTATTTCCTACTTGACGTCAGTTGACAAGATGTAAAAGCACCCTAATAACAAAAATCACCTGGAAAGTGATAGGTTTTTAACCTCACAAGTGAGAATTTAAGACAAAATAATCTCTTTTCCTTACCAGCCATATCAGTCTGTGGAATCTGGTACAGCTTTGTAAATTCATCTGGATAATTTTCTACCCAGTTCCAAAATGCCTACAAATAACAAAACGTTTTCATATGAAAGCAGAGATGTTTTCTTAATACAGTAAATAAAATGTCATACAGCCCCGATTATACTTTTACATTGTAAATTCATCTGGATAATTTTTTACCCAGTTTCAAAATGCCTACAAATTAAAAAAAAATGTTTTCATATAAAAGCAGAAATATCTTAATATAGTAAATAAAATGTCATATGGCCCTGATTATATTCTTATATTCATAAGAATATTGTAGTGCATGGTCCCTAAAAAGTAATGTGAAATTATCATTCAAGTCATGACTTTTTGGTTCAAAATAGTTAAGACAGAAATATTTGTAACCAAAATTAACAATTAAAACCAAAGAGGTTACAACTTACTTTTTCCAAGCTATTTATAACTGCTAACTGTGCGACCTTCTTTAAGGCTTTAAATTTGAATGCTGTTTCTGGGGAGAAAAATAGTTTTAAAATTAATTCTAGTTAACACAAATACAAATCTGAGCTACTAGTAAAAAATACCTTTTCTTTTACATATAAACTTTTGTTCCAGTAATATTTGTAAGCCATGTAAAGATAAAGACAATTAATATAAACCTAAATCTCACTGGTATGTCCACTAAAGACAAAACGGAGGAAGGAAGGAAGGCAGGAAAGGAGGGAGGGAGGGAAGGAATAAGGAAGGAAACATGCCTTTAACTTCAAAGGTTGCTGTGAGCTTTTTTCCCTTGCTTTGTTTTAATAACAACTTACTTTTTGAAAGAAGTGTAAAACACATGGTCATTGTTGAAACTTTTTAAAATGTACAATCTAAGGGAAATTTTAAACATCATCCCTGATTCTGTCATTCAAAGACAATCACAGTTAAGTTTGGTGAATTTTCCTCCATTCCTTTTTCTATGAATGTTTAAGACAAATATATTTACCGTAATTGAGATCATATAGGCTGTATCAAACATGTTTGTTCCTTTCACTTCACATACTATTTCAAAATTTTTCTGTATCATTAAAAATTCCTCATACATATATTTGATGGCTCTCTATATAACAGTAACTATATCATACACACAACATTCCAGGTATTTTTAATCTATTATATATTTAATTCTTTCAAAATCTTAATGTTCTCAAATATTACAGATGAGCAAACTGTATTTCTGAGGTTACACACCTAACGAATTATTGAACTGGGTTTCAATTCCATTGTCTTTTCAGTATACTCTGATGAATTTCAAAACATTTAAGTCACTGTTTATTTAGACATTTTCCAATTGTACATTTAAGATATTTCCAAATTTTCAAATTATAAATAACACAAATACTTTTATAACCAAATCTTCTCCATATTAGTGATTATTTCTTTTAAGGTAAGTAAATATCTAGAAATAGAACCGTTCAGTCAAAGACAGGAATACTTTTTAAGGCTATTGATAAATACTGCCAAGCTGAATTTCAAAGGGTTGAGCCAAATGCCACTTCCACCAAGTATATAAAAGTGCCTTTATCACATCCTTGTCATCATTAAACAGTTAGTTTTTCATTCTTGCTAATTTGTTCAAACTAGTACACTGCATTTTTAAAACAAGACTAAACATTTCTCCATTTAAATATATTAGATATTTTAATTTCCTCTTCTCTAAATTTATTGTCCACATTTATAAAAAGATTTATATCTGGAAAAGATGATCCTTCTATAAACTATTTTACTAGTAATAGTCCCTTGGTAGAAAACTCCCCTTAAGGATTTTTTTCTTTTGAGGTATAACTGACATGCAACATTGTATTAGTTTCAGGTGTATATGATACGGTATTTGTATATACTGCAAGATAATCACCACAATAATCTAGTTAATGTCTGTCACCACATGCAGTTACAAATTTTTTCTTACATCTCCATAACTTATTTATTTATTTTATTTATCTTATAACTGGAAGTTTGTACCTTTGGCCCCTTCCACCTGTTCCATCCCTCCACCCACCATCTGTCCCCCACCTCTGACAACCACCAACCTCTCCTCTGTAACTATGAGCTTGGGTTTTCTTTTTTTTTTTCTTTCTTGCCTTCTTTTTTTTTTTAAGATTCCACATATAAGATCATATGGTATTTACCCTTTTTGACTTAATGCACAATGCCCTCGAGGTCCATCCACACTGTCACAAATAGCAAAATTTCATTCTTTCTTATGTCTGAATAGTATTCCACTGCAGATATATATGCCTCAGCTTCTTTAGCCATTCATCTATCAACGTACACTTAGGTTGCTTCCGTATCTTGGCTACTGTAAATAATGCTGCACATGGGGGGGGGTGCATATATCTTTTCAAGTTGGTGTTTTTGCTTTTTCTTCAGACAATACCCAGAAGTAGAATTGCTGGATCATATGGTAATTCTATTTTTAATTTTTAACCTCCATACTGTTGCCATAGTGGCTACACCAATTTACATTCCCACCAACAGTGTATGAGGGATCCTTTCTTTCCATATCCTTGCCAATACTTGTTATGTCTTGTCATTTTGATACTAGCCATTCTGACAGGTGTGAGGTAGTATCTCATTGTGTTTCTGATTTGCATTTTTCTGATTGTAAGTAATGTTGAGCATCTTTTCATGTGTCTGTTGCCCATATGGTATGTCTCCTTTGGAAAAATGTTCAGATCCTCTGCCCCTTTTTAACTGGATTTTTTTTTTTCTTTTGAGTTGTATGACTTCTTTATGTTTTTTTGTATTAACCCTTTATCAGATATATGATTTGCAAGTATTTTTCTTCCATTCAGTAGGTTGCCTTTTCATTTTGTTAATGTTTCATTTGCTGTACAGAAGCTTTTTAGTTTGATGTAGTCCCACTTGTTTTTGTTTTTGCTGCCCCCATGGACTTTTACCAAAGGGATACAGGTACTTACAACATTTATATTAATATCTTCCTAAGATACAGATGAGTCTTCAAGTAACAAAATTGTCTAAACAATCTTTTAAATGTCAATTTTTTTCCTGGACTTGAAAATAAATAACTTGCTCTCCAAGACAGTTTTAAAGCAGCTCTTTAGCTTTCTTTGCTCTTGCTCTCTCTTGATTTCCAGTAATGGCATTATACTTCATAAGGCCCTTGAACCTATCTGACATCATATGTTCATCAACTTTACCTTTATCACATTTTAAATGCATTATACACAGTAGTCTATTCTCGATTCCAATGTATACATCCTTTATTACTCCAGTTCTACAAATTCATGACTGGACAGCCTACTGATACCTCAAACTCAATAGATCTAAAACTCAATTCATCATTTTCCTAGCCACCTTCTTCTCTGCTTCAACCCTTCCTTCCTTTCCTGTTTTAACGAGCTTATTCTGTAAGTACTTGGTGATACTTCTTTTTAACACCGTATGTCTAAATTTATCACCAAATGGTGTGTGATATATTCTACTCAAATGTTACTTCCTAAATACCCTAAATCAAACTGGTCCCCACCTTACCCCATTCCATCCAGACCTCCACTACCCTCATTATTTATTTCTTACATTACAACACAACCAAGTCCCAGAAGTCCATGTAACCTTCTACCAAATCATCCTGTAAATTCCAAGCAAAGTGGTACCTGAAATAAAATACTGATCCCACCTTAAAGTCTTTCCATCACTTTCCATAACCACTAAAATAAAGCCTCATAACTCAAAAGCACAATAGCTTTGTGACTCACTAGCTTGTCAACTTGTCACTAACTAGCTGTCTGACCTTGGAAATGTTATTTAAGCCTCTATTTCCTCATCTTTATAGAAAATGATACTACTACTATCTGTTTCATAGGGTTATTGTGAGGATTAATGAGAAAAGGCAAGTGAATGGCATAGCATGATGCATGGCACATACTAAAAATATAACATGTTACTAGGCCTTTATTAATATGGTATGACCTACTCTTTCACCTCCATACCTTGCTCTTTTTCTCATAACATCTATCACCCCAAAACAAATATACACTTCTTTCCTCACTTAATGTCAACCTATTTCAATTTGCCACATTTCTTTGCAAACAATTTGATAACATTTGTCTCATAAAGCAGGCCATGAGCTCCACTGGGACAGACTCAATATTTTATTAATCTTTGTAAGCCCAAGTTTCTCGCATAGTTTCTCAACAAGTGCTGTTAAATTGAATTTAAAATATATTTACTACTTTTACTATTCATGTTACAAAAAGTTTCCATTCCTTTCATCACTGTCACTTAGAGCCATCTTGTGCTGGCCTATTTATATTGGCTTTGTACACATTTATCAGCGAATACTCTAAATTTATGTTCATGAGAGACCTGCATTCAATAAGGATAATGTACCACAATAAAAAGAAAGTCATTTATCCACACATTTAGTTTCTCTTATTTGGGCATGAAAAATCATCTCAATTAATTATTATGAATTAAACATTTTTAAGAAAATTGATGTTTAAAATAAGCACTTATTATTGGACAATCTGGACTAGATTTATTTCCAAAATGTCTCTGAACGTTATGAAAAATCACAAAATCCTGGATATACTTCTTAAATTTTATATATAAAAGAAATCTCTAAATTTTACCAATCATTTCCTTAACTTCTCAATGTTTAATGATACTAAAATCTTGACATTTCAACTATAAATTAACTGGTTTATTAAAATCTAAATAATTGCTGTCTGCTTGTCCATAACTTGACATAATAGCAAAAATTATCCTTTTTTCCCCTTTATTAAAGTTATAAAAAAGTGATTTAACTGTTGCTTGGTTTTATAATGTTTATGACCTAAAATCAGTAACAGAGATGGAACACAGTCTCATGGTATGGATCTATATATCTTTTTACATTTCTGATGAACTAGTTGAGTTTAAAGCAAATGTTAAGAAAACTCAAAAAGTATTCTCAAAATTACACTGCATAACTGTTGAGGTTTTCAAAGCTTACATAACTAAATCACCTTTCAGATCAGCCACTAAAAACATTATTCAGAATTACTTAATAAATGTACAAAGTAAAATAAAAATATGTGTGAATCGTATACTATAAGATTTCATGTTTACATTAGCCAGGATCCAATATTACACAAAACTAAAAAAAATTTTATGAAAT
The DNA here is from genome assembly GCF_030020395.1 of Manis pentadactyla. NCBI lineage: Eukaryota > Metazoa > Chordata > Mammalia > Pholidota > Manidae > Manis > Manis pentadactyla. The sequence continues at coordinate 145,619,645 of NC_080022.1, forward strand.
GAATTTAGGTCTTTATACTCAGTTTATTAAATAATGCTCACTGATATCTTATCTATAATAATTTCCTGCTTCCCAAAAGCTTCTCTCAATTCCTTCTGACAGTTTATTTCAATCAACATAATCATGTAAAGTACTTCCCAAAGCTTTAAAATTACATAATAGGCATTATAATATTCCTGTGTGGGACTACTACGGACATGCTCTACAGGAAGCAAAACTAGGCACTGAAAGGGAAGAGACTTTGCAATGCTTTAAAGTCAGTCAGTAAATCATTAACAGAGCTGAAAAGAGAAATGTTACAAGAGAGATTCCTGACTCAGTTCTCATTATAAGATCACAATATTTTGATTCCACTCTGCAATGAAACTTTTGATATCCTGCTAAACTGTTTACAGCACTACAATAGCTAAACAGATAAGTCCTACAATCTATACCTTAAAGAAATGAAATTCTAGAAAAATTAAATAACAGCACCCTTACATTCTCTTTATTAAAAGCAAAAATTGTAGTTGAATAAAACTCTACAAAAACTTGGCCAAAATTTAAGATACTCATTCTCTCTATTGTATTGTTTCAAAAGTTTCAAAAATCATTGAGCCATAAGTATTATTATCCATTTCACAAGGATATTTGCATTATAAATCCACTTTTATGTTCTAACTCAGCACAACAGTACAATTAAGACATTCAAAATACAGGTTTTTCACCCAGAGTGATTAATGTTGGATATATTATACATTTAAACTTACCCTTCAAGAGTCTTTTTAATTTTGCACAATCCACATTGATATACTGTAACAATTCTATATCATGAACATCAACATTATCTTCTGAACAAACAGTCAATTCCTGTAACCTGAAAAGTAAAAACCAAAATAGTTATCAACTTAAATCCTAGACCAGCCCAAAATTCTGGATTCAACAGATTTTTCATAGGCCAATAACAAGCTTACAAGAGAAAATACACACATAAAAATAGAAGAATAAAAATTCTTTATGAAAATCTAAAGAAACATACTAATTCAGAGGATGTAATGAAAGAAACCACGATAATCCAGTAAATTTCACTATTTGTATCAAATCATCATGTAGTATACCTTAAACATATATAATTTTTATTAAAAAAATAATTGCAGCACACTGATAACTGCTGGAGCAGACAGAGTGAGAGATGCACAGGTATTTGAAATACTCTTCTCTCTGCTATGCAATAAAAAGGTTTTAAAATTCGCTTTCAAATTATAAGTAAAATAAAGATAAATTTATTAACTTCTATTCACATCAACTACACTTCAGAGACATGAATGGTATTTTATCTACATTTATAGGATGTATTTACTTTATATAAAAAAAGGAAGAAGTCTTTCTTTATTGTGCTTTTCACAGTCTGTACATGTAATTATTTGTCCCTCTGTCACAGAACTTAAGCTTCTAAGGACAAGAATCTTTCTAAACCCCAAATTTCCCTTACATTAAATATGAAGTTATCACAAATGTGGAAAAATTTAACACTTAACCAAAGTATACTTTTTAACTGATAAAGAAATTCACTTAAGCCTTAAAGAGATTAAAGTTTTCTTCCATTTTTCACTAGCAACCACAGTTGGTACTGCGAAGTAACTGAATTGTGCTTCCTAATGAGACGTATGTATTATTTCAAAACAAGAAGATATCAAATAATGTAAGCAATAAAATACAATTACTAATTTTCATAAATTCAGAGAGAGATGGTGAAAAAGCACAAATATGACAATCTCATTCATAATATTAACTTGAATTTTTATCATTTTAGTGCAGTTTAAAACTGACATTAATCATCACACTAAACTTTCAATTGCTAAAGATGAAACTAATCCCACTTCTTCCTTCTCAAATTTTTTTTTCACTCACTTTGGTCTCAAATGTATAGCTACATTAAAATTATTCTCAGCATTTACAACTAAAGCTCTTTGTGTCATCAGGGTGCAAAACCAGGTTCATACCAGCAATGAGAAGGTCCTCAATACTGATTTACATGTTAAAAATTCAACAGCTGCTGCAGAAAGCCTGAACTATGGAATAGGACTCCTTATGAGACACAACTTAATAAATCAGCAACACCAACTTTTAAAAGCTGACTTTTGGTTGGTTGTGGAAATGGAAGAAAAGTTTAATTCCTTTTATAGCCAGTTATTTCCATAGGGAGGGGTATTTTGTGAAGCTTACACCTCATTTCTGAAGCAGAGAAATCAAATAAATAAAGGGTAGTTTGAGCAAAAGACACGAAGTGGAACACCTATCACCAAAACATCTAGAAAGACCAGGTAAACTGAACAACAACAAATATTTAAAATGCATTGGAATGAAGTAAAACAAACACCACCCACCCAGGAATCTACCCAGGTGGAGAAATGAAGAGGAAACTGAAAACCAGAGATGGTTTGAAAGGCATGATCAGGCTGTCCAACAACTGAAGAAAGAAAGTGGTTAGGTTTTTTTTCTCTCCTTGACCTAGAGGTTTGGGACTAACATCCACAACGGATTAGATACAAAGCCTTGTACCCTAATAATGCAAGGTGTAGAACTGGGGCCCTACCTGACTAGAAAGAGCTACACACTCCCTAAAAAAAGAGACACACAGAGACAGTCAAGGAAGGAAGGAAAGGAGGGAGGAAAGGAGAAAAAAAATGTATCAGCACAAGAAGTTTGTCTGCTCTGCCTAAACTCTGGGTAAGGGAAAAATCACCCAAGGTTGTTACCTTGAGGGTTTGATGTCTGCATTTATACCATCCATACAATCTGTGGCTGAGAAATGAACAAAAAAAGTTAAGTCCAGAGCTAAGAACTTGGCAAAAGCAAATACAAAACCATGTCTAGGACACTCCTACAGCCTCAGGGTACAAAGATTCCCAAGAAAATATATTGATAAATAAAGATAAATATATTGATATATAAAGATAAATTTGCAAAGTTTAGAAAACAGAATAATTCACTATGAATGACAGTTCGCACAAATGAGATCACTTAACAGTCTTAAAGAGAATATAAAATAAGTATGTTTTGAAAGATTAGAGGCATGTAAGAAACTTAAAACCATAGAGAGAATAAGAAACCATTAAAAAAAACCCCAGCAGATTTGTGAAAGAATCAAATACAACTTCTAAAGCCACTGAGTCTTCTGCTTCTAGTGGTTGTGTCAAATCAGATACTCCACAGGGCCCTCCCACTACAAAGCAATTAGATTTATTGCAGTTGTACAGTAATTCTGTGGAAAAAGCATCTACTCCTCTGTATAAAAGAATACCATGAGCCACAGAACACAGTATATATACCTCAACAGAATAATAAAGTGATCTTAAAATCTGTAGCCCATATTCCATTAAAAGCAAAGGCCAGAAATATCAAAAGCTAATGTTAATCCTAAAACAGAAACATTCGTAGACAGGTAGAATGGTGAAGTACAACAAACTTCCATAATATTGATTCACCTATTATGTAACACATAAAAATCAGTCTTCAGAAAGAACTGTCATTCTACTCACTCGCATATTTTAAGTCACCTAATGCTATTACAGCAAAGTCCTAAGATATCTCCAGCTAAACTAAATGATCATAATGGTCTTTCAGGTGAGTAGTCCTCTAACAAGACCAGCTCGTATTTCTGGCACAGCTAAATTAAACAGCAAATGCAGTTATCTGAAATATGTATTTCATAGATTCCATCTGAACAGCCTGTCCCCTGAAAGCTAAAGAAGCTGGCTTATTTTGGAAGTACTTCACCTCTATTCTGAAAACAGTGAACTAGGTTCAGGAAATAGACAAAAGTTGTCTATTTTTATATGTGCTAATGCTGCAAAATCCCATAAAATAAAACCTTTGGTGACTACAGGGTTTTCAAAGGTGGCACATTTGCTGTGTTTTATAAAGCAATTCATATTTAGACTAAAAAACACTTTTTTATTTTATCATTCTCTACTTTCAACCTAAGATTACCTCAAATAGTAAAGGCTGGTCTAGTAATCACCTAAACAAAGAAGAGGTGTTGCTTTTTATAATTTTTACATCTCCTATTCCCTAAGTATTTGTTATCTTGTTGCTTCAATCAGTATTATTACTCAAAATATGAAATGTTATTACTCAAAAGACTTCATGAAGACATTGTTCTATATTGTGTAAACACTACCAACATTATCAATCATATTATATCATTAAATAAATTTTTAATTTTCTTTGCACCAGAATTCTGATGAGAAGTTGAGTAACAGTGTTGTGTAGCATCATCATCATAGAAATGTCATTTTTAATTTAAAAGACTATAGGATTTTCAAGTTAGCTAATTCCCCTGAAACACCATAGCACAAATTTACAAATTATGGTGTACATTCTCATTCACACCTTTGGAAAACAACAGAAGAATGAACAAATCTAACCAATGTTAGTCCACTGTTCACACAATAGACAAGTCAAAAGATGCCGAGGTACCAAAAAACAAAGAGGATTGGTTTTCTCTATTCAGCATAATCTCTGATTCACTGATCACTAAGTGATTTATGTTATACAGTTAACCCTTGAACTACTTGAGGGTTAGGGGTGATGACACCCAACTCCCCTACCCCGTGAAGTCAAAAATATATGTATAACTTTTGACTCCCCAAAAATTCAACTGCTAATACCCTACAGTTGACCAGCAGCCTTACCAATAACATAAACAGTTGGTTAACACATATTTTGTATATTATATACTGTATTGTTACAATAAAGTAAGCTAGAGAAAAGAAAATGTTTTTCAAATTGGCACAAATCTCCAGAAAATTTTCCAATACATTTATTGGAAAAAAAAAACAACAATGCATAAGCAGACCTGTGCAGTTCAAATCCTTGTTGTTTAAGGATAATCTGTCCTCCTTGGTCATAATTAAGGACCCATTTGACTCTACTTGCATGAAAAAGGCAAATCATTTGCATAAAAGCAAGTTCCAGAGTTACTTGCTATGGTCAGTTATAATTCCATTCCATAAGAGTGCCATCTATACCAATTTCTCCCCAGGTGCAGTATATCACAACTGATGATCACATGATGATTTTTAATCATCAACAAAAACTTAAATTATATTCATCATGCAATTTTAAAGCACAGCAGTATATACTATAAAAAGGATTTTGTCAAAAGATGAATAAAATAGAAGTATAGGGAAGCAAACTGGTGTAATGAAATTAATAGTCTCTGAATCCAGTCAACTTAGAAATTTTGGTTCCCCCATTATTTGGCATTTCATGTACGTAACTTCTTTGGGGAATAGTTTGCTAACCTGTGAAACAGGGAAGTATCAGCTACATTTCAGAGATACTGTCAGGATAAAACAGCACAGTATATGCTGTAAATGCTCAACAAATGGGAGCTTTACAGTTCATACACTTAAAACACAGTCTACTTTCTGGTGAATTCCACTTTGCAGTTACTCACTTCCTTATGCTTTCTGTACCGCTGGGGGTTTTTTTTTTTTTTTTTGGTAACTTAGTATCTTGTGATAAGGTGAAAAGCTGTGAGATCATCAGAATTCTGACTACTCTTATCAATTATTCTATCTGATCAGTTATTTTAATTTAAAGGAATGTTAAAGGGCCAAACCAAAATTTCACACTCAGTGTTAAAAAAAAAAACTTGGTCAAGAGTGATATTTTTTCCTAAAATTCAGACTTTCAAGTTTATAACTGACTCATATTTAATGGTACACACCAATACCACAATATCACATAATAAAGATTTCAAAGAAATCAATGCATAAAATTTCTACAGGAGTCCAGGTCAAGCTAATTTCTGGCAACTTTTTATTTTTATGCAGACAAAAGAAGGATTTCTAAAATTACATTACTTACAATAACCCTATACAAATTTACACACTAACCTGGTAGAAATGCGACTGAAGACTGCATTAAAGTTATTGCAGCTGAGAGAAAATAAAACCCCAGAGGCAGAATTCCGAAGTTCAGCGGCATGCTGGTTTCCTTCACGACAGGTGTGAAGAAAATGGCAGATTTCTGGCAGCAACTGTTTGACCAGCATCGTTTCATCTAATCTCATTGTGTCTTTTGGTTGCTAAAATAGAAATAATCACATAATTCCAAAACATTCTTAAATTTACATGAAAATATTTTCTATTATGTACATTTTCAAACATACCTAAGAGTTTAAATAGAATAATGAACACCCATATACTCATTACCTAGATTCAGCAATTAATACTTCATCATGTTTCTTATACCTTCCTACAATTAGTCTAATAAAGAAGACAGTTTCATCTCTCACCTCTTAATCATAGGGAAAGTCCAGCCCCTGCCATCCATCTTCCCTAGCTCCCCCTTATTCCTGCTTGTGTTCCTGTTCATCAAATCCCTTCCTGGGAATCCCCAGTCATGAGTTCTAAATAAACTTTACTTATTGTGTCATCTGTCTCAACATCCAGTAAATTCCTGGTGTGGACCATCACATATGCCTTTGGGCAGATTGACCAAAACAGAGAGATATTACTTATTACAAATAATTTTGTTTTCGTTGAAACATTTCCAAGTTAGTTACGAACACTGTAATACCTCACCCCTAGGTACTTCAGCACCACCGAAAAACAAGAACACTCTCCAATATAACTTCAATACAACCATAATCACAAGGAAAAATAAACAATTCCATTGTATCAACTAATATCCCATCTATATCAAACTCCCCAAGCTGCCCCCAGAATATCTTTCAGAGATTTGTTTTATTCAACTAGGGTCCAAAAAGGGTTCATAGACTGCAGCGTGATTGTTAGGTCCCTTTAGTGTCTTTATTCTAAAACTATCTTCCCTGGACTCTATATACATCAATTTGATTTTTATAACATTAAGAAAATGGACCAGTTGCTTATAAAATGATCCATACTGTTGGTTTGATTTTTTTCTTAGTTATGTACCTTAACCTGTTCTTCTACTTACTGTTATTTTCTGTAAGTTGGGATCTAAACCTAATGTTCTGATTAGATTCAGATTAAACACTGTAGGTGATCAGTACCATTTCTATTACATTATTACATCAGGAGTACATAATGCCAGTTGGTTTTACCATTAATGACCCCAAGTTTGATAACTGCTGTGTTAACTCTGAGACATACCCTTTGTAAAAGAAATCTCTACTTTACAATGAACAACATAGCCAATGGATAAGGTATCTTGTAGATATAATGCTCCACATTAGAATTTCACAAGTGTTAGTATCCACATATGAATGACAATTTTGAAAATACCAAGCATGATAACAAAGAACAAAATACTGTGTAAATGTGTGTGCTATGCTTGATACTGAAATTGGAACCCAAGTATGATCAGATGCAAACACACTGAAACAGAGGCAACAAATAAACAAGTATCACAAAGAACTGCAAAATTTGAGTTATAATGACTGTTTCTTATACATAGGCTAACCAAGTTACAGTGTTAAAACTAACTCCAATTAATAAACAAGTAAAAATTGTACAAGTGTTTGATCATTTGAATAATGGTTATATATACAGGAACAAAAATCTTAGGATTCCACAAACTCTACAAAATTTTACCTATAATATGATATTGGTGAGCATTTTCTCACTTTCATTTAGCTATTTCAACTCCTTTTATGATACACATGTATTTGTAGGCTCAGTTTTTCTTAAACTGCCTCAACTTACTTAATGATCTAAAAATGAAAACCAAGAAACAACTGTAAAATCATTGAAGGCAGTCCAAAAAAACACAGCTGTTTAATATAAATAGCATTACTTTTTAAATTATAAACTTAGTGAAAAAAACACATTTAAATAGTAGAGTGGAGCAAGATAATATATATCTTATGCATTACACAAATCACATCAAACCTACTTAAACCAGAGTTTCAATTAAGCTACGTCCAAGGAATAACCAATTAAACAGTGGTCAATAATATCAGTGATCTTTCTCCAAAATACATTTACCATTACCTTTCAATTACAAATGTTAATACAGAAAAGCTATAGAACTGAAAGAGGCAATAAACCACCCTACCCCCATTCAAACATGGATGTAGCTGATACACTGGTATTTACCATTAAAGTAGTAAGACCACTACAAAAGATTCAGGAGAAGTTTAAAACTGTCCACCTTCCAAGTCCATCATCCTATTTAATATTTAAAAGAGCTTTTTGATCTTTCACTCCATTTTACAAATAAACAACAGCATCTCACTAATTAATAGAAAGCACCAAGCTGAAACAGAACTAGCTTACCCACAATTTAAGTAGAAAACTTACAAGCACTGTCTCAGAATTTTCATTTATGGCCAAGGGTTCAATAAAAGACTTTAAAACATTGTGCTTAGGTTTTGTAGCCTATAGTCTTAAATACTTCTCTTCCCTAAAGATACATAATTGTGTGAATTTAATTATTTTTTCCAACTCCCTACTCTGCTTCCCAAACACTTCTGACCATTCCCTTTCTTCTCAACCACACAATCAGTCCTCACATGTCGAAGTCCCTTCTAGCTAGGCTTACTATAAAAAACAACTGTTGCAAACATGGATGGAGCTAGAGGATATTATGTTCAGTGAAATAGATCAGACAGAGAAAGACAAATACCAAATGATTTCCCTCATTTGTGGAGTACTGCAATGAAGCAAAACTGAAGGAACAAAAAAGCAGCAGACTCACAGACTCTAAGAAGGGACTACTGGTTACCAAAGGGAAGTGGTGGGGGAAGACAGGTGGGGAGGGAGGGAGAAGGGGATTGTGGGGTATCATGATTGGTGCACATGGTATGTGTGGGGTCACAGGGAAGACAGTGTAGCTCAGAGAAGACAAGTAGGGACTCTGTGGCATCTTACTACACTGATGGACAGTGACTGCAATGGGGTATGGGAGGACTCAATAATAAGGGTGAATGTAATAACCACATTGATTTTCTTGTGAAAACTTCATAAAAGTATATATCAATGATACCTTAAAAAATAAAACTGTTAACACCTGGAAGAGAGAATCAATGTTGAATAAAAGCAAAAGGTGTGCCAAACAAAAATATTATTGAAAAAGTTCTAATTTAAGTCATGGTTGAAACACACTGAGATAACTATTTAGAGGAAACCTGAGAAAAAACTGTTTTGTACTCAATTATTCCTCTATGTATTTCTTTTATATGTTCACATTTACACATAACAAATGTTAAGGTAGGATCTATCAGTAATAGTTATAATTTTTTTTAGCTCTCTTTTGTATAGATTTGAAAAGCAAAATATAAATCAGATTCATATGGGGGGGAAAGATTACTCTTGGTCTTTCACATGACATTCTTTCAAAGCTAAGCAATGCCATAGGCCTAACAAAATCTGGATAAATTAATTAAATCAAATGGTAACTTTTTTCATAAAACCCTATCTAAAAAACCTGACAGAGATATATGGGGCTCAAGCTTAACACTTTATAAGTAAATTTAGTATCTAATTTACAAAGATGAGAACATAATTTTCTCTTGAAAACTTGTCTGTTCTACCCAGTCAGCTCTGTTACCAAATTCATATGCCTTAGACAAAAAGTCCACGTGACTGTTCTCCTTGTCCACACCTTTATTTTGGTATATCGGATCATTCTCAAAACTGAATTCATAAAACCTGCTTACTTAAGAACAGACTTTACTTACCCCAGCAAGACATTTTTCCAGTGTATCCAATATAATCAACTGAGAGAGATACAAATTTTTTTCAGCAACTTCTCCAAATATTCTCTGAAAGAAGAGATTCAGAATACTGAAAGTTGGTTATTATTCTCCACTACAAATCAGCACACATCTGAAATGCAAGGGACTAGGATCAAGAAAATGTTGTCTTACATTTTTTTCTCCAGATTATACTATACTTAAATTTATTACTTCTGATTTAATCCTAATGCCCACACAAAATAAAGTCTTAGACAAACAAAAATGCTGACATTTATTACAGTCTATCATTAGCTTGTAACAATAAGATACTTTGGTTTATACATTAAAAATATGCAGGATTTAAATGTATCTTTACCAGAATCTTGAATTGGTATTTAACCACACTTTGATGCCACAAAATAATCAAAGTCTACATTCTTAGAGCAACAAAATACTGTAACATCAACCACTCTGAATTGTAAGCATTCAGTATCCTTAAACTACACTATTTATCAACAAGAAACTATGGTTTTTAATGAGTAAACTGAATTTACTCAATAAGCACTAACTGAATGCCAATATCACAACACTGGTCTTCTTTTTGTTTTGAAAAGAAGGTTCCAAATATTAAAATATTTTTAGTCTAACTGGGAACACAGTCATTTATTTATATAAGCAAAATCTTATCACTATGCTACTCATACTATGCAACAGAAGAGCTCCACAAAATCTTAAATGCATTTCTGTAAATCACTTCACATATTTATAAAGGTCCTGCTTCTTTCAGAAAATCTTCAGGTTTTTTTCATAAAGGGAAAATTATTTTCAAGGCAAACCTCATCTCCAGTTTATCAATTTTGTAGATTTGGGGTACTATCTAATCAAGTTTTTAAAAAGAACACACCAAAAATGATGTGACTAAAATGTGACTGATTCTCACAATCTACAATTACAAGTCAGTTTCATAGCTCAATACAAACAATACAAATGTTGGCTCAAGTTCTAAGACAAGCAAAGAAGTTTGGAATTAATCAAGAAACATTCGAGTCAGTTGTTTTGAACTGAGTATGAAAGAAATTTTGGATAGGAACTGACAGAGAAGAAGAAATCACCTCAGAGAGACAGGAAAAATGACATGTTTAAAGGTGCAGAGAGAGAACAACTGGAATATCTGGAAGTCTAGGGAATGTAAACAGATTTTATACAACAGAAAGAAAAGATGCAAGTATGAGCTTTTGACAATGGAATTACTGGATGAAATTGATATTTGATGAGAATTATTTCAACAATGGGCTTTCTAAATACTACAGAATCTGTCACAGGTTAAAGTAGGAAGGAAATAAAACAGTACTTTGATAAAAGCAATCTCACAGTTTAGACCTACAAGGTCATATTTTATTTATCTTCTTAGGACTGGGACAATCTGATATGTAAATATTCAAATAAGAAGCCATGGAAAAGATTTTAATAGATTACTAAAAAATAATGGTCAATTAATAAAAATAACAGTGGTTAATTATTATATGATACAAATTCTGTATGAACTCTTAATTTCAAAAAAAATAATGGAGAAGTAGACAGGATCATAGTTAGGAGAAGCATCTAAGGGAAAGAATCAAAAATTAAAATGAAAGTTAAAAGGTTACCTGTGTTTACCCACATAAGATGAATGTTTATATCCAGAGTCTACAGAAAATGACTTTCCATACTTAAAAATATGCTGCTCCAAATTTTTTAGTCAAAACAAACCAAAACAAATTCCCCACAAAACAGTAACCCAAATACTCACCATATTGTTAACATTCTTTAAGATAGTAGTGAGGCCGCTTATAACCAAAGAAAACTTGTATTTGGAAATATTGATAAGACATTCCTTGTTGTGTTCACTACTGACTTTGGTATGTGTGTTCTGCTGTCCTGTTTTTATTGGAAGCTGAGGGGAAAAAAAAAAACATGGTAGCTTACACTTGAAAATGACTAAAAAGAATAAACCTATTTTCTCTTTGAAAATCATGAGATTTTAGAAAAATATTATCAACTACAGTTACCTACATTTGTATTTGAAGCTCCAATTTTCAATATATAATAGCATTTATAGCAAATCAAAAATTTTTTGGAAATTTCAATTTTTGCAGATTTCTCTTAAAAGTCATAAATATCTATCTACAAATTAATTCCTTACCCAGCACTATACAAGAATGACTCACAGAAACAGAGCTACTTCTTTGTAGCTAAAAATTATTTCAGAGAATGTCTATAATAAAAGGTACATAATCCTTTTCCTCATACATTAAAAGAACAGACTAAGAAAATCTATGCTCGACCTCTAATTAATATTGGCAAATAACTGCAGATTGATTGTTCAGAAATGAGAACTGTATAAGCTGAAATAAACACATTAAGACTGACTCAGATAAGATAACCTCCTCCAGGTACAAGTTTAAAGGAGTAACAGAACAACAGATAAATCTCATGGGAAAAAAATATCCTTTAAGGAGACCACATTTACATGTATCTGAGAATGAGTTAAGTCATACTATTAACAAGTTTGTTTCTACTCTGTTCACCAGTAGCATTTTGTTTTGAAAGCATAATGAATACATTTACTCTTTAAATTTTAGCAAAATTACCATTAATGTTAATGCTAACTGGTGAGGTTCTTCTGTGAAAAAGCAAACCTGAGTTCAACTTCCTCAATTTTAAGATGGTGCAACTAAAGGTAGAAAGAGACCAGGCAGCATGCCCAACTTTGTTTAGTCTATTAATAATAAGTGACTAATCTGGTAGTAAAGAAATACTATACAAAAGAGAGGAAGCATATTTAGAGCTTAGAGGGGAATAGACGCTACAGAATTATATAACATTAATTATAAAGATTATAGGAAAAAAATCTGAAAGACCAAAGAAAGGGGGATTTTAGAAGATGGCAGTGGCTGCAATGTAGCTTGTGAATCCCCCTAACACCCTCTGTGATGGTTAATTTATGCATTAACTTGATTGCCTCAGAGGGTACACAGCATATCTGGCCAAAAATTATTTCTGGGTGTGTCTCAGAGGGTGTTTCCTGATGAAATTAGCATTTGAATAGGTAGACTCCTAAAGCAGTTAACCCTACCCCCACCCCATGTGGGGACATCTTCCAATCCAGCAGGGCCTGAACCGATTTAAAAAGCAAAGGAAGGAAGAATCATCCCTTCTGCCTGATGAGCTCCGATACTGATCTTCTGCCCTTGGTGCTCTGCGTTCTCAGGCCTTCAGGCCCAGACTGGAATCTCCATACACCATCAGCTCTCCTTGTTTCAGCATTCCTGGGTCTCCAGCTTGCAGACGTGGACTGCGGGACTTCTCAGCCTCCATAATAACGTGAACCAATTCCTTATAATAATTTCTTCATATATACATCCATCCTATTGGTCCTTTTTCCTTGGAGATCTCTAATATACCCTCTCCCCCATAAAGTAGCAGAGAAACCAGAACAACAAAACTGCAAACCCACAGAGATCTACATCAAAATTAGGGGACAAGGCACCCCACGAAGTCCAAAATATAAGCAAATAGGAACAAACCATTTAACAGCTACAAAATTGGTGTACACAAGACAAATCAGAGAAGTGGGATGTCTAATGGATCTGCCAAGAGGAAAATCCCAAAACTGTATTACATTCTCAATGAAAACTACAGTGGGCCAATTTAAGAACATTAGCTGAAACATGGGGTTTCTGCATATTGCAATCTGCATGAGTGCAAAAGGTCTACAATAAAATTTAAATAGAACAGAACACACTTTAAACTATCATTGTCTAATGGAACTTTTTGTGGTGGTGTTATCCTGTATCAAAAATGCTCAATACAATAACCAGTAGTCACCCATGGCTATTAGGTAGTTGTTACATGGCTAATGAATCAAATGTTTAATTTTATTTAACTTTAGGTAACCAATGAAGAGCACAAATCTAAACTAACAGGCTGAAAATGTACCCTCTTTCAGGAGAAAGCCCACACTGAAAAGAAATTGCTGAGATTTGCTCCAAATTGACAGTAGCAAAGGAAAAGGGTCCAGATAAATGTGGAAAAGAGGAAGAAAGCCAAGAGAGGTCAGAAAGGATGAGACGATGTATTTGTTTAATCTTATGAAAATAATAGAAGAGTCAGCTCTACAGCCATGAAGATGGAAAGCTTTCCTGGCCCATATTTCTCTCCTGCAAACTCAGGAAAACTAATTTCACATAAAAATGAGCAACAGAAAAGACTGTGGTCAAATCATATGTGAAGTTATTATGAGAAAAAAGAATAAGAGACAGAGTAACATTGCAACAGAAAATGAAAGCATGCCAAAAAGATCACCAGGATCACTGTAAATTATTTCAAATTTATCACCAGATCACTGTAAATTACTATTTCAAAATAAGCTAAGGAAAATTAAGAAAATGATTAAAGATATGAAATAACGTAAGTTAGAATCCCAAATAGAAATAAGTTAATAGAATTCAGGGAAGAATTAGAAAAAAAGAAAAATCACTTCAGAAGTGAAGACTAACTAGAAGATATACAAGAGTGAATAAAATGAAACAATACTTTAAGTAAAGAAAAAGAAAGCAGGAAGAAAAGTGATAGAGAAACAGGCAAACGTTATACATAACAGCAGTCCTCAAAAAAGGAAACCCAATCAATGGAATAAAATGAATTACTAAAAACTAGAACTCAAGAAAATTTGGCTGAATTTTTCTTTAAATACGTGACTATATGTTAAAGGGTATGCTTGCACATCTGGAAGAACTGGCCCAGAATGACCAATACAAGGACATATTTCAGTAAACCTAACAGCTTTCTGTGAATAAGAAAGAAAATATTTTGAAGGCAGAAAGAGAAAGTCACTTATACAAGAAACAAAAATCAGACAGTTATCAGACTTTGACAATAGTTTATGCTTAATAGACAACAGAATAACATATTTAAGATTCTCAAGAGAAGAAAAAGTAAACCAAGGATTTTATATGCAAGCAAACTGACTTCCAAATATAATGGTGACAATCAAACTGTTGTGAGCTGCAAGAACCCAGGAAATACTGTTCCCTCGAGCTTTTATTGAGGTTCTACTAGAGAATATGCTTCAGAAAACAAAAGGAACAAGAGGCACATCCTCATCCACATTAAGAGGGATCATTAAAAATATATATTTAAGGGGTGGAACCAAGATGGTGACATGAGTAGAGCAGCGGAAATCTCCTCCCAAAACTATATATGTTTTTGAATATACAACAAATACAACTATTCCTAAAAGAGAGACCAAAAGACACAGGATAACAGCCAGACTACATCCACACCTGCGAGAATCCAGCACCTCACGAAAGGGGTAAGATACAAGCCGTGTCCTGGCGGGACCTGAGCACCCCTCACCCCAGTTCCCAGCGGGAGGAGAGGAGTCAGAGCAGGGAGAGAGAGGGAGCCCGGGACTGCTGAATACCCAGCCCTAGCCATCTGCACCAAAAGCGCAGAAACACAGTGCGTGGGGTGCTGGATATGAGGGAAACGGGACAGTAAGACCTGTGAGTGGGTCCCCGCAACTGGGGCCCCTGAAACAAAAGAAAAGCGAGTGCCCTTTGAAAATCTTAAAGGGACAAGGGCCTCACAGCTGGACGGAAGAGCCCTCATGCAATCAGCCCAGTAATTGGGAATCCCGGGGAACTCCAGGCGCCCCAACCCCCTGGGTGGCAGCGCACCTCGTAGACCCCTCATGGTGATAAACAGCCTCCCACCTGTTTTCCCTCTGGCACGACTCTGCCATAGCAGCAGAGGTCACCCCCACAGCAACTGGGCAGAGCTACCTCCACAGCAGCTGCGCAAGAATCAGAAGCCCTGTCTGCACGCAGCTGCCCAGCACAAGCTGCTAGGGATCGCTGTTCTCCCAGGAGAGGAGGGCCACAACAAGCAAGAAGGGACATTCTCCCAGCTGACACACGCACCAGCTCCCCACAACTAACTCTATTGCCATGAAAAGAAGAATTTGATCCAGACCAGACTAACCCAGACATCCTCCCCTGAGAAGGAATCTGGGGAGGTAGATCTAACCAATCTCCCTGAAAAAGAATTCAAAATAAAGGTCATAACCATGCTGATGGATCTTCAGAGAAATATGCAAGAGCTAAGAGATGAAGTCCGGAAGGAGATTACAGAAATGAAACAAGTTCTGGAAGGACTTAAGAGAAGACTGGATAAGGTGCAAGAGGCTGTTAATAAATAGAAATCAGAGAACAGGAATACAGAGAAGCTGAGGCAGAGAGAGATAAAAGGATCTCCAGGAATGAAACAATATTAAGAGAACTGTGTGACCAATACAAAAGAACAATATCCGCATTATAGGGGTACCAGAAGAAGAAGAGAGAGAAAAGGGATAGAAAGTGTCTTTGAAGAAATAACTGCTGAAAACTTCCCCAAACTGGGGGAGGAAATAATCGCTCAGACCACAGAAGTACACAGAAGTTCCAACAGAAGGGACCCAAGGAGGACAACACCAAGACACAATAATTAAAATGGCAAAGAACAAGGACAAGGACAGAGTTTTAAAGGCAGCTAAACAGAGGAAAAGTCACCTACAAAGGAAAACCCATCAGCCTATCATCAGACTTCTCAACAGAAACCTTACAGGCCAGAAGAGAATAGCATGATATATTTAATGCAATGAAATAGAAGGGCCTTGAACCAAGAATACTGTATCCAGCACGATCATCATTTAAATATGAAGGAGGGATTAAATGATTCCCAGACAAGCAAAAGTTGAGAGAATTTGCCTCCCATATATCACCTCTACAGGGTATTTTAAAGAGACTCCTCTAGATGGGAGCACTCCTAAGACTAAACAGATGTCACCAGAGAAAATAAAAACACAGCAAAGAAAGCAGACCAACCAAATACTAACTAAAGGAAAAAATAAAATCAACTACCCACAAAAGCAGCTAAAGGAAACACAAAAGAGCACAGAATAAAACAACCAACATTTAAAGAATGGAGGAGGAAGAATAAGAAGGGAGAGAAATAAAGAATCACCAGACAGTGTTTATAATAGCTCAATAAGCGAGTTAAGTTAGACAGTAAGATACTAAAGAAGCTAACCTTAAACCTTTGGTAACCACAAATCTAAAGCCTGCAATGGCAATAAGTACATATCTTTCAAAAATCACCCTAAATGTAAATGGACTGAATGCACCAATCAAAAGATACAGAGTAATAGAATGGATAAAAAAGCAAGACCCATCTATATGCTGCTTACAAGAGACTCACCTCAAATCCAAAAACATGCATAGACTAAAAGTCAAGGGATGGAAAAAGATATTTCATGGAAACAACAGGGAGAAAAAAGCAGAAGTTGCAGTACTAGTATCAGACAAAATAGACTTCAAAACAAAGAAAGTAACAAGAGATAAAGAAGGACATTACATTATGATAAAGGACTCAGTCCAACAAGAGGATATAACCATTATAAATACATATACACCCAACACAGGACACAAACATATGTGAAACAAATACTAACAGAACTAAAGGAGGAAACAGAAGGCAATGCATTCATTTTAGGAGACTTCAACACACCACTCACTCCAAAGGATAGATCCACCAGACAGAACATAAGTAAGGACACAGAGGCACTGAATAACACGCTAGAACAGATGGACTAATAGACATCTACAGAACTCTACATCCAAAAGCAACAGGATAGACATTCTTCTCAAGTGCACATGGAACATTCTCCAGAATAGACCACATACTGGGCCACTAAAAGATTCTCAGGAAATTCAAAAAGATTGAAATCCTACCAACTTTTCAGACCACAAAGGTATAAAACTAGAAATAAATTGTACAAAGAAAGCAAAAAGGCTCACAAACACATGGAGGCTTAACAACATGCTCCTAAATAATCAATGGATCAACAACCAAATTAAAATAGAGATCCAGCAATACATGGAAACAAATGACAACAACAACACAAAGCCCCAACTTCTGTGGGATGCAGCGAAAGTAGTCTTAAGAGGAAAGTTTATAGCAATTCAGGCATACTTAAAGAAGGAAGAACAATCCCAAATGAATAGTCTAACATCGCAATTATCGAAATTGGAAAAAGAAGAACAAATGAGGCCTAAAGTCAGCAGAAGGAGGGACATAATAAAGATCAGAGAAGAAATAAACAAAATTGAGAAGAAAAGAACAACAGAAAAAATCAATGAAATCAAGAGCTGGTTCTTTGAGAAAATAAACAAAATAGATAAGCCTCTAGCCAGACTTATTAAGACAAAAAGAGAATCAACACACATCAACAGAATCAGAAACGAGAAAGGAAACATCACGATGGACCCCACAGAAATACAAAGAATTATTAGAGAATACTATGAAAACCTATATGCTAACAAGCTGGAAAACCTAGGAGAAATGGACAACTTCCCAGAAAAATACAACCTTCCAACACTGACCAAGGAAGAAACACAAAATCTAAACAAACCAATTACCAGCAAAGAAATTGAAGTGGTAATCAAAAAACTACCCAAGAACAAAACCCCCGGGCCAGATGGATTTACCTTGGAATTTTATCAGACATACAGAGAAGACATAATACCCATTCTCCTTAAAGTTTTCCAAAAAATAGAAGAGGAGGGAATAGTCCAAAACTTATTCTATGAAGCCAACATCACCCTAATACCAAAACCAGGCAAAGACCCCACCAAAAAAGAAAATTACAGACCAATATCCCTGATGAATGTAGATGCAAAGATACTCAACAAAATATTAGCAAACCGAATTCAAAAATACATCAAAAGGATCATACACCATGACCAAGTGGGATTCATCCTAGGGATGGAAGGATGGTACAACATTCGAAAATCCATCAACATCATCCACCACATAAACAAAAAGGACAAAAACCACATGATTATCTCCATAGATGCTGAAAAAGCATTCAACAAAATTCAACATCCATTCATGATAAAAACTCTCAACAAAATGGGTATAGAGGGCAAGTACCTCAACATAATAAAGGCCATATATAGTAAACCCACAGCTAATATCATACTGAACAGCGAGAAGCTGAAAGCTTTTCCTCTGAGATCAGGAACAAGACAGGGATGCCCACTCTCCCCACTGTTATTCAACATAGTACTGTAGGTCCTAGCCACGGCAATTAGACAAAACAAAGAAATACAAGGAATCCAGATTGGTAATGAAGAAGTCAAACTATCACTATTTGCAGATGACCTGCTATTGTACATAAAAAACCCTAAAGACTCCACTCCAAAACTACTAGAACTAATATTGGAATTCAGCAAAGTTGCAGGATACAAAATTAACACACAGAAATCTGTGGTTTTCCTGTACACTAATGATGAACTAGCAGAAAGAGAAATCAGGAAAACAATTCCATTCACAATTGCATCAAAAAGAATAAAATGCCTAGGAATAAACCTAACCAAGGAAGTGAAAGACCTTTATCCTGAAAACTACAAGACACTCTTAAGAGAAATTAAAGAGGACACTAACAAATGGAAATTCATCCCATGCTCTTTGGTAGGAAGAATTAATATTGTCAAAATGGCCATCCTACCTAAAGCAATCTACAGATTCAATACAATCCCTATCAAAATATCAACAGCATTCTTCAATGAACTGGAACAAATAGTTCTAAAATTCATATGGAACCATGAAAGACCCCCTAATAGCCAAAGCAATCCTGAGAAGGAAGAATAAAACAGGGGGGATCTCACTCCCCAACTTCAAGCTCTACTACAAAGCCACAGTAATCAAGACAATTTGGTACTGGCACAAGAACAGAGCCACAGACCAGTGGAACAGATTAGAGACTCCAGACATTAACCCAAACATATACAGTCAATTAATATTCTATAACAAAGTCATGGACATACAATGGGGAAATGACAGTCTCTTCAACAGATGGTGCTGGCAAACTGGACAGCTACATGTAAGAGAATGAAACTGGATCATTGTCTAACCCCATACACAAAAGTAAATTCTAAATGGATCAAAGACCTGAATGTAAGTCATGAAACCATAAAACTCAGAAAAAAACATAGGCAAAAATCTCATGGACATAAACATGAGTGACTTCTTCATGAACATATCTCCCCGGGCAAGGGAAACAAAAGCAAAAATGAACAAGTGGGACTATATCAAGCTGAAAAGCTTCTGTACAGCAAAGGACACCATCAATAGAACAAAAAGGTACCCTACAGTATGGGAGAATATATTCATAAATGACAGATGTGATAAAGGGTTGACACCCAAAATACATAAAGAGCTCACGCACCTCAACAACAAAAAAAAGCAAATAATCCAATTAAAAAATGGGCAGAGGAGCTGAACAGACAGTTCTCCAAAGAAGAAATTCAGATGGCCAACAGACACATGAAAAGATGTTCCACATCACTTGTCATCAGAGAAATGCAAATTAAAACCACAATGAGATATCACCTCACACCAGTAAGGATTGCCACCATCCAAAAGACAAACAACAGCAAATGTTGGCAAGGTTGTGGAGAAAGGGGAACCCTCCTAGACTGTTGGTGGGAATGTAAATTAGTTCAACCATTGTGGAAAGCAGTATGGAGGTTCCTCAAAAAGCTTAAAATAGAAATACCATTTGACCCAGGAATTCCACTTCTAGGAATTTACCCTAATAATGCAGCAGCCCAGTTTGAAAAAGACAGATGCACCCCTATGTTTATCGCAGCACTATTTACAGTAGCCAAGAAATGGAAGCAACCTAAGTGTCCATCAATAGATGAATGGATAAAGAAGATGTGGTACATATACACTATGGAATATCATTCAGCCATAAGAAGAAAACAAATTCTACCATTTGCAACAACATGGATGGAGCTAGAGGGTATTATGCTCAGTGAAATAAGCCAGGCGGAGAAAGAGAAGTACCAAATGATTTCACTCATATGTAGAGTGTAAGAACAAAAAAAACTGAAGGAACAAAACAGCAGCAGAATCACAGAACCCAAGAATGGACTAACGGTTACCAAAGGGAAAGGGACTGGGGAGGATGGGTGGGAAGGGAGGGATAAGGGCGGGGAAAAGAAAGGGGGCCTTACGATTAGCATGTATAATGTTGAGGGGGGACATAGGGAGGGATGTGCAACCCAGAGAAGAGAAGTAGTGAGTCTACAGCAACTTACTATGCTGATGGACAGTGACTGTAATGGGGCTTGTAGGGGGGGACTTGGTGAAGGGGGGAGTCTAGTAACCATAATGTTCTTCACGTAACTGTAGATTAATGATAACAAAATAATATAAATAAATAAATTAAATAATAAATTTAAAAATAAAAAATATGTATATATATTTAATGATAGAACTGAAAAAAATGGTGGCATTAAGGGACAAAGCATACTACGTAATTGCCACATGTACTGCTAATATAGACACAGTACAACTATTAAAAACAGGGAGCTGGTAGTGAGAACACAGAAAAAGTAGGGTATGTTTCCTGATGTCTTATGGCATTATCTAAGAGTAAACAGGTATCATTTCAAACTAAAAGTAGCGAGAAAAGGATAGGTTATGTGAGGAGAGGTTACTAGTTAATTTCAGTGTAGCTCATAGAAGGGAAACCTGCATGTAAAAACTTCCTCTCCTGACAAATAGGAAATCAAATACTATACAAAGGTTTTAGTATAAAGATTTAGTACAAATGAGGAAATATGAATACTATATAAAGGTTTTAGTATAAAGATAACTAGCAGAACAAAAATACAAACTGCTGGATTGTGCTGTCAATAATGGCCCATGCCCACCACAAGATGCTCAGGTGAAAACCTATAGAGGGCATAGCTTCACATAGCAAGAGCTTCCCCTAAGGCTCTCCTCAAGCTTCCACACAGTCCCACTGCAGTGTCTGGACATACTTCACTTCTCAGATGTCACACAAACCTTCTGAAATACCAAAATACATGATCAGAATAAATAACATAGGCCACACAATGAAATACTTGTATAAATATAAAAGTAACATTAAAAATATGAAAGAAGTGAGTCAAAATTCATCGAACTAAACAGTCTCCAGGATATATCTTTAATTTTAAAAAACAAGATGGAGAAAAGAATATACAATATGCTACCAATCATCAAAGAAGGGGCAAAAGAAATATGTGTATATTCTTATATTTAGAAGGATGTAGAAGGATGAAATGTAAAAACTTTAGTGGGTACATTTAGGGAATGAAAGGAAATAAAGTAGAGGTGACAAGGATAGAATCTACATTCTGTTTTTGTAGATCACATTTTAGAATTATGTAATTAATGTAAATACAAAATTTAAAAATTTTTAATTAAGAATTCAAAAATAAACAAGGGAACTGAGAGTTGCATCCAAAATTTTAATGTCATAATCACAAAGAGAAAACTGTTATTTTAAATCACTAGGGTGACCTACCATTCCTAGTGAAATGTACTCTAGGGATAAAATAAATCTTGATCCTGTATGTATTGCAGTATCCAGGAAATGAATAATTATGTATTTTAATTCTGCCACTCCTGGTGTCATTAAAAACTAGGACTCTTAGCATGGAAGAAGAATTGGTAAAGTAAAAACCCTGTAGTCTGACCTAGAATTGGAAGTATCTATATGAACTCAGGGCATTTGATTTTGTATTAAGAAAACAAAACTTATTTTCTACCTCTGTCTGCTGAAAATGACTACGAACAATGACTGAACCCTGTAGTAACGAACACTCTATGCAATTGTGATCTTGAAATGTCATTCCCCAGTAAAAGGAATCAGAAGTCTTTCAGGAAATGGTGATTTCATGTCAGGCAAAAATGGTGATTTCATGTCAGGCAAAAAGGTAAATGATGAGCTTGGAACATCTTGTCACACCATACAAGAAGAAAGCTATTAAAGGGATCGAGTCAGAAAGACTCAGGAATGAAATTTTGCAGAGGCTCCCACTGACCAAAATGGAATAATTCGAACACTGTTAAGGATAACAACTTTAATTTTTTGTAACACGAATATGTTTTAACCCATACTTCCTCTATGTAAGAGACAATAATTCACAGTAAAACACTCCCTCCCCCAAATTCACACAGAAAAGATAAAATACAAAGATCATCTTTTTAAAGATTTTAGAGAGCTACTAAAGGAATTAGGACTATAAAGGCCAAAATTCCAAAAAGGGGTGAACTATAGCAAGGAAAGGTGATCTCCTGCAGCTGAGTTTTTTCCTGGGGCATTTGTAGAATCTGAGCCAAAAAAAAAAAGAAGAGACTGAGAAATAAGGCTTTTCCCAAGCAAAGTATTGCTGCTGAGGGAAAGAGAACCCACCAGAGAATTTGGTTGTCATTAAGGGCTGGAGTGACAAAACTTAAGATATCAAGGGGTCTCAAATAATTGGGTAAAAAAAAACACCTAAGCCAAAAACCTGGAAAAGCAGAACAGAATTTCAGTCTCATAGCCTCAAGATGACAAAAGATTAGAGTTCAGAACCTGCCAGTGAAGGGACCCTAGTAAATACACACAGTTCTCAATTCTAAGTCCCGGAGGGCTACATCCTGTACAAACAGGGGCAAACCACAGCAGTTAGAACTCATAAACATTACTAGTAGAAGTGCAAATCAGTAATTACCTTGGAAAACTTTCTGGCATTATCTACAAAAACATAACATACACATATTCAGCAATATCACTATGTATTTACCCAACCGAAATGAGTATGTATATTCACCAAAAGATAAAGACAACAATATGTATAGGAGTATTTTCAGCATTTCCAAAAACTGCAAAAGTTCCAAATGTCTATCAATAGCAGAAATGGTTTAAAAAAGTGATATATTTATAGAAAAACCATATAACAATGAGAATAAATGACTTACAACTATTAATTTTACAACTAAAACACTGAATGAAAGACATGAGAACAAAAGATCACTTACTGCATGATTATGTTACACAAATTTCAAAAGCATGCTAAATCAGCAGGATAGGAAAGACCCTTGGAAAGAGCAGGTAATGATGGGAAGGAGAGACTTCTAGATTGTTAGCAGTTTTATTTTTTGATCTGGGTACTGGTTACACTGTTGTGTTTACTTTGTGAACATTTATTGAGCTGTATATTTACATACATTTGTGCATTTTTCCATACAAATAAGTCAACAGAAACTTTGCTAAATACATGTATTTAAATCCATTAGTTCATAGTTACACTAAAACAACCACACACAATGGATACAGAGGAAATGTGTAAACACCTGAGGCACTAAGCAGCTCCCCAGTAAAGGAAGAATTTATTGCCTTAATGGCTGGGAGTGCTGTCAGTCAGTCCTCAGGGATTGCCACACCTGCAAAGAATGACACCCAAGGTCATACTCTTCCCTGGGCAGCCCATAGCTGATAACCAGTTGATATAAAGCCTGAACAACTCTGCCCAATTCTGAGAAACTCAGAAGAGCCAATTCTAGCACTTAAAAGTGTTGGCCAAAGCTGATGTTGGGCCTGCATTGCACCATGAATTCCACATCTGCCCATCCTCTCTCCTCCCAGGTGTTGACCCCAAGGGAAAGCCTTAATGAACACGTCCTGCACTAGGTTTCCAGGGCAGCTGGCAGCAGATGCCAAGATGGGATTTTAAAGCTGGCAATGAAGGAGAAATAGTAACTACAAAAAGAATGGAATTGGAACTATTACTAAACTCTTTGAGCTCTGGAAAAAAAGATAACGAAAAGCTGAGTAACTGCCAATTGAGTATGAAAGCCAGAAGGCTTCTCTGGAAGCATACAACCATGTTCTCTCCTACAGCAGGAAGGCAGAGACACCTAAGGACTAAAAACAGCATTTAACCATCAGGGTAGATGTGGTGCAAAGAATATTAAACTCCCAAACAAGGAAGGTGTGGTATGCCAAAATTAGAATCCTGGTTGGGAAAAGAAAAAAGACTCTAACACATATAATGAAAACATCTACATAGGTGCTCCCAAAAATCTTGTACCTCCATACTCCCCTGAACCCTCTAAGTCTAAATAAATGGCTCATCACTGCTTACTAAATGCAGGCACTTCCCACATTTGTTTGAAGACAATTCAGATTTCTCTCCCCTGCAAGATCACAGATGTCCCCCTCTGGATGTTCCACCACCTCCTCCTCTCCTGGCCAAAAATGTACAAAGGAATTTCTGAGGGGATGAAACTTCCTATATCTTGACCTGGTGAAGGTTACATAAATGTGTGCATTTGTCAAAATTCAGTTAAGCTGGTGTAAATTCAAACAGAATGTTATAACATTAGAGTGTCAAATGTAATCCCTGTGGTAAACACAAAGAAAATAGCTATAGAATACACAAAAAGGAAATGAGAAAGGAATTTAAACATTTCACTACAAAAAATAAATACAGAAGACAGTAATACAGGAAATGAGGGACAAAAATGCTACAGAGCACACAGAAAACAAAGAGTACTATGACAACAGTTAAGTCTCTCCCTATCAGTAATTACTTTAAATGTAAATGGATTAAACTCTTCAATCAAAAGACAGACTGAAAGAATGGGGAAAAAAACACATGACCCAACTATATTCTGCTTACAGGAGACTCAATTGGGATCCAATGCACAAAAAGGTTGAAAGTGAAAGGATGGAAAAGGATATTCTATGCAAATATTAACCAAAAAAGAGTATGAGTGGCTGTACTAATTTCAAACAAAATAGACTTTAAATTTTTAAAAAATTAGGAGACAAAGAATTATATTAATAAAAGGCTCAATACAGCAAGATACAACAATTATAAAAATTTGCACATCTAATGACAGACCATCAAAATATATGAAGTGAAAATTGAAGGGAGAAAAAAAAGTTCTACAATAATAGTTGGAGACTTCAATACTCCACTTACAATAATGGAGAAAACAACCAGACAGGGATAAGTAAGGAACAAGACTTAAACAATACAATAAGCCAAGTACACCTAACATACATATGCAGAACTCTCTACCCAACAACACAATACACATTCTTTTCAAGTGCTCAAGAGACATTTTCCAGGATAAAATATATATATAAGGCCACATATATGTAATTCATGTTAAAATGTCAATAACACCCAAAGTGATCTACAGATTCAAGGCAGTCCCTATCAATATCCCAATGATGTATACATAGAAACATAAGAACACATCCTAAAATTCATAAGGAATTTCAAGGGACCCTCAATAGCCAAAATCATCTTGAAAAAGAGTAAAGTTGGAAGACTCACACTTCCTGATTTGAAAACAAAGTTACAGTAATCAAAACAGTGTGATTCTGGAGCAAAGACAGACATATAGACTAATGGAACAAAACAGAGAGCCCGGAAATAAACCCTCACATATATGGTCAAAAGACTTTTTACAATGGTGCCAAGACCATTTAATGGGGAAAAGAGAGTCTTTTCAACAAATGGTGCTGGGGAAAACTGGGTATCTACATGCAAAAGAATGAAGTTGGACACTTACCTAACACCATACACAAAAATTAATTCAAAGTGGATCAAGACTCTTGATGTAAGACCTGAAACAATAAAACCCTTAGAGGAAAACAGGACAAAACCTTCATTATTTTGGATTTGATAATGATTTCTTACATATGACACCAGAGGTATAGGTCATAAAAGGCAACAAATTAGACTTCAAGAAAAATTTTAAATGTTGTACATCAAAAGACACTATCCACAGAGTGAAAAGGCCACCCATAGAATGGGAGAAAATATTGGCAAGTTTTAACTGGTAAGGGATTAATATCCAGAATATATAGAGAACTCCTAAAATATAACAAAAAAATAAACAATCCAATTCCAAGATGGACAAAGGACTTGAACAGACATTTCTCCAAAGAAGATATGAATAGCCAATAAGCACATGAAAAGATGCTCAACATCACTAATCATTAAGGAAATGCAAATCAAACTATAATGAAATATCAATTCATACACAGTAGGATGGCTCTTATCAAAAAAACAAACCAACAAGTGTTGGTAAGGATGTGGAGAAACTGGTACCCCTGTGCACTCTTGGTGGGAATGTAAAATGGTCACCCACTGTAGAAAATAGAATGAAAATTCCTTAAAAATTTTTAAAACACAAGTACCATATGATCCTGCAATTTCACTTCTGGATATATATTCAGAAGAACTGAAAGCAGGGTTCAAAGAGATTTCGTATACCCAAGTTCATAGCAGATTATTCCTAACAGCTAAAACATGGAAGCAACCCAAGTATCCAACAATGGATGAATGGAAAAGCAAAATACAGTACATATGTTGTAGTGGAATATTATTCAGCCTTAAAAAGAAACAGAACTTTATAGTACGTTACAACCTTGAGGACATTATGCTAAGTGAAATAAGCTACCCAGAAAAAGACAAATATTGTATGATTCTATTTACATGAAGTATTTAGTCAAAATCAAATAACAAAGTATAACAGTGATTGCCAGGAATTGGTGGAAGGGAGAATGGGGAATTATTTAATAGGTATCAGAGTTTCAGTTTAACAACATGAAAAGAGTTATGGGGATGGATAGTAGCAATGGTAGTAATTAATGTATTTAATATCACTGAACTGTACACTTAAAATAGTCAAGATGGTAAATTTCATGTTATGTGTATTTTACTACAATAAAAAGTCAGAATACTGTATACTTAACAGGGTGAATATTATTGTATGGAAATTATACATTAACTTTTAAAAATCTGAAATCAGGGAAGGATTCTAACAAACATTTATTGACTGTGTTCTATTTGCCAGCTAGCAATGCAGGTGCTGTGAACATAAAGATGAATAAATGTACCCTCCAGGGTACACTGATAATTCTCAAACTCTCCTCTAATCTCTCTTCTGTTCTCCCTGGACAAAGTTAGTCCTTCTTGGGTAATCTCATGTATTCATTAACTATTCTGCTAATGACTACTATGATGACTGATGATGATTAAGTCAACCCCAAGAGGCCCATTCCTTGGGTGTATACACACCCTGTATAATCCTCTCCCTTGAGAATGAGAAGGACTTGCAAATATGATGAGATATTTCTTTTGTGATCATTACATTATATAGCAAAAGAGACTTTGGAGATGCAATTAAGGTCCCAAATCAGTTGACTGTGAGTTCATCAAAAGGGAGATTACCTTGGATGAGCTTGTCCTAACCAAGGGAGCCATAAAAAATATCTGAAGCAGCAAAATTGCTTTCTGCTGGCCTTGAAGAAGCTGACTACCTGGCTGTGGGCAAGGCTACATGGTGAGGAACAAACAAGCAGTAGCCTTTAGAAGTTAAGGGCCTCAGTCCTACAACTGTTAAGGACCTAATTCTACTAATAACCAGTGAGCTTGGAAGAGGACCCCAAGGTTCAGATGAGATCACAGCCCCAACCAACACCCTGATTTCAGCCTGGTGAGATGCTGAGCAAAGAACCCAGCTAACCAATGCCCAGAGCCCTGACCCAGAGAAACTGTGAAGTAAATGATTTTGTGTTGTTTTAAGTGTGTGGTATTTGCTATGGAACAATAGAAAACAAATACAACTATCAAATCCGTATCTTCAAATGTGTTATCCAAATGACTGTTCAGTATCTTTACATAGGTATCTTGTAGGCACTTCAAACTCAGTGCTTCTAAAATTTAATTTATAATCTTTCTACTGTGTTTCCTATCTTATTAAATAGTACCACAACCCACAGTTTCTCAAGTCTGAGATCTGAGAGCCATTTTTGACACTCCTTTATTCCCTTCCTTTCATCCCCCTTTAGTGAGTCACACTAGTAAATATGAGAATAACTGGGCATGCACAACTCAGCTCTATCGTTCTTTACTATGAACAGGCTTGCTTCAGAGTGTAAGAATTTCCTCTGTATCATCATGTCAAGAATTGATCAGAGGCCTAGCCTTGCAAAGGGGAATGACAGCCTGGGACTGGGTCTGTCTAATTCTAAGATTTAGTTAGTAGACCCATTTAGGTCTCCAACTTCACATTTATCAGTAAATATATATATATTTTTTAATTTATGTGTTTCATATATATTTTGGCCTCCATATATTTTTTTTTGTATCATTAATCTACAATTACATGAAGGACATTATGTTTACTAGGCTCCCCCCTTTACCAAGTCCCCCCCACATCCCTGTTCACAGTCACTGTCCATCAACATAGTAAGATGCTGTAAAATCACTACTTTTCACCAAGTTCACAGTCACTGTCCTTCAACATAGTAAGATGCTGTAAAATCACTACTTGTCTTCTCTGTGTTGCACAGCCCTCCCCGTGCCCCCCCCAACACTATACATGCTAATCGTAATTTGGCCTCCTTCTTTACTTCTTTATTTCTCAACTTGTTCAGAAACCAGGCAGGACAGGATGTATTCAGGCTCTCCAGGCTCCTAAAAATAGCACACAAATCTATGTAGAAGGAAAAGCAAGATTAACGGGTAGTAAGTGACCAAAATTCTATCAAATACAATGGTTAGTGAAAGTTCTCTGGAGGCTGATATTTCTGATAAAAGCAGAAACCTAAATGAAGTAAGAGAATGGGAAGACCCATTCAAAGACCTGAAGAAGAGCATTCAAAAAAGTAGTGACAAGTAAAAGGGATCTGATGTTGGAATGAGTGTGGTATATTCGAAGCCTAGCAAAGAGGCCACTGCAGCTAAGCCAAAGGGAACAAAAGAAGCAAATGCAGGGGATGTGTTCTAAAAGAGAAGCATGGGTGGGTTGGATCATGAAAAGCCTTATGGGCCATTTGAAAAGCTTTGAATTTACTTTGAGTTTAGTAATGTGTCAGATGGTATTTTCCAAATAGTCACAGTATCTCTCATCCCACATGCACTCCTACAATTAAGACCTTGCCATTTCCACATCAGGAGATAGAGTCCATTTTTCCATTTACTTGCATCCAGGCAGGTCCTGTGACTGTTCTGACCAATAAAATATGGCAGAACGAACACTGTCAATTCCAGGCACAGCCCTTAACTGGTCTGAGCTTTTCTTTCACCAGTCCTGGAAGCCAGCTGCAGTGTAGAAAGTGTGATTACTCTGAGACCACCATGCTGTGTGAAGTCCAGACCACATGGAGAGATTCTGAAGAATGAGAGGTCATGAGGAGAGAAAGGCCAAGAAGACTGAGGTCCCAGAATGTGACTGAAGAAGTCATATTGGAAGGGATTCTCTGGCCCCAGTCAACACCATGTGGAACAGAGCTGAACCTGTCATGAATTCCTACTAGCAAAACTGCAAGCAAATGAACAGGCTGTTTTAAGCTACAAAGTTTTGGAGCAGTTTGTTATGCAGAAATAGATAATGAAAAGAAAGGGGAAGACGCTATTACAGGGATTTAAACAAGGGAGTAACATGATCTGATCTGCTTTCAAAAAGAACCTTCTTGCTCCTGTATATTAGAAGATAGCCTAGGAAAGAGAATATGGCAGCTTAAATAAAAGAGCAGAGAAGTAGTGAGATGTTATAATAAATTTGGAAGATGGGAGGGGAGCTTATTTAAAATAGCAAACTGATTCTGAAGTTCACTTGAAAGAATAAATTTGTGAGACTACCAAAGAAATTTTTGAAAAACAAGAACAAGAGGACACTTCATTTGTCACGTATTTAAACATTCTATTTAAGCTCTTATAACAAAAATCAGTACATTATAAGCATAAAACTAGTCACTGTTATGAGCAGACATCAGTATATACATAGAAATTTAATATGATAAAGGTAGTATTTCACATAGTGGTAAAAGAATGGATTCGTAAATTAAACATTAACAATCAACTGAAAAAAATAACTGACACCAAATTTAAAAATGTGAGTGTGGGTGTAAGTGTGTGTATGTATGTGTATGATTAAGAACCTACTGTAAAAAAGACAAAGCCATAAACTATTAGGAAAAATACTAAAGAATAATTACATAATATTGGGGAAGGGTAGATTTTCCTAAGCAAGACAAAATCCATAAGCCATAAAGAAAAAACACTGATATATTTGCCTACATTAAAATACTTAAATTCTGTGGAAAAAAGAAAAAGGACATTGCTGACAAAAGAAAAAGACAAGTAATACATAGGAAGTAAAAGAATATGCAACTAGCAGCCAAATGGTTTACATAATACATAAGGTTGTATTTCACATTATAAGACTATTCAATGGAAAAAAAACTGTTGAAAAAATATGAAGCAATTCACAGAAGATAAATGGTCAGGAAACATATGAAAGTATGTTCATTTCACAAGTAATTTTTAAAGTGTAAAATAAAATGAGGCCATTTCTAGGACTCTTCATTCTTCCAAAATAAAGTTAAGAACTATTGAACACATAATAGGGAAATGGCTATGCCTGGAATGGGTATTAAAAAAAAAAACTTGAACAAAATTTTAAAAAGAAAAAAAATAAGTAATTGTATTTGAGAAGTAAGAATGAGATGATTTTTTTTCTTTTACTTTTATGAAACTAGTTTCTTATTTTCAATTGGCATGTATTACATTCCCAATTTGGAAAAAATAAACCATTTTTTAAACATTTCATGCTACCTTATATAAATCTTTGGATATTATGACAATGTAAAGGGTCTAAACTACACGAAGAAATAAATCACTTTTTAATTAACACTGTTAACAAACTGTTGGCTACTTAAGATACAAGACTTCAAAAAATAAGAGGATTTAGCAAGGAAGGCATAACATTAAGCAAAGCACTGTGAACAATGGATAATTTGTTTCTAGTTGCACTCAGAAAATTCTTTGAAGGTCACAGGCCAAAACCTTTGCCTCTTTGAATGTTTTTACCAGTTTTTAAAAGGCCTCTCAGGCCATGATGGAGCAGGAATGACATTGTAATTCATTTAATATTAAGTTTTCATCGAAATAAGAGAAAAAGCAATGAGAAAATCATACTGGGGGAAAAAGTACCTAGAAAAAATTATACAAGGAAAAAATGACACATCAGCTCTAGATACCAAATAATAAACATAAATCAAGAAAATGTATCCAACATTTATACTAGTCATATTAACACATTTCCAAAAGTGGACTCTGCACCACTGGTATGTAAATGTGACTTTAAAGTGGCACCTAAGGAACTTTAAAATGTTTAAGTTTTACATTCATTTTAACATGCTGTTTAAAAGCTATATAATTGGGGTGGAGCCAAGATGGTGGAGTGAGTAGAGCAGCGGAAATCTCCTCCCAAAACCACATATATCTATGAAAATATAACAAAGACAACTCTTCCTAGAATAAAGACCAGAGGACACAGGACAACATCCAGACCATATCCACACCTGTGAGAACCCAGCACCTTGTGAAGGGGGTAAGATACAAGCCCCCGTGCAGTGGAACCCGAGCGCCCCTCCCCCCAGCTCACGGGGGAGAAGAGTAGGCAGAGCGGGAGGGAGAGGGAGCCCAGGACTGCCGAACACCCAGCCCCAGCCATCCGGGCCAGAGCGCAGACACAGTGCGTGTGCGGGGCCCTGGATACTAGGGAAACAGGGCAGCAAGAACGGTGAGCGGGCACCGGAGGCCTGGCACCGGAGGACATAAGAAAAGCGAGCCGCCATTTTTTTTTTTTTTTTGCTGTTTTGTTTTGGAAACAGGGCAGCAATACCGGTGAGCAGATGCGTGAGGCTGGTGCCAGAGAATAAGGAAAAACGATCGGCCATTTTTTATTTATTTATTTTTTTTCTTTTTTTGTGTGTGGTCGTTGTTTTGTTTTGGCGGGTGCTTTTTGGAAGTCTTAAAGGGGCAGGGCAGGACACTTAATCCAGAGGTAGGGAATCCGGGGATCTCTGGGCACCCTAATCCCCTGGGATGCAGGGAGCACGGAGGCCCCTTACGGAGATAAATAGCCTCCCGGCCGCTCCCCCTCCAACGCGACCCCACCACTTTGGAGCACCAGCCCGAGCCAGGCCAGGCCCACAGCAACAGCGGAGATAAACTCCACAGCAGCCAGGCAGGAAGCAGAAGCCCTGTCTGCCGCAGATACCCAGCACAAGCCACTAGAGGTCGCTGTTCTCCCAGGAGAGGAGGGCCACAAACGAACAAGAAGGGAAGTTCTTCCAGCCATCACTCATTCCAGCTCTGCAAACTATTCCTATCACCATGAAAAGGCAAAGCTACAGGCAGACAAAGATCACAGAGACAACGCCAGAGAAGGAGACAGACCTAACCAGTCTTCCTGACAAAGAATTCAAAATAAAAACCATAAACATGCTGACAGACATGCAGAGAAATACGCAAGAGATATGGGATGAAGTCCGGAGGGAGATCACAGATGCTAGAAAGGAGATTACAGAAATGAAACAAACTCTGGAAGGGTTTCTAAGCAGAATGGATAGGATGCAAGAGGCCATTGATGGAACTGAAACCAGAGAACAGGAATGCATAGAAGCAGACATAGAGAGAGATAAAAGGATCTCCAGGAATGAAACGATATTAAGAGAACTGTGTGACCAATCCAAAAGGAACAATATCCATATTATAGGGGTACCAGAATAAGAAGAGAGAGGAAAAGGGATGGAAAGTATCTTTGAAGAAATAATTGCTGAAAACTTCCCCAAACTGGGGGAGGAAATAATCGAACAGACCACGGAAATACACAGAACCCCCAACAGAAAGGATCTAAGGAGGACAACACCAAGACACATACTAATTAAAATGGCAAAGATCAAGGACAAGGAAAGAGTTTTAAAGGCAGCTAGAGAGAAAAAGGTCACCTATAAAGGAAAACCCATCAGGCTAACATCAGACTTCTCGACAGAAACCCTACAGGCCAGAAAAGAATGGCATGATATATTTAATGCAATGGAACAGAAGGGCCTTGAACCAAGGATACTGTATCCAGCACAACTATCATTTAAATATGATAGTGGGATTAAACAATTCCCAGACAAACAAAAGCTGAGGGAATTTGCTTCCCACAAACCACCTCTACAGGACATCTTACAGGGACTGCTCTAGATGGGAGTACTCCTAGAAAGAGCACAGAACAAAACACCCAACATATTAAGAATGCAGGAGGAGGAATAAGAAGGGAGAGAAGAAAAGAATCTCCAGACAGTGTATATAACAGCTCAATAAGTGAGCTAAGTTAGGCAGTAAGATACTAAAGAGGCTAACCTTGAACCTTTGGTAACCACAAATTTAAAGCCTACAATGGCAATAAGTACATATCTTTCAATAGTCACCCTAAATGTAAATGGACTGAATGCACCAATCAAAAGACACAGAGTAATAGAATGGATAAAAAAGCAAGACCCATCCATATGCTGCTTACAAGAAACTCACCTCAAACCCAAAGACATGTACAGACTAAAAGTCAAGGGATGGAAAAACATATTTCAGGCAAACAACAGCGAGAAGAAAGCAGGGGTTGCAGTACTAATATCAGACAAAATAGACTTCAAAACAAAGAAAGTAACAAGAGATAAAGAAGGACAATACATAATGACAAAGGGCTCAGTCCAACAAGAGGATATAACCATTCTAAATATATATGCACCCAACACAGGAGCACCAGCATATGTGAAACAAATACTAACAGAAATAAAGGGGGAAATAGACTGCAATGCATTCATTCTAGGAGACTTCAACACACCACTCACCCCAAAGGATAGATCCACCGGGAAGAAAATAAATAAGGACACGGAAGCACTGAACAACACAGTAGAGCAGATGGACCTAATAGACATCTATAGAACTCTACATCCAAAAGCAACAGGATATACATTCTTCTCAAGTGCACATGGAACATTCTCCAGAATAGACCACATACTAGCCCACAAAAAGAGCCTCAGCAAAATCCAAAATATTGAAATCCTACCAACCAACTTTTCAGACCACAAAGGTATAAAACTAGAAATAAATTCTACAAAGAAAACAAAAAGGCTCACAAACACATGGAGGCTTAACAACATGCTCCTAAATAATCAATGGATCAACAAACAAATTAAAATAGAGATCAAGGAATATACAGAAACAAATGACAACAATAACACAACCAACTTCTGTGGGACACAGCGAAAGTAGTCTTAATAGGAAAGTATACAGCGATCCAGGCACACTTGAAGAAGCAAGAACAATCCCAAATGAATAGTCTAACATCACAATTATCGAAATTGGAAAAAGAAGAACAAATGAGGCCTAAGGTCAGCAGAAGGAGGGATATAATAAAGATCAGAGAAGAAATAAACAAAAATGAGAAGAATAAAACAATAGCAAAAATCAATGAAACCAAGAACTGGTTCTTTGAGAAAATAAACAAAATAGATAAGCCTCTAGCCAAACTTATTAAGAGAAAAAGAGAATCAACACAAATCAACAGAATCACAAATGAGAACGGAAAAATCATGACAGACTCCACAGAAATACAAAGAATTATTAAAGACTACTATGAAAATCTATATGCCAACAAGCTGGAAAACCTAGAAGAAATGGACAACTTCCTAGAAAAATACAACCTTCGAAGACTGACCAAGGAAGAAACACAAAAGTTAAACAAACCAATTACAAGCAAAGAAATTGAAACGGTAATCAAAAAACTACCCAAGGACAAAACACCTGGGCTGGACGGATTTACCTCGGAATTTTATCAGACACACAGAGAAGACATAATACCCATTCTCCTTAAAGTTTTCCAAAAAATAGAAGAGGAGGGAATACTCCCAAACTCATTCTATGAAGCCAACATCACCCTAATACGAAAACTAGGCAAAGACCCCGCCAAAAAAGAAAATTACAGACCAATATCCCTGATGAATGTAGATGCAAAAATACTTAATAAAATATTAGCAAACCAAATACAAAAGTATATCAAAAGGATCATACACCATGACCAAGTGGGATTCATCCCAGGGATGGAAGGATGGTACAACATTCGAAAATCCATCAACATCATCCACCACATCAACAAAAAGAAAGACAAAAACCACATGATCATCTCGATAGATGCTGAAAAAGCATTTGACAAAATTCAGCATCCATTCATGATAAAAACTCTGAGAAAAATGGGAATAGAGGGAAAGTACCTCAACATAATAAAGGCCATATGTCATAAACCCACAGCCAACAGTATACTGAACAGTGAGAAGCTGAAAGCTTTTCCTCTGAGATCAGGAACTAGACAGGGATGCCCACTCTCCCCACTGCTATTTCACATAGTACTGGAGGTCCTAGCCACGGCAATCAGACAAAACAAAGAAATACAAGGAATCCAGATTGGTAAAGAAGAAGTTAAACTGTCACTATTTGCAGATGACATGAGATTGTACATAAAAAACCCTAAAGACTCCACCTCAAAACTACTAGAACTGATATCGGAATACAGCAAAGTTGCAGGATACAAAATTAACACACAGAAATCTATAGCTTTCCTATACACTAACAATGAACCAATAGAAAGAGAAATCAGGAAAACAACTCCATTCACAATTGCATCAAAAAGAATAAAATACCTAGGAATAAATCTAACCAAAGAAGTGAATGACCTATACTCTGAAAACTACAAGTCACTCTTAAGAGAAATTAAAGGGGACACTAACAAATGGAAACTCATCCCATGCTCGTGGCTAGGAAGAATTAATATCGTCAAAATGGCCATCCTGCCCAAAGCAATATACAGATTTGATGAAATCCCTATCAAATTACCAGCAACATTCTTCAATGAACTGGAACAAATAATTCAAAAATTCATATGGAAACACCAAAGACCCCGAATAGCCAAAGCAATCCTGAGAAAGAAGAATAAAGTAGGGGGGATCTCACTCCCCAATTTCAAGCTCTACTATAAAGCCATAGTAATCAAGACAATTTGGTACTGGCACAAGAACAGAGCCACAGACCAGTGGAACAGACTAGAGACTCCAGACATTAACCCAAACATATATGGTCAATTACTATTTGATAAAGGAGCCTGGACATACAATGGCGAAATGACAGTCTCTTCAACAGATGGTGCTGGCAAAACTGGACAGCTACATGTAGGAGAATGAAACTGGACCATTGTCTAACCCCATATACAAAAGTAAATTCAAAATGGATCAAAGACCTGATTGTAAGCCATGAAACCAATAAACTTGTCGAAAAAAACATAGGCAAAAACCTCTTAGACATAAACATGAGCGACCTCTTTTTGAACATATCTCCCCGGGAAAGGAAAACAACAGCAAAAATGAACAAGTGGGACTATATTAAGCTGAAAAGCTTCTGTACAGCAAAAGACACCATCAATAGAACAAAAAGGATCCCTACAGTATGGGAGAATATATTTGAAAATGACACATCCAATAAAGGCTTGACGTCCAGAATATATAAAGAGCTCACACGCCTCAACAAACAAAAAACAAATAACCCAATTAAAAAATGGGCAGAGGAACTGAACAGACGGTTCTGCAAAACAGAAATACAGATGGCCAACAGACACATGAAAAGATGCCCATCGCTAATTATCAGAGAAATGCAAATTAAAACTACAATGAGGTATCACCTCACACCAGTAAGGATGGCTGCCATCCAAAAGACAAACAACAACAAATGTTGGCGAGGCTGTGGAGAAAGGGGAACCCTCCTACACTGCTGGTGGGAATGTAAACTAGTTCAACCATTGTGGAAAGCAGTATGGAGGTTCATCAAAATGCTCAAAACAGACTTACCATTTGACCCAGGAATTCCACTCCTAGGAATTTACCCTAAGGATGCAGCAATCAAGTTTGAGAAAGACCAATGACCCCTATGTTTATCGCAGCACTATTTACAATAGCCAAGAATTGGAAACAACCTAAATGTCCCATCGGTAGATGAATGGATAAAGAAGATGTGGTACATATACACAATGGAATACTACTCAGCCATAAGAAGAGGGAAAATCCTACCATTTGCAGCAACATGGATGGAGCTGGAGGGTATTATGCTCAGTGAAATAAGCCAAGCAGAGAAAGAGAAATACCAAATGATTTCACTCATCTGTGGAGTATAAGAACAAAGGAAAAACTGAAGGAACAAAACAGCAGCGGAATCACAGAACCCAAGAATGGACTAACAGCAGTTCCTGTGTGGTGACCTCCAATGAGTTCTACACAGTGGTATAAAGGGCAGATCAAAGTGTGGGCAAAGGGTCTGTTTGTATTTATACAGAGGATCAAAGCCTAATTTGGCTACCCAGAAAATGAACTAAGATACGATATGAAGAACTTCCAACATCAGCACTCTCTGGAAGAGTCATACCAGAAGATGATCATCAAAAAACCTCAACAAAGATCCAGGCGATGCTGCAGTTGTAGCTGCATTCATCCCACCAGTTCCTGGACTTGCCATTGGAATGAAGAAGGAGATAACTAAGCTGGCCTGTGCATACAGTAAAACAACAAATTTGACTGGATCTATACTGTCGGAACTCAACCAAGAATTGGGAGAAGTGCAAGTTGCAGTGCTCCAAAATCTTGTGACTATAGACTATCTACTGTTAAAAGAACATATGGGATGTGAACAATTCCCAGGAATGGGCTGTTTTAATTTGTCTGATTTCTCTCAGACTGTTCAAGTACAGTTGGACAATATCCATCATATCACAGACAAATATTCACAAATGCCTAGGATGCCTAACTGGTTTTCTTGGCCTCACTGGAGATGGCTGGTAATTATAGATCTGCTTTGGTTATGTAACTGTATTCCTGTTATGTTAATGTGTGAGTGCAATTTAATTAGTAGTTTAAAACCTATACATGCTTAAATTACTCTACAAGAAGATATGTCAAAGAAATAATCAATCTCCCCATGTTTTCTTCTGTCTGCTACCTCTATAGCTTTTCTTCTTCCTTCCTAATTACAACTCTTAAATAGAATTCGTGCCTCATATCGAATTTACCGAGTATCATAATTCCTCCAAGTGCTAAAGATACCTCAAGACAAATGCTGGGCATAGAAGCCACAGGGCATAAATCTGCATAGAAGTAAAAAGCTAACCTTTTCAAACAATAAGGCTTCTCTCTCACTTACCAACTTTACATTTCCCTGTATGGCCCCGGAAGATGACTGGTTAGCCAGAGACGGGTAAGATTCCTCAAGGGAGGAACAACCTAAGACAGGCACAGTCGCAGGGGGGCCATCAGGTGAGAAATTGGGGATCAACAGAGGTGAGGCTCAGAACCTCACCCCCCCTGTTCTGAGAGAAATCTTCTGCATCCATGGATGTTTTATTGCCCTTGTCTAGCTTGGATTAACACATAGTCTACAGGCACACACCTGATCATCTACATTTGCTCTCTTACAACACTAAACTAAGTTTTCTACCTTTATCTTGTACCTACCTACCACTTCAGCATTTTATTAAAAATAATAATAATAATAATAATAAAGGGAGAAATGTGGGATCCACATATAAATCAAGTATAAAAATCAAACAAATATTCATATTTGACCTGATTTTTTATGGTTCATAATGCGTGATCAAAACCGAAAGTTTCTGTGATGACTGCTCTTGCACTGTTCACCATGTAAGAACTTATTCACTATGTAAGAATTTGTTCACCATGTAAGAACTTGTTCACTATACTTTAGAAGATTGGAGACTGTTGAGAATTAGGCTTGGGGTTGATTAATGATTGGGCATTGAGTCCCCTATACAGAATTTTATTGTTGTTAACAACCATTTGATCAATAAATATAAGATATGCCCTCTCAAAAAACAAAACAAAAAAAAAACTATATAATTATCAAATCTATGATTATAAAGATATTCTTTGACAAGGCTAAGTGGAAAAGGTAAGCCAACTTAAAGTTGTTAAGCTAAGTAAATGATACAGGATATGGCTAAAATGATAGTACATGAATGACTAAAATTAGGGAAACACTGTGATGACATTCTGAAACTTAATGTTTTAAACTGAGCTCATAAAACACATTATTAAATAATTAACTGGATTTAAAAAATACAGATGCTATAAAGATAGCTGTGGGCAAGAAGAACAGCATGAAACCAAAATAGTTTGCCAAGATGTGAATCCCAACATCATCCTTCCCTAAACACTTCTTTTTAGTTCCTTCTCTTCCCACTATTCTGAACTTGTTTTTCTATAAATAGAAGTCCCGATTCACAGAAAGAATGTATTGAAACCGGTAGTCCTAACCACTAATGAAGCTCCAAAAGCAGATTCCCAAATGCCCTTTCCAGATTCTCCAAATATCTACTATCAGGCACGGGAAGATTTGTTTCTGTCAAATATAAACTTAAATCATATTCTTTGCACAAAAAATATTGGCTCTTCCTTTTCCCCTCTTCTCCCTTCCCTTCAGTATAATAATTCAGTACAAAAGCCATTAGAAGGGCAGAGCAAGGTAGGCACTGGTTTGTTTGTTTGTTTGCTGTGGGGAGAGATGTAGTCTTAAGAGTAGAATGAGTAAGGCATTTGTGTGGAGGGAATGAAGCATGAGCAGGGTGCAGAGAATGTCAACATGTGGAAGGCAGCCCAGCGAAGAATGTCAGGGCATGAATGGGGAAAGGAAGGACTCTCATGGAGAGAAGCACAGGATATTAGAATCTAAGCAGGGTGAGAAGGGTATCTATATGGGAGAACATGGCACATAGAGAGCAGAGCCCAGTGGTATAAGGATAGTGCCCAGAAGGATAGTCAAGAATTGGGTGTCAAAGCCTCAATGGGATGAAGAGATAAGAGAATGGGACCCAGCAAGGAGTGTTGAACTGTGTTGGGTTTCTGCATGGTGGGAAAGGGGTGTTCTAGCACAGAATCTGGGCAGGATGAGGAGGTTGTCCACACAGGGAAGCAGCAGAGTAGAGAATATGAGCCTGAGGAAAAGTAAGGAGGGCATTTACACAGGGTGGGAGTAGGGGCTCGGGAATAACAAGAGATGCTGCAGCCCAGAGTGTGGAGGGCATCTGTGCTTGGGAGCAAATGGTAGTGGGGACTGACAGTAATGGGAGATTGGTTACTTAAAAAGTGACTGATCGAATAAGTAAATATACTAAGAATAGAAAGAGGCAGGAAGACTAAGGAACAATAACTCAGTAAAGAGTGCACCTAGCTCCCAGACCTTGGTTTCTAAATACCATTCACCTCTAAAAGGAACCAAGGCTACCTAGAGAAATGGCTGATTCCAGCCCTGAAATACAAGGAAAGTTCCTGAGAGGACTGAACATTCTATTCTGCCAGAAAGAAAGAAAATACTTAAAGAATGATAGAGATATTTTAAAAAGACATAGAAGCCAGAATGAAGGGGCTCTCACTGACCAAGTCTGGAATAATTTGAGCATGAAAACAAAGAATGATAAAACAGATTACCATCCATTGAATAAGAGAAACAATTGGTCTGTACACATGAGAATATTTGAATAAACTGAAAGCTTGGTGCAGAATGGGATACATACCACATAATGTGTGTGTTTATAAGGCAAAAAGAGTAACTTCACAATGGAGAAGCTTGACTCATCATCTTAATCAAGTGATCAAAGTCTGCATCATCAGTAATGGGACAATCTACATTGTGCCACCTGATAGGATACAATAAGAACACAGCACTGCATATGATATATTTCTATCAATATGTGTATCATAAACCTAATCACAAGGAAATGTTAAACAAACCCAAATTGTGGGACAATCCACAAAATAATAATAAGATTAGTCTTCAAAAGTGTTAATGTCTTTAAAGTCAAAGAAATACTTTTCTGGAATGAAAGAGACAAAAGAGGCACGACAACTAAATGTAACACAATCCTGGAGTGGATCCTTTTGATATAAAGGACATTATTGGGACAACTGGTAAAACCTGAATGGGGCCTGATAGTAGGTGGTAATAATGTATCAGTGCTATTTTCCTAATTTTGATTGGTGTATTGGGTAATATAATGGCATGTTTTAATTTGTAGGAAATACAGTAAAGTATTCCCAAGTGACAGGGTATCATATCAACAACTTACTCTCAAATAGTTCAGGAAAAAAATTCTCTGTGCTCTACTTGTAGCTTTTCTGTAAGTTTATGATTGCTTCAAGATAAAAAATAAAAGATTAAAAAATACAAGTTGAGTTCAACCTCTTTATTCAATATAAAGAGGTTTTGGTCTGATAGAGGTTTAGGGGATAGGAGGAGAACTTACGACTCATTATATATAAGGAATATATATAATTTATATATATATAAGCGTTTCTATAAGGAAAAAGTACCTGAGGTCCACATAAACTTACAAGTGAAGTATACTGCCCTTAGTAACAATTCAGCTTTTCAAAATGTGATGCTGGAACTCAGCATTCAGGAAGGAAAAGTATCTCTAAAAGCTGCAAAATAATTTTGTTCCTAAACTCAACAAAAATCTCCTAGTTCATTATTTAATTTATAGAGAAGGTCTACCATACATTCTAAAATCCAGCAATGATTTATATTTGAGTACAGCATATAACTAATGATATCCACATACAAGTAATATCAAATATGTCTGTAAATGACACTTTTATTTACTTTTCCTTGATGACTTAAAACCAGTGGTGGTATCACAATAAATATAGCAATATTGTTATACAAATTATTATAAGAGATTGAGATTTATAATCTAACAGTTCTGCAATCTATAAGTATCTAACCCTACTTTCTATTAAGTTGAACATACCAACTCAAGAAAACACTGAGCTATTACTTTCTCAATAAATTTGAGAAATATAATAAAAAGGACAAGGAAGGATAAAGTGGGAAAAGCAAAGAGAACAGAGTAACAGAAATGCCAAACAAACTAGCAAGCTTAGAAATTTGGGAAATCTCAATTTACAACAGAAACAATGTACAAATATTAATAGAACACTAATTTAATTAACCTATACTCTGAAATACGTTTGATACACTGGGCTGGAAAAAGTTGACCCCACTGATGGGAGTACAAGGCAACCAGTCTCCAAGATGGCTCCCAATGAGCCACACCTACTGATTGATATTCACACCTCCCACATTGTACCAGGATTGGTCATTTTAACTACTAGAATTTGGCAGAAGTGGTATGTCTCTCTTCTGAGATTAGGTTATCAAAGACAAGATTTCATCTCAGACTGGCTTGTGTTCTCTCTCTCTCATCACCAGGTCTAGAGGAAGCCAAGAGCCCTGTCATGAGGATACTCAGGAGCCTATGGAGAGGTCCACATGGCAAGGAATTAAGGCCTCCTGGCAACACTCAGGCAAGTAAACTTAGAAGCACATCTTCCCTACATCAACCTTTCAGATGCCTGCAACCCCAGCCAACTGACAGCAACCTCAAGAGAGATCCTGAACTACAGGCACCCAGCTAAGCCACTCTCATGTAATTGACCCACAGAAACTGTGAGATAATAAATGTCTGTGGTTTTAAGCTGCTAAATTTTGAGGTAATTTATTTCACAGCAATAGAAAATTAATACATTGTGGGTCTAAGTGCTAGGGGGCTAGAGACTCCTCATAGAAAAAATAAGACTTTGTCCTAACAGATTCTTGCTGGCTACAAAAGAAATATACAAAAAGGATAATGTTTACATTCTAATCAAAAGGCCATTTATAATTCCATTGAAGGAATACCATCAAATGCCTTAGCAAGGAAAAAAAAAAAGAGTATTTCTTGTATCTGAAATCATACATCTTTCTTAGCCTCTAAGTTACCCAGAATTTCTAGTAACAAATTCAGACTTTTTTTTTAAAGACTGAACATTTTTCTATCAGGCATTATGCTGGGTGCTTCAATGTAACTATGAAGAAGTTAAGCATGATCTCTGCCCTTAGCAATACTTTTCAAACACCAAAATGTCTAGAAGGGATTTTTTTTTTGTGCTAAGTGATTCTATGGGTATATCATTTTATTGTACTGTTGACAACAAAACTTTTATTGTTATAAATTAAATGCTAGAGGTCTTCTATTTGATCATTCAATATAGTAATATTCCTTTAAATAATATAATTTCTAGTTAATACTTATTGAGTGCAAATATCAGGCACTAAACATTTTCCATACCTCATTTATTCTCACAGTTACCATTATCCTGATTAATCTCTTAGTCTCATTCTTTCATTCTTCCACCACTTTCCTTTCCAGAGATGT
Source organism: Manis pentadactyla (assembly GCF_030020395.1). Taxonomy (NCBI): domain Eukaryota; kingdom Metazoa; phylum Chordata; class Mammalia; order Pholidota; family Manidae; genus Manis; species Manis pentadactyla. The sequence continues at coordinate 145,663,365 of NC_080022.1, forward strand.
CATCCCTGAGCCCCAAAACAAGTCTCCTGTACATGCTCTGTGGGCCTCCTCAACCTCTCCTATGTGGGTCTTAATACAATTGTAACTGAATAACCAGATAATAAATTGTTTAACATCCATCCTCATGCAAGTTCCATGGAAGTAGGGAAGGTATTTTCTTGAAATCTAGTTTATCCCTTGGGGTAAGAAGTTTAAAAAGCCACTTAATAAATGCTTGCTGAATAAAAGAATGAACTAGTGTGTTACACTGACTCTCCTATCTCCCTTAACAGCAACCTCTTTATTATCTAAGGCAGTGTGCCTCAAACTGTGGTACAAGAACAGGTGGTCTCTGCTAGTCTATCACCTAGCCTAAAACAGTTTAGTGATTTTGTAGGAAAAAGTTAATCAACTATTTCCTTCATCAACAGTTTACCAACTTGAACCTTACAATGATATTTCCATAAAATCCTACTGTTTCCTAATTGAGTGAAAATCTCCACACCATAAACCACCAGCATCTTCTGTCCATATAGCTCTCAGAATCCCAGAACATATGTCTTCCCTGATAAACAACTGGGCAATATTTTCGTGAAGAAACTGAATGCCCAAAAACCTGTTGTGGATAAAGTGAAGGTTCCTATGGCCAGGATTCTCACGGGGCCCTGGTTGGCTAGCTCACTACACACATGTGGGCAATGCGTTGCTACTGACTTTATATAAAGAGCTCTGCTCAGTTCTCTGAGCAACTCAGTGGTATAGCTGCATGGCTGCTGCACAGCTGCAGGAAAGCAGAGACAGGAGTGGTGGCAGCACCAAGGACAGAGACTGAGATGGCTGCAGGGACAGAGAGGCCCTGAGGCAGAGACCAGCTTGCGCATGCAGACTTGCTCTGAGTGGATGGGATTCTAGTGATTAACCTGCCACCATGGGAATAAAGTTGGGCATGAACCCTTTCATCCCAAGAATGTTCCACTGTCATTCTTCGGTCTCACTAAATCCATAGTGAACTTGCCCAGGGCAAGACACCTGTATTTGGAGAACTGCCAACAATAAAGCTAGCTTGCCACCAACTCTACATGAGCTGAGGGCACATGAACAGGAGCTTCCAATACTCTCACATTTAAGGGTAAATATTTAAAGTGAGAACAGACAGCTTAGAATCACCAGGTATAAGAAAAGCCTGTTAAAGTGAAAGGAAACCAAGTAAACACACAAATTAATTTTTAGAAAAAAGACAATGAATGAATGAGAAGAAAACTTCATACAAAAAAGGTTAATTATTAACATCCTAAAAAACATTAGGAAAGATTTTGAAGGATGCTACTTTAAAAAGAAAGTGAGAATAAAGAACATTTGGAAAGTGAAGACTGACAGTGTGTTGTGAGTCCCCAAGACCACACCCAGATCCTGTGGTTTGCTAGAAGACTCACAGGACTTAACATATAGTCACATTCAGAGCTATCATGTATTACAATAGGATACAAAGCAAAATCAGCAAAAGGAAAAAGTGCACAGTCCAGAGGAAACCAGACATAAGCTCTCAAGAGTCTGTCCCATTGCATAGAGATAGGACATGCTAAAGTCCTCCAGTAATGAGTTGTTGACAACACATGAAATATTATCTACCAGGTGAGTTCACTGGAGACTCAGCGGTCCACGTTTTATTGGTGACACCCTCTGCCTAGCACATATGAAAGTTCCCAAAACCCAGATGAAAAACAAGTGTTCAGCATCAATCATGTTTGCAGTTTAAGAATAAAAGAGACACTCTTATTGAGGAATGGTGAGACTCCTTCCAAAATCCAAGGTCTCAGACACCTGTCAAGGACCAACTTCGCAAGCAGACCTTTCTAAGGATAATAGTCTCAGGCCTGCTATGCAAACTCTGCACAAACAGATAAAATAAACAAGTGGAAGGTAAAGTTGAGACCCTCTCCAGGAAAAGAACAAAAGAAAACATCATGAAAGAAAATGTTTTAAAAATTACAATGAGCAATCAATTCCAACATGTGAAAAAAGGGGGAGAAATAAAGAACACAGAGGAAGAAATTACCAAAGAAATAATACAAGAAATTTCTCAGACCTGAAAGGCATGTATCTCCAAACTGAAAGAAACTCATTACATATCCAAGTATGTTGTTACTGAACTACAAAATAGCAAGGACAAAGAAAAAAAAATCCCAAGAACTTCTAGAAAAGAAAAAATTAAAAACAGACCGCTTGCAACACTAAAGGAACCAGAATGACATCAGACATAGCAATAATCTCAGTGATAAACTAGAAGACAATGGAAAAATACTTTCAAAATTCTGAGGAAAATTTATTTGCAGCCTAAAACTTAATACCTAAATTACCAAATAATAAAAAGCTAGAATAAAGATATTCTCAAACATTCAAGCTCTTAATACTTAGCTCTCTGTACTTTTTTGTTCAGCAAGCTACAGAGGATGTGCTCCAAACTAATGGGATCCACAAAATGGGGAAATCAACACAGGACAGAAGCAAAAACAACTTCCAAAATGATAATAAAGAGAGATCCCAGGCTAACAGCTGCACATCTGGCCTACTAAGCAGCCAATCCTAAACAGGAGAGTGGGACGAAGTCCTCTGTGAAAAAATTTAAATGGATAGATTAATAAAAGGTTTGACTGTGTGTGAAAAACAATAGTGAGAGCATGTTAATGATATGAAGAATTAATAACAGGTAAGGGAGATCATGAAAAAGATGGCAGAGTAAGAAGGCAAGGCGGAAATTTCCTCCCACATACACACCAAGGAAGCAACTACAGCAAATACAGCTAACTCTGAAAATGACCTGAAGACTGCAGAACAGACCATCTACACCTGGCGAAGGTAGTACACTAATTATTTAAGCAAGCATGAAGTTAAAAAAAAAAAGTAGTAAAATCAACTATACAGAAAATCAGCCAAGGGATACACAAAAAATGAAAAAAAGGGAGGAGGAAGAAGAATAAAAAAGTAGTACTTGTAGACTGCATTCAAAATAGAGCAACCATCAACTTAATATAGACTATTATACACTTAGGAAATTATCTATGAACCTTATGGTAACCAAAAGCCCAAAACCTGTAATAAATACACAAAAAATTAAAAGAAATCCCGTCACAACACTAAAGAAAATCATTAAATAACAAGAGCACAAGAAAGGAAGAAAAGAACAGAGAGGAACTACAAAAAACGACCAGAAAACAATAAAATGGCAATAAGTACATACCTATCAATAACTACCTTAAATGTAAATGAACCGAACACACCAATCAAGACACAGAGAGGTAGAATGGATACAGAATCAAGACCCATCTATATGCTGCCTACAAGAGACTCATTAAATACCTAAAGACATATATAGACTGAAAGTGAAGGGATGGAAAATGGCATTTCATGCAAATAATAGGGAGAAAAAAGCAGAAGTAGCAGTACTTATCTCAGAAAAAAATAGACTTTAAAACAAAGAAAGTAACAAGAGACAAAGAAGGATATTACCAGAGCCAAGTTTTGGAAGCAACCTAAGTGTCCATCATAGAGGGACAGATGAATGCATAAAAAAGATGTGGTACATATACACAATGGAATATTACTCAGCCATAAAAAAAGAGAAACCCTGCCATCTGCAACAACATGGATGGATGTAGAGTATATTATGTAAAGTGAAATAAGCCAGGTGGAGAAAGACAAATACCATATGATTTCACTTATTTGTGGAATATAAGAGCAAAACAAAACAAAATGAACAAAATAGGAGCAGACTAACAGTCACTGCAAAGTGATTGGCAGTTACCACAGGGGAGGGGTTGGAGTAGGTGGGCAGGACAGGTAAGGGAGAGAAAGGACACAAAAATTCTCAATCATATTGAGGAGTATTATGTTTAGTACACATGGTGTGAAAGATCACAGGGACAACAGTGTAGCACAGAGAAGGCACATAGTGGATCTGTGGCATCTTACTGCACTGATGGACAGTGCCTGCATTGGGGTATGGGTGGGGACTTGATAATATGGGTAAATGTAGTAACCACATTGTTTTTTCATGTGAAACCTTCATAAGAGTATATATCAATCATACCTTAATAAAAAATTTTTTTAAAATTCTCAATCATAATATAAGTCAGTCACAGGGGTAGTAGTAGAGCATGAAGAATACAGCCAATGATTCTGTAACATCTTTCTAGGCTAACAAGATAGTAACTGCACTAGTTAAGGTGAGGATTTGATAATGTGAGTAACCGTTGAACCACTGTGTTGTATACTTGAAACTAATATGAGATTGTATATCTACAATTAAATAAATATAGTAAAGCTTAAAAAAAAATAACAGGTGTATCAGAAACAAAGCAACTAAAAAAATGAGGCAGTTACCAACTTTAAGAGGGACAAAAAGTTACACAAGAAAGTAAACAATCACAGTGCACTACTTGGCTCAGCCTCAATATTATACATACGTAATTGCAGTCACAGAAGGAGATTAATAGAGATAAAAGGGAAGAGGTAATATCTGAAAAAATACTGGCTTACCACATAATTCAGCAATTGCGCTCCTTGGTATTTACCTAATGGGGTTTAAAACATATTTCCACTCAAAAATCTACACATGGAAGTCCATTTCAACTTTATTCATGACTGCCAAAACTTGGAAGCAATCTGTCTTTCAGTAGGACAATGGATAAATAAACTGCAGGACCTCCAAACAATAGAATATTAATCAACACTAAAAAGAAAGAAGCAAAACAAGCCATGAAAAGACATGAAGAAACCTAAAATGCATGATACTCAGTGAAAGAAGCCAATCTGAAAAGGCTTCACACTATATGATTCCAACTATATGACATTCTGGAAAAGACAAAACTAAGGAGACAATAAAAAGATCAGTGGTTGCCAGGGTGGGTGAGGAGAATGAACAGGCAAAGCACAGAAGATTTTTAAGACAGTGAAAATACACTGTATGATAGTATAAGAATGGATATATGTAATTATACATTTGTCCAAACCCAGAGAATGAACACCAAGAGTGAACCTAAGGTAAACTATGGACTTTGGGACATTATAATATGTCAATGTAGGTTAATCCTTGATTTTTAAAAAATGTATTATTCTGGTGAGGGATGTTGATAATGGGGGAGGCTATGCATGTATGAGGGCAGGAGGTATGTGGGAAATCTCTGTGTCTTCCTCTCAATTTTGTTGTAAACCTAGAACTCCTCTAAAAAAATAGTCTTAAAAAAAAAAAGGTGGCCAAGGTGAACTGTAGGACAAAAAAAGGTAATGGCTTATATCTTTTAGAACTGTTAGACAGTGACAATCCTCGGCTCCAGGAAGTCCAAAGATCCAAAACAAAATAAATTTTCAAAAATCCACGCACCTACAACCATTTCAGTGAAACTGCAGAATGAACAAAGACAACTAAAAACAGCCAGAGAGAAAATATCACCAATAAGGTAATGACAACTACTGATAACTAACTTTTCATTAGCAATGGTAGAATTTAAAAAGACAGTTAAATGATATTGTTAACATAGTAAGAGAAAAACAACTGCTTAGAATTGTGTATATCCAGCAAAGCTATCATTCAAGAATAAAGGGAAGTAAAGACACTTTCAAAGAAAGGAAAATAAGAACAATTACCACAACAGACTTAAACAAAGAAAATTCTAAAGAATATGGTTCAAACAGAAGAAAAATTAATCCAAAAGAAAGTCTGAGATTCAAGGGGAAAAAATGAAAAAGCTGGACATATAAAAGACACATAATAAATGGCAGAAGTGAATCCAAATACATCAATAATCAAAATGAACGTAAATGGGCAAACTCTCCACTTAGAAGGAAAAAAGCTCAGACTGGTTACATATGTGCTGTTTATAAGAGATTAAGTTAAGGGCACAGAAAGATATAGACAAAATCAAAAAAGATCTATCAAGCAAATATAAAACAAAACTGGAGCAAACTATTGCAAAAGCACTAGAAATAAAAAGGATCACTACATAATGATTCACATCACCTGGAATATAGAATTACATCATTTTAAACTTCTATGTGCCTAATAACACACACTCACACACACACACACAACTGGCACATCTATGAGAAAAAGTTACAAATCTACCAATACAGTGATTTTTTAATATAGCTCTCTTAATAATAACACGTAACACACCAAACTAAAAATCAATCAAAACTTAGAGGAGTTGAACTGCTTAATTAACAAACTTGATCAAAAATGACATGTAAAAATTATACCCAAGAACGAGGGGACTACACATTATTTGTAGGAACACAAGGAACCTTTATAAAAACGGGGCTGTATGTTTGGGTAGTCAGACTCCAAGGCTGTCCCAGTGATCCCTGAATTCTGCTATCCATGTCTCTGTGTAATTCTCTCCCACCCTGTTTGTCAGGGTTATTCTGCATGACCAATATAATATGGCAGAAGCTCCCAGTCAAGCTTCCAGATTACTGCAGCCCCAGCCAAGAACTTGACTACATTCTCAGGAAAGACTCTGAGCCAGAAACACCTAGCTAAGCTGCTACTGGATTTCTGACACTCAGAAATTTTATGAGATAATAAATGTTTGTTATCCCAAACTGCTACATTTGGAGAAATTTGTTACATAGCAATAAATAACTAATACAATGCTCAAGTCCATACAGCTAACTTCAAATTTGAAAGGACTGGTACCATACAAACATATTCACTGGCCATAATACAACTGAGACAGAAAATAGTAATCAAAAGAAAAGCAGGAAAACTTCTGGAAATCAAGAAACGATCCGGGTGAAGGGAGAAATCATAATGGAAAACAGAAACTATCTAGAATTTAAAAATAATAAAAAGCTAATTATCAAAACTTGTGGTACAACTAAAGCAGCAATTAATACATTTATAACTCTGTATACTTACATGAGAAAAGAAACATTCAAAATTAATGAGCTTAAATCCAACTAAAAAAGTCAGAAAACCACCTCATACCCATTAGGATAGCAAAATGCCAGAAAAGAACAAGTGTTGGCAAGGATGCAGAGAAACTGAAACTCTTGTGTACTACTCGTGGGGATGTAAAATGGTGCAGCTGCAATGGAAAAAAATTATGGCGGTTCCTCAAAAAATTAAAAATAGAATTACCATGTGATCCAGCAATTCCAATTATGGATATATACCCAAAAAGATTAAAAGTAGGGTCTCTAAGAAGAGACATTTGCACAACCATGTTCATAGTAGTAGTATGCACAACAGCCAAAAGGTAGAAACAACTCGTGTTAAACAGATAAATAGATAAACAAAATGTGGTACATATGTACAGTGTAATATTACTCAGCCTTAAAAAGGAAGGAAATGCTAACACGTTACAACATGGAGGAAACTTGAGGACATTATGCTAAGTGAAATAAGCTATTCATCAAAAGACAAATACTGTATGATTCCACTTCTATGAAGTACCTAAAATAGTCAAATTCAGAGACACAGAAAATAGAATATTGGTCACCAGGGGATGGGGAAGGGAGAAATGAGTAGCTGTTTAATGGGTATAGAATTCCAGTTTTGCAAGTTGAAAAGAGTTCTGCAGATTGGTTGTATAACAATGTGAACATACTTAACACAACTGAACAATGCACTTATGGTTAAGGTGGTAAATGTTATGTTATGTATATTTTACCACAGTTAAAAATAAAATTAAAAAGTCAGGGGGGAAAAAAGCAATAAACCCAAAGAAGGAAAATGATAAGAGCAAAACTAACAAAACAGAAAACGGACAATAAAATTAACAAAACTAAGAATTCAGTCTTTGAAAATACAAAATACACAAAAGAAAAAATTAATCAAGAAAAAATAGAGGAACAAACATTAAGAGCGAAAAAAAGAATGTAACTTCCGTTCCCACAGAGATTAAACAGATCACAAAAAGGTATCACGAAGAACTTTTGAGATGAAATAGACATTCTTAGAAAAATATAATTTATCAAAACTCATTAAGAAAAAAGAATCAGAATAGTATGGTAACAATTCAAGAAGAGAAATCAGTGGTTTAAATTTTCCCTCAAAGAAAGTACTAAACTCAAATGGTTTTACTGGAGAGTGCTACCAAAATGCGAATCAACATGTAATTCCAATACTATAAAAACATGCAGAGAACATTAAAAAAACATAGAAAGCTCCCCAGTTGATTTTATAAAACTAGAATATCCTTGATATGGAAACCAGACAAGAGCTACATAAAGAAAATTATAAATCAATCTTAATCATAGATATAAACATTCTAAACAAAATACCAGGAAATTTAATCCAGCAATCAATTTTTTTAAATTGTATGTTTCAATCCAAGAACTGCCCCAGGAATGCAAAGTTATTTTAATTATTAGAAATGATAAAATATTGATAAACCATATTAACAGACCAACCAAAAAAAAGTATAAAATCAACTCAGTGGAGGCTGAATGAGCATTTAATAACATCCATTCAAGAATTTTTTAAGCTTAGCAGTCTTGAAGAGAACTTCCTTGATTTAATACACGCAGTTGTTAAAAAACTTATAAACACTATATTTAATAGTGAGATAATAAATGCTTTCAAAATCAAAAAGAAGACATAGATGCTATGTCACCACTCCTGTTCAACACTGAAAAACATCAATGGGTTCGTAGAGAAAAAGAAAAAAAAGTTATAAAGATTGAAAATGAAGAAACAAAACCAACTATTTACAGGTGATTTTGTTCTATACAGAGAATCCAAAAGAATACAGAGATAAATCAATAAAAGTGAAGAGTTGCCAGATACAAAAACAAAATAACAAAATCTAGTTGCATTTTTATACATAATCAGAAAATGCAGTTTTAAAAAATATCATGTACAAAGGCACAAGAAGTTCTAGGAAAAATCCTGACTTTTGATGTACAAGTTCTTGATATAAGGAGAAACTTACAAAATATAATCTGAATGAATTTTTTAAAAATTAAATACATTATATTCTTAAAAAGGAATCCTCAAAATAATATCAATCAATTCTCAGCTTTATTCAAACACTCAATGCAATACTATTCAAAACCTCACCACCATTTTCATGAAAATAAGTAAGCTGTCTCTAAAACCAGTAAGGGAAAGCAATGCCATGACTCTTCTTGAAGAAAAAGGTTGAGGAATTTTCCATACTCAACATTAGACTTATTAGAAGCTATAGTAGTTAGTATGAATAATCAAGTGGGTTACTGGGGCCAAAACAGACAGCAGAATGGGAAGTGCAGAAACTAAACCCACACATATGAAGAAACTTATTTTTCAAATGAGCAAGCATTGCAGATCACAGAGGAAAGAATAGACTAATCAGTAAATAGGCTGGTACAGTTATTTGTTATCACACGGAAAAGAAATAATAAAAGTGGATCCTTACACAAAAATAAGTCCAAGTGGAATAGAGAGCTCAGTGTGAAAGTGAAAACTACAAAAAAAAATTCATAAAATCATATAGGAGAATATCTTAGTGATGCAGGGAAGGAAATAAATGATACACACCAAAAAAAAATTTTTTTTATAAAAAACAAATCATAAAAGCCTGATAAATTCAACAGTATGAAAATTAAGAACTTTAATCATTAAAAGATACATGTGTCAGAGGAACCAAGATGGTGGCATGAGTTGGGCAGTGGAAAGCTCCTCCGAAAACCATATATATTTTTGAAAATACAACAAATACAACTATTTCTAAAAGAGAGACCAGAGGATACAGTAAAACAGCCAGGTGACATTTACATCTGCGAGAACTCAGCATCTCATGAAGGGGGTAAGATACAAGCAGCGACTCAGCAGGACCCGAGTGCTACCCCCACCCCAGCTCACCAGCAGGAGGAAAGGAGTCAGAGAGGGCAGGGAGTGGGAACACAGGACTGCTACATAACCAGCCCTAGTAATCCGCACAGGGAGCACAGACACACATGGCACGGTGTGCTGGATATTAGGGAAATGGAAAAGTAAAATCTGCAAGCGGGTCCCCACAGCCAGCTCCCCTGGGGGAAAAAAAAAAAAAGTAACTGCTTTTTGAAAGTCTTAAAGGGACAGGGAGCCTCACAGCTCGACGAGATGGTCCCAGCACATTCAGCCCAGCAGGCTGGGAATCCTGAGGAACTTCAGGTGCCCCAGCCTCCTGGGTGGCAATGCAGCCCTGAAGCCCCTCACAGTGATAGGCAGCCTGCCATTCGTTCCCCCGGCCAGCGCAGCCCCGCCACAGCGGCTGAGCAGCTAGAGAACAGACGTGCACATAGCAGCCGCCCAGTCTCCTTCTGGCGTGGAGTCGCCTGGGCCAGACACAGAGGGCGCTGCCGGCGCAAAGCTACCCAGTGCAGGCAGAGGAGGCCAGGGCAAGGCGCCAAGGGGTGTAGTTCTCGCAGAAGAGCACACCCGGTGCACCTGTCACTCCCCACACAGCTCTGGGCTGCCGCGACAGCTGCCCCACCCACAGCAGCTCAGGGGATTAACCCAGACGCTGTTCCTGGTGTGGAGGTAACTGACACAGGCAGCAGAGAAGGGCAAGGAAACGGGAAAGCAGGAAGGGACTTTGTTCTCCCAGCTGAAATACACGCTTATTGCCATGAAAAGGCAGAAGAATTTGGTCCAGTTTGAAATTACCCAGACAACCCCTGAGAGAGGGCCTGGGGAGATAGATATAACCAATCTTCCTGAAAAAGAATTCAAAATAAAGGTCATAACCATGCTGATGGACCTGCAGAGAAATATGCAAGAGCTAAGGGATGAACTCAGGAGGGAGAATACAGAAATAAAACAATCTCTGGAAGGACTTAAGAGCAGACTGGATGAGGTGCAAGAGGCTGTTAATGGAACAGAAATCAGAGAACAGGAATGCAGAGAAACTGACGCAGAGAGAGATAAAAGGATCTCCAGGAATGAAGCAATATTAAGAGAACTGTGGGGCCAATCCAAAAGGAACAATATTCGCATTATAGGTGTACCAGAAGAAGAAGAGAGAGAAAAAGGGATAGAAAGTGTCTTTGAAGAAATAACTGCTGAAAACTTCCCCAAACAGGGGAGGAAATAGTTGCTCAGAACACGGAAGCACACAGAACTCAGAACACAAAGGAACCAAAGAGGACAACACCAAGACATGTAATAATTAAAATGGCAATGATTGCAGACAAGGACAGGGTATTAAAGGCAGCCAGAGAGAGAACAAAGGTCACCTACAAAGAAAACCCATAAGGCTATCATCAACTTCTCAACAGAAATCTTACACGCAAGAAGAGAATGGCATGATATATTTAATGCAATGAAACAGGAGGGCCTTGAACCAAGAATACTGTATCCAGCAGGATTATCATTTAAATATGAAGGAGGGATTAAACAATTACCAGACAAGCAAAAGTTGACGGAATTTGCCTCCCACAAAGCACCTGTACAGGATATTTTAAAGGGACTGCTCTAGATGGAAGCCCTCCTAAGGCTAAATAGATGTCACCACAGAAAATAAAATCACACCAAAGAAAGCAGACCAACAAAATACAAACTAAAGGCAAAAAATAAAATCAACTATTCACAAAAGCAGTCAAAGGAAACACAGAAGAGTTAAGAATTAAACACCTAACATACAAAGAGTGGAGGAGGAGGAATAAGCAGGTAGAGAAACAAAGAATCATCACACTTTGTTCATAATAGCTTAATAAGTGAGTTAAGTTACATGGTTAGATAGTAAAGAAGCTACCCTTGAACCTTTGGTAACCATGAATCTAAAGCCTGCAAAGGCAATAAGTACATATCTTTCAATAATCACCCTAAATGTAAATGGACTGAATGCACCAATCAAAAGACACAGAGTAATAGAATGGATAAAAAAGCGATACCCATCTATATGCTGCTTATGAGAGACTCACCTCAAACCGAAATACATACAGACACTAAAAGTCAAGTGATGGAAAAAGATATTTCATGCAAACAACAGGGAGAAAAAAGCAGGTGTTGCAGTACTTGTGTCAGACAAAATAGACTTCAAAACAAAGAAAGTAACGAGATAAAGAAGGACATTACATAATGATAAAGGGCTCAGTGGAAAAACAGTATATAACCATTATAAACATATATGCACCCAATACAGGAGAACCAACAGATGTGAAACAAATACTAACAGAATTAAAGGAGGAAATACACAGCAATGCATTCATTCTACGAGACTACAATGCACCACTCACTCTAAAGGACAGATCCACCAGACAGAAAATAAGTAAGGACACAGAGGCACTGAACAACACACTTGAACAGATAGACCTAACAGACATCTACAGAACTCTACACCCAAAGCAGCAGGATACACATTCTTCTCAAGTGCATATGGAACATTTTCCGGAACAGACCACATACTGGGCCACAAAAAGAGCCTCAGTAAATTCAAAAAGATTGAAATTGTACCAACCAACTTCTCAGACCATAAAGGTATGAAACTAGAAATAAATTGTACACAGTAAACAAAAAGACTCACAAACACATGGCTTAACAACATGCTCCTAAATAATCAATGGATCAATGACCAATTAAAATAGAGATCAAGCAATATATGGAGACAAATGAGAACAACAACACAAAGCCCCAACTTCTGTGGGATGCAGTGAAGGCAGTTCTAAGAGGGAAGTATATAGCAATCCAGGCCTATTTAAAGAAGGAAGAACAATCCCAAATGAATAACCTAAAGTCACAATTATTGAAACTGGAAAAAGAAGAACAAATGAGGCCCAAAGTCAGCAGAAGGAGGGACATAATAAAGATCAGAGAAGAAATAAATAAAATTAAGAAGAATAAAACAATAGAAAAAAAAACAATGAAACCAAGAGCTGGTTCTTTGAGAAAATAAACAAAATAGATAAGCCCCTAGCCAGATTTATTAAGACAAAAAGAGAATCTACACACATCAATAGAATCAGAAATGGGAAAGGAAAAATCATGATGGACCACACAGAAATACAAAGAATTATTAGAGAATACTATGGGAATCTTTATGCTAACAAGCTGCCAAACCTAAAAGAAATGGACAACATCCTAGAAAAATACAACCTTCCAAGAATAACCAAGGAAGAAACACAAAATATAAACAAACCAATTACCAGCAACGAAACTGAATCGGTAATCAAAAAATTATCCCAAGAACAAAATCCCCAGGCCAGATGGATTCACCACTGAATTTTATCAGACATATAGAGAAGACATAATACTCATTCTCCTTAAAGTTTTCCAGAATATAGAAGAGGAGGGAATACTTCCAAACTCATTCTATGAAGCCAGCATCACCCTAATACCAACACCAGGCAAAGACACCACCAAAAAAGTAAATTACAGACCAATATCCCCAATGAACATACATGCAAAAATACTCAACAAAATATTAGCAAACCGAATTCAAAAATACATCAAGAGGATCATACACCATGATCAAGTGGGATTCATCCCAGGGATGCAAGGATGGTACAACATTCGAAAATTCATCAACACCATCCACCACATCAACAAAAAGAAGGACAAAAACCACAAGATCATCTCCATAGATGCAAAAAAAGCATGTGACAAAATTCATCCATTCATGATAAAAACTCTCAACAAAATGGGTATAGAGGGCAAGTACCTCAACATAATAAAGGTCATATATGATAAACCCACAGCCAACATCATACTGAACAGTGAGAAGCTGAAAGCTTTTCCTCTGAGATTGGGAACAAGGCAGGGATGCCCATTTTCCCCACTGTTATTCTACATAGTACTGGAGGTCCTAACCATGGCAATAAGACAACACAAAGAAATAAAAGGCATCCAGATTGGTAAAGAAGAAGTTAAACTGGCACTATGTGCAGATGACATGATATTGTACATAAAAAACCCTAAAGACTCCACTCCAAAACTACTAGAACTAATATCTGAATTCAGCAAAGTTGCAGGATACAAAATTAATACGCACAAATCTGTTGCATTCCTTTACACTAACAATGAACTAGCAGAAAGAGAAATCAGGAAAACAAGTCCATTCACAATTGCATCAAAAAGAATTAACTACCAAGGAATAAACCTAACCAAGAAAGTGAAAGACCTATACCCTGAAACCTACAAGACACTCTTAAGAGAAATTAAAGAGGACACTGACAATGGAAAATCATCCCATGCTCTTGGCTAGGAAGAATAAATATTGTCAAAATGGCCATCCTGACTAAAGCAATCTACAGATTCAATGCAATCCTTATCAAAATACCAACAGCATTCTTCAATGAACTGGAACAAATAGTTTAAAAATTCATATGGAACCACAAAGGACCCTGAATAGCCAAAGCAATCCTGAGAAGGAAGAATAAAATGGGGGATCTCGCTTCCCAACTTCAAGCTCTACTACAAAGCCACAGTAATCAAGACAATCTGGTACTAGCACAAGAACAGATCCACAGAGCAGGGGAACAGAATGGAGAGTCCAGATATTAACCCAAACATACGTGGTCAATTAATATACAATAAAGGAACCAGGGACATACAATGGGGAAATGACAGCCGCTTCAACAGCTGTTGTTGGTAAAACTGGACAGCTATACGTAAGAGAATGAAACTGGATCATTGCCTAATCCCATACACAAAAATAAATTGGAAATGGATTAAAGACCTGAATCTAAGTCATGAAACCATACATTTCTTAGAAAAAACATGGGCAAAAATGTGTTGGACATAAACATTAGCAACTTCTTCATGAACATATCACCCCAGTCAAGGGAAACAATAGCAAAAATGAAAAAGTGGGACTATAGCAAGCTGAAAAGCTTCTGTACAGCAAAGGACATCACCAGTACAACAAAAAGGCATCCTACAGTATGGGAGAATATATTCATAAATGACAGATCCGATGATGCACTGACATCCAAAAATGTATAAAGAGCTCATGCATCTCAACAAACAAAAAGGAAATAATCCAATTAAAAAATGGGCAGAGGAGCTGAACAGTTCTCCAAAGAAGAAACTCAGATGACCAAGAGACACATGAAAAGATGCTCTACATCACGTGTCATCAGAGAAATGCACATTAAAATCACAATGAGAGGGAGGGGCGGAAGATGGCGGCATGAGTAGAGCAGCGGAAATCTCCTCCCAAAACAACATATATCTATGAAAATATAACAAAGACAACCCTTCCTAGAATAAAGACAAGAGGACACAGGACAATATCCAGACCACATCCGCACCTGAGAGAACCCAGCGCCTCGCGAAGGGGGTAAGATACAAGCCCTGGCCCGGCGGGAGCCGAGCGCCCCTCCCCCCAGCTCCCGGCGGGAGAAGAATAGGCAGAGCGGGAGGAAGATGGAGCACAGGGCTGCCGAACACCCAGCCCCAGCATCCGGGCCAGAGTGCAGGGCCTTCGATACTAGGAACACAGGGCAGCAAGAACAGTGAGCAGGCACCGGAGGCCGGGTGTCGCAGGACATAAGAAAAGCGCGCGAACATTTTTTTTTTTTTTTTTTGCTGTTTTGTTTTGGCGAGCGCTTTTTGGAAGTCTTAAAGGGATAGGGACCCCAATACTAGGGAAACAGGGCAGCAAGACCGGTGAGCAGAGGCCTGAGGCTGGCGCCGGAGAATAATGAAAAACGAGCGAACACTTTTTTTTTTTAATTAAAAAAAAATTTTTTTTTTTTAATTTAAAAATTTTTTTCTTTTTTTTTCTTTTTTGGTGGTCATTGTTTTGTTTTGGTGGGTGCTTTCTGGAAGTCTTAAAGGGGCAGGGCAGGACACTTAATCCAGAGGTAGGGAATCCGGGGATCTCTGAGCACCCTAATCCCCTGGGCTGCAGGGAGCACGGAGGTCCCTTAAGGAGATAAATAGCCTCCCAGCAGCTCCTGCTCCAACGCGACTCCACCATTTTGGAGTAGCTGCCCGAGCCAGGCCACGCCCACAGCAACAGCGGAGATTAACTCCATAGCAGCCGGGCAGGAAGCAGAAACCCTGTCTGCGCACAGCTGCGCAGCACAAGCCACTAGAGGTCGCTGTTCTCCCAGGAGAGGAGGGCCACAAACCAACAAGAAAGGAAGTCCTTCCAGCCATCACTCGTCCCAGCTCTGCAAACTATTCCTATCACCATGAAAAGGCAAAGATACAGGCAGACAAAGATCACAGAGACAACACCAGAGAAGGAGACAGACCTAACCAGTCTTCCTGAAAAAGAATTCAAAATAAGAATCATAAACATGCTAACAGAGATGCAGAGAAATAAGCAAGAGAAATGGGATGAAGTCCAGAGGGAGATCACAGATGCCAGAAAGGAGATCGCAGAAATGAAACAAACTCTGGAAGGGTTTATAAGCAGAATGGATAGAATGCAAGAGGCCATTGATGGAATTGAAATCAGAGAACAGGAACGCATAGAAGATGACATAGAGAGAGATAAAAGGATCTCCAGGAATGAAACACATTAAGAGAACTGTGTGACCAATCCAAAAGGAACAATATCCGTATTATAGTGGTCCCAGAAGAAGAAGAGAGAGGAAAAGAGATGGAAAGTATCTTAGAAGAAATAATTGCTTAAAACTTCCCCAAACTGGGGGAGGAAATAATCAAACAGACCACGGAAATACACAGAACCCCCAACAGAAAGAATCCAAGAAGGACAACACCAAGATACATAATAATTAAAATGGCAAAGATCAAGGACAAGGAAAGAGTGTTAAAAGCAGCTAGAGAGAAAAAGGTCACCTATAAAGGAAAACCCATCAGGCTAACATCAGACTTCTCAACAGAAACGCTACAGGCCAGAAGAGAAGGGCATGATATATTTAATACAATGAAACAGAAGGGCCTTGAACCAAGGATACTGTATCCAGCACGACTATCATTCAAATATGACGGTGGGATTAAACAATTCCCAGACAAACAAAAGCTGAGGGAATTTGCTTTCCACAAACCACCTCTACAGAACATCTTACAGGGACTGCTCTAGATGGGAGCACTCCTAGAAAGAGCACAGCACAAAACACCCAACATAGGAAGAATCGAGGAGGAGGAACAAGAAGGGAGAGAAGAAAAGAATCTCCAGACAGTGTATATAACAGCTCAATAAGCGAGCTAAGTTAGGCAGTAAGATACTAAACAGGCTAACCTTGAACCTTTGGTAACCACGAATTTAAAGCCTGCAATGGCAATAAGTACATATCCTTCAATAGTCACCCTAAGTGTTAATGGGTTGAATGCACCAATCAAAAGACACAGAGTAACAGAATGGATAAAAAAGCAAGACCCATCTATATGCTGCTTACAAGAAACTCACCTAAAACCCAAAGACATGTACAGACTAAAAGTCAAGGGATGGAAAAACATATTTCAAGCAAACAACAGTGAGAAGAAAGCAGGGGTTGCAGTACCAATATCAGACAAAATAGACTTCAAAACAAAGAAAGTAACAAGAGATAAAGAAGGACACTACATAATGATAAAGGGCTCAGTCAAACAAGAGGATATAACCATTCTAAATATATATGCACCCAACACAGGAGCACCAGCATATGTGAAACAAATACTAACAGAACTAAAGGGGGATATAGACTGCAATGCATTCATTCTAGGAGACTTCAACACACCACTCACCCCAAAGGATAGATCCACTGGGCAGAAAATAAGTAAGGACACGGAAGCACTGAACAACACAGTAGAGCAGATGGACCTAATAGACATCTATAGAACTCTACATCCAAAAGCAACAGGATATACATTCTTCTCAAGCGCACATGGAACATTCTCCAGAATAGACCACATACTAGGCCACAAAAAGAGCCTCAGAAAATTCCAAAAGATTGAAATCCTACCAACCAACTTTTCAGGCCACAAAGGCATAAAACTAGAAATAAACTGTACAAAGAAAGCAAAGAGGCTCACAAACACATGGAGGCTTAACAACACGCTCCTAAATAATCAATGGATCAATGACCAAATCAAAATGGAGATCCAGCAATATATGGAAACAAATGACAACACCAACACTAAACCCCAACTTCTGTGGGACACAGCAAAAGCAGTCTTAAGAGGAAAGTATATAGCAATCCAAGCATATTTAAAAAAGGAAGAGCAATCCCAAATCAATGGTCTAAAGTCACAATTATCGAAATTGGAAAAAGAACAGATGAGGCCTAAGGTCAGCAGAAGGAGGGACATAATAAAGATCAGAGAAGAAATAAACAAAATTGAGAAGAATAAAACAATAGAAAAAATCAATGAAACCAAGAGCTGGTTCTTCGAGAAAATAAACAAAATAGATAAGACTCTAGGCAGACTTATTAAGAAGAAAAGAGAGTCAACACAAATCAACAGTATCAGAAACGAGAAAGGAAAAATCACGATGGACCCCACAGAAATACAAAGAATTATAAGAGAATACTATGAAAACCTATATGCTAACAAGCTGGGAAACCTAGGAGAAATGGACAACTTCCTAGAAAAATATAACCTTCCAAGATTGACCCAGGAAGAAACAGAAAATCTAAACAGACCAATTACCAGCAACGAAATTGAAGAGGTAATCAAAAAACTACCAAAGAACAAAACCCCCGGGCCAGATGGATTTACCTCGGAATTTTATCAGACTTGCAGGGAAGACATAATACCCATTCTCCTTAAAGTTTTCCAAAAAATACAGGAGGAGGGGATACTCCCAAACTCATTCTATGAAGCTAACATCACCCTAATACCAAAACCAGGCAAAGACCCCACCAAAAAAGAAAACTACAGACCAATATCCCTGATGAACGTAGATGCAAAAATACTCAAGAAAATATTAGCAAACCGAATTCAAAAATACATCAAAAGGATCATACACCATGACCAAGTGGGATTCATCCCAGGGATGCAAGGATGGTACAACATTGGAAAGTCCATCAACATCATCCACCACATCAACAAAAAGAAAGACAAAAACCACATGATCATCTCCATAGATGCTGAAAAAGCATTTGACAAAGTTCAACATCCATTCATGATAAAAACTCTCAGCAAAATGGGAATAGAGGGCAAGTACCTCAACATAATGAAGGCCATCTATGATAAACACACAGCCAACATTATATTGAACAGCGAGAAGCTGAAAGCATTTCCGCTGAGATCGGGAACTAGACAGGGATGCCCACTCTCCCCACTGTTATTTAACATAGTACTGGAGGTCCTAGCCACGGCAATCAGAAAAAACAAAGAAATACAAGGAATCCAGATTGGTAAAGAAGAAGTTAAACTGTCACTATTTGCAGATGACATGATACTGTACATCAAAAACCCTAAAGACTCCACCCCAAAACTACTAGAACTGATATCGGAATACAGCAAAGTTGCAGGATACAAAATTAACACACAGAAATCTGTGGCTTTCCTATACACTAACAATGAACCAACAGAAAGAGAAATCAGGAAAACAACTCCATACACAATTGCATCAAAAAAAAAAAAATACCTAGGAATAAACCTAACCAAAGAAGTGAAAGACTTATACTCTGAAAACTACAAGTCACTCTTAAGAGAAATTAAAGGGGACACTAACAGATGGAAACTCATCCCATGCTCATGGCTAGGAAGAATTAATATCGTCAAAATGGCCATCCTGCCCAAAGCAATATACAGATTTGACGCAATCCCTATGTAATTACCAGCAACATTCTTCAATGAACTGGAACAAATAATTCAAAAATTCATATGGAAACAGCAAAGACCCCGAATAGCCAAAGCAATCCTGAGAAAGAAGAATAAAGTAGGGGGATCTCACTCCCCAACTTAAAGCTCTACTATAAAGCCATAGTAATCAAGACAATTTGGTACTGGCACAAGAGCAGAGCCACAGACCAATGGAACAGACTAGAGAATCCAGACATTAACCCAGACATATATGGTCAATTAATATTTGATAAAGGAGCCATGGACATACAATGGCGAAATGACAGTCTCTTCAACAGATGGTGCTGGCAAAACTGGACAGCTACATGTAAGAGAATGAAACTGGAACATTGTCTAACCCCATATACAAAAGTAAACTCAAAATGGATCAAAGACCTGAACATAAGCCATGAAACCATTAAACTCTTGGAAGA
This sequence comes from Manis pentadactyla, assembly GCF_030020395.1. Taxonomy (NCBI): domain Eukaryota; kingdom Metazoa; phylum Chordata; class Mammalia; order Pholidota; family Manidae; genus Manis; species Manis pentadactyla. Next base: position 145,683,426 of record NC_080022.1, read on the forward strand.
AAACATAGGCAAAAACCTCTTAGACATAAACATGAGTGACCTCTTCTTGAACATATGTCCCCGGGCAAGGAAAACAACAGCAAAAATGAGTAAGTGGGACTATATTAAGCTGAAAAGCTTCTGTACAGCAAAAGACACCATCAATAGAACAAAAAGGATCCCTACAGTATGGGAGAATATATATGAAAATGACACATCCGATAAAGGCTTGACGTCCAGAATATATAAAGAGCTCACACGCCTCAACAAACAAAAAACAAATAACCCAATTAAAAAATGGGCAGAGGAACTGAACAGACAGTTCTCCAAAAAAGAAATACAGATGGCCAACAGACAAATGGATGCTCCACATCGCTAATTATCAGAGAAATGCAAATTAAAACTACAATGAGGTATCACCTCACACCAGTAAGGATGGCTGCCATCCAAAAGACAAACAACAACAAATGTTGGCGAGGCTGTGGAGAAAGGGGAACCCTCCTACACTGCTGGTGGGAATGTAAGTTAGTTCAACCATTGTGGAAAGCAGTATGGAGGTACATCAAAATGCTCAAAACAGACTTACCATTTGACCCAGGAATTGCACTCCTAGGAATTTTCCCTAAGAATGCACCAATCAAGTATGAGAACGATCAGTGCACCCCTATGTTTATCGCAGCACTATTTACAATAGCCAAGAATTGGAAGCAACCTAAATGTCCATCGATAGATGAATGGATAAAGAAGATGTGGTACATATAAACAATGGAATACTACTCAGCCATAAGAAAAGGGCAAATCCAATCATTTGCAGCAACATGGATGGAGCTGGAGGGTATTATGCTCAGTGAAACAAGCCAAGCGGAGAAAGAGAAATACCAAATGATTTCACTCATCTGTGGAATAGACGAACAAAGGAAAAACTGAAGGAACAAAACAGCAGCAGAATCACAAAACTCAAGAATGGACTAACAGGTACCAAAGGGAAAGGGACTGGGGAGGATGGGTGGGTAGGGAGGGATTAGTGTGGGGGAGAAGTAGGGGGGTATTAAGATTAACATGCATGGGGGGGTAGGAGAAAAGGGAGGGCTGTACAACACAGAGAAGGCAAGTAGTGATTCTACAACATTTTGCTATGCTGATGGACAGTGACTGTAAAGGGGTTTATAGGGGAGACCTGGTATAGGGGAGAGCCTAGTAAACAGAATATTCATCATGTAAGTGTAGATTAGTGATACCAAAAACGAAACAAAACAAAACAAAACAAAACAAAACAAAAAAAGGGCAGTTCCTGTGTGGTAACCTCCAATGAGTTCTACACAAGGGTATAAAGGGCATATAAAAGTGTAGGCAAAGGGTCTGTTTGCGTTTATATAGAAGATCAAAGCCTAATTGGGCTACCCTGAAAATGAACTAAGATATGATATGAAAGAGAACTTCCAACATCAGCACTCTCTGGAAGACTCATGCCAGAAGATGATCATCAAAAAACCCCAACAAAGATCCACGCACTGCTACAGCTGTAGATGCACTCATCCCACCAGCTCCTGGACTTGCCATGGGAATGAAGGAGATATCTAAGCTGGCCTGTGCATACAGTAAAACAACAAATTTGACTAGATCTATACTGTTGGAACTCAACCAAGAATTAGGAGAAGTGCAAATTGTAGCGCTCCAAAATCTTACAACTACAGACTATTTACTGTTAAAAGAACATAAGGGATGTGAACATTCCCCAGGAATGGGTTGTTTTAATTTGTCTGATTTCTCTCAGATTGTTCAAGTTCAGTTGGACAATATCCACCATATCATAGATAAGTTTTCACAAATGCCTAAGGTGCCTAACTGGTTTTCTTGGTTTCACTGGAGATGGCTGGTAATTACAGATATGCTTTGGTTATGTAACTCTACTCCTATTATGTTAATGTGTGTGCGCAATTTAAGTAGTAGCTTAAAACCTATACATGCTGAAGTTACTCTACAAGAAGATATGTCAAAGAAATAATCAATCTTCCCAGGTTTTCTTCCGCCTGCTACTTCTATAGCTTTTCTTCTTCCTTCCTAATTACAACCCTTAAATAGAATTCGTGCCTCATATCAAATTTACCGAGTATCATAATTCTTCCAAGTGGTAAAGATACCTCAAGACAAATGCTGGGCATAGAAGCTACAGGGCATAAATATGCAAAGAAATAAAAAGCTAACCATTTCAAACAATAAGGCTTCTCTCTCACTTACCAACTTTACATTTCCCTGTATGGCCCCGGAAGATGACTGGTTAGCCAGAGACGGGTAAGATTCCTCAAGGGAGGAACAACCTAAGACAGGCACAGTCGCAGGGGGGCCATCAGGTGCAAAATTGGGGATCAACAGAGGTGAGGCTTAGAACCTCACCCCCCCGTTCTGAGAGAAATCTTCTGCATCTGTGGATGTTTTATTGCCCTTGTCTAGCTTGGATTAACACATAGTCTACAGGCACACACCTGATCATCTACATTTGCTCTCTTACAACACTAAACTATGTTTTCTACCTTTATCTTGTATCTACCTACCACTTCAGCATTTTATTAAAAATAATAATAATAAAGAGAGAAATGTGGTATCCACATATAAATCAAGTATAGAAACCAAATGAGTATTCATATTTGAACTGTTTATACTTCATAATGCATGAGCAAAACTGAAAGTTTCTGTGATGACTGCCCTGTACTGTTCACTATGTAACTTATTCATTATGTAAGAATTTGTTCTACATGTAAGAACTTGTTTGTTATGCCTCAGAAGATTGGAGACTGACGAAAATTAGGCTTGGTGTGGATTAATGATTGTGCATTGAGCATTGACTCCCCTATACAGAATTTTATTGTTATTAACAACCATTTGATCAATAAATATGAGAGATGCCCTAAGAAAAAAAATAAAATAAAATAAAATGAAATAAAATAAAAAAAAAAGGACAGACTTCCAATGGTAAAATAAATAAGTAACTGGGATGTAATGATGTAATGTATAGCATAAGGAATATAGTCAAGATATTGTAACAGCTTGGTAGGGTGATAGCTGGAACCTAGAATTATGTATATAAATGTTTTATCACTATGTTGTACACTTGAAACTAATGTAATGTAATACTGTGCGTCAACTACCCTTCAATAAAAAATAATTATCTGAAAAAAAAAAATCACAATGAGATATCAACTCAAACCAGTAAGGATTGCCACCATCCAAAAGACAGACAACAACAAATGTCAGCGAGGTTGCGGAGAAAGGGGAACCCTCCTACACTGCTGGTGGGAATTCAAATTAGTTCAATCATTGTGGAAAGCAGTATGGAGGTTCCTCAAAAAGCTCAAAATAGAAATACCATTTGACCCAGGAATTCCACTTCTAGGGATTTACCCTAAGAATGCAGCAGCCAGTTTGAAAAAGATAGATGACCCCCTATGTTTATCGCTGCACTATTTACAATAGCCAAGAAATGGAAGCAACCTAAGTGTCCATCAGTAGATGAATGGATAAAGAAGATGTGGTACATATACACAATGAAATATTATTCAGCCATAAGAAGAAAACAAATCCTACCATTTGCATCAACATGGATGGAGCTAGAGGGTATTATGCTCAGTGAAATAAGCCAGGAAGAGAGAGACAAGTACCAAATTATTTCACTCATATGTGGAGTATAAGAACAAAGAAAAACTGAAGGAACAAAACAGCAGAATCACAGAACCCATGAATGGACTAACAGTTACCAAAGGGAAAGGGACTGGGGAGGATGGGTAGGAAGGGAGGGATAAGGGCGGGGAAAAGAAAGGGGGCCTTACGATTAGCATGTATAATGTGGGGGGGCATAGGGAGGGATGTGCAACACAGAGAAGACAAGTAGTGATTCTACAGCATCTTAGTACGCTACTGGACAGTGACTGTAATGGGGCTTGTGGGGGGAGTTGGTGAAGGGGGGAGTCTAGTAAACATAATGTTCTTCATGTAATTTTAGATTAATATTAACAAAATGAATTTTTAAAAAATTATTTCACTCATATGTGGAGTATAAGAACAAAGAAAAACTGAAGGAACAAAACAGCAGCAGACTGACAGAACCCAAGAATGGATGAACAGTTACCAAAGGGAAAGGGAATGGGGAGGGTGGGTGTGAAGGGAGGGGTAAGTGGGGAGGGAGAAAGAGGGTATTATGATTAGCATGTATAATGTGGTGGGGGGGCATGGGGAGGACTGTACAACAGAGAAGACAAGTAGTGATTCTATAGCATTTTACTATGCTGATGGACAGTGACTTTAATTGGGTATATGGGGGGGAGTTGGTGATGGGGGGAATCTAGTAAACATAATGTTCCTCATGTAATTGTAGATTAATGATATGAAAATTTAAAAAAAAAGAAACATGAAGAGGATCAAAAACTGAAATCAGGTATTGAAAAAGATGTTCGCAATACAAGTCAACATCAATAATTAGGTATACACCATATAAAAATTACTATAAATCAGTTAGGAAAAGTCAAACCACCCAAATAGAAAAATGAGCAATGAAAAAATAATGATATTTCACAGAATAATAAACAGTCCATGGATTCCTTAAAAGCTGAACCTCATGTGTAGTCAAGGAAATATAGTTTCAAATTACAATGACATATCATTTCTTACCTACCAGATAGATAAAAATTAAAAAGACAATGCTAAGTGTTGAAAAGGACAGGGAGCAACATACCGGGTGGAAGTGCCAACAGGTTCAGTCACTTTAAAAAACAATTTAGCATCACTTAGAAAGCTGAACAAAGCCAGCAGATCCTTACTCTTCTCCCAGATATGTACTCTAAATTCCTGCACATCTGCAAGAGATATGTATAACAAAGCTTATGAGCAGCACTTTTAATAATAGTAAAAAACTAGAAACAATCCAAATGTTCATTATGATAGCATAGATAAACTGAGGTATATTTAAATAATGAAATACTGTGCATAAGTAAAATTAACTGCACTACGTATACCACTATAGATAACAGTAAAAAAAAAAAAAAGCTTACAAAAGAAATCAGGAAAATACAGTGTTATTCCACTATATAAAGATAAAACAAAGCAACAGATTTTTTGGGGGATATAATATAAAGAGAAGCAAGATAATTTCTTAAAATACAATTCATGATAGTGGTGGGGGAACGGTATGAAAAGGAATGTGATTTGGTTCATATAGGGATTTCCAAGATATTAGTAATGTTATACTTCTAATAAATCCGAATTTGGACTGACAAGTGTTCATAGCTATTATTTTTTTAATTATACACTGTACAAACATATTATGTATATTCTGGTATGTGTAAGTTTCACAATACATTTTAAGTCAGAGACAAAAACTACTAGATGATATATCCAAATACTTGCTTCCTGAAGCATTTTTTTGTAATAGAAAGAAAACAAACCTGGAAACTAAGAGGTCTTCTGTAGCAGAAACAGACAAACTGACATTCATACAATACAGTATTTTACATGCAGTTAAAGTGAATCAACTAAATGCATATTTATAAATAAGGATAAATCTAAAAATGTAACAGAATTCAAAAGCAAATGTGAGATTTGGATTAAAGATGGCGACATGAGAGGAGAGACAGAGGCTTCCTCCTAAAACTGGATACAATTAGAAAATATAATTGGCGCAACTAATCCTGAGAAAGCAACAGGAAAGGGGAAGGCGTCAGACTGCACACACCTGGAGAAAAGAGCAGACCTCAGCGAACCGGGTAACGTACCTGAGCCCTTCCCCCACCCAAGCTTACGGGGGGAGGGGGGAGAAACGGAGCAGGGAGGGAGTGGAAGGCTTGAGACTGCTGAATACCTAGCTCTGGAGATATGCTCTGGGAGCACAAACCTACATTTCATGGTGCCTTCATGAGACTCATATGACTACCAAGTTAGAAAGTTAATACAGGCAGAGTACCTGGGGAGACTGGGATTCTGGGCACTGGTGCAAAGCAGGGATCCATATCTGGCTGCTCTGGGACAAAAACTTACACCTGTGTGCCTGGCCCGCTGCCTCAGGCAATGGAGACAGGCACAGCAGCCTGAAGGCGGGGAACAGCTCTTTCCTACCCCCAGGCACCAGTACCACTCTCCTGTGACCCCCGACATTGCTTCAGGGGCTGAGCAGCTCCAGAATAGAGCTTCTGGACACTAGACGGCGCCATATACAAACGTGAAACGCCAAAGGAACCTTGTCCAGAGTAAAATTATTAACACAACTCCCGAGAAAGATTTAAATGATATGGGCCTCGTGACTCTTCCTGAAAGGGAGTTCAAAATAAAAATCATCAACATTCTAATGGAGGTACGGAAAGACATCCAAGAACTCAGGAATGAATTCAGGTCAGAGAACCAATCGTTAAAGAACACGATGGAGGGTATTAAAAGCAGGTTGGATATGGTGGAGGAGACAATAAATGAAACAGAAACTAGAGAAGACGAATACAAAGAAGCTGAGGCACAGAGAGAAAAAAGGATCTCTAAGAATGAAAGAATATTGAGAGAACTGTGTGACCAATTCAGGCGGAACAATATTCACATTATAGGGATACCAGAAGAAGAAGAGAGAGAGAAAGGGATAGAAAATGTCTTTGAGGAGTTGTTGCTGAAAACTTCCCCAATTTGGGGAAGGAAATAGTCTCTCAGGCCATGGAGATCCACAGATCTCCCAACACAAGGGACCCAAGGAAGACAACACCAAGACACATAGTAATTAAAATGGGAAAGATCAAGGATAAGGACAGACTGTTAAAAACAGCCAGAGATAGAAATAAGATCACATACAAAGCAAAGCCCATCAGGATAACATCAGACTTCTCAGCAGAAACCTTACAGGCCAGAAGGGAGTGGCATGATGTATTTAATGCCATGAAGCAGAAGGGCCTGGAACCAAGATTACTTTATCCGGCAAGATTATCATTTAAATCTCAAGGAGGGATTAAACGATTTCCAGATAAGCAAAAGCTGAGAGAATTTACCTCCCACAAACCATCTCCACAGTCTATTTTGGAGGGACTGCTACAGATGGAAGTGTTCCTAAGGTTGAATAGCTGTCACCAGAGGTAATAAAACCACAGTAAAGAAAGTAGAACAGCTAATTACAAAGCAAATGAAAAATTAAATTAACTATCCCCAAAGTCAATCAAGGGATAGACAAAAAGTACAGAATTTGATACCTAATATATAAAGAATGAAGGAGGAAGAAAAAGGAGGAGAAATAGAAAAGAATCTTTCGATTGTGTTTGTAACAGCATACTAAATGAATTAAGTTAGACTCTTAGATAGTAAGGAAAGTAACCTGGAACCTTTGGTAACCACGAATCTAAAGCCTGCAATGGCAATAAGTACATACCTATCGATAATCACCCTAAATGTAAATGGACTGAATGCACCAATCAAAAGACATAGAGTCACTGAATGGATAAAAAAACAAGACTCATCTATATGCTGCTTATAAGAGACTCACCTCAAACCCAAAGACATGCACAGACTAAAAGTCAAGGGATAGAAAAAGATATTTCATGCAAATAATAGGGAGAAAAAAGCAGATGTTGCAGTACTAGTATCAGACAAAATAGACTTCAAAACAAAGAAAGTAACAAGAGATAAAGAAGGACATTACATAATGATAAAGGGCTCAGTCCAACAAGAGGATATAACCATTATAAATATATATGCACCCAACACAGGAGCACCAGCATATGTGAATCAACTACTAACAGAACTAAAGGAGGAAACAGAATGCAATGCATTCATTTTAGAAGACTTCAACACACCATTCACTCCAACACACCATTTTCTCCAGACAGAAAATAAGTAAAGACACAGAGGCACTGAACAACACACTAGAACAGATGGACCTAATAGACATCTATAGAACTCTACACCCAAAAGCAACAGGATACACATTCTTCTCAAGTGCACATGGAACATTCTCCACAATAGACCACATACTAGGCCACAAAAAGAGCCTCAGAAAATTCCAAAAGATTGAAATCCTACCAACCAACGTTTCAGACCACAAAGGTATAAAACTAGAAATAAATTGTACAAAGAAAGCAAAAAGGCTCACAAACACATGGAGGCTTAACAACACGCTCCTAAATAGTCAATGGATCAACGACCAAATAAAAAAAAATGGAGATACAGCAATATATGGAAACAAATGACAACAACACAAAGCCCCAACTTCTGTGGGACGCAGCGAAAGCAGTCTTAAGAGGAAAGTATATAGCAATCCAGGCATATTTAAAGAAGAAAGAACAAACCCAAATGAACAGTCTAATGTCACAATTATCAAAATTGGAAAAAGAAGAACAAATGAGGCCTAAAGTCAGCAGAAGGAGGGACATAATAAAGATCAGAGAAGAAATAAACAAAATTGAGAAGAATAAAACAATAGAAAAAAATCAATGAAACCAAGACCTGGTTCTTTGAGAAAATAAACAAAATAGATAAGCCTCTAGCCAGACTTATTAGAGAAAAAGAGAATCAATATACATCAAAAGAATCAGAAACAAGAAAGGAAATATCACGATAGACCCAACAGAAATACAAAGAATTATTAGAGAATACTATGAAAACCTATATGCTAACAAGCTGGAAAACCTAGGAGAAATGGACAACTTCCTAGAAAAATACAACCTTCCAACACTGACCAAGGAAGAAACACAAAATCTAAACAAACCAATTACCAGCAAAGAAATTGAAGTGGTAATCAAAAAACTACCCAAGAACAAAACCCCCAGGCCAGATGGATTTACCTTGGAATTTTATCAGACATACAGAGAAGACATAATACCCATTCTCCTTAAAGTTTTCCAAAAAATAGAAGAGGAGGGAATAGTCCAAAACTTATTCTATGAAGACATCACCCTAATACCAAAACCAGGCAAAGACCCCACCAAAAAAGAAAATTACAGACCAATATCCCTGATGAACGTAGATGCAAAGATACTCAACAAAATATTAGCAAACCGAATTCAAAAATACATCAAAAGGATCATACACCATGACCAAGTGGGATTCATCCCAGGGATGCAAGGATGGTACAACATTCGAAAATCCATCAACACCATCCACCACATCAACAAAAAGAAGGACAAAAACAACATGATCATCTCCATAGATGCTGAAAAAGCATTCGACAAAATTCAACATCCATTCAAGATAAAAATTCTCAACAAAATGGCTATAGAGGGCAGGTACCTCAACATAATAAAGGCCATATATGATAAAACCACAGCCAACATCATACTGAACAGTGAAAAGCTGAAAGCTTTTCCTCTGAGGTCAGGAACAAGACAGGGATGCCCACTCTCCCCATTGTTATTCAACATAGTGCTGGAGGTCCTAGCCATGGCAATTAGACAAAACAAAGAAATACAAGGAATCCAGATTGGTAAAGAAGAAGTTAAACTGTCACTATTTGCAGATGACATGATATTGTACATCAAAAACCCTAAAGACTCCACTCCAAAACTACTAGAACTGATATTGGAATACAGCAAAGTTGCAGGATACAAAATTAACACACAGAAATCTGTGGCTTTCCTATACACTAACAATGAACTAATAGAAAGAGAAATCAGGAAAACAATTTCATTCACAATTGCATCAAAAAGAATGAAATACCTTGGAATAAACCTTACCAAGGAAGTGAAAGACCTATACCCTGAAAACTATAAGACCCTCTTAATAGAAATTAAAGAGGACACTAACAAATGGAAACTCATCCCATGCTCTTGACTAGGAAGAATTAATATCGTCAAAATGGCCATCCTGCCCAAAGCAATATACAGATTTCATGCAATCCCTATCAAATTACCAACAACATTCTTCAACGAACTGAAACAAATAGTTCAAAAATTGATATGGAAACACCAAAGACCCCGAATAGCCAAAGCAATCCTGAGAAGGAAGAATAAAGTGGGAAGGATCTCGCTCCCCAACTTCAAGCTCTACTACAAAGCCACAGTAATTTAGACAGTTTGGTACTGGCACAAGAACAGAGCCACAGACCAGTGGAAAAGAATATAGACCCAAGATATTAACCCAAACATATATGGTCAATTAATATACGATAAAGGAACCATGGACATACAATGGGGAAATGACAGCCTCTTCAACAGTTGGTGTTGGCAAAACTGGACAGCTACATGTAAGAGAATGAAACTGTATCACTGTCTAACTTAATACACAAAAGTAATTTCAAAATGGATCAAAGACCTGAATGTAAGTCATGAAACCATAAAACTCTTAGGAAAAAACATAGGCAAAAATCTCTTCGTGGATATAAACATGAGTGACTTCTTCATGAACATATCTCCTTGGGCAAGGGAAACAAAAGCAAAAATGAACAAGTGGGACTATACCAAGCTGAAAAGATTCTGTACAGCAAAGGACACCATCAATAGAACAAAAAGGCATTCTACAGTATGGGAGAATATATTCATAAATGACAGATCCAATAAAGGATTGACATCCAAGATATATAAAGAGCTCACACACCTCAACAAACAAAAAGGAAATAATCCAATTAAAAAATGGTCAGAGGAGCTGAACAGACAGTTCTCCGAAGAAAAAATTCAGACACATGAAAAGATGCTCCACATCGCTTGTCATCAGAGAAATGCAAATTAAAACCACAATGAGATATCACCTCACACCAGTAAGGATTGCCAGCATCCAAAAGACAAACAACAACAAATGTTGGCGAGGTTGCGGAGAAAGGGGAACCCTCCTACACTGCTGGTGGGAATGCAAATTAGTTCAATCATTGTGGAAAGCAGTATGGAGGTTCCTCAAAAAGCTCAAAATAGAAATACCATTTGACCCAGGAATTCCACTTCTAGGGATTTACCCTAATAATGCAGCAGCCCAGTTTGAAAAAGACAGATGCACCCCTATGTTTATTGCAGCACTATTTACAATAGCCAAGAAATGGAAGCAATCTAAGTGTCTATCAATATATGAATGGATAAAGAAGATGTGGTACATATACACAATGGAATATTATTCAGCCATAGAAGAAAACAAATCCTACCATTTGCAACAACATGGATGGAGCTAGAGGGTATTATGCTCAGTGAAATAAGCCAGGTGGAGAAAGACAAGTACCAAATGATTTCACTCATATGTGGAGTATAAGAACAAAGAAAAACTGAAGGAACAAAACAGCAGCAGATTGACAGAACCCAAGAATGGACTGACAGTTACCAAAGGGAAAGGGACTGGGGAGGATGGGAGGGAAGGGAGGGATAAGGGTAGGGAAAAAGAAAGGGGCCTTACGATTAGCATGGGGGGCATAGGTAGGGATGTGCAACACAGAGAAGACAGGTAGTGAGTCTACAGCATCTTACTACGCTGATGGACAGTGACTGTAATGGAGTTTGTGGGGGGTACTTGGTGAAGGGGGGAGTCTAGTAACCATAATTTACTTCATGTAATTGTAGGTTAATGATAATAAAATGAATATATATAAAAAAAGAGAGAGCTACAATGTGTATGTAGCTCTCTTAAGTCAGAGAGGAAAGTAAGATGTGAAATAAGGCACAGAGAGGCAAAGTGACTTGCACAAGGTCACACAGTCACTGATCTTGACCCAGGTGTAAGCAAGACCTTCCTGTTATCATTACTGCCACGTGCCAATCCCCCAATACCTTCAGTTGGTTTGGGTGTTATCTCCTCACAAATTTAATGGGTCCAATATACATTTCCAAGGCTATGGGATGTATATACTGAAAATGCTCTAAGACCTCCACTTCAATGCTTCATTTGAAATATAAGTAAATTCCTACTGTGTTCAGAATACCAATTTTATGTATGTTTGGTCGCATTCGGTATCTTTTTAGAAAATACATATGGAGTTCGAAAGTAATTTCACGATTCCTTTTTAAAACAATGTTATAACAGTTTTTCTTGTACTACAGTTGAGCAATCATTATTGCCAATAACAATGAGCAATAGTAAGACTAATAATAGCTAACATGTAATGAGGGTCTACATGTGTCTGATATGTGCTGGGCATTTTACATGTACTATACATATGATCTTCACATGGCTTTATGAGGTAGGTACTTTAATTAACTTCACTAATAGATGAGGAGACTGAGAGAAGATTTAAAATATTTGTGTGAGGTAATATGGTCTGTCAGGAACTCATAATTAGCCCTGGAAATGCAAGTGCCTTTAGAAGCTCAGAATGTAGAGTGTCTTTGTCTCCAAAGTAGAAAATGTGGTTGGTGCCAGGTGATCCACCAGGTAGCAAAAGAAAATATTACAACTTCCATTTCTATTCACATCTTATATTAAAATAATAAGTAAGGTAAAAAAAAAAAAAGCAAATGTAAAGAATATTTACAGTTTACTTTTTATGTAAAAATGTTAAACTGTAATTACTTTTTTGGACACATACACATATGTAACAGATATAATACATACATAATGAAGGTACAAAAATCAAGACAGAAAGAGCACAAATCAACTTTTAGAATAGCAGTAAACACTAGAGAGAACTGGATCAGGGAGGCACGCAGAGAGCTTCAACTGTATCTGCAATCTTTTCCAAAGTAGAAAGATTCATATATTTATTAAAAAAATAAATAGCCCCACCAAAGGAAAGTATAGTAATATTCTTCCTCCTTCCCTAACACACACACACACACATACACACAAAACATACATACACCACACAGAGAAACAAATCATGGCAGGAAAAAAGCCTTTCTGGACAAACTGTAACACAATAGTAAAACAGGAAGCTATTTGCCACTATCTCCCAAGGTGGAACATTCAATCATCCAGCTCTTACTTAATAATATGCATCAACTTAGCATCTAACAAACCATTAAAAGTGGTTGTTAGTGAAAAATTTCTCTATAATTTTTCAGTTCACATTCAATACAATTACCCCAAGGTATTAAACAGAGCCAAACACTTGCTGCTACTCCTGACAACCAATAATCACAAGTTCTGATTTTCTAATTTAACAGAAATAACAAAAAAACTAGTTATAGCAGTTCATCTACACTAAACTCAAGGTATCCATTATTGAGCTTGACAGAGATACTCTGATGAAATATTACATATAGTAACATTCCTCTCACTAGTATGAACATAATTAGTTTTATTTTTATTTTAAATGATATTTTTCTTTTTTTATTAAGGTATCATTGATACACACTCTTATGAAAGTTTCACATGAAAAACATTGTGGTTACTACATAAAATATTTTCTCTAAAACTAGTGGTCTACGAACTTCAAACATTAAATTTTTAAAAAATAATCAAATGCCTATAGCCTAGTCTTAAAGGGAGATACTTCCCCTACCTTAAGCAAATTTAGCCTAATTCTGACTCTCAATTATTATGGGAGGCATACAATTTCTTGAAGTCTCATGCTTTGTATTAAAAAGAATTGGAAATTTTACATTCTGTTCCATAATACAGCCATATTTGTTAAAACTTAAAAATCCTTTTCTAAAGACAATTTAAGTAAAATCATGTTCTATAAAGATTACGCCAAAGTATGCTTAAGTGTTGGAGCCTAGAGTTCCAACTTGGACTTAGGTTTTACATGCATAGGCATGAAAAACATGGTATGCAACTTACGTGGTTTACAGTATTGAATATTGATTAATTCCCAGATTTGAAACCCAAAGGAGAAAGAAAAAAGTACCACTCAAATATCACTATTAAAACAAAACCTAGGAAGTTGGTAAAAACAAAAAGGATTTTTAAAGTATGTGAATTATTTGGGAAATTGTTACTGACAAACTTTGAATATGGACCATGTATTAAAGAGAATAATAGTACGGTTATCAATGAGAAATTTCCTGAGTTTGATACTTGTACTGTAGTTAAGTAAGAGAGGTCCTTCCTATTCTTAAGGCACACAAGTATTTAGGAGTAAAGGAGCATGATGCTTACCACCTATTAAATGCCTCCTCCACACAGAAAAAGAGAAAAAAAATACACACCCACAGGGACACACAGAATAATAGAACATAAAATATAAACAACTGGCAAATCTGGGTAAAGGTTATATGGGATGTGTTACACTATTATTGCAATTTTTCTTTAAATTTTTAATTACTCAAAAATTTTAAAGTATGTAAGCAGCATCGGCAGCTCCAGAACTCCAATGTAGTGTTTACCTACCAAAACAATCCACCTCTAGGTCATCATTTTACCTAATAATAAATTATTTTCAATTGTAAAAATTATTTTCCAAATACAATTCTTTAAAAAGTTGTCAATTTCTAAATCATCCCTCCTCTTTCTAGTTATGTGAAGAAATAATGTAGTTGATGTCAAAAATGAAAATGGATGTCCAAATAGTAGAGTCCAAATAGGCACAGCTAAATGTTTATAATGTTTACCTAATAGAGGTTATTCAAGTTTTTAAGAACATAATAACAAAATATTGTAACACAATTCATAAACTGTAAAGTTTAATAAGTTAAAAACTGCAGAACAAAAGTCAGAAAGTCAGTGAAGATTCCAATCCAGGCTTCACCTCCTTCCTGCGGCAAAGAAAACAGTGTTTGACTAGCAAAGAGTCTAAGAGCTACTTGTAACATGACATTTAAAACAATCCTAAACTCATCCAAGGAAGGAAGAAGCTTTTCAAATAACACAGTTGAAGCACCTACCACAGTGCTTAGTTTACAACTTAGTTCAAATCAGAAGCCTGAGCTCATCATGTATTAATGGCCATTTGTTATTATCAGACTGAATGAAAAAGAATTTCATTCATAAAAAAAGATACAGGTCAACTCCTAGGAATTTACCCTAAGAACGCAGCACTCAAGTTTGAAAAAGACAGATGCACCCCTATGTTTATCGCAGCACTATTTACAATAGCCAAGAATTGGAAGAAACCTAAGTGTCCATCAGTAGATAATTGGATAAAGAAAATGTGGTACATATACACAATGGAATATCTCAGCCATAAGAAGAAAACAAATCCTACCATTTGCAGCAAATTGGATGGAGCTAGAGGGTATTATGCTCAGTGAAATAAGCCAAGCGGAGAAAGAGAAATACCAAATGATTTCACTCATCTGTGGAGTATAAGAACAAAGGAAAAACTGAAAGAAGAAAACAGCAGCAGAATCACAGAACCCAAGAATGGACTAACAGGTACCAAAGGGAAAGGGACTGGGGAGGATGGGTGGGTAGGGAGGGATAAGGGGGGGGGGAAGATGAAGGGGGATATTAAGATTAGCATGCATGGGGGGGTGGGAGAAAGGGGAGGGCTGTACAACACAGAGAAGACAAGTAGTGATTCTACAGCATTTTGCTACGCTGATGGACAGTGACTGTAAAGGGGTTTATAGGGGGGACCTGGTATAGGGGAGAGCCTAGTAAACATAATATTCTTCGTGTAATTGTAGATTAATGATAACAAAAAAAAAAAAAAAAAGAAAGGGGGATTACTCCCTGATAGGATAAAACTAACTGTAAATCAACGATTAATGTATGCTTTAAATATCCTTAATTTTGATCATTTAAAGGGTGTCAGATGATCAGCTTTGGAAGTACATTTTTCTGATAATATTCCTTTCTCTTAAAAAAAAAAGAAAAGCAGTTCCTGTGTGGTGACCTCCAATAAGTTCTTCACAATGGTATAAAGGGCATATCAAAGTGTGGGCAAAGGATCTGTTTGTGTTTATACAGAGGATCAAAGCCCAATTTGGCTACCCAGAAAACGAAATAAGATATGATATGAAGAAGAAGTTCCAACATCAACATACTCTGGAAGAGTCATTCCAGAAGATGATCATCAAAAAACATCAACAAAGATCCTGGCGCTGTTGCAGTTGTAGCTGCATTCATCCCACTGGTTCCTGGAATTGCCATTGGAATGAAGAAGGAGATATCTAAGCTGGTCTTTGCATAGAGTAAAATAACAAATTTGACTGGATCTATACTGTTGGAACTCAACCAAGAATTAGGAGAAGTGCAAGTTGCAGCACTCCAAAATCTTGAGACTACAGACTATCTACTGTTAAAAGAACATATGGGATGTGAACAGTCCCCAGGAATGGTTTGTTTTAATTTGTCTGATTTCTCTCAAACTATTCAAATTCAGTTAGACAATATCCATCATATCATAGATAAGTTTTCACAAATGCTTAGGGTGCCTACTGGATTTCTTGGTTTCACTGGAGATGGCTGGTAATTGTAGGTCTGCTTTGGTTATGTAACTGTATTCCTATTATGTTAATGTGTGTGAGCAATTTATTTAGTAGTTTAAAACCTATACATGCTTAAGTTACTCTACAAGAAGATATGTCAAAGAAATAATTAATCTTCCCATGTTTTCTTCCGCCTGCTACTTCTATAGCTTTTCTTCTTCCTTCCTAATTACAACCCTTAAATAGAATTCGTGCCTCATATCGAATTTACCAAGTATCATAATTCTTCCAAGAGGTAAAGATACCTCAAGACAAATGCTGGGCATAGAAGCCACAGGGTATAAATATGTAAAGAAGTAAAAAACTAACCTTTTCAAACAATAAGGCTTCTCTCTCACTTACCAACTTTACATTTCCCTGTATGGCCCCGGAAGATGACTGGTTAGCCAGAGATGGGTAAGATTCCTCAAGGGAGGAACAACCTAAGACAGGCACAGTCGCAGGGGGGCCATCAGGTGCAAAATTGGGGATCAACAGAGGTGAGGCTCAGAACCTCACCCCCCCTGTTCTGAGAGAACTCTTCTGCATCTATGGATGTTTTATTGCCCTTGTCTAGCTTGGATTAACACATAGTCTACAGGCACACACCTGATCATCTACATTTGCTCTCTTACAACACTAAACTATGTTTTCTACCTTTATCTTGTATCTACCTACCACCTCAGCATTTTATTAAAAATAATAATAATAAAGAGAGAAATGTGGTATCCACATATAAATCAAGGATAAAAATCAAATGAATATTCATATTTGAACTGTTTATAGTTCATAATGCATGATCAAAACTGAAAGTTTCTGTGATGACTGCCCTTGTACTGTTCACCATGTAAGAACTTATTCACTATGTAAGAATTTGTTCTCCATGTAAGAACTTGTTTGTTATGCCTCAGAAGATTGGAGACTGATGAAAATTTGGCTTGGGGTGGATTAATGATTGTGCATTGAGCATTGACTCCCCTATACAGAATTTTATTGTTGTTAACAACCATTTAATCAATAAATATGAGAGATGCCCTCTCAAAAAGAAAAAAAAAGTACACACTTCCAATTGTAAAATAAATAAGTAACCGGGATGTAATGTATGGCATGGGGAATGTAGTCAAAGTATTGTAACGACTTTGTATGGTGATAGCTGGTAGCTAGAATTATCATGTATATAAATGTTGAATCACTGTGTTGTGCACCTGAAACTAATGTAATACTGTGTGTCAACTACCCTTCAATAAAAAATAATTGTCTACCAAAAAAAAAAAAAAAAAAAAGAAATAACCAATCTTCCCATGTTTTCTTCCATCTGCTACTTCTATAGCTTTTCTTCTTCCTTCCTAATTACAACCCTTAAATAGAATTCGTGCCTCATATCGAATTTACCGAGTATCATAATTCTTCCAAGTGGTAAAGATACCTCAAGACAAATGCTGGGCATAGAAGCCACAGGGTATAAATCTGCAAAGAAGTAAAAAGCTAACCTTTTCAAACAATATGGCTTCTCTCTCACTTACCAACTTTACATTTCCCTGTATGGCCCAGGAAGATGACTGGTTAGCCAGAGATGGGTAAGATTCCTCAAGGGAGGAACAACCTAAGACAGGCACAGTCGCAGGGGGGTCATCAGGTGAGAAATTGGGGATCAACAGAGGTGAGGCTCAGAACCTCACCCCCTGTTTTGAGAGAAATCTTCTGCATCCGTGGATGTTTTGTTGCCCTTGCCTAGCTTGGATTAATACTTAGCCTATAGGCACACATCTGATCATCTACATTTGCTTTCTTACAGCACTAACCTATGTTTTCTACCTTTATCTTGCATCTACCTACCACTTCAGCATTTTATTTAAAATAATAATAATAATAATAATAATAATAATAATAAGGGAGAAATGTGGGATTCACATGTAAATCAAGTATAAAAATCAAATGAATATTCATATCTGACCTGTTTGTTTGTAGTTCATAATGTGTGATCAAAACCGAAAGTTTCTGTGATGACTGCCCTTGTACTGTTCACCATGTAAGATCTTATTCACTATGTAAGAATTTCTTCACCATGTAAGAACTTGTTCGTTGTGCTTCAGAAGATCGGAGACTGATGAGAATTAGGCTTGGGGTGGATTAATGATTGTGCATTGAGTTCCCTGTACAGAATTTTATTGTTGTTAACTGTTAACAACCATTTGATCAATAAATATGAGAGATGCCCTCTCAAAAAAAAAAAAAAAAAAAGATACAGGTCAAAACAAATTTAGAATCATCACTAAGAGAATAAAGCCAACAGAAATTTAGCTTCCAGGCTTAAGTACTATGTACTTCACATTGAGATGACCCACTAGTCTTTTAACCATTTCCTCCCCATACCAAAATGATTCCATTATAATCAATCAGGGAAAAAAAATTAGTTAATATTACAAAATACATACTTTACATAATACATTAATCTTCATTTTATCAGAAAACTAATATGCAAATGAAATTACAGAGATGGGAATGGTCCTTTTGCCCAAAAGAAGACAATTTAAAAATACAAGGCAGCTGAAATTAGATTTGTGAGCCAACAGCCCCCTTCAAGCAAAATAAATCAAGGAACTTACTTTGCAGCAAAAGAAGGGCAGGAATGGGCTTGTGGAACTAAAGTTCAGTACCACATACTAAATCACTAAATCATCTAGAAGCAGCTGGTCTAACAGAGTAACAGGATGGCCTGCTGAAGACTCAGTTACAGTGCTGGTTTGAGACCAAATCCTCAAGCATCTGCTTTGAGTCAACAACTCATACACAATGTTGTTTTTCCCATAGTCAGAATATGCATGTCTGAGAATCGAAAGGTATATAAAGTGGTTTCTCTCACTATCATCCCTAAAAAGCCCACTAGAGGATGTTTTGCTTTCAGTACATACAACTTTGATATCTGCTGGTTTTGAGGCCTTGGTTCCCAAGTAAAGAATGATACCACAGTTTCCAATGGACTGGAAGTTGAACCTGCTTCATGATCACAGACTCTGTACTGTTAAATCAATTATTTCTCAACCTCAGCGCTACTGACACTTTGGACTAGATACTTCCTTACTTCTGGGGCTGTCCTGTGCATTGCAGGATCTTGGATGCATCCCTGACCTCTCCCACTAGATGCCAGTAACATCACCACCCAAAATCATATGAATTTAAAATACCTCTATGTTAAATGTCCCCTCAGAGGCAAAACTGTCCTCAAGTGAGAACCACTGCACTAAATCAAGAGGCAAAGAAGGGGGTCATTCTACTAGTTGATGTAATTCATCTGGGTTGCCTAGGGGATAGCAGACTATTACCACATAAGGGGGACAGGGAAGACTCTGTCTGGAATCCCAAAGACTCTGAAATGTCTCTTTAACATTGGTAATAGTAAAGTTAACAGATAACACACACACACAAAGCAGGACCATGAGGACTCAACCAGCTGAGGTCCTGAATCAGAACAAAGGAAAACACAGAATGAGCAGAAGAAAACAGTTACAGAGACAAACTACAATCTCTCAACTAGACAACAGAAGCAAGGTCTACAGGGTCTACAGTATTTAAATATATTTGCATGAGTGCATAAAATGATTTTCTTCTCTCTTCCTCTTAGTAGGTCACACAAATTTTATTAGCAAAGGTTAACTCTACAATTTAGTCTTTGGTAGTATGGGACCATGAATTTGAGGCATAATTAACACAAAATGGAGTAATTATCTGGACAGTGCAAATGCCACCCAGAGATGGATACAATGAATGTGGGACTTTGCTCCTCATTTTGGGAAGAGGGCAAGAGCATCTTCATTTTTAAAAAGAATACTTCCATTTTCTTAGACAAAAGCATAGAATATTTGTCTTTTATACATAAAATCAATTATCTATATAAAAACATGTACGGCTGCTGAGTAGCCTAAGGGGTGGACTTTGCCAAATGCTAAGTTGCTGTCTCTCATCTTCACATCTACCCTTCTGTACTTTGTTTTCTGATGGTGGCATTACTATGCAAACTATATTTCTCCTTTGCCAGCTGCCTCCCTCTTAAAGTTCTGCCAAGGGGATGCTAAAGAGATGCTGTAAGACTGGAAGAGGAACAAAGGACTTAATTCTTCCTGTTTGCTTCTTGCTCCTGTCAACATCACCCCAGCTGCATTTTTCTTTAGAATCTAATAACAGAAAGGCCCCTTACTTTTATTTCAGTTTCTAGAGGTCAACAGTGCACTAGACTATCAAATATGTTTAGCTTGACTTATGTGAGATACAATCAAAATTGTTCTTAAAAATAAAACATACATACCTCATAAAAACAACATTAATAAGCAAAAATCAATGTATTTCTATATATTCATAACATAAATCAACATTTTAAAATAATACCAGTTAAGGTAGCAATCCTCCCAAAATTTATATACAGATGTAACACAATCCCTATCAAAATAGGCTTTCTAACAGAATTTGACAAAGTTATCTTAAACTATACATGGATATGCAAAGGATCTACACTAGCTAAAACAATCTTAAGAAAGAAAAACAAATTTGGAGGACTTAGTACCTGATTTCAAACTTTACTATAAAGCTATAATAATCAAGACTGTGTGGACTAGCAAAACAACAGGCATACAGAATCACATCAAGTACAAAACTTAACTAAAAATGAGTCAGAGACCTAAGTATAAAACCTAAAATAATAAAATTTCTAGAAGAAAATATAGGAGAAAAATCTTTGTGACCATCATTAAACAAAGGTTTCTTAGATACACTATCAATAATGTGATCCTTTTTTTAAAAAAGTGATAAACTGGGCTTCAGAAAAATTAAGACTATCTGCTTTCAAAAGACTCTACAGGAGGATTAAAGATGGCGGCGTGAGAGGAGTGACAGAGGTTTCCTCCTAAAACTGAATACAATTAGAAACTTTAATTGGTGCATCTAATCCTGAGAGAGTAACAGGAAAGAGGGCGGCGAAAGACTGCACACACCTGGAGAAAAGAGCAGACCTCACTGAACAGGTACCAGTACCGCTCCCCTGCGACCCCCGACATTGCTTTAGGGGCTGAGCAGCTCCAGAATAGAGCTTCTGGACACCAGACGGCGCCATATACAAACATGAAACACCAAAGGAACCTTGTCCAGAGTAAAATTATTAATACAACTCCTGAGAAAGATTTAAATGATACGGACCTCGTGACTCTTCCTGAAAGGGAGTTCAAAATAAAAATCATCAACATTCTTGGCGAGGCTGTGGAGAAAGGGGAACCCTCCTACACTGCTGGTGGGAATGTAAACTTGTTCAACCATTGTGGAAAGCAGTATGGAGGTACATCAAAATGCTCAAAACACATTTACCATTTGACCCAGGAATTGCACTCCTAGGAATTTACCCTAAGAATGCAGCAATCAAGTATGAGAAAGATCAGTGCACCCCTATGTTTATCGCAGCACTATTTACAATAGCCAAGAATTGGAAGCAACCTAAATGTCCATCGATAGATGAATGGATAAAGAAGATGTGGTACATATACACAATGGAATACTACTCAGCCATAAGAAAAGGGCAAATCCAACCATTTGCAGCAACATGGATGGAGCTGGAGGGTATTTTGCTCAGTGAAACAAACCAAGCAGAGAAAGAGAAATACCAAATGATTTCACTCATCTGTGGAATATAAGAACAAAGGAAAAACTGAAGGAACAAAACAGCAGCAGAATCACAGAACTCAAGAATGGACTAACAGGTACCAAAGGGAAAGGGACTGGGGAGGATGGGTGGGTAGGGAGGGATAAGGGGGGGAGAAATAGGGGGGTATTAAGATTAGCATCCATAGCGGGGTGGGAGAAAGGGGAGGGCTGTACAACACAGAGAAGACAAGTAGTGATTCTACAACAGGTTGCTACGCTGATGGACAGTGACTGTAAAGGAGTATATAGGGGGGACCTGGTATAGGGGAGAGCCTAGTAAACAAAGTATTCGTCATGTAAGTGTAGATTAATGATTAAAAAAAAAAAAATGCAGTTCCTATGTGGTGACCTCTAATGAGTTCTACACAATGATATAAAGGACATATAAAAGTGTAGGCAAAGGGTCTGTTTGTGTTTATACAGAGGATCAAAGCCTAATTTGGCTACCACAAAAATGAACTAAGATACGATATGAAAGAGAACTTCCAACATCAGCACTCTCGGGAAGACTCATGCCAGAAGATGATCATCAAAAAACCCCAACAAAGATCCACGCACTGCTACAGCTGTAGATGCACTCATCCCACCAGCTCCTGGACTTGCCATGGGAATGAAGGAGATATCTAAGCTGGCCTGTGCATACAGTAAAACAACAAATTTGACTGGATCTATACTGTTGGAACTCAACCAAGAATTAGGAGAAGTGCAAATTGTAGCACTCCAAAATCTTACAACTACAGACTATTTACTGTTAAAAGAACATATGGGATGTGAACAGTGCCCAGGAATGGGTTGTTTTAATTTGTCTGATTTTTCTCAAACTATTCAAATTCAGTTAGATAATAACCATCATATCATTGATAAGTTTTCACAAATGCCTAGGGTGCCTAACTGGTTTTCTTGGATTCACTGGAGATGGCTGGTAATTACAGGTATGCTTTGGTTATGTAACTATACTCCTATTATGTTAATGTGTGTGCGCAATTTAAGTAGTAGCTTAAAATCTATACATGCTGAAGTTACTCTACAAGAAGATATGTCAAAGAAATAATCAATCTTCCCATGTTTTCTCCCGCCTGCTACTTCTATAGCTTTTCTTCTTCCTTCCTAATTACAACGAATTCTTAAATAGAATTCGTGCCTCATATCAAATTTACCGAGTATCATAACTCCTCCAAGTGGTAAAGATACCTCAAGACAAATGCTGGGCATAGAAGCCACAGGGCATAAATATGCAAAGAAATAAAAAGCTAACCATTTCAAACAATAAGGCTTCTCTCTCACTTACCAACTTAACATTTCCCTGTATGGCCCCGGAAGATGACTGGTTAGCCAGAGACGGGTAAGATTCCTCAAGGGAGGAACAACCTAAGACAGGCACAGTCACAGGGGGGTCATTAGGTGAGAAATTGGGGATCAACAGAGGTGAGGCTTAGAACCTCACCCTCCCTGTTCTGAGAGAAATCTTCTGCATATGTGGATGTTTTATTGCCCTTTTCTAGCTTGGATTAACACATAGTCTACAGGCACACACCTGATCATCTACATTTGCTCTCTTACAACACTAAACTATGTTTTCTACCTTTATGTTGTATCTACTTACCACTTCAGCATTTTATTAAAAATAATAAAGAGAGAAATGTGGTATCCACATATAAATCAAGTATAAAAATCAAATGTGTATTCATATTTGAACTGACTGTTTATAGTTCATAATGCATGAGCAAAACCAAAAGTTTCTGTGATGACTGCCCTTGTACTGTTCACCATGTAACTTATTCACTATGTAAGAATTTGTTCTCCATGTAAGAACTTGTTCGTTATGCTTCAGAAGATTGGAGACTGACGAAAATTAGGCTTGGGGTGGATTAATGATTGTGCATTGAGCATTGACTCCCCTATACAGAATTTTATTGTTGTTAACAACCGTTTGATCAATAAATATGAGAGATGCCCTAACAACAACAACCAAAAAAAAGTACACACTTCCAATTGCAAAATAAATAAGTAACTGGGATGTAATGTATAGCATAAGGAATATAGTCAAAATATTGTAACAACTTGGTATGGTGATAGCTGGTACCTAGAATTATCATGTATATAAATGTTGAATCACTGTGTTGTACATCTGAAACTAATGTAATGTAATACTGTGTGTCAACTACCCTTCAATAAAAAATAATTATCTAAAAAAAAAAAAAATCATCAACATTCTAATGGAGGTACGGAAAGACATCCAAGAACTCAGGAATGAATTCAGGTCAGAGATCCAGTTGTTGAAGAGCACGATGGAGGGTATTAAAGGCAGGTTGGATATGGTGGAGGAGACAATAAATGAAATAGAAACTAGAGAAGACGAATACAAAGAAGCTGAAGCACAGAGAGAAAAAAGGATCTCTAAGAATGAAAGAATATTGAGAGAACTGTGAGACCAATCCAAGTGGAACAATATTCACATTATAGGGATACCAGAAGAAGAAGAGAGAGAAAAGGATAGAAAGTGTCTTTGAGGAGGTAGTTGCTAAAAACTCCCCCAATTTGGGAAAGGAAATAGTCTCTCAGGCCATGGAGATCCACAGATCTCCCAACACAAGGGACCCAAGGAAGACAACACCAAGACACATAGTAATTAAAATGGGAAAGATCAAGGATAAGGACAGACTGTTAAAAACAGCCAGAGATAGAAATAAGATCACATACAAAGCAAAGCCCATCAGGATAACATCAGACTTCTCAGCAGAAACCTTACAGGCCAGAAGGGAGTGGCATGATGTATTTAATGCCACGAAGCAGAAGGGCCTGGAACCAAGATTACTTTATCCGGCAAGATTATCATTTAAATTTCAAGGAGGGATTAAATAATTTCCAAATAAGCAAAAGCTGAGAGAATTTACCTCCCACAAACCATCTCTACAGTCTATTTTGGAGGGACTGATATAGATGCAAGGGTTCCTAAAGTTGAATAGCTGTCACCAGAGGTAATAAAACCACAGTAAAGAAAGTAAACAGCTAATTACAAAGCAAATGCAAAATTAAATTAACTATCCCCAAAGTCAATCAAGGGATAGACAAAAAGTACAGAATTTGATACCTAATATATAAAGAATGAAGGAGGAAGAAAAAGGAGGAGAAATAGAAAAGAACCTTTAGATTGTTTTCTAAATGAATTAAGTTAGACTCTTAGATAGTAAGGAAAGTAACCTGGAACCTTTGGTAATCACGAATCTAAAGCCTGCAATGGCAATAAGTACATACCTATCGATAATCACCCTAAATGTAAATGACTGAATGCACCAATCAAAAGACATAGAGTCACTGAATGGATAAAAAAACAAGACCCATCTATATACTGCTTACAAGAGACTCACCTCAAACCCAAAGACATGCACAGACTAAAAGTCAAGGGATGGAAAAAGATATTTCATGCAAACAATAGGGAGAAAAAGCAGATGTTGCAGTACCAGTATCAGACAAAATAGACGTCAAAACAAAGAAAGTAACAAGAGATAAAGAAGGACATTACATAATGATAAAGGGCTCAGTCCAACAAGAGGATATAACCATTATAAATATACACGCACCCAACACAGGAGCACCAACGTATGTGAAACAAATACTAACAGAACTAAAGGAGGAAATAGAATGCAATGCATTCATTTTAGGAGACTTCAACACACCATTCACTCCAACACACCATTTTCTCCAGACAGAAAATAAGTAAGGACACAGAGGCACTGAACAACACACTAGAACAGATGGACCTAATAGACATCTATAGAACTCTACACCCAAAAGCAACAGGATACACATTCTTCTCAAGTGCACATGGAACAGTCTCCAGAATAGACCACATACTAGGCCACAAAAAGAGCCTCAGTAAATTCAAAAAGACTGAAATTCTACCAACCAACTTTTCAGACCACAAAGGTATAAAACTAGAAATAAATTGTACAAAGAAAGCAGAAAGGCTCACAACCACATGGAGGCTTAACAACACGCTTCTAAATTGTCAATGGATCAATGACCAAATTAAAATGGAGAACCAGCAATATATGGAAATAAATGACAACAACAACACAAAGCAGCAACTTCTGTGGGATGCAGCGAAAGCAGTCTTAAGAGGAAAGTATATAGCAATCCAGGCATATTTAAAGAAGAAAGAACAAACCCAAATGAACAGTCTAATGTCACAATTATCAAAATTGGAAAAAGAAGAACAAATGAGGCCTAAAGTCAGCAGAAGGAGGGACATAATAAAGATCAGAGAAGAAATAAACAAAATTGAGAAGAATAAAACAATAGAAAAAAAATCAATGAAACCAAGACCTGGTTCTTTGAGAAAATAAACAAAACACATAAGCCTCTAGCCAGACTTATTAAGAGAAAAAGAGAATCAACACACATCAACAGAATCAGAAACGAGAAAGGAAACATCACAACAGACCCCACAGAAATACAAAGAATTATTAGAGACTACTATGAAAACCTATATGCTAAGAAGCTGGAAAACCTAGAAGAAATGGACAACTTCCTAGAAAAATACAACCTTCCAAGACTGATCTAGGAAGAAACACAAAATCTAAACAAACCAATTACCAGCAAAGAAATTGAAGCGGTAATCAAAAAACTACCCAAGAAAAAAAACCCTGGGCCAGATGGATTTACCTCAGAATTTTATCAGACATACAGAGCAGATATAATACCCATTCTCCTTAAAGTTTTCCAAAAAATAGAAGAGGAGGGAAAACTCCAAAACTCTTTCTATGAAGCCAACATCACCCTAATACCAAAACCAGGCAAAGACCCCATCAAAAAAGAAAATTACAGACCAAATCCCTGATGAATGTAGATGCAAAAATACTCAATAAAATATTAGCAAACCGAATTTAAAAATATATCAAAAGAATCATACACCACGACCAAGTGGGATTCATCCCAGTGATGCAAGGATGGTACAACATTCGAAAATCCATCAACATCATCCACCACATCAACAAAAAGAAAGACAAAAACCACACAATCACCTCCATAGATGCTGAAAAAGCATTCGACAAAATTCAACATCCATTCATGATAAAAACTCTCAGCAAAAGTGGTATAGAGGACAAGTACCTCAACATAATAAAGGCCATATATGATAAACCCACAGCCAACATCATACTGAACAGCGAGAAGCTGAAAGCTTTCCTCTGAGATCGGGAACAAGGCAGGGATGCCCACTCTCCCCACTGTTATTTAACATAGTACTGGGGGTCCTAACCACGGCAATTAGACAAAGCAAAGAAATACAAGGAATCCAGATTGGTAAAGAAGAAGTTAAACTGTCACTATTTGCAGATGACATGATATTGTACATAAAAAAAACCCTAAAGACTCCATTCCAAAACTACTAGAACTGATATCAGAATACAGCAAAGTTGCAGGATACAAAATTAATACACAGAAATCTGTGGCTTTCCTATACACTAACAATGAACTAATAGAAAGAGAAATCAGGAAAACAATTCCATTCACAACTGCATCAAAAAGAATAAAATACCTAGGAATAAACCTAACCAAAGAAGTGAAAGACCTATATCCTGAAAACTATAAGACACTCAAGAGAAATTAAAGAGGACACTAACAAATGGAAACTCATTCCATGCTCTTGGCTAGGAAGAATTAATATCGTCAAAATGGCCATCCTGCCCAAAGCAATATACAGATTTCATGCAATCCCTATCAAATTACCAGCAACATTCTTCAACAAACTGGAACAAATAGTTCAAAAATTCATATGGAAACACCAAAGACCCCGAATAGCCAAAGCAATCCTGAGAAGGAAGAATAAAGTGGGGGGGATCTCGCTCCCCAACTTCAAGCTCTAGTACAAAGCCACAGTAATCAAGACAATTTGGTACTGGCACAAGAACAGAGCCACAGACCAGTGGAACAGATTAGAGACTCCAGACATTAACCCAAACATATATAGTCAATTAATATTCTATAACAGAGCCATGGACATACAATGGGGAAATGACAGTCTCTTCAACAGATGGTGCTGGCTAAACTGGACAGCTACATGTAAGAGAATGAAACTGGATCACTGTCTAATCCAATACACAAAAGTAAATTCGAACTGGATCAAAGACCTGAATGTAAGTCGTGAAACCATAAAACTCTTAGAAAAAAACATAGGCAAAAATCTCTTGGACACAAACATTAGTGACTTCTTCATGAACAGATCTCTTCGTGCAAGGAAAACAAAAGGAAAAATGAACAAATGGTACTATATCAAGCTGAAAAGCTTCTGTCCAGGAAAGGACACCATCAATAGAACAAAAAGGTACCCTACAGTATGGGAGAATATATTCGTAAATGACAGATCCGATAAAGGCTTGACATCTAAAATATATAAAGAGCTCACGCACCTCAACAAACAAAAAGTGAATAATCCAATTAAAAAGTGGGCAGAGGAGCTGAACAGACAGTTCTCCAAAGAAGAAATTCAGATGGCCAACAGACACATGAAAAGATGCTCCACATCGCTAGTCATCAGAGAAATGCAAATTAAAACCACAATGAGATATAACCTCATACCAGTAAGGATGGTTACCCTCCAAAAGACAAACAAGAACAAATGTTGGCGAGGTTGCGGAGATAGGGGAAGCCTCCTACACTGCTGGTGGGAATGTAAATTAGTTCAACCATTGTGGAAAGCAGTATGGAGGTTCCTCAAAATACTCAAAATAGACTTACCATTTGACCCAGGAATTCCACTTCTGGGAATTTACCTTAAGGATGCAGCACTCCAGTTTGAAAAAGACAGATGCACCCCTATGTTTATCACAGCACTATTTACAATAGCCAAGAAATGGAAGCAACCTAAGTGTCCATCAGTAGATGAATGGATAAAGAAGATGTGGTACATATACACAATGGAATATTATTCAGCCATAAGAAGAAAACAAATCTACAATTTGCAACAACATGGATGGAGCTAAAGGGTATTATGCTCAGTGAAATAAGCCAAGCGGAGAAAGACAAATACGAAATGATTTCACTCATCTGTGGAGTATAAGAACAAAAGAAAAACTGAAGGAACAAAACAGCAGCAGAATCACAGAACCCAAGAATGGACTAACAGTTACCAAAGGGAAAGAGACTGGGGAGAATGGGAGGGTAGGGAAGGATAAGGGAGGGGAAGAAGAATGGGTGTATTATGATTAGAATGTATAATGTGGGTGGTGGGGGAAAGGGGAGGGCTGTGCAACACAGAGAAGACAAGTAGAGATTCTACAACATCTTACTACGCTAATGAACAGTGACTGTAATGGGGCTTGTGGGGGGTACATGGGGTAGGGGAGAGCCTAGTATACATAATGTTCTTCATGTAATTGTAGATTAATGATAACAAAATAAAAAAAAAATACCCTAAAAAAAAAAGACTCTAGAAAATACAAGCCAGAAAATGGAAGAAAATATTTGCACATCACATACTCATAAAGGACTTGTATTCAGCACATATTACAAACTCTCAAAACTCAATTAATTTTTAAAAACCCAATTCTTAAAAAAATGGGCAAAAGATTTGAATATACTCTTCATCAAAGAAAATGTTCAGATAGTAAATAAGCACATGGAAACATGCTCAATATCTTTAGTCATTAGGGAAATGCGTGTCAAAATCATAATGATACACCACTTCACACCCACTAAAATGGCTAAAATTAAAAATTTTTTAAACGAAAATAAGTGTTGACAAGGATGTGGGGGCAACTGGAACTCTCATATACTAGTGTAAAATGGTACAATCACTTTGGAAAACAATGATTGGCAGCTCTTAAAAAGTTAAAGACGTACCCACCATATGAACCAGCCATTTCACTCCTTCATATTTACTCAAGAAATGAAAGTATATTTTCACACAAAGTTGTATACATGAATCTTCAAAACAGCTTTATCTGTAATAGCTAAAAACCAGCACAACCTAAATATCTATCAACAGGTGCAAGAATAGCAATTGCAATATAACCATTGAACAAAACAGCTCAGTGGTTGCCTGAGGATGGGATAGAGGTTGGAATGGATTACAGAAACTGGAGGAAACTTTTGTGTGTGATGTATGTATGTTCATTATCTTGATTGTAGCAATGTTATCACAGGCTTATAAGTATATAAAAACTCACCAAACTGTACATTTTAAGTAAGTGCAGTTTATTTATTGTATGGCAAACTTACCCTAATAAAGCTGTAGAAATTCTATTATTCTAGAATAAAAAATAAAATTCCTAAAAAGTTTCAGTAAAGTTCCTGAGAGCAGGGGCATATTTTTGTATATTTTTTCACACTAAGTGTGTATTTATCCATATTACACCTAGTTGGATGTTTTTCATTATTTCCTGTAGT
Organism: Manis pentadactyla; assembly: GCF_030020395.1. NCBI lineage: Eukaryota > Metazoa > Chordata > Mammalia > Pholidota > Manidae > Manis > Manis pentadactyla. Next base: position 145,713,692 of record NC_080022.1, read on the forward strand.
ATATCCTTCCACTTGAGACACTGTCATTCTGCCTAAAGATCTTCCTTTAGTAATTTTTATAGAGGTCTGTGATGATTAATTCTCTCAGCTTTTGTCCTTCTAAAAATATCTTTCCTTCACCTTCATTGATGAAGGATATTTCTGCTGGGAATAGACTTCTAATTTGGCTTTTTTTTTCCTTTGACACTTTAAAAATATCTTTCCATTATTTCTCAGTTTCCACAATTGTGCTCAAAAGTTAGCCATCAGTTATATTATTGGTCCTTTGAAAGTAATGTCTTTTTTTTTCCTCCCAGTTGCTTTTAAGAGTTTCTCTTGGTCTCTATTTCAAAAGTTCAATTAAGAAATGCCTAAGTGTACTTTATCCTGTTAGAGTTTACTGAACTATGTCAATCTATGGGCTGACACTTTCATCAGTTTTGGAAAATGTCTTACCATTATCTTTTCAAATATTTGCTCCACGCTAATGACTCTTCTGTACTTCTGTCTCCAATTACACATTATGTGACTTTTTACCAGTATTTTACATGTCTATTAGGTTCTGTTGCATTTTTTCCATTCTTTTTTCTTCCTACGCTTCAAACTGGATATTTTCTATTGAATTGTCTCAAAGCTTTTAATCTTGTCTTCTGTTGTGTGCAGTCTGCTATTAAATCCATCCAATGAATAATTAATTTCATATACTATGAGCTTTTTGTTGTTTTAGGTTTTTTGTTTTGTTTTTAATGTGCTAAGCACTTTACTAAACCCTGGGAATACAGCAGGGAACAAGACAGACATAATCCCTATCCCCATGGAACTTAAACAGTATATATCCAATTGACCTGTTTTTCCACTTTTTTTAAGAAAAATGAAGAGTAGGGCAGAGGTGCATGCAGTAAGGTCCTGGAGTCCTGCACCAATTTTCTAATTAGCATATAAATTAAAGCCCTTAAATATATTGTGCTTTTGATTCCTAGAATATCCATTTAATTTCTTCCTACAGATTCTAGTTCTCTATATTTTCAAAATTTTCAAATTTTATACATTTCATCCATTGTTTCCAATATTTTCTTTAGCATATTATTTTATTTTAAAGTCTTTGCTAATTTCAATTACCTATGGGTCTATTTCTATAGTTTATTTTTCTTCCTGATTATGAATCACAATTTTTCACCTTTTCAAATTTTTAGAAACTGTTCATTGTATGCTAGATATTGTAAATGAAAACTTCAGAAATTCCAGAGAACATATCTTCCCAGTTAGAGTTCTCCATTTACTCTATTAGGCAAAAGGCGAGATAAGCTGATCACTTCAATCCATTCAGGAATTAAACTATGTCAGGGCAGTTTTAGTAAGACTCAGTTCACTCTGGTTCATCATTTTCTTCAGTCTGTGTCCAAAATCAGCAAATGTCAGCAATCCTGTCCTCATCTATCTCTGGAATTTTAATTCATCTAGTCCTCATTACTTCTACAGCCCTCGAATATATTTTATAGCAAATTTTAAAAGTTCATCCAGTTTTTCTACTTGTTGCAATAAATAGTATAAATAACTGTACTATGACCCAGAAACTGAAGCCTCCCTCATATCATACAGCAATTCACAAATCCACGTTTATATCAGAATGATCTGAGATTTAAAAAACTACAACCCATCGTCCATAGGTGGGTTGGAACTTTAGAACTCTTTGATGTTCAGTAGGGCCAAGAAATCTATACTCTCAACAAGAATCTTGAGTGATCTGGTAAAGCTGGCATTTCTAAAAGAACTAATGTGCCTGTACCAGCTGTCCCCCCTTTTCCCTCCCACAGAGCTCAGCACTGATAAGGACATTTAAGAAAGAATGTACACTACATACAATAGACAAGTTGATAGAAGAGTATGTGAGCAACAGAGCTGCTGGTCAGTTATGGGAGTACCTGTCCAGGATGGGGTAGAGAGAAAACATCCATTCTCTCCTCTCCCTGCGTTCCTGGTACATAATTGGTCAGGTGTCTGCCAGTTACCAGAGACCCACCCACAGAGTTCCTCCAAGTGCTAGGAGCATGCGAGCAGGGAGCTTGGAGTACAGTGGGGGAGAGGAGGAACAGAGAAGCCATGGAGTCCCCAGTGATCCTGAAGGATTCAGCTCATGCTGGGGAGCAGAACCTGTAGCCAGCCTGGGGAGTGCATTTGAGCCAGCCATGTGTACTGAGCTGTCTGTGACAGCCATGGGAATAAATGGAGTAATCCCCTTTTACCCCCAACTTTTTTCCCTTGCCTTTATTTGGTCTCAACAAATTCATAAAGAACTTGCCCTGGGTGGGGAACCCCCTTCTCCTGGAGCTACAACCACCACTGCACCAAAAAGAAACAACCAAGATGGTGAAATGCCTTGAAAATATGTCCTAGAATAAATGGCTGAATGAATAATCCTCCCGCCAAAAAAAAAAAAAAAACCTTAAGGAGTACTCGACAACTGTCTTCAAATATTTTTTAAATAAAGGGACAAAATTATTGTGAAGAGTTACAGAGGATAAAATTAGGAACAACGAAGAGTCAAGGAGGTCAAATTCCAAACTTTTCTACTCTTCCCACTCTTCCATAAAGCTCATGGCTAGTGCTACTTACTAAAAAGCCTTGCTTACAGATTTGAAGAATACTATTAAAATGTCCCTATAACCCTAAGCAATCTATAGATTCAATGCATGCCCTATCAAAATATCAATGTTATTTTTCACAGAACTAGAACAAACAATGTAAGAAACCATAAAAGATCTTTGAAATATAATGAATTATAAGAAATACATATTTGGTCATTCAGATGCCTTAAAGTGAAATGGGTGTCTTGCCACATCAATGAGAGACTTTTGGACCCCCACCCAAGTGTGGGAGCTGGAGGTTGAATCAGCCAATGACCAATGATTTAGTCAATCATGACTATGCAATGAAACTCTCACAAAAACCTGTGCCCTATGTATCTCTTCATCTGGCTACTAACTTGTATTCTTTACAGGGTCTTTTATTAAACTGGGAAATATAACTGTTTTCCTGAGTTCTATGAATAGCTCTACAAATTAACTGAACCTTAAGGGGAAGGTCACTGGAACCTCCAATCTGTAGTTGTTTGGTCAGAAGCACAGGTAACAACAGCCTGGGGCTTGTGACTGGTGTATGGAGTCAGGGAGGGTGGCTGGAGGGCAGTCTTGGAGGACAGAGCCCTTAACCTGGGGAATCTGATCCTGTCTCTGGGCAGACAGCATCTGAATTGATTTGAGTTCTTGGACATGCTGCTGGTGTTTGAGACTACCTGGTGTTGTACATGGGAAGATCCCATCCCACACACACATGCACTGGAATCGGGTCAGGGAACCCAAACAGAGTTTGTGAGGGAAATCAACCCCAAAAAGCCAAAGCATATATATATTTTTTATCTTTTGTTTTGCTTTCTTCTTTTAAAGCCAAAGTATCTTGAGAAAGAATAACAAAGGTAGAGGGAGGTATCATACTCCCTGGTTACAAACTATACTACAAAGCTATAGTAATCAAAATAATATGGTACTGGCACAAAAACAGACACACAAATCAGTGGAACATAATAGAGAGTCCAGAAATAAACCCACATGAAATTGTCAATCATTTCCATTTTAACCAATGGAAAAGGAGGCAAGAAAATACAATGGGGGAACAGATAGTCTCTTCAATAAAAAGTATTGAAAAAACTGTACAGCTACATGCAAAGGAGTGAAATTGGACCACCTTCTTACACCATATACAAAAACAAACTCAAAATGGATTAAAGACCTAACACCATAAAACTCCCAAAAGAAAACACATGCAGCAAACTCTGGGACACTGGTCTTGGCAATATTTTTTGGATCTGTCTGTCTCCTCAGGCAAGGGCAACAAAAGCAAAAATAAACAAATGAGCTTACATCAAAGTAACATGTTCAGTGGGGCCAGGAAATGCACAGCAAAGGAAGCCATCAACAAAATAAAAGGTAACCTATTAAATAGGAGAAGGTATTTCCAAACGGTATATCTGAAAAGGGTTAATATTCAAACTATATAAAGAACTCACACAACTTAACACCAAAAAAAATAAATAATCCTATTAAAAAATGGGTGGAGAACCTGAATAGACATTTCTCCAAAGAAGAAATACAGATGGCCAACAGAAACATGAAAAGTGCTCCACATCGCTAATCACCAGGGAAATGGAAATCAAAACCACAATGAGGTATCACCTCACACCAGTTAGGATGGCCACTATCCAAAAGACAAAAAAAAACAAGTGTTGGCAAGAATGTGGAGAAAAAGGGAATCTTCCTACCCTGTTGGTGGGAATGTAAATTGGTGCAGCCACTGTGGAAAGCAGTATGGAGGTTCCTCAAAAAACTAAAAATAGAAATACCATATGACCCAGTAATTCCACTTCTAGGAATTCACCCAAAGAAAACAACATCCCTGATTCAAAAAGATATATGAACCCCTATGCTTATCACTGCATTATGTACAATAGTTAAGTTAGGGAAGCACCCTAAGTGTCCATCAATAGATGAATGGATAAAGATGTGGTATATACACAACGGAATATTATTCAGTCATTTAAAAAAAGGAAATCCTGCCATTTGTGACAACATGGATGGACCTAGAGGGTTATTATGCTAAGTGAAACAAGCTAGGCAGAGGAGACAAATACCATGTGATTTTACTTATTTATGGAATATAAAAACAAAGCAAAACAAAATGAATAAAATAGCAGTAGACTTATTTAGTTAAAAAGATTAATATGATCACATGACTTTTCAATTCATTATATCAGAGGCCTCAGTGAATAATGCAAGTTCCAGGACTATTTTGTGGATTGATAACATAGAACTTTATAAATAAGTATGTAACACATAAAAAAATGGATTTATAGTCAATGAAAGAGAGGGGCAGGCCCATTCTGTTCAAATCTTTCAATACCACACTTGACACCATTTCCATTAGGGGCAATTGTATATGCAAGAGGGGAAAAAAACAGCCAAAAATAAATAAAGGGCACATAAAAAAATAAAAAAATAGCAGTAGACTCATAGACACTGAGAAATACTGGTGGTTACCATGGGGAAAGGGTTGGAGTGGGTGGGTGGGGAAGGTGAGGGAGATAAAGGGGCATAAAAATTGTCATAATACAAGTTGGTCATGGGAATGGTAGTACAGCATGGAGAATATTATCAGTGGTTCTGTAACATCTTCCTATGTTGACAGTAACCACCCTAGTGGGGGTGAGGATTTAATATATGGGTAACTGTTGAACCACCATGTTGTATACTTGAAACCAATGTAAGATTGTATATCAACCATACTTAAATTTTTTTAAAGTGGTGTGTTGAAGTCTCAAAAAAAAAAAGTAACTTGACCAAGGGCTACTAATAAGCAGTGGTGAACTTCAAACCCCAGCAGTCTGATTTCAGAATCAGCACACCTAATTACATACACCAAAATTTTAACTATGATTTAAGTCCTGGTATTTTAAATGGCCTTTATTTTTTTGAGATTTTGCTGCATTTTCATGTTTCTACAATGACCATGAATTACCACTGTCTTTTTTGTTTTTGTTTTTTTAATAAATGTCCAAGTAGAGGTTGGACAATCATCTGTCAGGGCTATTGCGGTAGCAGATTTAAATAATCTGAGATTCCTTTTCACAAAGAATCAGTGACTTATTAGCGACTGGAATTATTTTTTTTCAGTCAGAGGACTGGTTCTAAAAAGTGAAACAAAAATCAGTACATTTTAAGAATTATAAAAGTTTTGGATTGTCAGATCATATTTCTCCTATTTTGCAGATAATGAAACAGCTCAGAATTTAGATTTACTTAACATTGCAAAGGTAGTTCGTGTGAGGGCAGGAAACAGAGCACAGGTCTTCACTGACCTTTGTTGCCAACATCTGTCCAAAACAAAACCTTTTATCTTTCCCATTCCTTACTGTCAATTCAGTTATTTGAGGCCAAAAACTGAAACGTAACAGGAAATACAAATGCTTCTATTTCCCCCCCTTCAGACTAATACCCAAAAGGAATTAAGATCTGCCTGGAACATAGGGGCATAACATTTTCCCAGCCCTGAGCTGAGACATAACTAAAGACACTGGTAAAGTCTGGAGAGTTGGAGAGAGACTCCAAAACACAAGATGAATGATTTTGGCGTTGTTATAGGATGAGGGGAAAAGCTGACATTGACAATTAGTTAAAAAAAAAAAAACAAAAAACAGAAATACCCAGAAATCCATTAAGACAAGGCATTCATATACCACCAAAGTTTAAAAGGTTGCCTCAAATCCTAAGTGGGATATTCTTAGAGTATGAAAACCAACCTTAACAAAACTGGATTGTGAAATGCCAAGATAAAAGAATGAAATGAATACCTAATCTCATATTTATGAGTTGGTATTCCAGTTGGTATTCTCACAAATTCTATTCTCTCCCCTTCAGAACTCAACTCTCCTCACCTAAAAATAGGCAGCAAGTATAATGCCATGCTATAAAGCTAAATAACAGGGGAACAATGCTAAAACTTCTAAGAGCCAGAGAAGCTTTGATAAGATAAGAATGGCAAATAATGAATTCGATTAAAGTTAAAACTTATGTCTATTTCTAACACATGACCAACCTAAAAGATTTCAGACACCCTCATATGAACATTAAAGGTACATCTCATCTTTGAGTGAAGAAACAACACTGCCTTCCTCACTTTATATTTTGTGCTGTTCATAAAATTTAGACTTTCTATAAAGCTCTATTTATTGAAAAGTTACAACTCTAAGGATTAAGACGCCCACACTGTAGTTTAAACTCAATTAATTACATGTCCTATTATTGTGAACAAGTTGCTTTGCTTCTTGAGTTTTATTTTTCTTCATCCAGAGTAATAATAACACCAGACTGTATAATAAGAATCACCACACTATAAAGAAGAGAGAAAAACCATAGCACAGTATGATTTTTATGAATATTTACAGCTTCCTTTCATGTAAGAGTCACACCAAAAACACTAACAAGCCCATGATGTAAGCTGGGCAGGTATTATTCCCATTTTTACATTTTACATTACCCGCATTTTACAGATGAAAGCATAGAAAGCTGCAGTTCAGAGAGTTTACATAACTTGCCCAAGGCCACCCTGAAAGTTGCACAGTCAAAAGTGGCTCTTTCTCTTACCGCATACTATACTGCCATCACAAATTTGAGGTACTAAGAATTGTTTCCTCATGCCCAAATTACTGTGCAGATTACCCAAGGAAATCTGTCATCTATTAAACAGGAAAGGGTCATTTGAGATTGTTATGAGCCATAATTACCCACAAGGTCACTATCTCGGTATAAAACTATGACTAAAAATAAGTTAAAAGTCCTTTAAAGTAAATTTCTTAAAAGTCCTGCTATTTACTAAATTAACTTCATGGCTCTTGCACTAAGTACATCACCCTGCTTGGGAAATGTGAAGTGGACAAGTAAAGGACAAAGTAACATCAGGAAAAGTTAAGTGAATTCTTAAAAGTCAATAGGATAAGACAAAGCTATAATACAAAATGAGGCAGGCAACAGCTTGTAGACGGCAGTGATAACCCTAAGCCCAACAAAAAAAGTACCAGACTGTGATTTAAAGAAAATATGCAATCTGGAAGTTTGTACCTCATTATTGCTTCTATTAAGTAATTAGTACCATTTATAGTAAAAATACATAAAATTTTAGAGGATAATTCCAATTCTTAAGAAGGGGTTTCCTATTACTTTGGGGCTTTCTTCTCTCAACAGAAGCTCTTTTGATGATACAGTCAATGACACAAAAGCCACTCTCAGGGATCAATGAATGTAACTGTAACAGGCATGTAACATTTGAAGTGGTCAAATATGCAGTCTACTGTAGGTACCTTATGAAACTTTCATGAGGGCACTATCAATCCCAGTTATTTATGTTCTGCAATATTAAAATTTTCTGTACCACAATCTCTGAGATTTCTCTATTATATATTGAAGGCTCTACCAAACAGAACAGGCATCTACCTCAGAGAGATCGCTGGTTTAATTAGGGACCATGGCAATAAAGCAAATAGGGCAATAAGCAAATATTTCAGTAAAACAAGTCAAAGAATTTTTGGTCTCCCAGTGCATATAGAAGTTATGTTTACACTATTCTGCAGTCTATTAAGTGTCCAATAGAATTATGTCTAAAAAAGGATTAGAAATAATTTATTGCTAAAAAATGCTAACCATCATCTGAGCTTTCAGCAAGTTGTAGTCTTTTTGCTGATGGAGAGTCTTGCCTCAATGCTGCTGACTGATCAGGGTGGCGGTTGCTGAAGGCTGGGGTAGCTGTGGCATTTTCTTAAAGTAAGACAGCAATGAAGTTTGCTGCATTGATTGACTTTTCCTTTCCTGAACAATTTCTCTGTAGTATATGATGCTATTTGATAGCATTTTACCCAAGCAGAGCTTCCTTCAAAATTGGAGTCAATCCTCTTGAATCCGGACATTGCTCTGTCAACTAACTTTATGGAATATTCTAAATCTTCTGCTGTCATTTCAACAATCTTCACAGCATCTTCACCAGGAGTAAATTCCTTCTCAAGAAACTATTTTCTTTGCTCATCCATAGGAAGCAATTTCTCATGCATTAAAATTTTATGATGAGAGTGCAGCCAATTCAGTCACATCTCAGGCTCTGCTTCTAATTCTAGCTCTCTTGCTATTTCCCCATCTGCAGTAGTGGAATTACTTCCTCCACTGAAGTCTTAAACCTCTCAAAGTCATACATGAGGACTGGAATCAACTTCTTCCAAGTTCCTGTTAATGTTGATATTCTGACCTCTTCTCATGAATCAAAAATGTTCTCTAGGACATTTCTCACAAATGGCATCTTGAACAGTGAATCCTTTCCAGAAGGTTTTCAACTTAACTTTGTCCAGATCCATCAGAAGAATCTCTAGCTATGGCAGCCAGTCTTATGAAATATATTTCCTGAATAGTAAGATTTGAAAGTCAAAATGACAACTTGATCCATGGGCTGCAGAATGGATGTGAAAACAACAGATATGAAAACATTAATCTCATTGCACATCTCCATCAGAGCTCTTGGGTAACCAGGTGCATTGTCAATCAGCAGCAATGTTTTGAAAGGAATCCTTTTCTCTCAGTAGTAGGTCTCAACAGTAGACTTAAAATATTCAGGAAAGCATGCTGTAAACAGATGTGCTGTCATCCAGACTTTGTTGTTTCATTTTGAGAGCACAGGCAGAGTATATTTAGCATAATTCTTAAGGGCCCTAGGATTTTGTGAAAGGTAAATGAGCATTGGCTTCAACTTTAAGTTGTCAGCTACATTAGCCCCTAACAAGAGAGTCAGCTTGCCCTTTGAAGCCAGTCACTGACTTCCTAACTATGAAAGTCCTAGATGGCATCTTCTTCCAATAGATGGCTTTCATCTACATTGAAAAATTTGTTTGGAGTAGCCACCTGCATCAATTATCTTAGCTAGATCTTTTAATAATAATGCAGCTTCTACATCAACAGGGGCTGTTTCACCTTATACTTTTAGGTTATGGAGATGGCATCTTTCCTTAAACCTCATGAAATGAACCAACCTCAGCTAGCTTCCAACTTTTCTTCTGCATGTTCCTCACCTCTTTCAGCCTTCACTGAATTTAAGAGATTTCGGGCCTTGCTTAGAATTAGGTTTTGGGTTAATGAAATGTGCTTGTTTCATCTAACCAGACCATTAAAATTTACTCCCTATCAGCAGAAGGCTGTTTTACTTTCTTATCACTTGTGTGTTTACTGGAGTACCACAGCACTTTTAATTTTCTTCAAGAACTTTTCTTGTAATTACAACTTGGCTGTTTGGCATAAAAGTCCTAGTTTTGGGCCTATTTTGACTTCCAACATGCTGTCCTCACTAAGCTTAATCATTTCTGGCTTTTGATTTAAAGTGAAAGACCTGCAACTCTTTCTTTCACTTGAACACCTAGAGGCCACTGTAGAGTTATTGAATGGCCTAATTTCAATATTGTTGTGTCTCAGGGAATAGGGAGGCCCAAGAAGAAGAGGAGAGATGGGAATGGCCTGGTGGAGTAGTCAAAACACACACATTTATCAATTAAGTTGGCTGCCTTATATGGGCATGGTTCATAGTGCCCCAAAATTAGTTGCAACAGGAACATCAAATATCACTGATCATAGCTCACCATAACAACTATAACAATAAAGAGAAAGTTTGAAATATTGTGAGAATTACCAAAATGTGACTCAGAGACATGAAGTGAGCAAATGCTGTTAGAAAAATGGTGTGGATAAACTTTCTCAATTCAGGGCTGCCACAGCCTTCAAGTTGTAAAAAACACAGCATTTTCTAAGTGCAATAAAGCACGATAAAATGAGATATACCTGTATGATACAGAAATTTACACATTGCTGAAACCTTAAATTTAGTTCACAGTCACTACAAAGTAAAACACCTTAACTTTTCTGTTCTGCAAGGTCAAAACAAATTTTGTTTCTTTTTCTCTCCACCCCCAAGAAAATGGGGTATTCTAAAAGATGTCAGGTGTAATAAGCCAATGCTTTTATAAATATAAGTCAATGCTCTGCGGGGAAAGAGCTTAAGATGCCCATATTCTACTTCAACATTGATTCTAAGCCTTTTAACAGTTTAAGCTGACCACAAACCTCCCCTTCTACTTTAGAATATTCTCCTCTTTAAACTTCCTTTACAAAATGAGCCTTCCTATACCTCCCTCTACCCTGTCTTGCACACACAGAGACATACACAACCCCCAGTAAAGAATAGCTGGAGGCCTAAGGAACACATATGCAAAACACATTTTTAATTACACATTCCTCACCCTTAAGAGCATGTTGTTATAATGCAACAAAACAGTTTATACAGAACCCCATAACATCACATTTGAAGGCTAAAACAAAAATGCCTGCATAACTTTAAGAACAAAAATGCAAAAATAAAGCATGCTTACTACTGGATTATATCACCAAACTTTCCTTTAAAGACAGAATTCTCCATGCTAAACACATAAAAAAGAAGGACAATAACTAACAACAAGAACAGGAAGAAGATTTGAGAATCTGATTTCCCACTGGTCAAAAAGTCAAATCAAAAGAAGTGTAGGAATATACAAAATCAAATGTAACAATATCATTGCCACTTCACATAATACCTCATGATACTTTTCTATTACACTCTTCAAACTTGAAGAGCTATATAATACACATGCCACAAATTAGACTTTAATAAAGCAAGAAAACAGATCAATTACAGATAGTCATATGTTATACATAGATGTTCTCAGCACCCTAAGTATTTTTAAGTGAATGCTAAAGCAAGGAACATAGTGGCCAAGGTACATTTCAGGGAAGTAACCTTTAAAATGGATAAATCCCCCACATTTAGTGAAAACACAGTAATCGGTAAGCTATAAAGAAAATTAATAAATATGACACTTGAATAGCTTTAAATGTTTTGAAATATTTTACATTCTACCAGACCATTGCAAAAAAAATTTCCTTACATAAAGACTTACCACTAAAAGTAAATGATAGGCACAAGAACAGACCCACAGACCAGTGGAACAGAAGAGAGAGTCCAGATATTAACCCAAACATATATGGTCAATTAATATATGATAAAGGAGCCATGGACATACAATGGGGAAATGTCAGCCTCTTCAACAGCTAGTGTTGGCAAAACTGGACAGCTACATGTAAGAGAATGAAACTGGATCATTGTCTAACCCCATACACAAAAGTAAAATTGAAGTGGATCAAAGATCTGAATGTAAGTCATGAAACTATAAAACTCTCAGAAAAAAACATAGGCAAAAATCTCTTGGACATAAACATGAGCGACTTCTTCATGAACATATCTCCCCAGGCAAGGGAAACAAAAGCAAAAATAAACAAGAGGGACTAAATCAAACTGAAAAGCTTCTGTACAGGAAAGAACACCATCAATAGAACAAAAAGGCATCCTACAGTATGGGAGAATATATTCATAAATGACAGATCCGATAAAGCGTTGACATCCAAAATATATAAAGAGCTCACGCACCTCAACAAACAAAAAGCGAATAATCCAATTAAAAAATGGGCAGAGGAGCTGAACAGACAGTTCTCCAAAGAAGAAATTCAGATGGCTAACAGACACATGAAAAGATGCTCCACATTGCTAGTCATCAGAGAAATGCAAATTAAAAACACAATGAGATATCACCTCACACCAGTAAGGATCACCACCATCCAAAAGACAAACAACAATAAATGTTGGCGAGGTTGTGGAGAAAGGGGAACCCTCCTACCTGCTGGTGGGAATGTAAATTAGTTCAACCATTGTGGAAAGCAGTATGGAGGTTCCTCAAAAAACTCAAAATAGAAATACTATTTGACCCAGGAATTCCACTCCTAGGAAGCTACCCTAAGAATACAGCAGCCAGTTTGAAAAAGACAGATGCCCCCCTATGTTTATCGCAGCACTGTTTACTATAGCCAAGAGATGGAAGCAACCTAAGTGTCCATCAGTAGATGAATGGATAAAGAAAATGTGGTATATATACACAATGGAGTATTATTCAGCCATAAGAAGAAAACAAATCCTACCATTTGCAACAACACGGATGGAGCTAGAGGGTATTATGCTCAGTGAAATAAGCCAGGTGGAGAAAGACAAGTACCAAATGATTTCACTCATATGTGGAGTATAAGAACAAAGAAAAAACTGAAGGAACAAAACAGCAGCAGAATCACAGAACCCAAGAATAGACTAACAGTTACCAAAGGGAAAGGGACTGGGGAGGATGGGTGGGAAGGGAGGAATAAGGGAGGGGGAAAGGGGGCATTACGATTAGCATATATCATGTGGGGGGGGCACAGGGAAGGTTGTACAACACAGAGAAGACAAGTAGTGTCTTCTACAACATCTTACTACGCTGATGGACAGTGACTGTAATGGGGTATGTGGGGGGAACTTGGTGATGGGGGGAGTCTAGTAAACATAATGTTCCTCATGTAATTGTAGATTAATGATACCAAAATAAAATTAAAGAAAAAAAAAGTAAGTGATAAATCCAAGATCACAACGGTATTTAATCAGATCTGAAACTTGATTCAAAAACAATGCTAGCTTTGTGGGAGGAAATATAAATATTTACAAGTTCCTCCTTAAAACTCTTTCTTTAAAAAAAAAATCTATTCCTAATTCAAATATTTCTTATATTATATACCTAGCCTATTATTAACACTGAAAAATTGGCTATTTACATTTAAAACAAAACCAAAATAACCTTTTAGCCAGTCTACCTTTCAACCAGGTATCACATAAAAGGCATTCTATCAATGACATATTGTATGCTGGTTAACTGTGCTGGGCACTGGGATGACTATATGAGAAATCTAACAGAAGCTTCTTGCTTTTCAGAAAGTTTACACACTATCTGGTAAGAAGATAAGAGAAAAGAAAACAATGCTAAGATATATTCAACCAACCCTCCTGTGGAGAGAAACCATGCACAGTCGTCTGTAGAATCCCAGGTGACAAGTACACCAGGAAGTGAGACTGCAGTGAGTTTAGTTTAAAAGAATTTCATGAGAAAAATGAAGTTTGAGCTGCACACTGAAGGATGGACAGGAATCAGAAAAGCACAAAGGAGGAATGAAAGCATTCAGGCAGGGGCCAGCATAAACAAAGGATGAGAAGCAGGAATAAGCATGATAACGAACAAAAGAGACGGAGCCATATGTTCCTGCCTGGAACATAGGTGCATAGTGAGGCATAATGAGAAATAATTTGGTGAATTAAGTGGGGTCAGCTCCCAACGACTGTTGTGACACAAGGAGATGCTGTTAAAATATAATCACTGAATATTTAAACTAGAAAGAGAACCTTAGTGATTTTCTAGTCAATTCTTTCTGGCAGGAGGAAATCTAGGACCCATAGAGATCTAATGACTAGTATAAGGACAGAGGAAGTAAGTCACACAACAAAACCCAGACCTCCCCTTTTTGGAACCCCAGGCCAGTGATGAGCAGCATGGTATAACAGAGAAAGCACATCTGTCTAAGGATCAATGAGAATATTGATATGTAAGGATCTGCAATCACACATACAAGATAAATCTTGGGAATTGAGGAGACTGGTTTCCAGAGGAAATGGGACACCATAGTGACATTACAGTTGAGCAAAAACCACTATGTTTTGCCACAGGAGTCACTTTCAAGAAAGCAGCAATCCAGAAGGAAAGCAGAGGCAGAAGCTAGTTTTCAGAGTTATAAAGGAAACGGATGGATAAACAGCAGAGGCAGCAGGTATCTGGCAACAAAAGGAAGAAAAACACTGATCCACAGACAGAAAGCTACAGACCAAGTAAACATTTAAGAGAAAAAGAAACCTAAAAGGTGAAGGTGAGAAAGAAGGAGCTCACACAGGAAAGACTAAATAGATGCTAGATACAGTGAGGGAGGGAGAAAGCCCAGAAAACTGAGGACCAGTTGGAAGAAATGTTTTTAAGAAGATGAGTTCCAGAATAAAGAATAAGCAATTTTTTCTCACTCACCACAAAATACCCCCACCAAAAGAATATTCATTTTCAACTACTTACAGGGCCTTATAAAAATGGCACACCAGGCTTTAAGAACAAAGCTAAGAGATTTTTTTTTTTAATTGAACAGCTCCAAAATCTTACAAATCTATCTGGCTAATTAATATGTGGCTTGCAACTTCAAAGACATTTGACAATCATTTTATACTGTGAGTTTTATACCACATATTCAAAGGATATGCAATTGGCATTCAATTTACAACTACCACTATGCTACTACTACAAATCAGTTTATTCTTTAATATGTTAGTTTTTCTTTTTATATACTGTTTTCACTTAACCAGATACAGAAAATATAACTGCTTAAATGAACATATTTACAATAAATCATTTGGGATACCTTTTTTTTTTTAAGCTTCAAATAACCAAGGTGTTCTGCTCCCTTTCAGAAACAAAGCCCTACTGAGACTTGGCGGGGTATGTAACAATGTTCTAATTTGTTAAGTAACCTGGCTAATGAGCCACAGTTTAAAACTGCATACCTAAAATTTGCTGATTTCAATTTAGAGACTTAACACCTTGAAGGCAGATGAAACAGCAGCTGAAGATAGAACAGATACGTTCAGTTTTCTGGCTGTCCACTTTGGAACTGCCATTTCCCTAATCAAAAAGGTAATTAGTTTTAAAATTGGTAAGAATTGTTCAATTTAGGCCAAAAAATATTAGGTATCGGTGCAACACCAGCAGGTTACAGAAATTTTACCCACTTGGAAACAAGGACTTGAGCTCAAAACATCAAGATGGAACATACACTTCTTTCAACTGGGTCTGCAGCACCAGGTTGCTAAGCAACACCCATCAAAGCACAATATATAATCAGCAATGGCTAGTAATGCATTTCTGCTTTAATCACCACAAATATTATAAGTCCAACTAAAACATCAATTCAATCATAAACAAAATTGCCATCTTTAGACCTGCTCTACAGCTCAACATACAGGTCTTAGCTATAATAAAAAGCAGCATCCTGACTCCCCCTGAACCATGTGAAACAAAGTACTGACAATATAACTAACATCTAAAACTTTTAGAAATAGTTGAAACACTTAGGACTCTGATACAAATATCTCTCATCACAAGCAGCGCTTCTTTTTTCCCCTCAATAAAAATGCAAACTCCTCTCTCCTAACTATACTTAATGGATTATTACAACAATTCCTATGGGATATTTATCGATAAGTGTATTCCTAATTGTCCAGCATTCAATACTTTTCATACTGAAGCTCTTGTATTAGGTCTGTGACATGACCTTGGAACATCATTTAGTCTCTGTGCACCTCAGTTTTCTTACTTTTCAACCTCAAAGTAACTTTAATTTGAATAATGCATTTATTACTTCTATAATAAATTAATGTATAAAAGTACCTTATGTTAAACATTGAAAACCCTTATACTTTGGCATCGCAAAGTCGATGGGCTTTTACCCTTTTAAGAGGAAAAATGTGAGGAATAATTTGTCCTATGTCTCTTTTTATATTAACATATAAAATGCTTCTGCTTAAAACTCTTATGTCCTTAATTTTTAACAGATGGTGCTAAGTTTGATTCCACAATATTCGTAACAAAGCAAACAACAAAGCCTGAGCTCTTTTAACACCGGGGATAAAAACAAGGAAACATTTACTTGCATTACTGGGCATATTATCAAAATCATTCCTCTTTTAAAATTTAGAAAATTCTTTTTCATATGGGGCAGATAAACCTAAATATCAACAGGTAAGAATGAAGGAATAAAGTTTAAAAATTAATTGGAAAAAATTTCATAATTAAAAAAATTTGGTAACAACAATTATGGTGTGAAGCCTTCAAATTCCTACATTCTGCTTCTGCTGTCCACAAGGTTCAGCTTTGGGATTCTTCTGTGTGTCTTTGAAATACTTTTTTTAAATTATTCCGAGAAAGTCTTTTCTATCAAGTATTAAATCTAATTATCTACCACTAATACAATCCAATACATGCAGTAACATTTTACTTCCTCAGATAGATTAGTAGATGGCTTAGATGCTTTTTCTGGACGTAGAAGAATGGGTGAAACAACTTTGTAGTTTCTTTTCAAATTCCTTCTCAATTCCTCTGCCTATTCCCAAATATCTTTCAGGTAGGTCAGAAACACTGTGAATCCTGTAAGGAAATGTTTATGGATCAAATAAAAGCAGATCCCTCCCCTGGCCCAGCTTATGAATATATCCAGTAAACAATGAAGGACTCAATCTTCAACAGTTCCCTCATCAGAGAAAGCTCTTGGTAAAAGCGCAACTGCCAAAAGCACCCTCTTTAAAGCATTCCCAACTACCTACTGCAACACAAAGTTAAGCTAATTCCCACTGACAAAGGGCTACGTGTACATTCATTCTGATTAGCCTCAGGATTTAGTGTGTGAAGCTCAGGGAATAAAAAAGGCACCTCCCCAAGCTACAAAACTTTCTTTTTTTTTCCATCCCAGATATTCTCAATGAAAGTTCTCTTGTCAACCAAGAGGTGAGAGTTAAAAACAACAAAACTAGCAGAATTATTGGCTCCAGGACCACATCCCAGCTGTCCCTGCTCTCTGTTGTCAGTGGCTCAGATGCAGTTTCCCACTTTCCTTTCAGCCTTCTCCCCTTATCCCCAAGAATTCTCACTCAAGAAGACAATATTTATATTCTCAGACCGCTGGCAAAATAAAGGGATGAACTGCAATTATCAAGGAAGGAAAAAAGGGGAAAATATTTCAGAAGCATAGAGAAACAAGAACCATGGTTTCCACTGCAAATGGCAATGTAAAAAGCCAGTCCTGTGTCATCAGGACAAAATCAGCATACGAGGGGCTGCCCGTGAGGGGCAACAAAAAGATGTGCAGTGTGTGCCCTTGGAGCTCTCCGAGCTGGCTAAGACGATGGAGCAGAAAGTAAGAAAACCTGTGCTTTCCCGGCTCTCTTGTACTCTTCCCCGTCCAAGAGAGGAAGCTGAAGAAACTGGGGGAGGGGCGGGATGTTATCGTATTAGGGGTATACTAGACGGGCCTTAGGGTTCCTTCAGTTACTCACCCCAGTTAGGAAGTCCACTGAGGGGAAGAGGAAACCCCTAAATGCTACCCACCTCCGTTCAAAAAAAAGGAAAAGTAAGGGGGATATGATTAAATCCAGATGGAGAGCCCCAGAACGCGCCCCCAGGTCACTCACTCCTATTAACAAGCGGAAGGGCTGGAATAATGGGGATGGAGGGTCGGAGGGGTGGTGAGGGAGAAGGCCCCACCCCCCGACTTTGGGTGGGAAGGGGAGCCCGAGCTACCAGCCGTCCCTCTCCTTCCCCGCACCTCCCCCCAGGCCACCCCGACTTATGCCCCCTTCCTGTCCTCCGGAGCCTGAGGCTGCCGCGGGGGAGGCGGCCGCTCCTTCTCCCCTCACCCGCCCCGTCCCCACCCCCACTCCGCTCCCACCTCCCGCCCGCCACGGGCCCGTTACCTGCTCATCGAAGCGGCTGACCACGGCCTGGACCCATTCCACCGGCCTGTGCGCAGCCATGTCCTCCCCGCGGCCGGGGGACGGCGGAGGGACTGGTCGGCCGGCGCCCGGGCCGGGAAGAGGGCGGGGAGCGGGGGCTGAGGTGAGGGAGGAGGCGAGGAGAGGGTCTGAGGAGTGCAGGCTCCGAACGTTCCCACGGGTGTGGGGATGAGGGGCCTGCGCCGAGCCGGGAGGGGGAGAGGGGAAGGGGGCGTTGGCAAGGAGGCTGGGGGGAGGGGGCCGGGGAGGGGGATCCGGGGAGGGGAGGGGGCCTCTTGGTCGTCCTCCCCACTAGCGCCGTCTCCCCACAGCCATCACAGCCCGAGACGCCGCCATGACACCCCACCGGAAGTGGGATCCTTTCCACGGCCCGGGGAGAGGGAGCGCGAGCGAGCTAGAGATTGAGAGCGCGGCTGGGAAAGGGGAGGCGGAGCGAGAAGGAAGGGGGACTCCGCGCATGCGCCCGCGCCGGCTGGTTTCATTAATGAAAAAGCAAGTTATCTTGGGGGTGACGTCACCTAACTCCTCCGGGCCCGGAGGCGCGCGTCCCTCGTCGCCGCTGGGCTCACTTAGGCTCTGGCTCTGGGTTCATCCGACGAGAGTCGAGCTGACCCGGGAGCATTCGCTCCCATCCCCACGGCCACATAAGGCCCCCGTCCCCCCAGGCCTCTGGATTTGGATTGCTCCCCGGATTGAAAGTTAGGGCGCCCTGGAGCTACCGTTTCTCCCGGCGCGCCGAACTCTGCCTCTGCTCTGGGGAGTTTGTACAGAGCCTCTCTCTGCCTTCAACTCTTAGACACAGCTTCAGGTGTCCAGGGCCTTTGTAGCTCCTTTGGACGGCTGAGAAAACAAAAATTAAGGCCAAAGAGAGATCCAGTGATTTTTTTTTTTTTAAGCGCTGTGCTAGACCCAAAGGCAGTCAACTTATTCAGACTCCGGAATCCCATTCCAGACTTCCTCTGCTGAACTGATAGGCGCCCAAGTTAAAACTTTTGTACAATCGATAGTAGATTTAAGTTTCACCGTCCTCAAAAATTCAAGGGTCTCGCATACACTTTTGACTCAACACACTCATCGTCCCATTTAAATCTTTCATCGAGGAGCCTTTCCAATTGGTATCATTACTCTCATCTAACTGATAAGGCTAGGTCACAGAAGTTCTAAGATTTGCCTGAAGTCGCAGATTTGGTAGGTGGCAGAGTCAGACCATGGCTCTCTTGAAACAAGTGTTCCCTTGCCCCTAATGGCAGAGTTGAAATGATTTCTGGTGAAATTGGTCACGAAATTGGTTTTACAGAAAGAGGTTACATCAAAACAATGGATGATCTATCTCCATTTGACATGACTTTTGCAATGGGTTGTCCTTACGTTTATCATTCTTAATGCACTTTACTTAGACTAATGTTAAAATGAGTTTACACATTCTAAGCACATACTCATTAACAGCCAGTTAGGCCACAAAAAAGGATATTAACTGGGTGACAAGGCAGAGCAAAACTAGAATTTTAGTTTACCCCCAAAAATCCACAATGTCAAAAACCCATGTACAGAGAGAGAGATCTGTGAGAGAAGTTTCCAATCTCTGCCAGCTGGTGAGTGTCCAAAATACGTATTAAATTAATTAATATTTCATCCCACTAGAATTGAGGACAGGGTCTGGGTAGTTCTCTAGTCCATTCTTTAAGGCTGCAACATGAATACGGCTAGTGTCTTGAAATGATGTTGGAAAAGATGGTGACAATATTGAAGAAAAAAAATGAATATTACCTGAATGTCCATTCTTCCCCCACTAGAACCCCTGAAAGAGCTCCCACCCATACCCCCAGAGAGTATCCCAATACCTCTATTTCCCCACTAGCCTTCCAGACCTTTCCTTTTCTCATACTTCCTCTGAAAGTTCCTAATTACTTTCTTGTTGCCATGCCTCCTTGCCTATTACCCTCATCTTCTTTGCTAGCCTGCATGCAACTGCCTAAACCCTCAGTACCCTTTCCTCCAGCAGCATTCCATTGCCGAGAGCCCTCCATATGTCTCTTTCCTCTTCTCTGGTTCTCCTGATTTCCCATTCCTCTTTAACTCTAAGGTATGACACGCAAACTTCAGGCCTTGGCCCTCTTCTCTCCTTGTTTTACTCAGGTTCCAGCTGGCATTAATTCATTAATTCATCCTAGTCTGCACTTCCTGTCCTGTTAAGCCCCCAACCTCCCACCCCAACTCTATGCCAAACCTCTAATTACACTTGGAGGTCTAGACTTCACTCCAGCTTCTTCAATTAAATTCATTAGTTTCCACCGAACCAATATTAAGTGCCCAAACCCCTATTATATATACCATGCACTGTGTTAGGCAGTGCTTAGTATAGGAGGTAATGCAAAGAAGGTAATGCACAGAGACTGGTGAACTAAGGAGCACATTCCCCCATTTAAATGGGCAACTGTCACTCAACTCCACTCAATTACTGCCATGGGGAAATGTTGACACAGTGTTGCTAGATCTTCTGGTTACTCAAGAGAAGCTGGAGATCTGAATTTACCTATAAACTCTTCCAATTTTTACATAGTGGCAGCCAATTCACATTTTTTAAAACACTGTACAGCCAAACAAAATACGTCTGCTATCTGAATTTAACTCGTGGAGCACCAGTTTGACTAGCTCTGGTCTAGAGGAAAGACATGGGCTTCAGAGTAGAGTAGAATTAGATGTGTGTCCTAACATCCCCCATTCTGCATTCTCCAACACAACAGGGGATTCAGGGAAACTACCAGTGTTTGGTATGGTTTTAAACACTTCTCACCCATTTGTCTTCTGTTTTGTGGTCACACAACAATCTCTGCCAACTTTTTCTTCAAGTGTCTTGTTCCAGTAGCATTCTCTCCACTCTGCCCACTCCCCCAGCATACCAAGAAGCTCTCAGCTCCTCAGTACTGAGGCGCCCATTTCCCCAGCTGCTGGGAGTGTTAGTGGCCAACAGCTCTCCACTGAATCCCTTTCTAGGCACTTCCCCCAACAAGAGAGCTCCCTCAAGCCAGATTGCATGAGCCCCAGGAGAACCTGCACAAATGACTGGTAAATGCAAGCCTCAGAGTGGGCCACCCTGAAGAGTTCTTCCTGTGCCAGAGCCCCCTTACTGGATCAGCTCCCAAGGGGTCAGGGGAGGCCTTCACTGTGACTGCATTTAGTTCCACTTCTCTTTCTGCTCAATCCTACTCCTTTTGCTCCTGCACAGTGTTGATCCCAAAGGTATTACCTAATAAACTTCATGCTTGCAAATCTCCATCTCAGACTTGGTTTTCCAGAAAATCTGAACTAAGCCAATTAGTCCCATGAGTGTGGTCTGATCCAGTGGAGCTGAATCATCCCCTGGCCAGCTGACAGTGAGGCCCCCAGGTAAAGCCCCGATAGGTCCTGGCATGCTGTAGCTGTACACAGTTACAACTGTCAGCAGTGGTGATGACATGGGACAGATGGGAGGTAATACTGGTACAAGAATGCACTGGTAGATGCAATCTACCAGGCATTTTGAAAATATGGGGGAAATAACAATTTAAGAACCTTGGGATTGTGCATCTTTTGATGAAGTAATATATGCTCTGGAGAAAAACAATGAAAATTTGAGGGTGATTCACCACCAATTAGAGGCTAAGGATGAAGTGGAGTGCCTCCTTAGTAGCATATAAATGGAGAGGGGAACTCAAATAGCTGAGGATCAGATCCAGGACTTAATTATAAGAGTAGTAGAACTGCAAAAAGGTTGAATTCTCAGCTCTGGCAAGTCTTTTATGCCAAGGTAAGAGCCATGGTTGGGAAGAAGTGGGATCCTGACACTTTGGACACCTTGGGGTACCTGGATCAATGCACTTGAAAAGCTTGAAACCCCACATCACCCTAGACAGTCTGGATTTGTAGAAGTGCCCCACCTCCCTTGCTTGAAAGTATCTACCTTACAAGGCAACACACACCCTCAGAATCAATCAGCATCTTTCCTTCTATCAGACTAGTAACTAAATAACCTGAAGAAATGCTAAACCTGACAAAGGAGGAGAGGCACTATATCCTAAAGGAGCTAAAGGACCTAGCTAATGTGCATATACCTACCTGCCAAAGTGGGAGCATATGTACAGGACTCGGTTGCCAAGGTGCCGAATTGGAGAGAGAGGGACTAGGAGAGCATAACAGTAGACAAAGTGGAGTTTATTGGTATGAGATGTTCCTGTACTACAGTATTTACATCCTGGCAAGGACCCCAGGAGATAGTGCTAACCACTAGGATGCTAGGATGGCTGCAGGAAGCTTGGAGAAAGCAATAGCTCACACTAGGTAAAATAGGCCAGAGCCATCAAGACAGACATTAGAAAAAGGGAGTAAAAGACTCAGAGAAGTGTGGGTGCTAGAGTGGCTACACTATGGACATCCCACCAGCTGACTGTGTTCTGCCATTTATGACAGCACTAAGGAATGCACCAGTAAAGGGACATCACCATCACTGAGAAGCTCAGTGGCAGCTCCCTTCTGTAGCCCAGGGCTGATAGCAGACAGTATTGTTACAGAGCTAGGCTCCCTGATAGCAATAGGCCTGATAGGATCTTGAAGAAACAGAGAGCAGAAGCAAGATTAAGCATTGTTATGAGTGGCAAGATTAGAGTGACAACATAGGGGACTTGACCCACAGAGAGCTAAGGAGATAGTTAATAGAACACTGTGTACCTTGAAGAAACTGACATGGGCAGCCAACAGGGTTCAATGCGTGCACCTTTTAAAACTCAAGGAGGGATGAGAGGAGGCTGAGGGAACCTATCCCAGTAAAAAGCCGCAGTCCTTTGCCTGGTATCTGGACCTTAGCCAATTTTCAGCCCCAGAACCTAATGACGAAAGGAGACTGTGTTCCTGGTGAGTATATATGATAACAAGTCCTCTGGTCCTTCCTGAATGTATGATTAGAATCATACATTTATATCAATGTATGATAGACATACTTGGTAGTTGGCAGAAGCCCCATATTAGTTCCTTGGCCCGTGGAGTAAGTGTTGTCATAGTGGAGAAGGCCAAGTGGAAGCTTCTGAAACTGCCCACCCCCTACCAACCTAGCCAAGATTCTACATTTTAAAAAACTTTTATCCCCTAGAAGCATGGAAGATAATCAAGTTCATGTACAGAGTGGCCACTGTGGCAGGTATGGGGACTATGTATGGGCCCATGCTTTGGGGCTGCTACTCAACAAAGCTGATTTAGCTGCAGATGCCACCAGGTGCCCAACCTGCCAGCAACAGAAACCAAAACTAAGTCCCTAATATGACACCATCCCTCCAGTAAACCAACCAGCCCATTGATGGAAAATGGACTTCTTCCACCCTTGGAAGGAGCAATCATTCATCTTGACTGGAATAGACACACATTCTGGGTATGCATTTGCTTGCCCACAGTGCTTTTTGTTTGTTTGTTTTTGTTTTTTAGCCAGCACCACTGACTAAAGGCCTACAGAAAGTGTGGCCCACAAACATAGGATCCTATATAACATAGCATAAGACTAAAGTAACTTTCACAGCAGAAGAGTTATACACAGCATTCAGTACATGACTGTGATAGCTATTGGTCCTGCAGCATACCACACTAACCAGAAACTCCTGGCCCAGTAGGATGATGGCATGGCTATTTGAAGGTACAACTGAGGCCAGCTTAGAAATGACACACTGAGAGGATGGAGTACCATCTACCAGGATGAAGAATACACCCTACCCAATGACAATTATGTACTGCTATGTTCCCAGTGGCAGAATTCATGGATCTGGGAGCTGAGGGGGTAGAAGGAGTGACCCTGCTTAACATCATCTCCAGTGATCTTCTTGAGGAATTTGTGCTTCCCATCGCCACAACTCTGAGCTCTGCAGGTCTAGAGATCCTGGTTCCCAAAGGGGTATATTTCCATCAGGGAACACAGCAATAGTCCCATTAAACATTAAGCTGTGGCTACCTCCCAGTGACTTTGGGCTGCTTGAACCAAGACACCAGCAGGCAAGGAACAGAGTCACTACCTCCACAGGGATAATTGACACTGTTCATCAGGAAGAGATAGACCTGCTATTGCACAATAGGAGGCAGAGAAGTTAATGTTTGATGATCCACTGGGGCATCTCTTGTTACTCCCTTGTTCGGGTATGATGGTAAATGAACAAGTGCAGCAGCCACACCTGAAAAGGGTGTGGTGACTAGGGACTTAGACTCTGCCAGGGATGCGGATCTGGGACATCTTGCCATGACAGCCACTGAGAGTAGCTGAGATTGTTTAAGATCAGAAGAATCTAGAAAGGATAGAGAAGGGGGATGATTAATTAAAGTCTGAAGACCAATGATGGTGACACTAGTGGGGGCTATAATTCATCCTACTAACCTTACTCTTGTAAGTTTCCCCAGGAAAAGAGACCAACAAAAATCTTGTGGGATCTAACTATTTCCAGAACTTATTATATGAAGAAAATGACCTGAGCAGTATCAGGGTTAGACAATAGTGGATGCCATGGTGTCTACTTCAGGATGGAAGCCCTTATTCCCCACCCCCACCTCTGCTGCTGGAAGTATTAGTAGCTGAAGGGTGACTTAGACCCTCTCCAGGAACTGCCATCAGTTGAAGAGAACCACTTTGCTCAAGGTCATACCTGTGTCCCACAAGAACCTACCTGCAGTCTAGGAAACCCCACTTATGCAGGGGTCTAAAGGCCTGGCCCCTTTGCCTCAAGGGAGAACTACTCTGAAGGGCCTTCCCAGCTCCAAATATCCTTATGGGATTGGCTGAAGCCTTTGTTGCAGCTATGTCTTAGTTTAACTTCTCCTGCCAGTGCTGCTTCCTTGATCCCCAACAGGTATTAATCCTGAAGGCACTTCGCAATGAACTTCCTGTCTCCGTGTCTCCATCTCAGAGTTAGTTTCCACCTAAGACATCTGGATTGTAATGACAGCACTACCTCTCACTAGCTATGAAGCCTTGGGAAATTAGTTCACCGCACTAAGCCTCACTTTCCACATCTGTAAGTGGGACAATAGTAAAGTACCTCTTCATAGCTGTCATGAGACTTAAGTGAAATAATACTTACAAGGGGCATGGCACAGTGCCTGGCATCTAGTAGGTGTTCCCAGTTGGGGAGAGAAATACCAGTAAAACTGGAATAGGAAAGATTCCGCTTGACTCCTGAAAGGAGAAGGAGAATAGCAGTAGAAAGGACGAGGAGAATCTGCTGTGCACACGTGTGTTAGAGGGGGTTCAGGGAGCATTTAGGTGAAGAGAAATACAGCACACTGCCAATTGGCTAGCATCACTCTTTCCTTCCTGATTTTGTTCTAAGGAAACAATATGCCCATTAAAAAATAAATAAACAAACAAAAGTCCTTACCTTTCCAGACTCTCTTTCTGCTAAAGAGCCAACTGACCCAATTCTGCCAATGAGATATAAGCGAAACTCTACTGGGTGGAGTTTCCAAAACACTATTGTTTTCCTGATTAAAAAAAAAAGACTCAGCTGGCATGCATGAAGCTTTTGTCATTTGCTTTCATTTTTCTCCTTTTTCATGCTGAGAGTACAGATTCAAAGCCTGGAGATGAAGCAGCCACTTTGCAGAAGATGGTAACTAAGGAAGCCTGTGTCCCTGACACTTCCTCAAGCAGTGTTACTGGCCCTGGAGTTCTGGTTACATAAGGAAGATGAAACCTCCATTTTGTAACATATGTATGGACAGGTTTTAGTTACATGCAGCTGAATGTAAACCTAACTGATACCAGTGGGTAGTAAGAATTGGAAAGAGACAGGGCATAAGCAGCTACTGAATGGAGACCTAGAGGAATAGCAAGAGGTGACTTTCAGGGGTGTTACTGTGCATTGTAAATTGACCAATGTACATAGGAATTACCTTTGTTTTTGGTTGCTAGGTTCTTATGCTGAATGCACTGCCACCCCAAAACTGGGCTTCGTGAGGTCTAGGACTTATTTGGGTTATTTATCATTAAATAAATATGTCATCATAAGTAGCAGTAGTACCCTTAGAACTATTATAACAAAGCACTGTAATAGGAACATTGCAGGGGGGGCCTCTAAGAGAAATGAGAGAAATGGACTCTACAATGCCTTCACTCTTTTTATCTGAGCCTGAAATTATTTTTCTTCTTTCTATCCTTTAAAGCCCACGTTAGCCAGACAAAGACCAATGCTATATGGTATCACTTATACATGGAATCTAAAATAAAAAAGTTGAACTCCTAGAAACAGATTTAAATTGCTCAAAAAGTACAAACTCTTAGTTTTAAGATGAATGAGTTCTGAAGATCTAAGTTACAGCATGGTGACTATAATTAATAATACTGTATTATACACTTGGAATTTACCAAGAGAGTAGATCTTAAGTGCTCTCACCAAAATAAATAATAAATAGATAGGTAATTGTGATTATGGTAATCATTTCACAGTGTATATGTGTATCAAATCATCCCATTGTATACTTTAAATATATTGCAATTTAATTTGTTAATTAAACCTCAATGAAGCTGGGGCAGGGGGAGGAAGCCTGCATTGTCCTTCCACAGCTGCACTTGCCCTGGCCAAACCAATCCTCACACCCAGACCTTTAAAGCACTCATAGTCATCTTATCTTCCTCTCACATGTGCTAGGCCTCTAGCTCCTAGCAATACCAGCCACAGGAGAATCGTAATAAATTTATTTTGTATGACTAATCAAAGTGGAACAGCTAGAAACAATTAATTACTGGCTCATGTTACCAACTGCCAAGATAACAAAAGCTGCTATGAAGATTCATCCTATGTGAGTATTCTGGTCTAGTCAGTAAGGTGAGTTATAAACAGCTAAGAAAGAAATGTTTTTCCTTCAGTCTTTGATGATATAGGTAGTCCCTCAAACTTTAGTTTCAAACTTATAGTCAATTGATTGGTAACAAGGAATCCAGGACAACTCAATGAGAAAGAATAGTCCTTTCACCAAATGGTGGTGGGACAACTGGATGTCCATATGCAAATGGACCCCTATCTCACACCATATACAAAAATTAACTCAAAATGGATCAAAGATCCAAATGTAAGAGCTAAAGCTCTATAACTCCTAGAGTAAAACAAAAGAGTAAATCTCCATGACTTTGGACTAGGCAATGGTTTCTTAGATGTGATACTAAAGGAAGGCACTGAAGGGAAAAAAATAGATTAATTGGACTTCATTAAAAAAAAACTTTTGTGCTTCAAAGGATTCCATCAAGAAAGTGAAAAAACTACTCAAAGAATGAGAAAATACTTGCAAATCATGTCTGATAAGGGATTTGTATCTAGATTATACAAAGAACCCTCACAATTCAAGAATAGCAAAACAAACCAACCAATAAAAAACAGGCAAAGGATATGAATAGATGCTTCTCCAAAGAAGATACACCAAGGGCCAATATGCACTAGAAAAGATGCCCACCATCTTTCAAGCCATCAGAGAAATGGAAATCATAACTACAATGAAGTATCACTTCATAGCTATAAGATGGCTGTCATGCAAAAGACAAGTAAAAATGTTGCCAAAGATGTGGAGAAATTGAAACTCTTATACACTCCTGGTGGAAATGCAAAGTAGTGCAGTCATTTTGGAAGACATTATGGCAGTTCTTCAATGGATTAAACATGGAGCTATCATCTGACCCAGCAATTCCACCCCTAGGTATGTATCCAAGAGAAATGAAAATAACATGTGCACACAGATTTGTGCATAAATATTTATAGCACATTTATTCACAATAACCAAAAAGTAGAAACAACTCAAAGATCCATGAACTGATGAATGGAATAACAGTATGGTATAACCATACAACAGAATATTATTTAATCATAAAAAGGAATGAAGTACTGAAACCTGCTATGACACAGCTGAGCCTTGAAAACATGCTAAGTGAAAGCAGCCTCCAAATATGACATATTGTTTAGATGAAGTGTCCATAAAAGGCAAATGTGGAGAGATATGAAGTGAATTAGTGGTTGCTTCAGGATGAGCAGTTAGGGAGAAATGAGGAATGACTGCTGATGGGTGTGAGGTTTCATTTTGAGGTGATAAAAATATTCTAAACTCTATTGTGGTGATAGAGGCACAACTCTGTGAATACACTAAAAACCATTGAACTGTAAACTTTAAGCAGGTAAATTGAACCAGATGTGAATTATATCTCAACAAAGCTGTCAATTTTTTTTTAAGTAACTCTCCATTGTTCTGGCAGGCAATATGAGAAAGGGACAAATCCCACTGTAGATTACAATGGGAACTAGGGACATCAATGGAAAGGGGAAGCACCTTGTTAATGAAGTTTTCTCCTTAATTAAGGACTACTCAGGAGATACTCTTGCACCTCATCTAATAAGTTCTGAAGTTACTGACACAACCACATCTGCTGTAGCTCACGTTGGAGGGAATAGCAAAAGGTATCTGAATACAGATGTCCCACACTGTGGGACAACAGCAGGGCTGGCGAGTCAGAGGCCCTCTCCCAACTCCTCCCACCCCTACCTGGTCTGCAGGATGTGTGTGTCCAAGCATGGCTGACCTCAGGAATCGTCTGGAGAGAGAAGGGGGATGGAGTAGATCCTTCCCAGTGGTTTTCAGTGAAGTGAAAAGGTCTCCCAAGAGTCTTGTAGAAGATGCTTGAGAAATGGGACACTCAGGGCTGGGCCTCAGGAGAATCCTCCACCCCCACCCTGTGAAGGCCGAACCCTCTGCTATTTTTCCCTTGTGGTTCTGGGAGATCAAATTCCCCAGGAGCTTTCACCTGTTCTCTGCTAAATGTCAGTACCCTTTCCAATTGTTCCAACATACCAGTAAAGAGACTTGTTTCTGTCTGCACTGTCCCTTTACCGGTATGTGTTGGTTGTGGCGAAGGGGAAGGAGACATGCCCCCTCTCCAGCTCCAGAAGAAAAGACTAGACTTTTCTATTAACACCTGCAACACGCCTCGAATTGGAGTTAGTGGACCACGGAGAAAACCGTGGTCCTCAGCAGAGCTGGGAGCAGTGGGAAACAAGCTTGTGCTGGACGGTGGACATCTCAAGATATGTAAGGCCAAGCTTTCCATTTATTCCTATGTGCTAGAAGAAGCTGACCACTGGAAGGTTTACTTTATATCTCTATTTTACATTTACAAAAAAATGTAAAACATGTCTACAGAGCAGCCAGAAGGCCAGGTTGGCTGGAGTAAAGGCCTACTCTAAGAGAGCAAGAGAAACAGAGCTATGCATAGGACCTGTCTGGTCAAAGCACCAGAGGCCTGGCTGAGAAATTGGAACTCAACTGCCCCAATGTACAATGAATGATTGTTATCCAAGTACAAAGCCACTATGTCCTTAACCTTGTATCTCAGAAAAGAATACACTTTTTATCATCTGTAGAAGCCTAAGACAAGCTTCATCTTTGGCATTAGAAGGCACCTGACAGTTTACCTAAACAGAAGTAAGTGTGCTAGAAGGATACCGGTGGTCACAGAATGGGTGGGGAGACTGTGTGACCAACCCCAGGAAATAGGCAGAACCAATGGAGATGAGTCAGCAGGAAACCCAGCCAAAGACATGACACAAGAACATCACTCATGCCCACAGCCGCTAGCCAGTCCGCTCCACAGGCACTGCTGTGGTGCTTCCAAGGGTTCCTGCGTCTCTGCACTGTCACTCCCTCCATAACATGCCGGAGCATCCCACTGGCTGGGCCAGGGGGCAGGACACGGGACGTCTGGCCCCTCTTAGCTTCCTTAGGCAGGGGCCCTTTCCAACAAGAACTTCTGAAAGTGGAATTCCCATTAAATAGGGCTGAGATTCCAGTGCTGCACAGGAAAAACAAACACCAAGTGTTCACAGTTTGGGAACAGCTAAAGAGGGGACTAATTTTTCTATCTTCTTCCAGTTGTAATTCAGAGACATGACAGGTGTTTGTTTAAAGGGCATATTTAAGATCCAGACTATTCAATTAGTCTTATACAGTACTTTGGGGAGCAGTATAGGAGAGCGGGTTAAGTATGGCTTGAACTCAGACCAGACCTGGGTTTGAAGGCCAAGTCTGCTGTTTCCTACCTGTGGGCCTGGGGGCAAGCAAATTAGTCTCTCTGAGCCTGTGCTCATCTGTAAAATGGGGTCA
Source organism: Manis pentadactyla (assembly GCF_030020395.1). Lineage (NCBI taxonomy): Eukaryota > Metazoa > Chordata > Mammalia > Pholidota > Manidae > Manis > Manis pentadactyla. The sequence continues at coordinate 145,743,929 of NC_080022.1, forward strand.
GTATAGTATCTGCCTCCCAGCTTTTGGACTTTGAGGTTTAAGTGAGACAGTGCCTGTGAAGATCTTATGAGTGCTTGGCACTTGGGAAACACTCAGTAAGTATCAGCTGTTAATGATCATTGAGTGACCTGACATAAGGTATGAGAAATTAACATGGTCAGTAGGGCCACACATCATGGGGGCTTTGGCCTCACTTTAAGTCCAAGCAGTTAAAGCCACACAAAAGTAGAGGGATATCCAGATGCCCACAGATATATACTCATATTTCCCCTCAATTCCTCTTATTGTTTAAGGGCATGGGCTTTGGTAGTAGAGATTTCAATTTGAATCTAAGCCTGACAGATAATTGCCGGTCACCTCAAGTGAGTTACTTAACTTTCCCTAGCCTTCCATTTTTTAATTGCAAAATGGGAATAGAGAGATCTACTCCACAGCAGTGCCGTGAAAAGTAATTATTTAAGGTGCTTAGCACAGTGCCTGGTAGGTGAGAAGAGTCCTCCTTATTATTCACTGGTCCTCATGGGCCAGGAGAGAAATAACACCTCCCAAGAAGATTCACTTCCTTCCATAACACTCACCACATGTAAGTTTTTCTCTTTGATGTTTTTTAAGTCATCTGGCAGTGATTCTTTGGGCTACTACAAGAAATTTTGTTAGTCATCTTTCCCCACCCCACCCCACCCCCCAGTTTTACTGAGATATAATTGATGTACAGTTTTATATATGCTTAAGGTATACTGTATAATGACATACATATAATGTAAAGCAAAGGCCACAATAGGTTTAATTAATGTCCTTCTCTCATACAGTTACAAAAAAAATTTTTTCCCTTGTGATGAGAATTTTTAGATTTTTAAAAATCTTATTGATGGTAAGAAGTCACACGTGGAAAATGCTAGTGTTTTTAAATAGCTAGCACAGATCACTGCCAGCATGCCCAACCAAGGGTAAAAGCAGGTCATTTCTCAAAGTATGTGCCTGTGGATAAAATGAGAGTTCCTGTGGCCAGGATTCTCACCTGGCCATGGTTGACTAGCTCACTGCACATCTGTGGGCAATACAGGGCTGTTGACTCTATAAAAAGAGCCCCGCCCAGTGCTCTGGGCACGACACAGTGGCAGGGCTGCAAGGCTGCAGGAGAGCTGAGCAGGGGCTGGAGTGGTGGCAGCACCGAGGACAGAGGCCTGGAGGCCGGCTGTGTGGGACGGCTCTGTGGACAGAGGGGCCCAGAGGCAGAGACCGGCTTGCTGCATGCAGTCTTGCTCTGAGTGAATGGGATTCTAGTGACTGACCTGCCACCTGGGATTAAGTTGGGTATAACCCTTTCACCCCAAGAACGTTTTGCTGTCATTTCTTTGGTCACATTGAATCCATACTGAACTTGCCCGGGGCTGAAACCCATTGGCAAGGCAGTGCCGATGAACTTTCATGAAAAGAGATGCTCCTCAGGCAAGGGTGCTGCAGTCACCTAAGTTTGGTAAACATGACTCCATTGAAGGAATTGCAAGGTACATCAGTTTATTAGAGGTTCTTATCTGAACTTATCAGAAGAGGTGCTATAAACGACCACCACCAAAAAAGGAGAAAAAGAACCAGTGTAACAAGATCATTCTAACAGCATGAAGGGACAAAACCCTTCATCATGAAACACTAATAACACACTTCGCTAGATGCTGAGATAGCCACTGTTAAAGAAAATGGCTCGCTTTTGCTCCCTGTATAGCAGACCTTTACTCCCATAGAGTCCCAAAGTGGTAAGGACAAGTGTGAACGATCCCCATGTATTTCCGAGCAAAGCAAAATTCTCATAGGTATGGTAACTATATTTTAGAACTAAAAATTGGGACTATTTTAAAGTAGTGGTAGCTTATTAAATTCAGGGCAAGATTTTCTGCACAACCCTAGGCACATAGGAGGGGTTCGATCATTGAACTGAGGTTAATTTCTTAGGAAGGTCAGTCTCCAAGTTTATTTTAACCCCTTCATTTTACTTGCCTGTCTCACATGGACACTCTAAGTCTATAGGGGATGAAAGTTTGTATAGTTAACTTACTAAATAATCAAATGCTCCAACATTACATAAAGAGTGATTCTGGGTAATTATGACCAAAATGCTAAAAAAATGAGAATGAAAATAAACGATCAGAGTGAGAGGAGGAAAGATGTAAGTCATATGGAGGGAAAAGAGCTGAAAAAGAAAAGGGAAAATAGGAAGTGAAGAATCCGCATTATCAATATGGTTATCCACTATGTGCTGCAAGCACTGTGCTGGGCAGCTTAAAGGCAACACAACAATCCTGTGAGTTAATTGTTATTATCTCTATCTTATAGGTCAGGACAGTGAGATTTAGAAAGAAAGGTTCACAACAATAAATTAGAACCAAGATTTGACCCTAAACTCTCCAACCACAAAGTCTGTACATTTAACTATGGTGCCAAATTGTCATAAGGTATATAAACGACGTTTATAAGGTAAGATAGTATTTTCTCATATAAATAGTGTAGTAATTAGAAGTAATGTTCTTGACTCAGGACTAGGAAGCTAATACATTTTTGACACGTTCAGCAATGCATCAGAAAAACATACAGCAACTAGAAACATCTCTTATAAAATGTAAAATTATACTCCACACATGAGTTATATGCTCAAAAGACTTCAAAGCCCTTAAAAAAATATGCACACAACATAGTAATAAATATGGCTGCATTCTACTGTATTATAAATTTCACCTAAAATTAATATGTAAGCTCTAATACACATTGAATTAAAGGTCATTGAAAGCCCCCTTGGACTTTAGAAAAACTTTTAGAATGCTCAAAGAGGCCAAGTGTGTTTAAAAAACTGCCCAAAGAAATTTTGTAATTTGCATTCTACTTTTTTCATTATATTCAAAATTATGTCATTTGGTTCAGTCCTACACTTGACACTCAGTTGACAGTCATATTCTGAGAAGCTATATAAGTAAAAATAAGCATCAGAAAATTCCTCAGAGAAAGGCTTTGGCAGGCAGGCAGGTAGAAGACTGTATCCTAATTATGGTGCATGTGTATGTCTGTGTGCAGGCATGTATGCACATAGTTTGCATGTGCACATATGAGTGGGTGATTATACGTGTTAGCCTGTGCATATGTGTGTTTTTGCGCATGTGCGCACTTGTGGGTCCATGTGTGTGTGCATGCGTGCACATATGTCCATGTGTTGGGGGACAAAGAGCAATCTGAAATGCTGAGTCCTGAAAGGTGGTAGGAGACTTGGGGAAACACAAATCCCTAACCTCTGTTTAAGGTAGTCCTTATGGGTTAGCCCCTTGAGAGAGGAAGAATTGCAGAAAACTTTCAAAGACATGAACAAGCACGATAAAGACTGGACATGATTAACTCTTACCAAGATGAACGAAAATTTAAACAAAATGCTAAATTTAGGTTAAATCCTTTAGGATGCTGAGAAGGAACAGGCCTGACTCTCTTACATTACTCTGAAAACCAGGGATAACTATTCCTTTGAACCTTTAAGGTGTAATTCTATTTTTAAATCCTTTTTGTAGGTTGGGTTACTCAGAACTAAAGCTTGAGCTGAGGACTTGTGTGCATGTGACTTGTTAGGGAAGGGTTCCCAGGAGAAAGGAGTGGGGGAATAAGAAAGCCAAGGAACCAGCAAGGCTGCCATCCCTCCTGACACTGCAGAGGACTCTGGAAAGTAAGGCTCACTTGAGCCTGTTTCAAGGGAAGACAAGGGATTCATTCTCCCCACGGGTGAATATCTGCTAAGGGCCGTCCCTAGAGGATGAAAACACCTAGGCACTCCCAGAACTTTACCCTTGAGGGAAGAGTGGCTCCAGCAGTCAGAAGGCAGGTTCCCACTGTAAACGAAAGCACACTTGAAGAAATGATCAAAAGGACAAAAAGATCTAGGAGGATTTGGGTAGAGCACCATATCCCTCCCTCTCTAATGATAAGTCTCCAGGCAGCCCCCTGCCTTGGGGATATGCAGAAGGCGCTACAGTGAAGAGGGAGTTAACGGCCCAGCAACAAGACCCTGAGGCAATGCTGTAAGAGGAATGGGAAGGTCCTGAAGTACTATAAAAAAATGACAACGACTTCCAAATTAGGACCCTCTCTTGTTGATTGCTGTTTTTTTGTTATCTCCTCTGGGTTGGGAAGCATCAACACACGTGGGTAAGGGCTGGAGTTACACAATCATGGTTTTGATTACAGAATCTATCACTTACTAGTCAAGGAGCCCTTTGGCAAGTGCCCTGTCCATTCTGTGCCTCAATTTTCTCATCTGTAAAACAGGGATAATGATAGAACCTAACTCAAGTTTGTTAGAAGGAATCAACAAATTATTCATCATAAAACACTTAAAATGGTGTTAGTAATGAGGTAAGCATTTTATTAGTGATTGTTAAATAAAAATGATTATCGTTGTCCCCTCCATAGTTTCTAGTAGGAAAAAAAATCCTGCGGGACTCTCAAAGGGAGTTCTCTGCTTTTTTCTCCAGAAGAGAGAATGGGAGCAGGGTAGAGAGAGAAGAAAATTGTGTTCTCATTAGTCACAGGTGTCAGAAATAGAAAACCAAAGGAAAGCACGAGCAGGCATGTGGCTGTGGATCAGGAGGAGGTGGGTCCAGCACCAGTGTCCAGAAAGAAAAAGAACATGAATTGGGGACTGAACCTGAGAATCCAGAATGTTTTCAGTATGTGAGTAACTCTACTGCATGTGGCCAATTGAGCCTCCACAGAGATGAAGCCTCACAGCAAAGACTGTACCATTAATCAAATCACCCATGGTTTGGCCAAAAGCAGTATGTCTGGACCTCGACTACCAGCCAACTACATGAGTGGGCAGAGTCTGAAAAGTGGGTCATGGAGCTGGGTACCTGGAAGTGTGCAGAGCTGTATGTGAAACCGAGGTAAGTGGGACCATATGCATTACTGTATTGCTGGAGATCTCCAGTCCCCAGGAGACTGGGGCCCTCAGTTTAGGGCACCTTGCTCTCGTGTCCTAGGTGGTGACACAGTAATACAGGCTAAGGTTTGGAGTCAGATTGCCTGGGTTTATATCCTGACCATGAGCAAACTGGGTGACCTAAGCCAAGCAACGTGCCCTCTCTGAATCTCAGAGTCCTGATCTATAAAATGGAATTAATTATAAAACCCACCTCATAGTGGTCTTTTGGTTTGGTCTTCATTTTTGTTCTTCCAAGGTTCATTGGGATACATAGCACAGTGCCTGCTAAATAGTACATGATCAAAACATGCTGTCTGTTATAACTTGGCCAAAATTCCTGTAACAAGCCTCACACTTGTTGAGTTTATTTAAAGATCACTATTAGCTCTTTCATTAACTATAGTTTACAAAAAATATATATAAAAATTTTATTATCTTTGCAGGCTGAGAGGGACATTTTCAGAACTTTTTTTAATGTATAAATCAGTGAAATCCCATTTTCAAAGCAACTTTTATTAGAAGCCTGATGGGGAAAACCAATGAAAGGTGCTCTGGCAGAGGCTGCAGGGGCAAGAGCCTGGCACTGGCCTCACCCTTCTTGAGTCAGCCCCTGACATGTGTTGGGGAGCCCTGAGCTCCTAGAATAAGAATACCCCCCACTTCCCAACATTCACTCTAGTATCTCCTCTTATCTTACAGTCTGAAGTTCACCAGGGAAGCAACTGGTTCAAGATCAACCCAGCTCAATAACAGAGGAGGCACCTGAATCCAGACTGTTCCCTTAGACAGTTCCCACATTTCCATCACTCAAGGACTACCCAAACAATTTTTGTTTTTGCTAACTAGTGTACCATTTGATTTATTTATCTAACAGCTACTTGCAACATTTCCTTGCAGTGATTCCTCCCTCTTTTCTTTTGTAACTCTTACCCTTGTTATAAGTAGGAATACCCATGAATCTCACATTTAACATGAAATATTTTTCTTAATATACATTTAAACTAAGTATGAAAATAAAAAACATGTGTTTATATACCATTTAAAGTCCATTTACGCACGTGTGCATGCGCACGCGCGCGCGCACACACACACACACACACACACACAGTGATTTCCATACTACATTTTGGAAAATACTGCTCTTTGTACAGAAGAGAAAGTTCCTTACTTAGCTTTCAGGAAGCCAGTTCAGAGCAGTATATCTATATCAGATACCACAGGGTCTAGGGATTTGCTGGGTCCTCTTCCCTGTAGCCTCAGTTCAACAGCATGACAAGAGTTTAGAATGAGATTAAAGCATAAGTACAGTGAAGTTGGTTTGAGTCTTTTTTTTTAAAATTTAGAAACAAGAGGTGGGAAGATAGAGAACCCTACCCCTATGTCTATGGTTCTATAATTCAGTGGGTTCCACACTCTATGCAACACTTGGATTTATAATTTATAAGAACTTTTTTCTGTATCTCTTTAATGTGTGCACTTTACATTAAGAAAGCCACAGTTAGTCCAGCCTTTGTAATCACAATAAGATGCTGCAGGGCTCTTGCACTGGGGAAATCATTGACACCTTGGAATGTTAATTGTTCTTGCTCCTCAGCCTGGAGTCTCAAATGCAGCAGGATTATTGTGCAAGTACATGCCCAGTCTTGTCTGGCTGGCTCTGGCTTTCTGGAAATGAAGAATGAAGAAAATCATTGTTTTGCCTTGAGTTAAGGTTAGTATTTTTTTTATTAAAGTATCGTTGATAAACAGTTTTATGAAGGTTTCACATTAACAACATTGTGGTTTCAACATTTACCCATATTAACAAGTCCTCACCCACCCCGTTGCAGTCACTGTCTATCAGTGTAGTAAGATGCTGGAGAGTCATTACTTGTCTTCTTCATGCTGTACTGCCTTACCAGTGACCTACGTATACTGTGATTGTGAATGATAGTGCCCCTTAATCCCCTTCTCCCTCCCCACCCACCCTCTCCAACCCCTCCCCTTTAGTAATCTCTAGTCCCTTCTTGGAGTCTGTGAGTATGCTGCTGTTTTGTTCCTTCAGTTTTGCTTTTTTTTTTTTTTGCCCCCATGGCCATGATATGTCCCTGTCCCCTGTCCCCCTACCCTAGCCACTCAGGCCTCTCCCCAGATTCTTTTGTTGTTGTTAAAATGTCATTGATGTACAATCTTATGAAGGTGTAAGTCCAGGGGGAGGAAATCCTGAGGCAAAATGTGTCTAAAAACTGAAATCAGTCAAAGGGAAAAATAAAGTTTAAAATCCGTTTATTGCTCACAAACTGCAGTCCTGGCCCTTCTCTCTTTCCTGCTCCAGCAGAAGCAAAACCAGCCCTCCCCTCACCTCTCAGGTACAGATAAGCCCTCCTGTTGCTCAGGTAATTACTCATTGACATGGAGATGAACTTCTCTCCACCCTTGAGGAATGATGCAAATGCCCTAAAGCCATACTTCCCTTCCTGCTTGAGTGCCTGTTGATATGTAGATGTACTAAAGCCAGGTGAGATATTCTGGAAATATTACAATTTTACCCACAGAAGGTTTCACATGAACAACATTGTGGTTTCAACATTCACCCACATTATCAAGTCCTCACCCCCTCAGTTGGAGTCACTGTCTGTCAGTGTAGTAAGATGCTACAGAGTCACTACTTGTCTTCTCTGTGCTGTACGGCCTTCCATGTGACCTACCTCTATTGTGAGTGCTAATAATAAAGCCCCTTAACCCCCTTCTCCCTCCCTCCGCACCTACCTCCCAATTCATCCCCTTTGGTAACCACTAGTCCTTTCTCGGAGCCTGTGAGTCTGCTGCTATTTTGTTCCTTCAGTTTTGCTTTGTTGTTACACTTCACAAATGAGGGAAATCATTTGGTACTTGTCTTTCTCCACCTGGCTATTTCACTGAGAATAATACCCTCTAGCTCCATGTTGTTGCAAATGGCAGGATTTCTTTTCTTTTTATGGTTGAATAATATTCCATTGTGTATATGTACCACATCTTCTAAGGTTAGTATTTTTAATGAACCCCTCTACCCACTTCAGATAAAGCAAGCAGTCTATATAGGCCATAGATATACCAGATATAGAAATTAATGCTTTCTCCATCCTCTTCAAAGGTACATTCTTTTAGCTGACTTTCTGCTTGGTGCATCTCTTATTACTGGCTGGTCGCCTTAGCTCTGACAGGAAGGTAATATAACCCAGGACAGGTCAGACATACTCCTACCTTTGCATTTCACATTCAAAATAACTAATATTTTTTCCAGTTACACAAGCACCAATGTTTGCAGAAGCTTTCCAGAAACTTGGGAAACACAGATTAATTAGTCAAGCTGGCCCTCAGAGATGGATTAAAAGGATAATAATAAATAAGGTATTAATATACTAGCTGAAAGCACAGACTTTAGTTTTCAACAGCCCTGCGTTTGCATCCTGACTACTCACCATGAGACTTGAGGCCAGTGAATTAACTCTCTATGAGTCAGTGTCTTCACTTACAATGCAAGGATACAAAGAGTACCTATCTCATAGGACTGCTCTGAAGATTGAATGAAATAATACACATAAAATGTTCAGCACAGTAGTAGACACATAGAAAGCACTCCCAAAATGCTAGCTATTGTTCTCATTATGACCCTCATGATTACCACCATTGTATCACACACATTACCTGAAGTAGATACTGTCATTATGACAGATTCCACAGGCTGGCCCATACAACATCCACGCAAATCCTTCCTCAAACACACAGTGCCCGGATTATTTTATCCTAGGGTTCTGCATATGACCCAGCTTCTGCCAAGCAGATGCACATGTGCCCCAGGAAAGTAAAAGTGATTCAAATGAAGTGGCAGCTGTATGTAGGTGGATTCATCATTTTGAAAACATAGAGGTGGAGAAGCTATGGTAGACATTCCAGTGTCCAACTCATAGCATCATAGGTATTGAGTGGTGAGCAGCAGCAATGGAGTTTCCATGAGAACAGTCCTATTATGATTGGGTATTTCTCCTGGAATTGTTCTAGCTGTCTGGTATCCTAGCCTGTTTTCCTGGCATTGCTGGAAATGCTCTAAACTATCTGATACCCTGCTCTAATCCTGTACTGTAAAAACTAGCTAGAGTAGATTCTGTTATCAGCAACTAAGAACACAGTAATTATCAAAATGATCAATACAGTGATCATCAGAATAATCCTAATTAATACAGTCAAAAAGTTTTGCTTATAGTCAGGCTATTAAGGAATAAAGAATAGCAAGCATAAAAACCTTGTCCTTGCCTTCAAAATGCATTCATCTTGAAAGATACCACATGAACAGAAACCTGTTTTGTTGTTGTTTTCTAAGGCTAAATTTTCTTCAGCAGCAGAAAGCCTTTTGTGAGGAACTAGCAGAATGAGCTGATTAAACTTGAGGCTTTCCAGAAGAAGAGAATTCTCATTTGGGTCTTTATGGAGGATGACAGGTATGCCTACCTGGCAGAGTCTTCTCTATAAATTATAAAGGGAGAGTTTAAAGGTGTGCTGGAAAGCTAGATAACGTGTATAAGTACTTGGCTCAGTATGTTGTATATGGTCATTAATGTACTTACTTCTAGGATGGCACCCAGGGGTATTTGATTGCACTGATGAAAATGCCTTAAAAGAAGTAATTAATGAGATCATTGAGATCTATCTCCAGATAGATTTTGAACTAATGAAAGATGACTGATGGGTACAGATCTGGGTGAAGTGTGGTTTCAGTTTTACTGGGGTTCTCATCTGTCATTGTTCTTGTTTTTCAATCCTAACATCAAATAATCCCTACAAATATTGCTCTTATGGCATGTTCTCTGAGTGACCATGGCCTCATTGACAACTCTCTTGTCATTTTAATTTAAAACCTAATTTCTCATATTTCCCCTTATATTCTCCTGGCAAAATGAAATGACCTCTTCAGAGCTGATCAGGGAACTTCCCAAAGTCCTAAACTAATCCTAGGCAGAACTGTCAAGTGCTTAAATTACTTGTTTTCTGCCTTTCTTAAGAGCACAAAAATGCTGAACCCCAGCTTAGTCAGCCAGATGGTGTATTAGTTTCCTATTGCTGCTGTAACAAATTGCCATAAATTCAGTGACTTAAAACAGTACAAATTTATTATATTATAAGTCTGGAGGTCAGAAGTCTCAAGTCAGTCACACTAGGATTTAGCCAAGGGTCTGCAGGATGGGCTCCTTCTGGGGCTTCAGGGGAGAATCTGTTTCCTTGCCTTTTTCAGCTTGTCTGGCCTACCTGCGTTCCCTGCCTCTTGGCCCTTTCTTCATATCACTTCAGTGTCTTGTTTCTGTGGTCACATCTCTTACTACTAACTCTGATCCTCCCGTTGCTTATAAGAACTCTTAGGTCCATCTGGATAACCCAGTGTAGTGTTTCTATCTTAAGTCTTTAATCACATCTTCAAAGTCCCTTTTGCCATATGAAGTAACATTCACAGGTTCTCTGGAGATTAGGATATGGATATACTGGGTGAGAGTTGCTTATTCAGCCTACCAGAGGTGATGAGACACAGATGTAGTCATGTTTCCTCAGTCAAGAGGGGCTCCCTATAAGGTTACATGGAGAAGTGAGAGACTAGGAAATCAAGAAAACTAACTGGCATTTGGAATACAACACAGATACCTGATTATCTTGCTCGCCTCTCAGCAGCAGGTGACTTTTGCTCCAGACTCTAGACTTTCACCTTAACCATGATTGTCTCCACTTCCCCTTTTTTCCGATTTATTGCCGTAACGTCTCTAGCAGTCAGACTGAGCCAGCAAGACACCATTCCCCAGTAGGACCCTGCAGAAGACACTATCCTGTCACCTGTCCCACCAAACTGTTGTAGCAGGACATTCCACTGGCTGCTGCCTAAGCCTATGGAGCTTTTAAATCAAATGCCAGTCCTTGGTCCAATCAGCGTCTGTCAGGGAAGCATGGCCACAGAACACAAAAGATGGCCCCCAAAGCATAGGAGCCACAGACATTTTCCTCTGAAAGGAACTAAGAGCTAGAGCTTTCAGAGATTGTTATACCTCCTTCCAAAAACAATGTCAGTGACCTCAGAGTTTGGGCAATCATTTTTTCTCCCTGATTTTAAAAACTGTTTGTATGTTTATAGGTGCTTGTTACAAATGGGTCTTCATTACCATCTACAAAGCATTCTTACAAGAAAATAAATTATTAAATGTCCAAAAAATAAATGAAGAAGGAATGCTTCAGGAAGTTACAGGCTTGCCATTATAGCCTAATGATCATCATGGACTGTAAGTACCGGCAAGGATATGTAAGTCGCTAAAGGGAAGTCTTCAAGTTCAAAGGCCTTTGTGGTACTTCAGATCATACAGAGCAACACACTGGAATTCCAAGAACTGAGATTGTCATGAGAGAAAGTCATGAGTAGTGTAGCACAGACATAAACTTACTTCTCTTTACTAGGAGGCAAAGAGCCTGTTACACTGTGTATTCTTGGATTATGTTAGATAATCACAGGTTCAGTCATTGGCTTAGTCATATCATGACTTTCATAATCACTGTGTGATTGACAAAGACCTTTAAACAGTCCTTTCTTGCTGCAAGCCAGTTTATTGCTGGAATTAAATGAACTGTCACTCTCTGGGGAAAATGGAACCAACTTTTCACTTGGCTTACCTTGGCTGTGAGTAGGAGCTTTCCAGGAGTTAGTGCTCTTCCTTGCCAAGCTGTCCAAGTTGAAAGCAGATTGCCCTTAAAGATGCAAAAGTTCTCTGAGTGGGAACCCAACAAAGGCAATGTGACAGTTAATGCCCATACTTAAGAGAAGTAATTAACTGATTGTTCTGTGTGTTTCCACTGCATAAACACCAGCATTTAATTAAGCCTTCGTGAAGCCCAGGTATATCTACTTTAGCTTGGACTCTGGACCAGAAGGACAGTTCAAATCCCAGCTTGTCCACTTGCCAGCAGTGTGACCTTTGGCAGATGGGACCTACGGTGGTGTGTGTTCCATGGGAATCTTGAAATGATTAATAGCAGGTAAAATGCCTATTACAGTCTTGTGTGAGAAGGCCTCAATAAACCTCTCCATTCTCACCACTCCAAGTCTCTAAGCCACGCCCAGAGTAATGAGTAATGTCACTCCTCAGACCACCAAACTGTCTCTCCCTTCTTTGAAACTCAGCTCTGGAATCTGTTGGTGCTTATTTGGGCTCTCCCACCTCCCACTAACACTTTCTAGCACCTAAACACATGTCTGGGTACTGCCTGCAAGCACTGCCTTTGGCTTTTGGTGGCTTCTTCCCTGTGTTGTAAGCAACGTCTGTTACTTAAGAGCCTCTTCTCTTTCCTCCAGTTAGTCATTCCTGGTTTTCTCTTTCTCTAATCTTGTCCCTCCAAAAGCCCAAGTCTAGATTGGAGAGGAAATTGTTTAGAAAATGTGAAATGTGGTGAGGCTGGGGAAAGAAAGAAGGGAAGAAATTATGTCTGTTCTTTTATTTTTTCCCACATGAATTCAGCTCCTTGTAAATTACTCCCTCTGTATACAGTTTCTCAACGTTTTTTCTTTTTTAACTCCCTTTGAACAATATAAATATCTCCTTTCACACTCCACCCCAATTTTATTTTAAATTAAGTAGAGCAAAAGCATATTCAAACAATAGTTGTCCTAGAATATTCTTATTCAAACTGTACAAACACTCAGAGATTTGAATTCTCTTCCCTGGCCCCCTCTCCGCACCCAGGAAATTGATGCTCTCTGCCTGGGTTTAATGGTCTTCTTCAACAGAAATGACTGAGTTTTCTGGCCAGAGCTGACTCTTTCAGTGTAAAGTCCCGAGTATGGTGACCATTTCTACTTAAGTCTGTTGTGCTTCATCAAGAATAGTACCTTGTGCAAATAAGGACTTAAGTCTGTTCTTGATAAAGATGTATTGACATATATTAGGTATGGTTAAGAGAACAGGTTTTGTAGTCAAACTACACACAGGACAACTAAACTACATTTCTTGGCCTTTATGGTAGTCAGGTGGGGCCATGTGACAGGATTCAGGTCAGTTGAATGAGAGTGGATGTTATATATGCCACTTACAAGCCTGGGCCCAAAATGTCTCACACAATCTTTCATACTCCTCTCTTCGCTAGCTGGGCATTTGTATAGAAAAGATCTAAGGGAGAATTGAGGAGGTCCTGGGGGGTTAGGGAGCTACAAGATAGGAGGAGCCTGGACCCCTGAATTACCTCTTGGAGGAAACCGCTCAAGAGAACTGCCTAATCCACTGTGAGGTGAGGGAGGAATGAATCCTTGTTGTCTTAAGCCACAGAAATTTGGGAGTTCTGTGCTGTAGAAGCTAGTACTGATTAATCTTATTAATATATTTTAAAAGTTCCTAGAACATAAGAAGGATATGTCAGTTTTTATTAACATTATTATTTGTTCTATCAGTTAGTATTTATTGACTATTACAGGTGTTATCTCAGATGTTTCTCACAACCCCTTAGGAGGCAGCTACCCAGGCCTCACTTCTTCCCACCACAGGGCCTTTCTCATGTTCTCTCTGCCTGACCTGCTCCTTTCTCCCTTCTTCACAAAGTCAACTACTAGTCATCCTTAAGATAGTAATTCAAATGTGATCTTACTCACAAAAACCTTCCCTATCTCCCTAGAGCTTAGTCAGTGCCCCTATAACCTGATCTCATAGGCTCCTAAATTTTTCCTACAGGATGCTTAACAATTTGTCATTGCATGACTATTTGGTGAATGTCTTCTTACCCACTGTAGAGTGAGCTCCATCCTATCTGATTCATAGTACATTACCTGTGCCTAGTCTTATGCCTGGCCCACAGGAGGGAATAAAAAAATATTGGGTTGTGCATGTATCAGCAAAGGGTAGGTCTCACAGGTTGTCTGATTCTTAGTGGGGTCAGATATCATTGTTGTATATTTCCAACTTGTCTTCCAACACTGGTCTTCATCTTTGCAGGTTTAGGAATTTAATTTTTCATGAAAGTCCAGAACCTAGGAAATGACTCATAATAACCACATTTACAAGATACTTATTTCCTGGCTTTGAAGTTCCTGGGAAAGTAAACTAGTTAGTCTTCAGAAGCCCATTTGATGAAGAAAGAAAAAGGATGGTTTTAAGAGGAATTTACTTGCTCTACCCTGGAGAACTAAACCTGCTCTCTTAGTGGGTGTGTATTTTTTCCAGATACAACTTTTTTTCTTCATAAGATATCATTGGAGCCATGCTTAGTGAAAGCACATAATGGGAGCTCAACAAATATCTGACTAACCAGTAGGTGATTACCTTTTGTTATGACATTACCTGTCCCCCTATCTCACCCTTGGAAGTTTGGGAAGAACTAGTGACTATAAGCCAGACTCACAAGACTACAAATTCCTTGAAGTTAAGAATCATCATCACAAAAAAAAATCATTGTCATCATCAGAGACATAATTTTCATGTACTTTTCCATATCAGACATTGTGCTGAGCCTTTTACAACTGTTACTTCATTTAATCCTCACAACAACCTTTTGAATAGCATCCTCATTTTGTAGATGAGGAAATGACGCTGGGAGAAGATAAGGAACATGTGGAAGATGACCCAGCTAGCAAGTGGCAGAGCAAAGACTTGAGCTCATGCCTATTTCACTGCAGAGCCTATATTCTCATGTGTCATGTGCAGTGTACCCCGGACTGTAGTCATCTCAGTATCCCTACAGCACTTGAAATGGACTCAGAACTGTGCATTCCAAATATGTATATATGGTCCATTCTTGGTTGCGAGTAGCAGAAAACAACTTGGTTACCGTAAACAGAAAAGACATTATAAGCCTACCAAGAATTTTTTAAAATTTTTTATTAAGGTATGATTGATATACACTCTTATGAAAGTTTCACATGAAAAAACAATGTGGTTACTACATTTACCCAATTCAAGTCCCCACCCATACCCCAACGCAGGCACTGTCCATCAGTGTAGTAAGATGCCACAGAGTCACTGTTTGCCTTCTCTGAGTCTACCAAGAATTTATAAGCTGGAGAACAAGACAAAAATTAAGATAGGGACAGGGGCCTGAGGAGCACAATACAAGATATTAATCTGTTAGCAGAAATGATCCAAACAGGATGCTTTAGCTAGATCCTTCCAGTACTCATGCATCCTAACTTTTCATTCACTTTTGCCTCACTTATTCACAACTCGAAGTCCAGGGCAAAAGTATCTGACTGCTCAACCAAAGGCATTTGCCCTTGCCCTCACTAAGGGCGCATGGGGAAGAGCTTAGGCTCTAGATCTTTATACTTCCCTAGTGGGAGGTGAGGCATGTTTTGACTCATGCAGTGGGAAGTTCCCCCAAAAAGAGGGAGGGTGTGGATGCTAGAAAGTCACAAACATTGACAAATGTCCTCTATACCATGGGCGAATTGATTTAGGCCTGTTGTAATGAATGGATCGCAATTTATGTCACATCTTAGTCCCCTTGTTGATATTAGAGAAACCCCAGAAACATATTTACAAGTCACCATCTAGCATAGTTTATACACAATTCAATTTCACTTTGGCTTTAGAAGGTGACATTTTCTGACTAACATGCGGATGCTTCCTTATCAGAAACCTGCAGCCTCCTGCACTTGATTAATGGAGCCCATTCATGAAACCACCCCAGCTCCAAGCTGGGGAGAACCGTCCCCACCTGGTAGGTGGTCCAGATACAGTGGTAAAGAATTGCCCTTTGGTTAATGTTAGGTAAACTATCATTGTAACGTAGCACAGCATGGACACTTCCTGTCTCTATGGAATTTCAGTGCACCTGGCCTTC
This sequence comes from Manis pentadactyla, assembly GCF_030020395.1. Lineage (NCBI taxonomy): Eukaryota > Metazoa > Chordata > Mammalia > Pholidota > Manidae > Manis > Manis pentadactyla. The sequence goes on from NC_080022.1 coordinate 145,759,689, forward strand.
CTGCTGCTCACCTGTTAGATATGTTTATCTTCTGCCTAAATCCCGTGAAGGCCAAAGGGGAGATGTGAGTGCAGCTGGGCCAGCTGCGTCTGGAGACAGTGGTAGCTTCATGTTTCGAGTCCTATGGGAGGGTGTAGTGTTCTGGAGGGCAGGGAGGGAGAGGGAACCCATTGGCTGCTGGCGGCCTCCCTGTGTGGGTTGGGGAGTAGAAGTAGAGGCCAATTAGCAGCCCGTTGGATGAGAAAGTACTCAACCCCATCCCCAGAGCCTGTTCCCAGCATCCTCACTGGACTCTTTTGTTTCTTTTTTAAAATACATCTTCTGAGGCCTTAGGAAAACTTAAAAATGGCTATAATTAGACACTACATTACAACTATCCTTGTTCTCTGTGAAATATATGAGCAAGCTTAAAAAGACACTCAAGTCAGAAGTTACCACAGACTTGGAAACACCACCTAGGGCTCACCTGCCCTCAGAGTGGCTGCTCCAAGTGACATGGGCATGCTTCTGAAACACCTGCCTGCAGGTTCTGAGCACACTTCTATGGAACCTCTTGGAATTATGCATGCCAGAATGTCATTCTAGAACCATGAATAGTGGGTATCCATCAACTGGTGTAATAAAACACAGACTATATACCAAATTTAATGTTTATTAAGTCTACTAAGAGCCACATTAATAAGTCTGTTCATAAGTATTTTTGCATCACTTTGTGTCAATTGTTTTCAAATGTGAGTGTGCAGCAGAATTACCTGGAGGATATCTTACAGCAGATTGCTGGGTCCCCGCCCAGAGTTTTGGGTTTGGTAGGTCTGAGGTAGGATACCAGGAGTTAAGACCAAGTCCCAGGTGACTCTGATGCTTCAGGTCAGAGGCCCACCTGTGACCACCTCTGTTCCATGGAATAAAAGTGGTCATATTTTCCTTTCTCTCTGTGAGTCTGTTTCCCATTGGACATCTCTGGGGAAATACCAGGAGAAAGAAAGACAACCCCAAAGTGGGCAAAATGATATTTATTAATTTGGGATTTATTTATTTGAAATTCTGTGTAGCTAAGTTCAAACTCTACTGTGGATTACATCCAATTCCTCACAGGCCTGGAGCAAGGAGAGGCAGCACGTGAGATGGGTGGAGAGGCACTGAAAAGAGCTGGATAAGGTTATTTGTAGGGCAAGTGTGGGGCCTCCACGCTCCCCTCCCCAGCATGTGCCAAACAGCCTCTTCTAGATAGGCTTTGCTCTATTATATTATTATAAAAGTTTGACTTGTGTAAGATTTAAAATGTATTATAAAAAATTTATTCAAACATATTGAAAATTGGAAGAATAGTGCAATGAACACCATATACTCACCAGCAAAAGTCAGCCCTTGTTAACATTTTGTCTATTTGTCTCATTTTCAGATATATAATTTTTTTGCTGAAGCCAATAAATATCTCCAAAACATAAAGACATCTTCTATATAATGACAATGTCATTATCACCTAAAAACTAATAATATTCCCCATTTTATGCCGTTTTTTTTTAGTTTATTTTCAAAGAGGTCATTTATAGAAGGTGTTTTTTCTGAACCAGGATCCAATCAAGGGTCCTGTGCTCTTAAGCAGAACAGGGGCAAGGGTGAGGTGAGTTAAGGGGCACCAGAGAAATCAGTATTCAAGAGAAACACTATTTTAATGCAACATTAAAAATAAATCAAATTAGCAAACTACAGCCTGCAGGCCAGCTGCCTGGTTTTATAAATAAAGTTTTATTGGGTGGCGTAGGTAAGAAAGGGTTATGCAAAAGGCAGTGTCTTTATTTAAACTTTGGATATTTTGTTTTGGAAAAAAATTTTTGTTTTGCCTTAATTTTGAGTGTTTAAAATATTTTATAAAACACTTCATACAATAGTATTTCTCTTGCTCACTGAGTTTTTTGGCATCCTCTTAAATTTTACACTTAAGGCATGTGCCTCATCCACCCCACACTAATTCCAGCCCTGCTCTTAACTCTCTTTTAATATAGAACAACCCTCCCCCACTGACTCATGACTTTGATTTTATTTTTATTCTTTCATTAAACATTTATGGAGCACACAGCCAGCCAGCCAGCCAGACAACACTCCCTGAAGATAAAATTAAAACCCCAGGTAGAAGGAAGAAGCCTTCTGATATTGGCCATGACAACACAGTATGCAGAAGCAACCATGACAGAGAAACAGGGAAAGACAGGGCATTTCCCTCATCCATACCCAGCCGAGGATCTTGCTGATCCCCAGCTTAGATAATAGCAGAAATTAAGATCAGAAAAGAGTACTCCCTTTACTCTTTGTAGCTCCTACTTCCTCATTTTTCTGCTCCCCTTTATGATCAAATTTCTCAAAATAATATAACTGGGACTTTTTTGAGGAGACCACACCAGTTGTCTTCTAGTGTGCTTCAGGTACTGGATCTGCTGGCTTCTTTCCTCATGGTGTCACACGGCTTGTTCCTCTGTCTCCTGCATTGCCCAAGGAAATTGGACCTAAAGGCTTAACTAGATTCAGGTTAACCATTTGGGGCAAGTTTATATCAGATGATATGCAGGGTACATTGGGTCAGGAGGCACATGACGTCTGATTCTCCGTCTTTAGATATTTTTCACTTCATTGGTTGAGTCAATTTGTTGATTGGACCATTCTATTGGCTGTACAATCAACTGCAGAGAAGGCTTGTGGGTAAAACTGTAATATTTCCAGAATCTCTTGCCTTGCCTTAGTACATCTCCATATCAACAGGTGTTTCCAAGGAGTGGAGAGAAGTAGTCCCTCTCCATATCAATAGGTAATGACAAGGGTGAGCAAGGGCATATCTGGACCAGAGAGGTTGGGGGGGTTCCCCTTTTCTGCAACCGGGTTGCAAGAGACACGGGAGAACAGAAGTGGACAACTGTTTGCAAGCAATAAATGGGTTTCTCCCACTTTATTTCTCCCTTTGACTGATTTCAATTTCAAAGGTATTTTGCCCCAGGACTACCCCCCCGCCCCCCCGGAGTTATAGAGCTAGAGACTCAGAATGTGATGAGAACCTGATCAAACTGTGGAGTGTTGGGTACGTAATACATTTCTCAATAAAACAATATGGGTGTCTTCCACAAAATTAGTTTATGTATTGGGAACTATCATGAATTGAATGTTATTTATAACAATGTTTATAATTTAATATTTTATTAAAATAAATATTTTATCTTGAAATAATTTTAGATGTGCAGAAAATTGTGAAGTTGCAAAGATCTCCCATATACTCTTTCCCAGTTTCTCCTAATGTTAAAATCTTATATAGACATGGTGAATTTGTCAAAACTAAGACAGTAACATTGATACAATAATGCTAACTAAACCTTAGACTCTTTTCAGGTTTCCCTAGTTTTCCATTAATGTTCTTTTTCTGTTTCAGAAAACCATGCTGCATGTAGTAAGTTCCTTCCTTCCTTCCTCCCTCCCTTCCTTCCTTTCTTTCTTGAGGTTGAAGTGATTCTTTAATTGTGTTAAAGCATACACAATATAAATTTACTGTATTAATCACTTTTACATGTACTGTTCAGTGGCTTAAGTACATTCACAGTTGTACAATCATCACTCTCCGTCTGCAGAGCTTTGTCATCATCCCAAACTGAAATGTGTACCCACCAGACAAATGAGTTTCTTTTTAAGTTATTATTTTTCAGGCCTGCAACACATTAAGTTTAAATAATTCAGTCTGACATTCCTGGAGAAGGATCATTAATGGAATACATTTGGGCACTCAGTCAGTAGCTGTTCTGGGCTGCCCAGCTTCCATTCTTTCTCCAGGTAGCGCCACCTGGGTTTGTTCTTTGCCTGAAGCCTTGGTGGGATCACCAGGCATGATGCCATGTTCATCCTGTGTGTGCCAAGCGGTGGCAGGTAACTCACATGGGCCAACCATACCCTCTCTCCTGGGTACCTGAGCAAGGGCAGAAAGCCACAGGCACTCATCTCTCCTGAGGTACTAACCTCCAGCTCCTGCTGCTTCCTTCCCCAGAGCTGCTCTGTTCTTGTCCTGAGTACAGCAGCACTTGTAATATTCTCTTACTGGCCCTCTTTCCAATAAGTTCTGCTCCCCCCACACCCTTAATTTAGTCAGAGTCAGGCACAGTTGGGAACCCTATTTGATATAGGAAATTATTTAAACAAAAAGACCCCCGGGGGCAAGTCGATTCCAGAAAAAACATGTAACAATACATTTTACTGTCCCTCAGCACCACACTGCTGCATAGAAAGAAAAGGTCCTGGTGGAATCATGTCTAAAAATAGCCACTTCACCTAAGAGGGATCCCTGAGGTTTGAGAGTACTGACTCCAGTTCTAGAAAAATCTGTGAAAAAAAGTAGAGAGAGACCCCACCAAACAAATGGCCTGAAGTGCTTTAAGAACCATCCAAGATGTTTCCTGCCCTCTTCTGGATACCTTTTTGAGGGCTGATACTAGGATAGAAACATATGGGCTGTGGCACCAGAGAGTTCTGGTGAGAATCACAGCTGCTTATTCTACCCTTAAAGTCAGGTACACTCCAGTCTCTGAACTGCAGTTTCCTCATCAGCAAAGTAGAGGCTGGCACAAAGTTGTGAGCATTGGGGGAATCATGTTTTCAGAGTGCCCAGCATATTTTAAGCATTCATCCTGGATGTGCCCAGTTGCTTGGACTGGTGTTACTTCTGGAATTACTTCTCTAATGGAGTTGAGCTGGTTTAGCTATCAAACCAAGTCGTTCATCAGGTTATATTTGGTGCCCAAGCATAAGAAGCTGGTTGGCCACTTGCAGGACACTGAGCAGTTTAGAGATCTGAAACCATTTGCATCCTATGTATTTGAATGTTTGTGTGGCCAACTGCTCAGCAGGGAACTGTACACATCCGCGTCATACCCTGCTGAGGGCTCCACAGCAATGTGAGAAGGAAAAATTGGGTCTCTACCCCAAACACAAAGCTCCAGGAGCTCTCCTATGATACTAGCAGCAAGTTACATAGGCAATCATATGCGTTGCAAAGGAGCTGCCCATATTTGAGGAGTTCCTTAGCCCTTAACATGGCTGCATTGCAGAGCCATTTCCCCAAATACAGGTTGTTTTCTCATAAAGGAGGCTTCTTCTGCCTGGATGTCCTCCCCACACACACTCACCATTAAGAGCAGGGCCATCATGGGAGCTATGCAGTATACAACATCAACAACCATACACAGCAGCCCTGCATAAAAGAATCAGAGAATCAGAGAAATCTGATTCACTTCTGCTATTTATCCTCAGTAAAACTGTGGGCAAATTGGCCTTACTAAATCTCACTTTCCTCGTTTGTGAAGTTGGAATAATTATAATAGCTCCCTCTTGGTAGTATTGGGAGGATTAAAATTAAAAAAATATACCTGTAAAGATTTTAACACAATGTCTGTCATATAGAAGATACTTAATAAAAGCAATAATATAATTATTATTCTCCATGGCTAACTTTTACTCTATCTTTAAGATCAGCCTATATGTCTCTTCTCTGGGAAGACTTTCCTAATTCCTCCTCAAACTGGGTCAAATGTATCTTCTATGTGCTCCCATCTCCCCTTATGCTACCTCTAATACTGCTGAGCTTCCTCCCAGAACTGTGATATCTTGATGTCAGAGGTGGTGTCTTCCACATTAGGATCACCAGCACCTAGAATGATGCCTGGCACATAGTAGGTACTCAAAAAATGGTAGCTGAAGGAATGAATGACTAAGTGCTGCGTTTGGTGGGAACAAAAGGGAAGCGTGCTCTTCTTATTTTCCATTAGAAATCATTGATAGGGGAAAGAGATAAAGAAGTGGAGAAGGAGAGCATGGACTGGACACTTGTCAAAAGAAGGTCAGCCCCTCCCTGTGGTCATCTTTTTGGAAAGAAGAAAAACTGAGTGAAACCTTGTACCAAGCTGGGTCTAAGAAGACAAACAAGCCAAGTGTTCCACCTGAACAATGGCCTGATTCTCCCTCACTGGGGAAGGTGGGAGTTGCGGGGAACCAGACAAACATCCGCTTCCAATTTCCTTCCATTTATGCTCTACTCTTGCAAAGCATCACTGCCCACATGCCCCTTGCAGCCTTTCCTTCACAGAAGGTGTCTTCAGATCCAAGACAGCCTCCTTTCCAGTGAGATCTTTGAAGGCTGGTTGGAGTTGCAGTGGGTCTGAATCATTCCTAACCACAATGGGCTTAGAATGACAGTGAGTTTCTGTTTCCAGGGTGTGCTCTAAAGTGGTTTTTTTTGTGGCACAGTTTGCTTCCATGTGGCCCTTGCCAACCAAGAGCTGAGATTAGCAGTTTGTGTAGATCAAATTATTGAATTTCAAAATACCCACGAAAAATTGTCAAAACAAAACAACAGCAGAAGTACAAAGCTGGGGGAGATGTGGTTTAACAGGAGCACGTGTGACAAATGATTTAACAGTCCAGACGCCTGTAGGCCCAGCATGAGTCAGCCAAAGGATGTGGGTGCCAAAAAACCTCAGACAGGCCTGGACTCAGTGGAGCTTCCAGAAAAAAAAGGTGATGGCTGGCTCTTCTCCACACTGGTCAGACCACCCAGGATCTGCCTAGATGCCCCACCATGGGAGAGGAAAGGATGTGTCCTGAGTGGAGTTACCAAGATTGGGGTGGGGGGCGGGGGCAGTGTGACTCAAAACTGTGTTAAAGGTTGGACAAGAGGAAGAGATGGGTGACCGGAAGAAAGACGTTAGGTGGTGGCCTGAGGGTAGGCGTACTGCTGCCCATAACTTGTGCTTGGAAGGCCTTCCCCTCCCGTCTCCCTGGTGAACTCACATTTATCCTGTAGGCTTCAGCTCTTGCCACCACTTCTGAGAAGCTGTGCCTCACCTCCCTAAGCAGAACCAGCCATCCCTCCGCTGGGACTCCCTCCTGCATCTGGGAGGCAGGCCCCTTGATGATTACAGCACCATAATGCAGTGGTACTGGCTGAACAGAGTCTCTGTCCTACTTATGCAGCCTAGTGCCTGGCACAGTGACTGTTCTCCAGCTAATGTCTGGTGAATTAAATTGTTGGCATGAAAGCTGTCGCCAAACACTTTGACCACGAGGAAGAGAGATTATATTCTTTCTATGTGGCTCAAAAAGGAGGAACTGGAAGAGAGGGTGGAGATTACAAGAAGGTGCATTTCAGCTCAAAATTAGGAAGTGCTTTATAATAATAATGATGATAGCTTTGTTGGTCATTTTAGTCATCTATTGCGGCACAACAAGTTACTCCCAAATTTAGCAGCTTAAAGCAACATTTTATCTCACAGAGTTTATGTAGGTCAGGAATTCTATTAAGCAAATTCTTAAGCATTTTAAAGTTTATGTAATGGAAGTCTGGATGTCCATGTAAACTGCAATTAGATGTGATCGTGTATTTTCAAAGGACTGGCTTAGAAGAGTGCTTCTGGCTTGGAATCTCTCATGAGGCTGTAGTCAAGATACTAACTAGGGCTGCAGCCATCTGAAGGCCTACTTTGGGCTGGAGATCTGTTTCAAGAAGGCTCACTCACATGGCTGCTGGCAGGAGGCCACGGCTTCCCCTACTGCAGGCCTCCCCATAGAATAGAGTGATCTCATAACATGGTACTGGCTTCCACCAGAGCAGGTGATCTGAGAAAGACGACAAGGAGGAGGCTGCCATGTCTTTTATGACTTAGCCTCAGAAGTCACAGTCTGTCATTTCTATTATGCTCACTGTGGGAAGAGACTATACCTAGATGTGAATACTAGGTGGTGGGAATCACCAGGGTCACCTTGGAGTTGGCCACCACGTTGAGTACTAGTGATGTATCAGGCATTGTGCTCAGTGTTTAACACCAGTTCTCTCATGTAACCCTCACAACTAACTACCTTAAGAGGACATCATTTTTATTATCTCCATTTTATTTTTTATTTAAAAAAAATTTTTGGCTTTCAAGTTATTTTAGTCTTCATCACAGAAATAATATATACATTAGTATATGGATTGTAAAGTCTATAAGTAACTTCCTAAGCATTTTAAAGTTTACATGATGGATGTCCATGTAAACTCTGCATTTAGATGTGATGGTATATTTTCAAATTCCTGTTTTATAGATAAGGATACCAAAGCACAGAGATGTTAATTAACTTGTCCATAGTCACGTACCTGGAAAGTCTCTGAGCTTTAGTTTGAACCAGAAAACCCAAAGTCATTACTTTTTGTGCTGTATTAGGCTGCACTATGCTGCCTCTAGATATCTACTAGTCAGGGATGCTGGAGCAGCGGAGCTCAATCTTGGCTGCACATAAACATCATCTGGGAAGCTTTTACAAATTCCTGATGTCTGAGTCCGACTTTCAGGGATTCTGATCTAGTTGATCTGGAGTTTGATTTTATTATGCAGAGTTGAGAAACTGCCAGCATTGGTTGGGGATCAGATCAGGCCTTCCCTTAGGTCTCTTCCAAATATAACATGTTATCACCTGGAAATATGGATCATATTTTTATTAGCAAGGAGGTAGGGACTCAAACATAATGTATATATGATTCCTAATTATTACCTTAGGACCCATGGAGGTAATGTCTGAGCTGTATCTTGAAAGGCCAGTAGATGTTGAATAGGATGAGAAAGGGGTGTATTCCAGCTAGAAGGAAATACTCAGGAGACACCTAATATCAAGGTTGAATTTCAGAAACATAAATTATTAATAAGAGGGTTTTAAACAGAAGTTCACCCTCAGATTCTTCCCTCCTTCATCCACATTTCTTCCTACTGTCCACTTTATTCAGGGGCAAGTTTCTTCACGCAGATATAGAGAAGTCCCTGCAGAGGGGAGGAAGGGAGAGGGAGAGAATTCCTCTTAAATTAATTATTGGGTATTGTCCTCTGTTTCTTGAACATGACATTTTCTTGAAGTTAAACCATGGCCCATGCTGTCAATTGGTCATTGTAAGCATAGGAAGACTTGTTGGGGCTTCTATGTGGCTTTCCTGTCAAATCACACCACACCTGCCAACTCATCTCATCAATGTAAGCACACAACTGTCAATAATACTAATCCTGGAGGCAGAATTACATAACGTTCATTCATCCAGCAAATGCTGACCGAGGCAACTGGGTGGCACTGATCTAGGTATTACAGATGAAGCCATGAGCAAGGCGAAGACAGACCTTGTTTTCAAGGCGCTCTCCAGACAGAGATAATCCCTAATGGGACAAGATTAGGCTGATGTCAGAATACTCAATAGGATGCAAGAAAGCAGTAGAAGGATGCTTTCAAAGTGTTGAAAAAAGGAATTTTGGCCCTAGAATTTTACATCCAGCTAAGCTGTCTTTTAAGTGAGGCAGCAAATTAAAGGTGTTTCAGGTTCTAGACTTCACTCACACAAACTAGCTTTGAAGACATTGTTGGAGGGAGTTCTCCAGCAAGGAGAAAAATAAAGCTAGAGAATTTTTTTTTTTTTGAGAGGGCATCTCTCATATTTATTGATCAAATGGTTGTTAACAACAATAAAATTCTGTATAGGGGACTCAATGCACAATCATTAATCCACCCCAAGCCTAATTCTCAACAGTCTCCAATCTTCTGAAGCATAACGAACAAGTTCTTACATGGTGAACAAGTTCTTACATAGTGAATAAGTTCTTACATGGTAAACAGTGCAAGGGCAGTCATCACAGAAACTTTCAGTTTTGATCACGCATCATGAACTATAAACAATCAGGTCAAATATGAATATTCGTTTGATTTTTATACTTGATTCATATGTGAATCCCACATTCCTCCCTTATTATTACTGTTATTATTATTATTATTATTATTATTTTTTTAAATAAAATGCTGAAGTGGTAGGTAGATGCAAGATAAATGTAGAAAACATAGTTTAGTGTTGTAAGAGAGCAAATGTAGATGATCAGGTGTGTGCCTATAGGCTAAGTGTTAATCCAAGCTAGACAAGGGCAACAAAACATCCACGGATGCAGAAGATTTCTCTCAAAACAGGGGGGGTGAGGTTCTGAGCCTCACCTCTGTTGATCCCCAATTTTTCACCTGATGGCCCCCCTGCGACTGTGCCTGTCTTAGGTTGTTCCTCCCTTGAGGAATCTTACCCGTCTCTGGCTAACCAGTCATCTTCCGGGGCCATACAGGGAAATGTAAAGTTGGTAAGTGAGAGAGAAGCAATACTGTTTGAAAAGGTTAACTTTTTACTTCTTTGCAGATTTATGCCCTGTGGCTTTTATGTCCAGCATTTGTCTTGAGGTATCTTTACCACTTGGAAGAATTATGATACTTGGTAAATTCGATATGAGGCACAAATTCTACTTAAGGGTTGTAATTAGGAAGGAAGAAGAAAAGCTATAGAAGTAGCAGATGGAAGAAAACATGGGAAGATTATTTCTTTGACATATCTTCTTGTAGAGTAACATAAGCCTGTATAGGTTTTAAACTACTAATTAAATTGCACACACACATTAACATAATAGGAATACAGCTACATAACCAAAGCAGACCTACAATTACCAGCCATCTAGAGAATGTTTTTAAATATATGGCATGGAAATAAATTAGTCAAGTTCTTTTCTATCTAAATAAATTATGACAGAAAAAGAAAAATAATTTAATAAGCTATAACCCTAACTCTAGACAATACCAATAGCATAAAGAAAAAGACCAGAGAAAGTGAAACATACCTGGTACTTCTTTGGGAGAAAGCAAATAGATATTGATAAGTTTAAGAAGTTAAATGGAGGTTAAGTATACATAGGTGAGGAGTAAACCCAAGAAAAATAAAAACCGAACATACGACTTTTCCAAACAGTGGAAGAAAACTTGTTCTATCCAATGAAAGTTGGAAAAGAGTAAAAAATACACAAGATGAAAGTATGAAATAAAAACCATGAAATTAAATAGTAGAAATAGTCATAATATACTCATTATTAGAATTTATGTAAACGTTAAATTCATCAATAAAAAAGATTCTCAAATTGGATTTTAAAAATGATCTAACAATATAATTTCTATAAGAGAGGCATTTAAAGGAAAACTGTTTGAATGGCTGAATGAAATAGAGATGAGAAATACACTAGGCAAATAGGGATCAAAGGAAGTCAGGGAAGCAAGTTCTGTGGATGACAAAATAGACAAAAGTATCCCACAAGACAAAGGGAAGTAGTGAAAGGAACAGAATAAATATGTGAATATCACATGAACATAAACATGCACCCAACAATATAGCTTCAAACAATAAAAGTTAACAATTGCCAGAATTAAATTGCTAGAATTATAGGAAGAAAAAGATAAATATTTCTAGGTATTAAAACACCTTTCAGAAATTATGTCAAACAAACAAAGGAGAATATTTGAATAATGAGACTGATCTAGTAGATACAAATAGAACTGCTCAGTTATCAGAAACTGCATATTCCTTTTTTTAAAGTGCATGTAAAACAGCCATAAAAACTGACCCTGAACTATACTACAAAGAAAACCTCAATGTGGTCCAAAGAGCTGGTATCATGTACATTTCTCCAACTGTAATGTAAAAAATAAAAAATAAATTTAAAAGGTTAGCTTAAAAAGTTCCATATGATTATGAACTAAAACACATGTCTAAATAACTCTTCAGATAAAGACAAAAGTTGAAGGGAAATTCTTAAATATTTAGAATTAAGTGAAAATGAAAACACTTTATGTCTAAAGGTGTCTAAAGCTATAATTAGGGGGGAATTTACAAATACATTAATAAGAAAACCAGAACTTTAAAAAAATTTAAGTAAGTGTTTAACTGAAAATTTAGAAACAAAACAAAATGATAGAATAAGCCTAAGAAAGAAGGTGGAATGAAATAGGGAACAAAATATAGTAGATACTATTAATACAACAAAAAACAATTAATTCTTGGAAAGACTGATTATGGGGGGAGAAAAGAGAGAGAGACCACGGAAACTCAAAGTACTATTTCACAGAATGAAGAAGAGAGCATAGAGACAAAACAGAGATTTAAAAATTAACAAAAAATACTTTGATCTATATCCCAATTTAAAATCTAGATAGTGATAAATTGTTGGAAGAGTTAAAAAATGCCAAAATTGGCATAAGAAGAAACAGAAAAGTCAAATGTAACAATAAAATGAAAGAAAATATGTTGGTTATCAGATACCTTCCTCCATCCCCTAAATTCTCTTCATAACTCCACAGGTAAGTTCTACCATACTCTCAAGGATTGTAACCCTTATCTTGGGCAAATTGTTTCAGAAATAGAAATGGAAAGAAAGTTACACAAGTTATTTTGTGAAACTGGTACAAAGTTATTCTAAAATCACATAGAAAAGCAAAATAAAATAAAATAAAACTATGGGCTTACTTTACTTATGAACAAAGATGGGAGAATTCTAAATAAAACATTAGTAAAGAAATACAAAAGAGAACAAAAACTAGGACCTATCAAAATAATTTAGGAACTTGACATCAGAAAATTAATTAATATAAAGGAAAACAATTATCTCCATAGAAGCAGGAAAAGCATTTGCTAAAGCTCAACAGCTATTTATGACTTATAAGAAACTTTCAGAAAATTAGGAATAGAATATCCTTAACTTGACCGCTACCAAAAACCTGAAATATGAATTCAAGATGTAAGGATTATTAGGGAAGAAAAAAATTTACTACTAAGAGAATTCACCAAGGTTGCTAAGTAAACAATCACTTAAAAAAATTAATAATGTTTCTCTTCACTGATGTGGTAAAGTATTTTAAATAGCCTTTAATGAGCCATGCTTCTCTGGGTCTATCCCTTTGCTACGTAACTTTGCCTCTCCTGCCACCACCAAAGCCTCAGACATGCGAATGAAGCCATCTTTTCTCCTCCAAACCATTGTCCTAACTGACATCATATGGAGCAGATCCTACCCAGCACTGCCTGAGACTGACTCCAAGAATCACTAGGAATAAAATGGTTATGTCTATTCACTAAGTTTTGGGGTGGTTTATTATGTAGCCACATATAACCATACAATAAGTAATGAGAAAATACGAACTAAAACATGTCACATGTTATAATCTTTGAGAGTCTGGTAAAACTTACCTATGGAATTATGAAGAGAACTTAGGGGATAGAAGAAGGTATCTGATAACCAGAATACTGGTTTCTTCTTATGCCAGAAATTATCATATACCTTAGAATTAACCTAACAAAATTGCACAAAATCTTTACGAGAAAAATTTAAAACCCTTTGAAAGAATGTAGGAAAAGACCCAGATAATCGGAAATGTGCCATCTTTTAAACAGTTTTACTGATATTCAATTGATTGCACATTTTAAGGTGTACAGTTTCAAGAGTTTTGACATATGTATATACCTGTTAAGCCATCATCACAAAAAAGATAATGAATATATCCATCATTCTCCAAAGTTTCCTTGTGTCTCTTTGCAATTCTTCCTCTTACCCCTCCCTATACCCTTGCTGCCATCACTAGGGCAACTGCTAATCTTTTGGCCACTGTAGATGAATTTGCATTTCTAGTATCTTATATAAATTGAATCATACAGTAATCTTTTTGTCTACCTTCTTTAACTCAGCATAATCACTTTGAGATTCATCCATGTTATTACATGTATCAGTAATTTATTCCTTATTATTGCTGAGTAATAGTCCATTGTATGCATTTCTGACTTTTTTATCCATTCATTTGTTGATGGACATTTGGGTTGCCTCTAATGTATGGTTAATATAAACAAAACCTCTATGAACATTCAAATGAAAGTCTTAGTATGGACTTATACTTTCAATTCTCTTAGATAAAATACCGTGGGTCATATGGTAGGTGCATGTTTAAGAACCTGTCAAATTGTTTTCCAACTCCCCTCCAGCAACATGAGAGTTGCAGCTACTCTACCACTTCACTACCCCTTGGTATGAGTAGTATTTTAATTTTAGCCATTATAATAGGTACATAGTGATATCTCACTGTGGTCCTAGTTTGCATCAATGACTAATGATACCAAGCATCTTTTTTTTTTTTTTTTAAATAATTATTTTTTATTGAAGGGTAGTTGACGCACAGTATTACATTACATTAGTTTCAAGTGTACAACACAGTGGTAGAACATTTATATACATAATTCTAGGTTCCAGCTATCACCCTACCAAGCTGTTACAATATCTTGACTATATTCCTTATGCTATACATTACACCCCGGTTACTTACTTATTTTACCATTGGAAGTCTGTCCTTTTTTTTTTTTTTTTTTTTTTTGTGAGGGCATCTCTCATATTTATTGATCAAATGGTTGTTAACGACAATAAAATTCTGTATAGGGGAGTCAATGCTCAATGCACAATCATTAATCCACCCCAAGCCTAATTTTCGTCAGTCTCCAATCTTCTGAGGCATAACAAACAAGTTCTTACATGGAGAACAAATTCTTACATAATGAATAAGTTACATAGTGAACAGTACAAGGGCAGTCATCACAGAAACTTTAGGTTTTGCTCATGCATTATGAACTCTAAACCGTCAGTTCAAATATGAATACTCATTTGGTTTTTATACTTGATTTATATGTGGATACCACATTTCACTCTTTATTATTATTATTTTTAATAAAATGCTGAAGTGGTAGGTAGATACAAGATAAAGGTAGAAAACATAGTTTAGTGTTGTAAGAGAGCAAATGTAGATGATCAGGTGTGTGCCTGTAGACTATGTGTTAATCCAAGCTGGACAAGGGCAATAAAACATCCACGTATGCAGAAGATTTCTCTCAGAACAGGGGGGGTGAGGTTCTAAGCCTCACCTCTGTTGATCCCCGATTTCTCACCTGATGGCCCCCCTGCGACTGTGCCTGTCTTAGGTTGTTCCTCCCTTGAGGAATCTTACCCGTCTCTGGCTAACCAGTCATCTTCCGGGGCCATACAGGGAAATGTGAAGTTGGTAAGTGAGAGGGAAGCCTTATTGTTTGAAAAGGTTAGCTTTTTACTTCTTTGCATATTTATGCCCTGTGGCATCTATGCCCAGCATTTGTCTTGAGGTATCTTTACCACTTGGAAGAATTATGATACTCGGTAAATTTGATATGAGGCACGAATTCTATTTAAGGGTTGTAATTAGGAAGGAAGAAGAAAAGCTATAGAAGTAGCAGGCGGAAGAAAACATGGGAAGATTGATTATTTCTTTGACATATCTTCTTGTAGAGTAACTTCAGCATGTATAGGTTTTAAGCTACTACTTAAATTGCGCACACACATTAACATAATAGGAGTATAGTTACATAACCAAAGCATACCTGTAATAACCAGCCATCTCCAGTGAAACCAAGAAAACCAGTTAGGCACCTTAGGCATTTGTGAAAACTTATCTATGATATGGTGGATATTGTCCAACTGAACTTGAACAGTCTGAGAGAAATCAGACAAATTAAAACAACCCATTCCTGGGGACTGTTCACATGCCATATGTTCTTTTAACAGTAAATAGTCTGTAGTTGTAAGACTTTGGAGCGCTACAATTTGCACTTCTCCAAATTCTTGGTTGAGTTCCAACAGTATAGATCCAGTCAAATTTGTTGTTTTACTGTATGCACAGGCCAGCTTAGATATCTCCTTCCTCATTCCCATGGCAAGTCCAGGAACTGGTGGGATGAGTGCATCTACAGCTGTAGCAGTGCGTGGATCTTTGTTGGGGTTTTTTGATGATCATCTTCTGGCATGAGTCTTCCAGAGAGTGCAGATGTTGGAAGTTCTTTTTCATATTGTATCTTAGTTCATTTTCGGGGTAGCCCAATTAGGCTTTGATCCTCTGTATAAACACAAACAGACCCTTTGCCTACACTTTTATATGCCCTTTATACCCTTGTGTAGAACTCGTTGGAGGTTACCACACAGGAACTGCCCTTTTTTTTTTTTTGCTTTGTTTTTGGTATCACTAATCTACACTTACATGACAAATATTATGTTTACTAGGCTCTCCCCTATACCAGGTCTTCCCTATAAACCCCTTTACAGTCACTGTCCATCAGCATAGCAAAATGTTGTAGAATCACTACTTGCCTTCTCTGTGTTGTACAGCCCTCCCTTTTCTCCTACCCACCCCTGCATGCTAATCTTCATACCCCCCTTCTGCTCCCCCCCTTATCCCTCCCTACCCACCCATCCTCCCCAGTCCCTTTCCCTTTGGTACCTGTTAGTCCATTCTTGAGTTCTGTGATTCTGCTGCTGTTTTGTTCCTTCAGTTTTTCCTCTGTTCTTATAATCCACAGATAAGTGAAATCATTTGGTATTTCTCTTTCTCCGCTTGGCTTGTTTCACTGAGCATAATACCCTCCAGCTCCATCCATGTTGCTGCAAATGATTGGATTTGCCCTTTTCTTATGGCTGAGTAGTATTCCATTGTGTATATGTACCACATCTTCTTTATCCATTCATCTATCGATGGACATTTAGGTTGCTTCCAATTCTTGGCTATTGTAAATAGTGCTGCGATAAACATAGGGGTGCACTGATCGTTCTCATACTTGATTGGTGCATTCTTAGGGAAAATTCCTAGGAGTGCAATTCCTGGGTCAAATGGTAAGTCTCTTTTGAGCATTTTGATGTACCTCCATACTGCTTTCCACAATGGTTGAACTAACTTACATTCCCACCAGCAGTGTAGGAGGGTTCCCCTTTCTCCACAGCCTCGCCAACATTTGTTGTTGTTTGTCTTTTGGATGGCAGCCATCCTTACTGGTGTGAGGTGATACCTCATTGTAGTTTTAATTTGCATTTCTCTGATAATTAGCGATGTGGAGCATCCATTTGTCTGTTGGCCATCTGTATTTCTTTTTTGGAGAACTGTCTGTTCAGTTCCTCTGCCCATTTTTTAATTGGGTTATTTGTTTTTTGTTTGTTGAGGCGTGTGAGCTCTTTATATAATCTGGACGTCAAGCCTTTATCGGATGTGTCATTTTCATATATATTCTCCCATACTGTAGGGATCCTTTTTGTTCTATTGATGGTGTCTTTTGCTGTACAGAAGCTTTTCAGCTTAATATAGTCCCACTTACTCATTTTTGATGTTGTTTTCCTTGCCTGGGGAGATATGTTCAAGAAGAGGTCACTCATGTTTATGTCTAAGAGGTTTTTGCCTATGTTTTCTTCCAAGAGTTTAATGGTTTCATGGCTTACATTCAGGTCTTTGATCCATTTTGAGTTTACTTTTGTATATGGGGTTAGACAATGGTCCAGTTTCATTCTCCTACATGTAGCTGTCCAGTTTTGCCAGCACCATCTGTTGAAGAGACTGTCATTTCCCCATTGTATGTCCATGGCTCCTTTATCAAATATTAATTGACCATATATGTCTGGGTTAATGTCTGGATTCTCTAGTCTGTTCCATTGATCTGTGGCTCTGCTCTTGTGCCAGTACCAAATTGTCTTGATTACTATGGCTTTATAGTAGAGCTTGAAGTTGGGGAGTGAGATCCCCCCTACTTTATTCTTCTTTCTCAGGATTGCTTTGGCTATTCGGGGTCTTTGGTGTTTCCATATGAATTTTTGAATTATTTGTTCCAGTTCATTGAAGAATGTTGCTAGTAGTTTCATAGGGATTGCATCAAATCTGTATATTGCTTTGGGCAGGATGGCCATTTTAACGATATTAATTCTTCCTAACGACGAGCATGGGATGAGTTTCCATCTGTTAGTGTCCCCTTTAATTTCTCTTAAGAGTGACTTGTAGTTTTCAGAGTATAAGTCTTTCACTTCTTTGGTTAGGTTTATTCCTAGGTATTTTATTTTTTTTGATGCAATTGTGAATGGAGTTGTTTTCCTGATTTCTCTTTCTGTTGGTTCATTGTTAGTATATAGGAAAGCCACAGATTTCTGTGTGTTGATTTTGTATCCTGCAACTTTGCTGTATTCCGATATCAGTTCTAGTAGTCTTGGGGTGGAGTCTTTAGGGTTTTTTATGTACAGTATCATGTCATCTGCAAATAGTGACAGTTTAACTTCTTCTTTACCAATCTGGATTCCTTGTATTTCTTTATTTTGTCTGATTGCCGTGGCTAGGATCTCCAGTACTATGTTAAATAACAGTGGAGAGAGTGGGCATCCCTGTCTAGTTCCCGATCTCAGAGGAAATGCTTTCAGCTTCTCGCTGTTCAATATAATGTTGGCTGTGGGTTTATCATAGATGGCCTTTATTATGTTGAGGTACTTGCCCTCTATTCCCATTTTGCTGAGAGTTTTTAACATGAATGGATGTTGAACTTTGTCAAATGCTTTTTCAGCATCTATGGAGATGATCATGTGGTTTTTGTCTTTCTTTTTGTTGATGTGGTGGATGATGTTGATGGACTTTTGAATGTTGTACCATCCTTGCATCCCTGGGATGAATTCCACTTGGTCATGGTGTATGATCCTTTTAATGTATTTTTGAATTCGGTTTGCTAATATTTTGTTGAGTATTTTTGCATCTACGTTCATCAGGGATATTGGTCTGTAGTTTTCTTTTTTGGTGGGGTCTTTGCCTGGTTTTGGTATTAGGGTGATGTTAGCTTCATAGAATGAGTTTGGGAGTATCCCCTCCTCCTCTATTTTTTGGAAAACTTTAAGGAGAATGGGTATTATGTCTTCCCTGTATGTCTGATAAAATTCCGAGGTAAATCCATCTGGCTCGGGGATTTTGTTCTTTGGTAGTTTTTTGATTACCGCTTCAATTTCGTTGCTGGTAATTGGTCTGTTTAGATTTTCTGTTTCTTCCTGGGTCAATCTTGGAAGGTTATATTTTTCTAGGAAGTTGTCCATTTCTCCTAGGTTTCCAGCTTGTTAGCATATAGGTTTTCATAGTATTCTCCAATAATTCTTTGCATTTCCGTGGGGTCCGTCGTGATTTTTCCTTTCTCGTTTCTGATACTGTTGATTTGTGTTGACTCTCTTTTCTTCTTAATAAGTCTGGCTAGAGGCTTATCTATTTTGTTTATTTTCTCGAAGAACCAGCTCTTGGTTTCATTGATTTTTGCTATTGTTTTATTCTTCTCAATTTTATTTATTTCTTCTCTGATCTTTATTATGTCCCTCCTTCTGCTGACCTTAGGCCTCATCTGTTGTTCTTTTTCCAATTTCGATAATTGTGACATTAGACCATTCATTTGGGATTGCTCTTCCTTTTTTAAATATGCTTGGATTGCTATATACTTTCCTCTTAAGACTGCTTTTGCTGTGTCCAACAGAAGTTGGGGCTTAGTGTTGTTGTTGTCATTTGTTTCCATATATTGCTGGATCTCCATTTTGATTTGGTCATTGATCCATTGATTATTTAGGAGCGTGTTGTTAAGCCTCCATGTGTTTGTGAGCCCCTTTGCTTTCTTTGTACAGTTTATTTCTAGTTTTATGCCTTTGTGGCCTGAAAAGTTGGTTGGTAGGATTTCAATCTTTTCGAATTTTCTGAGGCTCTTTTTGTGGCGTAGTATGTGGTCTATTTGGAGAATGTTCCATGTGCACTTGAGAAGAATGTATATCCCGCTGCTTTTGGATGTAGATTTCTATAGATGTCTATTAGGTCCATCTGCTCTACTGTGTTGTTCAGTGCTTCCGTGTCCTTACTTATTTTCTGCCCAGTGGATCTATCCTTTGGGGTGAGTGGTGTGTTGAAGTCTCCTAGAATGAATGCATTGCAGTCTATATCCCCCTTTAGTTCTGTTAGTATTTGTTTCACATATGCTGGTGCTCCTGTGTTGGGTGCATATATATTTAGAATGGTTATATCCTCTTGTTGGACTGAGCCCTTTATCATTATGTAGTGTCCTTCTTTATCTCTTGTTACTTTCTTTGTTTTGAAGTCTATTTTGTCTGATATTAGTACTGCAACCCCTGCTTTTTTCTCACTGTTGTTTGCTTGAAATATGTTTTTCCATCCCTTGACTTTTAGTCTGTACATGTCTTTGGGTTTGAGGTGAGTTTCTTGTAAGCAGCATATAGATGGGTCTTGCTTTTTTATCCATTCTGTTACTCTGTGTCTTTTGATTGGTGCATTCAACCCATTAACATTTAGGGTGACTATTGAAAGATATGTACTTATTGCCATTGCAGGCTTTAAATTCGTGGTTACCAAAGGTTCAAGGTTAGCCTCTTTAGTATCTTACTGCCTAACTTAGCTCGCTTATTGAGCTGTTATATACACTGTCTGGAGATTCTTTTCTTCTCTCCCTTCTTGTTCCTCCTCCTCGATTCTTCCTATGTTGGGTGTTTTGTGCTGTGCTCTTTCTAGGAGTGCTCCCATCTAGAGCAGTCCCTGTAAGATGTTCTGTAGAGGTGGTTTGTGGAAAGCAAATTCCCTCAGCTTTTGTTTGTCTGGGAATTGTTTAATCCCACCGTCATATTTGAATGATAGTCGTGCTGGATACAGTATCCTTGGTTCAAGGCCCTTCTGTTTCATTGTATTAAATATATCATGCCATTCTCTTCTGGCCTGTAGGGTTTCTGTTGAGAAATCTGATGTTAGCTTGATGGGTTTCCCTTTATAGGTGACCTTTTTCTCTCTAGCTGCCTTTAACACTCTTTCCTTGTCCTTGATCTTTGCCATTTTAATTATTATGTGTCTTGGTGTTGACCTTCTTGGATCCTTTCTGTTGGGGGTTCTGTGTATTTCCGTGGTCTGTTCGATTACTTCCTCCCCCAGTGTGGGGAAGTTTTCAGCAATTATTTCTTCTAAGATACTTTCCATCTCTTTTCCTCTCTCTTCTTCTTCTGGGACCCCTATAATACGGATATTGTTCCTTTTGGATTGGTCACACAGTTCTCTTAATATTGTTTCATTCCTGGAGATCCTTTTGTCTCTCTCTATGTCAGCTTCTATGCGTTCCTGTTCTCTGATTTCAATTCCATCAATGGCCTCTTGCATTCTATCCATTCTGCTTATAAACCCTTCCAGAGTTTGTTTCATTTCTGCAATCTCCTTTCTGACATCAGTGATCTCCTTCCGGACTTCATCCCATTTCTCTTGCGTATTTCTCTGCATCTCTGTCAGCATGTTTATGATTCTTATTTTGAATTCTTTTTCAGGGAGACTGGTTAGGTCTGTCTCCTTCTCTGGTGTTGTCTCTGTGATCTTTGTCTGCCTGTAGCTTTGCCTTTTCATGGTGATAGGAATAGTCTGCAGAACTGGGACGAGTGACGGCTGGAAGGACTTCCTTTCTTGTTGGTTTGTGGCCCTCCTCTCCTGGGAGAACAGCGGCCTCTAGTGGCTTGTGCTGCGCAGCTGCGCGCAGACAGGGCTTCTGCTTCCTGCCCGGCTGCTATGGAGTTAATCTCCGCTGTTGCTGTGGGCGTGGTCTGGCTCGGGCAGCTACTCCAAAATGGTGGAGTTGCGTTGGAGCAGGAGCTGCTGGGAGGCTATTTATCTCCGTAAGGGGCCTCCCTGCTCCCTGCAGCCCAGGGGTTAGGGTGCCCAGAGATCCCGGATTCCCTACCTCTGGATTAAGTGACCCGCCCTGCCCCTTTAAGACTTCCAAAAAGCACCCGCCAAAACAAAACAACGACCACCAAAAAAAAAAAGAAAAAAAAATTTTTTTAATTAAAAAAAAAAAAAAATGGTGGTCGTTCGTTTTTCTTTATTCTCCGGTGCCAGCCTCAGGCCTCTGCTCACCGGTCTTTCTGCCCTGTTTCCCTAGTATTGGGGTCCCTATCCCTTTAAGACTTCCAAAAAGCGCTCGCCAAAACAAAACAGTAAAAAAGCAAAAAAAAAAAAAAAATGGTCGCCTGCTTTTCTTATGTCCTCCGGCGCCCAGCCTCCAGTGCCCGCTCACTGTTCTTGCTGCCCTGTTTTCCTAGTATCGAGCGCCCTGCACTCTGTCCCAGATGGCTGTGGCTGGGTGTTCGGCAGTCCTGGCCTCCGTCTCCCTCCCGCTCTGCCTGCTCTTCTCCCGCCAGGAGCTGGGGGGAGGGGCGCTCGGCTCCCGCGGGGCCGGGGCTTGTATCTTACCCCCTTCGTGAGGCGCTGGGTTCTCTCAGGTGCGGATGTGGTCTGGATATTGTCCTGTGTCCTCTGGTCTTTATTCTAGGAATGGTTGTCTTTGTTATATTTTCATAGGTATATGTGGTTTTGGGAGGAGATTTCCGCTGCTCTACTCACGCCGCCATCTTCCCCACCCTGCTTTTGCCAAGCATCTTTTTATATGTTTATTGGCTATCCACATGTCTTCTTGTGGTAACATATCTTTTCAAATATTTTGCCCATTTAAAGGATTGTTTCCTTAATACTAAGTCTTGAGTGTTCTGGATATGTTCTGAATATAAGTTGTTTGTCAAGTAAACAACTTTCAAGTATTTTGTCCCAATTTCAGCTTGTCTTTTTTATTCTTGAAACAACATCTTTCAAAGAGCAGTTCTTAATTTTTCTGAAGCTCAATTCATCAATTTCTTCTTTTATAGATTATGGCTTTGGTGTAGCAAAGAAATCCCTGTCTAATGCAAAGTCACAGTTATTTTCTCCTATGTTTTCTTCTAGAAATTTTAGTGTTTTAGGTTTTACACTTACATCTATGACACATTTGAGTTAGTTATTGTATATGTTCTGAGATATTGATCAAAATTTAGGTTTTTTGCATATGGATTTCTAATTGTTCTGGCCCCATTTGTTGAAAAGACTATCCTTTTTCCACTAAGTTGTCTTGGCACTTAAAAAAAAAAATCAGTTGACCATATATGTGCGGAGCTGTCTCTTGAGTCCATGTATTCTGTTGATCTGTTTGTCTCATATCATTGTTCTCAGCCTTCACCTTTAGATTTTAGAAAAAGAAGAGCAAATTAAACCCAAAGAAATCAGAAGAAAGGATATAATAAATATTAGGGTGAAAATCAGAAAACTAGAAAAAAAATCAATGAAACCAAAAGCTGACTCTTGGGAAGATTAATGTAATTGAAAACTTCTAGTCACACTGATCAGCAAAAAAAGAGAAGACAAAAATTAGCAATCTGAGGAATGAGAGAGAAGACATCTCTACAGATTCTACAGGTTTTAAGAGAATAATGGAATTGTCTGAATAACTTTTATCAATAATTTGACAACTTAGATGAAATGGATAAACCTTTTAAAAGCTACCTACCAAAGCTCACTCAAGAAGAAAGAGATAACCTGAATAGCCTATATCTATTAAAGAAATAGAATCTTGAAGTTAAGATTGTCCCATAGAGAAAACTGCAGGCCCAGATAACTTCATTGGTGAATTTTCCCATGTTTAAGGAAGATAGTATACCAATTGTTTACAACCTATTCCAGAATATTGAAAAGGAATATGCATTCTCCCTCCCATTCCATGAGGCCAGCATTACTTTGATACTAAATCCAGACATTTGCAAAAACACAAGAACAAAAAATGACAGACCTGTATCTTGATGACAAATATTCCTCTTAACAAAATTTTAACATGCTTATGGATAGGATAACTTAGCAATTCTAAGATGTCAGTTCTTTCTCAAATTAGTCTATAAACTTATGAAATTCATTAAAAAGTTCAAGCAGGACTTTTTTAAGGTAAAGTTTTACTGAAGTAAAACATACACACAGAAAACTGCACCCATCACAAGTATATAACAGAATGAATTTTTGCAAAGTAACTCTATACAACAACACAGATAAAAAACTCAAGCATTACCAGGAACACCACTGGTCCCCCAGCCCTGGTAACTTTGCCTGTTTTGAACTTCATATAAATGGAGTAGGGATGGAGCATAAAATGAGAAAATATAATTGAATAAAATGAGAGTGGTTCCTTGACAATGATGATGTGCCACGAATTAAGGACTGTGGTTAACTCAACTTTCTCCACCTGAGGTCTCCAAAAACAACAAAACAAACAGAAAACATAAAGACTGTTGGTGAGCCTAGCTTACTAAATCCAGATATGTCTAAATTCCAGTGGTAGATACAATTCAGGGTCAAACTACTTTCATCTCCCTGCCCCACCAGCTCCAGATAGAACCAAGTCCCTGTCAGGACTAAAAATACACTCGACTGGGTGTTAGACTCCCAGTTCTCATAGCTGGATTCTTCTCCTCATCTCTCGGTTTCCTCAACTGCTAAATGGGTTTATTTGTCCTATCTAACTCACAAGGATTTGTGGAGGAAAATAAAAATAAGGTAAGGTATGTGATAACAACTTGTGAAGTGGTATTAAAAAAGTAGTTAAAAAAGTATTAACAAGCCATTATATGGTCAGTGACTGCATTGGGGCATGGGTGGGGACTTGATAATAAGGGTAAATGTAGTAGCCACATTGTTTTTTCATGTGAAACCTTAATAAGAGTGTATATCAATCATACCTTAAAAAATTTAAAAAGAAAGCCACATAACTATTATTTTAAAGGAAAAATAACCAAGAAATTTCAGCATAGATTTTTACAGTTATCTTATTATTTTTTAATGTGAAATATTTAATAAGATATAAGACGTATGTTGAATTGTGGGAAAAGATGAGTCCCCAAATTGTTTTCTTAAGTGCCATGCTTTGTATATATTACTTATTTATTTATGTGTTAAACTTCAGATTATGTGTAATAAACTGTCTGTGGTGCTATGTTATTGATTTCCCTGCATTAGAAGCTGAATTAAATGTGCATTACTCTGGAATCAGTCACCATGAGGGAAGCTTAAAAAGTTTTGAGGAAGAGTAAGTGAAGACCATTAAGGCTCTCTAAGCCCTGTCTCCCATTGATCACTGTCACCCTAAGGAAGTTTCAAATGCAATTTGTTTGCCTGTACATCCTTGTCTAAATGCTTCCTCTAATGGTACCTAATGGCAGCTTGTCTCTATCACTTACTTGATAAAGGAACAACTGCCTTCCTCAACCGTATCTTAGAAGAGAGTGGTGCTCTGAGTATATCCCATGTAAAATACAAAGTTCGTTGGTGAGCCTGTTTGTTTCATGTTTTCATTAGCTCATTCATTCATTCATTCAACTAACATTTATTGAATATTTATTCTGTTCTGGGCATTTAGCCAGTTTCAGTCCTTATTGCCAAATTACAAGACTTATCTCTGCGATCAGTATTTGGAAGTGAATCATTATCCATTTGTGGCCTCACAATATTGAGATATTGGGAGAAGTTAAGAGTTGGAACTCTAGACTGAGTTCCCATCACCTGTTACCTTCCAGCTGGGAGAACTTGGTCAAGTTATTTTTTAGAAATAGTTGAGTTTTCTTTGTGTATGATCTTCTAGTGTATGTATACACTAGTAAATTATACAATATGTATAATTTGTAATATAAACAGTATTTACTGTATGTGGGGTAAAAAGTTTGGTACAGAGACTTATTAAGTCAGTATAATAAATTATTTATTAGAATTTTCTATATTCTTACAGGTTTTTTCTTTCTCTCAATAAAAATGTGACCAGACCACAATTATATCTTATTTAAATTAATTTTACCTGACACTCTGTGACCTCTTGAGTTTCAAAATTTTACTATCTTCAGCTCTTGAATGTCTTCCCCCTTTGATTCTTTGATTATTACTCCAATTTTATCAGTTCTGTGTTCTCCTTTTGGGACCCCTTTAGTCACAATTCTAAAATCCTAAAATCTCTGAAAACCAAAAATTTTCTCATGAGCTGTCAACACTTATTTGGCAATAAACTCTGACCTGACATGATGTGAGACTATTTATTGTCTTTATTTCCTCAATGTCTTACTGTAAAAATGTATTTTTGATTACAGAGTGTTGAGGTAGACCCTGCTGGGGGGTGTATGTAATATCAGTGAATGCACTTCACCATCTCTCTGAAATCTCCTAAGTGCTGAATCCTGAAGCACATCTACTCCAAGGGTTTTGAATCAAGGATTATTGGCCCGTATGTCTGTCTTGGATCTCCTGAATGTGTTCTCCCCTTCACTCCTGGTTTTGTCCTTTTCATATTTATCCCTTTGTGGGTAGACAACAAGCAGCAGCTGCCTTCATAACCTTCCTCAGGGACGCCTGAGAACAGAGCCATGCCTGGACCAAAACGGTGAAGGTACCAGAGGGACCAGGACTACTGGGCTCCCCGGCCCCAAGGCCCACTGGTTGGGAAAACCCACCTCACCAGAATAGGTCACAGCACACTGTGTACCCGGAAGACAAGCTCTGAGCACAGAGACCTGCCCTCTCCTACCCTACTCCCCCATAGTGCGGTTAGCTAGTGCCGCTGTGATTGGAGGCCGCCTGAGTGGTGTAGTTCCAGGAACCAAGAAGGAGCCCACTATATAAGTTGTAACCCCGCCTCAATAAAATTAGACCTGCGCCATCAGCCTTGTCTCCGGTGCCTGCTTTTGAGAGGCATCGCCGTCCTCACCATCCGGGACCCCTGACCTGACAACATTCCTTAAGTTCTAGGTGAATTTCTTAAGTTTGTCTTCTTCACTAACTTAATTTTTGGCAGCTCTGCCTCTATGTGGTTTTTCATTTGGCATGTGTAGTTTCCTTCTCCGTGAAAAATTTCCCCATCTCAGAGGGATCCCTCCTTATGACTTCTTGCTTTCTATCAGCCAGTGTTCCCTTGTTTGGCTGGATAAGAACAAGAAGCAGAAGCCCTGTTTGCCAAGCAAGCAGCAGAAACCAGCTGGAAGGAAAAGGGTACTTCATTGGAAAGATACTGGGGAAGCTGATAGACTGAAGGGAGATGGTCAGGAGCTAGGATGTCTCCCGGGACTTCAGAGAGAGGCTGGAACCAGGAACCTCATGCTTCCAGGTCATTCATTTTCAATCTCTCTCGCCCCCAACCGCTCTCTTCCCTGCCTTAGCCTTACTAGCTTCATTTTCTCCTACTGCAGTTGGATTTTTGCCCTCTGGTCAGAAACGTGAACCCAAGTGACACCAAATTCATATCTTCTCAGCTCTGTAATCCAAGAGATGATAGAATTTCTCTCTTCTGGTTTCAGGGAATGCTTTCAGGGATAAACTTATTGCTCTAGCCTGGGTCTCATTTCCATACATGTGTTCATTGGAAGAGGCCAATTATCGAAGGAGGTGAGGGAGGGATGCTGAGCAGATTAAACAATTACATCTACTTCGTAAATTTTGTAAAACATTGCATAAGTTTATTTCAGGTTGGAGAATTCCTCCCAATCTCCAGGATGATCCTCTTCTTTTGATTGCAGCATCTTTCCATGGATAGAGTGATGTCTCCCTGTTAGGGCATTTGAGAGAAAGCACCACTGGATGGATGTACTGCCTGGTGCAGCCGTCTACTCAGAGAGAGAGCCCTGCTCTGCAGGCTTCCTGATCGCTGTGTCTGCTGTGCTCACCCCTCCATGACAGGAGAGGAGAAGGATTCTGTCGAGAGTTTGCCTAGCACCAATTCCAGAAACACTTCAATGGCACCCTTTAAAGTGTGGCTGTTAGGTTTCCGTTTGTTACAAGTAAGCAAAACTCACTCAGACTAGCTTAAATAAAGAAGATTTATTGGATCCCATAATTGGAAAAGTCCATGACTAAGGGGTAGTCAGATGTGATACAACCAGGACACCAGCTTTGGTTCCTGGGATTCCCTTGGCTCATCTTTCCCAAGTTGGATCCCTCTCACACTGGTAGCAAGCTGGCTGCCACGGTGCTAGGCCACACCTGATAGTGTCCAGGGAAGACAGATGGTCTCTCTGGCAAGTATTTCTGAAGCATGAGACTGTAACTCTTGCAGAAGCTTCCAGCAAACTTTTAAAAAAATTAAGGTATTATTGATATACAGTTTTATGAAGGCTTCACATGAAAAAACAATGTGGTTACTACATTCACCCATATTATCAAGTGCCCCCCATACCCCATTACAGTCACTGTCCATCAATGTAGTAAGATGCCACAGATTCACTATTTGCCTTCTCTGTGCTACACTGTCTTCCCTGTGACCCCCCCACACCATGTGTACTAAACATAACACCCCTCAATCCCCTTCTCCCCCCCTCCCCACTCGCCCTCCCACACCCCTCCCCTCTGGTAACTGCTAGTCCCTTTTTGGAGTCTGTGAGTCTGCTGCTGTTTTGTTCCTTCAGTTTTGGTTCGTTGTTATACTCCACAAATGAGGAAAATCATTTGGCACTTGTCCTTCTCCGCTTAGCTTATTTCACCAAGCCAGCAAACTTCTTGTATCTTACTGGCTCTAAGTGGGTGTGAACCCTTTTCTGAACCCACCCCTGTGTCCAGGGAAGTGTTGTGTGTTAATTGACTGAGTTCCTGAACCATTCAATGTCAGGGAGATAAAAAAAATTCTCTTAGGCCAAGCAGGCTAATGCCTGGTGCTGAGCACGAGGTCAGTTCCACCTGAAGTTCCTGGGCTCAGTGAGGTCAAATGGGAACCTGAATAAAAGCTGGGATGCTGCTGGGAAGGAGGAAATTGGTGCTGGGTAGGAAACCCTAAGGAGCTCTCTACCTGGTTTCCATGTCTGATCCAAGTCCTCACCATTCCAAACTGTTGGAAATTCCCCCTTGAGAATCTGGGAGGGAATGAATTAAATGCTTATGCTCATCTTGCTATTTTAACCCTAGCCCCTTGGAGACCACCCAACTCAAGAACTTCTTACAGCTAAGAAAACTGAAGCTCAGAGAGGAAAGTGGCTACCCAAGATCACATGCGGGCTACAGCTGGCTGTAAAGTCTTTAAAAATTTTTCAGCTCTTTTTCTGCGACCCATCTGTGATGGTTAGTTTCAAGTGTCAATTTGGCTAGATCATGGTACCCAGATATTTGGTCAAACATTATTCTAGATGTCTCTATGAAGGTATTTAAAAAAAAATAAGATTAACATGTCAATCAGTGAATTTCAAGAAAAGTGGACTATCCTGGTGACCTGGATGGGCTTCATCTGATCAGCTGAAGGCTTTAATAGAAAAAAAGCTGACTTCCCCAGAAGAGCGAATTATGCCAGCAGACCACACTGGGCTTGAGCTGCAATTCTTCCCCGGGTTTCCGGCCTGCCACCTACCCTGCAGATTTTGGATTTGCCAGTCTTCACAATCACATGAGCTAATTATTTAAAATAAATCCATCTCTGTATGTATATACATATCCCCTATTGGTTTTGTTTCTCTGGTGAACCATGACGAATATACCATCGTAACTTCCCTAAAGACCCAACTTGCTCTTTATCCTAACCTTGGACCCAGACCTTCATTTTAAGAAATACTGTTCTAAAAGAGCCGTTGCCCGGCAATGGGTATAGGATCATTAAATAACTAGTTTCAAGTTGGTAATGAGTTGTTGGAGTGTACAGAGAACACTGTCAGGGCTTTTCCCACCTGCACCAAGGATGTAACTGCAAAAAAAAGAGCTTACTTTGTGGAAGATCAGAGTCAGGTTAAACATCAGCAGGGGTTCTTTTCTCCCTTTTGTGTCTCTTCCTGTCTGGGGGCAATTTACCCATGTGTCAGGATTTGCTATATGCCATCAGGCTTTCTGTGGCTGCTTATGGGTTGTCCTCATCTTTTCCCCCTAACCAGTATCCCAGCTTCCTTTTGGGGCATTTATCCCTCGCCCATTGTGGGTGGGAAATTGTGATGATGTTCTGGGAGCTCAAGGGGCCAGACCTGTGTCTCTTGGCTCCAGTTTTGCCAAGGTATGAGTATGAGACCTCAGCTCAGCCAGCAAGTACTCCCTCCTGGGACTATGAGTCTTGAAGAAATGATGTAAGACTAAGAGGGAAAGGTTGGTGCCATCCATTGCACCCGAGGCGGAAGAGGCCCTGGTATTTTGAACAGGCTTCTCTGGTTTTGAGAAAATGTCTGGGTTTCCTATAGATTCAGTCCAGCTTCTTGGTCCTCCAGAGTGCTCCTGGTTTCTGCTGTTTCCAGGTCTGACTCTCAGATTCCCATCAATTCTGACATCGATGGTGAGCCTTTGCTTAAATTATCCAGAATTGGCTTCTGTAACTGGCAACCCAAACCCCTGACTGACACAGATCCCAGGTACTGTTTTTGGCTCTGCTTCCAATTTAGTGATAAGTCATTTCACTTCCATGAGCCTCAGTTTCTTCATATGTACTACTAGGGAATGAGACTAGATTTGTGTTCTTCAAAAATATTTCAGCCATAAAGAACTTTGTGCAAACAAAATCTTCCTTATGGGAGCAGATACATCATAAAACAGATCTTATGCAGCATTGCTCTGCTAATGGGTTTCAAAGCTCCAGAGTCCTGTCCTCTTAGTTCTTTGTCAATAGTACCCCCACCGTGACTTCTGCTCTAATATCGTAATGGGAAAAAATTACACTTCCCCTCTCTCATTGCAACAAAAGATAGCCTGGGTTGACTTCAATAACTCAGGGAGGTATCATTATCTGCAGTTTCTCATTGACAAAGACTCCTTTCTTGAAGAATGTGCTGAGCAAGTGCCTGTGAAATGTTTAAATACACACACACACAAGATCACCCAATCAACAAACTAATTCAATCAATCAATTTAGCTGCCAAGTTTTAAGGATGCTTTTTAGTGTGGAAAAGGCACAACAAAACCACAAAAGCAAACAACAACAAAAATGTTGGCCTGGGGATGTTTTGCCCCTCTCTTGAAGCATATGTGAGTATGTCTTGTCCATTTCAGAATATTTTATTAGGTCTTTGAGGGACAGAATTGAGACTTCCTTCATGATAAACACATAAATTAGTATTTTCTGTGGGTAAAACAAAACTAGTATAACTTCCACCATTAAGATCTGGTGTAATTAATATCATGGGAGAAACTAACACTATCCCTCCCCTTGGCCAATCAGGTACTGTGCTAAGGATTTGCATATACTGTCTCATTTATTCTCAAACAACTCTCTGGAAAGGTATCATTTATGATTCCTATTTTAGAGGGGAGGACACTGAGGCTCAAAGAGGTTAAGTAATTCACCTAAGCTCACACAGCTAGCAAGTAGCCACTACCTGCATGGTTCCAAAGCTTATGTTCTGTCAAACATGATACTCTACTTATCTACATAATGCTATGCATTTGGGCCTTTTAAAATGTGGAATAAACTGACTATATATTTCATTGGTCATTCAGCTTTCTGATCTAGACACTTCTAAAAGGAGAGACTTGGAACTTCTGGCTGAGGAAGCACCAGAGACTTCTAGAAATCTCTCTTACGTCTCAAGGGCCTTTGCAGGGACACTAACAGAGCTAGTTCTTCAAAGGAACAGTGCTTTTAACCCTGGGCAGTCTTTTCTCCCATAGTTAATTGAAATTTCCTCTGGGAATGCAAACTAATTTTAATAAACCATAATCAGGAAAAGAGATTTGCAATTAAATTTTTTTTGTGAAAATGAATTCTCTGAATCTCTTCTCTATTACTCTACATATGTCATCAAATAGTGACTGGCAGTAATTATGGGGTTATGAGATATGGGATATGAAGATAATTACAACCTTACCCAAATAGTCCTAATTTTTATTTTTTGTTATCAACTACTTTGTCTGCGTTAGCTGTTATCATTTCTAATCATGATGATTCCCAAAGATAATCCAAAGAGTATTCATCCAAATGGAGTTCATCAGTGTTTGCACAACTGAGTTTTATTGGGATACATTTATAGGTGCTTATCCTGAATATGCCACTACGTAACTGAATGACTTTGGAGGAATCATATAAATCCATTGGGACTTACTTTCTTCTTCATCTCTGAAATGAGGGATTTAAGTGAGACACTGTAAACTTCCATTCTAAAATTCTAATTTTGCTGGTGCTTTGGCCTTGAGATCCATGTAATCCCAAATGTGTCCAGCAGAGGTCAGAAAAGGTCACTAAAAGCTCTGAGGTCTACATTAATCCCAGTTACCGGTGAACTAACAGTTTTATGGTAGTCCCCTACTATCCATGTTACTTATTTGATTTTTACGTTTGGTCCACACATAAAGACAGGCATTTTTCTTAAAAGATTAAAGCAGAAATGCATCATCTGTTTTGGGCTTCTCTGTCAAATGTAAACCATTTCCCAACTGATAAATGCCTGGTGAGCAAAGAAATTGCTTGACGGAAGGTGATACAAAGGGATGGAGTGGTTTTATACTTAGAGTAAATGTAAAGAGTAAAAACATGCTCCGGAAAATTCTATTTCCTCAAAACTCTCTCGTTATAATAAAGGACTCCTAAACCCTACCTAATCACATATTTATTTTGAAAAGTATTTACCTTGGCAAAATTCTTTCCATTTTTGTTTTTTTCTCCAGCTTTCTGAGATATAACTGACATATAACATTATGTAAATTTAACATGTACAACCAAATGAATTAATATATGTGTACAGGAGGTCCCCAACTTACAATGGTTTGACTTACAATTTTTCAGCTTTACCTTGGTGCAAAAGTTATATGCATTCAGGAGAAACCATACTTTGAATTTTGAATCTGCATCTTTTCTCAGGCTACTGGTGTGCACTCTGATCCTAAGTCCTCATGCTGGGCAAGACAGTGAGCCGCAGCTCCCAGTTAGCCATGCAGTCATGAGGGTAAGCAACCAACATACTGGTGACCATTCTGTACCCAAACAGCCACCGTGTTTTTCACTTACAGTACAGGATTCAATAAATCACATGAGATATTCAACACATTATTATAAAATAGGCTTTGCGTCAGATGATTTTGCCCAACTGCAGGCTAATTAAGTGCTCTGAGCATGTTTATAGTAGGTTAGGCTAAGCTATGATGTTTGGTAGCTTAGATGTATGAAATGCATTTTTGACTTACAGTATTTTCAGCTTCCCATGGGTTTATCAGATGTGACCCCATTGTAAGTGGATGAAGATCTGTGTATCATGAAATTATTACAACAATAAGGCTAGTGAACACATCCATCACCTTACATGGTTGAAATTTGAAAACTTTTTGTCACAATGGGGTTTGAACAATATTTCTCTCTCCTGCTTTCATCAGAAAAATTATTTTGGAAATACACTATTACAGTGATAGAAACTTCTCATAAATATTTAAATATGATAAGCATTTTTTTAAGGCAGAAACAGGAAGACTGGTTTAAATGTGGATTGAGTTGAAGGAACTAGAAACTTAAGAAAGCCCTAGAGCCAGGTCAGACCCATCCCAGCTGTTTAAAGAAAAAATGTAGTATAGACAGAGTCTGGTGGGTAAAGGCTGAGCGCTGGATAAGACAGGCCTACTTTTCAACCCTGGTAAAATTACTTAACCGCCCTAGAAATAAACTCTTCAGTTTCCTTCTCTATAAAATGAATTAGTGATAAAGATTTTTGTGAGGATCACATGAGATAATATATGTCAAGAGTACAGCAAAGCACCCGTCACATACCAAATGCTGAATAGGTGAGAGCTACTATTGCCACGTCATTTGTGAGGAGTGAGTTAGTATCTTTAAAAGAAAACAAATAGGGAAGAAAATAACCATGCTGTTTTCCAAACCTTTTTAAAAATTATCCTAGACTAGATTCGATGTCTCTGCTAGGCACTTCAGCCATTGCAGCTGACAGACCCCAACCTGGCCACCTGGCCGGCTGACTGGCATCACCATCCCTACCTTCAGCACCTCACAGGCACAGCAGAGGCAGCCGGATGCCACCTCCCCATCACACATCCTGAGAACCAACCCATCAGCAACAGTTGGAGAGCTTGCCTTCTTATGGCGCAGAGACTGTCCGTGAACTTTTTCCCCTCCCAAGCCTCACCTGCACAGCCAAGGCTTGTGCTGGGTCTCCAGCTCCCGATTCAGTGGCAAACTGTTGCTCCCAGTTTGGTCTCTGGTCCTTTTTTTTTTTTTTAAATCTGATAAACCTCTTAATTTTTCTTTAATATAGCACTCGATTCAATGATTGCCATTACAGTTTTTTTCCCTGGTATGACAAGACAAGGCCTGTATCTATCTCTGCCGCCATCACAGACCTGTGGCCCAGCCAGGGAGGATGGACTGCATTTTAAGAGCCAAGAGCACAGGGACTAAGACAGGCAGGGACACCCATGCATGTACTGCAGGAGAGAGAAGCTGTGTCATGCTGTGCTTCTATGGTTAGGTCGTATGAGCAGGGTGGCAAGCAGGGGCAGGCCCATGGGGTGGGCTTCTGAGGAGGTCAGAAGGGGACTAACAGAGGCAGTGATTGGACAGAACACTCCAGATCAGATACGGTGTGTGTCGCCTGGCAGGGATGGGGGTCTAGCAGGAACAGGCAGAAGCAGGATCTGCTACAATCTGCCCACATTCCAGAGACCATTCTGAGGACCTAGGCAGTTGTTGAGGGACCTCCAAATGACTCATGTTCAAAACCCAAGATTAAAAGTGAGATGGCTGTTTCCTTATGCTGACCATTGCTTACAACTTCCTCAAAAGGGTTAAACTCTTAAGTTTTCTGTTTGCTCAAATTCAAAGAAAGTGGAAGGAAGTATTGATTCAAAGAGAAACTTTCTGCTTTCAAAGTTTCTGCAATTTTGGATCCTAATTCTGACTCTGACAGCTGTCTTGCCTAGACTCAGCCAAGCTCTTGACTCCTATGGCGCCTTGCTTTTGGTGTCTGTAACGGAGCTCTGGGGTGATGATGGCAAGCCTCCACCTTGATGAACAGGGGCATCAGTGTAATTTGTCACTGCCAGTATGATGCCCACATATTCCAACACAGGAGATAATGTTGCTATCCATGTAATTTAAGATGTTTTTATGAAACAAAAAAATGATACTTCACACCCAATAGGATCCCTAATGTTGATGAGGATGTGCAGAAATTGGATCTCCTGTGCATTGTGGCAGGAATGTAAAACAGGGTAGCCATTGTGGAAAACAGTATGGCACTTATGCAAAATATTAAAAATGGAATTACTGTGTGAACCAGCAGTCCCACTTGTGGGTACATAACTGAAAGAACTGAAAGCAGGGTCTTGAAGGTGTATTTGTACATCCCTGTTTATAGCAGCATTACTCACAACAGCCAAAAGGTGGAAGCCACCCAAGTGTCCATCTATGGGTAAATGGATAAACAAAATGTGGTAGATACATACAGTGGAATAATATTCTGACACGTGTTACAGCATGGCTGAACCTTGAGGACATCATGCTAAGTGAAGTAAGTCACAAAAGGACAAATACTTTACGATTCCACTATGTAAGCTACTTATAGCAGGAAAATTCATGGAGACAGAAAGTGGAATGGTGGTGGCCAGGGGCTGGACAGGGGTGGAGGTTGGGGTTGGGGGCTATGAGTTATTGTTTAATGGATACAGTTTCAGTTTTATAAGATGAGAGGAATTGTGGGGATGGCTGGTGTTGATGGTTGCACAAGATGTGAAAGTTCTTAACACTACTAATTGCACACTTAAAAATGATTAAGATTGCACATTTTGTTATGTATATGTACACATTGCATTTACAATAATTCTAATAATAGCTGCTACTTATTTAGAGAAAGTCTGTAGAGCACAGTAAGTGTAATAACACTGTTCTTCCCATTCTACAGACAAAGAGAATGAGCTATAGGGAGATTAAGCAATTTGCCTAAATGTAGACAGCTGGTAAACAGCAGGTCCCAGGCATGCATGGCTGCAAAGCCAGTGCTCTTAAATTCCTTCTGTGTCTCTCCTCTCACAGCGAATTCCCTGGTTTGCTCCCCCTACTCCAGTGGCACTGGCAACCTCCACATTTGTCCAGTAGTCCTACCTCAGGACCTTTGCACAGGCTGCTCTTGCTATCTGAAAGCAATTCCCTCAGATATCTAAATGTCTCCCTCTCCATCACTTCCTTCAGGTCTCTGCCCACTTGTCTCCTTATTATTGAGGCCTTCCCCAGACATGGACGAGTACACCTCTTCTTCCCCCTACCATTTTTCTTGTTCCTTTTTATTCCTTACTGGCATGATTGTTCTTTGTCTGTCTTCCATGCTAGAACAGAGGTCCTGTGGGGTCAGAGGTTTCTGTTTTGCGTACTGCTGTATCTCCTGTATCAGTGAAAGAGAGAATGAATGTATTGCTGCTGGGACTAGTGTGACCGATGGGCAGGGCAGCAGTGGTCTAAGTGCCAAAATGTCGGGGAAAGCCACCTCCTAGTCCCCTTTCTTTTTACTGCTGACTGACCTTTCAGCAGGGCCCAGTTCTAGAAGCACAGTGCAAGAGCCAGGAATGACACCGCCCCATTCCATTCTTTATCAGATTGATTTAGCTCTCTCCCCACCCCACCCCCAAGCAAATACCTCCCTGTTGGGCCTTTTCTGCTCCTTCCCTGGATCAGAGGTACTAAAGGTTAATTTAACTGGGCTGGGTGAGAGGTTAGGAGAATGGAGATAGCAAGCGTTAAGAGTCTCTGTGTTGGGGGCAGAAGTCTGCAAACACTCCCTGTTTTATCCCTGAAATCCCACAGTAACCTCTTCCCTTTGGCTAGTTTGTTCTAGCAAGAATAAACTTCCTTTTGGCTAATCAACTGAGCTGACTTTTTAAGATTCAGCTCAGACCTCCCGCCTATACCCTTGTTCCCTGCCCCATCCTATTCAGGGGTTAGTACCCCCTCCTCATGGCCCCAGGTTAGTCACAGCCGCCTGCACATATCACACCTTCATTGTCTCTACTCCAGATAGAAGGTCTTGCCTCTCTTCCTTGGAGGCCCCAGGGTTAGCACAGCTTCTGGCAGATGGCGGGTCCTCAAAGAAATGTTTGTTGAAGAAATGAAAGGGGAGATGGGAGGGTAACCAAAGACAAATGTAACCGACTTCACATTTTGAGGGCCAGAACTACATATTGTAAGTTGGCTCTATTTTTTTCTGCCTTTGGTAGCTACAAACAACAGTGCCAAAGCCCAGAGTCCCAGAGGTCCCTGAGTTATATTTAGGATACATGTCTGACTCTAGCTAAATGATGCTTTCTCCCGCAAAACCAGTGCTGCTGTAGCAGGCTGCGCTTCCTGCCCGGACCAGCCCAGAGAGTAGATACCAGTAGATCCTCTCCTTCAGTCCCCTCCCCTCCTTCAAGCTCAGCAGTTTCTTAGTGCACCTTTTTCTACCCAGTGGGGGGAGTGGGAGTTAGAGTTTATGAAGGGAGGGGTGGAGGTGGGGCTGGGCAGTAGGGGAAGCCCTAGTGTGATCTTCAGTTCTGATGGCTCATCTTTCTTCTAGTTCTCCCTGGCTCCCTGGTAAGGACAAGGCCCTTGCTGGATGGCTTTGGAAATGGCCCATGTCTGAGAAGGTGCAGCCTCAGTTACATCCAGGAAGAACTTGGGTATCTGTTGCTGTTTTTGAAGGTTTTGCTTTCACCTTGCTTGCTGAACTGGTCCACCTTCATTCCTAGCCCCATCAATCTGACAGGTTAGCAGTGACCCAGTGACATCTTCTCATCACGCAGCTCCCTTACTTGCTGGACTTTCATTCTGAGTCTGTGGCTGGGGTCTAGGGGCATCTTTGGCCAGCATGTACACTCTGAGAAACCCTAATTGAGACTGGAGCCAACTTCCCCAAACTTGCCAGATGTCACCTGGAGGTTCTGATTAGGTTGGATCTGGGGACACCCTGAAATCTATTTCAGAAGTGCCCTGGATGATTCATCAAGTAGCTAATGAAAATCAGACTCATGTGCATCTGGCCACTTCCCACTTATTGAGTGATTGCCTGAGTGTGCCCTATGCTTCCTGTGGTCAGCTCTGTCTAGTACACCTTTGCCCTCTCTGTTTGTCAAATCAGGTGAGCCTGGCTTTTTAGCCGGGGAAGTCAGCTTATTTTCCATCACCCCCACCACTTCTGAAGGAGTTAGGTGTCCTGCCCCCATAGTTCTAAGTGTTTCCCACTTGGAGCCTGTGCACTGTCGGTTGGACCCAAAGCCCTTCCAACTTCTCTTTCCTTGTTTTCCTCCTCTGTTGAGAACATGGCTTCTCCCTTTCCCTGTAGCTGAGGGCTACAGGACAATGTTCTGGCCAGTGGTGAATAAGCACAAGCCCACTGAGGATTCCTGGAAAGCCTTCAGTTTCCCAATCCTGCAGCTGCCCCTTTTCTTCTTCCTGCATGGCTGCTGTGATGGGAACTGCAATCTTCGCACTCAGAGGGGAAGGCTAGGGAATCAGAACCCCTGAGTGTGCACACTGCAGCAGCAGGGCCACCAGAAATAACCCATTTCCACACTACCTACAGGGGTAGTGGGTGATGGTAACCAACCCTTTTTTTATGAATAAACTAATAGTTGGTTTTTCTTTTATTCAAAGTGGAATGAGGTCCCTAAGTGATACACAGCTAAGGTGGTGGTGAAGTCCTGCCTCCTCTAGGACAACCCCCATTCATACCTGTTTTCAGGGTGAAATTACTAATTGTGTCTGTTCCACTCTCAAAAGTGTTCTACCCGTGCTCATGGATAGGAAGAATTAATATTGTCAAAATGGCCATCCTGCCTAAAGCAATCTACAGATTCAATGCAATCCCTACCAAAATACTGACAGCATTCTTCAATGAACTAGAGCAAATTGTTCTAAAATTCTATGGAACCATGAAAGACCTGAATAGCCAAAGCAATCCTGAGAAGGAAGAATAAAACAGGGGGATTACGCTCCCCAACTTTAAGCTCTACTACAAAGCCACAGTAATCAAGACAATTTGGTACTGGCACAAAAAACAGACCCATAGACCAGTGGAACAGAATAGAGAGTCCAGATATAAACCCAAGCATATATGGTCAATGAATATATGATAAAGGAGCCATGGATATACAATGGGGAAATGACAGCCTCTTCAACAGCTGGTGTTGGCAAAACTGGACACCTACATGCAAGAGAATGAAACTGGATTTTTGTCTAACCCCATACACAAAAGTAAACTCAAAATGGATCAAAGACATGAATGTAAGTCATGAAACCATAAAACTCTTAGAAGAAAACATAGGCAAAAATCTCTTGGACATAAACATGAGCAACTTTTTCCTGAACGCATCTCCTTGGGCAAGGGAAACAAAATCATAAATGAACAAATGGGACTACATCATGCTAAAAAGCTTCTGTACAGCAAAGGACAACATCAGCAGAACAAAAAGACATCCTACAGTACGGGAGAATATATTTGTAAATGACATATCCAATATGGGTTAACATCCAAAATATATAAAGAACTCACATGCCTCAACACCCAAACAGCAAATAACCCAATTAAAAAATAGGCAGAGTTGCTGAACAGACACTTCTCCAAAGAAGAAAATCAGATGGCCAACAGGCACATGAAAAGATGCTCCACATCACTAATTATCAGGGAAATGCAAATTAAAACCACAATGAGATGTCACCCCACACCAGTTAGGATGGCCAACATAGAAAAGAATAAGAACAACAAATGCTGGCAAGGATGTGGAGAAAGGGGAACCCTCCTACACTGCTGGTGGGAATGTAAACTAGTTCAACCATTGTGGAAAGCAGTATGGAGGTTCCTCAAAAAACTCAAAATAGAAATACTATTTGACCCAGGAATTCCACTCCTAGGAATTTACCCTAAGAATGCAGGAGCCCAGTTTCAAAAAGACATATGCACCCCTATGTTTATCGCAGCACTATTTACAATAGCCAAGAAATGGAAGCAACCTAAG
Source organism: Manis pentadactyla (assembly GCF_030020395.1). Lineage (NCBI taxonomy): Eukaryota > Metazoa > Chordata > Mammalia > Pholidota > Manidae > Manis > Manis pentadactyla. The sequence continues at coordinate 145,799,151 of NC_080022.1, forward strand.
TGTCCATCAGTAAATGAATGGATAAAGAAGAGGTGGTTCATACACACAATGGAATATTATTCAGCCATAAGAAGAAAACAAATCCTACCATTTGTAACAACATGGATGGAGCTAGAGGGTATTATGCTCAGTGAAATAAGCCAGGCAGAGAAAGACAAGTACCAGAGGATTTCACTCATCTGTGGAGCATAAGAACAAAGCAAAAACTGAAGAAACAAAACAGCAGCAGACTCACAGAACCCAAGAATGGACTAACAGTTGCCAAAGGGAAAGGTACTTGGGGGAGTGGGGTGAGAAGGGAGGGAGAAGGGGAATAAGGGGCATTACGATTAGGACACATAATGTAGTGGGGATACAGGGAAGACAGTATAGCACAAAGACAAGTAGTGATTCTATAGCATCTTACCATGCTAATGGACAGTGACTGTAATGGGGTATGTGGTGGAGACTTAATAACGGGGGGAATTTATTAACCACAATGTTGTTTAGTAATTGTATATTAATGATACCTAAATAAAATAAAATAAATAAATAAAATAAAAACAGAAAACAAAAGTGTTCTAGTTTGCATAGTAAATTATCCCTTTGTACTTTAATTTAGCATTAGATATATTTTATTCAAGCTTTTATTAAACTTAATGTGAAGTTTTGTAAGGGTTAATTAATCTACCCTGCATCCCTCACATGAAAATAAAGACCGTAGCCACTAAAGTGACTAAACATCATAGTCACTAAGTATCGCAGCTAAAGCTTGGGAAAATGACATTCAATATGTGGTTCGCAAAATGTTGGCCACCTCTCATAAGACCAATGTTCAAGTTCCAGAGAAAGGAGGTAAAGTCTCTAATAGAAAAAAAAATCTGAGTTTGAACCTGAAAATATGCAAATGTTTTCTTCTCTGCTCTCACTTCAATATCAGAGTTCAATGGTAAAACTTCCTGTTTTACATGATCACATTTATTTTATATCCTTTGCACTAGTTTGTGACCTCCTCAAGGTAGGAAGGACCTTTGCTTGTCAGGTTTCAAGCTGCTGCACACTCAATGCTAAGAGAACCTTGTAGAATGAACTGAATTCCTCGAATGATTTCTTAGGGATGCTGAGCTGCTAAGATTATATATGTGTCTTCAATTTGCTGCTAAGATTATATATGTGTCTTCAATTTATTTCAAGGCATTTAGGATCAGAAAAAGGTTTTCTTATATTAAACATGTGTGCAGAAGGACAAGTTCTCCTCAAAAATACTTGGATTTGTCACTGAACTGGATTTCTAAATTTTCCCCAACACTGAAAATCTGATTTCATGAAATCCTTCCAGCAGTGGCACTGATCTTTCTAATACCTCTTCCCCTAATTAGCAGAGACACTGACTCTCCCACAAAAAGTAGTATAACCTGATGATCTGGTAGGGGTCCCACGATCATACCATTAGGCAAGGTGGGGGAGAGCCTTGAAGATGAGAATCTGGCTGTCTTACCAACAAGCCATGGGAAGCTGCTCATTGTCTAGGAGTTATTGATTTGTACAGTTGATCAGTATCACCCACCAACCTAAAATCCAAGTCCAAGATTGAACCTTCTAGCCTGCTACCAGAGCCCCAAATGACCTATCTCACCCCTTTAGGCCAATCTCCGTTAATCCACCTCCACCTTCGTTGCATTTCCTCATGAGAAATGCTCTCACACCTTCATGATATTCCCTCTGCTTGGAACACCTTTCCCTCCCCTGACTAACTCCTACTCATCTGTCAGCAATCACCCCCTCTGGGAAGCCTTCTGAGTCTGAAGAGAGGTGAGGCAACATACCTTAACAAGAAGGAGAAAGCAGAATGCCCCCAAATAGGGGGTGGAATAAATACATTGTTGTACCACCATAAAATGAAATAAAAATGGAGATGTAAGCTTTCTTATTTCTTTATTAAACAGTTTAAAAACTAATTATATTATGTTCCTGGTGAAATATTCAAGAGTGTGCAGTGAAGTTCCCCTCATCCCCCAGCTCCAGTCTTCCCTGAGACACCCACTGCCATCAGTTTCCTGGGTGGTCTTCCAGTAGTGTTCTATATGAAGGTCGGAGTGACAGAGGGGTCAGAAGGGTCCTGAAATACATTTATGACATGGCCCCTGCTCCTGAGAAACTCATGACCTTCTTGGGAAAGTAAGTCGCCACAGCCCATTGGTTAGCAGTACGTGGGAACCTGTATGCAGTCACTCGCTCAAGGCCACTCAGGGCCAGGATTTACATCCCTAGCTGGGCTCAGCTGGTAAACCATTCACCATCCATAAGTAAATGGGATGCCACCCATAAGTAGAACCAAGACATACTTTCTAGACCCCAGTTACTATGTATAGCTTGAATATACATATTTTAATCTTTGTATTGCAGAGTTCTGGTTCTTGGGCTTTTAAAACTGGGACATATCTGAGTCTGGGGTTGGAAATTAGGACTGGCATGGAGGAATAAAAGTAAAAATCCATTATAATTTCTTGCTTGAACAGTAGTTCAAGTTATTACAGCAAAAACAAATAAGAACTTTGTTAAACTGAAGCACTATAATGAGATACAGATTCAGGGAGCAGGAGCCTCTCCTGATTGGCATTTCCTCCTTGACCATTTGGCACATGAGGAAACCCAGAGAGAGTAGGTAACTTGCCTAAGGTCACTGGGTTAGTTTTGACAAAATGGAGATGCATTTTGTGTCCCCTTTCTCTTATTTCAAGTGACAACTGGTGAGAATGTCAAGCTTAGAACAGGTCAGGTACTCACTTACTACATAATTGCCATAGATCCTATCTATAAACCATAGAAACTGAACAACTGAATTAAGCAGAAAATGTCTCAAAAGGTTAGTGGGCAGCTCACAGGACCATCAGGAGACCTGGGAAGTACCTTCAGAGCTACACAGTCAGGGGCATTGCCCTAAATGGAACTTCCATGTGTGCCACACCTGGCTCTGCTGCCCATGCTGTGCCAGGAATTCAGTTCTGCAGTGCTCTCCACCACCAAGACAGGACATTCTCTGGGGTCCCTGCTTGCCCAGACTACTGCCAGCTCCCATCAAAGTCTGGCACAGGCCCCTCTGATTGGTGGACCTGGACCACATGCACAAGCTATAGTTGCAAAGGGGAGGATAGAAAAATCTAGCATTTTCAGTTCTCTAGTGGGAGGTGTGTTCTTCCTCCTAATAAAAGCATAAAGTGGAGAGTCTTCCAACCATAAGAAAGGGATCCAAATGCTGGGTGGCCAAAAAGAAAGAAAGAGAGCAATGCCCTCCACCTATTGGAACTGGGATCCAAGGTAACAGGATGGGTCCCAGAGCTGGCTAGGGAGAGGAGAGCCCTCAGCAGGGAGTAGGGACAGGCAGGTTTAGCCAGCAAGTACAATTTGACTTTGTGGTTCAAAAGTGAGGTATGTGAGGCATGATTGCACTGTCCCCATTGCCACAGAGCAAGAGTTGCCAAATGCGAGTCACATGCTTGGGGAAATTGCAAACACAGGAAGGGAAATTGAGCAATCTTAAGGAGAAATGAAGCCAAAATATGTTTCAAGAAGAAGGGAAAGCTCATTTCTCTCTTTCTTGGTTGAGAAATAGTTTGAATGGGGAGGAGGAAAAGAGGCTAACTCATAGCAAGCATTTGCTACCTTTGAGTCCCAGGCAGGCACTGAACTGTTGCTGACAAAATCTCCCTTAATGTGGAGAAAGGAACCAATCTGGAGCAAGAAGGGTGAACAGTACAAGCTTGATAAGTTAAGGGATGGGGGAAAGACTGCTCTTTACTTGTCACACTCTCCCAGACTCTCTCCCCATCTAGAAAGCCTCTCTTGCGAGGAGGAGGACAAGTCAGGGCACAGCTGGCCGGGTTGGCAAGCTGGGGAGGACAGCCTAAGTCTAACTATGCCCCACTTCCTGCCTTCCTTTGGATGGGCCCTCCAGCCAGTGGCAGGCACAGCTGTAACGGAACCAGCCCTGCAGCAAGCCCAGGGCTTTCAGCACCTCTTGTGACCAGGCAGGTGGACCTATTTCTGGGTATGGCATTAAAGCTGCCTACTTCACCTGAATCCATACCATCAATTCTGGAGATTAGGATGCCACCCTCCCAAAAAAACAATCAGAGGACAAGTAAAAGTTCTTGAAGATTAAACATATGATGGAAGAAATACAGTAGTCCAAAGAAAACTGACAGTAAAATCAAGAAAATCTTGCATAAATTAGAAGAACAACAACAAAGAGATGAAAAAGAGGAAAGAAGAGACATTTAAGGGACCAACCCAAATATCCCAAAGTTCCCTCTGTTCCCTCAAATGCACTGGAGTATTCCTGGTATGGGTTTGGGGGATGGGGACACATGTAGCTTTCTAGCCTTTCTGAAAATTGGGACCATTTGGAGCAGTTGGGAGGGGTGCAGCAGTGACTAGAGGCCCTGGAAATCAGCTTGAATGAAGGAGATCACACTCTAAGCCTCATTTAAAAAACTGTTACTTAAATATTATCAATATATTTTTTAATATAGGCCCTATATTAAATATTGAGAAGGTTTAAAGTGAGAAGTCTCCTCCTTACCCCCACCCTCTAGCTCTCCAGTTCCCCCAAATGGATCTTCTTTTCCCAAGTTTCCAGTACCATTTTCCTATAAATCCATAGTCTCTCTAAATGCCATCAATATTACACAAATAGTCTGTTCAAGGCATCTTGCGTTTTTACAAACACTCTGTGGAAAGTCCTTACAGCTCCCTCCCATTTCCCAGTTCCAAAGCCACTCCCATTTTTTAGATGTTTGTTATAGCAGTACCCCATCAAAATCTGTATTGGTTATCAGTTGCTGCATAAAAAATTAACCCCAAACTTAACGGCTTAAAAAAAACAATAAATATTTATTAGTTCATATACTTTCAGTGGGTCAGGAATTTGGGTGCATCCTAGCTGGGTAGTTCTGTCACTGAGTCTCTCACAAAACTACAGTCAAATATCAGCTGGGGCTGCAGTGTCTGGAAGCCTGACTGAGGCAGGAGGACCCACTTCCAAGACGGTGCACTGTCATGGCTGTTGGCAGGAGGCCTCAGTTCCTAGACATCTGGACCTCTCCATGCGGCTGCTTGAGTCTCTGTAAGCCATTGTGTGAATTATCCAAGAATGAAGAAGACAAAATCCACAATGTTTTAAGCGCTGGCCTTGGAAGTCACGCATCATTTCTGTGATGCCTTACTGGAATAACTAATAAGTCAGTCCAATGCAGCCCATACAGGGTGTGACTACAAGGATGCTAGAATCTTGGGGGGTCACAAGGCCTGAAAACCATATCTTCCCCAGAAGCAAACAATGTCGCTAGTCTCTTAAGTGTCCTTTCAGAGATATTTTATTCAGACACAAGCAATTACAAATATATGTGTGCTTGGCCTCTCTCTTTTAGACAAATGGTAGCATACTATACACATGATTCTGCACTAGCTTTTTTCACATAAAAATCCATCTTGATGATTATTCCATATCAGTATTTTATGTGTCTAATTCTCTTTAGCATCTGCATAGTGTTCACTATCTAAATGAAGCATAATTAATTTAGCCAGTCTACTATTGAGGGATATATAGGTTATTTTGAATGTCTTTTTAAAAAATAGTAGAACCTGGTTCAAACACTTCTAGTTATGCAAATTAAGGCAAGTTACTTAAACTCTTTGAACTTGAGTTCCATCATTTGTCAAACAGGAATAAAGAGAGTTTTTCCCTTGCACCTTCCAGAGTCATTGGCAAGATTAAATAAGATCAGTATATAAAGTAACTAGCACAGTCTTCACAGGGCAATCCGTAATTGGTGTTTGTTTTCTTCCCTCCCATTGTAATGACTTCCCAGAGCCAGTCTCTGCCCTGAGGAGTGTTTGAGTGTTTTCTTATTTCCAGTCCTGCACACTGGGATCTGGTTTCATCTCTTGGGTCAACAGTGGGAAGTTTCAACTAGAAAAAAGGATTCCAGTGTCCTATCCCAGGGAGCCTACAGAAGGGCTCTCTCTGCTTCTCATGCCCTCATGTTGTCACACTCCAAATAAGACACAAGGCCAGTGTGGGCTGTTTGCCTTCCCTGACACTGACCTAGCTGGCAAGCTCTGCAGAGAAACATCAGGCCCTGGGCCTAGTGCATCCTCAGGATGTTACCACAGAGCAAACACGAGTTTGCTGGCTGGGTGGATTCTAGTCAACAGGAAGATAAACAGATTAAAGGCAAACAGGAGGGAAATCCCTGCCATGGAAACATGAAGAAGGCTGGCTGCTGGCTCTGTTTGGGGGCTTTATTTTTATTTGTTGGTTTGATATATGAAACAGCTTTATTAATATATAATTCCTATGCCATGCAATTCACCCATTTAAAGCATACAACTCAATTGTTTTTACTATATTCAAGAGTTGAGTAGACACATCACAATCAATTTTGGAACATTTTCATCACTCAAAAAAAACAACCATTGGCCATCACTCTCCTGTTCCCACCCCCGCCTCTTCAGTCCTAGGTATTCTACTTCCTGTTATCTATTCTACACTATTCTATTCAATTTCCTATCTCTATGGATTTGACTATTTTGGACACTTCATATAAATGGAATCCTACAGTATGTGGTTTTGTGTGACTGGCCTCTTTCACTTAAGCACAATGTTTTCCTTTTTTTGGGTCTATATCTAGGATTAGAATTGTTGGTTCATATGGTAATTCAATGTTTGACCTTTGGAAGAATGCCTGTCTGTTTTCCAAAGTGGCTGCATGATTTTACATTCCCACCTTGTATATAAGGGCTCCAAATTCTCCACATCCTAACCAACACTTGTTATTACCTGTCTTTTCCATGATAGCCATCCTAATGAGTATGAGGTGGTATCTCATTGTGGCTTTTGCATTTCCATGATAACTAATGATGTTGAATATATTTTCATGTGCTATTGGCCGTTTGTGTATCTCCTTTGGAGAAATGTCTATTCAGTTTCTTTGCCCCTTTTTAACTGAGTATTTATTTTTATTGCAGATAGTGAGTTCTTTATAAATTCCAGTGGGGGTCTTATCTTAATTTTTTTGAAATCACTGTTTTTTTTCAGTCATCTGCATACTCAGGTTAAAGCACAATGTGTTTGAAGCCAAAGAATACAAATAGATAGGTTGATCAGAATATAGGTATTTGCAAGTTGATACAACATTATGAAGGCCCTAAAGACCCTTGGAATCAGGAGGTACAACTACAACTTTACAAGAATCTCTTCAATCTCAGTACAGGTATTTCCCTGGCCGGTTTCTGTGCCTTATTTGGATGTAAGGAAACAGAACTGTTCTACCACCGCAAGTCCTCACCCCAGGGAAAGGGAATATCCAGGCAATAGCAAAGTAGAGGCTAGGGGACATTCCACAGTGCAGTGCACACCATGACCCCAGAAAGGGTGTCATTATTTCATTTCTTCTCTTCTCAATAAAAATCAAATGACATTTCTACAGATTAAAAGATGAATGAGTAAATCATGGAGGGAGAAATACACACACAAACAAATAATTTTTTAATACCAGGTAAACAGAGATATACCTAGAGCATGTTGGGAGTATGGAAAAAGAATCAATCCCTTTGTCAAGAAGGGGCAAGAGTGTGGAGGGAGACTGGACATTACAGTAGCTTCATGGAGGACAGGATATTTCAGCAACTTTTGAAGGGTGCGTACAAGCATGTCAGGTGAATAAGGAGAGTAAATCGCATGTCCAAAAACACAGAAGTTTAAACAAAGCACGACGAGCTCCTCCTGTGCCTTTATAATAAATGGCTTTTGAATCAGTGAACTCCTGTAGGGCAGTCTGAATCAATCCATCTTTAGATTCAGAGTGGGTATGCTGAGTAGAAGGACAAGGCTAGAGGACAGAGTTTACCCCAAAGTAGAAGGGCGCTGAGAGTTCAGTCTAACTTCTTAGTTCTCAAGGTCCACACGAGGCCTGATCCAGTCAGTGCATACACAAATTCTCAGATGCAGTATAATTCTGCTCCCTGTGAAAGGCTCAGCAAGAGGGATCAGTACCTGCAGCAAGGGGTGGGTATGTCACCAAGAAGGGGATTGGTAAGAGTGGGAGGGAGGGAACCTGGAAGATGCACTCTGTTTGCTCTACACCTCTGTTTGTCCTTATATCCTACCTCGTGTCTACAGACTTGTAATGAGTAACTAAATAAATGACGTCAAAAGCTGAACTCCTGGTGTAAAGTAGGTACTCTTCTTCAGTCTCTGAGTGCCAAAACATATCTCATTGCCCCTGGACCCTGTCCTCTGGAAGCTGGTAGGAAGGAGGCCAATCACAGATTTCCTAAAAGCTTCAGAGGAGCTGCCAGTTGGCTGTGAATTTAGTTCCTGATGCTCTTTTTTGGGTTTGACCTGATGTCCCAGGTGTGTGTTGCAGTGTGAGAGCATGGTGTGCCCCCCGAAAATATTCCTGCTGTGATTCACTGAAAGCCCAACTCAAAATGGCTTACATAGTAATGAAAGGTATCATTTCACATAACAATAATTCTGGAAGTCAGACAATTCTAGAGTTTGTTAATTACCAGCAAAATTGGGTCACCAAGGACTCATCTTGTTTACTGGCTTGTCCTCCCTCATAGGCCAGCTTCCCGCATAGGCCAGTTTCCCTCATGCTCCTAAGATGACTGCTGCAGCTCCTTGCTTCACACTGCAGATAACTAGAGTTAGAAAAGGGCTGTTCTTGTCATTTACCTCTTTTTAGGAGAAGAGCTGTTTCCAAAAGTCCCCAGCAGACTTCCTCTCAGGTCTTAATGCCTAGAATGGCTTCGCATACCCTCGCCAGACACCCATGACTGATGTAGAGTTTGGCCAATCAGGATTCAGTGTCTGGGGCTGGAGAGGAGGCTAGCCTGATGCCCAGTTAAAATCAGCATTCTGTTGAGCAGGCAGCTAACAATGTTTGCCACACACAGGTCCCTGGCGGGCATGGCACATGCTTCACAGACTGCTGAAGGAGAACAAACTCTTCCACTGGAGTTTATATATGCATAAAGTAAATATAGTTTACTGCTATGAGTTCTCTTTGGTTTTCAACAATCCGTGCTCTTTACTTAGAGTTTTAAGGGTATATTGTCTCTCAAATGTTCCACTCTGATTTCAATATCAGGTGTTCTTTTTTTTTTTTTTTAAGGAGCTCTTTATTTATTTATTTATTTATTTGCATAGAAAATAGCGCTTTTAATGTGTTCTGCAATTATCTTGCTCTGTCAGTTCATTGAAAAAAATTGTTTTGGGGTATCATTAATATACAATTACATGAACAACATTGTGGTTACTGGATTCCCCCCATTATCAAGTCCCCACCACATACACTGTTACAGTCACTGTCGATTAGTATAATAAGATACTGTAGAATCACTACTTTTCTTCTCTGTGCTATACTCTCTTCCCTGTGCCCGCTCCCCCCCCACATTATGTGTACTGATTGTAATGACCCCTTTTCCCCTTATTCCTCCCTTCCCACCGATTTTCCCCAGTCCCTATCCCTTTGGTAACTGTTAGCCCATTCTTAGGTTCTGTGAGTCTGCTGTTGTTTTGTTCCTTCCATTTTTTCTTTGTTCTTATGCTCCACAGATGAGTGAAATCATTTGGCACTTGTCTTTCTCTGCCTGGTTTATTTCACTGAGCATAATACCTTCTAGCTCCATCCACGTTGTTGCAAATGGTAGATTTGTTTTCTTCTTATGGCTGAATAATATTCCATTGTGTAGATGTACTACATCTTCTTTACCTATTCATCTACTGATGGACATTAGGTTGCTTCCATTTCTTGGCTATTGTAAATAGTGCTGCAATAAACACAGGGGTGCATATGTCTTTTTGAAACTGGGCTCTTGAATTCTTAGGGTAAATTCCTAGGAGTGGAATTTCTGGGTCAAATGGTATTTCTATTTTGAGTTTTTTGAGGAACCTCCATACTGCTTTCCACAATGGTTGAACTAATTTACATTCCCACCAGCACTGTAGGAGGGTTCCCCTTTCTCCACATCCTCATCAATATTTGTTGTTGTTTGTCTTTGGATGGTGGCCATCCTACTGGTGTGGGTTGATATCTCATTGTGGTTTTAATTTGCATTTCTCTGATGATTAGTGATGTGGAGTATCTTTTCATGTGCCTGTTGGCCATCTGAATTTCTTCTTTGGAGAACTGTCTGTTCATATCCTCCGCCCATTTTTTAATTGGATTATTTGCTTTTTGTTTGTTGAGGTGCATGAGCTCTTTGTATATTTAGGATGTCAAGCCCCTTATTGGATATGTCATTTATGAATATATTCTCCCATACTGTAGGATGTCTTTTTGTTCTACTGATGCTGTCCTTTGCTGTACAGAAGCTTTTTAGTTTAATATAGCCCCACTGGTTCATTTTTGCTTTTGTTTCCCTTGCCCGTGGAGATATATTCATGAAGAAGTTGTTCATGTTAATATTCAAGAGAGTTTTGTCTATGTTTTCTTCTAAGAGTTTTATGGTTGCATGACTTACATCCAGGTCTTTGATCCATTTGGAGTTTACTTTTGTGTATGGAGTTAGACAGTAATCCAGTTTCATTCTCTTACATGTAGCTGTACGTTTTGCCAGCACCAGCTGTTGAAGAGGCTGTCATTTCCCCATTGTATATCCATGGCTCCTTTATTGTATATTAATTGACCATATATGTTTGGGTTAATACCTGGACTCTCTATTCTGTTCCACTGGTCCATGGGTCTGTTTTTTGCCAGTACCAAATTGTCTTGATTACTGTGGCTTTGTAGTAGAGCTTGAAGTTGGGAAGCGAGATTCCCCCCTGTTTTATTCTTCCTGCTTAGGATTGCTTTGGCTATTAGGGGTCTTTCATGGTTCCATATGAATTTTAGAACTATTTGTTCCAGTTCATTGAAGAATGCTGTTGGTATTTTGATAGGGATTGCATTGAATCTGTAGATTGCTTTAGGTAGGATGGCCATTTTGACAATATTAATTCTTCCTACCAAAGAGCATGGGATGAATTTCCATTTGTTAGTGTCCTCTTTAATTTCTCTTAAGAGTGTCTTGTAGTTTTCAGGGTATAGGTCTTTCACTTCCTTGGTTAAGTTTATTCCTAGGCATTTTATTCTTTTTGATGCTATTGTGAATGGAATTGTCTTCCTGATTTCTCTTTCTGCTAGTTCATCGTTAGTGTATAGGAATGCAACAGATTTTTGTGTATTAATTTTGTATCCTGCAACTTTGCTGAATTCAGATATTAGTTCTAGCAGTTTTGGAGTGGATTATTTAAGGTTTTTTTATGTACAAAATCATGTCATCTGCAAACAGTGACAGTTTGGTTTCTTCCTTTGCAATCTGGATGCCTTTGATTTCTTTATGTTGTCTGATTGCTGTGGCTAGGACCTCCAGTACTAAGTTGAAGAAAAGTGGGAGAGTGGCCATCCTTGTCTTGTTCCCGATCTTAGCAGAAAAGCTTTCAGCTTCTCACTGTTAAGTATGATGTTGGCTGTGGGTTTGCAACATATAGCCTTTTTTTATGTTGAGGTACTTGCCCTCTGTACCCATTTTGTTGAGTTTTTATCATGAATAGATGTTGAATTTTGTCAAATGCTTTTTCAGCATCTATGGAGATATCATGTGGGTTTTGTCCTTTTTGTTGATATGGTGGATGATGTTTAATATCAGGTGTTTTTTGATGTCTGATTCTGCCCTTGTGTTTTGTGGGCTCCTGTTTGTGATGCTTATTTCCTTGTCTATGTAGTCATTTTCTCAATTTTCTTCTAATTTATCTGTAGAAATTCTTTGAATCCAATATACAAGTAGGTTCTTCCAGAAAGGATCTGTGCTTGTTTCTTTCAGGCACTGGAGAACACTATCTGCCAGAGACCACTGCACTTCCTTAGCCTGAGGTTTTGAAATTCAGGCTGCTACTCCATGTGAGAACCAGCTTGGATTTAAGATTTCTTGGGGTTGAGGTAGGGAAGGACCTCCCCACTATTCTCAGTGCCAAGATTTAAAGTAGGCTATTTTCTTTGAAGACTGCTGGGGGTGGGGGTGGCATTTAAAATTCATCTCTACCCTGAAGGTGAAGACCTTTGAGACTCCATATTTTTAAGGGGATTTCCCATTAAAATCCTTACATTCTGCAGGCCCCAGGGCCTTACTAGACCCTGAAATCAATGAAGTTCACTAGGTTTGGCAAAGCCCTCAAGGCAAAGCTGCCTTCAGCACTCTTCTCTGGTCATAGCCTGAGGACTTCTGACTCTTTGTTCAGCTCCTAGAGAGAGTCAAGAAGACACTTGTGATATTTCATTTGTCATAATTAGCAGTTCTCACTGGGAGAGTCTGTAGGGTTACCTAGTCTGCCACGTTATCAGCCATGGAAGCCATTTTTCTAATTCTCAGTTCGTATTCATCAGTTAACAAAAATATGTGAAAGAAAGATTTTAAATAAGGGGGCCCTTTGGAAAACACAATTTTCTTTTTTAAATATATTTTTCATAAATAAATGATCCACATGATACGACACTGATACTGTGATACATAAAGTCTCCTTCTTACCCCTTACCCTGGTAGCCCTGCCATTGCCCTTCCCTTCCACAGATGTTCTCTACACATATAAACATGATATGCATTCCTCCCCCACTCCACCAAGTGCTCAACTTATTGGCCCACCAGGACCTCTAGGGTAGCTGTGGCTGGATCCTGGGCTCCAGCAATGGGGCCTGAACATTGTTTGCTCTGTCTCTGAGCTATGCTTTCTTCAGGTCCTAGAAAAGACTGAGTGCTGAAATTGTTCCCAACTAGTACCTAAAGAGTTTTTCATCCTTTTGTATGGTTTCATAGTATTCTGTTATATGGATAATATAACTCATTTAAACAGATTTCTGTTTATGGACACTGAGGTTGTTCCCAAGCTTCTAAATAGTGCAGCAATGAATAACCTGGCATGTGCATCATTCATGCTGCATGAGTATATATCTGTAGGATAAATTGATGAAGGGGAATTATTGGGTCAAAGGGCATGTGCATTTGTAATTTTGATACAGAGTACCATATTGCTTTCCATGTAGAGGTTGTAACAGTTTATACATCCATCTTCAACATATGAGATAAAGTGTGCTATTAAATTTTCTGATCTGTGTCAATCTGATAGGCTAAAAATGGTATCTAATAAATAAAAAACAAGCTTCTTGACATTCTGGTGGAGTAACTAGTAGGCAGAGGGCCTGAGAAAATACTGTGGCCCCTGTTGCCTCAGAAAGCAAATCAACCAAATCTATTCCTGGGATCTCCATTGACTAGACTGGATTAAAAATTGAAAATAGCAGAGAGTATTGGCACTGAATCCTCTCTGACTGAGTAAGAGAGAAGGCTTTTTTAAAAAAGTTCTTCTTGTCTTCCTTCCTCAAACATAAATTTTTCCTTCTGATAAAGACCACTAGTATTTAAAGTCAAATGAATAAAGAAGTTTAAGGCAAAGGAATTTCCCTGTTATTCTGCCAGGAAGAGGAGTATTTACAATCTTTGCTCATGGCTAACATGGTTATCCCAGGAGCTAGCTTCCTTTGTTTTAATTTCCAGTAGGTGGGAGAGCACAGAGCAGTGCTGTTCCGGTAGAATTTTCTGTGATGTTGTAGATGCATCCAATATGGAAGCCACTAGCTATGTGTGGCTTCTGAGCCCTTGAAGTATGGCTGGTGTGACACAAGCTTGGATTTTAATTTCTATTAAATTTTACTTAAATTTAAATACCCACATGTGGCTGATGGCTACTGCATCACACAGCACAGCTTTAGAAGACTTAAATTAGAATTCTGTTTTTTTTAACTAAGAGAGATGCCAAGGCTTTACAGGTTCAGGATACAAATGACTGCAACTCTGGACACAACTTGGGTTGTGTATATAAACAACAGGGTTGTACAGCTTCAGATTTTTATAAAAACAAAAATAAGTAAAATGATAAGAGTAGAGGAGACTTTGTGCCCATCACTTTCATGTCCCTCTTACTCCTGGGGGCTGAGTGTGCACAAATGAAATCAAGTGTTGGGTTGAGATAAACATCTTGCTGAAAAAGGAAAGTTTGGTAGGAGAGGTGAGGGAGATGAAGGATGTGAGCTTTCTCGGATATCCTGGAGGTAAGTGTTCACTTCACCACTTTGGCCTTCATATCACAACAAAATTATTGAAGTATTCTTGCCTTGTACAACTACAGTCTTACTTTATTAAATGTCCACAATGCATTAGCAATTGTACAGAACATAGAAATAACATCCTCCAGGGCTATGTGCTCTAGTGAGGTGGCGTGAAAAATAACAGAGACTGAGTGGAGGTGAAAGACCTTATGATGGGAAAATAAGATAGATAAATCAGTGGCATGTGTAATTTTCTCTAATTATGGATTTCTAAAAACATACATACTTTTGGTTTTCCCCTCTAATTATAGAAATAATACTTGCTTACTAGGGAAAAATTGAGATAAACACATAAGCACAAAGAGAAGAAATATTGGCTGTCATATAAAAATACCTCCTTAACCAATTTTCTAAATCATTATTTTTAATAATTGCATCTTTCACCTTGTGGATATACTAATAATTTATTTGACCAATGTTCTGCTGTTTTCAATTTTTCACTTTACAAATAGCTCCATGACGTACATAATCTAATAATTTACCTCAGCCCATTTCCTAGGAACATAATTGCAGGATCAACAGGTGTATTGGTCAGAACACTTCAAGTGACCAAGCACTCAGCAAAACCATATTAAGCAACAACAGAAGGAATTTATTGGCCCACTAGGACCTCTAGGGTAGGTGTGGCTGGATCCTGGGCTCCAGCAATGGGGCCTGAACATTGTTTGCGCTGTCTCTGAGCTATGCTTTCTCCAGGTCTTAGAAAAGATTGAGCTTCAGCTATAACCCCCCACTTTAGCAACCATAGTGGAAGGGAACTTTCTTTTCCAATGGTTAAAGCGGAAGTTCTGTCCTTGTCCAGGCCTGGGTCTTTTGCATTCTCCCCAGGGTGGAGAGAGGGCGAGTGAGATCAGCCCTACCAGAAGCACATGGACTATGAGAGAAGGAGCAATGGTTCCTGCAGAGAAATCAAAGTGCCATCACCGAAAGAAGAGTGCAGGGGCACCACGCAGGCAGCGTCACCCCACCAGCAGCGGCTGAGAAGGCTCCTCTCTCCAAACACTCACTAACAGACTTTCCTGTTTTCCAGTTAGATAAAAAATGACTTCCTGTTTCATTTTGCATTGAAAACTATTTCTGTATATTTATGGGCCAGTTGTAATCTTTCTTTTGTGAATTGCTCACTTGAAAAATTAGCCCTCATCTTTTCATGCTGATGTCTAAACATGTGTATGGGTGTCGACGGTCACACACATGAAGCTTTCACCAGTGCGAGACTGCGTACCTCAGCGTAGCTTCAGAGTGCATTCTCAGATCTAGAGCGCAAGTCCTGATCTGGAGGATGCTTCACAACTTTTTTATCTGGTTATTTTTCCAGGCATCTTGTCAAGTCCTAAAAAAGAAATCTTCTTGTCACTTTGATTGGAGCTATATTAAATTTATAAATTTATTTAAAGAGAACAGCATCTTGACAATATTCAGTCGTCCCCTCAAGGAACATGGTTTATCTTTGCATATATGCTTTATTTTATGTCCTTCATTAAGGTTTGATATTTTCTATTGTGTTTCTATTAGTAATATAATGCATATTATATGTATTTTATTTTACAGTTTATAGAACTTTTTCTCACCTTTAGAACTAATTTTTATACACTTATTTTATAAAAGGCCTCCTTACTTGAGTTTTTAATATAAATGGTCATGTGATTTACAAATGACAATGAATTCAACACCTTTCTCACAGTCCTCTTACTTCTTGTCATACTGCGATGACTGGAATTTGGGACCTATGTTAAGCAGTAGTGGTGATGCTTTGCGCCTATTATTAGCGGGAATACCCATGTTATTAGCCATTAAGTAAGATATTAGTTTGGGATAGTAAAGAAAAGCAGCTGCCTAATTCTTAATGGAATAGTTTTTGTTTTTTAAATCAGGAATGGTTATCAGGATGAGTTTAAATATCAGTATCTTTCTGTTGATTTTGCCTGGAATGCCTTGTAAATTTATACATGTAGGCCTTTCTTCTTTTTTTCAATTCAGGAGAGTTTCTTTAATTATATCCTTGATTATTAGGTCTGTTTTAATGTTCTTGTTTTGTCCTCAGCAACATCTTAATTCTTAATTTTTTACCTTCCTTCTCTGTTTTCTATATTTACCATCCTTTTTCCCATTATTTTGAATTTTTATCCTTTTCCTCTCCATTTTAGGACCTTTGGCCTCCAAACGATGGATTCATTTTTCTATCTTTTTGAGTCTACAGACTTCACTGCTTCTCAAATATTTTCTAATTGCATTGTATTGTTTTAGCCTATTTATACTACTTTCTTATCTTATCCAATTCCCTCTTGCAAAAAAAAATTCACCAGCCTCTGCCTCTCATCCTGCTATCTCTCATGTCAGTTTGAGAGCATCATTTTTCAGTTATTATTTCACTGAGTCCATGTTTTAATTCTGTTAGGATCATAATGAAATTTATCATGTAAATTTGTCTTCAGGTTCCTACTCTAACTCTGATGTCAGCTGTAATCAGCCTGTCCCTCGAGATGCTGATGACCCGGGGTCAACCTTCAATCATAGGTCCTATGGGAAGTCCGATGTTGCACGCAAGATTTCCGTGGGTGCCCTGCGGTCACCACTTGCTTCACTTCAGTTTCCTGTTCCTGCTCATCTAGAGTTCATTTGTTTCTTCAGCATCATGCTTGTTTTCCTTTCTGCTCAGGGTCTACCTTCTCCTCAAGGTTATTGAACTTCTAGCCTGTCTTCTTCTCAGACTCTCCCCATATCATGCTCCCCTTGATCTGCTCTAACCCCTCCCAATTCTGGTTCATTTATTATCTTTCAATCTTTTTGCTCAACAGCCCATCTTGGCTATGCCTAGAAGCTATGCTTCATCTTCAAAGCTAGTCAGGCTCTGCAAGAAAGGTTCTTAAACAGAGACATTTCACTCCTTGTGAGAAATTATGTATTCAGTTCATAAAGTAATAATTTTTCCCCCAGCACACTATACTGCACCTTATTCAACAGCATGGTAACATTGCCTATATTTTTGTTAAGATAATCTTTGGATTTATTTACTCTTGTTCTGTTAGGGGAAAAAAATCAGCTTAGAGAAATCTGAACACTTCCCAAAAATAATACCCAGCTGAAAATTCCTTTTGCTATAGTTTTCTCAGGAAGCAAAGCAAGCCTTTCCATTTCCTAGTGGGTCCCTCAAAGGTCAAAAGAACAGGGAATGTTTTTAAGGGCATCTTGTTTGTTTTTGTTCTCACCAGTCCTCAGTTCCCCTGGGAACTCCAGACTCTAAAAAGCAGAATAATTTAAGGACTAGAAGAAACAGCAGGCACCTTTTAGATAGGATGCACTGTAGCCAGAACATTGACCTTGTCTCGGCTCTGCACCAAGTTGCTGTTTTGAACTTGGAAAAGTTCCTCTGTTTGATAACCAAAATCCAAGAAAAAAAAAAAAACACCCCTGCTCCCAATAAACTCAGATTAAGTGGCATTAGTAGAAAGATATAGATGAGGTTCCATTTAGTAAGCTACGTACCACGTATCAGGCAGACTCCATGATGGAGTGGCACATATATGGACTAAGTCACAGGAGGAGTTCCAGAATTCTGCACTGCTGCATACATCAGAGTATTTTCCTCGATGGTCTTCTCTAATACTGTCACTTAACCTTTGTGCTTCTCAGTTCCTTGACTGGTCCCACCTGTTCTGACATAGTTATCTATGGCACATATTTTCCTACTTCCTTTAGTTTGCTAAGCTAAAGTTGGAATTGTGAGCTCTGCTCATTTCTGCTCCCTGTTATTGCTCAATTTGGAGAACTAAGTGTACAGGGTGTGTGTGTGTTTGAGAGAGAAAGAGAGAGAGAGAGAGAGAGAGAGAGAGAGAGAGAGAGAGAGAGAGAGAGAGAGAGAACAAAAGATCCAAGCTACCTCTAGCAAAAAGTCATCAAAAGAAAAGCATGTCACCCTGGGGTTAGTGTCAGAGCTGGTCTACACGGGTCCAGTGTAAAGTCTCCATGAGGTGTTCATGCTTCCCTCAACCTGCTGCACAAACAAGAATACTTTGTTTCGCCATACTTTAGAGCATTACTATGTTACTAATTAGTCTCATTCTTAATACAAAAATGATATCAAATAAGCATATTTTAAAAATTAAAAGCTAAAACTGTTATGTGAAAATATAAGTGAAATCAATTCCATCCATACAAAAAATCTTAAGTGGTTTTATAATTGTTTTCCTCATGATTTCTTCAGCAAAATGATCAGTATGTTTTGCAACTTCCAGTTGTTTGAGCTACTATGTTGAGTACTCTGATAATCCTTTAGATCATTATCGTCAACAATGAAAAAAGTGCCTTGTTTCTCCAAGTGAGGTCCTTGGATCAGAAGCATTGGTGCTACCTGGAAACTTGTTAGAAATGCAAGATCTCAGGTCCTACCCCAGACCTACTGAATAAGAATGTGCATTTCACCAAAATCCCCAGTTGACTGGCATGCCCATTAAAGTATGGAAACAATTCTATAACTCCGAACTGAGGCAATTAAAGAAGTAAAGGTGAAGATGAAGGGGAGAGATGCAGGATTGGCTAGATCAGCCTACTGGGCCCTGGGTTTTATCGCTAACAAAGTCGCAATGTCAGAACTGTTAGGACTGGGCCACTGGGTCCCAGATGCAGAGGATGTACTAAAAGATTTTAGGATGTCTGCCCATCTACTCCCTCTGCTGCGGGAACTCCTGTCCCTAGACCAGCTACTTCTGAGTGATCATGTTGTGTATTGTGTGACCCTGAATACCCAGGCCATAACCCATACAGTCAGAGACAGACCTAGACCCCAAAGCAGCTAATTCCTGGCCTGGCCAGTGTTAAGCTGGGCCATCCGATTTCTCTTTGGGGAATTCAGGTTGGTTAAGGGAGGTAATGTGGGGTTTCTGGCAAGTTTTATAAAGAGTTATGGTTGGGTGGCCTTAATGGCCCATGTACATGCCTTAGGTATGAGGGAATAGAGACAATAAGCAAGCAGAGGAAACCAGCCAGAAAAGAGAGAGAGGAATGGAGCAGATGAACACACAAAAGGGGTGGGTTGAGAAAGAGAAAGAGAAAGAGATGAGAGAGCAGCCTAAGTTTCTACTCTTTCTCAAACCTATATTTAGTTTTTTCCAGGTATAAACCTTTGAGTCTAGCAACCACAGACCCTTGACTAGAAGAGTAGGTAAATTAATTCTTAATAACCTAATCTTGAATAATCTAAGACTATTGATTTATAATCCTTCTATTAGTATTGGCTCAGAAATTGAGAACAGTGAATTTTGGTAAGAAGAAAGAATATCTCTTTGAGAACTGGTGCCTCAGTATTTGGGCACTCAGTTTAGTACTCATATCTAGCCTCGAGATTATAGTCTACACATGTCTCATTTCTCATTATCTGGTTTGTCTCTCTGTTTTTTAAAATTAAAGGAAAATGTTCATAAATTGAACAGAAAGCTCAGCTTAGAGGTATTGCTGGTTAAGTACTTATTTTGAGTTTAGACTATCCAAATCAGTTTCATTAATAGGGTCTTAATATTTTAACAAGTTAGGGAAGGTTAATTATGAAGGTCTAAAATAATACTGCTAAAGCAGTCTTGGCTTGAACCTAACTGTGTCCATGGCTGCGCTATTTAGACATGCGTGGTCATGGGGGGCAGGGTGAAACAAGTAGGGGCTCCGGTCCGTTCTTGAGTTTCCATTAATATAAGGGCTGTTGTAGAAGCATGAACAGTTGTCCATTCCAAGGACAGGGTCTTGGGAGGACAATGTTGATCTGATTGCTAGAGAGAGATGGACTTCCAAAAGATGCTGAAAGAGCTGCAGTCCTTAAGAAGTCAGGGCACAAGCCCCATTGTTTTGTCCCAGGTAACATAGAAATATGACAAAAAATGGAGAAGGGGTTCCCCCATTTCAGCAGCAGAGCCTCACATATACCTCTGGGCACTGAGGGCACCAGCATCCCTTTGGCACTCCAAGCCTCCTGGGCTGTTCAGGTTTTGTTTTAAGCTGGTTTACCAGCCTCTGTGTCATGCAACCTTGCTTTGTTTACAGTCTACACATTTAAACTCTTGTCTAACAGCTGTTTAATGTTCTCAGCTCATGATGTCATGCATATCCCATGTCTTTATATTTACCTGTCTCTAACAGGGATTACTACTGTAATCTCTTAACTGGTCTCCCTACTGCCATTCATGCCCTCTTATACTCCATGTTCAACAGAATGGCCCCAGGAACTTTTAAAAATGGGTCTTCTCTTACCACATGCACTTCCTCTTTCTCAAACATCCCTAGCTTCCTCCTCCTGACTCAGAGTCTTTGTGGAAACTGGACCAGCTGCCGGGGCTTCTCCTTATGCCAACTCAAATCCTACCTCCACTGTTAAACCTTTCCTGATCTGTCTGTCTAAAGTAGCCTGCTCTCCAACCTACTGTATGGGAGAATATATTTGTAAATGATTTATCTGATAAGTGGTTAATATCCAAAATATATGAAGAGCTCATATGCCTCAACACCAAAAAAAACCAAATAGCACTGTTAAAAAATGTGCAGAGGGCCTGGACAGACATTTCTCCAATAGGCATATGAAAAGATGTTCCACATCACTAATCATCAGGGAAATGCAAATCAAAACCACAATGAGCTATCACCTCATATCAATTAGAATGCCACCATCAAAAAGACAAGAAATAACAAGTGTTGGAGAGGTTGTGGAGAAAAGGGAACCCTCCTGCACTATTGGTAGGAATGTAAATTGGTGCAGCCACTGTGGAAAGCTATATGGAGATTCCTCAAAAAACTAAAAATAGAAATATTATATGACCCAGTAATTCCACTTCTAGGAATTTACCTGAAGAGAACAAAATCTCTGATTTGAAAAAATATATACACCCTATGTTTATTGCCACATTATTTATAATAGCCAAGTTATGGAAGCAACCTAAGTGCCCATCAATAGATGAATGGATAAAGAAGATGTGGTACATATACACAATGGAATATTATTCAACTGTAAGAAAAAAGAAATCCTGCCATTTGTGACAACATGGATGGACCTCGGGGTATTATGCTAAGTGAAATAAGCCAGGAGGAGAAAGAGAAATACTATATAATTTCACTTATTTGTGGAATATAAAAACAAAGCAAAACAAATGAACAAAATAGCAGTAAGAGTCATAGACAATGAGAAATGTCTGGTGGGTACCATGGGGGAGGGGTTGGATTGAGTGGGTAGAGAGGATGAGGGGATAAAAGGGCACAAAAATTCTCAGTCATAATATAAGTTGGTCATGGGGATACTAGTACAGCATGGAGAATATAGTCAGTGATTCCATAACATCTGTGTTGACAGATAGCAACTGCACAAGTGGAGGTAAGGATTTAATAATATGCGTAACCGTTGAACCACTATGTTGTATACTTGAAACCAATATCAACCATACTTCGGTAAAAAGAAAAAAATTTATTATCTCTCCTCCTCCCAAAAAATAAAACAGCCTGCTCTCCACTGAAGCCATTTCCTATCATATCTCTGTATTTTATTTTTTCATCAAATGTGTCACTATCTAGAATTACCATGCATCTGTTTCTTATGTGTTTATTGCTTCTTTCCCTCCAGTACAATGAAAGCTTCACAATCTCATCTGCCTTGTTCAGTGATGTATTCCAGCAATTACAGCAGGTTTAGGGACACAGTTGGTGCTCAATAGATATGCACTTTCTGAAAGCATGATTACATGAACTCTCTCCTATGTCTGATCTCTCCCTGGCTGCCTAGATTGCACGTCTGCATTTGCTCCTCTGGCTGTGGAGGCACCCTCTCTTATATCTGCTTCTGGCAATTCTGATAAACTACTTAGATCAAGCCCCATCCCTGGAATTTTCTCTAGTCCTGGAAGAGGAAAGCTAATGGATGATTGACTTTGTCTGATTCCACTTTTGGTGACAGAAAACACTACTGCCTATTCCATATCTACTGGACTCTGCAGAGAAATCCTTCCTACCCCTGCTTTGCTTTGTCTTGCTCCTCCTGCATGTTGATTTTGTTCTCCAAGATAGCAGACTTGCTTACTGGCAGCTCTTGGACCCCAGGAGGCCACCACCATGGAGATACTAATTCTCCTAAGTTCCCATTTGAAAACTGCTGGGGGAGGAGTAGTCTGGCTTATGTCATGTGTCCACCCTGCACCAGCCAGTGGTGGCAGGTGGACTGAGTCCCACAGCATAGGCATGACCGTTGGTATGTCTCAGGGCTGCTTCTGGAGAAGGGTGGGACTTGTTGTGAGCTGGGAATCTACCCCAATCTGTGTCTTTTACAGTGGCCCCCCCAGCATTGGCTGATAGGACTCAGAGTGGATATCTGATTCAAACTGAGCCAGTAAGAATCTCTCTCTCAAAAATGTCAAGAGTAAATTAGTACAGGGCAGGTCAGCTTTGTTGAGGCATAATTTACATACAATTCAATGCATGGATCTTAAATTGAATGAGTTTTGACAAAAGTATGCACCCATGAAATTACCACCATAATCAAAATACAGAATATTTTAATAACCCCCAAAGTTCCCTCATGCCCCTTTGCACTCAGCTCTTTCACTGCATACCCAGGTAACTACTCATCTATTTCTTGCCATTACAGATGAGTTGACTTTTTCCAGAATTTTGTGTAAATGTTATCATAGAGCACATATTCCTCTGTGCCTGGCTTCTATCATTTGACATAATGCCTGTGAGATTTATGCATGCCATTGCATCTATCAGTAATTTGTAGAACACCCAGTTTTGGTTGCAATGTTACAGTCAATCAATAGAGAAGAATGAAATCAAGATACTAAGTGAAATAGAGGTGGACAATCACGAGGACTAGGAAGGATACAGTGACCTCAGAGCCTGGTTATAAAACAAACGCTTTAAAAACCTCCACTACCCAGGCATGTATAGTACCATCCCATTTATCAAAACAAAGGGGAGAAAAACAAGTCTATATATGAGTATATTTGTCAAGGCAAAGCCTGGAAAGATACACATCAAGGGGTTAACTGTGGTTATCTCTGGGTGGTGGGATTATGGAACTTTAAAAATACTATTTTTGCTTCTCTAAATTTTTAATTTTATAGCATCAGCAAGGGTTATTTTTACTTTAAAAAATGCTTTTATTTTCAAATGTGCAGCTTTTAAAATCAGGCTGGGAAACTTCTCGAATGCTTAACATTTTTAAATGATGTGAAATGTTCCTAGTTATGTATCGGATCTCTGATGTGGCAGTTACAGTTCTGGTGCAGTTCTGTTTAAAAGCAAAACTTGTTAAATGCATCATTTCTAATTATTATTAAGCCCAGTTAAATTGAGGACCCTCTGAAGTCCTCTCAAACCATTCTATTTGTGGGCCTCAATCTTAACCCAGTTGTCCTCATCATTCTTGAGCCTGTAATCAAGTGGAAAGGACTGTGCTTCCCATAATTCTCAAAATGTGGGCCAGGAGAATCACTTGGAGTGGTTGTAAAAACACAGATCCCAGATACACTGACCCAGATTCTCTGGGGGTGGAGTTCAGAATATGACTTTAAACAACCCAGTTAGGTGATTCTGGGACATGCTAATTGTTGAGAGGCCAAATACATTTATTCCTGCCCTAAACAAGCCACATCTAACCAGTTGATCGCCACCTCAGCTCCACCTCTGCATCCAGGACTAGTCATAACTTTAGGCAGAAGAGAACATAATTATGGTATTATTCCTGTTTTGTTTCAAATAACTATTTCCTTTGCTCTTATACTTTGGTCCTCTTAGGAATCTGAGTGTCACCCATGACTCTTGGGCCTTCATAGTGTCCTTGCTATGGGGGGACTCCTTAATGTCCACCCTGTTATGTCACACACAGGGGTCATTGTTTTGCATTGACTGTCTCCTGGGCGACTCTGCTAATTGGATGACTGCCCTCCAGATTGAACCTTCTCTATTTGAGCTTATATCTGGGTCTTTGCCCCTCTACCCCATCCATCCACATCTATTCATGATCTTTGTTCTGTGCTGGTGACTGGATTTATTTTTAGGTGCATGCTGCATTCTGCTGACTAGAGCCCAAAAGATGATGTGAAGGAGACTGGCTATAATGACACAGAAAATTCTTGGGCTTATTCCTCCAATTTTAACAATGGAGGCTGAACTTATGGAGTCTTACTAAGTCTCAGTGAAGCAGTCTCTAATTAGTCTTAGAAGAGTGTTTTCTGGGTGTAGCACCATTTGTACTTACATTGTCCTTATTTCTTTGTTTTGAGTATTGCATTCATTGAATTTATCCAAAAGAATAGAAATAATCTGTAGAAAATCAATGACTTATTACTGTTATGTCTACATTACATTTAAAATCCAAACATTGTTATTTTTAAAGTTCACTACTTCAGAATCAATAGCTTCTTTGAAATCATAATAACACTTAAATACAGTCAAAACTCAAATGCAGAAATTCGATTGCTTGGAAAGCTTAATAAATTTCCAGCTTGCCTAAGAATTACCAAGAGCAAAATTTAGTTTTTTTCCTACAGAAACACAGTGCAACTAGAATTACTATGAGAGAATTGTTAGCAAATGTGGAGTCCTGAGATAAAGCACATTATATTTTTCAAAGATGGCCACGTAATATCTCCCACCTCACAAGCTCTTCTGCAATGTGACCAGGTCCCTCCCCTTCAAGAGCTTTGTTGAATACCTTAAATATGGGCTGGCCTTTGTGACTTAAATAAGAGAATTTAGCAGAAGTAAATTTCAGGGACTTTCAAGAACAGGTCTTAAGAAGCTTTGCACTTCCAGCCAGGTCTCTTGAAATACCCACTCTGGGGAAAGTCAGCCACCATGTGAGCAATCTAACTCCCCTGAGACAGCCCTATTGTGAAGAAGCCCAAGCTAGGCATATGGAGAGAATTGGAGATGCTGCCCAGCCCCTAGCACTTCCAGCCATCTCAGCTGGGATACCAGACATGTGAGTAACCATCTTGATTATGAGGTAACAAGGTATCTAAACATACTTCAGACAGTTTTCCTATTGTTCTTCCTAGTTAGAGATTTGTGTCAAATTAAACCACCACTGGCAATTGTGGCCTTTATGAGAGTCCTGAGCCTCCATGCATGGCAAGTTTTTTTTAGTTGAAGTGTTTTGATATGATTCCTGCCCCCTCAAGAGCCTCTATGCTCAGTGACTCCTATTTGGCTTGCTAGTAGCTGTCCCCACACATCCATGACTGGTTGTCAGGGAGTTTCAGATGCTGATGAACATGGACTTGAAACTACTAGCCAGCTTTCTGCAACAGGAATTCACCTTTGTCTTGGCTTTTGTAGGATGCTTCTTTGCTTTCCCATCAGCAATTTTGAATTCTGCTGAAACTCAAAGCACAAAGCAGAGAAGGGAATAACTGAACACCCAGAAGAAATCCGGCTAGACTAAGAAGATTCCTGATACTCTAACTGAGATCATGGGGAAGCTGCCCCCCAAAATGCAGCTGAGCTGGGGCAATCTCCTGGGGGACAGCTTTTAGAAGCATTTCTTTCAGCCCTATCTGGCTTTAACTCTTGAGGCTACACCTAGAAGTTTCACTAGGGCCATAAAATGAACAGAATAATTATTTTCTCATTCAATAATAACTGCAGGGTGATCCCCTAATATTCCTCTTCCTACTGGTCTAACACAGACAACTTGTAAAAGCATCCTGCTAGTTAAAATGCTGTTGGTTAAGGAGGCTGGACTATTAAATTTGCAGTGGAGGACTCCTATTAGCAGCTTCATCCTTTTTTATTTCTTTAGTCATCTATTTTAGTAACTTTTTGAAGCAGTAGGTGGGGATAAGGGATTAGTTCAGGGTTCCTATTTGCTTCAATATGGGCTGTGGTTGAAGACCATCCACACCCTTTTAATACTATGCCAGGGTAGCAGAGAACACACAAGGAAGCTCTTGCTAAGCTTTGTTCCTAGTTGCCAACAGTGTCTACTAGGGAGACTGTGGCAACAGAGGCAATCTCTAGTCAGCAGTTTCTTGGCCTGGGGACTCAGCTGCTTGGAAATTAATGGGGGTGGAAAAGGAGCCTCCTCTTACAACTACCTAAAACCAAATAATTTACTTAGATTTGACACAGAAACTAGCTCACCTTGTAGCTACCCCTTGCTCTATACATTGAAACGTTTGTTCACCATATAGTGAGTGAGAACAATGATGGTGTTGCCTTGGTTTTCCAAGCCTTCATAAAAAAAAACCCCTAAAGACAGTACTACAGTTTAAAGGTGCCAGTGTAAATATTTAAACATAATTACACAGCATGTTCTGAGAAGCACCTTGTGGAGAAAGTAAAGGTTTCTATGGCCTGGTCTCACCTGGCCCTGATCCGCTTGTTACTGACTCTATATAAAGAGCTCTGCCCAGTGCTCTGGGCTACTGCATGGCTGCAGGAGAGCAGAGGCCGAAGTGGTGGCAGCACAGAGGACAGAGACTGAGATGGCTGCAGGGGCAGAGAGGCCCAGAGGCAGAGACTAGCTTGCTGCATGCAGACTACTCTGAGTGGATGGGATTCTAGTGATTGACCTGCCACCGTGGGAATAAAGTTGGGTAGAAACACTTTCACCTCAAGAACAGTCCATTGTCATTCCTCAGTCTCATTGAATCCATAGTGAACTTGCCCGGAACTGAAACCCATGGGCAAGACACACATCTTGCATTCAAAAAGTCAGCTTAGTTATGTCTAAAGTTTTAGAGCAGAGAAAGATGTCACTTGAATCATGGTAAAACATAGCAGGCATTTAAGGCCCTGCTTAACAATTTGCTGATTCATTGTATTCTGGATAAGAATTTTAAACAGAGTTGGTTTTAGTGAACACAATGAAACAACTGGAGAAACATATGGAGAAAGTGTTTGCTACTCTTTTGTCTTTTTTTCCACCAAGTAAGATAAATGGAAATTCTGGATAGGGTAGTATTTGTAGGTTTTTCCTTAGTGTTTGCCTACTCTTCCTTCCTCTCCCTACCCCCAACTAAAAGAGACTATCCTTCTGGCTCTTATTGCCTTAAGAAAGCAGGACAGGGGAGCTAGCCTAGGATACTAGCTCTTGGTGTTAATCCCAATCGTGATCTTTTGATCCTCCTCCTGAGCCCTCACTTGAAACTGCTCTGATCTTTGAGAGCCTGGATTTCATGGGCAGACACGCCAAGCTTCTGTAGAATATTTTAATGATTATATATCAATATTTGGGCGATATTCTATTGGTAATGTTTTCTAGATCACAGTGAGATTACAGCTATCTTTGCTATAGAATAATACAATTAATTTGCCTGCTAAATTTGGCCTTTTAAATTAATATGCCTCTTTTACGCATTACAAATTGAAAAAAATAATAGAATCATTTCTAATTTTCAACCACTTTTAACACAGCAGAAAGGGGCAAATTAAGTGCCTTTGGAAGGTGAGTTAGTTAAGTCTATGAGTCCAGTAGGAGTTTTCGCACCTAATGCTCTTCACACTCTGTGAGAGGCACAGTGCATAGGTAATGAAGGCTTTGGTTCTCATGGAACATCTTGCTGTGTCTAGAAAACCTGTACAGTAAAGAAATGTTGGAGGAAATCTCATCCCCACCAAACACAGGTGAATCCCCTATGGTATTCCTTGAAAAGAACAGAAACACTCTCAGAGATTGGGGTCTGCAGAAGCAGATCTCACAAGCACAGAATGAGGAAAGACCTATAACTTGAAAAGATAAACTTACTAAGAAACAGAGCTAAGCAGCTGAGCTCTGCCGGGACCAGCCCCTCCCCTCAAAAATAAAGAAAACACCAGAAGCCAAGAAAAAATGCGGCATATCCTAGGATCCAGAGAAAAGATGTCTGTGAGAGGAGTTTGATAGTTCTTATTTGTCAGCTGCAGAAACATTTAAAAGCTATTTTTAAAACTTCCTGTGATTTAACTGTCTTACCTCTGCCTTTTGACACAATTACCATAATCCTTTAAGTTATCCAATTTTGATATGAAGTACTGGACTTGGAGAATACCATTTTATGTCAGACAGATTTCCTTACAAAAAGTTTATAGCTTTGCTTACATTTTGTGTTTGATATGATCAACTTCTGCTAAGTTCATTTTTCTAAAGACATAATTTATTTCTGAAGAGTTTTCCTTTAGTGGAGATTTTTATGACTATCATGTGGAGAAGACTGGGGAGAAACAGAAATCGCACTTTTTTCATGTGCCATTCCATATAGTGGAAAGAATGATAAATTTCATCTATGAATAGCTTAGGAGAAAAAAGAGAGAACTAAATTTAATTTGTTAAAATTTAGGTATACTCTTTCTTTTTATGTAATTCCTGAAAAAAGAGTTACACTGAGTGGAAACAGTTTGTTCATCTAAAAGCATTAAATTACTTGGCACCATTAGAGCACTTTCCTTACTACTCAGAATTTAATGTGTCCAGCTTCACCTACCCTTTACTGAATAGCACATATTGTTCTCACTTGTTAAACAATATAAACAGTAATTTTTAGATTCCACTGTAATGATACAAGAGAAACTTAAGCCTACATACTTAACTAAAACAAAAGAACAAAATTCACTTAAATGCCAAGAAGTAGGAAAGTAAGTGAAGACTACAGAGATGATTAATTTGGAACCCATTTATTTATTTGTTTTCTTTTAAATAAGATGCTGGCAGGAAACAAAGAGGCTCTGCATTAAAAGCCTAGCCCTGCTACAGTTTATTGCTTTATGGTCTAGGGAATATAATTTCAGAAACCTCAGTTTTTCCAGTAGTTATCTTAGTCTGGACAGTAGAAAAAGTAGCTGGCCAACAGAATATGATACCTAAAATATAAAGAATGGAGGAGGAAGAAAAAGGAGGAAAAAAAAAAAGAACCTTTAGGTTGTGTTTGTAATAGCATATGAAGTGAGTTAAATTAGACTGTTAGATAGTAAGGGAATTACCCTTGAACCTTTGGTAACCAGTAGTCTAAAGCCTGCAATGGCAGTAAGTATATACCTATCGATAATCACCCTAAATGCAAATGGTCTGAAAGCACCAATCAAAAGACACAGAGTCACTGAATGGATGAAAAAACAAGACTTATCTATATGATGCCTACAAGAGACTCACTTCAAACCCAAAGACATACACAGACTGAAAGTAAAGGGATGGAAAAAGATATTTCATGCAACTAATAGGGAGGAAAAAGCAGGAGTTACAGTACTTCTATCAGACAAAATAGACTTCAAAACAAAGAAAATCACAAGAGACAAAAAAGAACATTACATAATGATAAAGGGGTCAGTCCAACAAGAGGATGTAACCATTATAAATATCTATGCACCCAACACAGGATCACCTACATATGTGAAACAAATACTAACAGATTTAAAGGGGGAAATAGAATGCAATGCATTCATTTTAGGAGACTTCAACACACCACTCACTCCAAAGGACAGATCAACCAGACAGAAAATAAGTAAGGACACAGAGGCACTGAACAACACACTAGAACAGATGGAACTAACAGACATCTACAGAACACTCCATCCAAAAGCAACAGGATACACATTCTTCTCAAGTGCACATGGAACATTTTCAAGAATAGATCATATACTAGGCCACAAAAAGAGCCTCAGGAAATTCAAAAAGATTGAAATTGTACCAGCCAGCTTCTCAGAGCACAAAGGTATGAAACTAGAAATAAATTATGCAAAGAAAATGAAAAATCCCACAAACACATGGAGGCTTAATAACATGCTCCTAAATAATCAATGGATCAATGACCAAATAAAAACAGAGATGAAGCAATATATGGAGACAAATGACAACAATAATTCAACACCATAAAATGTGTGGGATGCAGCAAAGACCATGCTAAGAGGGAAGTATATTGCAATACAGGCCTACCTTAGGAAAGAAGAACAATCCCAAATAAACAGTCTAAACTCACAATTAACAAAACTAGAAAAAGAAGAACAAATGAGGCCCAAAGTCAGTAGAAGGAGGGACATAATAAAGATTAGAGCATAAATAAATAAAATCGAGAAGAATACAACAGCAGAAAGAATCAATGAAAACAGGAGCTGGTTCTTCAAGAAAATAAACAAAATAAATAAATCCCTAGCCAGACTTTTCAAGAAAAAAAAAGAGTCTACACACATGAACAGAATCAGAAATGAGAAAGGAAAAATCACTATTGACACCACAGAAATACAAAGAATTATGAGAGAATACTATGAAAAATTATATGCAAACAAACTGGATAACCTGGAAGAAATGGACAACTTTCTAGAAAAATACAACTTTCTAAGGCTGACCAAGGAAGAAACAGAAAATCTGAATACACCAATTACCAGCAAGGAAATTGAACTGGTAATCAAAAAACTACCTAAGAACAAAACCCCTGAACCAGATGGTTTCAATGCTGAATTTTTATCAAACATGCAATGCATTCATTTTAGTGAAGACCTAATACCCATCCTTAAAGTTTTCAAAAAAGTAGGAGGGAATACTCCCAAACTCGTTCTACAAGGCCAGCATCACTCTAATACCAAAACCAGGCAAAGACACAACAAAAAAAGAAAATTACAGACCAATATCCCTGAGGAATATAGATGCAAAAATACTCAACAAAATATTAGCAAACTGAATTAAAAAATACATCAAAAAGATCATCCATCATGATCAAGTAGGATTTACTCCAGGGATGCAAGGATGGTACAACATTGGAAAATCCATCAACATCATCCACCACATCAACAAAAAGAAGGACAAAAACCACATGATAATTTCTAGAGATGCTGAAAAGCCTTTGACAAAATTCAATATCCACTCATGATAAAAACTCTCAACAAAATAAGTATAGAGGGCAAATACCTCAACATAATAAAGGCCATATATGACAGACCCACAGCCAACATTATACTTAACAGCGAGAAGCTTAAAGCTTCTCCTTTAAGATCAGGAACAAGACAAGGATGCCCACTCTCCCCACTTCTTTTCAACATAGTCTGGAGGTCCTTGCCATGGCAATCAGACAACACAAATAAATAAAAGGCATCCAGATTGGAAAGGAAGAAGTTACTGTCTCTGTTTGCAGATGACATGATATTGTACATAAAAAACCCTAAAGAATCCACTCCAAAATTACTAGATCTAATATCTGAACTCAGCAAAGTTGTGGGATACAAAATTAATACACAAAAACCTGTTGCATTCCTATACACTGATAATGAACTAGCAGAAAGAGAAATCAGGAAAACAATTCCATTCACAATTGCATCAAAAAGAATAAAATGCCTAGGAATAAACCAAACCAAGGAAGTCCAAACCAAGGAAGTGAAAGACCTATATACTCTGAAAAGTACAAGACACTCATGAGAGAAGATATCAATAAATGGAGACACATCCTGTGCTCATGGATAGGAAGAATTAATACTGTCAAAATGGCCATCCTTCCTAAAGCAATCTACAGATTGAATGCAATCCCTATCAAAATACCAACAGCATTCTTCAATGAACTAGAGCAAATTGTTCTAAAATTCATATGGAACCACCAAAGACCCCAAATAGCCAAAGCAATCCTGAGAAGGAAGAATAAAGCTGGGGGGACTATGCTCCCCAACTTCAAGCTCTACTACAAAGCCACAGTAATCAAGACAATTTGGTACTGGCACAAGAATAGACCCACAGACCAATGGAACAGACTAGAGATCCCAGATATAAACCCAAGCATATAAAGTTAATTAATATATGATAAAGGAGCCATTAATATATGATATGATACAATGGGGAAATGACAGCCTCTTCAACAGCTGGTGTTGGCAAAACTGGACAGCTACATGCAAGAGAATGAAACTGGATTGTTGTCTAACCCCATACACAAAAATAAACTCAAAATGGATCAAAGACATGAATGTAAGTCATGAAACCATAAAACTCTTAGAAGAAAACATAGGCAAAAATCTCTTGGACATAAACATGAGCAACTTTTTCCTGAACGCATCTCCTTGGGCAAGGGAAACAAAATCATAAATGAACAAATGGGACTACATCATGCTAAAAAGCTTTTGTACAGCAAAGGACAACATCAGCAGAACAAAAAGACATCCTACAGTATGGGAGAATATATTTGTAAATGACATATCCAATAAGGGGTTAACATCCAAAATATATAAAGAACTCACACACCTCAACACTCAAAAAGCAAATAATCCCATTAAAAAATGGGCAGAGGAGCTGAACAGACACTTCTCCAAAGAAGAAATTCAGATGGCCGACAGGCACATGAAAAGATGCTCCACATCACTAATTATCAGGGAAATGCAAATTAAAACCACAATGAGATGTCACCTCATACCAGTTAGGATGGCCAATATAGAAAAGAATAGGAACAACAAATGCTGGTGAGGATGCAGAGAAAGGGAAACCCTCCTACACTGCTGGTGAGAATGTAAACTAGTTCAACCATTGTGGAAAGCAGTATGGAGGTTCCTCAAAAAACTCAAAATAGAAATACCATTGACCCAGGAATTCCACTCCTAGGAATTTACCCTAAGAATGCAGGAGCCCAGTTTCAAAAAGACATATGCACCCCTATGTTTATCACAGCACTATTTACAATAGCCAAGAAATGGAAGCAACCTAAGTGTCCATCAGTAAATGAATGGATAAAGAAGAGGTGGTTCATACACCCAGTGGAATATTATTCAGCCATAAGAAGAAAACAAATCCTACCATTTGCAGCAACATGGATGGAGCTAGAGAGTATTATGCTCAGTGAAATAAGCCAGGCAGAGAAAGACAAGTACCAAATGATTTCACTCATCTGTGGAGCATAAGAACAAAGCAAAAACTGAAGGAACAAAACAGCAGCAGACTCACAGAACCCAAGAATGGACTAACAGTGGCCAAAGGGGAACTGGTTGGGAAGATGGTTAGTGGGTGGGAAGGGAGGGAGAAGGGGAATAAGGGGCATTATGATTAGCACAGATAATGTAAAGGTGGAGCAGTGGGAAGGCAGTATAGCACAGAGAAGACGAGTAGTGACTCTACACCATCTTACTACACTGATGGACTGTGACTACAATGGGTATGTGGTGGGACTTGATAATGGGGGGAATCTAGTAATCACAATGTTGCTCATGTAATTGTATATTAATGATACCAAAAAAAAGCCACATTAAAAAGAAAGGTGCGTTTGAAGGCAATTTTTTAAAATAAAGTTGATTTTCGAAAAAAAAGAAAAGAAATAGAAGCTGGGCAAATATCCCTCCTGATGGACTTCTAGGTAGTTTCCAGGGATTAAATACCGCTATTCTTTTGTTCTCTTATACATCATTCTTCACAAAGTACACATGGTCCCGGAATGTTAGATGACTTTTTCATTGTTCTCTTAGTAAGGGGGCAGGATGGGCACTTGAATCCTGAACTATTTACTTATAATTTAAAAAATTACATGTATAAGGGTACCAAATTGAGGAGTAGACTGTGGTGGCTTTGTAATGTAATGTGATAACTTGGCTATGATAAACTACATTTTCCAGAATTTCCTCCCTGTATGTTTCTGGCTAGGTGGACCACGAGAGACATTTGCACACAGATTTGGGGCCTGAAAGTGAAGCCACAGCCATTTGTAGCTCATATTATTGCTCATCTACTGGCTTACCCTGTTGGCATGGAACAGTGGCTAGACCTACAAGTGCTCCTCCTTCCCATGAATCCTTCCCAGCTTTTCCAACTTCAAAGCTAGATATATGATGAAAGGGGAGAGCTTCTCCTGCAGGATATCCATACCATCAAGGTCAAAGACAGTGAGAACTCACATGCTTTCAGTCTGTCCTCCTGGGTTCTAGCTCATGCTTGTAGGTTCCAGCTTGTGCTTGCTTTTCCCTACTTTACACCTATCTTCCCTTCCAGGTTGCCTTCCCTGAACTCTTCAAGCTCCTGGATTAGGTATGAAGACAACAGCTTTGAACAGACTACTTAAACGGTTTCCACAACTGGGTAAAATTAGATATGATATGTATTTTATATGATACAGAAACATACACTCACACATACACACACACAGTCCCTAGTGCGTTCTGCTTCCAAGAGTGAATACTGACCCATTGTATTATACTGATTTTATAGTTAGGTTAAATGCATTATCTTTTTTGGGTTTGTACTTCCAAAAACTTAGTCATTCAGAATGGTGTGTTGTAGGTTGATTACATAAATTTTTTTCTTGGAAGACTAATTAAATTGAACTCAATACCTGAATTTTTAAGAACAGTAAACTTGATCAGATGAATAGCTTGTTTGTGTCTTCAAGCTTTTCACAACTGTCTCACTTATAAAAATTGCTATGTGACAAAATAAAAAGAGATACATGTACTTCTTAGAAATACAGAGATAAACGTCAGAAGAGATCAATTTAACCAATTGCCTCTGAGTGGCATGAACTGATGATGGAGTAGAAGCTGAGGAAAGTGAGGAGCTGCTGCTTTTGGTATAAGCCGTTTTTAGCATTATTTGATTCCCTAGTTAGATGGACTATTTTCATAAAAATAAACATAAATTACAAGAAACTTTAAAAAAATAGCAAAATACTTGCCACTTATTTGTAATAGAGTAGGCAAGAAGAAAAGAAATAGGAAAGGTTATCATTTGAGTTGGACAACAGAATTTAGTTCTGGAGAGATTCCAATACAAGCTGAAAGGAAGGTCAGATTTGGGGAGGAATATGTAACAGTAAGATTTTAAGGGTTAGGAGAATGAGCTTTTCTATAACAGTCATTTGCTACCAAAAAAAAAAAAATCTCAGCAACATTCTCAGGCTTCTCTCTCTTCCCCATCTTTCTGCCTTCTCTTATCTATGTCCAGTTACTAAATGAATCTATACCTAAAAAGTTACTGAAACAAGGTAACTCTTATAAGCAGATCCTTTCAGAGCTGTATCATAGACTAGAGGAACTTTGAGTTCCAGGACTGGTATAGTAATGGTCATAAAGAATAATTTTCACTTAATAAAAAACTTTTATTCCTCACATGGCTTGATTATATTTTAGCATCATTCATTTCCTTTTTGTGACTCAAGCATTTGGATTTCAACTCCTTGCCAATTCTTCTACATCCCCAATTTGACCTTTACTTCACTATTTTTTATTTTCTATCCAAGTTCATTTACAGAAACATAATTTGAGAATACAGAATTTACTTAAGGCAATGAGGGAAAAAGTTATGTAGTTAATCCTTTAACAATGCCCCCCCTTCTCTCACTCCCCACCACTAAAGAAGTGGATGGATGAGAGTTTTTTTTTTTTAATGGAAAGATAAGGTTGGAAGGAAAACAACAAGAAAGGCATACGGAAATGTTTTGAGGAAATGGTTCTACTTTGGCAGAAGAAAAACAAATTGTATATTCAGCCGATTTGCTAGTCCTATTTCAAAGCAATTTAATAGGTATTGTCTTACTAAT
This sequence comes from Manis pentadactyla, assembly GCF_030020395.1. NCBI lineage: Eukaryota > Metazoa > Chordata > Mammalia > Pholidota > Manidae > Manis > Manis pentadactyla. The sequence goes on from NC_080022.1 coordinate 145,834,771, forward strand.
TCTTTATACTCATTTTAGAACTGCCTGTTCTTGCATAATTAGTATCCTCAAATCATTTGGTTAATTCCAGCTACATAAATTTCTAATGAATCCTGTTGAAGCCTGAGAGCTAAATGAAAACCATTACAACTTCGCCTTCCTACTGTTTTTCCTTCTAGAGACATAAAGCATTTCACAATACTTTCTCTTTAATTAACTAAACATTACTAAGACTACAACTGAAGGCTGTTTACCCTAAGTCATGTGAACTGTCAGAAATACCAGACCTCAAGTTCTGGGCTTTTTCCACTGAACTCTAACACCTCTCTCGACACAGGGATATACTTTCAAGATTGGTTTCCTTCTGATTGGTGATTGTTCATCTTCCTGTTTCCCAGTTCCCCAAGGAATCTCACACAGAGAACTTCCTCTAGGTTCGTTTCATTCCATTCATCAGTTCCTCTGAGTACAATTCCTCAACCAGTTACAAATAGTTAACACCTGTTCTTCCTGACGCCTCATCAAAGAGTGTCTGCCCTGGCTTCACGATCACACATTTGAATCCTGGGAAGGAAATCACCTAAAGACAACCTCATTTATGGGATTCCACGTTCTCTTAATTCCTTCTCACCTGTCTTGAGCTTTAATTCCCTCTTGTAGATGTTTGTTTGAAATCACTTTCTCCCAAGAGAGCAAGTCACGAGCTTATCAAACAATGAGAGGTTTTGACTGTTGTCTTTGTCACTGACTCAAGGACTTCCACTGTTCCTTGCTCTGAGACTCTGGAAATAATTTCCTTGAGCTTTCAAATTACTTATCAGTAAAGTTGGGATGGCATTATCATTAAAATTGGAATAGAATCCAATGGCAGAATAATGACTAGTTTTTAAGACATTGGTATATTCCAGCTTCTTAAGCACCATTTACTGCCCATAATCCTTATGCTTATTGACAAAAAGAAGAAAATGATTAGAACTAGTATGTGTGTGGAACAGGCTGTGTTGGGAGGTGAAATGAATGGTAATGGATTATCCAAGATCAATGATTGCATCGGACAAGCCATCGAGAAGAGGGATATGTCAGTTGCTGGCTCCTTATTTGATATGGGTCCATTAACTTTTGGCTATTGTAAGGTTGAAGGCACTGGGGGGAGGGGGGAGCATGTCAGACACTGATGACTTGCCGGAAGTTCTCCGCTGCTGCTCCCTCTCAACTTGAAAAATGTGCCTTAGGCTAGCCAACCCTCGCTGCACTGTAAATCTAAGCTCTGCCTCCCCCTACCTTCTTTAAAAACTCGCTGCCAGTCTACTTTTGCGCGACTTCCCCAGCCTCCATTTCCATAGACTAGGGAACCTTGCCCGGGGCGTTCAAATAAACTACCTGGCCCGTTGTTGCCTCTCTTCGCCTGCTTATTTCAGCTAAAACTTATCTTACAGCTATATTTCAACATATAAAATTGAAAGACAGAACCCTTATGTCCCCATTCAAAGGTATTCCCCAGATACTACACAAAACTTATGCATTAAATCATATGATACAATAGCAAGAAGACAAGTAATGACTCAATAGCATCTTACGCCGATGGACAGTGACTGCAATGGGGTTGGGGGACTTGATAATACGGGTGAATGTTGAAACCACAATGTTGCTCATGTGAAACCTTCATAAGATCGTACACCAATGATACCTTAATAAAAAAAAAACACATGATACAGTGGGCCATCCTGCCCTGACAACTGCAGGGCAGGGGCAACCATGGAGGTTGAACTACACAGTGTCTATGGATGATCTACTGATTGTGAAAAGAAGATGAGATGTTTTCCAAAACACCAGGTTGCTACACCAGGCTGCTGGAGGAATTGCTGCCCAAAGGGAGCCACAGGAAGCAATGAGGCCACATCTCGTACCTGGCTCAGAGCACTGCCAGCTCAGGAAATGTGAAAAGGCCCTAAGATATAAGCAAGGGCCACTGCAGGCAGAGAAGCCAGGCTAAGGAGCTGACGAAAGGAGAAAACCGCCTCTGTCCTTCCTCCTTTGTCATCTCCTATTCTGCCACTTCCCACCACCCCTATCTCTATTCCCTGATGCTTTGTTCCTTATCCCCAAATTCCTCTGTAATTCTGGTTATTAAGACCCCCTTCCCTCCCATGTTTAGGCCTTTTCAGTTTCCCTTTTAATGACCTCCCTCCAAGCACTGTCCTCTTAGCATCCTCACAGTCCCTCAGCAAAAGCCTCCCTGAGGAGATTTAGGAAGTAGCCAAGTCACATGATTCATAACTGATCCCTCAGCTTGGATTATTTCTTCGTATGAAAAATATCAGTCTGGTTAATGTTGATTCTTAACAGCATTAATTCTTTGATTTCAATTTTTAAAATTTTTCTCAAATTTTGCCATTGCTCTAATAACATAACCATAAAATGCAATATAAAATAAGGACCCATGGTACTTATACAGTGAGAGAAAAGGAGTGAGAGGCCTTTCGTGTGCATATACTTGTGCCTTGTGTGGAGGGATAAGAAAACTAAGGAGGCCCATCACTGGGCAAAAAGGGGCAGAGATGATAATAGCTCAGGATCCTTTGACCTTTCTATCAATGTTAAGTTTCAGTTTGGTGACAAAATCAGCCTAGAACCCAGATCTCCAAATTTATAATGTCACAGTGTCAGTGAAATACACAAGAGTTTAAGAAATCTGAAAAATGAGTTTAAATCCTGGCTCTGCTTTTTACTGTAATTGTGTGGATTTGAAAAAGTTAGTTAGCGTCTTTGAAACCATTTCCTTATTTTTGAGTGGGGAAACATGTGCTGGGAGGATTAAATGAGCTGACCTGGCAAGGGCCAGACACAGTTCAATGACGGTTAGGCTTCTCCCCATGCTCCTCAGCCCTTTGTTTGACAGCTGGGGCAAACCTGGATTGCACAACTAGATCCCCAGATCACATCAAAGGGAGGAAGATAGCCAAATCCTTATCAGGAATTTAAGCTCCTGGCTTATTTGCCCCTGGCTCAGTCATACTTATCCCTGGGCTGGGATAATTCTCTGAAACCCTTCTAGAACTCAGTTCCTTCTGTGTCATGAAGAAATAACAATCTCTCTACCCTTAAGACACAGGTTAGGTAAGAGCTAATTAATGTTTATAAAATAGTGTTACCCAAGAATGAAAGTGCAGAGTCAAAACACATCTTCAGTAAATGCTATTATTGCATAAGCAGTGTTTCCTAAAATGCGGGGTGTGAATTGCTGGTGGCACACAGAATGATTTTAGGTAGGGGCTGGCTGGAGCATAAAATGATGTAAAAGACATTGAGAGAAAGCTACTCCCTTTTCAATTGTCTTTGATTATATTGAGAAGTAGTTCTCATTTTGGGTCTCTAACACTTGCTTATTTCTCTCTTTAAAAAGAGAGCAAACCTCAGGCTCCATGCCGTCAGCAAGAAGACTAAGTGGAGTTTAGAAATATTTCCTAAGTTTTTATTTTTACATTTATCTTCTAATTATAACAAGCAATACTGGTTTTCCATTTATGATAATGGCAAAAAAATTTCCTTTTTAAAGTAATGTTTTAAAACATATTACGTATCAGAAACGTTTTAATTTTAAAAAACAAGTCGACAAATAGAAATATTAAGTACTAATGTGGATTCCAACAAACTGAAAATGGAGATTGCAAATGACTGAGGTGTGGGAAACATTGGCCTTATAGATTGGGAGTTAGAATATCTGGATTTTAGTCCTGTCTCTGGTAGTAACTTACTGTGTGACTTTGGTGAAGTCTCCTTAACTTCTCTGAGTTCCAGCATCTTCGTCTGGAAAGTAACAGGGCTTGCCTTTGGGGTCTCTGAGGATCCTTCTGGCTCTAATATCCTATAATTTGAAGCAGATGATTAGGACATTTTCTGTTCTTTTGGCTAAGAATCAACTGCTCTGTCTTCCTGCCCTGTTGTCCCTCCTTATCTTCCTTCAGGCATTTTGATATCTATCCCAAACAGAATATAGAACTCTGTTTTATTAACACTCATAAGTTTAACCAAAGCATGTTATTCCAAAAATGCAAAAGAAAGGAAGGAATTCTTTGTGATGGAAAGAATACTGGATGTTGAAGGAGATGACATTTAATCTTGTCCTTGCTTTGCCATTTACTGACAATGTGATCAAGCTGTAAGTTCCCTTTAGCACTAAAATTCTATGAAATGCAAATGACCTATAAAAAGGAACTAGATCAGCTGGGAAATCACTTACTTTCCTTTCTAATTGAGATATTAACACCCACAGTAATGTTTTCATATAGACTCAAAGCTGAAAGATCTTCATTTTAACTCACTTTGATACTAGCATGGTACCTGGGACATAGTAGGTAATCAATAAATATTTAATGAATAAATATAGCCATCAACATGGGGCCAAGAAGAATCACATTTCATCAGGTAAGAATTAATTCAAAGGGAGTTAACTGAGCACCCATTTGGCAGCCACATTTGCCAGGCATCATACCTTCTTATCTTCTATAAAGAGCAAGTTAAAAAAGACCTGTCTTCCATTAACTTAAGGGCCTTTTGGGGGGAAATGACACATACACAAATAACTACAGTGCAATAGGAAAAGTGCGGAGAATGAGCTATGTCTCATTCTCATCCTAGCTATATGAATGTGAGAAAGTCATTTGTGTAATCGGACATCAGTTTTATCACCTGTAAAATAAGGTTAACTATATTATTTCTAAGGTGCCTTCCAGCTATGAGTCGGAAAATGATGCTATGCCTCTGAGAAATTAGTTTAAATGCTTAGTCTTGAAGACTTGTAATTATATATTGGAGATAATCTCTTTAATACACATTTTCCCATATAAAACTAATGGAAACAAAGTCATACAACATGTTTTTTATTGGCTTCAATCCACAGTTGCCTCAATCTTTGAACTCTACTACTAGGAAACTTTCTAATTTGATTTATTTTTGTAAAGACAGTAATAGGAGCACTTGCTTTCTAAATTAACCTCAAATGTCCTATCAGGAAACTGGATGAAAGATACAATTCAAGTCCATTTAACAAACATTTATTGAATACCAATTATGTGCAAAGTCCTAAAAATGATTCCAAAATAATGAAAGATCATGGCCCCCAAGGGAACCTACAACCAAGTAGAGAAAATGAAACATTTCTATTATTTCAAGAGTATTCATTTCACACAAAGGAAAAAACAAGTTCAGAAAGTAAAACAATATGGAAGATAAAAAAGAACTTAAAAAGAAACTATGTGAAGAAGTATTGGAAATCTGTCAGAAATTCCTCAGCCTAAAAAAACTATGAGCTATAAACTAGCAAATAAAGCAAATCGATAGGAAGATCTTGATTTCAAATCCATTACACAAGGTCACAACTGGCTGGCAGGGGCCAGAAGCTCAAGTAGAGGTAACCTGTGAGCTGTCTGCAGGATTCTCTGGGGCCCCTGGAAGAAGATTCAAATTTGAGCCAATGCCTTTGTGGTCCTCCACCTTAAGGGAGAAACAGTTGACTCACAGGCTGCCCCCAGTGCCAGGCAACTGGAGACGGGAAGATTCAGGAAGTATTTCCCAAACAAGAAATAAAAGAACAGAGAGGGAGAACAAGTTAAGAGAAATCCTTGTGTTTTGTGCAGTGGATGAAAGATAATTTTCTTCCCCCTTATAATCTCTACAGAATGGTCACAGGTAGAAATATTCAGAATAATGAAAATGCAAAGCTCTATCAGAGGAAGAGAAAAATGATTGATATGAGGAAAATCTCCATCAAAGCATGGAATATTCCACTTAATACAGATTTCTCCGGAAGGTCAGGGGAGCATTAAGCTAAAGGAAAACAGTTTGCTGGTAAGAGCCCTGAGTTTTGGGTAAGGAGAAGAGGAGGAATGGAGCTGGGTTAGCTCAGCAGTAAGACTAGGGAATTGTACAGGACACTGAAGACGGGCCTCCTGCTTACTCTTTCAGATATATATAATACCATAATTTCCGACAAGCCACCAGGAGTATTCTGACTCAAACAGATGTAGAAATAACTAGACTGGCTGCATCATTTTCCATGCTTTTCAGCTATTTGGGGTATAGTTACATATACTTGTAAACTAAGATCAAATTACACATCTTTGAAAACCAAATGCTAATATTCTGCTCACACAACACTGTGAAACACTCCACAAAAAATGTGAAATCAGGAAGAAAAGTGAAAAGAAGGATAGCGTGGTAAAACTGGGGGCACTAATAGGCATTTCATCCCCAGCATGACAGTCACAGCCAAAAGGGGCTGACTCTGGGCCCCTATTATTTTTACAGCATGTTCCACAAGTATGGTTACCTATTACTGTTTATTAACACATGTGTTATGTATAAATTATGTTTGCCCAACTAAATGCTGAATACCACGCTTTTCAATCTAGAATCCCAAATATAATTCCATAAATCCCATGAGTTAAGCTCCTGCTCTAGTACCCAAGTACTGAATAACTTTGAATTTTTTTGGCTTAGCCTGAGCCTGGGGGAGCTGTCATAACACTAACAATAGCAGAGAGGCCCAAAAAGCAAAATCTGACAAGCAAATAAGCATCTCTTACTGCTTGGCCAATACAGGCTTTCAAAGCTCATATTAACTTTTTTTGTTATTTCTTCTTGGTCATCAGAGTCAAAAAAGTATGGCAATCTTTTTTATCTTTGAGATTGAACCACACTAGGGAACAACAAAATATTTGGCATTTTGGATGTTAGTTTTTTTTCTGGTGGGGGTTGGGGCTTCAAACCTGTCATACAATTTTGTTAGGTTTTTAAAAAAATCTTAGTCATGTTTGGTTATTGTTTTAAGCAAATATTGTTTCCTTTTAGATATAGGAAGGGGACATTTTCTACTCTCACCAAAATATAGATCCAGAAATAAGATCTTGTAGGAATCCCTCCCAATTTAAAGATTATTTAGAGTTTTGTCTGTAACTTCACAGACCTGTGTAGATGAACAGCTTAACAGCAGTTCACTTAAATGGCTCTAACTTTTGGTGAATATGGGTTCTCCAAAAGCAGGCCACAGTTGTCAACTGGAAACATTCACAACATCAAAGGAAATATACTCAGACAATGTCTACATGAGTAATGAGAAGTTAATTACAGAAGAAGCCCACCTTTCTGCATTGTTAAGTATCATGTATTCTGGGAGAGGGAAGGAAAAGGTTCACCTCTGTATGAAGCTAAGGTTACCTACAATGATGTGTTTTTTTAAACCAATATAGGAAAATATTTTATAATATAAAAAAGACAAGACACAAAATTTTATACTGTAAACTACTCCAAATGCTAATTATTTACATATGCATGGTTATAGTTATTCTCCTTGAACAAAAGACTGTAATAATTAGTGCTCCCCATCTCTTCATACTTATGTATCTCTCTTCAGTATTTTTTAAATGGTGTATAAAAAACACACCCTTCAGAGGTATAACTACAGGAAAATGGCAGATGGTTAAGACATTTTGCAGAGATATGAGAAAATAGAACAAGGCAGGATGCAAGTTTTGTTTTGGTTTGTTTTATTAAGATATTATTGATATACACTCTTATGAAGTATATTTTCACATGAAAAACAATGTGGTTACTACATTCACCCATATTATCGAGTCCCCCTGCATACCCCATTGCAGTCATTGTCCATCACTGTAGTAAGATGCCACAGAGTCACTATTTGAGAATGCAAGGTTTTTAAAAAATTATATTTCAAGGTTGTAAATGTTGGTTCAAAATTTCCAAAAGAAGTAATAAAGTAAAAATAAATTATGAGTAAATCAGCCTTAGTAGGTAACCACACAGAGGCAATGTTTTCTGAATAACTCAAAAATGTGATTCAAGAGAATGGGTTTTTAGTGGTTCAGTGAAACTTGTTTTGGAAATAATCTTTCCAGAACTTGTATTTATTATTTTGATTATACATACATTTAATGCTACTTTTATGGCTCTTTGCCAATCCCTCGTTTTTTTATGAGATTTTGATCTTTCAAAGCAGTTAGCTTGGAATACTATATATAAAAATAGTATCTAACACTTACATCCACTTAGTATCTGACATTGTACCCTAATTTCTAAATGCTCTTCTTTTATTAAACTCATTAGTCCTCGGAGTTATGAAATAGGTATTATTACTATCCCCATTTTTATAGATGAGAAGACTGAGGCACAGAGAAGCTAAATAATTTGCCCAAAGACATACAGCTAGTCAATTTTAAGGAGATAAGGAAATACACCAAGGCATTAGTGGTGGCTCCTCCGGATAAAGGTTTGTAATGCCTTGTTAAGAGAGATGGTATGACAAGATCTTGAATGAAGACAGTTGCAGCTGAGGACAGACTCCAGAAGAATTTAAGAGAAAACAGTGGCAGGTCTTATAGATTGAGTGCTTCCACATGGGGCTCAGAGAGAGGGGCAGGAGTCTAAGAATACTCAGGCCTCTAGCTTGGGTGACTGGGTAGGTATGCTCACTAGGGCAGGGAATGTTACAGATGGAGCAGCTTTTGGAGAAAAGATGATATGCTCAGTTTTGACGGGGGTTAACCTTCATTGTAAAGTATTTGAATACATATATTTTAAGCTCAAGAAAGAAGTCAGGTCTGGGCTTGAGAGTTTTCACATAGAGCTGTAGTTATCCCCAAAGAGAGGTTGCCATCACCTGGGTAAGTGTGGAAGAAGAAAAGAGTGATGGGCCAAGGACAGACCTCTGGAGAACCCCAGCTTTATGGGATATGAGGGGTTAAGACACCATTCAGATCTGAATTAAAATACACAGATATAAATGCCAGGTACATGGTGGTTTTTCAAGCTAGGTCTTGTTTACAGCCTGGAAGTAGGGCAGGGCAGTAAGACAAGTTTGGTTTCAAATGAAGTACTTTCCCACTTAGTACCTCTGTGACTGTTGTCATGTTACTAGGTGTCCACAAAATGTGAATGACTAATTTGCTACTTAAACTGTTGTGGGTTAATCCACAAAGCACTTAAATGGTACAGTGCCTCACATATCGCAGGGACCCAATAAACATTAAAAAGTATCACTAATGAGTACATAAATCATAAAATTATCTTCCATTCCACTGACACTCATTGCCAGTTGAGAAATTAGTCAGAAGTCTGTTGACTACCAGGAATAAACTACAGTGGAATTAAATAACAGTATGAAAATGCCACTCAAATGATTAAGACACTCAAGTACCGGTACTTTCTTTGCAGGGTATAAGTAAACACACGTAATAGCAGTTGGTTCAAATAATTAACAGAGACTGATAGAAATGTTGGTATATGGGCTACAAGACTGTATTACTTTTTCTTTTGTTCTACTCTACTCAACTGGCCTCCTACCTGGCACAGAATAATCTGTCAATAAATGTTGACTGAATGTAAAAATAATAAAGGAAGGGAGATAAAATTTCTTGTATCAGCTATTCAACATTTCACTATTGGAAGAATTATCACTCACGCAAAGAAAAAGATGAAGCAGACATGCCCTATGCATTATCTTTGAGATCTCTCAAGAGTGTGACTATGCAACTGCTCCCTCTTCAGTATCTGCCACATATTTGAAATTCTCAGCCTGAGATGTCCTTCTTTGGAACAAGGTTTTAGAGGCCACAGAAGGGCCCATAAAAATGCAAATACGTGTGTAAATGGCAACCAACTAGGCTTGTGGCAGACACTGGGACATTTGTCAGCCGTAGTGTGTGAACAGCTGGCTACCTCCGGAACGGCCGCTTCTGAGCTCACGCGGTCGGGGTCAGGGCACCGCTGACCACCAGCTTCGCTGCAGGCCCGACACAGGGCCTGGTGCAGGGACCAGCCGGACAAACGCAGCCCAGGGAGGTCCCGTGGTGGGGTGGGACGCCGGTTCTTCACGCCTAGTACCGCCGCCCTTCCTAAAACCGGCTGGCTCACGTCAGAACCATCGCGGCCTGCCGGGCGGTGCAGAGCGTTGCTCTCTCATCTCACTTTTCACCAGCGCAGCCTCCGGGACCTGGAGGCTAGGGATGTGGCCAAATCGAGTTAGTCTGAAATGTCTTTCTTGTTCTTTTCGGTTCAGCCAGTCTAAATCTCATGCAATCTTTGAGCTGTGGCTGATGTGTATTATACAATGCTCTATTCGCCTTTTTAAAGGCACTTCAATTTATAAATACACATCATGCTTGGCCCCCGGTGGGAAAACCGAGCCCGAGTTAGACGCACAGTCGTTAGGCTCCTAGCCAGCGTGCCGGCTTCCGCCGCGTTGGGGCGGCAGCTTTCCCTCCCCCTTCTCTCGAGGGCCGCGTCCCTCAAACTACGCCAGCGCGCACGAGAGCGGGGCGCCCAGCCGGGCCATCACTTCCCGAGCGTCCGGAGGCGGGGCTTCCACTGGGGACGTCACGAGGCCCGCCCCCTCCGCCCTGCTATCACCCGCGCTGCCCGCCATTTTGTCTCCAGTGTCTCGTTTGCAGTCGACTACGTTGGAGGAGGTGACTTGGTCCTTAAGCGTGAGGCAGGAACAGGATCTATTGTCTGTGTTTGACTCCGTAGTTTGGTTTGAGGCCTTCCGGAGCATTCCCGGGGAAGTCGGCAGAAACTGTCGCGACCGTCCCCGCCCCTCCCTTCTGACCCCGGGACCGGGAGGGACCGAGCCCGCGTCACGCCCCTCTGCGCTCGCCGTTCCCTTCTCTGTCGTTGCGTCCGCGTCGCGCCCCGGGAATCAAACGGTGCCCCATAGATGGCCAGCTTTCCCCCGAGGGTCAACGAGAAAGAGATCGGTGAGGAATGGGATGGTGCTGGTGAGCGTGGGGGCTGAGGGAGGCAGGGACGCTCCGGCGGAGGCTCGGGAGGAAACGTCTCTTCAGTCCAAGGGGAGAAGGGTGAGCCGGGGCCCAGCCCTAGATCGCCGAGGAAGGAAGCTGCCCGGGGGCTGGGTAAATGGGATCAACGTTGATGCAGCGCTTGGCGCGGAGGGAAGCGGTGTGCAGGTCTTAGGAGGGGAACCTGGGCGCCGAGTGGCGGGGGCCGCAGTGACCGTGTGGCCGAGGCTGAGGGTGGACGCGCACGCCTCATCGGAAGTCCGTCCAGGGCCATTATCTTGGGATTCTCTTGGCTCCGCAGCTGGGACGTTGAGTGGACAGGAGAGTGCTGGGCAAGTCTCAGGGACTCTTAACCTTACAATGGGAAAAGTAAACTTCTGTGTTCTTTCTGAGCGGTAATGAAAGGGGAGGGGTCCTCGTGTGTATCAACCACTCTTTAAGGAGAAATGCTACCGAAGAGGTGTCATCAGTCTGGAAAAAGCAGTGTTTTAAAAAATGGCGTAGCGTTAAGACGGGCAGCTGTTCAAGAGAGGAGACACAATACCTTTTATACACCTAGGAGCAGGGAGGTGCAGAGTGCTTGTGTGGAGTGAGAAGAAAACGCTGTTATACGAAAGAGCAAACTCTGGAGAGGCTATCTAAGAGAAGGTGTTTAGTGGCTTAGCCCTGCTACACTGAAGACGGGGCAAAAGAGGTTGAAGGTTGTGCGTCAAGATCTACCCAGTGGCTCAGATAAGAGCACCTTACATTGTTTAAAAACTGTTAAGGTAAAATAACTGGAACAACTTTTAGGGGAGTGGGAAGGAGAGCTGTGCTTTGATTGATATGCTTAGTAAACATTGAACTTACCAAGTCATCGTGTTATACACCTTTAATGTATACAATTTTTATTTAAAAAAAAACAGATTTAGCATCCCCCCAAAAGAAAACCCAATACTGAATGGACTTAATGTGTTAAATAAAATTGGAGGTGGCCACAGAACAGAAAGCCTTTGCTTTTGTTGATATTCTCCAACTAAATGTGTGCCTTTACTCAATAAATGGAGGAGGTATTTCTAGAGAATGGGAGAAGCTGAAGTAGCCAAAATGTCCTGTATCCTGTATGGGTGAATTTTTAGATCTAGAGACAGGTATCTTAGAATTCTGTATTTGTGTTCTCTTAGGGGTAAAGTTAAATGGCAGGTTGGGAGAGGACTTTAACCCTGGCTTTAATAACCATTTTAAACATTCGGAGAAAAAAAATCCATGTCCAAATTTTAATTTGACTAGAAAGTACATCCTGAAGGGGTACATAGAACTCAACAATTATTATTCTCAGTCCAGTGATTGGTTTGATTTTATCTACTACACAATAGTACTACAGATGGGCGATAGGCTTTCATTTATCTTTTTACTTCATCTTGATGAACCTTTTAAAAAACTTTCCAGTCCTCTCTTCTAAGGAATAAATAGAGCTTCTTAGCACCCTGCATAAGGTAGAAGAACCATCTACTAAGAACCGTATTAATTAAAAATTCTTTTTGCATATTTAGGTCTCTGTTATTTCCTATTTCCTGGATATAGTACAAAGGTACTAAGTGCGAAATATATAAAAGAACTTTTATAAGCAGAAAGCTTTTTTTAAACCCCAGTTTTGGAGTGGGGAAGGTGGGTTGTTTTTTTAAAATTATCTATCATTTGGATACAAGAGTCAAGTACTGATACTTCTGTGTAGATTTGTATCAATGAGACTTTTACCCTTTTTCTTGGGTATTATAAGCTGTTTGGTTTCTCAAGTACATATGGAAAGAGTAAAGGCAAGATTCCATGAATAGAGAAGTCTGTGTGACAGGGAGTTACTGCCCTCTTTCACAAGACACTACCACAGATCCTCCCTTTCTGGTGGTTATGAAATTGCAGGGAGGAATGTGAAGAAGGAGCTAATCTGGTTTGCTTGGTTTGGCCGTGACTCAGATGGTGTGTTACTACTGTCCAGACATTAATAATGTAGTGTTGTATCTTTATGGCCAAGTTCCCATGGCAGGCAGCTTTTCCCTTATACAAGGTCATTAAATCATACATTTCTAAGATTACTAACACTAAACAGTTGCAGGTAATAAGGATTTAACAAAGATTTTTTTCAAAGCACTGCATTATAAGCCTTGTACTAGTTTATAATATTGTATCTGTATGTAAATGAGTATTTAAATAATTTGATTAAAATGCAAAGATCATATGATATGCCTGTTAATATGCAGGGAACCCCAAGGTAATTATTAATAGGACACTTGGAAAGGTGTAGCATCTATATATTTGGAATTTTTTTGTTTTAACGGTGGCCACATTTTTTGAATTTTATATTCAAGAGCAAATTAGCTTGTTTTGTGGTCTTGTTTGAACCAGTATTTTAGTAGGGGTGGAAAGCAGAACTCATTATGCCTTGTCTGCATAGAAAAGGGAAAAATTCCATGAAATCAAAAGTCCTAAGGTAATGTGGAGGCAGTTTCAAGTTCATTGTTGGTTATATGTGATACCCTGTATTTTCATTTTTGTTTTTAGTGAGATCACGTACTATAGGTGAACTTTTAGCTCCAGCATCTCCTTTTGACAAGAAATGTGGTCATGAAAATTGGACTGTCGCTTTTGCTCCAGATGGTTCATACTTTGCTTGGTCTCAAGGACATCGTACAGTAAAGCTTGTTCCGTGGTCCCAGTGCCTAAAGAACTTGTAAGATTCTTTACTTCTTTTGTAGTTTATGTCTGTTCGTAGAATGTTCTGTTTTCTCTGTATGGAGTAATAAAAAGATATTGATGTTTAGGTTTTTCCTTTGTAAACTTATAAATATGTTTTAATCATAAGCTAAATATTCATATTGGAAAATATGTTGGAAGAATTGTCTGGCCTTAGATATTACGGAATACTTTCTCAGATACTTTTGTGTCTTTTAAGTTTTTCTGTGTGTTAAAAGTGTGTATATTGTGGTGTGCAGGGGCAGGTTAACCTTTGTTATGAGACGCTTTTTGGATTTCACAACATTTTATTAGTTAACAGTGGTGCATTGATAGTGTAATTTTTTATCTACTTGTAGACCCTCTGCTTTTATTGGAGTGTCAATATTTGTTGAAAAGTTTTAGTAAAATATATTGAACACTAAATTTAATCTTCCCCTGCTCTTTTGAATGTAATTGACTTTCATGGTTAGATTCATTAAAGTCCTCATAATGTATTATGTTAGGTATAGAAAGTATGTTAAACTACTGATTATTATTATTATTTTTTTAAAGATAGTGTTCTGGTGTCAGCTTCACATATGTTGTTACTGGATTTTTATTGTTTTTATTTTTATTTTTGCTTGTTTATCCTTATATTAATTAAAAGAGCTCTAATATAGTGGTTTTGAGGAAAAATTTTAAACAAATAAATTATAAGTCATTTCATTGTGAAACTTTTTCTCAGCCAGAGAATTTCTTTTTATCTGAATTTATTCTATCATGACCTTCTGATCTGACTTTATTTTGTCATAGCTAAAAGGAACTTTTCCTCTTCCCATCTATAGGATTCTGTTGTTATTTTAACAAACATTTGTCATCATTTAGTATCCATAGGAGTCCAGAGTAAATAGTACCTAGATTTCAATCTGACCTTTTTTCCATTCTAGTCTTCTGCATGGCACCAAGAATATCACCAATTCAAGCAGTTTGAGATTGTCAAGACAAAATAGTGATGGTGGTCAAAAAAATAAGCCTCGTGAACATATCATAGACTGTGGTGATATAGTCTGGAGTCTTGCTTTTGGATCTTCAGTTCCAGAAAAACAGAGTCGCTGTGTAAATATAGAATGGCATCGATTCAGATTTGGACAAGATCAGCTACTCCTTGCCACAGGGTTAAACAATGGGCGTATCAAAATATGGGATGTATATACAGGTATGGAGTCATAGTTTTAAAAGCAAACCTGTTTTATGATGCAGGGCATTGCTCATAGCCCTAGAATATATGATTTGAGGATTTTAACTTACTGAAAAGCAAGAATTGGTGCTGTGGATATTTATAATTGGCCTGAATAGCATCTTCAGCTCATGGTTTTAATTCAGGAAAATAGAGTTCTTGCTGCTTAATCACTCTTTAGAGTGTGTTATAGCAGGAAGGGCATGTAAGGAGTGCTTAGTTAATTATCACCTATAAACTAGCAATTTAGTTTATGACTCAAATAGCAAGGTGTTCTCAAGTGCTTTTTCAAAGACTGTTATTGTGGAGGTTTTCAAGGCAAATCTGGTTTTCAGCAGTCACTATCTAACCTTTGGAAGGTTTTAGTGACATTGTACCTAAAGTTTGACTGGATAGGTTGAGAAGTTAAATTCTTTGGGCAATTAAAATAAATGTTATTCACCACCTAAAACAGCTTCTGGCTGATAGCATACAGTATGAAATTTGAAGGACAGTTTGAAATGAGCAATACAGCAGTATGTGCATTACAGTACAGCAAGTGATACTGACATTGAGTGAGGATAGAGTCAGTAAATTTGATTGGATTCTTGAAAAATACTTAACATAAGCACATAGATCTTCATAGAATATAAAACGTACAATACTAGATGAATAAAGTACACGTTGCAGAAATTATGGTTGAAATTTTAGGTTATTGTGATATCTTTTGGGGAGTTTGACAGTCCATCAGTAATCTAGGCCAAAGAATAGAAAAAAGGAAAAAAATTGTTTTTTTTTTTTAAGTCATACTATATAATTAGAAAATGATAATTTATGTTTTCTTGATATTAAATGAACTTGATCCAGGAATTTGTTTACATTACAGTAATTCCATTTTAACTTTTCTAATAAATTTAGGCTTTACTATCCTGGAAATAATACATTTTAAAATAGTGTAAATAGAGAATCTTAAAAGGTAATAATAAAAGTACTACCAAAAAGTCATGTAATACTTGATAAACTAAGGAGATGCCTAAGTGGAAATGCCCAAGTATTCCTACTTCTTTTTAATGGTGAGGAACCCTGTTTTTAAGAAATAGAAGCTGATAAAAATGATTAACATTGTCTTCTTTTCTCCCCTTCTATTGCATTTAGGAAAACTCCTCCTTAACTTGGTAGATCATACTGAAGTGGTTAGAGATTTAACTTTTGCTCCAGATGGGAGCTTGATCCTAGTGTCAGCCTCAAGAGACAAAACTCTGAGAGTGTGGGACCTGAAAGATGATGGTATGTCTTTTTTTCCAGGCTTTGAAAAAGAATGAGTTTCTTCATATAACTGCTGAGAGGTATCTGGGATCGTCTGGGACATTTGATTTTAAAAGTGGTATATGATTAAAGTTTCATTTTCTATGCTTAATCCTTTAGTCCCATTCCCTATATAGATCAAATGAAACCATAAAGGTGACCCAGAATAGGAGCCAGGGGTTAAACAGTCTGATATTATTCAGAAACTAATGACACAGATGTATATAAACTATTTAAGGACAAAATCTGGATCAGTTTGGGGTTTTATATGAACTGGTCTGTGTTAATTTATCTCCTTTTATCTAGGGAGGGTTATTAACTTTTGTCATTTGCTTAGTGAAAATTTAAGTAGATCTTGAAGTAACAAACTATAATTTAGTACTCTAATAAAATTTAGGTTAAAACGGTTTATACACCAAAATTTGTAACATGTAAATGCTAATAAACATAACAGTTAAGTTGGATACGTTAAGCAACAAATTATCTTATAAAAAGTAAAAGAATTTGCCCTCCAGTGTAATTAAAGGTACATCAGTGTGTCAAGTACTCATGTTTTTCTTTTTAATTGTGATGCTTAGAAAGTTTTGGAGAGTGTCCCTTGTTTGAGAGGACCAAGGTGAATATTACTTCCACCTTCTCAACCTCTAATGAAAAAATTCATAGTTTTAACTAAAACTGTATATTTAAATAAAATCAGCTAGTATTCTAACAGCCTCAAGGTGGAGATGGACAGGCCTGCTTAAGGGTAATGTAGCTTAAATGGAATGTAGCAGGGAATAAAACCCTCAGATTTGGAGACTTGTTAGAGCTGGTGGGTAGTGACGATTGCCTGATAAAACAATACACTAATATATTAGCAAACCATGAGGTGCCTCAACTACATTTTAGCCATTCTCTGATTGCTCAGCTGCAAAGGGGTGAAAAGATTCCAACAGTTAAAATAGTTTGATAATTAAAATTTTATTTTCTTTTACATATCAAGTGTTACTTTCTTTCTCCACATGTTTTTAGTTGTGTGCATGTGTTTTAAGAATGTAGATTCAGTAAACTTTTAGCTCCAAAAGAGTAGGGAGCTTTTTCTTATTCACAAGCTGTGTGCTCAGTCCCTGTCATATAATAGGCATTCAGTAAGTATTTAAAAATTCTTAGATGTAATTGTGTGCTTTGGAGTGGAATGTAGGTTATCAAAAAGGAAAAAGGATAAAAAGGCATTTTGAAGATGTTGATAAAGTCTCAGCCTTGTGGTCCAGATCCTTCATTTGTAGAATAAGGGGATTAGACTAAAAGAATCCTATCTTCTGTAGATGAAGCGTTAGTGAACTTTATCTTAAAGGGCCAAATGGTAAATATTTCAGGCTTGTGGACCAGCCTATCTCTGCCATAGTTTCCCTATTCTGCCATTGTAGCACAACATGAATAAATGGGCATGATTATGTTCCAATAAAACTTTGGTTAAAAAATTAATCAACTGGCATATATTGCCAACCCCCATTTTGATTAGATCATTGCCACTATTGTAATTTGTGGTTCTATGATTCAGCCACTTTTGAAATGCCACTTATTTAATGTGGATTCTATTTGGTATTTATTTTTGTCAGGAAACATGATGAAAATATTGAGGGGCCACCAGAACTGGGTGTATAGCTGCGCATTCTCTCCTGACTCTTCTATGCTGTGTTCAGTGGGAGCCAGTAAAGCAGTATGTGTCGAAGTTCTTGTACATTCATTGTGAATTGAATTACAATAATGTGTGCATAATCATTTTAAATCTAAGTAACCTATTAAGTCTGTGCTCGGTGTCATGAATATCTTAAATGTTTTATTTCATGATGGGGGAGAATTTGCCTGAGAGAAATACAGTTATGGGTTGTGAAGTGAGCAGTTGGATTGCATTTAGTTAGAGATGATATTCATAAAATAAGGGGCATGTCAAATTAATTTTTTTCTAAGATCTAGGAAAAGTTTATGTGCTCTATAAGATCTAGTCCAAATGTTAAGACATCCCTTGCTAATTATTTTCTTCTCTGTTGTTCTATTTTTTTTGTCCAGTTTGCTGTTTAAAAGTTTGAGTCCCAGCTGGTCCTGGACATTTAGCTGAAGAGTAACTTAAAAATGTAATAAGAATAAAAATAGCACTCATGTATGTCCTAGAGTGAATTATAGATGAAATTAATAGGGTCTGTCATACATAGCATACCTGTAGATAAGGTATAAAGTGACTCCTATGAGGAGTATGCTTATTGATGAACTCTAGTTGTCTAGCAGCTCTGAATTAATATAAAGAGATCTTACTAGCGTTGGGTATTTATGAAAATTGTTAAGTCCAAATACATGTGATGATCACAGTACACTTTGAATTAATGGGGGGTGGAGGCTGGTTAAAATGCATTTTACTTAGCCAAGAAGTATGTTAAAGTGATAGTTGCAAATGCTGGAAGTTTAGAAAAAAAAATACTTAGTTCTTTAAAATCTTAAGAACAACAAAGCTAGATGTTGACATTGCTATTTTAGGCTGTGTGTTTTCCATATGCTTCTTGCTTTCCCTGTCACAGGTGGTGGCAGCAATATTGGTGTGATTGAGGTTATGCTGGCACCACTCGCACACAGGCGCACAATGGTGTTAGCTGGGCAGAAAGAGTGGCATCTCTGGCTACCGGGCTGGGGGCGACCTTTACCGTAGGATGAAGTAACCTTGCATTCGGCTGCAAGGTGTACTGTACGTACACAGGTGCTGGTCGATGTCCACTTTCTGCTTTTCTTTCTTTCCTTTTTTCTTTTTAAAAATAATTTCCCCCACAGTGAAACCCACTGACTCCTCTGAGTAAATTGATCTCCAGTCTGATAGAATTGGGAGTCTGAAATGTGAAAGCAATGTAATGTAATGTAATTGGCTTTCAGATGGTTTCTCTGTGCTGTTTTTTGGAATTCTCTGAGATGCTAGAGATACCTTAAGTCTTTGATCCACTTTAAAATTTGTGTTTATTTTTCTTCGGAAATAATGTATATTGTATCTGTGCAGAAAAAAGTAGCAAAATGGATTGCTTTACTCCAAGAGGAGAGATTGTCTTTATTAGGATTGTTCTAAACCTCAAAGCTCACATTTAATATAACAGACTGAAGTAAACATTAGAATCCTATTTAGAGCTATTCTGCACAGTCTAACTAACTACTGATATTTAGAATCTAAAACGATATGAACTTGTACTAAAGTTACTTAAATGTTTTTTACTTAAAATGACTAATGATTGTGGTCAGTTTGGGAAAATAAGATTGGCAAATCTTGATACACAGAATGTTAATTGTGTTATTTTCATAAATTAGCATTTTCATTTTGTAATGTGGTTTAAACATCCTTGTTGTTTGCCAAAGAAATTTCATTTGGCTGTGAAAATTCTCTTTGCTTGCAGTATCTGTTTCTCTTCCTAGGCTCACGTTGGTGACCCAAGCCTATTGTAAACAAGTGATTATCTCAAAGGGAGATGCCAATGGAGTAACAATTTGTTAACCTTACGTTTTCTGTCTGTATATTTTTAAAAAATTTGGTAGTTTCTGGAAAAACAAAAGAAGGGGGTTTGTAGTACTTTAACCCTATTTATTTCTGTATATTTTAGTTAATTAGTTTTTGGAATAAATGGATTTCAGTATAACTTTGTGGTTAAATTACATTGCCTTTTTTATGTTTAGGCTTATTTTTTTAATTAACATTTAACAGAAACACTTGAAATAGAATTTGCATGTCTATTTAATTAACTTAAAGACTGATTTTTTAAATATGACACTGAGCATATTTTAAAATTATTCATAATTTATAATGTTTAATTTAATATCTTAATTAAATTTAGCTATTTTAGTTTAAGATGTGCCATTTTTGTCCTCTGTGTGTCTGAATGGAGCTGTAACATTTGTTTTTTTATTGCAGGTCTTCCTGTGGAATATGGATAAATACACCATGATACGGAAACTTGAAGGACACCACCATGATGTGGTAGCTTGTGACTTTTCTCCTGACGGAGCATTGCTGGCTACTGCATCTTATGATACTCGAGTATATATCTGGGATCCACACACTGGAGACATTCTGATGGAATTTGGGTGGGCATAGCACAAATTGTTTTTGTCTGTAACTCATCTTTTCCTATCAGTATAGCTTTTAAGAGGTCACATGAATGATTGGAATCACATTTGAAACCTAAAATTACATTCTCTCATAATTTAAAAGTTTTGGTGTTATTTAAGCCCTTGTCTCTCTTGATACAGATCTTGTTATTTAACAATACATGACTGTGGAGGTGGTAGTTACAGTTAGAGTTCCGTGTTGAGGAAAAATAGGTAAAACTAAAGTTGGACTTAATCTTAGTGTCTTAACACATTGTAAAAAGGAGATTAGTAATTCTTTGAAGTCCCTTTCTTGTAATTCAGCTCTGTTCAGTTTTCTCAGTTGTGTTCATTAAGGCCCCTTTAATTTAACCATTATTCTGAGATAGATTACTTTGTACCTGGGTAGTTTTGTTTCTTGAAGTGGCTCTCATTTCACTGAAAACATGTATTTGACCCCAGGCACCTGTTTCCTCCACCCACTCCAATATTTGCTGGAGGAGCAAATGACAGATGGGTGCGATCTGTATCTTTTAGTCATGATGGACTGCATATTGCAAGCCTTGCTGATGATAAGTAAGTGTGTAAATTATAGCTTGACATGTTTACTATTGTCTTTTAAAAGATTTCCTTTCATCCTTCTACTTAATGAAAACATTCTTTAGGCTAAAAAAATAAAGCCCTACCTGCAGTTTCAGTTTTAATGTCTTTTCTCTAGACAAGACCTTGGGAGATGGTGTATCTTAAAGAATACCAGCCTCAGTAGTATCCATGTAAACAAAAGATAATGTATGCCTTTCCTGTGTTTCTTGTTTGTTAACTTGTTTAGGCAGGCTGGGGAAATTTTAAATTATTTCTACAGTGGCTCATATATTTTTTTTTTCAGTAATATAAAGGTTTGAAGCAGAAGGTCTTTTTCAAAATGAAATAAATGGTAAAATGGGAGTACATTGTATCTACTGCAATTGAAACTAAAAAATAAAATGTCACATGAGTGAGATTTGCTGCTTATTAACAAGAAGCAGAAGCTAGATGTAGCCTTTCCATTTTATGCTTTTATCATACAGTGTCCGTGGATAAAGCATTAAGCAATTTGGTCACATCAGTTCTGAAAGTGACTCATTGTCTTCTTTCCAGAATGTTAGCAAACGTACAAGGGAGAGTTCTTATTTATTTACCAGTAGTGGTTGTTTTCCTGTTTGCTCAGATAGATTCTGAATATCAGTTGTCTGCTGTTTCTAGACATACTCTACCTAGGTGAATAAGCTTTATAAATGTCTTGGTAAGAGAGTAAAACAGATCAGATACTGATTGTGTTTTAAGTGTAAGAAAGAAAGCTTCTGGTTGTGAGCATTATAGATCTGAGCACTGGGAAGGGAAGGCAGCCCTTCATTATAATCTCAGTTTGAGTTGATCCAAATTATCAGTGGGTGTAGACGATAAAATGTTCTATAAAGCACGCTAGAGTAATTGCTTACAGCAGTGATCCGTGCATGTGTGTGTGTGTGTTTTGTGACTCAGAACTGAGTGGCATTTCTTTATGAATTTTGAAAGTTGCTTTTACCTTAAATATCCTACTAGATACTCACTGGACAGTTGATTTCCTTTCTAGAATGGTGAGGTTCTGGAGAATTGATGAAGATTATCCAGTGCAAGTTGCACCTTTGAGCAGTGGTCTTTGCTGTGCCTTTTCTACTGATGGCAGTGTTTTAGCTGCAGGGTAAGTTGATTTTTTTCTACTTTCTTCAGGAGGCAATTTAAGGTAGCTTTATTCAAAGTAACCAGTATTTTATTGTCTGTAGATCTTCTTTCCATAAGGGTTCTTTGTAGTACTATTATTGTATGACATATAATATCATATAGTGTTATAATATTATATACTATCATATATAATAGGATTATAAAGGAGATCATTGGTTAGGTTTCCTTAATTAAGTCTTAATGTATAGTTTGTGACTCTAATACCTAGCCTTAAATTGAGCTGCAGGATGTTGGAATACATGTAATTGGGTGACTGAGCTTGTGATTTTTTGTTTCTGTTTAGGACACATGATGGAAGCGTGTATTTTTGGGCAACTCCAAGGCAAGTCCCCAGCCTTCAACATTTGTGTCGCATGTCAATCCGGAGAGTGATGTCCACTCAAGAAGTCCAGGGGCTGCCAATTCCTTCCAAAGTTTTGGAGTTTCTCTCCTATCATATTTAGAAGACTAGTCTTCTTCCCCAGTAGTAGGGACTGACAGGACATACTTTTCACAAACCTCAAGCTTTACTGACTTCAAATAACTGTTTTTCAAGGTTTATAAGATGTATTTAATTGGATACTTTCTTGTACTGCATTTTGATCAGTTCAGCTTTTAAAATATTATTTATAGACTATAGGAGATATTCCTGAACATATCAATTGTAAATTTTTTTCTAAAATTTAACTGTGAAAACATATACATACATGTATATATTTAGATATAAGCTGCTATGTGTTGAATGGACCCTTCTTTTGTTTTTCTAACTTTTAGTTCCAACATGTATATTATTGCTTCAGTAGAGCCACATATGTATCTTTGCTGTAAAATGCAAGAAAGTATCCAAATGGAAGAAATTTTTTAATTTCTTGGACACTGAGTTAGATGGTAAATACTGACCTAAGAATGCTGAATTGCCCCATATAAAATGCGTATTTGGTTGGAGGGGGTTCATTAGACAACTGACCTGCAAGAAAACACAGTTTTGGTGTAGGGAAAAGATTGTTTTCTATAGGAATGGTATCTGAGGGGTAGAGTTTGAGTGTAACATTATTAAATAGAAAAGAGAGCCAGGATATACCTAGAAAAGGAGTTTCTCCCCCCACCCCATAACTACTGCTATGGACCTTAATTTTGGAAAGAGCTTGCTACTTTAATCCCAGTGGTATAAGGTATTATAAATTTAGTCAATTGGAAAAATCCATCTACTGTATTATTACTGAATATTTTGTTTGTGCTAAGGGACAGTTATTTTAAGGCCATATTTTTTGCTTGTTACTTTTGTTTTTTTATACATAACAGATGTTTCTGCAGTGGATAATATTGGTGACTTGCCAAAGAGAAGCAATACAGTATATCTGTTTTTGCCTTCTGTTAATCTTACCTGCAGATACTAAGAATGTGCGTTATGTAAATTGCTTAATTATATATTTTTGTTGAGATTTTTAATTAAAGAGTTGTAAAAAAACAAACCCACTCTTGCAGATGTTTCTTAAATATGTTGGAAGGTTTAATGCTTTCTATAAGATTGATGGAGCACTGCAAGCAAATTAAGTAAGGGTAATAAATAGCACAAGTATATATAGCACACTACTTCAGA
The DNA here is from genome assembly GCF_030020395.1 of Manis pentadactyla. NCBI lineage: Eukaryota > Metazoa > Chordata > Mammalia > Pholidota > Manidae > Manis > Manis pentadactyla. Next base: position 145,858,208 of record NC_080022.1, read on the forward strand.
GTTAATGCTTTATGAGTTCAACTTTACAGTGGTTCTGGGAGAATTGTTAATGCTTACCTTAAAAGTATAGAAAAGCTCTAGAAAAAAAGGAAAATAATGAGAAGAAAAAGATTTAGGGGCTCTTACCTGCTTACAATAAACCTATCGGAGTACAGTAGCCAAAAGAAAAATCTAGTGGTGTGGGCCCTTTGGAGAGGCAAAATAAGCAAAACTTTATTAGTCGTGTGTGCTCTTGAAGACTTAACTTGTTTCCACTAAGGAGTTATTTGGCAGTTCTCATAGTTGACTCTGTTCAAGAGTTTAGGTTATAAATTTGAAAGCCAGTGGAAAATCTGCCTAAGTTGCTTCTAGGGAGTCACTTGTATTTTACAAAAAGAAGTATAGAAGCATCTTATCTTCAAACCTAATGTGATTTTTTTTTTGCATTTTACTTTATAATATATCTGCTTTATAATTTTTAAATGATAATAAAATACCATTACTCTACATACCATTAAATTATTTACTCTTCAACATATCTGATCAAGTAAAAAAAGCATTTTTGGAAGATAACATTCTCTGAGGCCAGAATTGCTTGCTACCTTTCCCATGAAAACTAGTATGAAGATGAAAGAAAGATCACAGAATTTGTAAAGTAGAAACACACTTAAAAATTTCCATTTGTTGAGAAGAAAATGGTAGCAATAACATTTTTGACTGACCAAAGGAAGGAAGGGAATATGTGGTTGGCGACTGACAGTCAGATTCTAGCTCTGTGATTTTCTAAAGACTGGCTGCTCGCTCTTCTATTCTTTGCTACAAGCGTATCATTTGGGGAACCGGCAAGATACTATTTATGTTCTAATTTGATTTCCTATTTTAGTTTCCCATGTGAACATAGAAAATGCCGTTCACACTCAGCAGCTAAGCTCTCCACAATTTCAAATGACTTAAAGTGACTGAAAATGACTTTAAGACCTGTAACTAGATCTTAGGTTGGCAAAAAATTTTGATCCTTGAAATCCCCTGCCTGCTTATGAATGAGATGATGTTGGATTCAACTGGTTTGCATTGTCCTCAGGGCAGCAAGACCAAGAAGGCTGGACTACACCTTAGCCTGCCTATGGGCTGAGGCAGTGGCTTGAAGGTGTAGAGGACTCGGCTGTCATCCATCCGGCACAGGGATAAGAAAAAGTATGTGAGGTAAAACCCTGTCTCAAAAGCCAGAAGCCATAGACTGAATCCAACCTTCAGGTTAATCCAAGTGAAGGTTTGTGGGTGACAAACATTTTATCCCAAGTAATTCTGACCAGGTTCTGGCCTAAGAATGCATTTTAACTATAGGATTATAGATTATAAAACAAAAATAGTGTCTACAGTAAGAGTTAAAGTTCACTACTGTATGTCAGTTTCAAAATCAGTTACCACAGCCATTCAGAATGTATTGGTTTTTTTTTTTTTTTTCTTAAATCTTTGTCCTCAGAGGAAAAAGTTGTTGGTAGTAAACTACAACCTGGAGAAAGAGTCATCATAACCTTGACTTACATATATGGTAAGATGTTTAGGAGGAATGAAGATGAGTAGGCAATCTCAACCTGCCCATTGCTCTGTAAAGCTTGTTTTTAACCAAAAGTAAAATGCCTGGTCTTAATTGGGTATAAAGTGATCTATTTCTATTGTCGGTTGCTGAGCAGTTTTGTGTAGTGGTGATTTGGCATTTACATATGCCTGTTATTTTAACAGCTGAGGATTTGGGAAAAAATAATTGAGGCTGGTGTTAGGGAAGGAAGAACAATTAATTCAATTTTGATTAAGTCCAGCATTATTTTCCATATTTGAGACTACAACTATGACTATCCTTGCTTCTCCTTTACAGATGATGAGAGAGTTCTAGGAATTTTCTCTGTCTAATACCAGAGAGAAATTGCTCTTTTGGTCTGAGAGTAAAGCCTAGACTTTGTCTAGGAAAACTTAAAATACAGTGAAAATGGTGATAGTTTTTGTTTTGTTGTAAATGAGACTGAAGCACAAATGACTCTTTAAAAATTGTTTTCCAAAAATAAAGTGTGAACCACAAAAGTCATTTATTATAGGTCAGAAATAGGCTTTAAATGCCTTGAAGTGAAGACGGATGAAGTGGTGACTCCCAACAAGTTGCTTTGTCTGTATGTTTCCCAATTGTTCAGTTCTTAGGGAAAAAAAAAGGATGATAAATATTTAGAAATACCTGAGAAAGAGTGATAAATATATAAACAAGCCAAGATGAGGTTAATATAAAATGGAAACCATAAAGGCATATACATTTGCATTAAACCTAACTGTCTCTAAACTAATACAAAATGGGATGCTCATCCATTAAGTTGTGACTCAGTGTCCATTTAATACTGTCATTCATCCTCAGTTGTTGAGGAAAAGCACGGGTGAAGCTTACTAGAGGACCAGCAGTGATGCCTCCTAAAGACTTCTTACATAGATGGAAGTTCTGCTAGAATCCTCAGATAGCCATTTCTTTATGTTCCCAACTGTTTCCTTATCCCTAAGACCCCTAGGATGTTTTCACAAAAGTTAGATAGGTTTCAAGTCCTCTCTTGAAGGATACCAACTGTGCTTAGAAGAGAACCAGCAAACATTCTATGGACCTTCTATGTGGAAGGGCCTGCAGTCCCCAAGTCAAATGCTGTTCCCACCATCCCCTATTTGTGACATAAGCATGGTTCCCTGTTTTATGCAGTCAAATGACATCCCAATTCTTGTAGATATTTGGGTTTAGGGCCCATTACATGTATGGCCTCTTTGGTGATCACAGGTAAGCTGCCCCAGCCCAGTGTGGTCTTGCCCCTTTTTCTTAATTTCCATCAGTCTTCATTTCCACACCACTTTCTTGGCCTTTCATATATGCCCTGCTCCTTGCATATTGGTGCCTTATTTAAAAGGCAAGTGCCTCAGACCTGAGGGGGTCCAGCAGCCGTCTTCCATGGGTTCTGCCCTTGGCTGGCACTTGGGTCACATGACTGTTGCAGCCATGGCAAGATGAGCGATTGGCTCCCGGTCAGCCCGCATGGAAGTATCCCTGGGTTGGGGAGTTTGGATGAGAGGCCCAGAGTGGGCCCATCCAGCTTGTGCTTCCTGGAGAAACAGCTCCCTGAGACAGTCTAGGTCACACTGCTCCAAACTGGCAAAGACCCAGCCTTCTAGGCTTGGCCCGTCTGGCCTGAGGTCAGGAGAACATTCACTAGTAGGTTGGCCCAGTTTCTCACCCCAGGGCCTGCTGCCCAGAGGACTTTGCAGAAGTGCTGGCTGAGGCTGCAGTCCCAGGACAGATTTGGGTGATTGCTGCCATGGTTGCTTAATAGCTTGTAACTTCTAGAGCTTTGATATAAAATTTGCTGTAATAATGCCACCCCTACATGAGTAGTGTTTAGCTTTCCTTTAGGATCTTTACAGTGTTGGGTAAGTGGTGGGCATTCAACATGTGTTACTACCATTTGTTGAGCACTAGCCGAGTTCCCATTGCTATTCCTGGTGCTTGCCAACAACTCAAGCAATATCCCCAGTTTATAACTGGAGGTTCAGAGAGATCCAACTTACTCCTCAAGATCATATAGCTAAGAAATAACATCCAGGATTTCAATTCCGGTTACTGTGTCTCCAGAGCCTGGTTACTCTCTCTAATGGCCAAGGATCAGCACTATTATTTAGGAAAAGCATTTAGTCAACATCAGACACCTAAGTTAGCCCTTGCCTGAGTCTGCCAGCCCCCTGACTTCATCTTGATATCAGGCTTAACCATACCCTATCTTTCACTAAATTGTGGAAAAACCATAGAAGGGATGACTCCAGATAGAATCTGGTGATTGAAATGAACACAAAGAAAATGACTACTGAGCCCTGTCTTTGTCCTCTGCCTGGGGAAATCACACCAGACATTGGTTAGTGTTTTCCTCCACGCTGCTCTCCTTAGGAACTTAACTCAAGCATAGCATTATTACCCACTTGAACAGTGTCACTGGCATCATATAAGCTGAAACAGGAAGAGGCAAAACAGCCCCTGGAGGTGAGAAAGTCAGCTGAGCTCAAGCCCCTGTCTTTACAGATCAACTCCAGGCCAGGTTACAAACTGCCAAATCCAGAAGAAACCTGAGCCCCTTGCACCAGCTGTGCAGACAAGGTTAGACTCACTTGCCTGGATGTGACCTGGGTGGCTCTGTGCCCAGTAAAGAATGACCCAAGTCAGCTGAGACAGATGCCAATCAGAGGAGGACAGGCCCTTGTCAGGAATAAAGGATCAGATCATTCTCACTATATTCATGGATTAGAAAGTTACTGTTTGATGCCTTCACATTTGAACATCTCTGAAACTAGCATGTATTTTAGAATTGATAGACTCTTCAGATGTTTTTCTTTCTGAAGTGGCACAAACTCCCAGTACAGGTTATAATCACTGGCATCTAGGCTTTGATGAAATCCAAAGTCAGTGAAATTTATATACAATAAAAAGGTTGGCAGGATGTTGTAGATAATGTCAGGAGTAGAAGATACCAGAAAGAAGTGGTAAATGAAGTGTGAGGTAAGATGAGACAAGTGAAGAGATATAATGTCCTTGAGCGCTTCCTGAAAAATGGCTTGACAATGAAATCCAGAAAGTAAAAATCTGTTAAAATTAAAGCATAGCTAACATCTGTAAACACTTACTGTTTAAGTGTTTCACCTGTATAATTTAGTCCTCACAATTACCCTATGAAGCAGATACCGTTATCCCTACTTCAAGACTGAGGAAACTGAAGCACAGAGGGTAAACCTTGCCAAAGAGCAGCCTTATAGTACATGGTAGAGCCAGGATTCAAACCCCGGTTTTCTGACTCCAGGCCCTGCAATAGTATAATACCCAATGTGCAATTGAGCACAAAGTTCAACTTTGAGTTTCCTAGCAGAGCAAAAGAGGATCTAAAATTAAATACATGCTCAATAAATATAAATCTCCACATACATTTTTTAAGTGACATCTTCATGACTATTGTTTTTAAAGATAAATGCTCATGATTTTTTAAAGCCATATGGAAAAGTACAAAGATAACAGAAAAACTACATACTGTTTCTTTTCCCAGAGAGATCCCATCCCTGGTATCTCATTTTGCAAGGGGAGAGAGATTATGAGAAAGAGAGAGAGAGAGATCTGGAACTTTTCTGTGGAAAGTGGGTCACTTTGGCCTGTTTTCTAGGCACTAAATAAATACTGAGAGGCCTTGGACACAATCTCAGATGAGGCCAAGGCAGAGTCTGGTTATACATCTATAAGACCATTAGCTTCAGAGTCAAGAAATACTTGGTTTATTATTTTTGCTCTACTTCCAAGCTTAGGCAAGTCTCTGAACCTTGTCTTCCTCACCTGTGAATTTAGACATCATCATAGTACCTAAGGCCCAGGGTTAACCATCAAGATTAAATGAGATCGAGCCTCTTAGCATAGTGTCTAGCTTGAGGTAGGGAGCTGTTATAGTATTCCTAAAAGAGCACATCTCCACAGCAACAGGGGCCTTGGTGTTCATGATTATCCCCTTACCTAATACAAATTTGAAGCAAATGAGAGAAATTTTTTTAGTGTTGTTTAGCTGTTGTTTTTTTTTTCTCCCTGAAATAAATGCCAAAGGCCTTAAAAACAGCCACACCCCACTCTGGGCCTCATGTGAGCAGTCAGATGATCAGGGAGGGATGAGGGGAGAAGAGAGAACTGGATGGAAACCAAAGTTGGCTTCCTGCCCCCAAGACGCAAGCCCTGGGCTCCTGGTGGAGCCTCCTTCCACCAGAGGGGAAGGCAGAGAGCCTGGCAGGACTTGGGGTGGGAATACAGCCCAGGGCGGGTGGGGGGTTTCTGCTGGAACCAGTACCAGCTGCAAGTTCTTGAGGTTGCACTAGGGTTCTAGAACCACCCCACCCCAAGTTCACAGTGAGTGAGCTCCATGGTACTCACCGGAGAATGCATAATTTAAGGCCAGTGTTGACCATGAGAGTTAATTGTGAATTTCTGAAACATACTTGCCAGGCCCCTTCCCTGGAGAGGGGAGTCTAAACCACAACCCAGGCCACACAGAAGTATGTTTCCAGTTGAAAATCTCTGGTCTGGTTCAAACCCCCTAATTTCACTGAAGTCAATCAACTTGATCAAGGCAAGGTGAAATTAGTAGCAGGGCCCCAACTGAAAAACTGGGATGCTGTTTTCTTTCACTTGTATTGTTGGAGCCACTGCCCCAGGAATACCCCCCAGCAAACGGGGCCTTTGATCGGAAGGGGCAATGAGGGAGGGCACCAGAGAGGACATTGGGCAACTCCACGTGGGGTGGTACCACTGTCCTTCCATGGTCTCCCTTCCTGGCTGCCTCTTCCAAAGCACATGGTATAGCCCTCTTCTGCAGCTCATACCTCTCCAGACTCATTCCTGAGAGCAGTGGTGCCTGCCCTGGGGCAGAGCAAGGTCTCAAGAGAAGGGGCAGCTGCCTTGCAATGGCCGAAGGAGGGAAGGGAGATATCAAGGGGTCAGAAAAGCATTGGCAGTATTTGTATACATGGCTGGAGCCCCAGACCTTGAGGGCAGGCAGGACCAGTAGCCTGTTATCTCTCATTCCAATTGGTATGATTCAGAAAAACTGAGAAGTTCAGCCTTGTCATGGAAGGGGAGGCGTTAGATGCAATGCTAAGTTTGGAGGGTGGGTAGGCATTTGCCAAGTTGGGTGAGGGGGCAGGAGAGGTAAAGAACTGTGGAGCCACTTGTTGGCATTTTAGGGAGCTCAAGCAGGCACAGGGTTAGTTTTGCCCTTCAGTTGTGTGACAGCTGAGAAAAAATGTACCAGAGAGGGCAAGGGAAGAGGCAGGCACAATGAAGAGGACACAATGATGTCATTAATATTTTGTCCATAGTGCTCCCTCATATGAGTTATTTATAATCACCACAAGGTATTTCAGAATGTTGTAGTTTATTCAGTAATAGTAATAATAGCTAATATTTATCCTCATTTCATATTCACATATTCTACCTTCTTTAATTCTTAATATCATGAGACTGGTCCTGCTCTAATCATCACCCTCATTTTACAGAAGAGGAAATGGAGGCACAGAGAGGAGAGACAACTTTTCAGGCCGTATAGCTAGTCAATGGCAGATCTAGGACTTGAATGAGGCAGGCTGGCTCTTGGAGCTGCACCTTTAACCACTACAGTGCATTCATCAGCCCTGTAGGTTTTAATTTATGGATGGCCTACTATGAACCACTGCCTAGGCTTGACTTTGCATGTAGGAAAAAGTCGTATCAAAGGAGCTTTCAGTTTAATGAACAATTTCCCTCTGGTTAGACATTTAAGGAGGAACAAAGGTTTTATAATCCCAAAAATGGACCAGCGGATCCAAAGTTACTACTCTCTGTGGCTCTTGTGCTGTCCCAAGATTGCTTTCCAAAAGTGTGGAGTCCACTTAAACCACAAGCAGCAGTATGTGTGTGGGTATAACAATCTCACCACAACGGCACCAGCACTGGGTATTACCTTGTCACTGAAAGGGTTGGTACCGAGTTGGTTCAACAGGGAGCTTCTTCCTCGTTGGAGTTCACATCCCCAACCCAGTCCATGAGTGAAGGGAAAAATTTGCTGATAGTGGATGCAATATTAGGTTATGGAGAGGACAGAGGGTTCAGGCAGGCCTGTGAAGTGGGTCAGAGTCACGGGGTTTTTGTGTTTAGACTGGGAAGGTTACCATCTTTCATTTGACTAATATAAAAATCTTTCCTTGAGGCAATGGGATTATAAGAACAAGAGGTACAGGCAGACAACATAGAACCTGGAGTAAAAAAGTGTAAGAGAAGGCATCCAGATTGGTAAAGAAGAAGTCAAACTGTCACTATTTGCAAATGACATGATATTGTACATAAAAAACCTTAAAGACTCCACTCCAAAACTACTAGAACTAATATCTGAATTCAGCAAAGTTGCAGGATGCAAAATTAAAATACACAGAAATCTGTTGCTTTCCTATACACTAACGATGAACTAGCAGAAAGAGAAATCAGGAAAACAATTCCATTCACAATTGCATCAAAAAGAGTAAAATACCTAGGAATAAACCTAACCAAGGGAAAGACCTATACCTTGAAAACTACAAGACACTCTCAAGAGAAATTAAAGTGACACTAACAAATGGAAATTCATCCCATGCTCTTCGGTAGGAAGAATTATTATTGTCAAAATGGCCACCCTGCCTAAAGCAATCTACAGATTCAATGCAATCCCTATCAAAATACCAATAGCATTCTTCAACGAACTGGAACAAATAGTTTTAAAATTCATATGGAACTACAAAAGACCCCGAATAGCCAAAGCAATCCTGAGAAGGAAGAATAAAGTGCGGGGATCTCGCTTCCCAACTTCAAGCTCTACTACAAAGCCACAGTAATCAAGACAATTTGGTACTGGCACAAGAACAGAGCCACAGACCAGTGGAACAGAATAGAGTCCAGATATTAACCCAAACCTATATGGTCAATTAATATACGATAAGGGAGCCATGGATATACAATGGGGAAATGACAGCCTCTTCAACAGCTGGTGTTGGCAAAACTGGACAGCTACATGCAAGAGAATGAAACTGGATCATTGTCTAACCCCACACACAAAAGTAAATTCGAAATGGATCAAAGACCTGAATGTAAGTTATGAAACCATAAAACTCTTAGAAAAAAACATGGGCAAAAATTTCTTGGACATAAACATGAGCAACTTCTTCATGAACATATCTCCTCGGGCAAGGTAAACAAAAGCAAAAATGAACAAGTGGGACTATATCAAGCTGAAAAGCTTCTGTACAGCAAAGGACACCACCAATAGAACAAAAAGGCATCTTACAGTATGGGAGAATATATTTATAAATGACAGATCTGATAAAGGGGTTGACATCCAAAATATATAAAAAGCTCATGCACCTCAACAAACATAAAGCAAGGAACCCAATTAAAAAATGGACACAGGATCTGAACAGATACTTCTCCAAATAAATTCATATGGCCAACAGACACATGAAAAGATGCTCCACATCAGTAGTTATCAGAGAAATGCAAATTAAAACCACAATGACATATCACCTCACACCAGTAAGGATCACCACCATCCAAAAGACAAACAACAACAAACGTTGGCGAGGTTGTGGAGAAAGGGAAACCCTCCTACGCTGCTGGTGGGAATGTAAATTGGTTCAACCATTGAGGAAAGCAGTATGGAGGTTCCTCAAAAAACTCAAAATAGAAATACCATTTGACCCAGGAATTCCACTCCTAGGAATTTACCCTAGGAATGCAGCAGTCCAGTTTGAAAAAGACATATACACCCCTATGTTTATTGCAGCACTATTTATAATAGCCAAGATATGGAAGCAACCCAAGTGTCCATCAGTAGGTGAATGGATAAAGAAGATGTGGTACATATACACAATAGAATATTATTCAGCCATAGAAGAAAACAAATACTACCATTTGCAACAATATGGATGGAGCTAGAAAGAGGGTATTATGCTCTGTGAAATAAGCCAGGCAGAGAAAGACACGTATCTAATGATTTCACTCATCTGTGGAGTATAAGAACAAAGAAAAAAACTGAAGGAACAAAACAGCAGCAGACTCTCAGAACCCAAGAATGGACTAACAGTTACCAAAGGGAAGGGGACTGGGGTGGATGGGAGGGAAGGGAGGCATAAGGGGGAATAAGGGGCATTATGATTTGCAGACATAATGTAGGGGGTGGGGGCATGGGGAGCGCTGTACAACACAAGAGAAGACAAGTAGTGATTCTATGGCATCTTACCACCCTGATGGACAGTGACTGTAATGGGGTATTTCCGGGGGACTTGGTGATGGGGGGTGTGTGGTAAACATAATGTTCCTCATGTAACTGTAGATTAATGATACCAAAAAAAAAAATATATATATAGATTATTTCCCCCCCTCTCAAAGAGCAAAAGGCCCAGGCACCTCCAGTTCCTGGCTGGGAGCTAAGCATGCAGACAGGCTCCATGGGACCCCACTGCTTGGCCAGCCCACACCACTCACCAGATGCCCCTGTGTGGTCCCCAGACTCTTCATTAAGACAATAAGCAGACACACTCCAAGCAGAGCTAGGCCAACTCTGAGACAGCCAGTGTGGCCTGATTTGCATTCGGAGAAAAACTGTTTCTTTGTTACTGCCTTAAAAGGAGAGAAAAGAGGGTTTGTTTACCAAAGCCGGTGGGCAGAGCTGCTCAGCTGCAAAAGGGAGACTTCTGGAGTCTGTGGCTAAATGGCTGGTCCTCCTGGTTGGACAGTTGTTGGTTCTGATAGCCAGAGAACGATGGAGGTGTTTGATGGCAAATAGGAAGGTTGGGGTGGTGGGAGGTCAGGGTGCCAGAGGACCTCAGAGGCTGTGCACAAAGGCAGAAGCTTTACACCAGGCTGCCTCTTGGCTGAGGGGTGAGGGGCAGGCCAGGGTGCAGGGGAGCAGGTGGAGGGAGGGACAATTGGAGGCTGACATCTGGAATTGCTCTGTGTGGAGGCTTGATGTACCCTGCCCTGCACCTGTCAGCCCCCTGCAGTCATAAGCTTTAAAGAGAGTAGCAGGAAGTTAGTCCCTGGAGATGTTCCCACAGTGCACCAAGGGTGTGTACCTGTAAAGGTAAAAACTGGGAAACTTCCTAATTGTCCATCTGAGAGGGCCAGGTCAATCACATGGTAGGATGCTGCGAGCCTTTATAAGAAGGAGATAAAACTAAAGAAAATAGAGCAGGTTCTAGAATGGTATTCTCAATTATTTTGTTTGTTTAGTTGTTTATTTAGTTGTTAACAAAGCTTGGAAAGATATTTATTCCTAGCTATTTAGTGAGATGGGAGCTTGGGGAGAATTGGACTTTTCATTTGAATTCTATTTTGTACACCTTTGTATTGTTTGGACATTCTCCAGCAAACATCCAAGGAACTGTTTTTTAATGCTAAAGGCAAATTGACACATTCAATCGCGGAACAAGTCATCCCAGTAAAGGCACCATGTACTGCTTTCCCATTTCTGCTGCCCACATTCTCTTAAGGGGGCCATGTGAGGGGACCTGGGAGTTAACCCCCTTTGCCACCCTGCAGTGTTTCCTGGCACGTCGTTTAGCCCTTCTGAGCCCCAGCATGTCCACCTATAATGCAGGCAGAGCCATTTCTGCTGCTCAGCAGCCACTGAGAGGCAGGGTGGGGGTAGAGAGGCAATGGACAAGATGACACTGTGTTAGCAAAACAGCCTGAGAAATGCCCTATAGCAGCCCATATCTATAGCCATGGGCAATGTTGGTTCAGCGTCAGCCCCAACCTCAAGGTGGGGGTGGGAGAGAAAAGAGGAAGTAGAGAAGCCGAAGAGCTAGTTTCTTCTGGACTTAGCCCCTCCTCCAACGGCCTCTCCTGGAGCATAAGGTCTTTGTGCCACTTGGGCCCACCACTTCCTCCCTGAGGATTCCTTTTCATCCAGAGAGGCCCTTCCTTCCTGGGTGTCTGGAAACCAGAGAGTGCCCCCTGTCTGGTTTCCAGCTGAGCTGACCTGGTCTGTCCAGGCTGCTTCTAGGTTCATTGAGGTCCAGCAGCTCACACCTTTAGATCAGGTGACAAAAGTGTCCTTTTTATTAGCAAAGAGTGAAAATTTTGGAGCGAAAAAGAAATGCAGTCTTTGGACATCCCAGAGCAGGGTCAGAAGCAGAGAGAAGACTGGATGGGCCTGGGTAGGTGTGGGAGGCAGGTGGCCATTTCAGACTGGGACACAAACACAGGCTCCAAGCCCACGGTGAGCAGGATGATGGGGGTGGGGCAGGCTTGTGGCCGGGGCGGGTATCAGAGTGAGGACCACCTGGGTGTGCCAGTCAGAGGTGGGGCCGGGCTTGGTCCCAAGGGGAGCCAATGCTAGGAGGAGGTGTCCCAGTCTGGGCAGTTGAAATTGAGATGTGACAGGGAGACCAGTGATTCGGGGACCTGCTCAGGCAAGCCCAGCCTCCAGGGTCCTGAGATGACACATTCTGAACTCACGTGGCTAGGGCTTTCACAGTTCATTAGAGAATGCCTGTCAGAGTGTCTCCTGACCTGCGTGGCCCTTACTGAGGACTCCTTAGGTATTTGTCACATGAATGAGCTAGGGAGTCAATCGAGATGCTCTTCCCACTCACCTCCTGCCATTGGTCGCTGCTGCTACACAGTAAACCAGGCCCCTGGCCTGACCCAGTTCCCCGGCCGCCAGGACGGAGGAGCCGCAGATGCGTCTTGAGCAGGAGTCCAGGGTGACTCAGAGGCGCCCGCCGCTGCGGCCCCCGCTCCCGCGCTGCCCCCGGCGCCTTGGAACGCGGCCGTTTCTAACATCTGCCTCGGCAGTGACTCATCTCCAGGCGGAGAAGAAAGGGGCCTTTGTGGCCTCTCTGTGTCGGCATGGCCGCGGGCCGAGGCCGGCGTCTCCGGGGCAGCACCGCCCCCCGGTGGCCGCGGCGCCCCATCCGGAGCCGGTGGGAGGGCGCAGGAGGCGGCAGGGCTCAGCCCCACTCCCGCCCGCCCGCCCGCCGTGCGCTTGGGAGGCCAGCTGCTCCCTTGAAGCCTGTTGTCCGCGCTGGTGAACAGAGAGGGACCACCTCCCCGAGGGGGCCATGGACTTCACCCTGGGTTAAGCCTCAACAAGGGGTAGAACTGTTTCTCCAGCGCCCCAGGGCAAGGGCCAGCGCAGGCATCCCGGACCACTGCTTCCCTCAGCTGGGAAAGACTTTTATGTTGAAAGCCTGGCTTATGTTCCTGCGTTTTTCGCCCGCAAGACCACGTGTCTGCTGCATTTTAAAAATAGATGCGAACATCTGGCCTTCCCCTTTTGTGAGCTGCCTATTCACATCGTCTGTCCATTTTCCTATTTCCTTTTTCCTCTTAATTGATTTTTAGGAGCTCTTAAGAATGTCAAGTCTGTCCTATGTGCTGCAAATATTTTCAAAGCTTAGAATTTACCTCTTGATTTTGCTTTAGGTGGTTTTTGATACATATGCTTTACATTTCTATGTGGTCTGACCTTTTGATGTTTTCCTTTATTCTTTCTCCCTTTGCTTTTTGCTTATAGGACTGTTCCCATCTGAGTACCAAAGATGTACCTAGTTATGTCCTAGATCTCTTTTTCTTTTCTCCCCCTTCCTCACTTCTCCTCTTCCTCCTCCTCGCCCGTCTTCTTCATTAGCTTTTAAATCCGTCTGGAACTTATTTTGTTATAAGGTATCTAAGCTCATTTTTTACAAATAGCCAATTTCCCAAATACCATTATTTAGCTTTTCTCTTTCAGTCAAAGATTTCCTCACTGATTTGAAATACCACCTCAGTTACAGACTAAGTGCTTGGACCTGTTTCTGGCCAGGGAAGGGCATGAACTTCTTTAAAAAATAAGAAAATAAAAAAAGAAAAAATATATATTACACCACTGATCATGGATTTAGGACATATTCACATTCTTTTTTAAGGTCCAGCTAAAAATGCAGTCTTGAGTGACACATCTGCACATAAAAACTGGACAGGAAATATTTCATTTAAAAAGGCATGAGCATTTAACATTCTTAAAACCCAAAATGCAAACCTACCTCCAGAATGTCTAGAGTAATTTGTATCTCACCAGAAGGTCATGCAAATGCTCTTTTCACTATAGGCATGCCAAGGTTGAGTATTATTTGTAAAGATGCATCCCAATTTCGGAGACAAGAAATACCACTTCATTGCTCTCTCTTAATTTGTAATTCTTTGACACTAGGGGATCCCTTCTGATAGAACTGTCTGGACAGAGAAGGTCATTCTCCTGTTTCATGTGTGGCTCACCTCAGACCTGCCTTTGGCTCCTCTCCCTTTCTGGATAACATATTATCTGTGAGATATTATTTTTAATTGAGATGAAATTCACATAACATAAAATTAACCATTAAAGCAAAATTCATTGGCATTTAGTATATTCACAGTGTTGTGCAACTATCATCTCTTTCTCATTCCAAAGCATTTTCATCATCCCGAAATGAGACTCCATATCCATCAAGCAATTATTCTCCATTGTTCTCTCCCCACAGCCTGGCAACTCGGAGTTTGCTTTCTGTCTCTATGGATGTAACTATTCTGGACATTTCATATAAATGTAATCATACATTTTATAGTCTTTTGTTATTGGCTTCTTTTACTTACCATAATGTTTTAAGGTTCATACATGTTGTAGCATGTATCAATACTTCATTCCTTTTTATAGCCTAATAATATTCCTTTATATGGATATACTAGTGTTTGTTTATTCATTCATCCACTGATGGACATTTGGGTTGTTTCTACCTTTTGGCTGTTATGAATAAATGCAACTATGAACATTCCTAGAGACTATGACTTTTTTTTAAATCAAATGTACATCATAATGGTTTAACAGTCCCTCTCTCCTCCCCACCCTCTACCCTGCTCCCCTCACCTTTGGTAACCACTAGTCACTTCTCAGTGTCTATGAATCTAATGCTGTATATTTTTATTTTATTTTTTATTCTATGTATTTTTTATTAAGGTATTATTGATATATACTCTTATGAAGGTTTCACATGAAAAACAATGTGGTTACTACATTCACCCATATTATCAAGTTCCCACCCATACCCCATTGCAGGCACTGTCCATCAGTGTAGTAGGATGCCTCAGAGTCACTACTTGTCTTCTCTGTGCTAAATTGTCTTTCCCATGATCCCACCAACACCATGTGTACTAATAATACCCCTCAATCCTCCTCTCCGTCCCTCAGCACCTGCCCTCCCCCACATCTCCCCTTTGGTAATCGCTAGTCCCTTCTTGGAGTTTGTGAGTCTGCTGCTGTTTTGTTCCTTCACTTTTGCTTCGTTGTTATACTCCACAAATGAGGGAAATAATTTGGACTTGTCTTTCTCTGCCTGGCTTATTTCACTGAGCATAATACTCTCCAGCTCCATCCATGTTGTTGCAAAATGGTAGGATTTGTTTCTTTCTTGTGGCTGAATAGTATTCCATTGTGTATATGTACCACTTCTTTATCTATTCATTTACTAATGGACACTTAGGTTGTTTCTGTATCTTGGCTATTGTTAATAGTGCTATGATAAACATAGGGGTGCATATGTCTTTTTGAATCTGTGAGGTTGTTTTCTTTGGGTAAATTCCTAGGAGTGAAATTCCTGGGTCAAATGGTATTTCTATTTTTTGTGTTTTGAGGAACCTCCATATTGCCTTCCACAATGGTTGAACTAGTTTACATTCCCCCAGCAGTGCAGGAGGGCTCCCCTTTCTCCACATCCTCACCAGCATTTTTTGTTCATAGTCTTTTCTATGTTGGCCATCCTAACTTGTGTGAGGTGATAATCTCATGGTGGTTTTAATTTGCATTTCCCTGATAATTAGCAATGTGGAGCATCTTTTCATGTGGCTGTTGGTCATCTGAATTTCTTCTTTGGGAAAGTGTCTGTTCAGATCCTCTGCCCATTTTTTAATAGGGTTATTTGCTTTTTGGTTGTTGAGGCGTGTGAGTTCTTTATATATTTTGGATGTTAACCCCTTATTGGATATGTCGTTTACAAATATATTCTCCTGTACTGTAGGATGCCTTTTTGTTCTGCTGATGGTGTCCTTTGCCGTATAGAAGCTTTTTAGTTTGATGTAGTCCCATGTGTTCATTTTTGCTTTCCCTTGCTCGAGGAGATGGTTCAGGAAAGAATTGCTCATGTTTATATTCAGGATATTTTTGCCTATGCTGTCTTCTAAGAGTTTTATGGTTGCAAATACTTATATTCATGTATTTGATCCATTTCAAGTTTACTTTTGTGTATGGGGTTAGACAATAATCCAGTTTCATTCTCTTACATGTAGCTTTCCAGTTTTGCCAACACCAGTTGTTGAAGAGGCTGTCATTTCTTCATTGTATATCCATGGCTCCTTTATTGTATATTAATTGACCATATATGCTTGAGTTTATATCTGGGCTCTCTAAACTGTTCCATTGGTTTATGGTATTGTTTGTGCCAGTACCAAATTGTCTTGATTACTGTGGTTTTGTAGTAGAGTTTGAAGTTAGGGAATGTAATCCGCCCCCCCCCCCACCACTTTATTCTTCCTTTTTAGGATTGCTTTGGCTATTCGGGGTCTTTTGTGGCTCCATATGAATTTCAGAACTATTTTCTCTAGTTCATTGAAGAATGCTGTTGGTATTTTGATAGAAATTGCATTGAATATGTACATTGCTTTAGGCAGGATGGCCATTTTGATAATATTAATACTTCCTATCCATGAGCATGGGATGTATTTCCATTTATTGGTATCTTCTTTAATTTCTCTCATGAGTGTCTTGTAGTTTTCAGAGTATAGGTGTTTCACTTCCTTTGTTAGGTTTATTCTTAGGTATTTTACTCTTTTTGATGCAATTGTGAATGGAACTTTTTTCCTGATTTCTCTTTTTGTTGATTCATTGTTAGTGTATAGGAATGCAACAGATTTGTGTATTAATTTTGTATCCTGCAAACTTGCTGAATTCAGATACTAGATCTAGTAGTTTTTGGAGTGGATTCTGTAGGGTTTTTTATGTACAATATCATGCCATCTGCGAACAGTGACACTTTAGCTTCTTCCTTACCAATCTGGATGCCTTTTATTTTTTTGTTTTGTCTGATTGCCATGGCTAGGACCTCCAGTACTATTCTAAGGCTGTTTTGTTCCTTCTGTTTTGCTTTGTTTTTATGTTCCACAAATAAATGAAATCATATGGCGTTTGTCTTTTTCTGCCTGGAGACTATCATTTTTATGAGGCAATAATTGGGTAGTGACCTGACAGTTTTCTAATCTGTGAGTCTTTTTTAATATGAAAATTCCATGGTACTATAGAAACAGATCACATTATGACATACACTAATGAAATCAATTGTACTGACTTCCAGGAATGTCTGGGTAAAAAAAAAAAGGTACCTGTAGAAGATATGAGTATTTGTTGAACACCCATGAATTGGACCTAATTCGTGGTAGTAGATGTTGCCATCCCTCATCCCCTGGGTCACCTTGAGTCACTTACAAACTCTACCTTATGAAGGTGGCTTCTTACATCTGTGCCTCAGGACATTGCCTGAATGCAGAGCCCACACGGGGGTAGCTCAGAGGTGCCAAGTAGTTTCTAATGCTTCAGCTGTGACCCTCACCCAACAAGGACCCTGCTCACCACCCTGCTGAGTCCTGGCTGTGTGTTCTAAGCAGCTTTCCAGTGGGTCCCCTGGGGCCCTTGCTAAATTGCTTATTAATGCAGACTTCAAGGGCTTTCTTCCCTTCCCTGTGTCACTTCTCCCCTTCACCCAGTGTTGGATTTCTGACTCCTCCCCTTGCTATTTTTCTTTCTCTTACATTGGGCAAATTACTTAAACCCTGTGCCTTAGGGCCCCTGTTTATAACATGTGTAGTACTAGTACCTGCCACAATGAAGAAAAAATTTGCTAACTTAAGCAAAGTGCTTAGAACAGTGCTTTGCACATAACATGAGCTCCAAAATATAAATCAGAGACAAGATGGCAGTGTGAGTAGTGTAGCAGAAATCTCCTCCCAAAACCATATATATTTTGAAAATACAGCAAATACAGCTACTCCTAAAAGAGAGACCAGAAGATACAGTACAATAGCCAGGCTACATCTACATCTGTGAGAACTCAGCATCTCATTAAAAGGGTAAGATACAAAGCTGTGACCTGGTAGGACCCAAGCACTCCCACCACCCCAGCCCACCAGTGGGAGGAAAAGAGTCAGAGTGGGGAGGGAGTGGTAGCAGAGGACTGCTAAGTAACCAGCCCTAGTAATCTGCACCTGAGCACAGACACACATTGCATGGTGTACTGGATATTAGAGGAATGGAAGAGTAAAATCTGAGACAGAGACTGTGAGCAGGTCCCCACAGCTGGCTCCTGGGAACAAAAGAAAAACGGGCACTTTAAAAGTCTTAAAGGGACAAGGGTTTAACAGGTGGACAAAATTGTCCTGGCACACTCAGCCCAGCAGGCTGGAATTTTAAGGAACTTCAGGCGCCCTAACCTCCTGGGTAGCAACGCAGCTCCAAAGCCCCTCATGGCAATAAGCAGCCTGCTGTTTGTTACCTGCCTGCATTAAATGTATCCTGTCATTCCCTTCTGGCCTGTAAGGTTTCTGCTGAGAAGTTCTGATGATAGCTTGATAGGTTTTCCTTTGCATGTGATCTTTTTAGTCTCTTTGGCTGCTTTTGATAGTCTGTCTTTATCCTTGATCTTTGCCATTTTAATTATTATATGTCTTGGTGTTGTCTTCCTTGGGTCCCTTGTGTTGTGAGAACTGTGCACCTCCATTGCCTGAGAGACTATCTCTTTCCCCAGATTGGGGATGTTTTCAGCAATTACCTCCTCAAAGACACTTTCCCTTTTTTCTTTCTCTTCTTCCTCTCGTACCCCTATAATACGGACATTATTCTGTTTGGATTGGTCACACAGTTCTCTCAATATTTTTTCATTCCTAGAGATTCTTCTTTCCTGTTGCTCTTTCAGGATTAGTTGTATTATATGTTCATACTATATGTGGTTTTAAGAGGAAGCCTCTGTCTCACCTCTCCTGCCACCATCTTTAAACCAATCCTGTCAGTAGTGTAGCTTCTTTACACTGATGTCATACTCACTGAGGGCCGGGGTCAAGTCTTCCATGGTTAAGTGTACTTACGGCCTTTGCTTTTGCTTTGGGAGGTGCCAGAGGCTGTGCCTTTCATTTTGTGTTGCTGCAGGGCATCATGGGCAATATCTGAGATGAATTGATGGGCAGCTAGGGAGATGAGCTGAATTACATGTGCTTTCATGGCCTCAAAGCCAGCATGGTGCAGGCAGTATCCACTCAATACATCTGGGAATATAGACATGGAATCCTCCAGCTGCAATCAGGAAGTCCACTAGAGGTGTGCTGGATACCATAGGCCTCACCGCTCCATTGGCAGTGTTGAGAGTGGGTAAACCCTGTTAGACATGGCCCCCTCTGATGACGCTGCACCGCCCAATGACGGCTTCCCTGCTCAGCTCAGCCAGCTCTCCAGCCTGCGCTGCTGTGCGTCCCATGCCCCCTGCTCGCCTCCAGCCGCAGACACCCCTGCTGTCACTGTGGGGATGGCCTTGTTCTTTTTTGCAGCAGTGTGCTGAGGGCCATGCTGTAGGGGCCGAGGCAGTGGAAGCCAGTGCTTCTTTGCGGTCTGAGACTGAGCAGCTACAGTTTGTCATCTGGGTGCAGGAGGCAGATATCTATTTCTTCTTGAGTGAGTTTTGGTAGTTTATAACTAGAACAACCAAGTAATTTGCCCATTTCAGCTACTTTGTCAAATTCGTGAGTTTATTTTTATTTATTTATTTATTTTATTTTATTTTTTTGGAGGAAATCACAGGGGTCAGCACATCCGGAGTGCAATGGATAAGCCTTGCCCTGGGAAAACCACCTTCGTGATCATGGTATCTCCCCTGACAGGTAAGTATCAAATTTGTGAGTTTACTCTCCATTGTATTTCCGTATCCTTTTAATGTCTTTAGGGATATACTAATATCCCCTCTTTTGGGTGGTTTCTTCTTGTTTTCTTTGGATAGCTTGGCAGCGTTCTTTCAAAGTAGCTAATTAGCTTTGATTTTACTGATTTTGTTGTTTAGTTTTCATTGATTTCTATTCCATCTTTAGTATGTCCTTCTACATTTAGTTCTGGTTTTATTTCCTTTTCTCTTTCTAGATTTATTTAAGATGGAACCTTAGATTATTCATTGGAGTCTTTTTCTCCTATGATTTACTGCCTTAATTTCTGAGTAAGAATCCTATAAATTTGATGTTATATTTTTATTTTCATGCAATTCATATTATTTTCTCTTTTCCATTCAAATATCTTTATTGACCCATGGGTTACTTAGAAGTGTATGTAATTTCCAAACTTGAGGTTGCTTTGCTTTTGACTGTTTTGTTACTGATTTTAAGTTTATTACCTTCTTATGAGAAAATTTTTTCTATGAATTGAAATTTTTCACTTGCTAAGATTAGTTTCATAGTGCTGGTGGTAGAGTGGTGAGCATAGCTGCCTTCCAAGATTAATTTAATGGCCCAAAATATGATGTCACAGTGAATGTCATAATGCACACTTGAAAAGAATGCCCGTTGTGTTGTGGCCAGGTGACATACCTGAATGTCATTCGGTCCTGTTGGTTGGTGGTGTTGGTCTATGGTGGTGGTGTTCGAGTTACAGACTTTTCTCTTTTCAGTTGTATCAATTTTTCCTTCATGTAATTTGAAGCTCTTTTGTCAGGTGAGTGTACATTTAGAATTTGATGAATGGACTCCTAACATTATGTAATGTCCCTCTTTACTCCTTGTAATTTTCATAGCTCTGAAGCTCTGAATATTTTGTCTGGTATTAATATAGCCTTTAGCTTTCTTTTGTTTAATATTTCACATTTCCCTTAATGGACGTGACATTCTCTTAGCTTTCCATCATCTGTGTCTTTGTCTCTCTCTCTCTCTCTCTCTCTCTCTACTTTTTTTGCATTCATTCCACAAGACTTTTGCTTAGATAAAGGATTCTCTTCTGGGTTGGCAGTTCTTTTCTTTCCTCACTTTAAAGATATTATTCCACATTCTGTGGCCTCCATTGTATTTCATGAGAAATCTGTAATCATTCAAATTTTAGTTTATCTTTGGTTTTCAGCATTATGACATGTTTAGGCCTTATCAGGCCTGACTGTTTGTTACGGATTTTGAGTTTAGGCCTTCTCAGACCTAAACTCTTTGAATTTGCTCTGTTTGGGACTTGCTGAGTGTCTTGAATATCTAAATTTATGTTTTTGTCAAATCTGTGATCTTTTCTGCTTTTAGTAAGAATTGTTTTCTCTAAAATAATTAAATTTTCTTTTCCTTTATATAACACCTGTAATGTGAAATTTAGACACATTGACACTGTCCCACAAGTTTCTAAGGATGTATTCATTTTCTCCAATGTTTTTTTCCTGTCTTTTCTTCAGTGTAGGTAATTTCTATTGCTTTATTATCTTCAAGTTTACAGACTCTTCTATCATCTCTGTTCAGTGGTTGAGCCCATGCAATTTCTTTTAATTATATTTTTCAGTTCTAAATTTTTCCATGTGGATCTTCTCTTATAGTTTGTATTTTTCTGCTAAGAACTTGTCTTTCCAGGTTTTTCAAGAGTGCTAACCATTAGCACATTTACTATGCTTATAACAGCTGCTTTAAAGTCTTTGTATGATATTTCCAGCATGAGGCATCTCAAAATAAACATCTGTCCTTTCTTCCCCTTGATAATTTGTCACATTGTGCGGTTGTGTGTGTGTGTGTGTGTGTGTGTTGTTTGTTTCAGCATGTGGAGTAAAGTTTGAATTTTATTCTGGCCATTTTGAATATGATATTGTCATTTCTGAGTCATGTTTGCATCTTCTCAAGAAGGTTGATTTGTTTTATTTCTTTACTTACTTACTTTTAATTTTCAGAAAGGTATGATTGATATACAATCTTATGAAGGTTTCACATGAAAAACCAATGTGGTTACTACATTTACCCATATTATCAAGTCCTCACCCATACCCCCATGGAGTCGCTGTCATCAGGGCAGCAAGATGCCACAGATCCACTATGTGCCTTCTCTGTGGTACACTGTTCTCCCCGTGATCCCCCACGCCATGTGTACTAAACATAATACCCCTCAATCCCCTTCTCCCTCCCTCCCACCCGCCCTCCCACACCCCTCCTCTTTGGCAGCGTTCTTTCAGTTGTACTGACTTTTGTTTCTCTGCAGAAAACTAGCGTTGATTTTACTGATTTTGTCGTTTAGTTTCATTGATTTTTATTCTGTCTTTCGTATGTCCTTCTATATTTAGTTTTGGTTTTGTTTGCTTTTCTCTTACTAGAATTTAAAACGGGAGCTTAGGTTATTCATTGGAGTTTTTTTCTACTATGGTTTAGTGCCTTAATTTCTGAGTAAGAATCCTGTAAACTTGATGTTATATTTTTATTTTCACACAATTCATATTATTTTCTCTTTTCCCTTGAAATATCTTTATTGACCCATGGGTTACTTAGTAGTGTATGCAATTTCCAAACTTGAGGTTGTTTTGCTTTTGACTGTTTTGTTACTGATTTTAAGTTTATTACCCTCTTATCAGAAAATGTGTTGTATGAATTGAAATTTTTCACTTGTTAAGATTAGTTTTATGGCCCAAGGTATGATGTCACAGTGAATGTCATAATGCACACTTGAAAAGAATGCCCGTTGTGTTGTGGCCAGGTGACATACCTGAATGTCATTCGGTCCTGTTGGTTGGTGGTGTTGGTCTATGGTGGTGGTGTTCGAGTTATAGACTTTTCTCTTTTCAGTTGTATCAATTTTTCCTTCCTGTAATTTGAAGCTCTTTTGTCAGGTGAGTGTACATTTAGAATTTGATGAATGGACTCATAACATTATGTAATGTCCCTCTTTACTCCTTGTAATTTTCATAGCTCTGAAGCTCTGAATATTTTGTCTGGTATTAATATAGCCTTTAGCTTTCTTTTGTTTAATATTTCACATTTCCCTTAATGGAGGTGAGATTCTCTTAGCTTTCCATCATCTGTGTCTTTGTCTCTCTCTCTCTCTCTCTCTCTCTCCTTTTTTTGTATTCATTCCACAAGACTTTTGCTTAGATAAAGGATTCTCTTCTGGGTTGGCAGTTCTTTTCTTTCCTCACTTTAAAGATATTATTCCACATTCTGTGGCCTCCATTGTATTTCATGAGAAATCTGTAATCATTCAAATTTTAGTTTATCTTTGGTTTTCAGCATTATGACATGTTTAGGCCTTATCAGGCCTGACTGTTTGTTACTGATTTTGAGTTTAGGCCTTCTCAGACCTAAACTCTTTGAATTTGCTCTGTTTGGGACTTGCTGAGTGTCTTGAATCTCTAAATTTATGTTTTTGTCAAATCTGTGATCTTTTCTGCTTTTAGTAAGAATTGTTTTCTCTAAAATAATTAAATTTTCTTTTCCTTTATATAACACCTGTAATGTGAAATTTAGGCACATTGACACTGTCCCACAAGTTTCTAAGGATGTATTCATTTTCTCCAATGTTTTTTTCCTCTCTTTTCTTCAGTGTAGGTAATTTCTATTGCTTTATTATCTTCAAGTTTACAGACTCTTCTATCATCTCTGTTCAGTGGTTGAGCCCATGCAATTTCGTTTAATTATATTTTTCAGTTCTAAATTTTTCCATGTGGATCTTCTCTTATACTTTGTATTTTTCTGCTAAGAACTTGTCTTTCCAGGTTTTTCAAGAGTGCTAACCATTAGCACATTTACTATGCTTATACCAGCTGCTTTAACGTCTTTGTATGATATTTCCAGCATGAGGCATCTCAAAATAAACATCTGTCCTTTCTTCCCCTTGATAATTTGTCACATTGTGCGGTTGTGTGTGTGTGTGTGTGTGTGTGTTGTTTGTTTCAGCATGTGGAGTAAAGTTTGAATTTTATTCTGGCCATTTTGAATATGACATTGTCATTTCTGAGTCATGTTTGCATCTTCTCAAGAAGGCTGATTTGTTTTATTTCTTTACTTACTTACTTTTAATTTTCAGTAAGGTATGATTGATATACAATCTTATGAAGGTTTCACATGAAAAACCAATGTGGTTACTACATTTACCCATATTATCAAGTCCTCACCCATACCCCCATGGAATCGGTGACCCATCAGGGCAGCAAGATGCCACAGATCCACTGTGTGCCTTTTCTGTGGCACACTGTTCTCCCCGTGATCCCCCACGCCATGTGTACTAAACATAATACCCCTCAATCCCCTTCTCCCTCTCTCCCACCCGCCCTCCCACACCCCTCCCCTTTGGCAGCGTTCTTTCAGTTGTACTGACTTTTGTTTCTGTGCAGAAAACTAGCTTTAATTATACTGATTTTGTTGCTTAGATTCATTGATTTCTATTCTGTCTTTCGTATGTCCTTCTATATTCAGTTTTGGTTTTGTTTGCTTTTCTCTGACTAGATTTTAAGACGGGAGCTTAGGTTATTTATTGGAGTTTATTTCTACTATGGTTTAGTGCCTTAATTTCTGAGTAAGAATCCTGTAAACTTTATGTTATACTTTTATTTTCACACAATTCATATTATTTTCCCTTTTCCCTTGAAATATCTTTATTGACCCATGGGTTACTTAGTAGTGTATGCAATTTCCAAACTTGAGGTTGTTTTGCTTTTGACTGTTTTGTTACTGATTTTAAGTTTATTACCCTCTTATCAGAAAATGTGTTGTATGAATTGAAATTTCTCACTTGTTAAGATTAGTTTTATGGCCCAAGGTATGATGTCACAGTGAATGTCATAATGCACACTTGAAAAGAATGCCCGTTGTGTTGTGGCCAGGTGACATACCTGAATGTCATTCGGTCCTGTTGGTTGGTGGTGTTGGTCTATGGTGGTGGTATTCGAGTTATAGACTTTTCTCTTTTCAGTTGTATCAATTTTTCCTTCCTGTAATTTGAAGCTCTTTTGTCAGGTGAGTGTACATTTAGAATTTGATGAATGGACTCATAACATTATGTAATGTCCCTCTTTACTCCTTGTAATTTTCATAGCTCTGAAGCTCTGAATATTTTGTCTGGTATTAATATAGCCTTTAGCTTTCTTTTGTTTAATATTTCACATTTCCCTTAATGGAGGTGAGATTCTCTTAGCTTTCCATCATCTGTGTCTTTGTCTCTCTCTCTCTCTCTCTCTCTCTACTTTTTTTGCATTCATTCCACAAGACTTTTGCTTAGATAAAGGATTCTCTTCTGGGTTGGCAGTTCTTTTCTTTCCTCACTTTAAAGATATTATTCCACATTCTGTGGCCTCCATTGTATTTCATGAGAAATCTGTAATCATTCAAATTTTAGTTTATCTTTGGTTTTCAGCATTATGACATGTTTAGGCCTTATCAGGCCTGACTGTTTGTTACTGATTTTGAGTTTAGGCCTTCTCAGACCTAAACTCTTTGAATTTGCTCTGTTTGGAACTTGCTGAGTGTCTTGAATCTCTAAATTTATGTTTTTGTCAAATCTGTGATCTTTTCTGCTTTTAGTAAGAATTGTTTTCTCTAAAATAATTAAATTTTCTTTTCCTTTATATAACACCTATAATGTGAAATTTAGACACATTGACACTGTCCCACAAGTTTCTAAGGATGTATTCATTTTCTCCAATGTTTTTTTCCTCTCTTTTCTTCAGTGTAGGTAATTTCTATTGCTTTATTATCTTCAAGTTTACAGACTCTTCTATCATCTCTGTTCAGTGGTTGAGCCCATGCAATTTCGTTTAATTATATTTTTCAGTCCTAAATTTTTCCATGTGGATCTTCTCTTATACTTTGTATTTTTCTGCTAAGAACTTGTCTTTCCAGGTTTTTCAAGAGTGCTAACCATTAGCACATTTACTATGCTTATAACAGCTGCTTTAAAGTCTTTGTATGATAATTCCAGCATGAGGCATCTCAAAATAAACATCTGTCCTTTCTTCCCCTTGATAATTTGTCATATTGTGCGGTTGTGTGTGTGTGTGTGTGTGTGTGTGTGTGTTGTTTGTTTCAGCATGTGGAGTAAAGTTTGAATTTTATTCTGGCCATTTTGAATATGATATTGTCATTTCTGAGTCATGTTTGCATCTTCTCAAGAAGGTTGATTTGTTTTATTTCTTTACTTACTTACTTTTAATTTTCAGTAAGGTATGATTGATATACAATCTTATGAAGGTTTCACATGAAAAACCAATGTGGTTACTACATTTACCCATATTATCAAGTCCTCACCCATACCCCCATGCAGTCGCTGTCCATCAGGGCAGCAAGATGCCACAGATCCACTATGTGCCTTCTCTGTGGTACACTGTTCTCCCCGTGATCCCCCACGCCATGTGTACTAAACATAATACCCCTCAATCCCCTTCTCCCTCCCTCCCACCCGCCCTCCCACACCCCTCCCCTTTGGCAGCGTTCTTTCAGTTGTACTGACTTTTGTTTCTCTGCAGAAAACTAGCTTTGATTTTACTGATTTTGTCGTTTAGTTTCATTGATTTCTATTCTGTCTTTCGTATGTCCTTCTATATTCAGTTTTGGTTTTGTTTGCTTTTCTCTGACTAGATTTTAAGACGGGAGCTTAGGTTATTCATTGGAGTTTTTTTCTACTATGGTTTAGTGCCTTAATTTCTGAGTAAGAATCCTGTAAACTTGATGTTATATTTTTATTTTCACACAATTCATATTATTTTCTCTTTTCCCTTGAAATATCTTTATTGACCCATGGGTTACTTAGTAGTGTATGCAATTTCCAAACTTGAGGTTGTTTTGCTTTTGACTGTTTTGTTACTGATTTTAAGTTTATTACCCTCTTATCAGAAAATGTGTTGTATGAATTGAAATTTTTCACTTGTTAAGATTAGTTTTATGGCCCAAGGTATGATGTCACAGTGAATGTCATAATGCACACTTGAAAAGAATGCCCGTTGTGTTGTGGCCAGGTGACATACCTGAATGTCATTCGGTCCTGTTGGTTGGTGGTGTTGGTCTATGGTGGTGGTGTTCGAGTTATAGACTTTTCTCTTTTCAGTTGTATCAATTTTTCCTTCCTGTAATTTGAAGCTCTTTTGTCAGGTGAGTGTACATTTAGAATTTGATGAATGGACTCATAACATTATGTAATGTCCCTCTTTACTCCTTGCAATTTTCATAGCTCTGAAGCTCTGAATATTTTGTCTGGTATTAATATAGCCTTTAGCTTTCTTTTGTTTAATATTTCACATTTCCCTTAATGGAGGTCAGATTCTCTTAGCTTTCCATCATCTGTGTCTTTGTCTCTCTCTCTCTCTCTCTCTCTACTTTTTTTGCATTCATTCCACAAGACTTTTGCTTAGATAAAGGATTCTCTTCTGGGTTGGCAGTTCTTTTCTTTCCTCACTTTAAAGATATTATCCACATTCTGTGGCCTCCATTGTATTTCATGAGAAATCTGTAATCATTCAAATTTTAGTTTATCTTTGGTTTTCAGCATTATGACATGTTTAGTCCTCATCAGGCCTGACTGTTTGTTACTGATTTTGAGTTTAGGCCTTCTCAGACCTAAACTCTTTGAATTTGCTCTGTTTGGGACTTGCTGAGTGTCTTGAATCTCTCAATCTATGTTTCTGTCAAATCTGTGATCTTTTCTGCTTTTAGTAAGAATTGTTTTCTCTAAAATAATTAAATTTTCTTTTCCTTTATATAACACCTGTAATGTGAAATTTAGACACATTGACACTGTCCCACAAGTTTCTAAGGATGTATTCATTTTCTCCAATGTTTTTTTCCTCTCTTTTCTTCAGTGTAGGTAATTTCTATTGCTTTATTATCTTCAAGTTTACAGACTCTTCTATCATCTCTGTTCAGTGGTTGAGCCCATGCAATTTCTTTAATTATATTTTTCAGTTCTAAATTTTTCCATGTGGATCTTCTCTTATAGTTTGTATTTTTCTGCTTAGAACTTGTCTTTCCAGGTTTTTCAAGAGTGCTAACCATTAGCACATTTACTATGCTTATAACAGCTGCTTTAAAGTCTTTGTATGATAATTCCAGCATGAGGCATCTCAAAATAAACATCTGTCCTTTCTTCCCCTTGATAATTTGTCACATTGTGCGGTTGTGTGTGTGTGTGTGTGTGTGTGTGTGTGTGTGTGTGTGTGTGTTGTTTGTTTCAGCATGTGGAGTAAAGTTTGAATTTTATTCTGGCCATTTTGAATATGATATTGTCATTTCTGAGTCATGTTTGCATCTTCTCAAGAAGGTTGATTTGTTTTATTTCTTTACTTACTTACTTTTAATTTTCAGTAAGGTATGATTGATATACAATCTTATGAAGGTTTCACATGAAAAACCAATGTGGTTACTACATTTACCCATATTATCAAGTCCTCACCCATACCCCCATGCAGTCGCTGTCCATCAGGGCAGCAAGATGCCACAGATCCACTATGTGCCTTCTCTGTGGTACACTGTTCTCCCCGTGATCCCCCACGCCATGTGTACTAAACATAATACCCCTCAATCCCCTTCTCCCTCCCTCCCACCCGCCCTCCCACACCCCTCCCCTTTGGCAGCGTTCTTTCAGTTGTACTGACTTTTGTTTCTCTGCAGAAAACTAGCTTTGATTTTTCTGATTTTGTCGTTTAGTTTCATTGATTTCTATTCTGTCTTTTGTATGTCCTTCTATATTTAGTTTTGGTTTTGTTTGCTTTTCTCTTACTAGATTTTAAGACGGGAGCTTAGGTTATTCATTGGAGTTTTTTTCTACTATGGTTTAGTGCCTTAATTTCTGAGTAAGAATCCTGTAAACTTGATGTTATATTTTTATTTTCACACAATTCATATTATTTTCTCTTTTCCCTTGAAATATCTTTATTGACCCATGGGTTACTTAGTAGTGTATGCAATTTCCAAACTTGAGGTTGTTTTGCTTTTGACTGTTTTGTTACTGATTTTAAGTTTATTACCCTCTTATCAGAAAACGTTTTGTATGAATTGTAATTTCTCACTTGTTAAGATTAGTTTTATGGCCCAAGGTATGATGTCACAGTGAATGTCATAAAGCACACTTGAAAAGAATGCCCGTTGTGTTGTGGCCAGGTGACATACCTGAATGTCATTCGGTCCTGTTGGTTGGTGGTGTTGGTCTATGGTGGTGGTGTTCGAGTTACAGACTTTTCTCTTTTCAGTTGTATCAATTTTTCCTTCCTGTAATTTGAAGCTCTTTTGTCAGGTGAGTGTACATTTAGAATATGATGAATGGACTCATAACATTATGTAATGTCCCTCTTTACTCCTTGTAATTTTCATAGCTCTGAAGCTCTGAATATTTTGTCTGGTATTAATATAGCCTTTAGCTTTCTTTTGTTTAATATTTCACATTTCCCTTAATGGAGGTCAAATTCTCTTAGCTTTCCATCATCTGTGTCTTTGTCTCTCTCTCTCTCTCTCTCCTTTTTTTGCATTCATTCCACAAGACTTTTGCTTAGATAAAGGATTCTCTTCTGGGTTGGCAGTTCTTTTCTTTCCTCACTTGAAAGATATTATTCCATATTCTGTGGCCTCCATTGTATTTCATGAGAAATCTGTAATCATTCAAATTTTAGTTTATCTTTGGTTTTCAGCATTATGACATGTTTAGGCCTTATCAGGCCGGACTGTTTGTTACTGATTTTGAGTTTAGGCCTTCTCAGACCTAAACTCTTTGAAGTTGCTCTGTTTGGGACTTGCTGAGTGTCTTGAATCTCTAAATTTATGTTTCTGTCAAATCTGTGATCTTTTCTGCTTTTAGTAAGAATTGTTTTCTCTAAAATAATTAAATTTTCTTTTCCTTTATATAACACCTGTAATGTGAAATTTAGACAAATTGATACTGTCCCACAAGTTTCTAAGGATGTATTCATTTTCTCCAATGTTTTTTTCCTCTCTTTTCTTCAGTGTAGGTAATTTCTATTGCTTTATTATCTTCAAGTTTACAGACTCTTCTATCATCTCTGCTCAGTGGTTGAGCCCATGCATTTTCTTTTAATTATATTTTTCAGTTCTAAATTTTCCCATGTGGATCTTCTCTTATAGTTTGTATTTTTCTGCTAAGAACTTGTCTTTCCAGGTTTTTCAAGAGTGCTAACCATTAGCACATTTACTATGCTTATAACAGCTGCTTTAAAGTCTTTGTATGATAATTCCAGCATGAGGCATCTCAAAATAAACATCTGTCCTTTCTTCCCCTTGATAATTTGTCACATTGTGCGGTTGTGTGTGTGTTTGTGTGTGTGTGTGTGTGTGTGTGTGTTGTTTGTTTCAGCATGTGGAGTAAAGTTTGAATTTTATTCTGGCCATTTTGAATATGATATTGTCATTTCTGAGTCATGTTTGCATCTTCTCAAGAAGGTTGATTTGTTTTATTTCTTTACTTACTTACTTTTAATTTTAAGTGAGGTATGATTGATATACAATCTCATGAAGGTTTCACATGAAAAACCAATGTGGTTACTACATTTACCCATATTATCAAGTCCTCACCCATACCCCCATGCATTCGCTGTCCATCAGTGCCGCAAGTTGCCACAGACCCACTATGTTCCTTCTCTGTGGTACACTGTTCTCCCCGTCATCGCCCATGCCATGTGTGCTAAACATAATACCCCTCTGTCCCCTTCTCCCTTCCCCCCACACCCCTCTGCTTCGGTAACCACTAGTTCCTTCTTGGACTCTCTGATTCTGCTACTATTTTGTTCCTTCTGTTTTGCTTCACTGTTATCCTCCACAAATGAGGGAAATCATTTTTCATTTGTCTTTCTCCGCCTGGCTTATTTCACTTAGCACAATGTCTTCCATCTCCATCCATGTTGCCTAAATGGTACGATTCATTTCTTATGGCTAAGTAGTATTGCATTGTATATATGTACCACATCTTCTTTATCCATTCATCTACGGATGGACACTTAGTTTCCTTCAATATCCTCGGTATTGTAAAAAAGTGCTGCGATAAACTTAGGGGTGCATATGTCTTTTTCAATCTGAGAACTTGCATTCTTCGGGTAAACTCCAAGGAGTGGATTTCCGGGTCAAATGGTATTTCTATTTTTAGTTTTTTGAAGAACCTCCATATTGCTTTCCATAATGGTTGAACTAGCTTTCATTCAACCAGCAGTGTACGAGGGCTCCCCTTTCTCTGCATCCTCACCAGCATTTATTGTTCTTAGTATTTTCAATGCTAGCCATTCTTACTGGTGTTAGTCCAATCATGATTTGTTTGTTTTAGATGACATGTTCTGTCTCACTTTCTGTATGTGGTGCTTCTAATACTAGTTCTGTTTTCAAAACTTTCCGAGCTCTTTGCATTTGCCCTGTGCTATGTCTCTCAGTGATAGCCTAGGACTTAGGCAGTAGTATATGTCATCCATTATTAGTTCTCTTTCTCATAGTCTTTGCTATACTTTCAGAGTCTATTTTCAACAAACACAAGTTGTTATTTGTATTACTTCATACCCAGAATGGGGTTGTCTTTTCCAGTTGTTTTCTTCTCCATGATTTCCTCCATAATCTTCAGTTTCCAGTGGCCTTTTCCCAGTTACTTTGATCAGAAAGACACAGACGCGTTTAGACTTCTGCCTTGTACAGCTCCCCCATAACTGGGACTGTTCTTGCTTAAAGTGCAGAAGGAAGAGAGAAAATGAGAAAAAACACAATGACAGTTCCCCTCATCCTTTGTGAATGACAGAGACCCTGTTTCCTAGCTTTCCTGGCCTGAGAGTGAGGTTTTTCTCACAGGGCTGTTCTGTTCCTTTGGCACTGCATGTCTGTGGCTCAGAAAAAAAGAAAAGGGGAAAAACGGCATATTTCCTCACAACCTGAAGATCACAGGGTCCCCTTTGGGACAGAAGAGCAGGATTCCTTTTAAGGGTTTTCTTGTCATCAGCACTATCAAAATAGTTACTCAGGCAACTCTTTGGTCAAAGCCAGGAGATAGAGGAAAGCGGAATCAGAAAACTCATGACTACACCCATTATATTTCAGGTTTTGACTTCTCTGTCCAATTGTTTATATTACCTGCTTATGGAATATTGATATCCTTTGGCCATTTATATATTGTTGGATTCGGTACTTTGTGAATGATTTGAATGATATGTATATATAGTTGAGGAATATTAACCCTTAATGTGGATGTTTCTGTTGTTGTGTTTGACTCAAATTTTTTGACATAGAAATTTTTTAATGAGTTAGTCTTTTGTGGATTAAAAAAATTTGCTAAAAGGTGTTTGGATAGTCTCCTAATCAGAGTTTGTGTTGTAGTTTTAAAAACATTCTATTTTATTTTTCTCAAATTTGAGCAAAATTTCTTAAATTTCTTTTAAGGGGCTGTAGGAAGAAGAATTAAGTAATCATTTAGTCCAACAAATATCTGTATATTAACTGTAAGAGGTAGTGTGTAGGATGTACAAAGGTAATGCAAAGATGAATGAGTCACACTGTGCCTACTTGTCTAGAGCAGAGGGATACTTGTGGTGTAGTAAATGCTGAAGGATGTTTTGGAGCATGAAGGGACAGTGACCAGCTCGTCCTACTGAAATTAAAACTTCACAAACATTACCTTTAATCTAAATTTTGAAAGATTTTGAATGGGAGTTTCTTAGGCACATAGAAAAGAGGATGCAAATCATTCAGGTACTTACAAATTTTTATGTAAAATAATGCTTGTAATAAAGGTACTATAATTTGATAATTCAGAGTTCTTAAATAAGCTCTTAAGTAACATAGAAGGCTTTTTGTTTGTCACAGGTATATTAATCGAATAGTAAGAGTTTATATAGAATTTATTTCAGTCTCCTCATTTTAGAAGTGATAAGTTAAGTGACTTTCCTGTGGTCACATATTCTTGGAAGAATTGTAATTGAAGCTCTGTTCCAGGGAACTAACTTCCAGAGCAGAGAGATTGGTAAAAGTGTAGAATATGGGGCAGCTTTGAAAATATGTTAGAAAAGGAATACAAACTAATGATTTGAGTTTTTACTGCAATGTAGTATTAATTTAGGGAGGAGCAAAAGATATGTAAATGTGTTTTATGTAGTTAGAAGTTTAATAGCAAGCATTATAATTGGTTCAGTTGACTTCACTAAAAATGAGACAGACTTAAGAATTTTTCTTTAGTTTAAAAAATTTCTGAAATTTAAAAAAATTTTAAACATTTAAAAATTTAAAAAATATGCTTTGGACATGGAAAAAACTGGCTAGAGCTTTATTTTCCCTTATGAGTTTAATGAAATCAATTTTGGAGTTTTTCATTTTAATTGGTACATTTAAGGAGGTCATGATAACTAACATTCAATGTACTGCTCGTTGTTCCTGAGTACTAGTCTGTACTTAACATTTATCAATTCATTTAACCCTCACAGCTACCCTAGGAGGTAGGTTATTTCTTTCATTTTATAGATTTGGAAAATGAGGCTACCCAAATTCATAGCTGGTAAATAATTGTTGCCAGAATTCCTATGTAAGCAGTGTCATTCTAGAACCAGGTTCTGAAGCCTCTCATTTATGGCAGTCATTTTTAAAATTTGGTAATCTGATATAAAGGAACTGCTATCAGAACCACCAGGAATTCTGTAGTGTATCTACTTATGTAAGGAAGCAGATTTGATGAGGCCATATTTTAATGTGAATCAGGTTATGAAGGAAACAGTTATCTGTCTATGTTAAATTCATTATTTTCTCGCATTTCAGTTTTCTTAGGAATGTCTGTGTTAAAGTTGATTAAACACTGCCATGTGGTATCTGAAAGGAAAAGAAATCTTACTGATTTAATTTACCAAATTAAATCTATTGCCTTATTTTCTTGCATTTGAAGGTCATTAATAGGTGGGAATCTTCCTGTTGTCAGAAACATATTATGGGTACATTTTGAGTTGTTGGGCATGTTTTTAATGGTCTTCCTACTATATTTACCTCTTTTGCTGATGAGCTTATTGCATCAGAGTTAGATAAATCTTTAAGTACTGATACAGAAAGCCTTCCAGGACATAAAGATTTATCTAAGTTTTAGAAGTGTATGTATAGTATGTACTTACATACTATGTATAGTGGGAATCTTTTTTTTTTTAAAGCAGCGTAGGTGATTGTGATGATGAGCCGGGTTTAAGACTCCTGCCCTACTAGGCAACACTTCTTTTCAGTGAAATTCCACGTCTAAGATAATTTTATATATGTAGTCAGAAAATGATGTTATACTAATTATTCTTAGCAACTTTTGATTTTCCTTTTTTCTTTTCTTATTTCTCTACAATAGTTTATGCCAAAGTGGCTTCATTCATACGGATGAACCAAGGATTGGGCTAGCGCTATACCATTAGAATCAGACAGCTGATTGCCCAGCAGGATGCTGTCAACTATCCCAAAAGAGGGCCTGAAGGACCCTGAAACTGCAGAACTCTTCTTCAAAGAAGATCCAGAGAAGCTCTTCACAGATCTCAGAGAAGTTGGCCATGGGAGCTTTGGAGCAGTGTACTCTGTAAGTGTTAAAGGCTTAATGTCAGTGACCAGCATTTATTTAATATCCAGTCCTGGAAGAGCAAAAATCTGTAATACAAAGAGATATAGGCAATAGTCTATTTTACAGTCACTTGCATTAAGTGTATATGAAAAGATCATTTTATTTATTGAGCTTCTTAGATTATTGAAAAAAATGGGAAAGATATTCTGCTTTAATTTCCATGTTGTTTACACTACTTTAGCAGTTTTATGACTTACATTGCTATTGATTCAAATATTGCAAAATACTGACTTACGTAAAGTCCCGTACACACATTTCATTATTATTCATTCATTATTTCTTCCTATTAAGACTGCTTTTTTTCCCTCAGCAACAAGTTTTGTATAGATGTTTAATATTTTGGTAGTATTACAGATTTAGCTTTTTTAGTTTTAATGGGTACCTTAAGAATAAAACAACAATTTGAAATATTATTTCCTTAGAGAAAATGTGTTCCAAATTTGTAACAATTTGAACTTTTTATTTATTTCCCATTTGTAAATTAGAGGTAAAAATAAGGTAGTAGAAATCCCCTCTGTAATCTTCCTACCCAAGGAGAGCTGCTGTTAAAATTTAGATAAACATCCTTCAGAATATTTTTGTGTACACATGCTTTATGTGTGTGTGTGGTGTAGGTTATGTTTGTTGATTTCTGAGTTGGACACAGAATAAGGGAAGAGGCACTCAGAAACAGGTATTTCATAAACAACCTTTTTTCTGTGCTACAGTTTTGTCTGAATGTACACTTCTCCTGTTGTTCTCCTTAATACTAATGTGGAGAAATATAGAATAATAAAGGAAAAAAATATACAGACTCTTAGAAATGGGCCCAATAAGAGAACCCTGTTGAAAAAATCCCTGTCATGTAGCCCTTCAATGTGTGTCAGTAGTGTTTTTAAATTGACTTACTTTATTAAGTATAATTTGTATACAGTAAATACAGATATATTAAATGTATAGGTCGATGAAATTAGACAAGTTATATGCCATACAACAACAATTCAAGATACAGAATAGTGATACTGTGGGTACTAGAAAGAAGTAGATAGAGGACAGAATGATAACTTGTTTTACCTCTTTTGATAATAAATATTCTATATAGTTAAAAGTTAAAATTAAGTCATTATGTATGGGGGGAGTCATGAAAAGGTAAGCAGGAACTATGAATCCAACTGTATTTGGGCTATAACCACATTGGAGTAAAAACCAAAACTAATATGAGTAACTTTCATACATAGTATTTTAACTTTATACCCTCTGTCTCCTTGGGAAGAGGAAACTGCAAGAAAATCTTGAACTCTTCTCAGTAAATTTGTTTCATATTGGTATGGGTGTGACAGTTCTGAAACTGTGTGATTCAAGATTGAGCAGTGAGTAATTTTGATGTCATTTGGAGTCAGATCCTAACTGAAAGAATGATAGAAATAGGAAATTGGCAAAAGTAAGGAAGAACCATGTGGGACTAGACAGGTATTGGATAGGAATTTGTGGCATTAATATGAACTAATTGTATGACATATATATTTCCTAGCTCTCTCTTCTGTAAGATTCTAGTTGCATTGATATCCCAGTAGCAACAAGCACACTTAGCACTCAGATCTTGAATTCCTCACTACATGGATCAAGAGCTCTTGGAGTAATGGTTAATTCTATTGTGGGGACAAGGATCATTAAAGATAAGCTCTAGAATATCTTGTACCAGAAGGTTAAAAAGTGCTTTAAAAAAGGGGGCCCTTTCAAGAGGATGCTAGAACCAGCTTGAAGGTGCTCCCACTGGCCAGATCTGGAACAATTTGAGCATCAACATAAACATCTATTGATTATAACCCATTGAATAAAATAGGAATTCCTAATTTCCATGATAGATGAAGGATGGATAGATAGTTGGAAAGGGAGGGCTTTTCTTTATAATAGAATGCTGACTGATACATGTGAAGGGAATGGTAGAGTTGGGAAAAACCAGCATTTTGAAGATTGCAGCAATCATTGCAAAGATTGTTTTGGGTAGAATCTTCAGTGGTTGCTAAACCTCGGGGGAAAGTTTGATGAGCAGGATATTTATATAGTTTAAAAGTATCTCTGCACGGATTGCTTGTTAGATACAAAGTAGGAAACAGGGGTATAACTATATACATTGGAAAGAAACAGTCAAATACCTTGAGTGGGTGATGAAAATTAGTAACCAGTGATGAACAGACATTGTATGCCTCCAGATATGATACCCTGAAAAGGACACAATATAACTCATGTAGTATTTCAGCCAGAGATGTGTAACCAGAATCTAATCTTGGAAAAGCTTCAGACAAACACAAATTTAGTAAGGTAAGTGCTGCTGTGTAGTCTCAGCAACTGCCAGTGTTATAAAAGACAAGGAAGGGTTGAGCAAATTGTTCCAGATTAGAGGAGATGTATAAAACATGATGAGTAAGCACAATTTGTAATCCTGAAGGGAGAGAGAAACATGACTGTGGACATTAAATATTTTTCTGTGCGTTTTTTTTTTGTGTGTGTGTGTGTGATAGGCAAAAGTAATCTCATCTTAATCTGATTTAATTTTAATGTAATCTAATGAGTTTGGATTTTAATAAATTACCATGACTTTAATGTACTGTTTTAAAGTAAGACTAGATTTGCAGATTTTGCAATAATAGTAAAGTTTTACCCTATAATCTTCACCCAAATCCTTTCAAGTTTACAAGTTTCATAACCACAGCACCTTAATCAAAACTAAGAAATCAACATTGATACACGGATACTATTAACTAAACTACATACTTTATTCAGATTTTCCCAGTCTGTGTGCTCTTTTCTGTTCTGGAATCTACTCCAGGATACTGCACTGCATTCAGTATACCCACTTTTGAACTTTATCTTGTGCTAATTAGAAAGGTAGCTCTTCAGCAAAACAATGAAATTGGACCCTTACCTCTTACCATATATGAACATTAAATTGTATCAAAGACCTAAATATAACAGTTACAACTATAAAACTCTTAGGGTAAAACTGCATGACCTTGGTTTTGTCAAAGGATTCTCAGAAATGACAATAAAAGCATGAACAAAAGAAAAACATAGGTATTGGATTTGATCAAAATGTAAAACTTCTATGCTTCAAAACAGTGCAAAGACAACCAACAGAATAAGAGAAATTATTTGAAATCATATGTCTGCTAAGGGACTTGTGTCTAGAACATATAAAGAACTCTTACAACTCAATAATAAAAAGGCAACCCAATTTTTAAATGTGCAAAGGATCTGAATTGACATTTCTCCAAAGATGTACAAATGACCAAAAAGCACATGAAATGATGCTCAACATTCACTTGTCACAAGTCTTGAAAAATTATACTAAGTGAAAGAAGCCAGTCACAAAAGACTGTATATTATATGGTTCCAAAGTGTACAGAATGGGCAAATCTCCAGAGACACAGAAAGTAGGTTAGTTGTTCCTTAGGGCTGAAGGGGTGAGGAAAAGGGATAAGAGAGTGATAGCTAAAGGGTGTGGGGTTTTGTTTCTTTTTTTTTTAATTGGGAAAAAATTTGAGGTAAGATACACATAATATAAAATTTACCATTTTAATCATTTTTAAAAGAAACAATTTGGAGCTTCTTTTTGAGGTAATGAACGTTCTAAAATTGTAGTTATCAGTAAATTGCATGTATCTGTCATATCAATCAGTATTGCCATGTATCTGTCAGTGTACTAAAAGCTATAGAATTACACACATTCAAATGGGTGAAATGTGTGGTATGTAAATTGTATCTCATTAAAACTGTTAGAAAAGAATATAGCTGGTTAGACCTATTGACTAAAATCAAGGGGCTCACAAATAGATGAGTAGAGAACATTTTGGAAAAATAAATTCATATTCAAGATTTTATGCGGATAGATCCACCTCAGCCATTATGGTAAGTGGTGCATGTTTTCATTAACCAGTCTGCCAGTAATTGAAATTGGAATGTCATTAGTTGTTCCCAGAACCCACTTAAAAATATATATATATATTTTAAGGAACTCTATTTAGGTGTAATTGACATATGTGCTTGTGTAATTTTTTAACAGTTTTTTTGAGATTTAAATTCCATACTCTAAGTCCACCAATTTTAAGTGTGCATTGCATAGATTTTTAGTAAGTTAGAATTTTGTAGCTATCACCATAATCTAATTTTAAATTTAAAACATTTTATCTTTGGGAATTCATTAAAGACTGAATTGAAGATGAATTCTCCCACAGATGACTAGAGATTATTAACCCTTTTTACTGAACTCATTTGAAATATTTTGCAGCTATCCTCTTGTGCCCTCTTTATATATAATCTTTTTTTTTTAAACATGTAATGAGAACTTGGCTCTTAGTTTCTAAAGAGTTAACTTTTATGTTTCTGTTATGCTTTTATTTTTTTATCAAAATTTCCAGAACAGTGGTAAATACTAATTGTGGTAGCATTTTAGCTGTCTTGTCTTAATTCTAGTTAATAGTTTATCATGTTGAGGAATTACCTTTCCCGTGTGGGTTTTCTAAGAGTTTGGTCTTCCCTGCATTGAATACATTTGGAGTTGGGCCTTTTCGGCATTTTCAGCATTTATTGAGCATTTACATATATAAGTATATATTTTTCCCCTTTGATTTGTAAAAACATATGGCAAATTCTGAAATGTTTTCCTGTATCAAAATTTTGCATTTCTGTGGTAATGTAT
This sequence comes from Manis pentadactyla, assembly GCF_030020395.1. Taxonomy (NCBI): domain Eukaryota; kingdom Metazoa; phylum Chordata; class Mammalia; order Pholidota; family Manidae; genus Manis; species Manis pentadactyla. The sequence continues at coordinate 145,897,034 of NC_080022.1, forward strand.
TTTTCCAAGTGAAATATTGTTTTAATGCCCTGTAATATTTTATTTTAAAATTTTATTTTGAGTTCCCTTGTCTAAATTTATAAGTCAAATTGGTACCTAAGTTTCTATTTTGTGCTGCTGGTGAGGGTTTAGTTGCTGGGTTAGACTGCCTCCATAAAATTAATGGGATAGCTTTCCTTTTTTCTCCCCTTTTATCCTGGGAAGTTCCCTGGTGAAACTTTTCCACTCACAACTATTTTAAAGACAATTAGTATTCTTTTCAGTCTGCCACCACTGTTTTACTCAAATGTTCTTCTCTAGATCAATTTTAGTAGTTCTTTCCTAGAGAATTGTCCATTTCATTGAAATTTTGAAGTTTATAGGCCTAGCATAGACTTGTATGTACTAGTCATTTTTTTGTTTGTTTACAGTTCTATTCAACTTTCCATATTTTTCCTCTCAACTAGCTCATTCAAAGATGAACATTCATTATTTTTATTTCTAAAGTACCAGCTCCTTGATAATTTGATGTTTTTTGTATCTATTGAGTTATTTTTTAATGTTCTTTAAAAGCAGTTTTGATATCTTTTTTGACATGGTAGTTTATAAATACTTTTATTCTCCGAGAAATGATTTCCCAGATTTAATCTGATAATTTTTACAATGCTCTTCTGTCTTTTTTAGGCACGAGATGTGCGCACCAATGAAGTGGTGGCTATCAAGAAATTATCTTATACTGGAATGCAGTCTACGAAGGTAGGTGAAATATATGTGTTTGTATTGGCATGTTAAAGAACCCATACCGTTTTAAATTGGGGATAGGTGGGAATTTTTTCAAAAAATGTTGAAAAATATACAAATATTAAGTGTATATCTCAGTGAATTTTCTTCCACAGACTCAGTGTGCCCATTTAAATTGTACCTAGAGCTGTAAACATTCCTGACATTCTAGAAACCTCCCAACTGTGTCCCTTACTTTTAATTGTTTTAGATATGTGCTGCTGACACGAGTTTAATTTTTTAAATTGTTGTTTAGCAGTTTATTCTATAGTAGAGGGATTATCATGTCTAAGAAAGTAAACTAGAATAAGGTACATTTGACAGTAAGTATACTGGATATAAATTTTTAATGGTAGAGAAATTATCTAATGGCTGTTTCAAATAATCATCAGGCAGCATATATCTAGTCTGAAAAATAAGGCAGTGGTAATAATCTGAAAAATAAAATGATTGATACTGTATTGCATGTACTTTTGTTCTTCAGTATTCTGATTAGTTCTTAATTGCATAAGTTTATAAAATGTCTACTTCCTAAGTGTTATCTGTTTCTTGAATTCTTCAAAAATTTAATTATTTTTAGTTGTGGTAAAGTACACAAAACAAATTTACCATCTTAATCACTTTAAGTGTAAGTTCAGTGGCGTTAAGGACATTCACATTGCTGTGCAACCAACACCACCATCCATCTGCAGAACTCTTTCACTTTGCAAAAGTGATATTCTACCCCCATCAAACAATAACTCCTCATTCCCTCTCCCCGCAGCCCCTGGAAATCACCTTTCTACTTTCTGTCTCTCTGAATTTGACTCCTTTAGGTATCTCATGTAATTGAAATTATGCACTATTTGTCCTTTTGTGACGGCTTGTTTCACTTACTATAGTGCACTCAAAGTTCATCCATGTTGTTGTGTGTGTTTGTGCCTGTGTGTGTGTGTCTGTGTAAAAACACCACATTTTGCCCATCCATCATCTGTAAACGGACCCTTAGTTGCTTCTGCCCCTTGGTCATTGTGAATAATGCTGCTGTGAGCATAGGTACACAAATATTTCTTTGAGTCCCTGCTTTTACTTAATATCTCAGGGTATTGCTGGATCAGTCTTTAATTTTTAAAGGTTTTGGTTTTGTATATTTCTGGAATCCCTATTTTGTGGTCAATCTTGTTTTTTGTGATAATCACACTTATGGGGTTGATAACACTGTTGTGATTGATCACTGTTCCTTTATGTTGATACCTAAAAAAACTCTTAATAATTTCTAAAACCCCTTTACAAAGTCCATTTTTTTACAAGTTTACTGTAATTTTATTTGCCATTCCATAGCATAACTTTAAAACTAGCTTTCCTAGCCAACTTGTGTTGGAGTCTGTTTAATTAGTCACACCTAGAACAAAAAGTTTCACCTAGGGCAGCATCTTCTCTCATCTAATATTGTATCCTTCCTGGAAGTGTTTTTTACATTGAAGAATACATGTTTTAATTTTGTTTTGTTTTGTTTTGAGAGTTTGCCTCCCAGATCATTCAAATTTGAAATGTAAAGCCCATGAAACACTTTTTAAACTTAGCATCTTCCAGCTTACACATTTTACACTGTGAATATCTTCTGCTCTATTTTGTTGAGGGCTTATGAAATAACATAGGAGATATAGGATCTTAAATTCTAGTACAAAACATTTCTTAAAGTTCTGTATTCTAGTTCCCCTACCTTTAGAAATAGGATACAAGTGAGTGGTAAAGCTTGGAAAAGCTGAAACAAGAACAAAATACAGATTCCAAGTTCCCATCCCACATCTACTAAGCTTCTAGAGTCTCTGGGTATGGGCCCAAGTACCTGTATTTTCAGAGTTCCCTGATTGCTTCTTAGAAGTAACTATAGTTAGGATATGGCCTAAGTTTCTGAAGTTGTCATAGAGCAGCTTTAATTGCTGAAGGTTCATCTGTTATTTACTAGTAGGCATCAATGGGAAGGCTGTTCGTAAAATCCTGTAGGAAAATGTTTTCATGCTGCTTGGTTTTTCTGGGAACTTCCCTCTGTTATAACCTAAGTGTTCACTAGCATTTTAGAATATGTGCAAGGAATTTAGGTAATTACTTGATTTGAGTTTAAACAGCAGGAAAAACTTAACATTTGGTAGACAATATAAGCCAAAAACACAAAAGCTGAACTTAAGGTATGTAAATTATGCAACAATAAAGCTGCACCAAAGAAGGGAGAGGTTGAACTTTTGAAGAAAAACCACTAAATATAGTATATAGTTTTCAACAGGCTTAGTGTGTGGTTGTAAAATTTTGATAAGACTCATTGGTAATAAATTTTATGAGAATAAAAATATGTCCTACCTGGAATGAATTTTATGTAATTGAGTTGTAAACTATACGGATGTAAGTTCTTTAAAATGTATTAGTTTGACATTTAAATATTACAAATGAAACAAAGTTGTATGTTCTTATTAACATATTGATCTAATAATTACTTTTTTACTTGTATAGCTTTCTAAGGAAAAGGAACTGTTCCTAATTATTTCCTGTATTCTTTTTTTCTCCCCATAGAAATGGCAGGACATTATTAAGGAAGTCAGGTTTCTACAAATATTAAAACATCCCAACATTATAGAATACAAAGGCTGCTATTTAAGTGAGCACACAGCATGGGTAGGTATCTGTTCTCCCCTTGCTGTAATTTTAGTAGATTTAGTTTATAATTAATTCAAAAATGTCTCAAAATAGTTGTGTAAAGCCATGCACAAGCACCTTGAAATGTTAGTTCATACCGAGAAAGGAGGAGCAGCTTTTCCTGGAACTCTTGGGCAGTAGGAGATAATAGAACTTTTGCCAGTTTACTTCAGAGATTCACCTGATCATTACGTGCATGGGAAAATGTTCTGATGTATGTTAGCGGTATCATTCTTCAAATGCTTTATCAGACATTTGTTGAGAACAATCCTATCACTCAAGGATGAAAATCAGCATATATTTTTGACATAAATGTATTGTAAACTATTTAACCACAAGGATCTTGTGTGGAATATTGGTGGTGAATCCTGAAGGAATCTGAACTGATTGTGATTCTTTGGCTGAATGATCCTAAAGGTAGAAAATTGAGACATTTTATTGTAGAAAATGGAAATTAATTTTGCCCCATTGTTAAAACTAAGATAAGGTAGTAATCTTAGAACAGTATAGGCATAGTAATTATGTCTTTTAAGAGGAACGATAAATTTTCTTTCAACAGGAATGACCTTTTACTTTTAATAAGCTATTGCTGATTATCATTTTAATATACTGAACTTAGATTTAGATTTGTAATGTTTGGTTTAATTTAGTGGTGATGGTACTCCAAAATTTGAGGCTGTGGTTAAAGAAAAAACAGTGGCCGACAGGGTAGACTGCCTCCCTGTCTTTCAGGTTTCTCCATCTGTAAAACAAGGATGATAATAGGGTCTACTTCCAAATGTGGTTATGAGGATTAAATTAGTTAATATATATAAAATACCTTGCACATAAGAGGTGCTCTGTGTTGGCTTTATAGGAAAGATTTAAACTGTAACCTAAACTTTGTATATATAGTACCAGAGGATAATTTTCTGTTTCCTAACAATACCAGTATTGCTACTATAGGTTAATATTAATAGAATATGTATATTCCTTTATAGCTTTGGTTGGTAATTATGTGAAACACACATCTGCAAGCAGTTCTATGTTGGCATTATAAAAGATTAATGTAGTATTGGCTTAACTTCATGTATGCATTTAACAAGTTCCAAAAATGTGTAATTAAAGGTAATTGATAACTAGAGTTTGTTACTTCAAAGTGTCTTCTCGATCTCCTTGGTGAATTTGTTTTATCTCATATAGAATCTTTTAGTTTTAATAGTGTATTTTAATGTTTTTATCATTTTTTCCCATGTAGCTTGTAATGGAATATTGTATAAGATCTGTTTCAGATTTCCTGAAAGGTAAGTTTCCTTTATTTATTAAGAAAAGAGAAATATTAGTATAATAAAATGAGAATTTGTGCAGTAAGAGATTTTTTTAATAATGTTAAAACTCTTCAGGAAGAGTGAAAACCTTTGTCTTTTCTAGAGTCTCAGCGTGGTGTGCACTGTCCTCATTAAATATTATGTTTCAGCATACAGATGAGTTTTCGTTCATTATGATTTAACAGGCATTTTTCTGCATTCTTTATCATTAAATTTGATTTGTTCCTTCTGTTCAGAATGAAGATATGTAGGAATATAAAAAGGGAAAGCTTCTCTTTCATTGTTTTTATAATCACAAAATAATTGTTAAATGTTGTTTGTTAACTTTGAGGAAAATTGCCTGTGAACTATAACAAATAGGCACAACTGCACACTTGTTATAAAGTTAAACTGCCTTGTTTTATTATCTTGGAAAGCAAAAAGTTCCTTCTTGCTAAATGTTAGTTTTTAAAGATTTCCCCATATATTAGATATGTGTATATATATTTTTAAATAGAAATGTTCTATAGAATAATCATTTTTAAATGAATTCTTATTTTAAGTTCACAAAAAGCCATTACAAGAAATGGAAATAGCAGCAATTACACATGGTGCTCTCCAGGGCTTAGCCTACTTACATTCTCATGCCATGATCCATAGGTAAGTACTTTAAAAATGATCATATGTCAATAAGCAAATGGCTTATTGAATTTATCAGACCTAGAATTTATTAATCCTGAAAGCTTTATTTGTTTTAGGTAAATAAAAGTATTCTGGAGTTTTACAAACTCATATTTTTTTTTAGGTTATCCATGTCTTAAAAAGAATATACTAATTTATTTGATCTCTTTGTTGAGGATAATTTTTATCTTTTTCTACACATGCTGCCAGGCTGTGTGAAGTATGTGCACTTTATAGATTTGTGATAGAAATTTAATTATAGAATAATTTAATTTGTGAAGCGGAAAAGACGATTGGGATGATGTATTCTTACTTTTTTCATTTTACAGATGAAGAAACTGATGCCCCAATTTGTGACTAACTTCCCAAAGCTTACAAGCAAGATGGATTAGACTAGAACTAACCTAGATAGATCTTTTGTCCTCCTAGTGACTCATAATGCCAGATTTGATTCCATGACAGAGACAAGTGAAAGCTACTTAAGACTCTATGCTTTTGAGATAATCCTTGATAATCCTTGATAGTGAATAGTAATTTAAAGATTAAACCATCATAAACTACATTTTTAGCATTGGTATTGGTTTTCCCTGGTTTTAGAAGGAAACTAGCATTTTTAAAATTATCTATGAGAACTAGACAATACATAGTAAACTTATATAGTAGAGTCATTGCAAATTAATGGGTTATCAGTTTTTTAGATGAGAATACTAAGGTCCAAGAGAAATCCACATGCATAGTAAGTAAGAGAATCGAAGAGTTGGAAGTAAAACCTAAGGTCTTCTCAACTTCAAAGAACCAACCATTTGTTAACAAAATCAAATGGAAGAAAATAGATTGACTTACTATTATATCCATTATAGTACTATGTAGTATGAATTGACAAGTGCTTAGAAATTTATTTTTTTTGAATGTATGGTACCCATTGGGCATATAATTCCATTATAATTTTCTTAGTTCACTTGTACATTGTTGATTTAGAAAGAGCTTAAAAGTAAATTTGGGATCATTGATATTACCTTATCCATGTGTTTCAGTTTTCATTTCATATTTAGGTAGGAGAACTATGCTAAAGTTTGGAATGATATGAGTAATTAAAAAAAACAAATTTAGGGAATGAGGTTCTTTTTTTTCCATTTTAATGTTAAGGGTATACTCAGAAATCTTACAGTTACATAAGAATTTTCAGCTGAATTTTTAAAACCATTATTTGTACCAATGAACAGGAACTCAAATATAGAGTATGTGCTATTAATTACCTAATTTTTTCTTCTGTTTCTACTGCTATTTTATCTTCTCTTTTAGAAAATTGTTACTATATACTTACAGAAATTCTGTGTATCTCACTTCTTAATTTGGATCTTAATTCTCATTATCTCATACTGAGAGATTATCAAAGGCCTTCATTATTCTGATTTCTCCTTCTGTGTTTTATAAAATTTTATATGATTTTTATCATTTTCAGTATAATCTTATGATGGAAAGACAAATAATTTTCTGTGTTCTTTAAACCCAGAGATATCAAAGCAGCAAATATCCTTCTGACAGAACAAGGCCAGGTGAAACTTGCTGACTTTGGATTGGCTTCCATGGCCTCTCGTGCCAGTTCTTTTGTGGGAACGCCGAATTGGTAAGAATAGTCCTGTCTGGTATTGATCCCCATAATTGAAATAGGCAGTGTGTGGTTATACTTTTTTCAGATGCTTTATCTTTTTTCTTGGAAATACAGTGCTGCTTTAGACATTACTCTAAGCACTACAGTTAGTTTCAGATATAGATTTGGAGTGCTGCCCTTGTATCTCCTATTGTTTCATTAGTCCCCCCAATGTTTCTTTCCTCTTATCATCTACATCATGTATTGGGTGTAGGAGTGAAAACATTTAAATATTTAAGAAGGGAGAGGATAGAAGTGCTAAATGGAAATTTTCTTTAGATTTATACTTACTGTGTGTCAGTATCTCTGAATACGAGTATCTGAAGACTGGTAGCTAATTACAAATATAAAAAAATTTTTTTATTCTGGAGAATTTCAAGTATACAGGGAAATAGACAAAAATATAAGGGAGGCTCACACAGCGGTCAGCTCAGCCTAACAGCACTACCCCGGGGCCCAGCTGCCCTGTGTACTTGCTCCTCTTGCCCTCCCTCCACCTCCAGTTATTTGAAACGAGTTCTAGACATCATCTAACTTAATTCATAAATAATTCCATATTAATGTCAGCAAGCCTGAAGGGAATAATTTTCCACATCTTCAACTTCCAAAAGTGTTTTCTCTCTGTATATATTGAGAGGTGTCTTAGGTCTACTGCATCATCTTCTCCACTTACCTTTCAAATCTCCCAACTCCCATTTTGTTAAAGAAAGGCTTCTCACCCATCCTGAATAGTAGAATGATGCATTGTTCTGAGGATTAAAAGCCTCAAACCATCACCAGAGGGACAACTTGAGAATACATAACATCTAGAGTATATAGCATCAGAAATATTGAAGAGTTAGGACACAAAGTTTTGGCAAGGGCCTTCTGCCTTCACAGTCATCTCTCTTCACTTCCTTTTACTCCTTGCTCTTTCTTTTCCCCAATTATCTTCCCTCCCATCTTCTTTTCTAGTGGATCATAAATTACCTCATTTATAACTGGGACAATTGCCATGAGGACACATTAACATGTTATTTACATTGAAAAATGAAGTTTGGCATTTCCTGATAGAAAATAATTCTGATTTGAATGGTTGATATGACCATGCAGACTGGGTTTGCTAATTAGGTTATTATACAGCAGTGTTTTTAATGAATTGAATGAGCTAGGTCCTCAGCTCCAAGTTGTACATATCTGTAAAGCACATATACAAAATAATGTATATACATATGTGTACACTATATCCTTTGCAACTAAGTTTATAAAATTTCGATACCAACTCAAAAATGTACAAGCAGGTACATTTTTAAAATAAATTCATTGGAAGTAAGAAAATAAAAAGGTTGAAGGCTACTGTTCTGTATGACCAAAACTTTCTTATGTTGAACCCTAGTTTAGATAGAATCCTCTTCCCCTGTATAAAAAAAGGGTTCTTTGGAGAAATCATTCTTTTTCGTGGTCCCCTTTCACAAGTCAGTGATCAATGTTTTATACTAGAAAGGAGCTGGAAAGTTGTGCATTAAAAACAAAACTACTTTTTTAACTTTGTTGAACTTACTGACTCCCCAAGCTTACTTCAACATCTTAACACATTAGAAGCCCTCTATTATTGGCAATTGGAAGTTACATATGTATGAATTTGTATATAGTATATTAGGAACACAGCACTGTGTACATATTTACATGTTTTTACACAGAGGAACACACATATGCCTGGTGACAATCTTACTAAGCAGTCAGAAACTGTTCTAAATGTCTGTCTGTGCTTAACAACAAGTACAAAGGAAGTATAAGGTGAAGCATACCAGTGAGAACATTAGAGTCTAGCTGAAGATGTGAATGAGCATTTCATTTTATAACCAAGACACCTATAAAGTTAATAATTGTATGATTTATTTAGTTATGAGTGGCTGTCGTAGCCACTTTTATCACAGAACACTACTCCTATTTGCAAAAAAGACTGACAAACTGCTTATTCGTTGTTGCTTATTGTGGCAGATATTTTCTCAGCTAAATGTAGTGAGCTGGTTTACTTCAAGGAAACAAGTGCCAGTGATAAAATGCCCCCTTTCAAGCAAAACTTAGACTTTTGTAATAAGATACTAAAATGAAAATGTTTGAGAATCACTGGCATAAAGGATATACAATATTAGAATCTGCAAACTTGAGTTGATGCAGAATACAACCCTGCTCTGGGGAATCTTTCCTCCAGGACGCTGTTACATGATCATGACAAATGGTAAGAATAAGTCTAGCACTGTATATGCAATGGTAAATATTTACCTCACAACCTGTAATGCATTTATTTCCCTTTACAAGAATTCTTTTGTCCAGTTATATCATGTGGAATTCACACAGGTGTTCTCCATGGAGACGGTCATTATGTTTTTAAAGAATAGTATACTTGGACATTTTATGTTTTAGGATGGCCCCAGAAGTAATTTTAGCCAAGGATGAAGAACAACAATATGGTACCGAAGTAGATATTTGGTCTCTTGGAATAACATGTATTGAACTAGGTAAGCATTGCTCTTTATTACTGTGTAGTAAGTTTTGATCAATGTTTTACCTCAATTTCTGTACAAAATTACAAATTTTTATTTTTATGTCAGTGTTTAAGGGGAGCAATAAATCTATTAAAATTGTCACATTGGTTATTTGGCTATATATATATATATATTAGGTTAGGTGTATTATATTTGCTGTATTAAATTAGGTCTAAAATAGTTTATAATGTGGTATTAATTTTGAGGTATCTGTGTCTAACATTTAATGAGTATTTGTTAAACACCTAGAATATGTCTATGGTTATAGATTTACCATGTATGAAGGGTCTCTAAAGCATTCAATACACTAAAAAGATAATATATCATGATTAACTGTGACATATCCCAGGGGTGCAAATATGGATCACTATCTGTAGATCAGTGTGATCCACCACATTAACAAAATGAAGGCTGAAAATCATGATTATCTCATTAGACACAGAAAAGCATTTGACTAAATTCAGCATCCATTTGTGATAAAAACTCTTAGCATAAGTATAAAGGGAACATAGCTCAACATAACTAAGTCCATAAATGGCAATCCCACTGCTAATATCCTACCTAGTAGCCAAAAGGTAAAAGTTTTTCCTCTAAGATTGGGAACAAGACAAGGATATCCCCTCACCACTTTTATTCAACAGAGTATTGGAAATAACATTCAAAGCAATTAGATAAGAAAAAGAAACAAAAGGTATACAGATCAGGAAGGAAGAAGTAAAACTATCACTGTCTACAGATGACATGATATTATTACATATAGAAAACCCTAAAGACTCCACCAAAAAATGGTTAGAACTAATAACCAAATTCAGCAAAGTTGCAGGATACAAAATTAATACACAGAAATCTGTTGCATTCCTATATACTAACAACAAACTAGCAGAAACAGAAAACAGGAAAACAATTCTATTTAAAACTGCATCAAAAAGAATAAAATAGCTAGGAATAAACCTAACCAAGGAGGTGAAAGACCTATACTTTCTTCATGAGAGAAACTAACCAATAAATGGAAATAATCCCATGTTCATGGATAGGAAGAATTAATATCATCAAAATGGCCATCCTGCCCAAAGCAATTTACAGAGTCAGTGCAATACCTATCAAAATACCAATAGTATTTTTCAATGAGCTAGAACAAATAGTTCTAAAATTCATGTGGAACGACAAAAGACCCCATATAGCCAAAGCAGTTCTGAGAAAGAACAAAGCAATTCTGAGAAAGAAGAAAGCTACTATGGGGGAGGGGTTGGGGTGAGTAGTTGACGGTGAGGGGAATAAAAGGGCACAAAAATTTTCAGTCATAAATTGGTCACAGGGATAGTAGTATAGCATGGAAAATAAAAGCACTGCTTCTGTAACATTTTCCTATGTTGACAGTAACTGCAGTGGGGGGGGGTTGAGGATTTAATATGGGTGACTGTAGGACCACTGTGTTGTATACTTGAAATCAATATAAGATTGAATATCAAGGATACTTTAATTAAAAAAATAATTGAAATGTAAAATGTCCTTTGAATCCACTGAAGGCTCCCACAGTTTAGATTGAGTAAATCTCTATGGTTTTTAGCGAAGTGCAGTGTTCTTTGACTGAATTGAGATGGTCAGGTTTATGGTAAACGACAGAATCAAAAATCATCCTCTGGTCTGATATATTGATGGTACACCATTTAGAATTTTTGAATACTTTAATAAATCACAGTAGAAACACAAGTTATTTTATTTATTAACAATTTCTTCAGTAATCCCTTCCCCTTCCTGGACCAAACTAGTCATTCTTAAAGCTGTTGGGAGGACAGTATAAAGCAGGTGTCCACGTCACCTGCTGAGTCATGGTAGCCCGGAGTGGCGTGTCAGAGTGCTGTGAGGAGAGGAGGGAGTTCCCACAGACAGAGTGCCTTGTAAGTGGAAGCAGAACCTATGCAGGAAGGGCGGCAGTCACGTTTGGAGATCAGAGTCCTGGTGGGGTAACCGAAGCACTCATACCTGGAAGTAGCCCAGCATGGGGTGTCAGAGGTCAAGGAGCAGGTCCACATTTTGGGGTGGGTAAACCTGACACATGGCGGTGCCTGACTGAAAGGAAGGGGGCTTCCCTCCTGAGGACTGATGAGGAGGGCCTCACCGCAGAAAGTGATCCAGTTTGGATGGGGTGTCAGAAACTGAGTGGATGAAGTAGACAGACTTGGAATGGGGTTTGAAAACTTGATGGGGAAAAGCGGAAAGGGTGGTGGCCAAGATGGGAGACTGGCTATGTACAGGGGAGATTCATCACATATATTAAGGATAATCAGAGTGAGGTCTCTTATTGTCAGAGACAATACAAAGGATATTTTACAAAGGAAAAAAGTGAAACTTTACTATGAAAACTTGTGGAATGGCCGTAAGTGATCAAAGTGAACACCATCAATAACAAGACCATCTGAAACCATGAACTACATCACAGAATACACTGAGAAAAGTGTGGTATTTGCTACTGTGATATTCCTGCCAGAGATGTTGAAACGAAATTTAGTAACAGCACAAAGCCAAACTGAGGGACATTTGAGAGTCAAAATTATACTTGTAAATTGTCAAGGTCATGACTTCAACTGTCACCTTAAGACTAGAAAAAGAAGGCAAATTCAATCCACAGTAAGCAGAAATAAAGAGACCCACAAAAGATCAAAGCAGAGAAAATGAAAGCAGTAGAGAACATCAATGAGATCACAAATTAGTTCTTTGGGAAAAGTAATGAAATTAATAAACCTCTAGCTAGATTGAGCAGAAAGAAGACACAAACGACCAATATCAGGAATGACAGGGGACATGACTCCAGATTTTACACATATTGAAAGGATTATAGGGAAATTTTATGAACAATTTTATGTAAGTTTAAAACTTAGAAAAAATGGACTATTTCCTTGAAGGATGCAGATGGTTGAAGCTCATTTTTGCTACAAAGGACATTATTGGGACACTTGATTGAAACTACAATGGAGTTTGAGGATTAGATAATAGTCATGTATTCATATCAATGGTCTGATTTAATGAATGTACTAGGTTCTCTTAGAATGTTCTTGCTTATTGGAAAATACACTATTTAGAGATGATGTGCATCAGGGCTGCAATTTCCTCTCTATTGGACTCCCTTGAATAAGTTCTCTGAACTCTACTTTCAACTTTTTTGCTAAGTTTGGGTTTATTTAAAAAAAAAAACTAACAGTACTTCCATTCTCCTGTATAACAGGCACATATTTTAACAGGAACTTTTCTTTCTTTTACAGCGGAAATGAAGCCTCCTTTACAGAGTAATAGTTCAGTAAGTGTCTTCAGTCGCATAATCAGAAGTGAATCCCCTACACTACAGTCTACTGAATGGTGAGTATGGCTGAGAGATGTATTGTTCACACGGTAAAATTTAAATATTTTTCATAATGTTATCAAAGTGATTTCATTTCAATGAGGTGAAGTGTATATAACCTGAAGAAATATTAAAATAGCTTAATTTTATCCATACATCATGTATATCCTTTATTACCTCTATTTTTCATAGCATATAAGTAACTCAGTTTAGAAATAAAAGATACATGATGCTACATGGGAGCAAAAAGTATGGCTTTTGTATAAAAATTAATATATTTTTTGTACCTTAGCAACACATACAACCCTAATTACGTAATAAATAGCATGATTTAAAGATTCACATTTTATAACTGCAATATATAGATTGCCACAACCTGTACAGATATTTAATTGGGGAATGGTTTATAATTGATATGGTATAAAACATAGGTAAAAATGATTAGATAATTTATCAGAGTTACCAGATAATTGATAATTTTTGGATCATTCTAATTGTCATTATTTATTATTCAGAATGTACTTTGATGTTGCATCTCCTAGTGCTTCTTTGATAATACTGTTATTCATGTAAAGAAGTTTATTGAAAACGGATGATTTTAGGAAACAAGGATTTTTATCAGTGATAGAAAATTTTAATGGGAAATTCTTCAGGTGTATGTAGCATTTGAAAAGTTCTAGGGGACTACCTACCATACTTAACAAATACTTTAAAATTCACAAGTAAAATGCATAAATTAGCAAAAATTTATTTTTTATCATTACGGAATTAAGGCACGTTCACAGGTGTTTGCTCCTTCTGTAGAGATGTTTTGAAGAAATCCTCACAAAGAGTTTATTATGGTACTTCTAAATAATAGATACACTAAACACAGGCTGTCTTTACACTGGCTGATACTTGGGGATTCAAAAAAGAATTCTTGTATAAAAGAATTAAATCTTATTTGAATATTGATGACAATCTTGTATAAAAGAATTAAAAATCTTATTTGACTATTGATGACAAATATTGATGGAGTATTTTTTACCTACTGCCTTACTGAACTCTCATCATTAACACTATATGATAGTATGTTACAGAATTCTAATTTTAAAAAATCTTACTATTTTCTGGAACTTTTATCCATTTGCTCAAGGATGCTAAAAACATAGGTATAAAAAATGTTCCTTCCAAAACAAATAGCGTGATGTTCTGAAACATGCTATATGGAAGATGATCCAAGGGTCAAGCAAGAAAGAGACGTGGCTAGGGAAAAGAAAAAAAAACTAAGAAGAATATTATCTTAGATTTGAATGTGAAAAGGAAAATGATTGACTTCCCTAATTCACCTCAACGTAGAAGGAGTTGTGATACTTAAGTATGTGAGAGCAGGATTTTAAAATAATGTGTGCAAATTTATCTTTGGGAAATGGTAAAGATTCATTAGTTACTTTGCATAACTTTTTATAGACTTACATGATGAAATATATAGTGTATTTTGTCTGCTTTGTTTTTAATCATTTCTATTCTCCCTCCCACCTATAGGCACATGCCTTGATTTGTGGATATGTTTTTAAAGGAAATAGCAATATGTTCACTTGATACTTTCCTTTCAATAGGTCTTATCATTTTCGACACTTTGTAGATTCTTGCCTCCAGAAAATCCCTCAAGATCGTCCTACATCACAGAAACTTTTAAAGGTCAGTTATACTCTGTTTTGTACACCTAAGAAATTGTTTTAAAGAATGTGTTTTATTCTTCTTTGATTCTGAATCAGTATTAAGTACGGTACCAGTTGTTGCTAAAATACTAATTTCATAATACTCTTCTTTCTTGGAAACTTTGGTTTCTAAGTTACTAAGTTTTTTCATTTGTTTTTCAAAATTAACTGCTTTCACCATGTCTGAATAGAATATATAGTTAAATGTTCAATTCAGTCGTATTAAATGGCTTAATTTTTATATGTGCAAGCATATATTCATGAGTTACAACTATAAATTTTAATTCATGTGGAACCATGGCATTTCAGAATTGGCAAAACATAGTTTAACTTTGGATTTAATTTTTGTATGTACCACACTTGATATATCCATCTGTCATATATAAAATAATATGAAAGTAAGAGAAATGATGTGTAATACATTTACGTAAATACTGTGGGAGAAAGGAGATTTCAAAAGAACTGCTAAAAATGGATATCACATTTTTATTTCCTTTTGAGAAACATGTTTTTCTAACATAGCAATGAAAATATTTTAAAAGTAATGTGAATTCTATTCATTTTTCAGTAGGCTTGGTTACCTAATTTAAATAAATTACTAGTATATGCTTTCTGTTCTCAAAAATAAGTATTCACAATAGCAACAAAAGGTTTACTATAGCTATGAGTTATGTTAGTGAAAAATAAGCAGGATGCATTTGTAGAAAACTGTTAAAAGCAGAATTACAAGATATATTTATTTCATTTTGAGGTTGATATCTTATTAATAGCAATAATAGTATTATTCAATTTAATATAGTTTTCAAAACATCTAGATAAGGCATTATTGAGTAGCAGTTAACTCTATCTCTTTGTGACCCTAAGGAATTTTGTGGATTTTTCACTAGAAAATAAGAATTTCTGCATGAATGTTTTAGAATTTTAAAGAAGTTCAGTTTATTTTCACCAACACACAGTTCAAGATGCAAGGATACTGAAAGGATCATGTACATATTCAGTAAGGTTATTTGCAACTACAGTATGTAGAAGAGCAGTATAAAGTTTCAGTAACACTTCGGGAATTCTAGGCCATAAGCACACTTACAGTCTCAAACGAAAGCCCAAAAAATAGGTATTCACGGTAGCAACAAAAGGTTTAGTAGAGCTGCGAATTATGTTAGTGAAAAATAAGCACGATCCATTCATAGAAAACTGTTAACTAACTTAGAATTATAAGATATATTATTCTCGGATTAAAAAAAGACCAAATATCATAAATAGTGGTACATACCAAGCTAAGGCTCAGGAAAAGGAAGAACATGACTGGCTTCTTACATTTGCCAAATGAAGGTAAAAGAAGCCCTTTCGGTAATAACCCAACCCTCCAGGAGTGGATACTTGGCCTTGGGTGATCAGATCCCAAACATGCATATATATATTCACTTACCTGGTCCATTTTGTATATTGACCTTATTGGAAGTGATAGGAAGTATCTATCAAGTGCATCCTTCACTTTGGCCTGATCACATTTCTGTTACAGTCTGTCATAAGGAAAAAAACTAAGATGGAAAAAAGTGACTTACTGTATGAAGCTATTTGTCTCAGAATGCAAAATTGAAAATAATTATCCAGAATTAGAATAACGGTTATGTAATTTTGGCATGAACATTTGATGAAGTAGTCTGTAGGCATTATGTTTATGAGTTGAAATAGTATAATACTTACAGCAATGAAAAGAGAATAATATATAGTTACAACTCTTCAGAGAAGAAATAAATTTGAGCTAGTAAAGGAGGTAGAAGTCTTAAAAGAATTCAAGATTATCTCATGAACTCCAGTGCACAAGGCATCTTTCTGCAATCCGTGCTAACTACAAAACAAAATCTATACACAGAAAATTTCTGAGAAGAAATAAATATCCAAAAAATACCAAAAGTAACAATGATAATCTTATGGCAGAATTGTTCTTTCTACTTTTCTGTATTTGATAATGTTAAGCTGTATTAAGTATTAATGGTAAAAATCACTGATACATGTCTTTTAATCAACTGCTAGTGTTTTATGAAGTGTCATTTAAGCAACATAAAGGAACCCGAAATACCCAAGTGGTATGTTACATAATTCACCATCACTGAATACATTCCTGTTGAAATCTAATGTAATTCAGAACTGAACATGTCTCCTCTATGAAATCAGTTCTAAGAATTTGTGAGCGTTTACTTAGGGATGTAATTGGACTTAATTCTTAATGTTTACTTAGACTCTTGATTATTTCAACTCTGCATTTTCAGTTGGCCAACAAAGGTGTCATGTTCAAAGTTTTCATAAAAAGTACGGGGGATGTTATGTAGGCACAGAGTGTATACATGTAAATTAAATTTTATAAATATAAGAAGTAAAAAGCATAACAGAACTAGGTAGCTACAGATTACATGCATTATCTATCATTATTTAGGATAGTAACTCTAGGGTCTAAGAAGGGATTCATTTGTTCTGAATGAAAAAATATGTAGGTCTCAACCTGACTTTTGCCTTCTACTCTTAACCAGCACATGTTTGTTCGTCGGGAGCGCCCTGAAACAGTGTTAATCGATCTTATTCAGAGGACAAAGGTGCTTTCCCAGGAGGCACATAATGGACCAGCAGTAGAGTCACAGGAAGAAGAGGTAATAACTTAGAAATGGCTCAAGTATTGGGGTCTCTTTATTGACTTCTTTCCTTATGCAACTTTTCTTGCCAAGAATCTTTTATATCAATGGATTCCAAATTGTGCCTTAACAGTGATTCTCTAAGGTTCCACCCAGATGGGGAAAAAGGTTTTCCATTCTTTAAACCATCCTCTTGGTGGTGCACATTAGCATAGTAAAGCTCTGTGAAGTCTATTAAAGAAACCTGTTTAACTTTTATTTAATCTAGTCCCTCTCAAAATTCTGGGCTACGGGGCACTTTTTTCCTGATTGTCTGATGGCTTGGGACATGCTTCTGGAAGTATTTGAAATTACAGGCTTTGGAAGTTGACGGTGCTCACACAGAAGTCATTAGAATTACCAACCATTGTCCTTATCTTGGTTATTGTATAAACCTTTCCCCCAGTGCCTTTTATATAATGTTTGATAAGTGTTTATTAAATTGGAAATTTCTTGCTTCTTTAAAAATAAATAAGTAAATAAAATAAACATGTAACTTAACTAAACTTATCCTGAGGGAAAAAAATTACCAAGCATTCTTATTCTGTTACTAAGAACACTTGATTCTTTTCAGTTGTGTACAGGGATTCATTCCTCTACATGGTTCTAAAATACTCATTTTATAGGTGAGTAAAGTAAGGCTCAGAGTGGTTAACTAACTTATTACTGTAGAAGCATATGTGTTCGGATTCATATATGACTCCTGAGACCAAGTTCTTTCCATTTTGCCATGTTTCCAAATTTGCTGGAGAAATGTTATAGAACTTTCTCACAAGGAAAATATAAAGTTTATTATTTGTGGAGCTATCTTTTTTAGTCTAAGTGTTTTCTGTTTTCTTCTTTGCTCATGTCACAATGCCAAAGCTTTGATTCTTTTTTATTGCTTTCTACTGAGAAAGATCCCTGCATTCTGAAAACAGGAGTAGTAGTTACTTTTCTTTTTAAAAGCACTATATGATTAATGAACTATAAAATAAAAGACTCTCTTGCATACAGTTTTGGTGTTTTTGATATTGCCTTTTAGATCTAACAGTAGTCACTAGAAAATTGGGGCTATTTTAGGTATACGAAATACTTCAGTAAAGTGAAATTAATAAAATCCTAATGTCATTAAACATTAGAATAACAGCAACTTTTTTAGGCTGTGGATGTAAGAAAAGACCCTCTATATACCATGGGTCTGTATTTATTATTCTGCTTATCTTAAATAATTTTGGTATGGTAAGACTATAATATTGGGGCCCAGATACCAAAGCTTGCCGGATTTGTTCAGAATAGTCTTCTAATTATGATTAAATATACAATTTTTAATTTTACACAGAAATAGATAGGAATTAATATTAAATTACTTAGTGGAAAAAGTTTAGGCTAAAGACTATATTCTGAGAAGAAAAGAAATATAAAAGGCTTCAATAAAAAATAAGTAAAAGTGATGTTTATAGGATTAAAAAAAAAGGTTGGTGTTTGTTTTCACCATTGGAATCATTGAGAAATGAGCAGCGTCCCTGTGTATACCCTGTGAGATGTGTAGTAGAAATGGATTTCAAACTAATGTCAAAAATTATAGAAAAAGACTACACTTTGGAAATAACTTGGAATTGACATGGTTGGGCTTTTTGGTATTTACTTTTTGGTCACTTTTTTTATCTGTCAACTAACAATTGATAAACTTCCTGGTCTTGGCAAATACAAGGAATTTCTCAAAATAAACCACCAACTTTCTAAAGACTGTGTGCCAAGCAGTGTGCTAGGTGCTAATAATCAAGTATTTAGGAGATAAAGATATTTGAATCTAATGCTCTTTTCCCTCAGGAACTAGATTACTGTGTTGGATGGAAAGGGACAGTGAATAGTGTTGAAAGTCATCAGGCTGTTCCCAGTATGTCCAGCGGGGCCAGTAGTCAAAGCACTAGTGTCAGCTGTTTTCCAGATGCCTCAGATGATGAGAGAGAGCTAGACATGATGGAGGGAAACCACCCAGTCACGCCTAGTAGTTCTGTCATCGATTTAAAACCTGTGAGTATTTGGATTTCAGTGAAAAAAATTTCAAATTTGGTAACTAATTTTCTTAGTCTGGTTAGTCTAAGAGTTTGGGTTTTTTTTTCCTTTGATGTTTCAGAAGTTTGGAACATAATTTTAGGCAACTTATTTTAAAGTGGCAAAAGGCTTTTAAATTCCCAGTTTAATGTCTGCATTTAGGGAACATGTTTTGGAATGCAAAAAGAATATTTTTTAAATCTTAAAAGAAAGAGAGAAAGAAATGCCATATAATGTATTATCTGAAGTTACATAGATGAAAATGAAGGTATTTAAAAATAGTAAGTATACAACACGATATTAATGATAATGGTTGCCTTTGGGAAGTGGAGAAAGGGTTAAGGTGGGTGACAATCAAAAGTGATTTTTGCATTTTCCATAATGTTTACATTTTTTAAGTAAAACAGTGTAACTGTAGAAAATTACACCTTCTTGGTTTAGGAAATACGGATGTTTGCTACACTTTCACGTGTAAGATTTTAAATTTTCTTGAAAACATTTGAAGGTCAGGTAACTCCTTTTTGCAATTGATGGAAATGCTTCCTTTTTAACTTCACTATTTTCAATATTACCAAAAAGTTACTGGGCACAATAGCTAAAAGATGGAACCAACCCAAGTGTTCATCAACACATGAATGGATGAACAAACCATAATATATACATATAATGGAATATTATTCAGCTGTGAAAAGAAATGGCATTCTAATGTATGCTACAATGTGAGTGAACCTTGAAAACATGCTAAGTGATATAAGCCAGACACAAAAGGGAAAATGTTATTAGAATTCCACTTATATGAAATATCTAAAATAGTCATATTCATAGAAAGTAGATGAGAGGTTGCTAAGGGGCAAGTGGAAAATGAAATAAATACTTTTATTCTTTTTATTTTGGTATCATTAATGTACAATTACATGAGCAACGTTATGGTTACTAGACTCCCCCTATTATCAAATCCCCACCACATACCCCATTACAGTCACTGTCCATCAGCATACTAAGATACTATAAACATTGTACATGTCTTTATGTGAACATGATGTATTAATTTCTATGACAAATACATAGGGTAATATTGCTGAGTCATAGGGCATATGTATGTTGGACTTCATAAGAAACTGTCAAGCAGCTTTCCAAAATGGTTGTACTGTTTCACATCCCCATTAACAATGTATAAGAGTTGCAATTGGTTCACATATTCTCCAGCATTTGGTTTGTCAGTCTTTTTTATTTTAGCCGTTCCAGTGGGAATGAAATGGAATCTCATGATAGTTGTTTTTGCAATTCCCTATGACTGACAATGGCACCAGAATCACCTTTTCATGTGTTTATTGTCCATTTGTGTATCTCTTCAGTGAAGTGTTTTCTTAAGTCTTTTGTCTGTTTTCTTATTCCGGTGTTCATCTTTTAATACTGATTAGTAGGAGTTGTTATATACTCTGGGTACAAGTATTATATCTCAGATATGTCTTGCAAATATTTTTTCTCCATCTGTAATAAATTAAAACTTTTTAGTTTTAAAATCCAATTTAAACAACCCATTAAAAATGAGTAAAGGCCATAAAAAAGCTTCCTCTAAAATCGGGAATAAGACAAGGATGCCTACTCACAACACTTTTATTCAACAGAGTGTTGGAAGTCCTAGCTACATTAATCAGGCAAGAAAAAGAAATAAAAGGCATCCACACTGGTAAGGAAGAAGTGAAACAAAACTGTCACTGTTTGGAGATGACCCGATAGTACATAGAGAAAGCCCTAAAGACTCTACCAAAATATTATTAGGATTAATATATCAACTGTACCTCAATTTTTTTAAATGTGTTAATGACCTGAATAGACATTTATCCAAAGAATATATACAAATGGCCAAGAAGCACATGAAAAGATGCTCAATATAAGTAGTTATTAGGGAAACACAAATCAAAACCACAATGAGGTACCACCTTACAGCCACTAGGATGGCTAACTATTTTGTTTTTTTGTTAAGGTATCATTGATACACAATCTTATGAAGGTTTCACATGAGCAACATTGGTTACTACATTCATGCATATTATTGAGTCCCCTGCTAACACCAATTGAAGTCATTGTCCATCAGCGTAGTAAGATGCTATAGAGTCACTGCTTGTCTTCTCCGTGCTATTACTGCCTTCCCGTCTCCCCCTTCTACACTATGTGTGTTAATCATAATGCCCCTTAATCCTCTTCTCCCTCCCTCCCCACCCACCCTTCCCACCCCCTTCCTTTGGTGACTGCTAGTCCCTTCTTGGACTCTGTGAGTCTGCTGCTGTTTTGTTAGATGGCTAGCTATGAAAAGAGAAGAGCAAAAACAAAAATGGAAAATAACAATTAGGGAGCACATGGAGAAATTGGAACTCCTGCTCTGTATTTCTGGTAGGAATGTAAAATGTGAGCTGCTGTGGAAAACACTTGACGATTTCTCAAAAAGTTAAACATAGCATTTCCCCATGACCCAGAAATTCTACTCCTAGATATACACCCAAAACAATTGAAAGCAGGTACTTAAGCAAATGCATATACACAAATGTTCATAACAGCAGTATTCACAATAGCCAAAATGTGGAAATAACCCAGAGGTCCAGCAACAAATAAATGGATAAACAAATTAGGGTATGTGCATACCGTGGAATATTAATCACCTATAAAAAGGAATGTAGTACTAATACATGCTATACAATATGGATGAACCTTAGAAACATGCTAGGTGAAAGAAGCCAGATACAACAGGTCACATAGTATATGAAACATCTAAAATAGATCAATCCGTAGACAAAAGATAGATTGGTGGTGACGAGAAGGGGAGAATGGGGAGCACGTGCTTAACACATACAGGGTTTTCTGTTTCCTCCTGAGGTGTTAAATATGCTTTGTAACTAGACACGGGCAGTCATTGCAGAACATCATGAATATACTAAATGCTACTGAATTCCTCACATTAAATGATTAATCATACATTGTGTGAATTTTGCCTCTATTTAAGAATCCAGTTTGTACATTTTTTTCTTTATACTAAGGGCAGTGGTTGCAGAACATCATGAATATACAAAATGCTACTCAGTTGTTCACTTTACATGATTAATCTTACATTATGAATTTTGTCTCTGTTTGAGAATGCAGTTGGTACATTTTTTCATTATAATCAGTGTTTTTTGTGTCCTTTCCAAGAAATATTTGCTGCCCCAAGATCATGACAATATTCTGTGTTTTCTTCTGCTGTATGATTCTGGATTTTAGGTTTAGGTCAAGTCATTCTTTTCAAATCAATTTCTGTATATAGAATGATTGAGCATTGATTCACTTTGAATACAGAGAACCAGTTGTTACAGCAGGGTTTGTTAAAAACACTTTCCTTTCCTCTTTGAATTAACTTGACTTTTTGGTAGCACATCAATTGACTGAATATATGTGGGTCAGTTTCCAGATTTTACTGTGTACCTTTGCTCTATTCAGTCTGTCCTTATACCAGTACCAGTGTTTTGATTACTGAAGTTTACGTCTTCCAACTTTTTATTCCCCCTCAAAATTTTGGCTATTCTAGGTCTTTTACATTCCCATTTAAATTTTAGAACCAGCTAGTTTGTCTGCTTCTTCAGATGAAATTTTATTAGAAGCTGTTGACTGGGTTCTCCTACATGAATTACCTGCTTAGTTGATAGTGGACTGGTCCAAGATGGTTTTGAAAGAAAAAGGTTTTGCTTTATTTCACTCTTTCCTCTCCATTGCTGTAGGTTACAAGGCAAATACAAGAACAGGAGCCTAGAGAACAAATGTTTTGTTACATCGAAATGAGGCGGCAACATCGAAGAAAGCTGGTGACTCTGGAAAACAAGCTAAAGGCTGAGATGGATGAACATCGTTTCAGATTAGAAAAAGATTTTGAAACTCAGTGTAACAACTTTGCGGCAGAAATGGCGAAACTTATCAAGAAACATCAGGCTGCTCTGGAAAAAGAGGTAGCTGATCAGTATTACTAATGTATTTATTCTAACTTGTGACTATTTCAAATTAACCAAGATGGCATTTTGCTATTAGGGTGTCTGTTCCCCAGAACCAAGCAAATCAGTTGAGGAAAGGGAGAAATATTTATATAATAGGTAAAATTTCCAGTGCTGAGTCTGGGAACCTGTAGATATGGGATTGATGACTTGATAGTTTTATCGTGTAACAGTGGTTAAGTCAGGTAGATCAGATTGAAGATGATGACGTGACAGGTGACAGGCCTCCTCCCAAAACCACATATAATACAAAAATATATTTAATACAACTAACCCTAAAAGATCAACAGGAAAAAAGGCTGCCCCAGACTGCTTACACCTGGAGAAAAAACAAACCTCTAAAAGGTAACATATGAAAGCCGTGATCTGGAGGGACCCACACTCTTCCCCCACCCCAACTCACTGGCAGAAGGAAGAGAAATGGAGTGGGGATGGGTGGAGGCCTGGGACGGCTGAACACCCAGCCCTGGAGAGCTGCAGTGCTGTGGGAGCACAAACCCACATTGCATGGTGCTCTGGCAGTTAGTGGGGTTGGAAAGCTAAGACAGGAGGAACACTTGGAGAGACTGAGATTCCAGCTGCTTGTGGAAAATGGGGATCCACATCTGGCTGCTCTGGGACAAAAGAAAGGCAGGCAGTATGAGAGACTTCCTAACAGTGAGAGGACTACTAAAGGGGCAAGGATTACATAGGGCTAGCTGCTCAGGAAAAAGGACAGGTAGACAAAATTGTCCAGGTACACTCTGCCCAGCAGATTGGGAACTTTTCAGAAACCTCAGGCGCTACATCCCCCAGGCTGGCTACCCAGCTCCGAGGCCTTCCACCATGATACGCAGCCTGCTGCACCTTCCAGACAGCTGGCACTGGCTTGCAAACCAGCTGCCCCTGCCCTGGTGTCAGTCCAGCCAGAGGGAAGCCCTGCCTACAGCAGCTACAAATGCAAAGCATACAGGGTTACACCTGTGTGTTCGGCCCACTGGTCTGGCTGTGGAGAGAGGCACAGTAGCCAGGAAGCAGGAAACAGCTCTTCCCAACCCCCAGTGACCAGCACCACTCCCCTGCGACCCCCGACTTCCCTCCATGGGCTAAGCAGCTCCAGAGAGTAGACCTTCTGAGTAATAGAGGGTGCCACATATAGATAAGGAACATCAAAGGGATGAAACGCTTTAGAACAGATGGACCTAACAGATATCTACAGAATAGTCCACCAAAAAGCCACAGGATACACATTCTTCTCAGGTTCAACCCCTGATCCCAAAAATGCCAGAAAAAGAATCAAGTGAAAATGAACTCATCAACCTTCCTGAAAGACATTTTAAAAAGAAGTCATAAACATGCTCATAGAGGTACAGAAAAATATTCAAGAACTCAGGAACGAATTCAAGGCAGAGATCCATTCATTATGGAATACAATAGGGGGATTTAAAAGCAGATTAGATATGATAGAGGAGACAATAAATGAAAAAGACAGTAGAGAAGAGGAATACAACGAAGCTGAGGCACAGAAAAAAGGATCTTTAGGAATGAAAGAATATTGAGAGAACTGTGTGACCAATCCAAATGGAACAATATTTGTACTATAGGGGTACCAGAAGAAGAAGAGAGAGTAAAAGGGAAAGTGTCTTTGAGGAGGTAATTGCGGAAAACTTCCCCAGTCTGGGGAAGGAGATAGTCTCTCAGGCCATGGAGGTGCACAGATCTCCCAACACAGGGGACCGAAGGAAGACAACACCAAAACATATAATAATTAAATGGCAAAGATCAAGGATAAGGACAGAGTATTAAAAGAAGGCACAGAGAGTAAAAAGATCATATACAAAGGAAAACAAATCAGGCTATCATCAGACTATGCAGCTGAAACCTTACAGGCCAGAAGGGAGTGGCATGATATATTTAATGCAATGAAGCAGAAGCAAGAATACTCTACCTGGAAAGATTATCATTTAAAGTTAAAGGAGGGATTCAACAATTTCCAGAAAAGCAAAAGCTGAGAGAATTTACCTCCCACAAACTGTCTCTACAGTGTATTTTGGAGGGACTGCTATAGGTGGAAGTGTACCTAAGGCTAAACAGCTGTCACCAGAGGTCATGAAAGCACAGTAAAGAAAGGAGAAAAATTAATTACTAAGCAAATGCAGAATTAAATCAACTACCACAAAGTAGGTGAAGGGTAGACAAAGAGTACAGAATATGATACCTAATATATAAAGAATGGAGGAGGAAGAAAAAAGAGGAAAAAAAAAAACCTTTGGATTGTGTTTGTAATAGCATAGTAAGTGAGTTTAGTTAGACTCTTAGATAGTAAGGAAGTTACCCTTGAACCTTTGGTAACCACAAATCTAAAGCCTGCAAAGGCAATAAGTACATAATTATCGATAATCACTATAAATGTAAATGGTCTGAATGCACCAATCAAAAGACATAGAGTCACTGAATGGATAACAGAAGAAGAACCGTCTATATGCTGCCTACAAGAGACTCACTTCAAACCCAAAGACATACACAGACTGAAAGTAAAGGGATGGGAAATGATATTTCATGCATCTAATAGGGAGAAAAAAGCAGGAGTTGCAGTACTTGTGTCAGACAAAATAGACTTCAAAACACAGAAAGTAAGAGACAAAGAACGACATTACAGAATGATAAAGGGGTCAGTCCAACAAGAGGATATATAACCATTATAAATATCTATGCACCCAACACAGGATTACCTACTTGTGTGAAACAAATACTAACAGAATTAAAAGGGGAAATAGAATGCAATGCATTCATTTTAGGAGACTTCAACACACCACTCACTCCAAAGGACAAATCAAGTAACATGACAGAGGCACTGAACAACACTTTAGAACAGATGGACCTAACTGATATCTACAGAATGCTCCACCAAAAAGCCACAGTATACACATTCTTCTCAGGTGCACATGGAACATTTTCCAGAATAGATCATGTACTAGGCCACAAAAAGGAGTCTCAGTAAATTCAAAAATAATTGAAATTGTACCAACCAGCTTCTCAGACCACAAAGGTATGAACCTAGAAATAAATTACTCAAAGAAAGTGAAAAAGCCCACAAACACATGGAGGCTTAACAACATGCTCCTAAATAATCAGTGGATCAATGACCAAATAAAAACAGATCAAGCAATATATGGAGGCAAATGACAACACTAATTCAACACCACAAAAATCTGTGGGATGCAGCAAAGGCCGTGCTAAGAAGGAAGTTTATTGCAA
This sequence comes from Manis pentadactyla, assembly GCF_030020395.1. Lineage (NCBI taxonomy): Eukaryota > Metazoa > Chordata > Mammalia > Pholidota > Manidae > Manis > Manis pentadactyla. The sequence goes on from NC_080022.1 coordinate 145,923,602, forward strand.
TAGGGCCTTCCTGAGGAAAGAAGAAAAATTCCATATGAACAGTCTAAACTCACAATTAAAAAACCTAGACAAAGAAGAACAAATGAGGCCCAAGTCAGTAGAAGGAGAGACATAATAAAGATTACAGCTCGCTTAAATAAATTGAGAAGATTAAAACAATAGAATCAATGAAAGCAGGAGCTGGTTTTTTGAGAAAATAAGCAAAATAGATAAACCCCTAGCCAGACTTATCAAGAAAAAATAGAGAGTAAACATAAAGAGTATCAGAAATGAAAAGGAAAATCACTACAGACACCACAGAAATACAAAGAATTAGAAGAGAATATATGAAAAATTGTATGCTAAAAAACTGGATAACCTAGAAGAAATGGACAACATTCAAGAAAAGTACAACCTTCCATGGCTGACCCAGAAAGAAACAGAAAATCTGAACAGACCAATTACCTGCAGCAAAACTGAATTGGTAATCAAAAAACTACCTAAGAGTAAAACTCGTGCACCAGATGGCTTCACTGCTGAATTTTATCGAACATTTAGTGAAGACCTAATACCCATCCTCCTTAAAGTTTTCCAAAGAGTAGAAGAGGAGGGAATACTTCCACCTCATTCTATGAAGCCAGCATCACTCTAATACCAAAACTAGGCAAATACCCCACAAAAAAGAAAATTAGAGACCAATACCCCTGTGAACCTAGGTGCAAAAATACTCAACAAAATCAAATTAAAAAATATACCAACCACATCGTCTATCATGATCAAATATGATTTATTCCACGGATGCAAGGATGGTACAACATTCAGACATCCATCAGCGTCATCCACCACATTGACAAAAACAAAGACAAAAACCACATGACCATCTCCATAGAAGCTGAAAAAGCATTCAACAACATTCAGCATCCATTCATGGTAAAAAATCTCAACAAAATGAGTATAGAGGGCAAGTAACTCAACATAATAAAGGCCATATATGACAAACCCACAGCCAACATCATACTTAACGGTGGGAAGCTGAAAGCTTTTCCTCTAAGATCAGAAAGAAGACAAGGATGCCCACTCTCCCCACTTTTATTCAACATAGTACTGGAGGTCCTAGCCATGGCAATCAGACAACACAAAGAAATAAAAGTTATCCAGATTGGAAAAGAAGAAGTTAAACTGTCACTGTTTGAGATTACATGATATCATACATAAAAATCCCTGAAGAATCCACCCCTACCCTACTAGAACTAATAACTGAATTCAGCAAAGTGGGAGGATACAAAGCTAATACAGAGAAATCTGTTGCATTCCTATACACTAATGATTAACTAGCAGAAAGAGAAATCAGGAAAACAATTCCATTCACAATTGCATCAATAAGAATAAAATACCTAGGGATAAAAACAAATGAAGAAAGTGAAAGACCTATACCCTGAAAACTACAAGACAGTCGAGAGAAAGAAGATACCAATAAACATGGAAAGGAAGATTTAATACTGTCAAAATGGCCATCCTGCCTGAAGCAATCTACTAATTCAATGCAGTGCCTAGCAAAATGCCAACAGCATTCTTCAATGAACTAGATCACATAGTTCTAAAATTCATATGGTACCACGGAAGACCCCAAATAGCCAAAGGAATCATGAGAAGGAAGAATAAAGCAGGTGGGGGATTATGCTCCCTGACTTCAAGCTCTACTGCAAAGACAATTTGGTACTGGCACGAGAACAGACCCACAGACCAGTGGAACACACTAGGGATCCCAGATAAAAACCCAAGCACATATGGTCAGTAAATATATGATAAAGGAGCCATGGACATACAGTGGGGAAACAACAGTGTCTTCAACAACTGGTGTTGGCAAAACTGGACAGCTACATGCAAGAGAATGAAACTGGATTATTGTCTTACCCCATACATGAAAGTAAACTCAAAATGGATCAAAGACATGAATGTAAGTCATGAAACCATAAAACTCTTAGAAGACAACATATGCAAAAATCTCCTGAACATAAACATGAGCAGCTTTTTCCTGAACAATCTCCTTGGGCAAGGGAAACAAAAGCAAAAATGAACAAATGGGACTACATCAAGGTTCTGTATAGCAAAGGACACCATCAGCAGAACAAAAAGGCATCCGACAGTATGGGAGAATATATTTGTAAATGACATATTTGACAAATGATTAACATCCAAAATATGTAAAGAGCTTACATGCCTCAACACCCAAAAAGCAAATAACCTGATTAAAAAATGGGCACAGGATATGAACAGACACTTCTCCAAAGAAGAAATCCAGATGGGCAACAGGCACTTGGAAAGATGCTCCACATCACTAATTTTAAAAGCACAATGAGCTATCACCTCACACCAGTTAGTATGACCAACATAGAAAAAACTATGAGCAATTATGGTGGCTAGGATGTGGAGAAAGGGGATTCCTCCTACACTGCTGGTGGGAATGTAAACTGGTTCAAGCATTGTGGATAGCAATATGGAGGTTCCTCCAAAAACTGAAAATAGAAATTCCATTTAGTCTGGGAATTCCACTCCTAGGAATTTACCCAGAGAAAACAAGCTGTCAGATTCAAAAAGACATATGCACCCCTATGTTTATTGTAGCACTATTTACAATAGCCATGATATGGAAGCAACCTAAGTGTCCACTAGTAGATGGATGGATAGAGAAGAAGTGGTACATATACACAACAGAATATTTTTCAGCCATACAAAGAAAACAAATCCTACCGTTTGCAACAACATGGATGGAGCTAGAGGGTATTATGCTCAGTGAAATAAGTCAGGGAGAGAAAGACAAATACCAAATGATTTCCCTCATTTGTGGAGTATAACAATGAAGCAAAACTGAAGGAACAAAACAGCAGCAGACTCACAAACTCTGAGAAGCGACTAGCGGTTATCAAAGGAGAGGGGTGTGAGAGGGTGGTTGGGGAGGGAGCGAGAAGGGGATTGAGGCTATTATGATTAGCACACATGGTGTGGGGGGGATCATGGGGAAGACAGTGTAGCACAGAAAAGGCATGTAGTGACTGTGGCATCTTACAACACTGATGGACAGTGACTGCAGTGGGGTTTTGAGCAGGGACTTGATATGGGTGAATGTAGTAACCACATTGGTTTTCGTGTGAAACCTTCATAAGAGTGTATATCAATGATAACTTACTAAAAAAAAGTCATTAAGTATTCTGCTCTAGGCCTTGGACACTTTGGTTATATGAGGAGTTTGATAAATCAGTATTTAATTTCGGTTTCAGAAATCATTCATCATTCTCTGTATACTTTTTGGACTTAAATTTATAGTAGCATTTTTATATCAGAAGAATTGAAGAGTACTATAATATACAGAGAATGTTGAAGTAAGAGGGATTAAGAGGGTTTCAGATCCAGATTTAGCCCATTTGTTTACTGCAAATAAGTATCATTCGACTATATGATAAAGTTGCATTTTTTTAGGAGTTATGTGAAAACTTGTCTTCTAATTTCCTTGCTTTCCCATTTGTTTCAATTTATTTTGATCATCACAGTTGTCAAGTAAAATGTAAACTTCTCAATAAACTTACACTATATCTTCAAATATGTCTGGCTAGTCCACCCTGAGGCATTTATAGCTACCCTGCTCACCCTTCCCTGCAAAAAAAGAAGAATCACTCTCTCACAGTAATAGAGAATTTAGCAAAATAATTTCTGGTGTAAATGAATATTTGATTTTGAAATAATTTGGTGAGAGAATGTAAAAATATTTAGAATCGTGTTTGGTGTTTACTTTCTTGAATAATTTGTAAAGTGGTAGATACTAACATGTTTAGGAAAGCAATTCATGAAACATGATGTGCAATATGATTTTAGATTCATTTTATATATTTATATCTATGTCTATATATGCCTAGAAAAAATTAGGAAGGATCCGCACCAAAATGTTAATATTGGTTGTCTCTGGCTGGTAAAATCATACAAGATTTTTCTTCTTTGTGTGTTTCTGTATTTCCTAAATGTTCTGCAATGAATATGTATACTTCACCCTTGAATAACATAGGTTTGGACTGCACGGGCTCATTTATACACGTATTGCTTTTCAATAAACATCTTGGAAAATGTTTTGAGAGATGGTTTGAAAGATCATTTTCTTTTTTCTAGCTTTCTTTATTGTAAGAATGCAGTATATAATTTATACAACACACAGAATATGTGTGAATATCTGTTCCTGTTGTTAGTAAGGTTTCCAGTCAGCAGCATGCTGTGTTAAGTTTTTGGGGAGTGAAAAGTTATATGAGGATTTTTTTACTGTGTTGGGAGTCAACACCCCTAATCTCCACATTGTTTATGGGTCAACTATTGCATATATCATCAGAAATAAGATAATATTATACTGGGATTTAATATTTAACATTTTCATATTACTTAAAATACAAATTAAAAGTCAGGGATTAATTTGAAGATGAATGTATTACATTATTTAATATACAAGTCAAGCTAGAAAAAAGGTCATAAGTTAATTACATTTGTTTTGCTTTATTGGAGGGGTGTCAGGCAGCATACTCCAGTATGGGGGAAAGAAGGTGAAAACACTGACCCTGTAAAAGATCAGCATTTTAAAGATGAGTTCCATTTTATTGGTTCTCTGAAATTCAAATAAGGATGCTGAGTAATACTTAATAATTTACTGGATATTCTTGCTTTGGTAATGATTATACTGATGTTATATTCTTAGGTGGGAGGAAGTATCCTTGCTAATGTGTATTAAACGGCTGCTTTGAACTTATCTGCTGAGCTAATTTGATCCATTAAAAAATTTTGCTATAGGCTGAAGTGATGCCCAAAGAGGAGGAAAAATTTAAGCAACATCTACAGGCCCAGCAGAAGAAAGAACTGAACAGCTTTCTGAAGTCCCAGAAGAGAGAATATAAACTTCAGAAGGAACAGCTTAAGAAGGTATTTACTTTATAGAACTTTTCAAGCCACTTACCCGCTTACTGATTATATTCAATAGTGATCTACTCATAGAACCATTAGCATAAATTTTTCTTTTGTTTGTGGCCACTAGCTATATATCAGTTTAAGTGAGGACATTGATTATAACCTATTCTCAATGGCTGATATCCTCAGTTGAGTGGGATCTAGAAAGAGTGATCTCTTGAACATTTAAATTATTTTATGAAGCTATTATTTATAATAGCTTTCCTAAGCACTTACTGAGTAACTGAGTCACTAGAAATAAAAATACTTTAGCTGTGAAAAAGAGCCATACATTTCTTCCTTTAAAAGTAAATCATACCTTCTTACTTTGGGCTCAGATTACAATAATTTGTTCTTATTCTGATTTTAACACAGAATAAGGATAAGAGGCATTTCTGCTCATCCCATTTTCTTTAATAGGAAAGCATGCTAATCATGTCTTTGTGGTTACATGATTTCATGTGTATTTGCCCTTTATGTGCTGCTTTCTTGAACTTCTTTTTATCGCAGATGTACTTTAACTTTGAGGAAAGCCATGGTTGTTCCAAGGCAATTTCTGAAAGGGGATTATTATTCAGGATAGTGGTCAGGACATGAAAATGATATGTGTCAGCTATTGCATATTTATTATATTGCAGAGAATATAAATCAACCATCTTTCCCAGGTCTAAGGTGATTTTTCAGAGAATATTAACCTTATGGTTCTTTACCTGTTATTCAAGAAAGAAACCAATTCTTTATTAGTTTTGTTGATAAGATACTCAAACACATAAATATAAAAAAATCATATAAAGTTGTAGTTCTCAACTTAAAGATGTCAATGAGAAGACAGAGATAATACAGGCATACACACAAAGAATCATTTGGCTATGTTTTTCAAAATCTCTTGCCAAGGAAATTCCCCACCCACCAAGACTTCTCCAGTTACACCCCCTCTTACAAACTGATGGGCTGAAATTTTTAGCCCATGTAATAAATTATTAGCACACAGATAAATTAATCTTGATAATATAACCATAATATCTTTGGTACAGTGCTTTTGTGTGTGTAGGAATTTGACCTATAATTAGATATTCAAGTCTTATTAAGGACATATTGGTGGCACAAAGCCTTGCTATATATATCCTGCCAAGTGAGGTTCATTGATAAGATTTTTCTGACTCGAAAGAGTATAACCTGGTATGTATTCCCATTACTGTAATCTAAAAGCTAAACTCAGTACTAGAACATGGAATTTGAAAAGATGGTAAATAGGATTCCCAACTGTAAATAAATACCAACAAAATGCAGTTCTATAGTTGTTTCTTAGTGAAATGAGCTTTTCGTTTTATAAATGAATGTGTTGATTTAGATAATCCTTCAAGCATATAATTCATAGTCTAACTAATAAGTTCATTTTCTTTTAGAGGGTAGTTTTGTGTATTTGTGTGTGTGTGTGTTCATTTAGAATGATTATTATCGGTATAGAGGAAGGGACATACTAGAGTCTTGGTGGGTGGGGAGTTTCCTTGGCAAAAGATTTTGAAAAACAGCCAAGTGAGCTTTGTGTACATGCCTGTATTATCCCTGTCTTATCACTGACATCTGTAAGTTGAGAACTACAAGCTTATGAGCTTTTTATTTTTATGTGTTTGAATATCTTATTAATGAAAGTAATGAATAATTGGTTTCTTTCTTGAATAACAGATGAAGAACCATAAGGTTAATAGTCTCTGAAAAGTCATCTTAGACCTAGGAAAGATGGCTGATTTATATTCTCTACAAGGTTGATGCATTTTAGGTTGAAATATACTAGTATTAATTAGCATCCTCGGGTTTGTATCATTGAATGTATTGTCAACATTCTCATCTTGTCCAGTATAAATAAATTTTTTTTAGGTAGTTTGTGAGATGATATTTAAAATGCTGTAGAAAAACATTGGTCTTGCCTTGTACCGTGGTTATAGTGCTGAATATTAAATCCATTCTAAAAGGTCTCTATTTTCCTATAGTTTTCTTGATTTTCCATTTAATTTCCAAAGTCTTTTATACTGAACCCATCCTTAACTTTGCCAAAAACTTAGCATTTCTATTGTTGAAAATCAAGAAGTGAGACATAACTATATTTTAACCTTGATTTTAATTCGTGTGTGATTTTTACTTGAAAGCACTGCCTTCTTCCCCTTTTGGGGAGGGATTTAAAGAAAGATGCTTTACTTCATTCACCAATCATTGTGTGCTTTCAAAGCTACGAGCCATCATAAATATGGCTGTGCAAAGCTAAAAAGTATGCATGTTTTCTAGTGTATGTTTTCTCTTTTCTTGTCCTACTTCATGGATAACTCAAGAAATGGAAAAATACTACCTACCTCCTTAAGGTCATCGCCCTGCCTGCCCTTGAGAGAGGGCACAAATTAAGTACTTTTACTGAAGATTACCAGCTGCCAAATAATATATTCATGTAGTTAATTTTTATGTATTTTGAACTCAGTTGTTTTTGATCTTGCCAGGCGCTGAATGAAAGCCGGAGCGCCCCAAGGAAAGAAAAACAGGAATGGCTGTCAAAGCAGATAGAGAACATCCAGCATCTCCGAGCCGCGGAAAAGACTGATCTTCTTCAACATCAGAGACAGTGCCTAGGGCTGCAATGCCGTCGCTTCCAAAGAAAGATATTCCTTGGGCGCTGTAACTTGGAGCAGGACCTCGTCATGGAGGTTTGTTTAACTGGTGTGAAATCAGAATCTTCCTGAAAAGATGTCAGTCACATCCCACCCTCAAGGCCTGAGAGCGCTTCTGCTTCCCTTTGCCTAAGTCCTTCTTCCCTGGAAACCCAACCCACACGGTTCACCTTCTCCCTCACTTCATATCTCCCCAATTCTGATCACCAAATCCTTCTCCTTCTTTAAATATTCTTGCACTCCTCCCTCTCTCTCTCTCTCTCTCTCTCTCTCTCTCACACACACACACACACACACACACACACACACACACACACATATGCACACTTTTTTCGGGGGATCTCTCTCTCCCCAAGGAGAATGGAAATTATATGAATTCCCAGGTTCTGTTCCGGGCTTTTATATCCAGTGGATAGATATCTCCAGGCCTTATACCTAGTGGCTGGCCCATAACAGGTATTCAATAAATATGTATTAAGTAAATATTTAATAAATATCAAATCCATGAGTGAAAGAAGTATTAATTTTTAAATGTGAGAAAATTAATTGGATAATTTATGTCTTTTCATCCAAAATGGGTGCCATGAAGATATATACTACCATTTAACATATTTTTATAATCATGAAATTATTCATTGGGCATATGTAGAAACTTATGCCAATGAAAACAATGGTTCTCATTATCAGGTATACCTATGAGCAAAGATCAATTTCTTTCCAAGAATGGCTTAAACTTCAAATATAAGTTAATTATTCAAATTCACTAATTAAAGAAATTCAAATTAAAACAATTGAATCAATTCGATAAGATCAGTCTACAAAATTGGTAAGTCCTAGTAGTGGCACGGGAAAGTGGGCAACGTTGGGAAGAGTATAAATTGCTACTGCCATTTTGGAGCATAATTCAGCAGCTTTTACAATTTAATTTGCATGTATCTTCTATCCATCAAATCCACTTCTCAAATTCTATCCTAAAGAAATAATAACATAATCATGTGGTGTATCATGTGTAGATGTTTATTGAAAATTTGTCATAAAGCAAAAAATGGAACAACTACGGCATCACAAAGCAGAGGCTTACTATAAAACTTAAAAGAAAGATCTGTATGTCCTGATCTGATCTGGATATTTGTCCATTATATTTTTCGGTAAAGAAAGCATATTATATACCTATAATATATTTTTTTATTCAATTTTAAAACTATATGTTTTCATGCAATAGTTGTGTCATGACAGCATGGGGAAGGTTGGGAAACATATGCACCAAATGTTGGCCCCTGGAGAAGGGGCAGCAGAGGCGAAAGGGCCAAGTCTGGCTTCCTTCGACAGAGAAAAAGAGAGAGTGTGTGTGAGTGTATGTGTGTGTGTTGTATATTTGATCTTTTTAAACTGAAAAAATTGTTGTAACATTTACTGATCATGAGGTAGGTATTCTGAGAGCTTTCCACTTATGAATTCATTTCAGCCTCATGTTAATTTTATGAAACAGCTATGTTATGGTCTCCATTTGAGAAGTGATGAAATTGAAGCACAGAGAGTTTAAGTAATTAACCCAAGGACTCACTGCTAGTTGGAAGCAGAGCCAGGGTTTAGAAAGCAGGCAGTCTAGCCCTAGAGTCTTGTGTTCTTTTTTGTTTGTTTGTTTGTTAATATTTTGTTAAGGTATGATTTATATACACTCTTATGAAGGTTTCACGTGAAAAAACAATGTGGTTACTACATTTACCCATATTGTCAAGTCCCCACCCATACCCCAATGCAGTCACTGTCCATCAGGGCAGCAAGTTGCCACAGATCCACTATGTCCCTTCTCTGTGAAACACTGTTCTCCCCGTGATCCCCCACACCATGTGTACTAAACATAATACCCCTCAGTCCCCTTCTCCCTCCCACACCCCTCCCCTTTGGTAACCACCAGTTCATTCTTGGAGTCCGAGTCTGCTGCCATTTTGTTCCTTCAGATTTGCTTCATTGTTATTAGAGTCTTGTGTTCTTAACCACTACACTATACTGGGTATACTGCATGTAATAGAATTGAATGTATACACTGAAGAAATTCAAAGGATGACTTAGAAGTCCTCTTCAAATACAAAATTAGGAAACATAAATGAAAGAGAGTGGAAAGGACATTAAGTCTCTTGGGACAGATTTGATATATCTTAAGCTTATTGCTAAAAATAGTATAAATAGCTAATGAACAGATAAGGAAATTATGCTACCAATTGCCCATTTTCTACAGTTACAGTAATAAAACCCTAATATTTACTGTGCAGCCATTATTAAATCAGAGGATTACATCTATATCCTGGTTATTCTGCTTCTTAGGATTTTTTTCGCCTGGCACTGTACATCAGTAAATTATGCCTTTGTCTTTTGTTATGAATTAGGAGTTAAATAAGAGGCAGACTCAAATGGACTTGGAGCATGCAACGCTACTGCGACATCACGAATCCATGCAAGAACTGGAGTTCCGCCAGCTCAACACAAGGCAGAAGATGCGCTCTGAGCTGATCAGACTGCAGCATCAAGCCGAGCTCACTAACCAGCTGGAGCATAATAAACGGAGAGAACAAGGACTAAGGCGAAAGCATGCCATGGAGGTTCAACAACAGTCTAAGAGTCTAAAGGTACCTTTAGCCTAAGCTTCTTGACAAAGGAGAACAGATAAAAGGCATCATGTAAACACTAAAAGTCTAAGCCAGATGTCTGCCATAAAGAAATTGAATAAGCTTTTTTTCTTTTCATTTTAAGCATGCTTGGTTAGTTTTGATGTAGAGGGTCTGTAGCTACAGATTTCTGCTTATGTATTTCTCAGCAGAGTACCAAAAAATGGCCAGAACATTTTCACTGCAGAAAGTGCCATAAATGAGATTCAAAATTCTTATTTTAACTGTACCCAGATGTCCAATGTTGATACTACAAATATATATCAACATACTAACCTGTTGGCTTCTCTCTGTTGTTCCAAGTTCTATAGTTTTGGGATCTTATTTCCTCTGAATGTGATTTGTATCCAAAAGAGGCAGTAAGTTCTTGATTAGTACAGAAACCAGTGAATGAAAAATGCCTTTTTACTCCCTCTCCCTTCATTGTCTATACTCATCCTAAGAAGAATAGTGGAATTATCACATTGTTACTCCCATTCTTTCTGTGCTTGGTAGCATAGGTAAGACCAGGGCATGTGTAGTTGGAGTGTATTTTTTTAATTAGCACATCAGAGTGAAGCAAGCTATTATTATATGCCCTCTTGTAGACAAATAAGGAAAGACAAGTGTTGGTGATATATAATATCTAAGGACTTTAAATTTTGTATTTGCTTTGCACAGACGAATTTATTCATAGGATACAAAATTCAAAAGATGCCGAAGTGTATTTATTATAAAGTTAAAGGTTTCCCTCTCCTTGTCCTTTAAGCCACCTGGTCCAGGCCCCTCTACCAGAATTAACCAGAGTTAACAATTCCAAGGAATTTTCAAATTTTATAACTTGTAATAAATATGTGAAGTTTAATCACATGCATCTTAATAAACAAAAAACTGAAACAACCCACTATATATGTTGTCATCCATAGTAGTACGTCAATTAATCTGTACAAGTCTGCACATTTTAAACTTTTATTTACATCCAATAAGGCCCAGATCCCACAGTATCTTCTTTACCCCCTTTTTCAAACTCTTTGACAATTTAATTATAGAACTATCATGTAACAACACTTACCTGAATAACTGTCCTGAAGTGAAGTGAACTTCACTCACAGAAGTAATCTGTGTCAAAACCAGAAGCAAAATCAGAGGTATCTCTGATTCCTATTCAGCTCCATTCATACAGGTTGTCCTGAACAAAATACAGAAGCAAAGCTAAGATTCACCCTTTCCTTGTGAATCTAAGTAAAATGTTACTTTGCTGTATCTTCAAAACAGCTAATGAACATCGCTTCCAGAGTGGCTCATATGTTGACTACCCACATAACCATAATTAGTTAATGCTTATGAAAATTAGAATTCTTAATGATTGTCCAGATTTATTTTGTCTTTGTAGTAGCTACACAGTACAGTTTCCCACCAAAAGATATTTAAAGCATGTCTATAAAATTAATTACAATTTTAAAGTGAGCAGCACCCAGAAGTAAACCACACTGAAAGCTTCCTGGTTTTCTTTGGTCAGACCACAAATCTGATACGACTTCATTTCTCTGGGGCTTGGCATAGGTTAGTTGTTTGCTGTTTAACCCTTCCTTTTTTTCCCTGTTGTTACAGCCTTCTCAGTTTGAAAGCTTGTACAACACTAGTCTTATTCTCACAGATACTATTAAAAAATCAAGGGGAAAAATAATGTTTCACAATCATAGTCAGACCTTGGATAGAAAGCTTCCTTCTCGTGATACTTAAGCTCAAGATTTTCCATTAAAGAAATTCTTCTGTTACTTTAGTGGGAAAGAAAATCACCATGTTCCTCTTAGTTGTATATATCTACCTACTTGCACAATTTGAACAAAACAGACTCTTTTTCTTTAAATTAAGGTATCATTGATAAACAATCTTATGAAGGTTTCACAAGAGCACATTGTGGTTTCAACATTCACTCATACTATCAATTCACTCATACTATCACCCTCCAACCCCACTGCAGTCACTGTCCATCAGCGTAGGAAGACACTACAGAGTCATTACTTGTCTTCTCCGTGCTGTACTGCCTTCCCCATGACCCACCTATATTGTGAGTGCTAATTATAGTGCCCTTTAATCCCCTTCTCCCTCCCTCCCCACCCACGATCCCCAATCCCTTCCCTTTGGTAACCCTAGTCCCTTTGTGGAGAAAACAGACTCTATTTTAACACCAGGTCATTTCATTTATGTAAGTAACAGTTGCAATTTTTTTAGGTAAATTTTTATTTACTAAGTAATAGCTCAACTGCAATAGTGGCAACTATTCCAGCTTTCTCCAAGACTTTAAGGGGGATAGGAGGACGTCAGTGTGCACACTTAGATAAGCTGACAGTATTTGTAGACACTGGGCACCATTTCTGTGGAATGACTTGGGTAAACACCTATTGTCTATCTGCCATTTCTTCATCTGCCATCAGGTGATGTTTTGTCAGTATTAAGTGATTAAGAAACAACTGGAACACGTTTATCCTGCTTTCACTTGAGCGAAACATTGTGGGATGTAGTTAATTCTTGGTATAAGTATTAATCTTGTTAAAAAAAAATTTCAGGGCATTCCTTTTTGTCATTAGCTAGTGATACGGAGTACTATAGTTTTCTTGGCAAAAATATTTGAATATTTAAAAGTTTTTTAAAGAATGGAGTCTGTTACACAAAGTCAGAAGAGAATTCTAAATTTCATTGTTCCATTCCTAACATGGAGGAATTTTATTAACCAAGGGCAGTATTTAAGAGCAGTGCTAAGCCAACTAAACCAAGAGTTTGTCTTTCTAGCTAGACATTTCTTGACCCTTCACAGAATAAAGGTACATAACTATGGCTTAGTACCTCAATTGGTGTAAAATGCAGAAAAGGATATATATTTGATTTTGTAGTATTGGAGCAAAAAGCGTGAACTAGTTCCTTGACAAGAGTGTTTGGTCATACATGCATCTGCACACTGACTCAACCATTCAATATCTGGCAATATATATATTGAGGGAAATAATTTCAACTATAGGTTCTGCCTTTGTGTAGTAAATGAGTGTTGTTACTTGTAGGCTTGAGGGATATACCTTATAAAATATATCTCATCTTACTAAGTTTTGTTAAAACTTGAGTTCACAGAAAAATTAACCTGTGATTTAAAGCCAGAGTTTTTCTGTTTCTGAACCCAAATTATTTTATCTCAAAACTGCTTATGTAGTTCATGTCTGTTATCATTACCGCAAGAAGGGTTGTTGTCCCTTCCCTTGCCTCATAACTTTTCTTTGACCTTTGAAAGATTAGTTAACTTTCAGGTTTTTGCTCATGGTGCTAAAGAGTAAACCCTTATGAAGTAGTTTCTACCTAGTTCAGTATCGTAAGGAAAAGACAATTGTAATAACAGTATCAGTCAGTTACTAGTACCCTACTTTTATGGGGTCCATCACAGACTATATTTACAGTTGAGATTGTCATTAAAAGAAATTGGAGCAAAATGTCTTAGACAAGGAACAGAGTAAATATACTTATTTTCTGCTTCAGAGATCTGATAAAATACTGACTGGCCAGTAAAATTATTTTATATATACTAAGTGCATGAAAAGAAATATAATTTTCTGCCATCTATATACACAGTTATCAAAGGTAATTTTAATATTTACTCACTTCACTAAATTAAAAACAAAATAAATGTTGCCTGAAGTACTATGATAAATGAAGTTCTTGGTATTCTTATGTTTTAGAGTTTGTTATAAAATTGCATGGAATCCAATGGTTTGACCCAAGTATAGAGGTACCTGTCACCTTATGATCTGAGTTTTTGTTTCCTCTTCTTTTCTATTCTAGCCTTTTCATGTAAGCATAAGCTATACCAAATGCCATATGTTAAAAATTATATGTCTTGCTTCTTTTCTTTACAGTCTAAAAAACTCCAAATCAAAAAGCAGTTCCAGGACACCTGTAAAATCCAAACCAGACAGTACAAAGCTTTAAGAAAACTCTTACGGGAATCTACACCAAAGAGTGAGCGCAAAGCTGTTCTGAAACGGCTTAAGGAGGAGCAGACCCGGAAGTTAGCCATCTTAGCTGAGCAGTGTGACCACAGCATTCGTGAAATGCTCTCCACTCAAGCCGTAAGTTTATTTTACTTAGGCAAAACAAATATAGTGCCCCTTTCCTTCCACCACATTAATAAAATCCCAACAATTAAAATATTAAGGTGGAAATGAAAACTCTGCGGCACCTTGGGAAATAGTGCTGCTGGTCCATATTCTTCTTGTTCTCAGCATTGCTTGGAAATATGCATGATGTATATATAATCCTCTTTGATACACTTGGACATGAGGTTCTCCATAGGCTCTCTGCTGGTGCCTTGCAGGGGTTTAGTACATACACCAGCAGCATATCAAGATTGGAGAAGCAGCTTTGTTAAGCAGAGTTTGAAAAGTAGTACTTGATTGGGAATCCAGGTGGTTCCATTTGAGTGCAGATACAAAATATCTGCTATGTTAAGTTTACGGATATTTTCTTAATTGGCCAGATAGTAAATATTTTAGGCTTTGTGGGCCAGGAGGAAAAATTGGGGTTATTATGTGGGTATTTACATTGCCATTTAAAATATGTCCATTTCAGATTGTAAAAACCATTCCTAATTAGTGGGCTGTTGAAAAACAAAAACAAAAATCAGGTAGCTGTTCAGATTTGGCCCATAAGCTGTAGCATGCTTGTCCCTGTTCTATAGTTATTTCCACTGGAGAGAAAAGATTCAGAGTCTTATATCAATCAGAATCTATATTTTTCTTTAAAAAAATAATGATTATTTAGGCATCATCCAAGTAGCTTATGATAGCTTTTTCCTTATAATGCCATCATTGGTACTATGTTTTCCTTTTTTCGGAGACGTTTACTCCAAGATGTAAGCGAGAACAGCTGTGCCCTATAGAAGAGTAGTCTGTCTTAACTTACACCTCCTCCTTTCCAGACGTCATGAAAAGATAGCTCATAGCTCATAGGAGGATATATCTGTTTTCTTTCTCTCTTTCAGCTGCATTTGGATGAAGCACAGGAGGCAGAGTGCCAGGTTTTGAAAATGCAGCTGCAGCAGAAACTGGAGCTGCTGAATGCATATCACAGCAAAATCAAGCTGCAGGCTGAGGCACAAGATGATCGAGAGCTTCGGGAGCTTGAACAGAGGGTCTCCTACCGCAGGGCACTCATACAACAACAGGTATAAGTAATAGAAAAAAGTAATTGTGGGGAGGTGGAGTCAAGATGGCGGCATGAGTAGAGCAGTGGAAATTTCCTCCCAAAACCATATATATATATATATATATATATATATATATATATATATATATATATATATATATATACACATACATATTTGGTATCATTAATCTACAATTACATGAAGAACATTATGTTTACTAGGATCCCCCCTTCACCAAGTCCCCCCCACAGGCACCTTCACAGTCACTGTCCATCAGCGTAGTAAGATGCTGTAAAATCACTACTTGTCTTCTCTGTGTTGTAGAGCCTGCCCTGTACCCCCCCCATATTATACATACTAATTGTAATGCTCCCTTTCTTTTCCCCACCCTTACCCTCCCTTGCCAGCCATCCTCCCCAGTCCCTTTCCCTTTGGTAACTGTTAGTCCATTCTTGGGTTCTGTGATTCTGCTGTTTTGTTCCTTCAGTTTTTCTTTGTTCTTATACTCCACATATGAGTGAAATCATTTGGTACTTGTATTTCTCTGCCTGGCTTATTTCACTGAGCATAATACCCTCTAGCTCCACCCATGTTGTTGCAAATGGTAGGATTTGTTTTCTTCCTATGGCTGAATAATATTCCATTGTGTATATGTACCACCTCTTCTTTATCCATTCAACTACTGATGGACACTTAGGTTGCTTCCATTTCCTGGCTGTTGTAAATAGTGCTGCGATAACATAGGGGTGCATCTGTCTTTTTCAAACTGGGCTGCTGCATTCTTAGGGTAAATTCCTAGGAGTGGAACTGCTGGGTCAAACGGTATTTCTATTTTAAGCATTTCGAGGAACCCTCCATACTGCCTTCCACAATGCTTGAACTAATTTAAATTCCCACCAGCAGTGTAGGAGGGTTCCCCTTACTCCGCAACCTCGCCAACATTTGTTGTTGTTTGTCTTTTGGATGGTGATATTCCTTACTGGTGTGAGGTGATATCTCATTGTGGTTTTAATTTGCATTTCTCTGATGATAAGCAATGTGGAACATCTTTTCATGTGTCTGTTGGCCATCTGAATTTCTTCTTTAGAGAACTGTTTATTCAGCTCCTCTGCCCATTTTTAATTGGATTATTTGCTTTTTTTTGTTGAGGCATGTGAGCTCTTTATATTTGGATGTCAACCCTTTATCGGATCTCTCATTTATGAATATATTCTCCCATACTGTAGGGTACCTTTTCAATCTATTGATGGTGTCCTTTGCTGTACAGAAGCTTTTCAGCTTGATATAGTCCCACCTGTTCAGTTTTGCTTTTGTTTCCCTTGCCTGGGGAGATATGTTCATAAAGAAGTCGCTCATGTTTCTGTCCAAGAGATTTTTGCCTATGTTTTTTTCTGAGAGTTTTATAGTTTCATGACTTACATTCAGATCTTTGATCCACTTCAAATTTACTTTTGTGTATGGGGTTAGACAATGATCCAGTTTCATTCTCTTATATGTACCTGTCCAGTTTTGCCAACACCAGCTGTTGAAGAGACTGTCATTTCCCCATTGTATGTCCATGGCTCCTTTATCATATATTAATTGACCATATATGTTTGGGTTAATGTTTGGAGTCTCTATTCTGTTCCACTGGTCTGTGGCTCTGTTCTTGTGCCGGTACCAAATTGTCTTGATTACTGTGGCTTTGTAGTAGAGCTTGAAGTTGGGGAGCAAGATACCCCCGACTTTACTTTTCCTTCTCAGGATTGCTTTGGCTATTTGGGATATTTAGTAGTTCCATATGAATTTTTGAACTATTTGTTCCAGTCAAAACCATATATATTATTGAAAATACAACAAATACAACTATTCCTAAAAGAGAGACCAGAAGACACAGGGCAAAAGCCAGACTACATCCACAACCTGCGAGAACCCAGTGTCTCACAAAGGGAGTGAGATACACGCTACAGCCATGTGCGACCCGAGCGCCCCTCACCCCAGCTCCTGGCAGGAGGAGAGGAGTCAGAGCGGGGAGGGAGAGGGAGCCCAGGACTGCTAAATAGCCAGCCACAGCCATCTGCACTGCAGCACAGACACACAGTGTGTGGTGTGCTGGATGCTAGGGAAACAGGACAGGAAGACCTGTGAGTGGGTCCCCACTGCTGGCACCCCTGGGACAAAGAAAAGCGAGTGCCCTTTGAAAATCTTAAAGGGACAGGGGCTTCACAGCTGGATGGAAGCGCCCCAGCACAATCGGCCCAGTAACTGGGAATCCCAGGGAACTCCGGGTGCCCCAACCACCTGCGCAGCACGGAGGCCCCTCATTTTGATAAACAGCCTCCGGCCCGTTCCCCCTCTGGCGCAACTCCACCATAGAGGCAGTGGCCATGCCCAGAGCAACTGGGAAGAGCTTCATCCACAGCAGCTCAGCAAGAATCAGACACCCTGTCTTCGAGCAGCTGCCCAGCACAAGCCACTAGGGGTCACTGTTCTCCCAGGAGAGGAAGGCCACAAACCAGCAAGAAGGGACGTTCTCCCAGCCATCACATGCGCCAGCTCCACACAACTACCTCTATCGCCATGAAAAAGCAGAAGAATTTGATCCAGACCAAACTAACAGAGACAACCCCTGAGAAGGAGTAAACCTAACCAATCTTCCTGAAAAAGAATTCAAAATAAAGGTCATAACCATGCAGATGGATCTTCAGAGAAATATGCAAGAGCTAAGGGATAAAGTCTGGAGGGAGATTACAGAAATGAAACAATCTCTGGAAGGACTTAAGAGCAGATGACGTGCAAGAGGCCATTAATGGAATAGAAATCAGAGAACAGGAATGCAGAGAAGCTGACACAGAGAGAGATAAAAGGATCTCCAGGAATGAAAGAATATTAAGAGAACTGTGTGACCAACCAAAAGGAACAATATCCACATTATAGGGGTACCAGAAGAAGAAGAAGAAGAGAAAAAGGGATAGAAAGTGTCTTTGAAGAAATAATTGCTAAAAACTTCCCCAAACTGGGATAGGAAATAGTTGCTCAGACTACAGAAGCACACTGAACTCCCAATAGAAGGGACCCAAAGAGGACAACACCAAGACACATAATAATTAAAATGGCAAAGATCAAGGACAAGGACAGAGTTTTAAAGGCAGCTAGAGAGAGGAAAAAGGTCACCTACAAAGGAAAACCCATCAGGCTATCATCAGACTTCTCAACAGAAACCTTACAGGCCAGAAGAGAATGGCATGATATATTTAATGCAATGAAACAGAAGGGCCTTGAACCAAGAATACTGTGTATCCAGCACAATTATCATTTAAATATGAAGGAGGGATTAAACAATTCCCAGACAAGCAAAAGTGGAGTGCATTTGCCTCCCACAAACCACCTCTACAGGTATTTTAGAGGGACTGCTCTAGGTGGGAGCACTCCTAAGACTAAATAGATGTCACCAGAGGAAACACAAAAGAGCACAGAATAAAACAACCAACATATAAAGAATGGAGGAGGAGGAATAAGAAGGGAGAGAAATAAAGAATCACCAGACAGTGTTTATAACAGCTCAATAAGCGAGTTAAGTTAGACAGTAAGATACCAAAGAAGCTAACCTTGAACCTTTAGTAACCATGAATGTAAAGCCAGCAATGGCAATAAGTACATATCTTTCAATAATCACCCTACATGTAAATGGACTGTATGCACCAATCAAAAGACACAGAGTAATAGAATGGATAAAAAAGCAAGACCCATCTATATGCTGCTTACAAGAGACGCACCTCAGACCCAAAGACATGCACAGACTAAATGTCAAGGGATGGAAAAAGATATTTCACGCAAACAACAGGGGGAAAAAAGCAGGTGTTGCAGTACTAGTATCAGACAAAATAGATTTCAAAACAAAGAAAGTAACAAGAGATAAAGAAGGACATTACATAATGATAAAGGGCTCAGTCCAACAAGAGGATATAACCATTATAAATATATATGCACCCAACACAGGAGCACCAACATATGTGAAACAAATACTAACAGAACTAAAGGAGGAAATAGAATGCAATGCATTCATTTTAGGAGACTTCAACACGCCACTCACTCCAAAGGATGGATCCACTGGACAGAAAATAAGTAAGGACACAGAGGCACTGAACAACACACTAGAACAGATGGACCTAATAGACATCTGTAGAACTCTACATCCAAAAGCAACAGGATGCACATTCTTCTCAAGGGCACATGGAACATTCTCCAGAATAGACTACACACTAGGCCGCAAAATGTGCCTCAGTAAATTCAAAAAGATTGAAATTCTACCAACCAACTTCCCAGACCACAAAGGTATAAAACTAGAAATAAATTGTACAAAGAAAACAAAAAGGCTCACAAACACATGAAAGCTTAACAACATGCTCCTAAATAATCAATGGGTCAACGAACAAATTAAAATAGAGATCAAGGAATATATGGAAACAAATGACAACAACAACACAAAGCCCCAACTTCTGTGGGACACAGCAAAGGAAAGTATATAGCAATCCAGGCATACTTAAGGAAGGAAGAACAATCCCAAATGAATAGTCTAATTCACAATTATTGAAATTGGAGAAAGAAGAACAAATGAGGCCTAAAGTCAGTAAAAGGAGGGACATAATAAAGATCAGAGAAGACATAAATAAAATTGAGAAGAATTAAACAATAGAAAAAATCAATGAAACCAAGAGCTGGTTCTTTGAGAAAATAAACAAAATAGATAAGCCTCTAGCCAAACTTATTAAGAGAAAAAGAGAATCAACACACATCAACAGAATCAGAAATGAGAAAGGAGAAATCACGACAGACACCACAGAAATACAAAGAATTATTAGAGAATACTATGAAAACCTATATGCTAACATATGGATTCCTAGAAGAAATGGACAACTTCTGAGAAAAATACAACCTTCCAAGACTGACAAAGGAAGAAACACAAAATTTAAACAAACCAATTACGAGCAAGTAAATTGAAGCAGTAATCAAAAAACTTTTGTTCTTACCTAAATAAATTGGAGAAAAAGTTGGATAGTAAAGGAAAAAACTTTAGTAATTGCTTGGGAGAGACAAGGAATAAGGATTAGGAATATACTTTATTCATTCATCCTTGGTCTGGCACTGTACAGATTGGTAGATTACTAGAAAACAAGGTAAAACCAGTTTTACACAGATGAAGAGTTAGGCTGAAAATATTATTTCTAGATGTATCTTTATTTTTTTTTACTTATTCTGTCATATACATTAGAACAAGAATCCCTAAATTCACTTGTATCTTTTAAGGTACTGAGGCTCTATGTCTGTGTGTGTTTGGAGAAAGAATAATGGGCAGAAGATTTAGAGAAAGAAAGAGAGGAAAGACATTTGTTTTGAGTAGTAGTAGAATATCAGTTGTATCCAGGATTGAATGTTATGTTCCAGAATTCCTGAGCCATAAGTTCTCAGCAGCTGGTATGGTCTTAGGTGCATTGGTCCCTTGTAAGTTACCATGTGCCTAAGGGTTCTGTCTATTAAAAATTGTCATTGCTTCTGGACTATTAATTGGCCCATAGATTTTCCTCTGTTTTCTACAGTTCTTGTGATAAAAGTAGAATACCTCATTTATATTAAGAAAATATGGTCTTAAGGTGTTGCTATTTCGCTGGCTCAGCTGTCTTTATTACTGGCTCCTTTGACAGTTACTTGCCTCTGAAATTGATCTCAATTATGTTTCTCGTTCAAGATGGGCAGATTGAAACACATATAAATTTTTAGAAAAATGTAGTTGTCCCATGTACAGAATTCATAAATCTGCCTGATTTCAACTTGCATATTTGAAATTTAATCTAAAGTTCCATCTCTTATGCTTCAAAATTATCACTAAAAGAAAAACCTATACTATTTCTGTAACAGTGTTGAGAGAGAAATATTGGTAGTTTTATTTGTATTTGTAGCTCCACCTAGTGGCTCAGTTAAAGAGTGCTAATAAGTATCTTAGGTGTAGTCTAATTTCAATATATGAACTAAGGCCTTTATGTTCTACAAAACCAGGTAAAATGTTGGCATAGAGCTGATAGCATTGCCAGAAGTGCAGTGGAACTCTCATACATTGTTAGTGCATTTTGGAAAGCAATTTGGAAGTATGTATTGATCTTTGAAAATGTTAAGCAAAGAATTTAGAGAAAAGAAATCCTGAATACAGTAAAAGCAATATGCATAAATATGTTAATTATGGCATCATTTATAATGGTTTAAAACACCTAACCATCTAAAATAATTAAGTGCTCATGACCAAGCCACTTAAAATCTTACTCAACCATTTAAATGATGGCTACAAAGATAGTAATAATGGGGAAAATGCTTATGAGGTGTTGAATAAAATAAAGACAAATCACACTTAAAGTGAATTGAACTAATGCTTATAGTGGCTATATTAATATAGGAGACTGGTTGTGATGGTTTACATTATTTTGATAATGGACATGCATAAGGTCATTTAGTATTAAAAATAATAAAAGAAACAGTGGAATAAATCTACAGTGCTTTGAGTTGCTACTTGATTTTTAGGGCTCATGTTTACATTTCAAGTGAAGTGCATGAATATAAAGCAGTTTGGGGTCAGCCAGTTGGTTACTCCCAAGGCCGTGATACACCCATGGTATGATTTGTAAACATCGTAACATCTATATTTTCTGTACTTTGTGCTTACTGATTGTACAGATAAGAAACAGTCATCTGAAAATAGAGGTGGAACCAGAGAGAATGTTAGTTGTTTCTAGATGAATAATAATTCTGTTTGAAGATTGCTTTGAGCCTCCAAATGAACCAAGAACTGTCCTCCAGGTCACCAGCAGAGTAAGCCTCAGTTGAGGCTCACATGAGGTCTTACTGCAACTTTTCTTGTGCTTCATTTACATTAAATTTCAGCAAAATGACAACATAACTATAAACGTTAAAATTCTATGTGAATTTCATACATGCATAAAAAGTGGCAGTATTTCCAAGTATAAATAGGCTTTTCTTTGTTTTATCATTTCCTTTAATTTTTCCTGAATATTTCACTTAGTATCAATAACATGGTTGGTAGTTTTTAAATAAGAACTGACAATTGGAATATCTTATAGGACATTTCAAACTGAAAGTATTCACACAAAAATATCACATTTGATTTCAGAAAAGATAGGTTAGGAGAGAAGTCTCAGAAGTCTTATATTCAGTGAAACCACCCTTCTTAATTAGTTTTAATTTTTATTGAAAAATATTCTGAGTTTCTTAAATGACAAAACTAATTCAAAACAAAATTGAAGCTGTGCTTACTGAATAAAAGTGGATAAGCATTAATGTGTTTAACATTTTTATCATGAGTTTCCTTCAAATAATATACAAGGCATTCAAATTAGTTAAATCCTCAGTACAAGCCTATCATTTATTAGGTCCTTTGAATTAAATGTTCTTAATAAATGGAGTTTTGAAAATTTAAAATAGAAAAGAAAGAAAAATATTTAAAAGAAAAATTTGAAGTTATTTGAATCCTTGCAGATATATTAATTTAATTCTATATGAATTGGGTATTTTATATGTAGATATTAAAGAGTAGAAAAGTTATTTTACAAATACACATTTTTTTAAATTTGGCAATTATAGAGAAACAAATAGAAATTAAAATGTCTTTAATCCCACCACTCAGAAGTCACCACAGACAATTTAATACCTTTCCCTTAAAAGAAGCATTGTGTCTAATCTAAGTTCTCTTTCAACCTTCATTACGAAATGCCCTCTTTAAACCTTTGTAACACTTGAGCACTTAGAGTTTAATAATTTTCAAATTCACCCTACCAAAGTCCTATTTGTAATTCCCCACACACATTTTATCATTTTGCATGCCTTTGCCCATGTTCCCTCTGCTGAAAATATCTTTCCCTTCCCTTGTCTTCTGGTAAACTTGTGCTTTTCCTTCAGAATCCAGTCTCTGTCACCTTCTCTGAGAAGACTTCTTTGCCCTACTCTTCTTCCCCTATACAGTGACTTACTCCATCCCTTTGTATTTCTGCTTCACCTTATAAATCTGTTATTACTTCTGATCACATTATGTGGTAGTTTTTTATTTGCATGTGTTTCCATGCTAAATTGTGTTTTTTATAAAGGGCACTTTAAAAAATGACATATAAGAGGGGACGTGATAATATGGGTGAATTTTGTCACCACAATGTTGCTCATGTGAAACCTTCATAAGATTGTATATCAGTGATAACTTAGTAAAAAAAAAATACACAAAAATTAAACATATCCGTTGAGCTAGGTTTCTGTAGAGAACAATGACTATTGGTTTAAGTCCTCAAATATCTTGAAACCTAATTGAATATTTATTTAAAATACTCTTTATTTCCTATTTTTAAAAATCTTTGTGTCATGGAAATTTTCAAACATACACAAAAATATTAGTGGAATTATTAAGAATTAGTACAATGAAGTCCCCAAATACTCATTACCCAACTTCAACAGTTACCAGTATCTTGCTAATATTTCATGTGTTTCCCCACTCCACATGCAGCTTTTTAGGGGGGCAGAATATGGGGCAGAGTATCTGGAATATTTTAAAGCAAATCCCAGCATAGAATCATTTCACTCCAAACACAGATAAGGAAATAAGGACTCTTTTACTTTAACATAGTCATAATTCCACTGTGTTAACTAACAAAATTATAATAAATGTTTAAGATTACCTAATACTCAGTCCATACTTAAATTTTCCTTTGTATCTAAAAAATGTCTTCTTGGTTTATTTAGACTGGGGCCCAAACACGGTCTAGACATTGCATTTGATTGTCTTTTAAGCCTTTCGGTCTCCCCTGCCCTTTCTTGTATTATTGTGGACTGGGTCATTTGCTCTGTAGGAATTCTCACCTTTGGATTTGGCTGATTCCAACCTCATGGTGTCACTTAATGCATTCCTCTTTACTTTATATTTCCTGTAATCTGGTAATTAGATCTAGGGGCATGATTATATTAAAAAGTTTTTTTCCTTTTAAAAATTTTGGTGAGGAATTTTCGTAAGGGTTACTCTGTTACACTTCCTTTTGCATCACATCAAAAGATGTATAATGTCTAGTTGTCCCACTTTGAAGTGATATTTGATGAGTGGGATCAGGTATTCTCATTCATTAACAAGTTCTCCATCAGCTTCTTCCCATTGTCATTGACTTTATTATGTATTTTTTCACATTAAAAAAATTTATAGTCAGCTGTATGTATTTGTAAGCCTGTGAGTTGTCCAGAACTGATTGTGATGGCTACCCAACCACTAATTTCTAAGTACATAGAGTGTCCTAACTTTCCAATGGAAACTTTATAGTTTTTGTTTGTTCAGTGCCTTCACTTACACTCTTAATCCCTTAATGCTCTGATCTGTGTGGAATATGGTATCAGATGAGGTTCCATTTTTATTCTTCTCCAGGTGGTTGGCCACTTGTGCCTGTGTTGTTTTTCCCATTAAATTAATTAGTGCTTTCGTTCTGCATTAAAAACTTACAAGCTTCATTCTGTTTCTGTTTTACTAATTGCTGGTTCCTACACCAATACCATATTTATTTTATTAGAGTGACATGATGGTATGTCTAATAAGGCTAGATTTTCCTTATACATTTTCTTTTTCATTGTTTTTACCTAGTGGATTTAGTAGCCATTGATGATAATTGCCTTCATTTATTATTTTAATAGAGGTTAAGACCTTTGCTTTTAAGAACTTGTTTTTATATATTTTAGCAATATAAGTTATATATGATTCCTACAGTACATCTCTTTGATTTTTAAATGTACATCCTTTAAAATAGCCTGAGTGGACATTTTATGATTCACTTTAAACCACAATAATTATTGCTTCTGTAGTTTATAGATTTTTTAAAATAAATGAGCTTTCTTTTTGCTTCCCCCCCCAAACCACAACAGATAGAAGAAGAGGTACTGACGTTTCAGAATGAATCTACGGAACGAATACAAAGCCTGCTGGAGCGTCGAGCAACACAATTGAACGCTTTCAAGTCTGAAAGCGAAAGACTAGGTTTTAGTAACCTTTCCTCTGACGCATTCAGCCACAGCTCCTCCAGAGCTTCTGATTTGCCTCACAGTCCAACTGGGGGTCCAGGACCTCACTCGGGGCATCCCATAGGTGGCCCACCACAAGCCTGCGGCCATCCAATGCAAGGTGGGTCCCTAGTCATGGAGGTCACCATTCCACGCCAATGCCTTGGGTACCCCGAGGTAGCAGTATGGGAGTTGGCAATGGCCCTCAGGCTCTGAGGCGGACAGCTGCTGGGGGATGGACCGAACAGGGCATGAGCAGAAGCACGAGCGTCACTTCACAAACATCCAGTGGGTCACACATGTCTTACACGTAACTTAATAACTGAGAATGGCAATTCCGCTGAGCTGGCCGCCACTACAGACATCACCCCAGCAGCCTCCTCACTTGGCTAATACCGTGTGGAAGCTGAGTGCATGTGGTATATTTTACTCATTTTTGTAAAGCGTTTTGTTTTGTGTTTACTAATTGGGATGTCATAGTATTTAGCTGTTGGGTTTTGTGTTTTTTGTTTTTAACTTTTGGGGAAATTTTATGAAAAGGGGAATTGGTGTGTATGTGTATTTATCAAATATGCAGACACACACACACACACACATAATGCACGTAGGAAAAAGAAACTGGTTAGATAGGGTATTTTCTGAAAACTGCAAAAACAGAATTCAGCAGTGGCCTGAGTCATCATCACCTTTGGGCAACTCTATCCTAAGAAATTTGTGAAAAGATCTAAAGCCTTTCTCCGTATACCCCACCCAGATTCTTATGAGCCACTCACAGCAGGGAGCATGTGCCAGAACAAGTTATTATGGAAACACCTGTATCCCCTCACCAATGTATTTTGTTTATTAAATAAATGTATTTTGTCTGACTTTTGTTTATTAAATTGGCCTCATTTGAAGTAGGAAAAAAAGTAGAAATCCATGAACACTAAAGGGTTGCATTGACTTTTTCAGAGAGAAGACAACCTAATTCTTTTTCTCAATGCTGCAAGTTTGTCAGGGACTTTTTTTTTTTGGTCCATTCAATTGTGCCTTCTTTGAGGCATGGTGAGATTGAGGTGCTTCAGAGGGTCACACGTTTTGTGGGAATTGCTTCACAGCACTGATCTGGGTCATCTTCAGCCCCATCAATACTAGTTGTGAGACCTTAAGCACAGCTTCTCTGACCATGATTCAAAAGAAATAGGAAAACAGGTGGTTTCTGGCTGGAACAAATGAACCAGTGTGAGACTCATCAGCCATATTATGGTTCTCAGAGTGTGTGTGTCTGTGTGTGGGGAGTGTACAGTGGGCAGCCCAGGGCCCAGCCTGAGAGCCTCAGAGATGCCCATCTTGCAGGCCCTTCCCAACTTTGCAATGGAATTAATAACTGGGACGTCTGGCTTTGTAAGAACTGGAGAATAGATTCGGATCAGAAAGTAGATGCCATTTCATCATAGAAGTCTTTAATAGACTCGGAGAACAGGATCTAGCTACTTTGACTGTTTCATTATATTCTAACAGACCAAATTAAGGTCTATTCACAGTCTCAGTCTTTTCATAGGGAACAACTCATGAAATAACTTTCCCAAGGTCATGAGTCAGATGAAGTAGAAACTAGAAGCCACATCTCCAAACTACCTCAGTGCTCTATCCCCCACACAAGTTACTAATTGCCCTCTGGAAAATATCTCTACATAGATACCATTGATAATCAGGGAATTTTGAGCTTGCTGGCAAATTATTAGCCCAGAGCAGGAGGCCAGGTTGTTGATTAAACAGAGCCGCTACTGGTTAATGTTGGGCACAGAGGCTAGATCTACAAAGCAGCACCTAGAGGATGGAGGGTGGACAGGGGGGCTCTGCCAGCTCCACAGGTGGGCGAGCATGGCTCAGCACACAGAGCTTCAGAGGACAGACAGAACATTTCTTTCTGGGCATTCAAAAAATAATGACATGCCATCATTGCAGGGAAACTGTAATTTATATATTATTCAGAGGCGAACGAGTTGGAGATTTTTTCTCAGCCACACTAGTGATAAACACTAGGGCAAGGTACTCTCTGATTACACAGGATGACTGAAAGGCTAGAGATGTTTATTTTTTGATGCATTGGTGTCTTTTATTCTTTGTTTTCATGAAATTCCACTTTTCAAACTTTTAGCTCTTCCTGGACACTTTAATGCAAGATTATTGGTTATTTTAAATTACTCTCTCATCACTTTAGCAGAGTTATCTTAATTAAAATCTTTATGTCATCTCCCAACTCCCAGGATCTGGATCAGGTCTGTGATCTGATCTTCAAGCCCATAAACCAACCAGACAATTTTAAACCCACTGAGCTCAACAGCATTATTTCAGTTCACCGGCTCTCAGATGAGAAGAGAACTTATATCTAATCTAGGCCACCTTATTTCCCCACACATGTCCTCCCATGATCTGTGCCAAGTGGCACAGAGAGATGACAAATCTCAAAGCAAGGATCTGGTGATATGTTTTTCATACTACCATCTTTGGCCAAGTCACCCTGGAAACCTATGTATAAGTATATAAAATACTATATTTTTGAGAGAGTTAAATTATCACTTAGCAGCCTTAGTGTGGATAAAATGAGAGTTCCTGTGGCGAGGATTCTCACCTGGCGTTGGTTGACTAGCTCACTGCACACCTGTGGGCAATACATGGCTGTTGACTCTATATGAAGAACCCTGCCCAGTGTTCTGGGTGTGACACGGTGGCAGGGCTGCAAGGCTGCAGGAGAGCAGAGCAGAGGCTGGAGTGGTGACAGCACTGAGGACAGAGGCCCAGAGGACGGCTGTGTGGGACGACTATGCAGAGAGGCCCAGAGGACAGCTGTGTGGACAGAGGGGCCCAGAGGATGGCTGTGTGGACAGACAGGCCCAGAGGATGGCTGTGCAGGCTGAGAGGCCCAGAGGCAGAGACCGACTTGCTGCATGCAGACTCACTCTGAGTGAACAGGACTTTAGGGACTGACCTGCCACCTGGGAATAAAGTTGGGAATAACCCTTTCACCCCAAGAACGTATTGCTGTCAATCTCTTTGGTCACATTGAATCCATAGTGAACTTGCCCAGGACTGAAACCCATTGGCAAGACACTTAGGTATCAGAAATCAGAACTCAGCAGAACTCAAAGAAGCCTGCAGAGGCAGCTGTCTGCTTCCTGCATTCTGATTCATTGGTGTAGACAGAGGACCCAGTCTCTACTTCAGAAGTAATGCCTCCTTTAATTACATCACTGGAGTGTTCCCCCTCACCGCCTGGAGGTGTTTATGAGTAATGAGGAGACCAAGAGGTGGCAAATGAGGCCTGAGAGGATCGCTGAAGACTCACTACCTGGAAAACTCCAAGTCAGTGGTACTTTGGGTTTGTCTGTTCCTTGCTTCCTCAAACTTGTAGCTTACTCTGTTCAAGGAGGGACTCACATTCTCTCAGAAAAGTGTAGCTGGGGTTTCTCTAACTGGTGTCATGTGATTTGCTATTAACCAAAGCAGAGCCAATTCAGGTGATTCCTTCACTGCTAGACTAAAGGACATGGTCACCCAAGCCTGCTTGAATAGGAACTGTACTTTCTTGGCCAAAGGGGACTGAAAAAGTAGTGATGCCATCAAGTAATGAGGAGATGAGAAAGAAGCAGCTTCCTGAGATAGCCTGTGAGCCCAAAGGCCACAGAGGAGAAATAGTTGAGGGCTTAGGTGTTAGTGCTGTGGGTCCAAGGGAATTAGTGGAACCTGGACGAGGGCTGTTCTGCTGTTCTGAGAGCTTCAAGACTATACCCGAAAAGGTATATGTCTGTGTACCCACCCCCTGCAAGCTTGCTTTCCTATGAAAAAGGAAAGGAAACCAACCATAATTTCTCCAAAAGATATTATCTTAAAAAATCAGAGTCCCATGGTATCTGGCCTAGAGGCATGATCCAGATTTAGTCCTTAGGGGCCCTTTCAGCAGGGTGGGGAGGGGGGAGGTGAGGGGTGTTAAAACACCACGGGGCTGCTTCCACTTTGCTGGCAGTTCTGCATAATCCTGCGGTCCTGCACATGGGACAGGAGACCCTAATTAATGAAATCCCCACTGCACCAGGTGCTGGGGGAGGGGGGCCGGGTGTCAGACATTCTTCCTCATCAAGCCTTATGCAGAGGCTGTTACCCAGCAGTAGAATGGCTTCTTTGGATTTCATTTTTTTGTTATTTCTCCTGATCAGAAATGGTGAAAGAATGTTAGGTGAGGAATGTGGGGAGGAGGAGCTAGGTAATTTCTCCAGGACAGAATAACCTGCCTAAGACAACTGAGTGTTATTTGCATTTCAATTTAGATTCTTGGATAGTTCATTTTCTTTTCATTTGCTCTATAAGAACAAGGCTAGGTTAAGATTATCCAAACCTCAAACTGTAACCCCAGGAACTCCCCATACCAAGCCTTAGGATATGGCTTTTGGTAAACATCTCGCCTCTTTAAACTGCTTCATTGTTGTTTGCGAGGCCAGGATGGAGCTTCCTGTCAAAGCAGCTGCCCTCTTTCTCAATGACTAATTTAAATTTCATGGCAAAGCTCTTAGATGTCCAATTGTAGTGTTTAACGGCCTGACCCAAACCGGGGATACTGGTCTATAATTTTCTTTTTTTGTGGTGTCTTTACCTGGTTTTGGTATTAGAGTGATGCTGGCCTCAGAGAAAGAGTTTGGGAGTATTCCCTCCTCTTCTACTTTTTGGAAAACTTTAAGGAGGTTGGGTATTAGGTATTCACTAAATGTTTGATAAAATTCAGCGGTGAAGAGGAGCTTCTCAAGATGGCAGTGTGGGTAGGGTGGTGGAAATCTCCTCCCCAAACCATATATATTTTGAAAATACAGCAAATACAGCTATTCCTAAGAGAGAGCCCAGAAGATACAGTACAACAGCCAGGCTACATCTACATCTACAAGGACTCAGCATCTCATTAAAAGGGTAAGATACAAAGCCATGACCCGGCGGGACCCGAGCACGCACCCCCACCCCAGCTCACCCATGGGAGGAAAAGAGTCAGAGTGGGGAGGGAGTGGAAGCACAGTACTGCTAAATGACCAACCCTAGTAATCTGCGCTGGGAGCACGGCCACATTGCATGGTGTAATGGATATTAGAGAAAAAGAAAAGTAAAATCCGAGACTAAGACTGCAAATA
This sequence comes from Manis pentadactyla, assembly GCF_030020395.1. Lineage (NCBI taxonomy): Eukaryota > Metazoa > Chordata > Mammalia > Pholidota > Manidae > Manis > Manis pentadactyla. Next base: position 145,954,266 of record NC_080022.1, read on the forward strand.
GGTCCCCACAGCCGGCTGCCCTGGGACAAAAGAAAAGCGGGCACTTTAAAAGTCTTAAAGGTGAGCCAGGTGGAGAGGGACAGCTATCAAATGATTTCACTCATCTGGGGAGCATAAGAACAAAGAAAAAAACTGAAGGAACAAAACAGCAGCAAACTCACAGAATCCAAGAATGGACTAACAGTTACCAAAGGGAAAGGGACTGGGGAGGGTGGGTGGGAAGGGAGGGATAAGGGGACAAAGGGGCCTCATGATTAGCACACATAATGGGGGGGTCATGGGGAAGGCAGTATAGCACAGAGAAGACAAGCAGTGATTATATAGCATCTTAATATGCTGGTGGAGAGTGACTGTAATGGGGTATGTGGTGGGAACTTGATAATGGGGGGAATCTAGTAACTACAATGTTGTTCATGTTATTGTATATTAATGATACCAAAAAATTAATTCATTAATTTTTAAAAAATTCTTAAAGGGACAAGGGTTTAACAGGTGGACAAAATCGTCCTGGCACACTCATCCCAGCAGGCTGGGAATGTTAAGGAACTTCAGGTGCCCTAATCCCCTGGGTGGCAATGCAGCTCTGAAGCCCCTCATAGTGATAAGCAGCCTGCCATTGATTGCCCCTTGCCAGCACTGCAAGCAAACTGGCTGACCCGCCATTGCTGCAGAGCAGCCGGGGAGCAACCCTGCCCACAGCAACCACACAGTCTTCTCCCAGCAAGCAGCTAACCAGGCCAGACCCAGAGGCTGCCCTTGTGTGCAGCTTCCGGGCACAGACAGCAGAGAGACAGTGCAGAGCTGGAAGGCACAAAGGGGCTTATTCTCACAGCGAGCACGTGCTGCTCACCTGCAACCCCCACAGTGCCCTAAGCCATCCAAAAGGCCCCCAGCCCAGGGCAGCTCAGAGTATTAACCCAGAAGCTTCCCCCTGCACCCTGTTGACTGACACAGGCAGAGGAATCCAGTGCAAAGTCCAGAAGGCATGTAGGGGCTCTGCTCTTGCAGCAAACACATGCAGATTGCCTGCAACTCCTGCCAGTGCCCTAGGCAATCCCGAGGACCACCCTGCCCATGACAGCTCAGGGAATTAAACCAGAGGCTGCTACCTGTGTGCAGGTAACCTGCACAGACAGCAGAGATGGGCAAGGCGATCAGCAAGCAGGAAGGGACTTTGTGCTCTTAGCTGACACACACGCCACATGCCAGCAATCAATTCCATCACCAAGGAAAGGCAGAAGTATGTGATTCAGTCCAAAATCACTCAAACACCAGATAGAGGGTGTGGTGAGAATGAACTAACCAATCTTGCTGAAAAAGAATTCAAAATAAAAGTCATAACCATGCTGATGGAGCTGCAGAGAAATATGCAAGAGCTAAGGGATTAATTCCAGAGGGCAGTAAGAGGAATGAAACAAATAATGGAAGGAATTAAGAGCAGACTGGATGAAGTGGAAGAAACTGTTAATGGAATAGAAATCAGAGAACAGGAATACAGAGAAGCATTACAGACAAGAACAGGGTATTAAAAGCAGCCAGAGAGAGAAAAAGATCACCTACAAAGGAAAACCCATCAGGCTATCATCAAGCTTCTCAACAGAAACCTTACAGGCCAGAAGAGAATGGCATGATATATTTAATGAAACAGAAGGGCCTTGAACCAAGAATACTCTATCCAAAATAATAAATTGGTTATCATCTATTATCTTCCTGTTCAAAGATAGCTTCTATTAGTAACATATTTCCAATCTCTAATTTCTTTTTTTTGGTAACATTAAGTTACAATTACATGAGGAACATTATCTTACTAGACTCCCACCCACCAAGTCCCCTCCTATACCCCATTACATTCACTGTCCATAAGCATAGTAAGATGCTGTAGAATCCCTACTTGTCTTCTCTATGTTGTAGAGCCCTCTCCGTGATCCCGCTACATTATGAATGCTCATAGTAATGCCCCCACCCCCGGCTTTTTTTCCCCTCATCCCTCCCTTCCCACCCATCCTCCCCAGTCCCTTTCCTTTTGGTAACAGTCCATTCTTGGGTTCTGTGAGTCTGCTGCTCTTTTGTTCCTTCAGTGTTTTCTTTGTTCCTATACTCCACAGATGAGTGAAATCATTTGATACTTATCTTTTTCTGCCTGGCTTATTTCAATGAGCATAACACCCTCTAGCTCCATCCATGCTGTTGCAAATGGTAGGATTTGTTTTCTTCTTATGGTTGAATAATATCAAATTGTGTCTATGTACCACATCTTCTTTATCCATTCATCTACTGTTGGACACATAGGTTGCTTCCATTTCTTGGCTATTGTAAGTAGTGCTGTGATAAACATAGAGGTGCATATGTCTTTTTAAAACTGGGCTCCTGCATTCTTAGGGTAAATTTCTAGGAGTGGAACGCCTAGGTCAAATGGCATTTCTATTTTGAGTTTTTTGTGGAATCTCCATACTGCTTTCCACAATGGTTGAACTAATTTACATACCCACGAGCAGCGTAGGATAGTTCCACTTTCTCCACATCCATGCCAACATTTGTTGTTTGTCTTTTGGATGGTAGCGATCCTTACTGGTGTGAGGTGATATGTCATTGTGGTTTTAATTTGCATTTCTCTCATGACTAGGGATGTGGAGCATATTTTCATGTGCCTGTTGGCCATCTGAATTTCTTCTTTGGAGAAGTGTCTATTCAGATCCTGTGCCCATTTTTTCATTGGATTATTTGCTTTTTGTTTGTTGAGATGCATGAGCTCATTATATATTTTGGATGTCAACCCTTTATCAGATCTGTCATTTACGAATATATTCTCCCATACTGTAGGATGCCTTTTTATTCTATTGATGGTGCCCTTTGCTGTACAGAAGCTTTTCAGCTTGATATAGTCCCCCTTGTTCATTTTTGCTTTTGTTTCCCTTGCCCAGGGAGATATTGTCATGAAGAAGTTGCTCATGTTTATATCCAAGAGATTTTTCCCTATGTTCTTTTCTAAGAGTTTTATGGTTTTATGACTTACATTCAGGTCTTTGATCCATTTTGAATTTACGTTTGTGTATGGGGTTAGACAATGATCCAGTTTTATTCTCTTACATGTAGCTGTCCTGTTGGTGGTAGCCAACACCAACTGTTGAAGAGGCTGTCATTTCCCTATTGTATGTCCATGGCTCCTTTATTGTATACTAATTGACCATATATGCTTGGATAAATATCTGGACTCCCTATTCTGTTCCACTGGTCTGTGGGTCGGTTCTTGTGCCCATACCAAATTATCTTGATTACTGTGGCTTTGTAGTAGAGCTTGAAGTTGGAAGCGAGATACCCCCGCTTTATTCTTCCTTCTCAGGATTGCTTTGGCTATTCATGGTCTTTTGTTGTTCCATATGAATTTGTGAACTATTTGTTCCAGTTTGTTGAAGAATGCTGTTGGTATTTTGATAGGGATTGCATTCAATCTGTAGATTGCTTTAGGCAGGGTGGCTGTTTTGACAATAATAATTCTTCCTAGCCAAGAGCATGGGATTATTTTCCATTTGTTAGTGTCCTCTTTAATTCCTCTTAAGAGTGTCTTGTAGTTTTCAAGGTATAGGTCTTTCACTTCCTTGGTTAGGTTTATTCCTAGGTATTTTATTCTTTTTGATGCAATTGTGAATGGAATTGTTTTCCTGATTTCTCTTTCTGCTAGTTCATCGTTAGTGTATAGGAATGCGACAGATTTCTGTGTACTAATTTTGTACCCTTCAACTTTGCTGAATTCAGATATTAGTTCTAGTAGTTTTGGAGTGGATTCCTTAGGGTTTTTTATGTACAATGTCATGTTGTATGCAAATAGTGACAGTTTCACTTCTTCTTTACCGATCTGGATGCCTTTTATTTCCCTGTGTTGTCTGATTGCTGTGGCTAGGACCTCCAGTACTATGTTGAATAACTGGGGAGAGTGGGCATCCCTATCTTGTTCCCAATCTTAGGTGAAAGCTTTCAGCTTCTTGCTGTTAAGTATGATGTTGACTGTGGTTTTGTCATATATGGGCTTTATTATGTTGAGGTACTTTCCCTCTATACCCATTTTGTTTAGAGTTTTTTCTGAATGGATGTTGAATTTTGTCGAATGCTTTTTCTAGCATCTATGGAGATGATCATGTGGTTTTTGTCCTTTTGTTGATGTGGTTGATGATGTTGATGCATTTTTGAATGTTGTACCAATGCTGCATCCCTGAGATGAATCCCACTTGACCATGGTGTATGATCCTCTCTATGTATTTTTTAATTCAATTTGTTAATATTTTGTTGAGTATTTTTGCACCTATGTTCATCAGGGATATTGGTCTGTAATTTTCTTTTTTGGAGGGGTATTTGTATGGTTTTGGTAGTAGAGTGATGCTGGCTTCATAGAATGGGTTTGGAAGTATTCCCTCCTCTTCTATTTTTTAAAAAAGTTTAAGGAGAATGGGTATTATGTCTTCTCTAAATGTCTGATAAAATTCAACGGTGTATTCATCTGGCCTGGGAGTTTTGTCACGATGGACACCACATGCTTTAACTATGGTATATATGTGGTATATATATGAAGCCTTTACAATTCAAGCAATTGAAAAATATCAAGCAATTCAAGACTTGAAAGATCAATGTGAAGTGATAAAAGATACAAATATCAACAAATGTTCCTTATGTCTGTGTGTATATGTATACACCACATATATGCATAAGTGTGATATAAAAAACACAATATACATAAATTTATGCATGTATACATACACATAGTGCAATGAAGAGAGAAGAAAGGGATAAAATAAGTAAAAATAGCCAGATTCAATCTTAGTATTTAAGATGCAGATAAGATGGCCAACCACCCCAGTTTACCCAGGACTGAGGGATTTCCTGGGACGCTGGACTTCTAATGCCAAAAGCGAGTAATTCCAGGCTTCCTCAGAAAGAACCAGTCACCCTAAATGCAGATGTACTCAGTCCTTTCCTTTAGGCATTTGGTGTATTTTTATGTTTCCTACAATAAGGGTGCCACCATTCAAAAATCACTGGAAGTTCTTCTGGCATCTTATTCTGAGTTAGGGGAAATGCCAGGGAAACATTTTAGAAGTTCTTAGAAGTGTCACAAATCCTCACAACGTTTCCAGTAAGTGAAAGAAAGGAAGGCCTTCCTCAAATGAAACCCACCTGAACCCGGCTGCAGTTTCCTCTTCCCCCACCTCCCCTTCCCTTCCCCTCCCCTCTCCCTTCCCTCCCCTCCCACCCCTCCCCCTGTCCCCTCCCTCCCCCTTCCCTCCCCTCCCACCCCTCCCCCTGTCCCCTCCCTCCCCCTTCCCTCCCCTCCCACCCCTCCCCCTGTCCCCTCCCTCCCCCTTCCCTCCCCTCCCACCCCTCCCCCTGTCCCCTCCCTCCCCGTTCCCTTCTCCCTCCCCTCCCCTCCGTAAGCACCCGAGGCCCCTCTCCTCTGATTGGGTGTGATTAGCGCAACCTCGGAGACTGCAATGAGAAAAGCAATAGAATTAAACACCACAGAGCTAAAGCTGCCCATTCTGGAGCTGTACGCTGCAGTCACAGTTTCTTACCGGAGATTCCCAGTGCGGAATGAGGCCGGCCTGGCAGCTGCAGGCGGAGAACGAGGTCACTTCCCCAAGGTGCTCAGGCCGGGAGCCCCGGGGCTGGGCGCCCAAGCGGGCGGCGCCTGGAGAGATGCACAGCTTTCCAGTCGTTCCTGTGCTAGAATACATGAATGTTTACTATTCTGGCCTAAAGTTTCTACCATCTACTTAATGTTACACACTCTTATCTTTAAAAATGTAGAATAAAAACCAGTTGTTCTTAAACAACCATTTGATCAATAAATATGAGAGGTGCCCTCTCAAAAATTAAATTAAATTAAAAAGAGGAAGGAATCAAAGCCCCTAAAACTGGCTTCTAGCCAACATAATAACTATGAGGTCTTACTTAATAAACAAGGTATTATTAAAAATTAAAAAAAAAAACAGTTGTTCTGACATAAAGATAATAGAACATTTTGGTTCAGAATGTTCTGGAGTATAATATATAGTATTACATCAGATAGACTGGTCAAAACTTAAAAGAACACTGATGTAAACAGTGACTATTTTGCATGTGATAAAGAACATTTCATAGCACAATGACTTCTTGCAGTGTGTAACCTGGAGGCTCTTAGCCTTCCTAAGTGTAATCGTGACTTCATAAATGAAATAAAAGCATTGCCCTAAGGAACATCTGCATCCATTAAGGGCTTTGTAATAATTTCCTCCTTTTACTGAGTTGATGTAGATAACGTGACATGGTAGTCATTAATATAGTTCCTTGACATTTAGGTAAAGTCAATTATGCAGCGGGGTGGGGGAGCAAAAATAACACAGCTTAATTTAGAATGCTATGGGAGTGCCCTAAATATGATGAAACTATTTAGACTCACCACTCGGCCTTGAGTTAACATAAAAGTCTTTTCTAAAAAGGAGTGGGCTATTTTGAACATGAAATATTAGAAATTGTTTAATCGAGGAATATCACGTAAAACTGTGGCTTCTTTACAATGCTTAACAGTTAGTAAACCAATATGGATAACATAGAGCATGCAGTGGGGACTAGAAATCCCAGCTGATATTTCCAGTTCTTATTCAGAATGGCTGGATTATATTCCCAGGCCATCTTGAAGACAGGCAAGATGTCTGACCCACTTTGATCAATAAAACATAAGCAGAAGTGACATATGTCACTCCAGGCAGAGGCCTTTGAGAGTTAATATAAGAATCTCCATGTCTCTTTGACCTGCCTTGGTGACCAGGCATATTCCTGATGAAAGAAATCTAACAGCCCAAGTGAATAAAGACTAGAGCAGAACCAGAGCCCTCCACTCAGTTATAGTGAGGAAACTACTGGAAGATGGCTAAGAACAACCTATGATATGCTGTGCCATGCTGTTCCACACTGTTCCACAGCCACCAGAGGAGACAGAGCAGGGTGAGGCAGTGCCTAGAGTCCACACTACCAAGCCAGCCAAAAACCCAGGATCACAACAAATGACCCCACATGACCTCAGAGCAGGCCAGGAGGCTTCCATCCACACCCCAATGACACCCCAAAAGGGCAGGAGCAACTGAACAGCCTGCCTGCTGCCATCAACACAAAGTTCTCATAATAGTGTGGACTTGCCCCATTAAGTCGAGCAACCCTGCCTACCTCTCCTCCTTGCACCTACCCGGTATCCCCCAACACCACTGAGAAGTTTATCCTAACATTCCAGTTTTTTCCATGAAGTTATAAAGAACAAGAACAACAGACATTAGGAGATAATTTCCTGAGTCTCAGAAAGTGCTCTGTGCCACACAAATATTAGGCATTGAGTGGGGCAAGATGATGCCAGGGCTTGGTGGAATAAGCTACATGTCCCCAAGCCGAAAGAGAATCTGCTCGTGCAACCCATGGGAGACGTATCAGTAATCCTTTGTGAAATTATTTACATTCCCACTGGGCTCACAATTGCTTCTCCCTGTAACATGAATTTTCAGGCACAAAACATTAGAGCTTCTAGGGCCTGTCCCGCCAGGGACCAAGCAAAGGGGCCTAGTGCATAAATGGGCATGGTGATTGCATCTCTGAGCTCTGGTTTTAGTTCTTTACTAAGTTGTCAGAGGGACTCTGGGCACATCATTCTCCCACCCTGGGCCTCAATTTACAAATCTGTAAATGAGGAATTTGAACAAAGGTAGTGGCTCCCAAACTGGCCATCGTTTGACCTGGAGCGTGAGTTGAGGCATCACCTCTAAGGATTCTGAGTCATTCTGCTGGAGTGGGTTAAGGCCTCTCTTACTAATAGCTGCCCATCATGATATTACAGGGAGATCTGAGGAAAAGATGTGTTGGATAGTCTCTGAGGCTTCTGGGCCCCTTACTGTAGCTTCTGTCTGCTTCTTATCATCTAACCTGGAATCTCATAATGGCTTTTGTCCTGACACAGCCACTCGCCAGTCCTGGCTTGTTATGGAGCAGCTGCACTGCCTTGACAAATGGTTTCACCTTTATAATTCTTTCTCTCGCTTGTAAAGGGAAAGGGTTGAATAAATTAAATACAAACGTCTCTTCCAGCGCATCCTATAGTTTTGTGACCATTGAGGATATTTGGGACAGAGCTGAAACACAAAAGCAGAAGTTGTGATACCCACAATGTGGGCCCATCTAATCACATTCCTCTAGAACCACGTAAGAAGTAAGAACCCAGATCTAGCTCCACAGCAAAGTACCCTCTCTTGCCCTCTATTCACAGACACTTGTTTCTGACCTCAGGCTACGCTTCACAACCACTGAGCTGGGTCGGGGGCGGAGGGTGGGGGGGTGGGGGGTGTTCTCAAAGCTGCTTTAGGAAGCTGCTGATTGGAAGACACCAAGAGGAAAAAAAAGAGGCAGAATAGCCACTTCCTTAAACAGCACGGCCAAGCAGCTAGACAGGATTTTGCATGACCTAAAGTTTCATTTTAACGTTTTATGTTGGGATTTCTTGAATTCAGTTTAAAAACAAAACAAGAGAGGGGAATTGGATAATCAAAGTGATTTACCGACTGGGATCTCTGCACTCCTGGTAGAACTAGGGCCCTGGTGCCCCTCGTTGTGTCAGCTCCAGGATCTGACCCCCACATCCTCTCTAAGCCCCCAAACATTCCACTCTTCTGGTTCATAGCAGTGAGACAGGGACCGTGGGTGCAGTCAGAGTAGGGGGAGGGCCTCCGGAAAAGGCAAAGCAAGATAATTACAGTCAGAGCAGGGAAGCCCCCTACCAAAACTCTGTGTTGAACATTAACCTCTAGAGTCATTCTTCAGTAATATCAGTTAATATTCTCCAGATAAAGGAAAGTAGCCCATGTTTTTTATTACGCTAATCATTTGTAATCATGTGTAAGATTCACTTTAGCATGCTAAAAGGCCCAGGCCTATGTGCTGTTTTTCCTCCTTTAGACCTGGTAAGATCATTTGCAATATGGGCAATTAATGGCAAGCAAGCCCAGCCATAAACAACATAGTAAAAAGCAGGAAGGATTCCATCTTAAAAATAAGATTGCATTTTAATACCCAGGAAGTTAAGAAGTAAGATTCTTAACTTACTCTTTAGCAAACAGACAATAACTCAGCCCACCTTGGGGGCTGGGCAGGCAGTCTTGTTTGATATGCTCCCAGACCGAGACACCAGTATCTCAGAGAGAAATCAAAGAAGTAAATTTCTTGTGTTAAGTTAATTTGAAATATTCAGGGACCACTTAACAAGTCCACACCCCTAAGCCCTTTATCAAATTCCCCAAAATATTTAACTGCCTATAAAACCCCTAGAGCACCACCATGGGCTCTCTTGTCCCCTCCTGGTGTGAGCCAGGAGCTCTGACCTCTCACTGTATCTCTCAATGAAAGCCTCTCCCTGGCTCTCCTACCTTGACTGTTTGCTAAGTTCATTCTTTGACTCCGCAAACAAGAACCCCGGCATCAATACCATCCCTCTTATTCTCCAAGAGCTTGCCTTCTCAGATGTACCTTTTCTCCTCTCCCCCAGGGGCTGAAATATGACTGCTTTCCTGCCCCAAAATTCATCTTTGTTGTTTCCCATGTAATGTGTACTGGCCTCAGCCTCCTGACTGTTGCCAAATTTAACTAAGTTTGGTCTTTGGTCTTGAACACTTTGCAGAGTCATTCTACCTTGATTTATTAATTCCATTCATTTATTCAGTAAATATTTATTGAGTGCCTACTATGTGTGAGTCAGATTTTCTCAACACTGTAAAATTTGTAGAGTTACTATTAAAAACCCTATTTTCTTTCAAGTTAGAGTAGAGGCAAAGGATGCTTAATGCCTAGATCTTGTTTTCTAAATATCATTTCCCACTAAAAGGGATCATTTGAAAAACCTTTTTGACTCCCAATAACTATGATTCACATATTTGTCATCTGCTTAGAGATGAACTTTCCGCATAAAGGCAGCTCAGAGGAGACATTAATGAGCTCTGGAGGGCATTCTGTAAGAAAGTGACTTTATTTCTGATGCATAATTGATGCAAGCTTGGCCTTTTAGCGAACATACCTGCACAGGGAGCAGTGCTACATGGGACACCTGGAAGAGGGACTGTCCCCAAAGTGATTAAAAAGCCACCACCCAAAGAGTTCAACTTCCCTTTTGGCCAGAAGAAATCCTGATGACACTGATGCAGCCCACGCTTTGCAAATTCTTTACTGTTACAAGTTCACACAATATTTGCAATAAATGGAAATGCATGAAGTAAATGTTCAAAAATCTCTTGTGAATCAATATGAAAAATAAAAGTCCATCTGATATAAGAAAACGAAGCCTTTATCACAAGAAAAAAATAAACCAACATACACATAAAAAGCAAATAAATTGAAATGTAAGCAAAATAAAGCTTTGCCTTCTTATTTTACTTACTTTATATTGAAGTATAATTTATATAGAGTGTAGAAAGTTTAAGTACACAATTTCATGAACTTTGCATATAGACAACTATTTAAGCTCCACTTTAAATATAGAACATTCCTCCTTCTCAAAAGACTCCCTCATGATGTCAAAACCACAAAGGAAACCACTATTCCACTGGTTAGTTTCGCTTTTTTTTGTTATTAACATATCATTGATATATGCTCTTGTAAAGGTTTCACATGAAAAGCATTGTGGTTACTACGTTCACCCATATTATTAAATCCCCACCCCACCCCATTGTAGTCACTGTCCTCTGTGGCATCAGAATAGTAAGATGCCACAGAGTCACTACTTGTCTTCTCTGTGCTACACTGTTTTCTCTGTGACCCCCTCACACACCATGTGCACCAATTATAATACCCCTCACTCCCCTTCTCCCTCCCTCCCCATCCACTCTCCCCTCCAACAGCCTTTGGTAACCTCTGTTCCCTTCTTGGAGTCTGTGAGTTTGCTGCTGCTTTGTTCCTTCAGTTTTGCTCAACAAATAAAGGAAATTATTTGGTACTTGTATTTCTCCACCTGGCTTATTTCACTGAGCATAATACCCTCTAGTTCCATCCATTTTGTTGCAAATGGTAGGATTTGATTTCTTCTTATGGCCGAATAATATTCCACTGTGTATATGTACCACATCTTCTTTATCCATTCATCTACTGATGGACACTTAGGTTGCTTCCATTTCTTGGCTATTGTAAATAGTTCTGCGATAAACATAGGGGTGCATACGTCTTTTTGAATCTGGGATCTTGTATTCTTTGGATAAATTCCTAGGAGTGGAATTTCTGTATCAAACGTTATTTCTATTTTTAGTTTTTTGAGGAACTTCCATATTGCTTTCCACAATGGTAGAACTAGTTTACATTCCCACCAGCAGTGTAGGAGGGTTCCCCTTTCCTCACATCCTCGCCAGCATTTGTTGTTCCTTGTCTTTTCGATGTTGGCTATCCTAACTGGTATGAGGTGATATCTCATTGTGGTTTTAATTTGCATTTCCCTGATAATTTGCAATGTGTAGCATCTTTTCATGTGCCAGTTGGCCATCTGAATTTCTTCTTTGGAGAAGTGTCTGTTCATCCCTCTGCCCATTTTTTAATCAGAATAGTTGTTTTTTTGGGTGTTGAGGCATGTGAGTTCTTCATATATTTTGGATGTTAACCCCTAGTTTTACCTTTTAACAAGATAAACACCATCCCTTAGCAACTTTCAAATATTTCTAAGAATAATAAATTCACATTTTTAGTGAAGATGCAGAATTTTCAAATGTCCATTTTCCAATGTGTCAATTCTATTTTCAATTCTGTCAAACTCTAGAATCTTTATGATATGCACACATTTTATCTGATAATCTCTTAGCTGTGGAATTGAATATAGATATTAATGATAATGTTACATCAGCTATCTCACAAGTATTGTTTATTATTGTGAATGGAAATTGTATAATTCCCAGCTGTGGACAAATGCTTAAATTAATTATGGTGCATTTATATACGGAATCCTATGGTGCCTTTAGCATTCAGGATTATTGGGGAATAATAAATAACTTGTGGAAAATCTAGAAATGTTCATTGAAAAGACAATATACAACCTTGGGTTTGATGATGAAATTTTAAATATAATACCAAAAGAAAGATCTATGAAAGAAAAAAATGATAAATTAGATTTTATTACACTAAAAAGTTTTGTTCTGTGAAAGACACTGTTAAGAAAATAAGCCATATGCCCTTGTACTGTTCACCATGTAAGAACTTATTCACTATGTAAGAATTTGTTCCCCATGTAAGAACTTGTTTGTTATGCCTCAGAAGATTGGAGACTGATGAAAATTAGGCTTGGGGTGGATTAATGATTGTGCATTGAGCATTGGCTCCCCTATACAGAATTCTATTGTTGTTAACAACCATTTGATCAATAAATATGAGAGATGCCCTCACAAACAAAACAAAACAAAACAACAACAACAAAAAAATACAGTACACACTTCCAATGGTAAAATAATAAGTAACCGGGATGTAATGAATATAATCAAGATATTGTAACAGCTTGGTATGGTGATAGCTGGTACCCAGAATTGTCATGTATATAAATGTTGAATCACTATGTTGTACACCTGAAACTAATGTAATGTAATACTGTGTGTCAACTACCCTTCAATAAAAAATAATTATCTACAAAAAAAAAAAAAATCAAGACCTAAATACTAAATAAATGAAGTGACCTATGTGTTTATGAATTTGAAGACTCAAAAAAAAAAAAAAAAAGAAAAGAAGCCATAGATTAGGATAAAACAGTCTGAAAGCAAAAGGCAAGCAACAGAACCAAATGGCAGAGATTTTGGAATCATCATACCCAGACTTAAAAATAATCATGATTATTGTTCTAAGGGCTCCAATGGAAAAATTGGACAATGTGCAAGAACAGACAAATATGAGCATACAGATGAAAACACTAATAAAGAACCAAAACAAAAGGCTAGAAATCAAATACATTGCAACAAAAATAAACAACAAGCCTACCAGGAGAGTGGACACAGCTAAGGAAAGAATCAGTGCGCTTGGAGATATGTCATTAGAAACTTTCCAAATTGAAATGCAAAGGGAAAATGGAATGGGAAAAAAAATGAAGCAGAATACTTAAGAACCGTGGGGCAATTGCAAAAGGTATAACATACATGGGATGGGAATACCAAAAGGATTATGGAAAAGAGAAAGGAACAGAAGAAATATCTTAAGCAATAATGGCTGAGAATTTACCAAAATTAATGTCAGATACCAAATCCAACTATCACATTGCAGACTTCCACACACCTCTATCAGTAGTGGGCAGATCCAACAGGAAAAGCCAAAAGAATATATGTACAAGCAATCATCTGGATCTGACATCCATAGACTACTTCATCCAACAAAACAAATACAATTTCTTCTCAAGATCACATAGAACATTTACCAACATAGACCACATACTGGGTAATAAAACAGCTTAAAATCTTTAAAATAATAGAAATTGTGCAATGTCTACTTTCAGATCAAAGTGAAATTAAAGTAGAAATCAATAACAGAAAGATGGCTGGGTAATCCCAAAATATTTGGAGGTTAAACAATTCTAAATAACACATCACATTGGGAACAAGATGTGGACGTCTCCTCTCAGCATTCCTGTTCAACATCATACTGGAAATCCCAGCTAATGCAATAAGACAGGACAAAGGAATAAAATATTTACAGATTTGGAAGAAAGAAATAAAACTGTCTTTGTGGAAGACACACTTGTCGTTGTAGAAAAATAAGAAAAAAAAAACTGCAACTAATAAGTAATTATATCAATGTTACAGGATACAAGGTTAATATATAAAATGCAATTACTTTCCAATATACCAACAGTGAATAATTGCAACCTGAAACTGATAACACAATACGATTTATATTAGCACCAAAAAGTACTCAGGAGTGAATCCAAGAAAATATGTACAACATCAATATGATGAAAGCTATAAAACTTTGAAGAAAGAATAAAGAGCTAAATAAATGGGGAAATATTCCAGTTAATGCATAGGAAGAGTCAATATTGTCAACATATCAGTTCTTCCCAACTTGATCTATACATGCAATGGAATCCCAATTAAAAGCCCACCCAGTTATTTTGTGTATATTAACAAACTGATCCTAAGACTTATGTGGAAAGGCAAAACAGCCAGACTAGCTATCACACTACTGGAGAACAAAGGGAACTGACACTATCCAGCTTCAAGATTTACTTTAAAGTTATGCTAACCAAAATAATGTGGTATTGGTAAAAAAAAAAAAAAAAAAAAGACCCACATGGATATAGGCAGCTGTTTTTTAGAGAGGAGCAAAAGCAAATCAATAGAGAAAGAATAATCTTTTCAACAAATGGTTCTGGAACGACTTGACAAACACATGCAAAAAAAAAAAAATGGGTTTAGACACAGACTTACACCTGTCACAAAAATTAACTCAAAATGGATCAAAGGCCTAAATGTAAAATTCAAAACTATAAAATTTCTGGAATATAACAAGAGAAAACCTAAGTGACCTTGGGTTTGTGATGACTTTATAGATACAACACCAAAAGTATAGTTCATGAAAGAAATAACTGATTAGCTGGACTTCTTCAAATGTCTACTCTGTGAAAAACACCACTGGGGAATAAGACAGGACACAGGCTGGGAGAATATCTTTGTAAAACACATACCCTTTCAAGGACTTGTATCCAAAATACACAAAGACCTCTTAAAACTCCAGAACAAGAAAACAAACAACATTATTTAAAAACAGGTGGAAGATCTCACCAAAGACATCTCACAGAAGATATGCAAATGGAAAGTAAGCATATGAAAATATGTTCAATATCATGTCATTAGGAAATTGCAAATCAAAACAATGAGATATCACTACCCACCTACTGGAATGGTTAATATAAAAAAATGATAATAGCATATGCTGACAAAGATGTGGAGCAACAGGAATTCTTATTTACTGCTAGCAGTGAATGCAAAATGGAGGCCCATTTGGCAACTTACAAAGCTAAACATAGTCCTTACCATATGATCCAGTAGTCACATTCTTGGGTATTTACCCAAATAAGTTGAAATTTTATGTCCACACAAAATTCTGCACATGAATGCTTATAGCAGCTTTATTCATAATTTCCCCAAACTGGAAGCAACCAAGGCGTCCCTCAATAGACAAATGGATAAACAAGTTGTGATACATACACAGAATAGAATATTATTCAACAGTAAAAAGAACTGAACTATCAGACCATGAAAAGACACCATGCAACCTTAAATGAATTATTTCTTAGTGAAATAAGTCAGTCTGAAAAGGCTATGTACTCCATAATTCCAAACTATATGATATTGTAGAAAAAGAAAACCTACAGAGACAGTAAAAAGATCAGTCATAGCCAGAGATTTGGGGTGGGGGAGAAGAGAAAGGATGTACAGGTTGAAAACAGGGGATTTTAGGGCAGTAGAACTTCTATATTCTATAATGGTAGATACGTAGAGGAGGAAAGTAGAAAAGGTCAGTGATTTGCAAACCTAACTTCTTCCCTTTGAGCCCCCATTCCCTGCTCCACTGTGTGTGAACGAAGGGAATTGGGAGGCATTTTTCAGATAAACCATTTCTACCTGGATCTGCATGAAATATTAGCTTCTTTATATGATTTCACTTGGAGAGAAACTTGAATGCCTGAATAAATATTTGGAAACCACCATCCCACACGATCAGCACGTGCTGTCATTCTTAGGCTGCATGCCACAAGATTCCAGGGCCCTGAGACTTGAAGATTCCTGCATTCTCCCATTCTGCCCAGGTTCCTGCAAGCCACCTGTGTGGGCTTCTAAAGGAGCCTGACTGTAGGATGGAAGGGACTAGAGTCTGATAGAGAGTGCTAAGACAAAGGGCGCCATCCTAGGCCTCCTGGGCCCTGGGGCGGGTCAGGCCCTCGGTTCTCATCACTCCACTGTGACCTTAGCTTCCATTCTTCCTTTCTGACAGATCATTTTCCATTTCAAAGAAATCACTGTCCTTAAGAGTCCAATGAGGTTACTTCCTATACTTTGCTGGACACAGTCACACACCCTTCCACCACTGCTCCACATAGTCTAAGAAAATGATAGAAACTGCAGAGCGTCCCTCTCTCGGTGTTGGGAAATCACCCCAGCTTGGTGCCTACTCAGCATACTCAGGGTCTTACTTCATCCTTCGTTGATCAGGACCCTGCCCACGCTCTCTGCTCCCAATAAAAGGCGGGCAAAATGGCCAGAGCCACCAGAGCAGCAGAGCGGCTGAGACCAACCCTGAAACCTCCCACTCTCAGCTGCAGCTCCCGTGCTCACCCTCCAGCATGAAGGGCTCGGCTGTCCTGCTGTGCCTGATGCTCACAGCAGCCACCTTCAGCGCCCAGGTGCTCGCTCAGCCGGGTAAGGCTCCTCTCTTCCTAAGGCTTAACGTCTGAACTGACATCTGGGCAGATACTAGCTCCCAGCAGGAGTCACCCCGTGCCTGCTGCATAGGCTACATGGCAAAGCCGAAGAAAATGAGACTAAGATGGGAAATAAGAAGAGCCACCGTGTCACAGCTAGTCAGGCCAGAGCCAGAGCCAGACACCCAGGCTGCTGGGGCTGGTCCCCGCGATCAGTCCTGGCACCAGCTTTGGGAAGAGACACTGAATGCAGCCACCATCTCAATGGCACTCACATTGCATGGGAATGTGTCACAGAAGGAAGCACCATTTCTCATCAGGGATGTGAAGGACATTTCAGGCAGTAGTGGAGAGGAATAAACAATTGCTTGAGGTTTCATATTTTGGATTATAGTCCAGTGTAGCTTCCAGAACAGTGGCTGTGTAAGGAGGGAAGGACCCAGAGGCATCTCAGCATGTGACACAGGTTGGCTCTAAAACCCATGGGTATGAGAAGCTGGGAAACAAGGTCTTAGAACTTAGGTCCAGCATCAGAGGTTTGGGATCAGGAGACCTTCTAGTGATTCGCCTTGTTACTCAAGATTTCTCCATCCCTGTCAACAATTAGGGGCCCCATAGTTCAATAGAGGAAACCAGCTCAAGGGTAACATTTTATCTGTGGGATCAGAATAAGGCACTGAACGTGGGAGTGGTGGGTCCTAGACAGAGCTCATGTGTTTGTCTTCTCCCACCTTCTCCTCCTTCCCTTAGAAATGCATGCTTACGAAACATCATATATCACTCATTTTTTGTGAAATGTTTTGCAGATTCTGTGTCCATCCCGATTACCTGCTGCTTCGGTGTGGTCAGTAAGAAGGTCCCCATGCAGAGGCTGGAGAGTTACAGCCGAATCACCAGCAGCCAGTGTCCCCAGGAGGCTGTGATGTAAGTAGAACATCCCCTGGTGCCCACAGCCAAAAGTTGTCAGACTTTGGGGTTCTATACAAGGGAAAGACGTCAGGATGCACATCCAAACGAGTCAGAAAAATATACCACCTAATGCAAAAAGCCCTTTACCCCATAGAGAAACAAAGCCCACAGAAGGAGTCCATACTCTGTGGTCCCCTTCTGGGGGCTTGATCAGATCACCCAAATTCCTCCAGCCAGGAGCCTGGGGGGCTTTCCCTGGATCAACAAGAGCAGAGCTGCTTTCTGTGGCCTCTACCTCCCATATCCCCCACCCCCACTTACTTTGGTCCTAATCCAAGCCCGTCACCCAGGGAGCAAGGGCTGATCAGGTTTAGGGGCCAAGGGGCAAAATCCTCAATGCACTCCATCTAACTGTGCCCTCTCCCCTCACAGTTTCAAGACTAAACTGAGCAAGGAGGTCTGTGCTGACACCAAGCAGAAATGGGTCTGGGAGTCCATGAAGCATCTGGACCGAAAGTCCCAAATGCTGAAGCCTTGAACCCTCATACCTGGACTGAGAGACAGTCAGAGCCTGAGGAAAATTCTCTTTATTCTCCCCTGCCTTGCCTAGGTGCAGAGCGATATTATTTTATTACAATATCCAAAAAGAGGTACTTCGTTTAATAATTAAAGGAACAATATTCCTTAAATTATATTTAATTATATTTAAATTATTGATGTTTTGACTGTACCTGCCATAAATCCTAATGAATGTGAAATACAAAGTCCGGTGATATGTTTTCTCTTCTGTGAAAACAGTTAAGTTCATGGCGTGATGTCACTGTTTCTCCACACCTGTCCGTAGTGCTGTAAGACCCTCTGTGGGTCATCAGAGGAAAACAAGTCTGTATTCTTAGGAAATCAGGGCTCCTGTATGTCAAAGGTGTACTGTGCAGTGTTGTTGTTGAAATTATTATTATTAGACGACTGTGGAATTTTCTAAGAGAAAAAATACATAGTTTTAAACAACTTGGTCTTATTTTTCATGGGGTAACATTAAACCGGGCAGGGAGGAAGGCAGCAATGGCTGGCAATTCAGGGCTTGGAAGCCAGCCTCTAAGAAGTCTTTTGGATACAACTGTGGTTCATGGAGAATCTAGCAGGACAGACCAGGCTGTTCAGCCCGTTGGCTCCAGCCCCTAATACCACCTGCCTTTATTCAATAGGAGCTTGAAGCCCATTTCTTTTCTCGCCACACCTCTTTGCCCAGGCTCTCTCTTGATCTCTTGCAGGAGTCTTCACACTTTTCTCCATGACCCCAGGTTGTCTCCATCTAACTAATTCTCAAACCTGTAATATCCGAGGAGTGAAGCCAAATCTAAGGGGAAATTAGATGTCTATCACCTAGAAGCCCACTTAAGGCTTTTCATTGAAGATGAGTCTTTAATAGGACTGGTCTGTGCAATGCAGTGGCAAATAGAAAGTGTTCTTCAGAGCTGGTGCAGGAGGGAGAGGAAGGTTGTAGGCTGGAGGAAGGAACTCCATCTGGCCGGACTATGCGAAGATGGAGGAGTTTGGGGTTTAGAAATAATGGCTGGAGCCAGATTTCAGGGGCTCTTGAATTTCAGATTCAGAAGTCAGTGGGTAAGAGGTTTGCTAGGCAAGAAAGAAGGGCCATGGGCAGAGGTGTGCATCAGGAGGAGTAACCTGGTGTCTGAGGACAGGGTGGAGTGTGGGAGGGAGGGCCGAGAGAGAGCAGGCCACTGAAATGGTGCGGGGGAGAGGCAGGGGCTCTGGAACAGGGGGGTCATGAGTCATGAGGGTAAAGCTGGGAAGAATAGGCCAGACAGAGCGGTAAGTCAAATGTTACAGAAAGGGGAGAACAATTGACCCGGGACATACATCCTTCTCGGAAGATCTCACAAAGCAACCACGGACGGGGCAGATGTCCTTGAGGCACAGAATGAGTCAATCTCCATTACTGTGCCCCCAACTCCTAAAAACTAACCCCTAAATCCTAAAAACTCTCAAGCATTGATTTGAAGGAATGGGAACTCCTTTCCTTAACTGACTCTTAAAGTCAGGATTCCTTTGTATTTTCTGAGCATAGCTGGCTTCTTTTTGAGACATGGGGCCACCATTCTGAGGCCCAAAGGCCACACCCCTCACTCTAAGGGAAAGAGGATCATTGCCCTGCTGATCCAGCTCCTCAGCGCCTGTCACTGTGGTCACAGGGAGAGATGCCACAATTCCAGTTCGCTGGGAAGCATGGCAAGGCGGGAGACGGGTTCTGATCCCAGAACTGATCCTGACGCTCACTGTCACTTCCGGCGCATCTCTCTCTGGTGTTAAGATGCCGCGCAAGGTTGGAGCTAATGCTGCGTCACAGGCAGGAAGTGAGGGGATCTGGCAGGTGACCTTACAAGCCCCCTCCAGCTCCAGAACCACATCTCTTGGAAACTTGGTCAAGCCCGTTGGCTAGAGTAAGGTGGGGAGGTAAAGTGCTTGTGACTCAAACCACCGAGCCAGCCAGTTGCCTTAAACCTGTAAGTCAGATATGTCAACTGCCTGGAGATAAGCTTTCCACTAAAGGCCAGCAGAGTGACCCAAGCCCAAGAACAATAAGGCACCTAAGTGTCCGCTGGGTAAGAGGAACACTTCCCAGCCACAAAAGGCTCTATCCAGTTCCAACTACTCTCTTCCACAGCCTCAAGGCCCAGCTGGCCATGAGATCTGGACCCAGGGTTTCATGAAGCAGCTGGACCACAAATCCAAGGCATGAAGACTCACTCCAAACTGACACCAGGCCATGGCCCATTTGTTTGCTCTGAGCTTTGCCCAGCTATCTGCACTCTGGCATTATGCCATTATATTTCAAATCACAATGAACATTGTTTAATTACATTAAACACCAATGTCCTAACTAATGTGTCATTTCATTTACATTATTGTTTTATGTGCTTTAATTAGAATATTGGTGTTTTGAAAATCAACACCCTTACGTTGACTGGTTCATATCTGTGAGTCCGATTCATCCCCTTGTCAAGGGGGCCAGGAACTGGGAAAGTCACTTGAAGCCGACAGGCACTCTCCTGGGCTCACCTCTGGTTTTGCCCTTGGCTCAGGCAGATGGTTTGCTACAGGCTACGACTCACTTCACTCTCTTGACATCTGCTCTCTGTGTCTCCTCGCTTCTTGCTTTGGGTGCCATCTAGGGTCAGGGGTTGGCTTGGCAGGCACATCATGAGACTCAGATGTTTTGGGGAGGGAACTCTCTGGGTGAGTTCCACCTTCCACCAGTGAAGGATGGAGAAGTGAAGACTTCTGCCGCCCATCCTCCCGCAGGCTGACTCTGGGAGCCATCTGTAGGCTTCTCAGGTAGTCCTAGGAGAATCCCTCCCGTTGCCCGTGATGCTGACCTTGACTATGTATACTTGCGTTGGCCTCTCCACCTTCTCCATCTCATTCTTAGTCCTGATCCCTGGGGACAATTACCAGATGAAACTATCTACACACTGGTCCTTGTCTCAGGCTCTGTCTTACTGATTCATTGTTTGATACAGTCAACATTTGTTCTCCTTCCTCTTGGTCAATCTCTGGATATCACTGGGCAAATTCACTGGTCGGGGCCAGCAATTCAGTTGGGCATTGGGTGGATGCATTCACCAGCACTGGGGCTGGGATGGGGATCAGACCAGTGAGCCCTTTGGGGCCAACGGTGGGGCCAAGACCATGGACTCAACCAGCATATTTGGCCGGACTGGGTATGAGGGTGGCTTACAAGTCAGGACCAACAGAACTGGGACTGAGTCAGCCACATAGCTACTAAAATGGTGACATGGAGAGGAATTTAGTAAATAAGTAAAAGTGTTGAAGATAATGGATGCCAAGTCACTTGCTGTTGGAGAAGTTTCCATAGAGGAAAAATGGAATGTTGGAAGGCTAGAAAAAATACTATTGTGTTGGCCTGAAACTGGAGGTATTGATGTGAACTCAAGGTTTTAAAGGTAGATAATAGATACATGGATAGATAGATAATTGACAGATTGAACTACATACATGGATCATAGATATGTGCAAGTTGAGCATACGTTCAACCACCCAATAATTTTCCAAAATACTGCCAAATATTTTCCAAAGCTGTTGCACCAATTTACATTCACTCCACCAGCAGTGTATGAGAGGTAGAGTTGTTCCACATTTGGTACTGCAACATTTCATACTGTCATTCTTTATAAATTAGCCATTCTGATTATGAGGATAGTTGCATGTAATCCAGATAATTGTGGTTTAAGTTGACCTTTTACTCATGACTAGTGCAGTTGAGCATCTATTCAAATGTTTATTCAATATCTTCCTTTATTGGGTCCTAGTCCATGTTGTCTTTTGTCCATTTTTTAAGATTTTTTAGATTGGCATCTTTTTCTCATGTATTAGAAGCATTTTTTATATGCTGAATGGGAATCTTTGGTCAGGTGTGTTAATTGAAGTATCTTCTCATAATCTGTGATTTTCCTTTTCACACCCTTAAAGATGCCTTTTGATGAAAACAGCTTCCTAATTTTAATATAGTCCATTTATCAATATGTTCCTTTTTTATTAGTGCTTTTGTTTTCTGTTAAAGAAAAATTTTTTTAACCATTTCAGAGAAAGATTTGGCATCAGCTGGAAGCCTATGTGAGTGACACACAATGTAAGCCAGGCCTCGAGTAATTCCTGTTTGGGCCAGATGAGAAGAATGTTACTGGGGATGAGCTATTAGAAGCAAACATGGATCTGGGAGAGAAGGTGGTCAGAAGCAAGAAGGAAGGCAAGCAGTCTTGCACTGTTTTCAGGGCTGGTAGATGGACTTTCCTCCTCCAGGGTCAAAATGACAGTATCCTCTTCCTCTGCAGGCTTTGCCTTTCTCTGGAGAGACCGAGTCTGAGGGCAGAGAAGGCCAGTCAGTGCTGGCCCCCTCCCTTTCCATCAGCCACTCCAGTGGTCGGGTATCCATTCTATAAAGTTCAAAGGTTGCTGTGGCTCAATAGTCCTTAGAACCCTGAAGAGTACAGTGAGATGGACAGGGAGAAGTGTTAAGCACTAGGTGGCCCAGCTCTGCTTCCCTGAGCAATTTTACTTTTAATCTGTTACACATCAGGGCTTCCCGAAAAATCATGAGAACAGACTTCAGTGGGTAAACAAGCCTCTGAAAACCACATTGTCAAGTGAAGCCAACTTTACATGTTCTCATCTAAGACAGCAGGGAACTAAGATTTCCCCTGGCTACAGGCACGTTGCAGGATGCCACAGCAACTTAATGGTTCCAAAATCACAGGATTCTATAGTTCTAGGAGACTTATATTGTATAAAGGTGACTGAGCCGGAGAAGAGCTAGCTGAGCTCTGCCCTGGCATAACTGAGCAACTGGTATAGAACCTCCATAAACTCTCACTCTGAGTGGTGGGTTGACCGGATTTTCAGGGGTCCAGAGAATACCATCCATTTAAAGCCAATATCAGATAATCCCAGGTCTCAGTATTTCTTTCCCCAGTGCAGAGTCACCCTGGTTATATGGCAGCAGGTTCTTCTGGGGAAGGCTTGGGGAAGATTTACAGTATAAACCTGTGAGTTTCTAGATTTAGCAAAAATATTGCCAAGGGTATAATTATACTAAAAATGTATTCATTGTTAATCTGAAATTCAAATTTAATTAAGTGTCCTATATTTAATCTTGCAACCTAGCATTGCATGGTCCTTCCTAAAAGGGAACTGGGTCCCACCCTTCTGGGCACTCCGGATCTATGAACTGGCTTAAATCTAGTAACTGGGTGAAAGGCCATGATTCTGTTCTATAGACTTACATTAGGTTTCTGCCCATGAAACCTAGAATTTTCTGCTAAAGTGAAGCAGTATCTTAGTAAGCACCTCATCTATCTCATGCCTAGGGAGCCCATAATCACGGTCACAGATTCCTGCTGATCAAAACACTTACTGGCACTCCAGTCCTGGGGCTCCTCGGAGTAATTGTGCCCACTTTGTCTCTGCTGCCTGGTAAGCACCATCGTCCAGCCTCTGCAACCCCCGGATCCCATTCCTCCCACTGAGATCCAAACCAGCTCCATTACAACAGTGGCATGAGCCTGACCAGAGGCATGAGCATCAGCTGGGAACTGGTCAGAAATGGATGTCATTGGCCCTGTGCTGGGTACTTTCCACACATTGTCTTATTCAATTCTCACATCACAAGGCCGGAATAATTAGCCATCAGTTTCCTCTAACAGAACCAAGCAGTTTCCTCCAAATCACATAATCAGTAAATGGTGGATATGGGACTAGAACCCATGTCTGATTGAACCCAGATTACAGGCTCTTAAACACACTTTCCCATGAGATATTAGGTCCTGAAGCAGAGGGAAGGACAGACAGGAGCCCTTACATATGTGTGGGTTGAATGTCTCACCTACTCAGTTTGGAGGAAGATCCGAGGTAAGAATAATATACAAGGTGCAATTGGTCAAATTCATTGACATGGGCATATTTGCCCAGGATTCAGGATTTAATGTGTTGGCACTAGTGCCTGGGAGTGATGTTAATGTTCAGCTAGATTGGCTGATTGGAGTCTAGACTGGAAAATAAGCCTACGGTTAATGAAGTTGAAATGCTGAAACATCCCTGGGATGTTAGGAAGGAGTCCAAAGGCTCAGGAAAGTGGATCTGTTTGGTTGGATCTATTGTATGCAAGATGCACTCCCAGGAAAGGCCAGACACACTTCCTTTACCAAGGCATTAAGGGATGCTTTGATGAGGCCTTGATGAAAGAGCAGCATCCTTAAGAGCTCTCTGGAGGCTTCATTTTAGATCAGAGAAGGCCAGGGGATATGCTGTAATTCCATGATCCTCAAACTTTAGTGCACATCACAATCATCTTGAGGGCTTGTCAAAACACAGTCTGCTGTACAACTACTGGTAACAGCTTAAGTATTCATGATGCTAACAGATGCCACTGTGGTGCTTCTAAAACATATAAGCAACCCAACCCCAGAACCCTGTTTGGAAGGTGTCTTGCTTGAAGGTTTCAGCCCCACGCAAGTTCACTATGGATTCGGTGAGACTGAGAAATGACAATGGAATGTTCTTGGGGTAAAAGGATTTATACCTGTGCTTTATTCTCCTGGTGATAGGTTGAGCACAAGAATCATGTCTGCATCCAGCAGTCTGCAGGTCCACAATGCTCCTCCATCTCTGCCTCTACCCAGAGCACTGGGCACAGCTCTTTATATAGTGACTCAGTCAATAATAGCTTATTGCCTCTGGGTGTGAAGCAGTAAGCCAATTACATCATCAAGTAGTTTAGGGTTGGGTGAGGATCCTGGCCATAGGAACTTCCATTTTCCCCTTAGAAGGTCTACTTCCAGGAGCCATTTCCAGTACCTAAACCTATGTTGGTCACGATCCTGGAAAGAAATAGGTAACACTTGAATGATTTGAGGAAGGTGTCCTAAGAGCCTATTTACCAAGATGTGGTCTGGGTGTAAAGAAACCAGAGGGGTGCTTCAGTCCTCAGAGGCTAGTAACAGTGTGGTGACCACCCCTAAAGTACAGGCACTGGTTCCCCGAAACTAGATGAAAAAGGCCACTTAGATGAGAAAGCCATTGGTTGAGGGCTGCATCCAGGAGGAATAGCAGAGAAATGGGTGCTTCAGCTGTTCTCTTCTCCCTCTCCAGTGCCTGAGAGGCTCCCAGTGTCCGAGCCCAACCTGAAGCTAGAAGACCTGCAGTCCCATTAACGTGATCCACACAGGTTGGCTTCCCGAAAAGAGGATGGGCGAGAATAGAATGCATCTGGAAGGACAGCTTGCAGTCTTTTCTCATGTGGTTCTTGACAAGTTTTTGTATCAAAATTATGTAGGACTCATAAATAAAACAATCTGAAGAGTGTACACTCTTGATATACTCTGGAAGAGACTGTGTGAAGTTGGAATTGAGTTCTTGGAATGCTTGGAAAAGCCAGCTGTTAGAACTCTTGAATGTTTTCAGAGTGATCTTCAATTGCTGATCCAATTTCTTTAATAGTTTTAGAGTGACTTGCTCTTTCATTTTTTCCTGCAATATAGTAAATTATATTTTTTTAGAAATTCATCCATTTCATCCAAATTCTGGTTATTGGCATAAGGTTCTCATTTTCTTTTTGGTGTCTGCAGGCTGAGTGGTGACACCCTCTTCTATTTCTACTGTTGTCTATTTTCATGGTCAGTCTCAAGAGAGCGCTAGCTTCACTATTGACTGGCCAAAGAATCAACTTTGGGATTTGTCCAGCCTTTCTAATATATGTCACTTTCTATTTCGCTCATCGTAGCTCTTTATTTCCTTGCTTTTACTCTCACTGGAGTTTTGCCAGAGTGGAAGGATTCACCAGAATGGAAAACCGAGGGGAGGGTATTCCAGGCAGGTGCAAGAAGTGAGCCAAGTCTGGGAGCCGGGACTGAGACGGGGAGTGGGTCACTCAGGCAGAGGGCCCTGTAGGTTTCCAGTGGGAGTCCACCGCTGTTCCTGGCCTCCCACCATGCCCACTGCAGCCCCCATTCTTGGCTAGGGCACACATCCGTCACAGGAGGGAGCCAGTCACAGAAGCAAGGAACCACGTCCTTGCCCTTCTCTCCCACCCCCTCCTGCCAACAGCTCTAGAAACTCAATAGTGCTTCTGGAAAACAAGGAGCCTGGGCAAATCAGTGCTTTTCAACTCTATCTCCATGGGCCTGAGAGGTAGAAGGGGACATCGCACAAGCATGTTATGTGAGGAGCCCCTGTCATCAGAATGTGTCTTTGATTTGTCTCAAGCATTGGACTTCCTCATAAAACTTGGGTGGAAAGAGGGTTCTGCAGCTCAATGCAAGCGTGAAGTCGCCTGTACTCATATGTAAGCACACCGGCTCTCTCTTCCCTTGTCACCACTCACTCCCCAAGAGACTTTGGACAAGTTATTTACTGTCAGCGTCTTCATCTGTAAATGGGTGTGGCGATAATGGGGGACACCTTGTCAGGACTAAATACAAACTGTGTGAAGCCCTTGCACAGTGCTCTTTCTCTACGGGGGTTGTTTTTCGTTTTGGAGAAAGCAAGGCCATGGAACAGCTCCTTGGATCACTGCCTGGGGTGGTGACGGCACATCTGTGTTCCCGCTTCCTCTGGCCTGGGCAGCTGGAAGGAAACCGTGCCCGCCCTGCTGCAGCCCACAGCTTCCCGCCTGCATTTCCTGGAAAACTCCTTGGAAGCCCAGCCTCCAGCTCAGCAAATTCAGGACCCCTCTCCATCTGGACTTGACCATGACCCTGTCCATCCCTCTGGGAGCTCCCCCACCGACTGCTTCCTATAAAAGGCAGGCAGAGCAGCTGGAGGAGCAGACAGGCTGAGCCAACCTCAGAACCCATCTCGCCCTGAAGGTCCCACGCCCAGCCTCCGACCTGATGGTCTCTGCAGCGCTTCTGTGCCTGCTGCTCACAACAGCCACCTTCAGCACCCAGATGCTCGCTCAGCCAGGTAAGCTCCGTCTCTCTCCTTCTTTCCCTCCCTCTTCTTCCATTTCTCTCTCCTTTTTGGAAGGCCTAAGTCAAACTGTCCCACTTCTGAGCCTATCAGAGCACCAGGGATCCTCAGAGCTGCACTTAACACATCTAATTTTATAGACAGACAGCTGAAGCCCAGGTGGGGCCTAGGAGGGGTCCTACCCCCACACCTGCAGTCATCCCAGAACCAGAATAAAACCTAAGCTGCCCTCTCCAAATCCAGGGTCTTCTCTTTGACTCTAGTTGATCTTCCCAAACTCTGCAGATTGGGGGCCATATCCAGGACCTGTCACACTGGCCTCTCCTGCTCAGCAGTGAGGCATCCCCACCGTGCCGCTGAGAGAAGGGACTTCAAAATCTTAAGCCACATGTTCCAGGTCCCACCCCGCCTCGGGACCGGGGTGGAAGCACTGGACCTGGGGCACATCAGATCCATTCCTAACTCTTTGCTTTCCTTCCCCCACAGACACGTCCTGCTGCATTCATGCTGAGGAAACCCGAGCACTTCCTAAAAGGCCTTTTCTTTGTGACTTTATTTCTAGATGCACTCATTGCCCTGTCCACTTGCTGTTTTACATTTAATAATAAGAGGATCCCCTTGCAGAAGTTGAAGAGCTATCGAATCACCAGCAGCCAATGTCCCCAGAAGCTGTCATGTGGGTAGAAAACCCGACCTCCTTCCCCCCTCCCCTTCCCTCCCCACCTCCAATTCAAAGTTCTGCCCCAGAAGACAGACGTCAGGCTAATTTGGGATCTTATATCAGAGGATAAGATCTACCCAGACTATGTAATCCAAAGCCATCTATTATTACATCATAAACTGGCCCAGAGAGGGCCACCTCACTCCCTAAACAGCCTAGCTCACACCCCCACGCCGCTTTGGCAGATGCCAGGCCAGCTCCTCCTAGGGTGGCAAAAATGGCAACTACCTCCACAGGCCCCTTCTTCCCACACCCCTACTTCCTCTTGTCCCAGGGTGGCCCCCTTACCTACAGCATGTGGGCCAAGCAGGTTTTGGAATCCAGTGAGTCATCTCTTAGGTAAAACCCTCAAAGAGCTCCATCTAACTGTATGGCACTCCTTCACCCTCAGCCTCAGAATGAAACTGGGCAAGGACATCTGTGTCTCCCCAAAGGAGATGTGGGTCCAGAATTACATGAAACACCTAGATCAACAATCTCATACCCAGAAGACTAGAACTCTTCCAACCACTGAGACGAAGCTGGAGTATGAGAAATGACTGTTTATTCTCCTCCAGCCTTCCTGTCTATACCCTGGACTAATTTTGCTGTCATTTTCAAGTAGGGTGGTTTCTGTTTGGGATATAAAATGTACTATGTCATAAGTAATATTTAATAGTATTTGAATTGTTGCTGGTTTGGTGTTTATTTTGAATACTGGTGATCTTTTTTTAAAAAAAAAAAAAAGCAAGAGCTCAAGCCAATTGGTTCCTTGATGAGCCCCAGATCTTTCCCCTGGAGGGAGCAGGTCTCCCTCCTGCTTAACTTTCCAGGGGTTGTGAGCATTCCCTGAGGATCATGGAGATGAAGGCAGTCTAGGGAGGAGAGTGCCTTGTGATTGGAAGGTGTTACTAAATATGTAACAGAAGAATGCAATTCATAAGCCTGCTGACTCTTTGCAGAAAATACACTTTGTTTAAAATCTCTAATAGTGTTTCTTAGCCCGACCAGTAAGCAGTGCTCCGAGGTGCAGGTGGATGGCAGGGGCGCCAGAGGAATGAGGATATAGCGAGGCCTTTCCAGTGGCCAACCTGGGCTCCTCTGAATGTGTCAGGGAAGGCCTGGCTTGCCATCCCAGCATATTCTAGAACGAGTGTTCCAGTCGCTAGCATCAGCTTCTAACTGGCCTCTACCCATATGCCTCCCGGCACTGAGCAGTCCCCAGAGTAATACAGACATTACGTGCACCTGACCCCCAGGGGACCACTAGATGCCCCAGTCCTAGTTAGCCCTGGACTTGACAGAGAGGGTGGGACTTGGGCACAACTGGCCTTGGAGGATAGCACAGCATAGTCATAGCAAAGATTCTCTAGAAGAGGTGCAGAATAGAAAAGTGAGGAGGAGGCCTGGAGGAAAAATCCCCATTTCGTCACTTCGGGCTCCAGAACGGAAACGTTAGAGTTGCTTAGAAAGGAAGGTTGAGGCATGGTTTTAGAGGAACTGCAATACCAAGATGGGGAGTTTGGAGTTAGTTCTGAAGGCAGGAGGTATGTACTGAAGGCTTTGGAGCCATCAGGAGGGCAGGGGGATGCCAGGGCAGGGGAATGCCAGGGCAGGGGAGGCCGAGAAGAGAAGCCTGTGGCCATGGGCAGGATAAAGCTGTCAAGGGAGAACTGAGAGCACCCTACTACAATAGTCCAGGCAAGAGGAGATGGGGCAAAGCAGGGAATTTCTCCCCTAAAGCCACCACACTGGCCTTTAAAGGGTGCCAGCCCTGAGATCCAGAATTTACTTCCCTCCTTTGCTAGTCTCCCTAGAGTTATGCATTATACAAGCTAAAGCCTTTGACTGTCCCTCTGGAAGGGACAGGGCCTCATCTTCCTGCTCGTGAAGGGTTCTCCTGCTCTTCCCAAGGCTGCCTTTCCCCAGGTGAGAGGATGAGCTGCGTTGGCACCTCTGTAAGATCTAGGACCCACCTGGGCCTGCACACTCACCAGGACCCTTCCCTCCCAGGACAAGCTCCTGCTAACCAACTCTGCAGGGTCTTTCCAGTGGAGAGAGGGTTCCTGAGCCAGGCTGGGTCAGGTGGTCACTTGGCAGTTTGGAACACGGGAAGGAGTTCTGGCCTGGGAAGCAGGAGCCCTGGGCTTGAGTGCCAGATCTCTCCCTGACTTGCTCTGTATCCTCATGCCTGTTGGTGTCCCTCTCCAGCCCTTGGTCACCTCATCTATCAAATGGGGTTAACAACATCTTAGAGGCAGAAGAACTCACAAGATCCCCTCCCGCTAGGGCAGCTGTGACTTTTGGATGACATCAGCCCCTTTGGGCACGAAAGGGAGGGAGAGGCTCCTGCACCCAGACATGGACTCAGTCCAGCTCCCTGCCTGCTGCTTCACTGAGCCTACCCTCACCGCCAAACCCAGAAGCAGAGAATCTGCATCACAGCTGTGAATGCACGCTCACACCCCAGGACAAAGGCAGTCAGCTGGGAGATGTCAGTCATTTATTGGATCCTATTGACAAGGAGGACTGGCACCAAGTCCAACAAGTGTGCCCGCTCTCCCCCCCCCACATGCCCCTGTCCCCAGGCCCCCAGTGCCAATCAAATTTGCACCCCGGAATTCCTGTGGTACAAGAGGTCCAGGGAAGCAGGAGATGAAGATTCCAAAATTTAAATATGTAAAGTGCAACAACATAGCTTATCAAGACCAAGCAGACCCTCCACAACCTGGCAAAGTTGGGCAAAAGGACTGATGTGGGGTTAGAGGCTGGAGGGACAGGTGACACCATGAGGTCTCTGGAGTCCAGGGTGGAAAAGAATCTGCTCACATGTGCTTTCACGGGCAGGTTTTTATCCCTTTTAACACATTCTTAATCCATCGGGCTGTGTTCAAGGCACAGATCTTTTGGCCTCCCTTCAGCTCGACTCTGTGGGCAGAGAACAAAAGAGCTGAGTCATCTGAGTCACCCCTGGGTGCCACACACAAGTCCCACCTCCCACTCCTCGCTGCTGGGTGCCCCTAAGCTGCCTCTCTGGGCCTGTAAAATGAAGTCGTTGCATGAGACGTGTGGCTCACACATTGGGAGGGACACCCAAGCTCAGGGGAGCTTATCAAATTGAGTTTCCTGAACCCCTTTTCTGGAGAGCACAGTTCAGTGTACAAGCGTGGAGTGAAGGCTGGAGACATTCTGAGGATTAGCTAGCCCGGAAAATTTCCACCTAGAATATCTCCGAGGGCCCCCACTCCTGCTCCATCTTTTCATGTGTCTGTGTCCATCTGGGATCCTCAGTCATTGCTTTGGGGTCCCTGTGTGTGTTTGTACATGCGTTTCTTTTCTGGACTGCCCACCTCCTAAATATGGCTATCATCTAAGCTATAGACCAACTCTGCCCTTATTATCTGAGTGAGTTTAGACAAATCTCTCTGCTTCCCTGAACTTCAGTTTTCATGATAATGAAAGTGTGTGCCCCAAGAAACTCAGCAGAAATAATACACTGAAAGTGCCTTAAAGACACTGAGTGGCAAGAGTAAGCGACCTCAGTCAAGCTTCATGTTGAAGCCTCTCCCCAGCTAAAGATGCAGAGGAATGTCCAGATAATAAGGTGCAGGCGAGTTACGTGCCCACGGTCGCCCAAGGCTAGAGGTTGGCAAATCCAGAAGCAGGCACTAATTGTGACCCCTACCCCTTATTTTTTCCACTACGCAGTAATTCCTGGAGATTTTAAACAATTCCTTCCCCTGGGTACAAAGTATTAAGATATAATTCTTGATAGCTTGGTGCTCCAAGAAGCAAGTCACTTGGGGGAGCCCAGTTCCTGGTACCTACGAGGAAGCGCAGCGCTCCCCCAAGCGCCCAGCCCGGCTCTGCACCCAAGGTTTTGACGGCCTCGCGGGCTGGGTTTGGAAACCTTAATCTGGTGGTGAATAGCTCCATCTCGTGTCTGCCATTCTAATTGCATGTGGGCCGGTTTCTGTTCCCTGCAGGAGGGAGTTGGGGGCTGACAGGGAGGGCCACTCACATTATACCAGCATGGTAGGGGCAGGAGGAACTGGTGTTTCTGTAACACTGAACTCTCTTCTGGGAAATCTTTTTCTCCACAAATGTGTAGCAACAGTTGGAGGATGACACAATCACTAGGAAAGAAGCACAAAAATGGTTTGCATCCATTTCTCAACCAGGACTTTGTTTTTTGCATCCAAGATGCTTTAAAAAACAACCAAAAAAATGCCTTCTGGGACAGGCCCAGGCTTGGGGACTACCACATCCAGGGGGCTCTGGTGCAGCACTGTGTCACCAGCCACCTAGTTCTATATTCAGGGAGAGTTGGGACACTGGAATTCAGATCCCTGCTCCCCACACACGAGCTGTGTGGCCTTGATCAAGATGAGCACAGACTCCCATCTGTGAAATAGGACTTCCTAGACCGATTTCTAAAAGCCCTTCCAGTTCTGACAGCCCACCATGAGTGTATAGTTCCACCCCAATATTGGGGCTCAAGGGCTCTAGACCCCACACTCTGGGGGCCTAGTGAGTCTGGTACATGCAGGGCAACTGTGATCCATGGACCTGGGGCAGGATTAGGAACTGTTCAAGGAGTTCAAACTGATGGAATGACAGGCAACAGCGTCCACACACTCAGCAGGCAGCTCCCCACTCCCTCTCCACGAGGCCCTCCTCCCCGGGCCCCCAGCCCCCACTCACAGCCACTGTGCTGTGAGCCGTGAGCACGCTCTCTCCCACCCGCAACCCCAGAGAACTGCGTTCCAATCCTGGTTCCTTCCTCCTAGTTCTACTGTTTACAAAGCCCCTTTCGTGTGCCTCGTATTAGGTCAGTATTCTCTCAACAGCCTCGGGGGGTGGGCATTATCGATCCCATTTCACTGATGGAGAACCCAGAATTTGAGAGTTAGTCACTTGCCCAAGGTGAGCCAGCTGTTACAGCCCCAAGTCCTGACTGCCAACTCTGCCTGTTACACTGTGGAAACAAAACCCAGTCCCTGCTCTGGACCTCAGGCTTGGCCTACGTAGCCTCCCAGTTCCCCTCCATCAGTCTGCAAGGCCTGGGTGAGGCAGGGCTTCCTTTTGCTGAAGCTAGCAGCTCAGCCATCTGGCTTTGCCCCAGACTCACGGTTCTCGGATTGGCGCCCCTGCCCCACCCCACCCAAGTCCTCCATTCTGCCTCTCCTGCAAGTATTCTTCCCAGAGGAGGGGAGAGGGAGGCAGTGAGTCCGCTCCAACCCCAGAGTGCCTGCCTGCACCTCTGCCCTCCCCAAGGTGCCTCCAGCCCCACTCACTGCTCTTGCTGTCCACATCCTGCGGCCACATCGTAGCCAGCAGCAGACATGCCAGGGCCGTAGTGACGAGCTTCATCTTGGGCAGTGCGGCGCAGGCCCCTGTGGAGCAGCCTCAATGCATCTGGTGGAGCTAAGAGCTCCCCCTGACCCATCCTGCAGTGCCAGAGCTTTTTATTAGAAGGCCTCGGTGGGGTTTCCCAGACCTTGTGCAGAGGTGGGGAAGTCACAGAGAGAAGAGAACGTTATTCGTGTCCAGTGACCACATGGAAAACTCCTGCCACCTCTCCTGGGTGGTGTGCAAGGTGTGGGGTAACTTCCCTGAGTGGAGGAGCAGATAAGGATCTTGAGAAAACGAGTAGGAGCTGTCCCTGCTGAGTGAGCCAGGGAGAGAGGTGGGTGAGAGGAAGTGGCCTGTTTGGGGCTTCTCCCACCCCACGTCTTTCCATGCGGAGATGGAGCTACTGTCCCAGGAAATGGCAGAGCAGCAGAACCTTGGACCAGGACCAAGACACACCGGTGTTTGAACCCCAGTTCTAAAAATTAGTGGTTGAGGAAACCCACCCAAGTCACAAGCCCTGCAAAATGGAAATAGTAACATGTGTCTCAGGATGTGGATAAGAATTAGATGAGATCTGCTGTGTCAAGTGCCTGGCCCACTACTTGGTATTTCTAGTTTTTCAATCACTCCACACTTCAACAGTGTTCTAGGTCCTTGGATGGGCCCAGGGAAGACAGCTCCCAGTGAGGTGTGGTGTCTGACCTTGACTCACTGCCCTTTGACACTCAGATAAACAAGTAAAACCATCCATTGTGAGGATATGTGGAAGGCAGAGAGAACGGGGCACTGTCCACAGGTGTTGGGGGCCTCCCAGGGGAATGCTGTCTAAGCAGAGTCTCCCGCAGATGGGCTGACATGGGAGGGGGCGTGACAATAGAGGAAGGAGCTTATGTCAGGACAGACAGGCAGCAAGGAGCAGATTCATTCTGAGAGGTCAGAAAGACCTGGAGTGTGAGGTCAGGAGAGTGACAGGAGTGGGAGGTGGCTGGAGAGGGATGCGACTATACAGCTACAGAAGGGCCAAGTCGTGAAGACACTGCACGCAGTGCTTGGAATAAATAGCACACAGTAGGTGCTCAAGAAAATATAACTGGCTGGGCCGCATCCATGTATTAAAGTCATGAGGCCCACATGCATCATATAACCATAGAGGGTTGGCTAGGCTGATCTGCTCCGAAGGCATATTCTCTGGCTCAAAAACCTGCATGGCTTCCCCTTGTCAGTTGGATGAAGTACAAGCTGCTCACCCTGGTGTTCATTGGCTCCTCATGCAACGTCTCCACTGATTCCTGCATGTTTGAATATTTGCAGTCCCTTGAGAATGCTGCACGCTTTCCTATCTCTAAGATTTTGTTCCTACTCTATCACCTGTGGGGCCCTCCTCGTTGCCTTCCTCTGAGAACTTTCTACCCATTCCAAATGCCACTGTCTCCATAAAGCCCCTTCTGCTCTCTCCAACAGATAGTCATTCAGCCTCCTTGGAAACCCCCTGTCCCTGGGTCACCCACATGCAGGCCTTGTATCCCTGCAGCCCTTCTTTTCAGTGTATTCTCCAGCCTAACACCTCACGTCAGGGCTGAAAGATCCCTGAAAACCATTTGCAACAACGGCTCTTAAAGTTTCCTGGGAGAGTTTTTAGAAAAATGCAAATGCTTTGGCCCTGTTCCAGAATCAGAATCAAAACATATGTGCCTACACATGTTAGGAGGAAAAACCCCCGGTAATTCAGGCACCAGAAGATGAGAATCAGGTATCCAGTGTATTTTACAGATATAGATGCGACATATGTTTATATTACAAATGGGAAAAAGGCATCTCAGAAGGAGGGAACTGACTTTCCCAAGGTCATAACGGGAATTCACTGCAGAGACGAGGTGATGGACTTGAACACTGGTGATCAGACTGCCACGCGGCCGCCTCTGAGATGCTCCTTCAGCCGGGCCCTCACCACCTGCTGCTCTGCTCCAGCCATGCCCATCCATCCCACCGGCTCCTGCCACCTGAAAGGACTGGAAGTAATGGGACCACTAACCTGCCATTGTCACTGCCCTTTGTCCTTGCAGCTGGAGTCTTTTTTATTCCTCTACTGTCATTTTGGTTAAAAGAGATAAAGGTGTGTGCTTTAACTGCTGAGTGTAACTGTCGGTGTTTTAGGCTCACTTGGGACCTGGTGCTGGGCCAATGGGGCCACTCAGGAAATACTTCACTCGTCCCTGCCTCCTGGGGGTGCAGCCTGGCTCACTCAAGAAGGGGATGGGGCTGCCTCTCCAGGATATCACCTCCCCTATCTCCCCTTTACTTCTGCCATCACGAGCCCAGGACAGGAAAAGGGGGAGAAGGAAGACTTAGTCACACCCTCTCCTCAGCTCCCTCAGCACCTGAAGGGCCAGGCACGGCTCCTGTTGCACAGAAGCCCAGGGCTCCCTGGGGGTATCTCCCCCACCCCAACTCGGCCTCTTCTTGTCTAGGCCCTGCACAAAGGTGAGGGCAAAAGTAACTCAAAAAATACGTGTGGCCTTGCATGAGATGGGTCAGAACGGCACAGGATGGACTGATAAACAAGATTTGCTCTCAGCATGCATGCTGAACCATTATTCATATGAACACACTTTTCCTTAGCAGTTAGAAAACCAGAAAGTACCTGTAGAAGGGTTTTTGTATTAGTCATCTTTTGTGAAACACGCACCAATTTACTGAGGATTGGTGGAGACCAAGCAGAGCTCAGGTACAGATTCAACTTGATAGCCTCTCCTCCAGAGGTCCCAGGGGTTCCCAGGCCTCTTGCCTTGGTGTGGACTGGAGCCTGGCCTTCCCTGCTTGCTTGCCAGTTACAATTCAGCCTGATCCTTACAGATCAGGATAGAGAAATTCACGGGGGCTGGCACATTGGACCTCAGAAGATGTTTGCTGAGTGAATGAGTGAAGGAATGAACAAATGAATGAATGCATCAGGAATGAGACTTGGCCCCAGGATCCCGCACAGCAGCACCCCGACCAGCACTCTTGGAAACTGCACACAGCTTGGTCTCCACCAAGGTGTGCGAGGTGCTGGAGACAGTGGAGTGCAGCATAAACAAGCACAGGATTTGGGCCGGAGCTCATCCTAATTCTGCCACTTGCTGCCTGTGTGACTCCCCTAACCTCCAGGCCTTCTGTTTCTCATCCATGGCAGAGGACAGCAGTAGTGATGTTAAGGCCTCTTCTTCCTTCTTCTCCAGCCAACAGTCACTGCACTCCTGGGGCAGAAATGCAGACCACGACGCAGGGACTCCTGCCCTCCAGGAGCTCCCAGACAAGGGAGGAGTGCGAGCGCCCAAGCAGTGATGATAGTTCAGGGTGCCTACTCCGAAGCGCAAGCCTGCTTTACACTGGGAGCTCAGGCAGGGCAGCCTGCAGGAAGTTGGCCGATAAAGATGGAACAAGCAGACCAGGTGGAAGGCACGGGGAGGCCCCGGCGAGTGAGCGGCACAGTGGCAGTGCCGTGCAGCTAGAGCCCTGTCGGCCACATGCTGCAGAACTTTGTAAGCCGAGCCGAGACATTCACACTTCACCGAGCACGATGGGCTGAGTTGCTGTCAGCCCAGTAGCTCAATGGCTGTGCAGTGCAAGAGGCCCTGGAAAACGTAAGACGGGGCTGTGCATTCCAAGGCACTGGGGAGCCGGGACACTGTGCTGGGGGCTAGGCTTGCACTTCCAGGAGGCAGCTGGGGCCAGGTGCCGAGGAAGGGGCCAGAGAGGACACTGTGCTCACAGGTGCCAACAGAAAGCTGGGCAGCACCAGATTAGACAGGAAAGAGACCAGATGGGGGACATGGCTGTGCAGCCTAATTCATGTGATGAAGCCTCAGATGGTCCAGGATTGAGGGGAATAGGGGAGCAGAGTACTGTTTCATTGAGCATCAACTAAGTGGCCGCTTGGTTAGGATTTCCACATACTCTGCTGCTCACAGGCCCAAGTCCTGATTATGTTACACTGTCTCCTGCGCCTCGCACACCCGGTGGAGACCAGGCTGCCTGCAGTGTCTGAGGATGCTGGTGGGGGCACTGCGGTGCGGGATCCTGGTGCCAGGTCTCAGGTATCATTAGTTCATTCCTTCACTCATTCACTCAGCAAACATACTCCTAGGGCCACTGGTGCCAGCTCCGGCATGGCAGTCAGGTCAAAGAGACCTGACCACAAGAGCCAGGACCTGGAGAGGGAACCGAACACACAAACCAGGGAGTGGGTGCGACAGGTAAGGACGCCGTAATGCGCAGGCCAGAGGTGGTGCATGCCCAGTGTGAGGGGGCTCTTTGGGGTGCAGCATGGCCTTTCCACTGGGCCTGGAAGGATGAAGGTGGGATTTCCCCAGTGGCAGGGTGGAGAGGATGGGGAGCCGTGGTTATGAGAGTGGGCTCCGGGGAGACCTCCTGGCTCAGGGCCCCAGCCCCTGGTATGTATTGTGTGACTTCACTTGCTTAACCTCTGGGCTGCATGTCCAAATGGGGATAATAATGACACCTGCTTATAGGCTTTTGTGAAAACAAACGTGACATATTTCTTAAGGAAAATCGAACAATTGTTTTATAGCACAAGACTAGCCAGTGTGGAGGCTGGTGTCGCTGCAGTGTAGGGGAAGGATCCCGGCCCGCAGGGAGTGGCCAGAAGTGAAGCCAGGAGGACCGTGGGCCAGGTCTCACAGGATCCCGGTTCTAGGCTCCGGCCCTGGGACTTGACCCTGCTGGCAGCGGAGGGCCCTACGCAATCTTTTGCTCAGGACAAGGTTGTGGCCAGATGTGTGGTGTGGACTGAGGGGCTCATGCTAGAGGCTGTGGGACAGAATGAAGGGAAGGCAGTCGGGCTGGGAATTTTGAAAGAGTCTAGGTGGGCTGACAGGTGAGGAGGTGGGTTTCTTCAGGGGAGAAAGCATGAGAATCAGGAGCCAGACTCTCTGGGCCCCGCTGCTCATTTTCTGTGGGCCTTTGAGCAAATCTTTCACCCCCTCTTGGGCCTCAGTGTCCTCACCTATTGGGAAGGTGATTGGGAAGGTGGCCTAAATCAGTGACTGTTTCCTTGGAAATGGGATCCTATTAGGACCATTTGGGAAACTTGTACTAAAAGACATGTGCTTAAACCTCACTCTGGACCTCTGTACTCTAAATCCAGGGCAGTGGGGTATCTTGAAAAGCCTCCCCGGGTAATCCACCCCTACTGCTTCCCTCCATCAGAAGCCCCTAGCCTGGATGACCACCAAGACCCTCTCTGGTTTGGCATTAAGTGACTGTCTGGACCTCCACGTGCAGGTAGACTCCTGCCCACAAACCATGCCCCAAACAGCCCGTCAGCCATCCCTTGTGTGACTGGCCCCTGGAGTCAGGCCTATGATGCTGAAGGAGCCTGCTGGGTGGGTCACCCTTCCCTCTCCAAAGGGGATCAAGGCAACAGAGCCTAACAGAGCTGATCCCAACCCCTGAGACATTAGACCCTCCCCACCCTAAGAGCCAAGCCACATTTAAAATGCTTCCAGCTAAAACTTAGATTCTAACACCCAGGAAGCCAGATGTTCAAAGAAGCCCAAGACATGGGCTTGGATCCAGAAGTGTCACAGATTCAGTTTTGTGGTTCTTGAGCTGTTTGGCCCCGAATCAAAAATGTCCACCTTGCCAAACACCTGTGAGTTACCCGAGGAGTCGGTGTAGGTTGGGTGTGCACAGACTGGCACCAGAAGGACACCGGCGGCCCTTTGTCCTTCTCCCTTTGGACCCCAGTCCCCACAGAGCAGGACAAATGGGGGGTGGGCCCTCTCACATTACAGATGAGGAGCCAGAGGCCCAGAAAGGAAAAATATGTTGTCACATGGAACCCAGTGACAGAGCCCTTAAGACAGCTCTGCCTCTTAACACCCAGGCAGCGCTCTTCCTCTGTGATATTTTCTGGCAATGTCTCCTGTCTGGAGAGCTGGGCTGTGGTCAGAGAAAGGTGGGCAAGATCAGGGCCCCTAGGATGGTGGGAAGCCCTGTGGGATTTCTGTTCCCCACCTGAAAGCTAGGGCATGGTGCCGGCTTTGCAAGGAACAGTGAGAAAAAAGCCCCCACAATTCCACCCTGTGGAGCAAGGAAGCAGGGGCAGGAAGTAGCAGTAATTTGACTCCAAAATATGCCCACCTAAAGCAAGGCCCCCTATGATTCAGGTGACATGCCCATAGGCTGCTGGAAAAGACCCCTGAAGAGCCTTTCTCTTCCTGGATTGGTAGGTGAACAGCCTGAGCCCCACCTCGGCCCACAGCCCATTTTCCAGTGCATCCTGTGCCCACAAGATGGGAGCCCAGGCTGGTCTAGGTTAGGATGCCCTTCTTTCGGTGTCTTCAGGCCTGGTTCCAGGGCTCAGTTCAGAGCTGGCACACCCCAGAAATGCTGCCATTGCCAGGTCTGGCCTCCTGGGCTCAAGTGAGCTGAATCAACTACAGATTCACACACTGAACTCACACTCCTTGCCCCTCAAGACTGGAGCTGGGCCTCAGATGTGCCAGCCACCAGAACCCAGACAGCCAGGTCTCCTGGCCTTCACCTTTGTCCTCTAGTGTGGTGGGAAGAGCATGGTCTTGAGGTCTAGACACCTGCATTTTAGCCCAGGTTGGCAGTTTGTAGCACCTGGCAAATACTAATCATCTTGCTAAACCTCTGAGTCATGTCCTCTAAACCTGGGTTCACAGTGACTCTATCTTAAGATCGCTGTGAGGTTAACATGGAAATGTGTGCAAAGGCTTCCAGCACAGCCCAGCTTACCTACTGCGGTTTCTGAGGGTTCCTGTGTTTCCTCCCTCCCTGCTAGGTTTGTCTGAGGCATCTTTACAGCTGCTCTGAAGAGTTGATTCCAAATCGGCCAAGTCCTGTTTCTCACCTAGCTTGCTCAGAGGTGGGTGAGTCTCAGGAGCCAAGTTCACATGGGGAGCATCAGAAGTCAGGGCTGCTGCCTGCCAGACCCAGCCAAAGTCCGCAGTCTGCATTCCACCCACCCGTGCCCATGACCAGGAGAGTTCACAACATTTCCAGCTTCCGGGGCAAAATGAAAACAAGGGATCTGCATTCAAAAGCTAAGAATGTCAGAATGGCAACAGCAGAGACCTCGCAGGCGGTGCTCCATGAAGGCTGTCCTGCCCCATCGGCCCTCCGGCCGTGCTTCTGCTTCATGTTGGATGGGCATCCATCAGTTCACTCCCTGGACACTCCTCCAGCCCACACTGGGTCTCTTCTGCCCTGGTTTTCCAAAATCACACCGTTACGGTTTTCTTGTTCCAAAGTCCTTGACACAAAGACACT
Organism: Manis pentadactyla; assembly: GCF_030020395.1. Taxonomy (NCBI): domain Eukaryota; kingdom Metazoa; phylum Chordata; class Mammalia; order Pholidota; family Manidae; genus Manis; species Manis pentadactyla. The sequence continues at coordinate 145,994,462 of NC_080022.1, forward strand.
TCCCAAATGAGCCAGAAGGATGCATTTCACTTCCCACAAGCACGGCTCTAAGTGACACATCCTCTTTCAAGTCACACACCCGCAACTGCCCTGCAGCAGAATCAAGGGCCAGTGCTGTTGTCAGCCAGCCAGATGTAAGACGGCAGAGAAAGGACTGTGGAGGAGGGCAGATATGAAAAATAGACGGTGTTCCTTCCACTGACCTGAGTCCATCCTGCCCCCCTGTTTCTAGCCAGAACTAGAAATCTCAGCCAAAGATTTCGCCTACCCCCGGATATGTGATTTAATCGGATGAACATGTTGGGCACCCAGCCGATGTCAGGTCCTCCTTCATTAAAGGAACCTGTCACCACCCTCCTCTGCCACCTCCTCCATCCACCTTCCACAGATGGGTCCTTTGAGATACAGGTGTGATAAAGCAGGTGGATGGCACTGAGCACCCCACGCCCTCTTGCTCAGTCCCTTCTTTAACAGTTATACCAGCATCATGAAAAGAGAGAGGAAATGAGCAGCCTGGCTTCTGTCCCAGCCCTGCCACTCTTGAGTTCTATTTACATAAGTGTCTGCGTGGATAAGTTATGAATTCTAACGTTTCCCCTGCTTAGCTGACCAGAGGTCATGAGTCTCATAGGAGATGATGGCTGGATGGAATGTGTGTTTGGCAAAACAGACGGCTACTGACCTGACTGTCCCTCTGCCACTGCTGTTTCTCGGTTGCATCCCTTTCCAGCCAAGCAACTGAAATATTTCACCCCATGCTCTCCAATTCCTCCCTTCCCATGTTTTTAATATACTGCAGACTGGCCTCTGTCCCTCAGATGTCACCAAAATTGCAATGGCTAAAGTCACCAGGGACCTCTTTCTTGCGAAATCCATGGCACCCTTGGCTGTCACCTTGCCTGACCTCTCAGCACCCTTGACCTTGTTGACCCTTCCTTCTGGAAACTTCCTCTTGCCGTGGCTTCTATGACACACGATCCTCCTAGTTTTCCTCCAAACTCTATGGCTGTTACTTCTAGGACTTGTTAGAGGCTCCTTACCCTCCATCCATCCCTTAACCTTGATGTTCCCCTAGCCCTCCGTGGAATAACAATAGTTAAGAGCCAACATCACTGTGTGCCAGGCACTGCTCTAAGCACTTCACATGTGTTAACCTGTCTAATTTTCCTCAAAGCTCTGGAAGTAGGAGACAATACCCCATTTTACAGATGAGGAAATGGAGGCCCAGAGAAATTGCCCAAGATTACTCAGCTAGCCACCAGGCAGGTGGAACAGCTGTAAGCAGTCGGGCACCACTTCTGAAATAGTATTTTGCACAGCCTCTGGGCAGATACCTGCCCCTGGATGTCCCCAGACACTTTAGCCCACAACATTCACATCAGGGTATGTGTAGGGAAAATGGAAGTTTGTATGGCCAGGATCCTCAGCTCACCCTAATCTGCTTGATGATGTAATCAGCTTACTGCATAGGCTGGAGCTTACACACCCGTCGGCAATCAGCCAATGCTGCCTGTGGTGCTATATAAAGAGCTCCGCCCAGTGCTTGGGGTGGAGCAGAGGGGCGGAGCGGAGGCTGGCGCGGAGGCAGAGACAGAGACAGAGACAGAGACAGAGACAGAGACAGAGACAGAGACAGAGATGGACGTGCCAGATGCAGAGGAGACTCTAGCACTTGACCTGCCACAGTGAGAATAAAACTTGGTACTTAAACCTTTTACGCGGAGGCAGAGACAGAGACAGAGACAGAGACAGAGATGGACTTGCCAGATGCAGAGGAGACTCTAGCACTTGACCTGCCACGGTGAGAATAAAACTTGGTACTTAAACCTTTTACTCCCACCCCCAACATTCCGTTGTTGTATTTAGGTCTCAAAGAATCCAGAGTGAACTTGCCAGGAGCTGGGAAACCCCTCCAGCCCAGAGCGACAGTATAGAGTCATTATTATAAATCTGTTTTACAAATGAGGAAATCTAAGCCTCATGACCCCCCCACCACAGGCCTCCGCCTGAATGCCCTCAGCAAAGGGACGTGCCCTTTGAGTCCCAGGTCAAAGCAGGTTCATGCCAGGTGAACATGGGGTGGGCCAAGGCACACAAAAAAGTGAGTTTTCTCCAAAGAACCACACACGGAGCATTTCTTCCTGGTTCCACATCTGTATTCCCCAGGGTAAACCTCCATCAGTATCTCACGTGGGTAAACAAGCAGAGAAAGACAGTGTGGTTTTACTAATTCAGGTACATCGACGGAAAGGCAAGTTGAAGTTAAGACTGTTATTAAATAAATCTGGTTCTCTTACTTTCAACCATATGTAATTCCTCCTAACAGTATTATCGGGTGGAAGGTACTTAGAAGCTATACTTTAATGGAGAGTTTATCGGGATTTGTAATTAGCAGAGCAATCGTGAGCCCTTGTAAGTAGTTGGAAGCAGATTAAACCCACTAAAGAGAATCAGCTACTCAAAAACAATAGCTGTATCCATTTACAGACCAGTATTTGCTGTGTCAATTAGAAATGCATACACACAAACAGCTACTGTAAATCGTTCTGCTGATGCAGGATTCGACATCCCTCCCAGCAAAATCAGTCATTAATTAAGTTAACAAATATCTAAAGGATGCCTACTATGTGCAGGCACTCTCCTTTGTGCTGGAAACTACTTGCCCTTGTGGAGATAACACCCTGGGGGAGAGAGAGAACTTTTCAAGTTAATTATGTAAACAAGATAATTTCAACCAGAATAAGTCAGTGAGGGAGCATAACAACAAAGGGATAGACCCGAGGGGCATTTGAGCTGAGACCTGAATGACAAGGAGATGTGAAGGGGAGGAGAATATTCTAGGCAGAGAAAACATGAGTGCAAAGGCCTGACGCGGTATCTTAGCTTACACTACCCTTTGAGTAAGACCTGAGGCAAAGAACTACGTGAAAGCAGTTTGTTTGGAAAGTGAAGTAAGGATGATTAAGCGAGTGGGGAACAAAACAAGGAAAGGAAAGGACTTAATAAAGGATATGTTATCAGGCCAACGCAACTGTGGGTGACGCAAACTGAGCCTCAAGGGGACACTTAGGCAAACATGTAGAGCACCTGAGGGATCCCGTCCAGGAGTGAGGGAGCCGGGACAGTTACCCTCAAGCTCCTGCCAATCATTGCCAAGGGCTGCTCATGGGCAGAAGAGTCTTCCATGGCGGAATCCAGTTGGTGTGCAGAGATGGAATGCCTGGCCGAGAGACCTGGACGGGGTACTGGCAGCATTTGCTGCAGGCAGAGACCAGCCTGGAGTGTCGAGAAAGAAAGCCAGTGAGGGCAGCAATGACAGGAAATGAGTATGAGAGGAAGGCAGGGCCCAGCTCACCTGAAGCCGAGTAGGCCAGGATGAATTTGAATTGTGTTCTAAGTGCATTTGAAGGACAGCCGAGAAGTTTCATCAGAGAGAACATTTCTCCCTCAGCTGTGTGGAGAACAGGTTTGGGGAGGAGCAAGAGAGAATGTAAGAGGACTACTCAGGAGGCAAAAGCAGAGATCCAAGCAAGAGGTGCTCATGGCTTCGGCTGGCAGAAGGTGTACAAAGTGGTGGACCCAGGTGTGTCCGCAGAGCGGGACTGACAAGTGGGTTCATGTGGGGGAAGTAATGAAGGATGCAGCCCTGGCTTGGGTATGTTGGTACTGAGATGGGAGGATCACAGCAGGAGCGGCTGGGCTGAGCCACTCAAGAACAGAGTAACTTCGGTTAGTCACTCCCTGTTCTCAGCCTATTTTCTCATTTGGAAAATAAGGAAGCAGAGAACTAACTGACTCCTAAGGATGCTTTTAATTCTAATGATCTGTGACTTTTAAAAAACAACCAAAACAACTTCTTCTTTTAAAGTTTTACCTCTTTTAATAATACCATAAACCCATGTGAACCACAGCTCAAAGTGAAAGCTGGCAGCTTGTCTATAATCTACTTCTAGTTCTACCTTCCCTCCATTCTATTTCACCTGACTTCTTCAACCCATGATAACAAACACCCTGAATTCCCATGCTTACCTTTAGTTCTAATCTGGTTCATAGTTCTAATCTGCATGTGTTTCTAAAATGTGTATTTTTTTGCTGTAGCTATTTAAAAATTACTAAAAGGATATCATACTGTCCATAATTGTAGGGACTTATTTTTGCCCAATAATATTTTCTTAATATATGACCACATCGAGTGCCCTGTGTTTCATTCATTGCATCTGCTGTACAATATCCTATTGGTTAAGTGTACTATTTACTCATCCACTCTCTTGATGGGATTTTGAGTTTTTTCCATCTTTTTACCACTGTAAACAGTACAGCTATAAACACTTTTGTATAAGCAAGACTTCTTAAAAAAATGAAATTGCCGACTTAGAATATTTACTGTTATGAGATGGTTCTCATGATTTTCCAAATTAGTTGCATAAAAATACCAACAATATATTGATCACATAGATCTGCATTAGCTTGAACACTTAGTATTGTCGGAGTTTGCAATCTTTGCTTACCAAATTACCAAATTTGAGATCTCTTTTCTGGTCTGGCTTGGCATTTCCCTGACCAATATTGAGGTGAACATTTCTTCATCTGTCTATCAGCCGTAAGTGTTTCCTCTTCTGTGAAATGTCTACCGTTTTTTTGACATTTTCTTTGTTTTTCTTATCAGTATCATCAGCCTGCTTCCTGCCTGTTGAATGCTGGGGCTCAAGATCATTTTGTGTCCTGTAAAGTCAGTCTTATTTAATCTAGACAGACAGCACTTTGGACAATGTAACTCTCTCAAAAGCTTTTTCTTTTTTTTGAGGTGTCAGTAGCCAGACTCACATTTCACTGAGACATGCCGCTCTTTGTCCCGCTACATAACATGTCAGGTGCTTTACGCTACCAGGCTTTACGGGAGCTTCCCAGGAGTCATTTTGCCCAATGGATGGGATTCCCTGGAGCTGTTTTAATCTGTTCAGAGGTTTTAACAAAGGGAGTGACAGTCATGCCCTCAATTTGGTCTCCCCTGCTCAAAGCCTTGCCTTTGTTTAGATCTTTGCCCCTAAAGTTGTCCTACTTTGAGAACACTTTACAGGCTGGAGAGGTTTAGGAGTGACAGATGATTACCCCTTCCAACCCTGTGAGCCCTATAATTTCCAGACTTCCCGTGTTCCCTTTCAATTCTGCTTGCAAATAAGCCCGTTGTTTTCTGCTATCATCCCTATCTTCAACCCGAAATGTAGCTGGGAACTACCCGCTCACACAAACACTCTGTCTCCAAACTTCTCCAGAGCCATAAATTCAGTAGGTATATTTTCTGCCTTCCAAATTATCATATGTGACAGTTTTGCTAAGTATTTCACTACTGCATTATATAGCTTGCCATTTTTCTAGTCCCCTATAATAATTTCCTTGCTGCTGGCCACTCAGCCTCAAAGCCAAAACCACACATTTTATTCTAGGCACTAGTTTCCTTCTTGGTCAGCTTTTGCTGCAGTGATAAGCAACCTGAAATATCAGTGGCTTATAACAAGGGACATTTCTTTTTTTCTCTCAAGCATGCAAGTCAACTGCCTCTCTGCTCTAACCTGTGGTTGGGGTCTGGCTCTGTCTTCCCATCCCTGGGACCACACTACAAGAACAGGTTTTACTAGGACATGTCGTTCTCCTGGCAAAGGGTGCAGGAGACAGAGGATCGGCAGACACTTGCAATGCTTTTAAAGCTTCCGCTAGGCTGGGGTATCACATCGTATCTGCTCGCATTCTGTGGGCTCAAGGAAGTTAGTGGCCAGCCCCAAAACCAGTGATGTAGGAAAATACGTCCTGAATCATTTCAAATAAGAATATAGTCTCCCACAGATAAAAAAGAGCCTTTAATACATTCTTATACTTGTCTTCTGTTAGTGTGTTTATTGAGTATATGTTTATTGTGTATATATTCTCTGATTTGTAGCTTATTTTCAAGTTGTCTTTTTAAGAAAAAAAATCATTTTAATCAATCTTTGCTTGTATAGTCAACTTTTTTTGTCTTGTTTAAGAATTTTTTTCCTTTCCTCAAAGTTTAAAAATATTTCTATTACGGTTTTCTAAACATTTTGAAGACTTATATTTAACATTTAAGCATCTGGAGTTGATTTTTGTATACGGTGAAATGTAAGGGTACAATGTAATCTCTTCTTCCATATGGATGGCCATTTTGCCAGGCCCAGTTTTCTGAACAGTCTCTCCGTTGCCCACTTCTGTGACACATGAACTATGCACATACCACAGCTTCATACATATGTGGTTCTGTGTCTGGGCTTTCTTATTTCATTTCATTGGTCAACATGCCAAGCACTGAATTGGTTTATAACTCATAGCAAGTCATGTTATTCAGCAAAGTCAGTCCCCATCTGTGTTTTTTTGTTTGTCGTCTGCTTTTTGTTTTTCTTATTCTGCTGGGAGTCAGGCTCTGCCCTTGTGGGGAGAAAAAATTTCCCTCTACCCTTCAAGGTTCTTCTAGCTCCTAATGAAAAACAACTTCTAATTTAACACAGTATTATCACCTTCAAAGTGTCTGGTAAATATCAAGGTTTCTTTTCACACCTTCAAAGGCTTAAAGCACCATACAGGTAGTTTGCAGGCCCCTTACAGTTCTAAAATGTTTTCATTCTTTCATCAACTGGGATTTAGGAAACCTGGATTCTAGTCCCAGCTTTTTCCCAAACTGGCTATGAAACCTCAGGCATGATATTCAGGCCTACTTGGATGCTTCACCTATAGAAAAGTAATTCCTATCATTGTTTCACCATTAATATCCTATTGCTGGCACAGGAGCAAAAGTAAATAAATCAGAAGTCATTTTTTTAGACAATTTAAATATATCTTAAACACTAATGTCAACATTTTTTGGTCAGAGTGCCAGAATTAATTTAGTCTGAATACCCACCAAATGCATGGAAACCCTACCTCTAGAAGTATTAATTTTATTAAGAAATACAGTAATCATCTCAAATTGTCAGGTAATGTAATACTCTCATCTAACCCAGTATTTTTCTTTTATCTTTATATTTAAAATTTTAATGAAAAGACTTTTTGGATGAGGTATAAGGTATGGAATATTCCTTTCTATTTTTTATATCTCAGGTGATCAAGATCTTATCTGTAAGATAAAATAATTTTTGTAAAATAATTATTTCATATGGATCAGTCATAAAGTGAGCATTATTGTACTGCAGGAACTGGATTTCTCTACCTCTTTAGAGGTACACTTTAATGAATTAAATTAAATTGGCAGTTAAAATGGCTTTAAGATAGAAAGGAATGAAGGTGGTTTCACATTCTACTCAGAATTACCATAATATATTTATGGAATAGGATATATGTACAATCTGCATGCCTTGATCTACTCTGCCTTGGTTCAAATCCTAGCTTTTGTCCTAAATCTTGCTCTGTGGACTCTAGACAAGCCATTTAATCGGGGGTCAGCTGCCTTACATCAAATAGGTTGTGAGGATAAAATGAAATCAACAGATGCACTCTAAAAAGAAAAAAGGAAGTTAATATACAAATACTGCTGCTGTGGCTTATTTGATTAATTATTTAAGTGCCTGCATGAGATTGGGAGGGCTGGGGCCCTATTCTACTTCATTTTATTCCATTAGTTCTCTCTAATTCCCATCCTGTCTTTCACAGAGCCAGAGGCCCACCACCACCTATACATTAGTCCACGCACTTCACCATCACTGTAAATAACCTTCTTATTAATCTTTGTCAGGCCTTGCTTTCAACCAGACCAAATTACCTGTTCTACTGTAAGCCTCTGACATGCACTTCATATGTTCAATGATAAGCTTTTTGATGAGGCAACATCAAGAACACAAACCTATCTGGAAGATGAGGATGCACAAGCAGACTGGAATCACTGCTTTCTAATGGCTTTCTAAGCCTACAGGTGGTACCTGCTCATACTCGGCAGTGACCGCTGACAGTGGATGAAGTCAGCAATTCTCAAAAGCATAGAACATGACATGCACTCTCCGTTAGGCGTTTTTCCTTAAAAGTCTTCTTGCTAGAAAAGCGCATGGAAGTATCACACAGGTGTTCGGGGAAAAGGCTAGGAAATGCCTACTCACAAGCCTCTGTATTGTTACTACTGTACCTTACACAGGAAACGGACTAGGGAGTTGAGGCTGGCTTTCATTCCAGTACTCAGCATTGCTACAAGGTGCCAAAGCCGGTTTCTGGTAGTGAAGTCTGGATGGCCTTGGCTCCAGTTAAGCGGGATTTTACTCAGGGAAAGGAGAAACGTAAGTGGTGTTTCTGCATTGTGACAAAACAAGTTCCCTTACAGCCACAAACGTCTGCAACATGCATCCCTCGTACAGTTTCTCCCCAATTCCCTCCCTTAATGAGAGCGCGAGCGCCCAGGAAGGCCCATTACCATCCTGCAGGATGAGGGAGGGCTGTACCGCCTGCACTCGGAACTGCCTGGCCCTCCAGCCAGGGCTGGGCGCCTGAACCACCTCACTGCCGGACAGCCAGGTCACGGTCTCAAAGTTGTCCCCGCGAGCCAATGCCTCGGCCTCGGCGTGGTGCACGGCCACCCGGTCGAACTGGTAGAGGCCGCCGGAGTGGTCAAAGTGCACGTGTGTGGCCACGGCCAGCAGCGGCCTGCACGCAGCGTCCTCTTTCACGCCGCGGTCCTGCAAGAGGCCGAAGGAGTGCAGGTACTCCGGAAGGCTTCGTAGCCCCAGGCCCGTGTCAATCACCACATCCTGTTCCTAACCACGTACCAGCCAGACGTTGGCTCGGTTGCCCGACTCATAGAAGCGTTCCTGAATCCAGAAGATGCCGTCGCCCAGGGACTTCTGAGCGTACCACTCGAGCGCCGACATGCTTGGCAGGGCTGCGGCTGGGCGAAGTGGGTGTGGGCTTGTGTGCCAACTGTAGGCTGTCCAGAAGCGAGGTGCTGCGGCGGTACGGAGCTGTCGGCCCGCAGCCAAGGAGAAGGCGTACAGCGAGGAGGGGCGGGGCACGCGGGAGGTGTGGGAGGAGAACTGCGGTGACGGGGACGCACGGAGACGCTGCCCGGAGTGTGCGCCTTCACGCGCTCTCCAGGACCGCAGAGAGCAGCGGCGGCTCTGTCCGCACCGGGGCGCTGGAGCAGTGCAGCATCTGTAGCCGCAGGAGAGGGAGCGTTAACGCAGGGGCTACTGCAGCAAACTGCAGACACACTGGGGAAGTCGACACGTTCCCCATCCCCGGGGTCTGACTGCAGAGGCCAGCAGCTAGGCCCCAGAGGCACAAGCCCGCCCGCCCTCCGCACGCCGCGATGCGCTCTCTCCAGCCGGTGCAGAACCTGCTCAAGCCTGTTGGACGACTACCGCGTCTGCCAAGGGCTAAAAGGCTCTCTCTCCGGTGGTCTAAGAATCAAATGGACAGATTAACAGGAGGAAAAAAAAAAAAAGCTTAATGGTGTACATAGGGGGAATCCATAGACATGAGATTCTAAAGACAGTCAGGGACAGTGACGTATATATGTCATTTTGGATGAAGTGGCCAGGGTAGGGAAGGAAGGCAGTTTACAGGAATATGAAAAAGTAAATGGTAAACAAACGTTTGCCAGGCCGTACAGAAACAATGGGGCTCAGAGGAATTTTAACAGACTTTGCTAAATTCCTCCCTGTCTACCATTCCTGGTTCATACTATAAAGTAGTTAACTATGGTGACAGCTGTCTTCCTGAAGCAGGTCTGCCATCTAAATTCTTTGTATTCAGCTGGAAGGAGGCAGATGAGAAGTCAAAGTTTCTTTCTGAGTCCAATGGGCTTTGAACATTTTCAGCTCCAACATCTCTAAATGCCAAGCTGGCACATGTCGGGGCAGCCTGCCCTTGGTCCCTACACTCTCTGCGTTTACTAGCTCCCTGAACCCTCACAATTACCCAAGGAGGGCCAGTGTTATTTTCTACACTACATATTTCCAAACTATGGATGAGGAAACAGATGTGCTGTGAGGCTGACCCACAGTTACAAATAGCTCTGAGATTCAAACCCAGGCCCATCCGACGCCAGAGCCCTGCAGTCCCCACATCACACGGTTTGGGGTGGAGGAGCTCAGCTAGGAGGTGCTGAATCAAGCCTGCTCTCTGGTTCCCACAAGAAAAGAGAGGTTGCCAAGGGCCTCATCAAACGCCCGGCATTTCCTCTGCTTGTCTGCGTGCTCCCCCCACCCACCTCAGGCTGGCAGCACGGTGGGTGGAGTCATAGGCCCAAGACCACAAAGCCTGGTGCATCTGCAGAGTCACTAGCGGTGCACGCTGTCACTTTACTGAGGATCCCCGGTAACAGGAGAAGCTGTGCAGGCTTCGTCTGACTCAGTTCGTTCTCACCGACTGCAAAGAAAAAAGAGCAGGGGCCTGACACCTGGAGATGGTTCATATTTCAAGAAGGAAGGCAGTCAACAACAGAAGTGTGTGTGTGTTGGTATACACAGCACAGCAAACTTGACTAGGATTTGGATTGTCCCTTTCACACCCATTCTGTCCTTCAGTCCTTGAAAGAGAAGGAGATAATCTTGTTACTCTTAGATGCAGTGAAGCAAAGAGGGTTAAAAGGCTTGTGGAGTCACTCAAGATCTCTATCCCCTTAGTCAGTAGGAGAAATATTTAAGGTACTTCACTGGCTGGGTTATTTTGAACAAGGAGATAATATGTGTAGAGCAGTGGCTCTCAATACCACCTGGGGACTTGTTAGAAATGCAAATTCTTGGACCTCCCCCCACAAATACTGAGTCTTAATTTGGGGGGCCCAGCAATCTCTGCATTCACAACCTCTGTATTAGCTGACCCCCGGGCTCCCAGTGCTCCTAAAATTTGAGAACCACTGACGTGAAGAATCCACCCTGGCACCCAACAGGGTGAATTCTCAATGAATACTTACAACTTTGGCCAAAGGTCACAGAGCTAGTCATGGAAAGTCAAAGACTTGGTGTCTTGTCCTACTGATTCTAGACAACTTTTTCCACCAAGTATAATCTTATCACGTAGGAAAGAGATTGGCATATCTGGGAGGATTGGTATAAGGTCAGACATGGTGTTAAGTAGAGATCACCTGAAAATATTCAAGTTTCAGGATTGGAAAAATAACAGGACTGAGCCTTAGGCATGTGAAATGCCATGGACACTTCATACGTGGTGTATCGTTTAAGACTCTTACAGGCTGGGAGGCTGGCAAAGTCAAATGTGCACATGCCATTCTTACATCTGCACATGTCTGTGTATATAGCCCCTCATACATACGAGTTGCTAATCCCATTATCCACAAGTGGGTTAAATCTCTACTGTCATCAGGCTGGCTCAGATTGAGTTTATCTTTTATATTACAAATAGCTTTTAGAATTAAAATCATTATTATAACAACATTAAACACACAGAAGAAATCGATGTCATGTCACTCTCAAAGAACTATTTGTTTCTCACTCTGCATTATTTAGCTCTTTGTAGAGAAATCTTTATATCATCCCAATTTTATCCTTTCCTTTTCTCACTGACTTCATCGTAAATATTTTCAGTGATGCCCCTCATCTTCAAAATTGCCATTGTGATGACTGAAAAACAGGCCTTCAAACTGATTTGATGTAATTTAACTACAGGGATTTGGCTGGCTACCACTATTTCCTCAATCAGAGTGTTGGGCCTAGTTTTCTATATAAGTGACATTTTTGTCATGTGATGCTCTTCTTTAGATTAAATTTCTAGAAGTGGAATTATAGGAAAAGAGGGTATGAATAGGACTACTGGAACATATAGGAAAAATGTTTCCAAAAGGAGCATAACAGTTTACTCTGTCAGTAGCAATGCATAAATACACCTGTTTCACAAAGAATGGTCCTCAGCACCGGCGACATCATTCCACTCTTCCCACTCCAGTCGCCAATACAGCGAAAATGCAATCATATGCTATTATGGGTGTGACTTTCCTTTTTATAAATCCCAGATCCCTTCTTCTTTCCAAAGACAGAGGTGGTCAAACCGACTTCAAAAAAAATTCATTTCAATAGTGTGTACGTGTATGTGCCTGCATGTTGTATATGTGTATGTGTCTGCATACATATATGTATCTGTATCATCTCTGTGTGGTACCTGTGTATGCCTCAAAGAGCACACATGTGGAGTGCCTATATCTGAGGTTTTGCTGCAGACATTGTGTTTCTGAGCATGCATTCCTTGGACTTTGCTTACATGTATGTATGAATACATTGTTTTGTGGGATCACGGATGGCAATGTCATGAATGAAATCAAACACAGACCATTTATGGTTTAACACAATCCTTCCATCTGTGCTTCTTGTTAACCATCACTTTCTTGCATAGCTGTCTCCACAAATGAATGGACAAATTAATGAGTTTAATATTTAGAGGAGTTAGGGCCCTTTTGCCAGAAAAAGCAGATAGCTACACAGAGGAGACTTTTCATGTAGAAAATAGATAATCCTGAGTAGGCTGGAACTTTGAGAACCATTTATCAGGCAAGTGATACTGAGCAGGTCACATACCACCCTTCCACACCTCTATTTTCTGAGGCTAAAGTGGGGATCATAAGAAAGGATGACTATGAAAGTTACATGGACCACAGAAGGTATCAGGGGACGGGGTGTGCCCCACAGGGCAAGGAGTGGAGGAGAGCCAGGTCCTGTCCCAGAGCCCATCTCTTCTCAGACTCTGAAGGGCGAAGGGTTGTCAAAAGTCTCTGCAAAAGTCTGGCTTGATGAGATGTCAAAGCTCACACACCATTGCTAACTACATGCAGGGGGCAGACGGAACTTCAAATCACGGGATCCATGGGGGAAAGACAGTCAAAAGGTCCTCATGGATGGAGGGAGTTGGGAATCACTAGGACAAATCTGTATATTCCAAACTTTTGGAAAACCAGCAGAACTTCTCTCCTCCCTACACTTGCATCCATAAAACCCTTATGGGGAACCCCAACTATGACACAGTTGGAGACAGTGGCAGAGGCTGGGTGGGCTGCCCCCTCTCCCTCCCTGGGCTCTGCTGAGGGGCTCCTGGAGCACCCACACACCCCATAGCTCCCCCAGTGACAGCCTTGCATCTGGACGGCCCTGGAGTCCCTGCCAGCACTGCCGTGCTCCAAGGCTAGATCATGGTTTCCAAGCAGCAAGAGCAAAACCAGCTGACATTTATCAAGAGCTTTCTCTGTGCCAAGGTGTGTGCTCCGCTCCCTGCACACCTGATCTCATTCTATCCTCGTGTGTTCTCCAGGAGGAAGATTCTAATAATACTATTAGGATCCCCATTCTACAGCCACAGAATATAACGGCCGACACAGGGCAACATAGAGAATGTGTCCAGGTTCCCTCAGCTTGTAGATTATAGGGCCCAGAAGCAGACCTAGACAGTCTGGGTCTGAATCTGTGTCCTCAGCCCTACTCTGTAAAGCCTGCCAGTTTTGAGAGGTAAGTGGCATCTTTTGGACTTAAATTTCCCAATTCCTCATCAAGAGACTTTGTGACACTCACCTTTTTCTATTTTTGGGGGGTTTTGTTTTGTTTTGCTTTGCTTTGCTTTTAAGTATAGCTATGGGAATGGTCCCAAATTATCCTCATTCTTTTCCCTAAACCCCAATGTGATCAGAGCAGAGATACTGTCTAACCTAAGTGAGTAGCAGGCCACTAACACTGACAACACCCATGGCTGCTGGTGTTCCTGTGCATATGTGCTTGATGGCAGGGCAAGATGGGCCTGGAGGCAGGGGAGTACCATCTGATGCCTCTCGACATTCTATAACAGCACCTTATTTAATAGTCACTCCAAAGAGGTAGATATGATTATCCCCACTTCACAGATGGCAAAGCTAAGGCTCAGAGAAAATTTGCTGGGCATACCCCAGCTCAGAAGTAGCAGAGTCTCGATCTGGACCCAGGTCCATGCGACCTTCCATCACACTGCACCAGATTTGGTGGCCTTTGGGGACAATGGGCCCTTGCTCTTCTTCAGAGCCTTCCTCCAAGCTACCAGAGTTCCTGCTTTGCCTGCCTCCATCCCAGCCCTTGTTACCCAGTCCTGCTGATGCTTGTCACCATGTCTGTCTCCCCCACTCCTTGGGGGTCCTTAACACCAAAGGGCATGAGCACAGAAGGCCCTTGGTGAAGGTTTGCTAGGGACTGAGCAGCCCAGCCCCACTGCACAGTCCAGGCCACTGTGGGCCCCAGGTTTTGTGGCCTGCAGTTCTTAGAATGCCTCAGGCCCTTTAAGATTCACCTCCCTCCCACACATGGTGGCCCTCTTGGGGCTCTGGGAAATCCCAGGGCAGTTTTTGGACTCAAAGTGTTTTCCCCCAAAGTTGAGTGAGCAAAGGGACATTCAGCCTCTCCCGGCTGTAAGGACTCCTGTCTGTCCTTCCGTCTGCTTCATGACCACGTAGGGCCATGTGAATGAGACGCTTGGATCTGGAGTCAGCAGACATGGGTGTGAGTCCTGCTCCAACACTTGCCGCTTACGTGATCTGGGGCAAATTCCTTAACTTCCTGAGCCTCTAAGAGGAAACAGTTCTAACTGATCATGAACACACAGTGATGTTGCGAGAGTCAAATAAGATAACGCATGGAAAGGACTTAGCACAGTGCCTGGCTCTGAGGAGGTGCTCAGAGTGAGTGGTGGCTTGGCCTTGAACCCTGCCCTCTCTCAGAGTCTCCGAGCAGCTGGCGAAGGAAGAGCAAGGCTGTCAAAGTGGACCAGGGGCAGCTCGCCTTGGCAGGAGGTAAGGACAGGAAGGAGACCAAGAGGGACCCATGGCTGATTCAGTCAGTGGGAGCCGGTGGGGGGACAGTGACTCAGACAGAGGTGCCCACCCAAAACCTCTGTCCACATATCAACCACAGGAGGCCGGTAAGAGCTTAGGCAGAAGGGCCTTTCCAGGGTGGAAACCCATGGGCAGCGTGCTAGAGAATGAGAAGGAGATTACGGTCCTGCTGGAAAAGAGAGAGGGGGCCAGAGTCACAGCCTCCCCCACAGCCCATGCAGCAGGCACAAGGGAGCTGCAAAGAGCAGGCTGTGTGGGACTCAGGAAGGAGTCTGCTTCACTCCAGCAGCTTGGATCTAAGATCCTTCCCCCATGGTCTAAGGCCACAGGGCCTTGCTGAAGCCTAGAAAGAGAAGGAGCTTGGGTTGACTCATCCCAGACCCTGCACCCAGTACCAGACTATAATAAGCTTTATCTCTGATGCCTCTCTTGCCTCAATACAACCCAGCATTGCAGGGGGTGGTCCCCCCTCTGCCCATGGCATATCTAGAATGCCCAGTGAGAGATTCCTCACCAGCTGGATGGCCACAGAGGGGAAATTCAAACCCAGATTTATTGCACTCTCGAATCCCTGCTTTCCCTTCCAGGTAGGTAGCACGTCCCTGAGGCATTGGGGCTGTCATCGAGGTTCAAGTGCACACTTCTGCCAACTACTAGATATGTGACCTTGGACATGTCGGTGTCTCTCTGGGCCTCAGTTTCCCTGGCTATAAACCATAGAAAGGAGCACTGCCTGTCACATACGTGCTATGCAGATTGAAGGAGCTAGAGCTGAGCCTGGCACAGAGTCAGTGCTCGATTTATGTCGACTGGGGGGCTTGTGTTCTTCACAGGGAACGCCAGGCCTCAGGAGAGTGGAAGAAAGCGTGGCTGCCCCCACCCCAAGCAGCTGTGGTGGAGACAGCCCTGGGCTGGGCCCTAAGGACCCGCACTCAGAGCCCCGCTCCACACCTTACAGGGCCTTGGATGTGGCATTAGGCCTCTCTGGACCTCAGCGTCCTCATTCCTAGAATGAAGATAATAATATTGCTGACCGCATGGAGTAATGGTGGGATGTTGTGTGTATGGCAGCCCCTAGTGGGGATCGGAGTGGAGCAGAGACCAGGAGGCAGGCTGCAGTCTCCCTGTGGTGGCGGGGCCTGAGGTGCTGGGAACACTGAGGGAGAGGGGAAGGGGCATGGAGGAAGGTTCCGATGCCCAGAAAGGCCCAGCCCCTCCTGCAAAACCAAGGTGGGCATTTCCTCAGGCAGCAGAGAGATTCTGAGATGCATGGAGCCAAGATGGGTGGGAACATTCTGGGACTGGGGTCTTTACCCTTTTCTGCCCCATTCTGCTCAAGGAGCTGACTGCCCACAGAGACCTTCTTGCTGTGTAACCCAGGGGAAGGCACTCACCCACTCTGTGCTTTCCTTTTTGACATCGGCACTAGGACGTCCACGAAGCTCCAGGGTGGGAGGGGTGAGGGGGAGAGAGCTAAGCTACTGGGAAGGATGGAGAGAGAAGCCCTCAGCTAGGAACTTCCCAGCCGGGCAATCAGTGGGATCCCCCGCATTGGCTCTGGCCGGAGGACCTCACAGGAAGGGGCGACTGAGGGCGACCGAGCCACAGAGACCAAACTTAGCAGCAGGTGCAGGCAAGCAAACCCTGTGGGCGCAGCTCTGCCTCCACCTCACAGCACAGAGGGAGGAAGGGCTCTGCTCCTCAGCCCCCTTCTCCCTCCCCGTTTCCACAGGGCCAAAGGAGGCTAGCCTGGGCTGGGGAGCAGGGTGAGGCATGCAGTGTCTAGGATTGTTGCTCCAGCTGTGTGGCTGCAGGCGAGACTTAACCTTCCTAAGCCTTTGTTTCCTCATCTCTGAGATGAGGTGATGATACTTACCTCACTGAGTAGTTGGGAGGAGAAAATACAGCTCTAAGAACAGAGCCTACTGGTGTATGCCAGGGCGCACAGTTTTCACTAACTCTCTCAACACCCCTGCTGTGTGAATGCTTTCATCCCCATTTACAGAGGCAGAAACAGCTTCAGACCCTAACCCTCCACTGGAGAAAGCAAGCCACCCTGGGTCTTTGCCCTCCCTGACAGGCTGTTGCAAGTCTACTTTGGATGCAGGAGGAAAGGAAATGGACTTTCCCCCACACTCCCTCTGCATGCTGGGGCTTCACCCAGGCAGGCAGCCTGAAGGGCCAGCATGATATTCCCTCAGGAAAGGAAAGAATGAAAGTTCTGGGAAGTTCATCCAAGTGCTGAGGTCCCCAGCTGGCCAGGGACAGAGTGGCCCGACTACCACACTTTCCCCTTTACACAGGACCCAGGGGATCCACCTCGTTACCCTGGGAGGCCGGTGCTGTCAGACCAGCCATGCAAGGGGAAGCAGAACCCGCAGGGTGATTTCACTGTCAGACCTTTCTCTACACCTCTGTCTCCCTTCTATCTTGAGCCACACATGTCTTATATCCACAGGTTACCTATTGGACAAATGTGTACTCGTTACACCCAAGGCTCTATTCCAGAAGCTAGACAAGCGTATATGAAGGCCAGGAGCCAACCTCAGAGAACTTAGTGGAGAAGACAGATGAAAATATGACCATGGCGCCAAGGTGGGTACCCCTGAGATGCCGTGGGGAGTTAGGAGGACAGAGATGGGGAGGGAAAGAGATCCAGGGCATGTGTCTGACCCAGAGCTACGATCATCACAGCGGGACGGGATCTTAGAGATTTTCTGGTTCAAACTTTTTCATTTTCCAGATGAGGAAACACAGGCAGGGAAAGGGAATTATTTGCACAAAGCCACATAACTTACTGGGGTCAGCACAGCCAGGTGAGGACCCAGGATTCCCGACTGCTCAGGCCCACCCTCAGCACTGTCATGATTCCATTTATGCCTCTGACAGGTGACCCAGCAAAGGGTGCCCAGATAGCCCAGGACAGATGCACTGTTATAACCATCAGAACTCACCATACTCAACATGCCAGCCTTCTGTATCAGTAAGATTCAGTTCATCCAGAAACCCTGCTTACGCACAGTAGTCTTTGATCTCTTCAGTAAAAGTCTGGAGGCCTGAGGTCCAGGTTATAAGAGAGCTGCACTCCTCAAAGTTGCCCCCTCCACCATCCCTAAGGTGTGGCCTGTATCCTGCAGCCTCTGGGGGCATCTGCACTCTAGAAGCAGGGCAGGATGGGGGAGAGGGGGGCAATGGGTGCACCCCTGCCTTCTAACAGGGGATACTGGAGGCTGTCACATGATACATCTCTTTATAGGCCTGGAGTCAGAGCCTGGTCAAGTTGGGGGCTGGAAAATGTAATTTTTGTTCTGGCTGGCTGTGACCCCAGCTGGAAGTTCTGTTACAGTGAAAAAAGAGAAAAATGGCCATCTGCCTTTTGTTTTCACACCTAAATTCACTTTCTGGGCTCTGTGTCACTAGCCTGTCCTTCCCCAGGTCCTACACACCCTGGCTGGGCCTCTCCCTTGATACCCCACTTATCAACAGTTTGGGTGTGACCATCCTTCCTCCCCCAGTCCCACCCCTGCACCTTCCCCATCTCAGAAACTGTCATCTGCTTCTCTGGTGAACCAGAGGCCACAGGGACTCGGGCAGAGTCGGTGCTGGACTGGGGGGCCAGGCATCTGAGTCTCAAGGCTGACTGGACTCTTCGCTCACTCTAGAACCTTCGCCTGATTGCCTGCTTTCTGGGTGAAGAGAGGGACTGTATTTCTGATCCAGAGAAGGGCCATAGGAAAATTAAAGGGGAAAAATTCCCAGATTTTCCCTCTAGATAGCCCTGTACATAGACCCAAAGATGTATCATCTTTTGAACACTCAAGAAAGCTTTAGTAATAGCAAAAGATTGGAAACAACCTAAATATCCATTAATCAGGAACTGGTTAAGCACATACTACCTCTGTGCTAGAATGTCCTAAAACTGTTAAGAGGAACAAGGTCACTTTATGTGTTCTTATGTAGAATAATATCCAGAATATATTAAGTGCTAAGTGTAAGGGATGGGATAGCGTTTATAGCATGAAACCACTCATGTGAAATCATATGCACTCAGATTTTTATATTGACTTGACCATGTGTAAAATTCCTCTGGGAGGCTCTGCCAGACACTATCAACCAGGGGAGGATGCAGTGATTGTGAGGACAAAGACTTGCTCTTCACTATATGAGCTTTTTGGATTTAAACCAGTAAGAGATAAGAAGGAAAAAGAAACATTTAGTGATAATTATTTAATCTTGGATCCAGAGAATTTTCTTCTCTAGGCCATAACTGTCCCTGTAGGAATGGTGAGGCACTTGATAAGCCAGCTGAGGCCCCACCTGGTTCAGCTCCATCCATGATCACCATCACCACCACCCTGAGACCCCAGGCCTGGTCCTCCCACCAGAGTCCATGACCCTTCTCCCCTCTGACACCATCCTTGGGAAAGAGACTCCAGAAGCTGAGGGGGGGGGAAAGAGCCGGAGAAGGAAGCCTGGGGTCTTGTGGAGTTGGGGCCCTCCCCCTCTCCAGACCTCACTGCTGCCCAGCCCTCTGTTCCTCTTACGGAGTGAAGAGGATTGATTGGTCAGGACACCTGCATTGCAAGGGACAGACAGTCCCTAAACTGAACTCATTTATACTGGTGTACTAGTTGATTGGGTTATCAGGAGTTTGATTTTGGTCAAGTCATGCTTGTAATACCTCTAAGACATGCAAGGCAAATATAAACCCAATACACAGGTAGTTGGAGGCACCTGGAGTTCAGGGGCAGTAACATTTGGGAGTCATTAGATTCAACCACATGAAAGTGCTGATATTCAACCATGTGATCTACAAAATGGTGATTTCTTCTGGTTCAGTTTTGCACTGGTTGTTAAGGCCGTAATGTTAGATCAGATTACCGAGGGCTGAATATAGGCAAAGAAGAGACAAGGGCCACTGCCTGAGCCCCAGCATTTCCTGCTGTTAAAATGCCTGGAAGGTGAGGTGAAGCCAGGAAAGAACACTAACAAGGAACAGGACAGGGAGGGGAGGTGCAGGGGCAATAGGAAAACTGGGAGCATAGGGTGCCTGGGGAGCCCAGGGAGGAGAGTGTTTCTGGAAGGAAGGGGTGACCAGCTGAGTCAAATGCTTCTGAGATCAAGGAGGGTGAGAGCTGGTAACTGACTGTTGGATTTAGCATTGGTCACCGGGGACCTTGGCAAGAGTTATTAAAATGGATTCAAGAGAGAATAGAAGAAGGGAATTAGAGACAACTATTTACGGTGTTTACCTTTTTCTTAATACCATAAAGGGCTGCTATATTTGAGTCTTTGAAGGGAGGCAAAGGACTGAGAACAGAATACTTTGTAATCATACTATATAAAGCAAAATTCAGATAATTAACTTCCAATTCCTCTTCATCAGTAATTAGTGAACCTCTCAGCTAAGGAAATTACCTCTGTGTGTGGAGCCCACCCAGATCCTTCTCTGTCACCCAGGACTGCTGAAACTTGACCCAAGCTGATCTGATTCCACACCAGTCTGAGCTGGTACCAACATGCTTAATACTAACTGCAAAGATTTACCAGTTTCTCACTGGGCAATTTTCAGTGTGCAAAGTTTAATTTTCAGTGTCCAAATGTAAGCAGACTTCTTACTACCTCTGTTTATATATAGGGTTGCTGTCCCCAGCAGACTTGCAAACATTTTCTATTATCTGGAAAAATTTCTCTGTCTGGCCCCATTGCTCCCTCTGGAAACTTATTAATGACACCAAGACATGAACCCAGGTCTCCAGTCTTCAAGTACCATGCCCTTTCCACTATGAAACACCAGCTTTTGAGCCATTCTTTGAGATCTTTAAATAGGGAGGCAGCACCTGCAATGTAATTGATACGTTTTCCTATAAATTACTCTGTGTTCCAACCCTACCCCCCGCCACCCCCAAGAGTCTTCAGACAAATCATGACAGCTAGGTCAAAATGGAATTTTTACAACCACAGGAAATGACAATTATTTAAACTGTTTTATCTTAGAATAAATAGTGACTCAATAACTGTTTGGACCCAAGCAAATGTGGTCCATAAGAATGTTAGAGCCCCACATCTACTGCCCCAAATACTGACCATCGGGGCTGATAAAATTCATCCCGTCAACTATGGAATGTCCGTGCTGATAAAGGACGCATGCCATCGTATCAGGGCTGTTTGTTTGCCTCAGTTTTTTAAAAGGTCATTGTTTAAAGAATAGCCCTCTGTGGGAAAGAATGCATGAGAATTCTGTTGAATTTTTTAAGCCTGTGACATTTAGGCATTAAATGATATTTGAAAGCTCTCTCTCTGCTTCTGTCTCTATTTTTGCTTCTTTCTCTCTTGTCTCTTTCTCCCTCTGCCTCCCCCAGATACTTGATAGGAAAAAAGAGAGTATTTAAATAATATATGATTTTTTTATTACACACAATATTAAACTTTTTAAATTATACAATAACCGTGAGATTTAAAATATTCCCTTTGTAGCTGTCCTTGAAGGCTTTGTCACACCATGGTCCAGGCTGAGGGACAGTTCTAGCTCATAGCCCACTTACAGAGATTCAGTGATCTGCCTCCCCGAAGACCCGCTAGGAGTCTTCCTCCACGTTTGAGCTCTGCTCCCCTCCTTGGGTGGACACCCCCTCCCTGTACTCCCGTCCCCCCACGCCAAGCTGGACTGAGGAGGATGGAAGACAGCTTTCCGCAGCTGCGGAGATTTCGATAGAAACTGAATAGCAGGGAAGCCCCACTATGGTTTCCAAAATGAACCCAGTGGGCCAAGAGTCTCTGCTACAGGTTGAAAGACCAGCAACCTCTAGCAAAGCTGTTGTTGCTCTGGTGAGACCCTAAGGGGGTCTCTGAGTGGAGTCTCTGCCTGACCTAGAATGCACACTAATTCTGCCCCCACAGCTGCAGAACACCTTGCACCCGGCCCGCGCTCTTCCGCAAATGCTCTCCGTGGCCCAATCACATACCTGACTGGAGCTCCCAAAGGTCTTCAGCACAAACAGTAACAAAGGCAACCTTACCTGGACAACGAGAAGGCACCCCTGACGTCACCCCTCACCCACCCCACAGCACACACCGGTATCATCCCCTTCACAGCCATAAAATACAGCGGCTAAGACACTCAACAGGCTGACTTGTTGAACAGAATTGCTTAGTATTGACCACCTGGGGACCACAGCACATGTACCAACATGAGCAGCTTTGTATCGGTCCCCAGGGCCATCCCAGCTCACAGACCGTACTCACTGAGGGCTTACCCTGTGCCAGGCACGTAGGCTCGGTGCTCATGCGCATCAACCCAGTGAAGCTTCCTGACACACAAGTGCTGTAATTATAATTATCCCCATTTTACAGAGGAGGACCTGGGGCTCGGAGAGTAAGTTAACGTTATCTCCCGAAGTGACAGACTGAGCCCACTCAGGGACCCCATGGAGTCTCACCATAGCAGCAACATTACAAAGGGACAAGATGAGAATTTGAGCCCAGAGTTATTGGTCCCCCCCATCCATATTTATAATTACTATGTTATACTGCCTTAAAAGTTAGGAATAGCATCAAATTCTTCAACCTTACCCAGGAGGCTGTTGGTGCCTCCCTCTTGGGTAACACATAATGCGCCTTCCCTTCTGGTCTCAGCGGAATGCAGAGGAGGTTTGACAGGGATCTGTCTGAGTCGGGGGAATGCTGTGGGAACTGCCCAGATAGGGTGTGTTTCCAACCTCTACCCTTGCTGCCTAAGGGCTTCTAGTTTCAGTTGACTTCTGTCCCCTTGTGCCCCACATTCGTACTTATGAAATAAACATAATACCCAGGTATCTTTTGCTTTGGGTTGTGACAGAGAAACAGAAGCCAGTTCAATTTTTCACTTAGCCCTTAGAAAATAGTTGGTGAGCCTTCAATATGTGTTCAGTGAATGAATGACTATCTTAGGAAAATAAGAAGGGTATCAGAAGAATCCTGGGGCGTCTTACAGCATCAAAGAGCAACCTGGACATCAAAGCCTTGGGAACATCAGGAATCGTGGGCAGCTGCCATGATCCCAAAAGGAGTTCGTGACAGAGTGTGGCAAAGACTGGGTCTGCCGGGCCCTCCTACCACACCACTCCCACAACCTTGGCAATGCCTGGGTGGAGCCCGGTATATGTGCACATGCATGTGTGAATGTGTGTGTGTGCTCTTGAAGGGTTAAGGCCTCCTGGAATGGGTTATATGAGAGTCAAAAGCCAAAAAGGATAGATTAATGATAACAAAATTAAAAAAAATTTTTTAAAAGCCAAGAAGGATGGAAAGGAGAGGTTTCTTTTCAGGTTTTGCTTCTAGTCGAGATTCAGAACTAGCACAGCTGTTAATCCTCTTCTTCCCAGAATCAGCTCCAAAAATGCCAAAAGGAATAGAAAGGGAAAACTAAACACCGTAAGAAACTGCTGGGGGTGGGGTGCTATTGTGAACTAGAGGGTAGAGTGAAAGGTGACGGTGGCTTTGACCTGGGCAGAAGCCCAGCATGGCAGTGGAAATAGAAAAGAGAGGGGAAAATAACAGGAAGTCTGTTCTCACTTCACAGCTTTGGGAAAAACTTGTGGAGACTCAAATTTCTGGCCCAGGAATCCTCAGGAGTAGAAGCAGAGCGTTGCCTTCTGCACACAGGAGAGGCAAAGCCAAGCAGATGAGAAACAAGATGAGAAGCACACACATTTCAGTAAGAAATAGAATTGCCTTTCTGGGACCCAGAAGCCAAGCTGGGGTAAAGGGCTGAGATCCAAGCACTGTGGGAAGGGGAGGAGAGGGGGCTGGTCCTGTTACGCAGCAAATACTTCGTGTCAGACACCGGGTCAGCAGCTACCTAAGTTATCGTGGCTAATGTTCACCTCTGCTGAAATAGAACATCACTACCACTTCACACGTGCGAAGCTGTCTCAGAGGGGTCAAATGGCCTGCTGAAGGACACCCAATTTACAAATAGTGCCACTAGGATTTTAACCTAGACCTGAGCCTGTGGGCATCCAGGGGCAAGTCACTTCCTGGCTGTGTGAACTTGGCCGAGTCACTTAACTTCTCTAACTTCAAATGCCTCTTCTGAAGAACAGGGATAAGACTGTATTTAACCTTCAGGTTGTTGTGAGGTCACACTGAGTTTAGACATGTAGTACTCAATAAAGATGGGCTGTCATTTTCATCACCTTCAGCCATAAGCTCCTTTAAACATTCTGTCCTATTGGTCAAATGTAAGAAATTCCGTTCTTCAAGTTAACAACCAGTTGGAGTTGTTACTTCCACTTCTTAAATAGGAAAAGTCTACCCATGGTGGCCTGAAAAGGGAAGAGGCAGACTGGGATCTGAAATCAAACGCTAATCCTTTAGCAAAGGGCTCAAAATGAGGCAATGAGCCCTCACTTAGGAAAAGAGCTCCTGTGAATGTCCAGAAAGACACAGGCATCACACAGAGGTCTTATCCCTAGATCTGATATTATCCGCAATCACAGACAAATACTGAAATAGTAAGCATTGGGGAGTGCTTTCTTAACAAACTGAAATCATGCAGTGACTCTTATGAAACCTCAGAACCAGCTGATACAAAGGCATTAAAACACACACATATACACATACACAGAACCACTTGTGAAATGGTTAAGTGCAAAAAGCTCAAAACAAAACCGTGGGCAGACCATTGTGCACTATAGGAAAATGTGGCTGTGAGCGGGCAGAGGCAACCAGAAAGATAGAGTGAGGGGTGCTCATGTCCAGGGAATATGGATCATTTTTGGGAACTTTCCCTGAAGTTATAGTCCTTTCAATGCAAATATAAAATATTGGGAAACAGAACTATGTTGTACATTTATGTGAAAAAAAATCACACAAATGCAAATCTAATTCATTCTTCTTTTGCAGAAAATTAATCTAACATATATATAGTCTTATGTAGACTTATCATACCCATATAAAAATACAAAAAGTCACCTACATACATACCCATAGAAACTTACAGAAGGTCACATGGATTTATGAGCATCACTGGAATGGAAGCTGTTGGTTATCAAGAACCCCTAAGTGATTGACAGAAGGAAAGGACCTACTCTGTGCCAAGTGCTTTGCAACGGTTTCCTATGGAATCCCCACATTGTCCCTACAAAGTAGGCATCACATTTCCGTTTACAGATGGTGAAGTGAGCCTCAGAGAGGTAAAGTGACCTGCCCAGCATCACACAGCTCAAGGGTGTGGCTTCTACTCGCCACATGATAGGCATCGCCGGTGGGCACACTTAAATACTGGATCAGTGGGTATTCAGGTTGCTTACTGTCAGCCTCGACCCCTCATCAGCATCCCTTTGCAAGGCAGCCCATCTCTGCCCCTTATCAGGGGTGTAGCTCCCTCCCCTCCCCAGGCTGAGCGCTCCCGAAGTGCAGGCTCCTCACCTTTCTCATCTCTGGCACTGGGTTTGGCAAGAGGAGACACTTAGGAAAAGATGGGCACAAGAATTTCCAAGTCTTCTGGACTGCTCCCCCATGACGTGGAGACCCTGAGTTAGCATGAAGTTTGCTTGTAACACAATGGCAGTCACGCATCTGTGGTTTTGCGTGGGGGAAATGTCATTCTAGCCACATTCTGTCATCTGTGATTGATAACTGATGATTGATGTGAGCAGAAATTCTGAAGGAAAGAACAGGATAATATGAGAGAAGATATCAGAACTAAACATGATAAGAAAGATTCTCTTCCTCAGGAGCGGGCTTTAGCCTGGAAATTATGCTGGGCCACCTGGTCAGTGCACGAACAGGGCCTGGCACACAACATTTTCATTTAGCATCAAATTAAGCATCCACTAAGTATTTGTTAAATGAATGGATGAATTATGATTAGTTCTTGAATCCACACAAATTTGGTTTGGTAATCCCACAGGTGTATAGAAATCAATATGCCCCCAATTAAATTCACTAGCTCCACCTCCCTGCTCGAACCACTTCCCCCGTCTCATACTCCCTCTCAGAGGTGAAGGAGGCTTGGTGCATGGGTTACCCAACCAGAATCCAGCTGTTGCCCTTGACCCCTTTTTCTCCCTCATCAGTCACCAAGTCCTGGCAATTCTCTCTTAAACCATGAAACACCTCTGCCTCTTCTCCATCTTGGAGGCCACCACCTTGGTTAAGAGGCAGCACAGTGACTAAGATTAGAGGCTCAGGAGCCAGACGCCCGGACCACCACATGTTAGCTTGGTGCCCTTTGGGAAATCACTCAACCCTCTGGAACCCTCAGTTTTCTCACCTGTAAAATGGGGGAAATAATAGTCACTCCGTAAGAGGTTAACTATGCAAATGAAATGGGGCAAGCAGTTCTACTTAATACAAGATCCTATTAATTAGTTTCCCTGCTTCAAGTCCTTCCCAGAGCAATCAGACGACCCAGTTTGAAATGCATGTCTGCTCTGTCACTCACAGGGTCTAGTAGAAAGAACCTGTTCTTTGGTAGTCATAAAATGTTAGACTCAGCTTCATGTGTGCCCATGAAAGCTGGTTTCTTACACTCTCTCAGTCCTCAGTGTCCTCAGCCCAAATGCCACCAGACATTATTGGACTTTGAGATGAAATGAGATACCATGAGTGAGTGGAGCCCTTAGCCCAGGGCCTGGCATGTATTGGGCACTCAGTCTTAGCTCTTCTTCCTCTCTCTCTTCCCTTGTCAGAAGCAAGGGGAAGGGGCAGAGGGAATGCAGGAGGAAGGCGGGGTCAATCCCTGGGAAGAGGGATCCGAGTCAGCGGAGAAAATGAAGGTGGCCTTTGGTGAGTCCAGCCAGCAGCCCTTCTGGGAATCTATCCTGTTTTAGCAGATCACCCCAGAGAGCTGGCCCCGCTGTAGAGCAGTGGAGTCCCAGTGCCAGCCATTCATCAGAAGCCCCGGCAGAGCTGGTAAGACAACAGCTTCCACTGCCCCTTCACACTCCTTTCCTGAAATCCCCACGTGGCCTGCTTGGGGTGCAGCATTTTAATGTGCAGCCTAGGTGATCCCAGGGCTCGGCCAGGTTTAGGACCCCTGCTCAGAGTATTTGGCTTAGGTTAGTAGGTGACTCAGAAACCTCCCTACTGAAGCTCCCTGGCTGCCCTCTTAGAGGAGAAACGTGGCAGAAATTAGCCATATGGTTTCAAATGGACAGATTTACATTCATTTCAAGACAAAAGAGTAGAAGTTTTGAAAATCCACAGGGGATAGGTGACCCAGAAACCTAGCTTTGTGCCTCTGACCTCTTGGCTCTCAAAATGTGAGCGAGAGACCAGAACAGAGATGCTCAAGGCTGGGCGGGGTCTGGGCTGGGGTCGGGGGTAGGGCTTGGACCAGCACGGGGCCTTTTCTCTGGGCTGCAACAGCATCTGTTGTCAGTGTCTGATGTCCTCTCTTGGTACCCAGTTAAATGGCATATGGGGAGACAGTTTGGTGCCTGAATTCCAATAATGGTACCAAGTAGCGATGAAAGAATTTTTTTTGAGAGGGGTAGGAGGATGGATCCAGAGACCCCACAGTTACTATTCTTCAGATGATCACGTGTAACCTGACACATATCAATACAAGGAAGCCCTCACAGGTATCAGGCACTGTGGTAGGCCATGTACGTGTATGTGTACACACACATCTCTACCTATATCTATATGCACACACACACACATACAAATGTCTGTCTATGTACATGTGTGAGTATGTATTTATATATTCATATATAGTTATGTATTTATACATCTGGATATAATATGAACAAGTGTGTGTGTGTATGCAAGTATATATACAGAGAGAGAGAAGGCTGTACACATATGCCTTCACAATTGCCCTCACTATCAGTCCATTTTAAAGTTAGGGAAACTGAGGCTCAGAGAGATTAATTAACTCGTCAAGGTCACAAAGCTGGGTTTGACTCTAGATGCTTAGGACTCAGAAAACCATGTTCTTTCCACACTGGCTCCCCTCCGTACATAAATATACACATGGCAGGTCTAGCTCCCTGGAATGTGTCTTCTAAATTTTGCATATACTGACTATAGGAATCCCCAAAAGTGTCTTACTTACTAATCACACATGAGGGTGAGGGAGAGGAGGGGGCCGCATGCTCTGGACACAGCCAGGTTGCCCATGTGTACCCGGTGAAAAGACCAGAGAATCAGCTCCCAAATAGGCTGCCTGATTGCCAACCCTTCTTCCTGCCCCATGGTATGGGGCCACGTAATCTATAACACAATTTTTAGACTCCCATGTATGGGCTTAGGAGGAAGGGGCTCAGATTTAGGAGTATGGAGCAAAACTGTTCTTTGGTTTCCACTTTGACTTTGAATGTTACAAACGGCCTCCTTGCAGACTTTAAATAATGCATGGACCTCCCATGATTATTGAACGGAAGTTTTCTCCTACAATATCCTATGGTCTATTACTAGACTCTAGACTTTTCAATCTTCAGTCAGCACTGCTTAGCATCTCTAGTCTGCTGTGCACACTGCAAGGTGGCTTATACACAAACCCGATGCTCACCACGCCAGCAAGGAGGGGGTTTTCCCACTGTGCACATAGGGAACACGTTCTCATCTGGTGGCCCCCTGGGCTGTAAGTTCCATGTAAGGCAGAGTCGGTGTCTGAATGGCACAGGCCCCAGGATCTAGCATGGCATACACAGTAGGCACTTAGTATTTATTGATGAAATCATAGATGATTGGACAGGGAAGTGCTGAGAGGTTAAACCGTAAATCTCAAAAGCAGGGTCTGAAGGCAGGTCTACGACTCTGATGCCCATGAACCTTCTGCTATATTTTGCTGTCTTCCCATTGTATTTTGTTTTCTCTAATCCTTTTTTTTCAATCACATTTTTCAAAATTCATTTGTGCCATTTATTGGACTGGCTCTACTTATTTAGCTGGGAGGAGCTTTGCGTTTCAAAGTTCACATGTTTGTTTTCAAGTCAAGGATTTTTAGTACGTGTCATTTCTCTGAGCCTTCACTTTTCACTCTCACTTATCATATTTAGAGTTTTACACTTCACCAGGGAGTAACTGGGTGGCTGAGGTGGGGGGCAGTCCAGAGAACTGGCCACACGGGCAGTGAGATGCTCGATAGGTTGGTAGCCAGTCTCTGGGCTGCCCATCTGAGGACCCCCAGGCCTCCTTGACCTCCATCAGCATGGACAGCAGGCCCAGCACTTCGGCCTCCTCTGCCAGTGGCTCCCACCTAGGGGACGGATAACAGGCCAGCCGTATCAGTCCGGACAGTCAAGAGTATGCTGCTGTATTAAGCAACCCCCAATCCCAGTGACTTAAAAAAGAACCAATGGTCCATTGCTTGTTCATGCTGCATGTCCACCAAGGGGCTTCTGCTCCACCCCAACCCCCAAGCACGAGGAGCAGCCACCACCTGAAACATTGACAGTTATGATAGAGGGAATGGGAGCTCTATGGAGTCTTACACCAACAATTAGATGCTTGAGCCAGAAATGGTATTGGTCACTTCTACTCACGTGTCTCTGACCAGAGTCATTCACGTGATCCCATCCAAGCACGAGGAGGCCAGGAAATGCTGGTCCCCCAGGGCCCAGAAAGGACAGCCAAAACTAACTGATGACAGCACATCTGCCAAGGCCACTCCCCATCCTGAAAGCCTTCCTGCTTTCTCTTACCACCGAGATCAAGTATAGCCCCAGAGCAGATGACGTGAGGCCTCCACCTGCCCCACCAGCCTGGTCTCCACTGCCCCTGCCCTCCTGTCTGCAGTGAACCAGATGCCTGAGTGTCTTCAGGGGGCCCTGCTGTGCATGTCCACATGCTCTTCCTGCTGTCTGAGCTGCCTATGACCTCCTTCCTGAAGATCTGGGCCAAGGCTCCCCTTCCAGGACCCCTGCCTCCGACAGCTCCAGTTATAGCGGAGTCCTGCCTCTGCATTCCTTAGCACCTTGCTCGTCAGCATTTTGCCCCTTTCTGTTCATTCCTGTGTATGTCTCCTCCTCCAGTCAGACCCCACGGGACAGTGACTTAGAGCTACTCATCTCAGAATACCCAGACTCAACACAGTCCTCAGTCTGAGTGAGACATTCCGCATCTACTTCTTGAATGTTCGCTGATGACTACTTTGAGAGCACCTACTATTCAGTGGGTCTTAATCAGCTTTTAGAAATTTTATGAATATAGGTTCTATGGTTCATAACTTATTCTGTATTTTCCAAACGAGGGGCTGCCTTGATCATGTGGCTGCACATTGTGCCAAACTCCATGGCTATTGGCTGCACAATCACCTCTGACCCTGAGAATCAAGAAGGCATGTCACAGAGAAGTAGCATCTGGCTGATGACAGACCTCCATCTTACCAGGATCCAGAAAGCATCACTGCCACCAAAGCGCAGATGGTATGACTCCTGTAACTATGTTCTTACTTCTCTCCAGGAAGGACGAGTGTGGGGGGTGAGACTGGGTTCCTGGAAAGAAAGGAACCGAGTATACTTGCGAATTAGCTATGCCTGCTTTGATGTCTGGGCAGGAACCCTGCTCTGGCCAGCGCAGGCGTGAAGGGAAAGCAGCCGAAGTGCATGGGAGTATCCCTCGGAAACCAAGGGCAAAAAGCTGGGTCTTAGGACCAAAGGAAACAAGAGCTTGAATGGTGCTGGGGGTTCCTCTTCTCTCTGGCCTCCACACTTCTCTCTGTATGTTACCTTCAACCTTTTCTCTCTAAAGACCAGATTCCTCCCCTTTTCCACTCCTCAAGGTGATAAATATGGCATCAGGGAGCCTATTGCTTCACAGATAACAATCCAGACCATGAGAGGGAGGTGGCACAACTCTTTGGCTTCAAATCTAGAAGCCCCAGAGGAAGGATACATTGGCCCAGCCAGGGTCAGCCGTCCACTCTCAGACCAACCAACTGTGTCCAGAGCTGGAGTCCCACTGTGACCTAGCTGGTCCCACTGTGTGCAGGGAAGAGAGACTCAAGATTACTAAGAGTCATGTGGACCAAGGACCCTGGAAGTCTCATTGGAGAGAATCAGCATAGACTATGGCTCTCGATGCCAGAGGACAAAAAGGTGACCGTGCTTGGTACATAACAATCATGAGGAGAATTTGTCAAAAATACAGATTCTGGAGCCCTGTCCCCCATGAGTCTGCTTCCGTAGGTCTGGGCTCAAGCCGGAACATGTATGGTTTGCACAGGAATCCAGGTAATTCTGATTCACTGCTTGTGCCTCAAATTCAGTTTTATGTCTTTGTTTTATTCATTTCTGTTTTTGGGTTTATTACTCTTCCCACTTCCCTTCCGCTTGATAATTTGTACCCCTTCTGGGTTATTTAGGTAGAGACTTAATTCCCAGTTTTTCTTCTTACCCCCTAATAGAGGCCATCATGAGCAATACTTTTTCCTCTAAGTGCCAGCAAGACAGAATCCCATAAATTTATATGTTTTGCTGTGTTTACATCTTTGTTCTTTAAATACTCTGTTCTGAAGAATTGCTTCCCTTCCCATGGCTTTATTTAGGAGTGCTAACTTCCCTGTGACTGGATAACCCCTTCTTGTTTGTGAGATTTATTTCTAACGTCACTGAGCTACAGTCTTAGGCTATCAAAGGCAAAATGTTTCTTACTTTTCTTATTGAATAAGTGCCTTTGTTTCCTAATAAGTGATACATTCCATGAGGAATCTATCCAGGAAGGCTAACTGGTCAAGTTCAAGATCGGGGTGTTGCTACTTTATACCCTACCCCCATCAAACAACCATCCTTCATGTCATTCTTTAGCACATACGTGTTTAAAAATTTAGCAGGTAGTCAGTTGTATTGGAAAGAGAAGGTCCTTGGAGTTGACTCCTGGCCATGCTGATCATTAGCTCTGTGAAACCTTGGACAAATGATTGACCTCCTCTGCGTCCACTCCCGTGTCTGGGGAAATCATGAGTGTAGACAGGCAGGCCTCAGCTTTGCCAGGTTTTCCCCACAGGATCAGCTGGGTAAATTGAAATAAGTGAAGACATCATAGGGGTTTTAAGAAGGGGGCACAGTGTTCAGCATCCCAGGTGTGCATCACAGCCTTTCAGTGAAATAGAGCTGATGGGAGGTGAGGAAATTGTCTGTATAAGTAGAACCTAAATGGTGTCTACTTAGCTGTTATCTGGCATATACAAGAATATGAACCTGAATACATGAGCATCTTTCCTTCATCCCCTGTCCAACTCTTCTTATTAAAAACTTAGCTCAGAGTCCATCACATATCATTGGCTCCTGTACACACAAGTCTCCTCGTGTTATTCCCATTATCATTACCTGCTTCCTTGAACTTCACCATGACACTCCGAGCTTCTTCATGGCGAGGACTGGGAGTTACTTAGAGCAGGAGGAAGGGAGAGAGCTGCTATCCCAAACCAGGTGTTTTCAGTAGAGGAACACACTGAAGAGCATGGATAGGGCATGCACATTATCCCACGGGGTGGAGTGAAACCTTTACTCAGCAGATGTTTACAGAGCACCACATGCCAAGTGCTGGACATAAGGGGTGACCCCCAGTGTCATGATTTCTCTGGGGAAGGGGGAATGGAATTCTGAGCAGGTCGGTGCGGGGGACCCAGTCCAGGTGCTGTGGGAACATGCAGACTGACGCATCTGTTCCCGTGCTGGGACGTTGGAGAGGCTGCCTGGAGGCTGTGGGTTTTAATGAGGTTCGAGAGACATGGTTCAGTAATGAAAAGAAAGGGTTCAGGAGAAGACTGCTCCAGGCTGAGGGAAGAGCGGGTAGGAGCGCCAAGGACACTGTGATGCAAGAAACCATACCCGGAGTTGCTGGATGTTAGAGGGTGGGCAGGAGTGGAAGAAGGACTGAGCAGCACCAGGCCAGATGGGCACTTGGGAACCATGTTAAGGGGTTTGGGCTTTACAAGCAAGGGGGTCCCACTGAGAAACTCATGCAGCAAACCTAAGTGAGAGATGACGGTGGCCAGGCTGAGGGTGGGAGCAGGGGAAGCGGGCCAGGGGGGTGCAGGGAGGCAGATGCATGGACGTGGAGGTTGATTGGCCACAGGGGCGAAGACAGAAGGGCAGTCCAGGGGGTTTGCAGACATCAGTGGCATCATCCACCACGAGGAAAGGAACACACGGGGGATAAAAGTGCTGACGGACAGGTGGAGAAGACGGCGGATTAGGTTTGGACAGGTCACGTTCGCTGTGCCTCCGGGTCACCTGAAGGAGATGATATGCAACAACCATCCGCTGTGCCTAATAATAATGGCAACAACTGTATTTGGCCCTTACTATAACCTTAGGAGGAAGGAAACTGAGGCACAGAGAGATCAAGTAACTTGTCCAAGGCCACAAAAACACTAAAAGGCAGAGGCAGCTTCGTATGCAGCCATTCAGGTATCAGAGTTCATATCAGGAAGCCGAGACTCAGGAGGGAGGTGCCCCGGGCCCGGACGTGTAACCGGAAAGTGGTCCACACGTGATAGAGGGACACTGAAGCCACAAGAATGGAAGCGATTGCCGAGGAACAGTGTTGAGTGGCAAAAACCAAGCGTACACAGAGTGTCTGAGGAACCCCTGCCTTGAAGACAGGACAGAGGAAGAGAAGCTGAAGGATGAGACAAGAGAAATGGCTAGAGAGGCAGGAGGGAGGCCCAGAGAGAGGCTACTCCCCAGTCAGAGAAAAAAAGTGTCCCAAGGAGAGAATAGCATCGTTAAATGCTGCTTGCAAGTCAAGAAGACGAAAACTCAGAAGTGACTTTGGGTTTAGAAATAAGGAAACCATTAGTTACATTGGTAAAAAGTTTCTGTGGACTGGTAGGGGAAAAATCAAGGCAGTGGGCGGAGAAGTTAGCTGCAATCAAAGGCATAAGACAGCAAGTGTAGACAAGCTTTTGAAGGTAGCGGAGCGAGGACAGAGAGGACGGTGGGAAGAGGCAGTCATGGGGCTTTGTGCATAGAGCGTCTTCCTCTATTTATCCATTGTCCGTATTTTATGTTGAATATGGGAAGCACATTCAAGTCCTAAAACATCTTTAAAGAAGAAAGAGTTTTTAAATAATGAAGATAGTATATTGAAGTACTGAGGAGGAGGAGGCACTAGAGAAGGCAAGGTTGAGGTTACAGGACAGGGAGTGCATAACAAGGAGAGTGAGGTCCCCGAGAAGGCAAAGGGCGGGCGGGCTGCAGGGGGTAGACCCGTGCCTAAGCAAGGACCCTGCTCCCAGGGAAACAAGGAGGAGGCGGAAAGACAGGCTGCAGAGAGCACCCAGACCAGGGTCACCAGCATCACTGAGCTTGGGGACCATGAGTTTCCCCCGGCACCCAGGCCCACACTTGG
The DNA here is from genome assembly GCF_030020395.1 of Manis pentadactyla. Taxonomy (NCBI): domain Eukaryota; kingdom Metazoa; phylum Chordata; class Mammalia; order Pholidota; family Manidae; genus Manis; species Manis pentadactyla. Next base: position 146,028,537 of record NC_080022.1, read on the forward strand.
GAGGTCTGCCTTCCGGAGCGTGCTGCAGCCCAGCAGGGACAGAGGAGGTGTGCAGGTGCATTGATTCAATGTGGGGGCTTTTCCAGAAGGGAGTAACCAAAAGATGCTTGGACAGAAGAATTAAAAATCTTGGCACCAAAATGGTGGGAGTCACATTCCACGCACCCCAGGCTGATCGGAGGGGCTGTGAACCCTGTGTTGTCATTCCCACCCCAGCCCACCCCCCACCAGCCAACATCTTTACCGCAGACCCCCAGGGTATATAGTCAAGATCGCCTCCTGGTCTCCATCACTCTCCTGGGATTGGGTTGTTGGGATGAGGGCCACAGAAATATGACATTACTGAAAACAATCAGTCTGAGGACAAACCGACCCTGTGGGGCACTCCCCAGGTCAAGCTCATTTGAAAGAAACTTGATCTTCCCTTTGTTTAAAGCTCAGAGGTGCTGGGGGAGCTTTCCAGCTGTGATCTGATTGTAATCCCTAAGTACGTACACTATGTCCCAAAGTCAGTATAAGGAGTTAATGCAATACCAGCGTAAATCCCCCTAAATCCTCTAACAGAATTTGATGGCTCTGTGTGTGGACCGCTTATTCTTCCAAATGAAGGACCATCAAAGGATTTGTCTTTTAATGGCAGTGATAGCCAATCCCTCCGGAGCAATTAAGATGTGAATTGTCAATCACTGAAACTATGCTGAGTTAAAAACGGCAGAGGTCACTGGGAGATTCCTGAGATGAATTTGAGCCCTAGTGAGGCTAATGCTAAACCAGCCAAAGGGCACACTGGGGAAAGCGATTGTTATTTCATAAACATGGCAGGGACAGTTGGCTAAGGAGCTGGGGGAGAGTTCATTTAAATTCATGCAGCATGCCGGTCAAGTTGAGTCATACTGTACCGTTGATCTGGCATGGACCTGGAGACCAGGGACCAGCATTGCCCTCTCTGCTGCTGATGAGGAGATAAATTCCCAGCTATTGAAGAAACAGATACCATCAGAGCTCTAATGGATGTGTTCAAATACATAAGAATGAAAATTTTTGCACCACAGTGTAATAAAAATAAATATTAAAAAGAAAGCAGCAGTATCCATGATGTCCGTCACATTCTCCTTTCCAGGCCTGTTTACTGCCCAAAACAGATAATGGATGGGCCGCTGTGTGATTCTTCCTGATAAGTGGTCAAAGGAGATGAACAGCATCACACCAGGAAATGGAGATAGTAAATCACAGTGTGGAAACATGCGCGATCTCGCCAGCTATGAAATAAAATTTAGATTCAAGCAACTTTCAGGTCCCATTACATGCCTATTAAAGCTGCAAAAATAAATATGATAAAACCCAAGATTGGCAGTCGGTAGAAGCACATCCTTGAGCATTGCTTTCTGGGCCAATTTACATAAGCAATCAGGCAGCATGAATGAGAGCTCTGCCATTTCTATACTCTCTGACCCAGGAATTTTCTCTTTGGTAACAAACGCCATGGTATTAGCCCCAAAGAAAGAAAAACATGTGTAGAGCAGCATTACCTGTAATAACTAAAACTCGCCCACAACCCAAAGGCCGAAGAAGAGGGGGCTGACCAAGCAAAGACACATGTGTTAACACAGTAGAATAACACGATGGCATTTCAAATGATGAATATGGGGGCTTGGGAGGTTGCGGAAACGTTTCTATGAAATATGCATGGTCATTATTAGTTGTGCATATCAAATGTCTTCCTGGGTATTGATAAAGAAGAGACTTTGGATGGAAGAGGATTCACTTAGAATTTAATGTTCATTAAGATTTTATGATAAGTTGGATACTAATTTTAGTCATTCACTCAACATTCATTGAATGTTGACCACATGCCAGACAGTAAGGATGTTAAGACGAGGAAGAAATGCTTCCTACCCCAAGAGCCCATGGTCAGAGGGGAAGACAGACAGGCTGATACACACACGCACACACACACACAGCAGTGGCAGGGCATTGTGTACAGGGGAAGGCGTGTGGATGTCATGGACAGAATTAGGATAATTCACAGGTTGGGCAGAAGTGGAGGAAGATGATGCTCCGGAGGGAAAGCATTGCACAGGCAGTGGCCATATAGGTCTGGTGTGTGTGTGTGTGTGTGTTGTGTTTCTCTATCCCGATCCATCTGCAGGGCTTGAAGAGCCCAGGATACCACTTTCATGGGACCCAGGACTGCATTTCCAGGGCCAGCTCCGCCCTGCCATTTCCCGTCACTGTCTTCAGCCCTCAAATGGTCATCCATCCCCACCATGTACACTCCTCACCGAAATCACTCAGGGCCATTCATCCTGGGTGAAGATGCTCTTACTCTGTTATATGCTATGTGAATAGGATTATTCTGAACGCCAGTTTAAATAAGAAAGGATTCTTATTTTATATCGTCCATGACCTATTCATTGTGGAGTGTTCTTAAAAAGATGCTTGGTGGATGGAGCTGGAGGACATTATGCTCAGTGAAATAAGCCAGGCGGAGAAAGACAAGTGCCAAATGATTTCCCTCATTTGTGGAGTATAACAATGAAGCAAAACTGAAGGAACAAAACAGCAGCAGACTCAGAGACTCCAAGAACGAATTAGTGGTTACCAAAGGGGAGGGGTGTGGGAGGGTGGATGGGGAGGGAGGGAGAAGGGGACTGGGGGATATTATGTTTAGTACCCATGGTGTGAGGGATCACGGGGAGAACAGTGTAGCACAGAGAAGGCACATAGTGGATCTGTGACATCTTGTTGCACTGATGGACAGTGACTGCATTGGGGTATGGGTGGGGACTTGATAATATGGGTGAATGTAGTAAACACATTGTTTTTTCATGTGAAACCTTCATAAGTGTGTATATCAATCATACCTTAATAAAAAAAATTTAAAATAAATAAATAAATAAATAGATGATTGGAAAAGATCCAACTGTATTTTTTCTTTTAGGCCTTAAGGCCCCCTTCTTATTTTATTTATTTATTAATTTTTATTAAGGTATCATTGATGTACAATCTTATAAATGTTTCATAGGAGCAACATTGTGATTACAACTTTCACCCGTATTATCAAGTCCTCCCCCACCCCACTGCGGTCACTGTGCATCAGCGTAGTCAGATGCTATAGACTCACTACATGTCTTCTCCGTGCTGTACTGCCTATCCCGTGACCCTCCTACATTATGTGCACTGATCATAATGCCCCTTAATCCCCTAAAAGATCCAACCATATTAAAAAGAGACATGGAACCCCAGACAAACTTACCCTGTTACCATCTTCCTGAATGTGCTTGATATGTAAACCACTGCTAATGAATCGAGTGAAGTGGGAAAGTACATCAGGAATGCAAGCCCCTGGCTCAGATCAATATTAACAGATATGTGGTGTGCAGGATGTCATCCGTAAGAAATGAAAGCAAGTAGCCACAGGTTGGCATTCATTTGAATGTTGATATTTTGATAGCTGTGGGTATTATTTTAATTCAACATATAGTTTGGTTTGACAATGTGCAGCTTGGCATTTAGAAGCTAGCATGTGTGTGAGAGGAAAAGCTGGGAGCTCTGAAAAGGAAATAAGGACATAAATCAAGAGGTTCTTATGTGAGAACAATGAAAGAAGGGGCTTACTGAAATGCTGATTACCAACACATCAACGTGAACTGGTGACTCTGAAAAAAAAAAATACGTCTCTCTTCTGAGATGACCCTAACTGCTGTGACCAATGGCGGTGCCTTGTATGAAGCCAGTAAGCCTGCAAAGTCATATAAATGCAGTCACAAGCCCGGAACGCAGTCCTTCTTTACTGCCATTCTCAGAAGACTAGGGCTCCCTGAAGGAGGAGCCTCTCCAGAGATAGATTCAGAGGGAAGCTGGGTCAGAAGTATCGAGCAGGAGGAGAGTCGTAACGTTTGCAGGGCCCTATTGGACCACATTGGGGGTGAGTGGGGCCTGCCTGAGAAGAGGGCCCCCTCTTGTGGAAGCTGTCATGAAGCAGAAGAAGATCTTCAACTTGAACAACAAGGGAGCAATTAGAGCCAAGTGAGCTGGCTGAGAGCCTGTGAAAGACACTTGAGCCTGAGATGATCCTTTGAAAAGGAATGCTCATATGAAGTGAGCTGAGAAGATGGTGCAATGGCAGCTGGGGTGTTGTTGACGGAAGTCAGGAGTTGCTCTACATCCCTGACACCGCATTCTCAGAAATCCACCCCCAAGTCTCCATCTGTCTCCATGCTACAAATCACAATTTCTCTTGCTCAACAAACCTCCACACAGCCCAAGCAATTTAGCTGAAGTTTCAAAATGTATCCAGATGATTCTATCATGTCTTTAAATCATACGTGGTATGTGTGTGAGAAGCAAAGAGTAGAAGGCAGTGATCCGAGAAACCCTCTCTGGGGCTCCTGCACACACAGGGCCCCTTGCCTTTGCCCTGGGAGTGGGTCATGGTAGCTAATCAAGGGCACAGACAGAACCAGGGTTTTAGGGGTGGCTGGAGGGGAGTCTTAGCGGGAGGTCACCAACAACAGAGTCTGGTTGCCCTCCCTCTGCTGATGTGCACCCATTTCCTCTGCTTCCTCTTCAAATGGTCCAGTCTTATTTAGATTGGGATTACATGGCAAAGACTGCTCCATGCTCACCAAAATCTACGTCCTGCTCTTAGCCCATCGCTAGACTGTATTTCCCAGTCTCTCCTGTAGTCGTATGCAGCTTTGTGATTAAGTTCTGCTCTAGCCCATGGGAGATGAGCAGAAATACATGCTGCTTGTGAAACTGCCCCATACGCAACTGCCAGTGACACTCCTCTCTGCTAGTGCTGCTCTCCAGCTGCCTGAAATTGAGATGCCCCCTGGGTGCCCTTGGAAACCCTTAGTTGAAGATGGCAGAGCATCCGGGAGCTTGGGACCCAGAGATGACATGAAGAATGGTCTCCTGCTGACCTCATCACGCACCAGTCCTGTAACAGAGGGAAGAAATAGCTTCTGTCATATCCGAGGCACTGTACAATTTGGGGTTTATTTGTTAGAGCATCAAGCATTACCCTAACCCACTCAGATAGTAGCAAATGGAGTTGGAAACTGCAGCCACCCAGCCTTGACTCTGACCCAATACAGCCGAGGGATGATTTCACTGACTCCTTGCTTGCTTTTGCTAATTGAAGGAATGGTGATATCATGTGCTGAAGGCCACCCAACAAGGGAGAGTTGGTGCTCTTTGAATGGCAGCACTCTGGGGCTACAGAAAGGAAAACACAAAGTTGCACAAAATGCTGCAGGGTCGCCAAGACAGAATGATGCGTCCACGTGCTATCTGGGCTATGCTCTGCAGGATCCATAATGTGTTGGATGCTGTCCCAAGGGCAGAGACCAGTTCTGAGTGCCAGGGCAGTAGAGGCAGAAACAGGGGCTTGTGGGGAGGCCACGCAGCCAGTGGCTGGCACACAGAGTTCTCTTCCCAGAAAAGAAGGATCCTTTTAGTTAAATGTAATAAATCTCCTTTTAAGTAACACATGGCTGGGCTTGTTACTTTCGCTTTTAGGGCCCTGAAACTGGTTAAAAGAGTAATTCACATGAGCCACAAGGGAAGGAACAACTGGGATACCTAGACTGGAACCAACTCTCCCCACAGCTGGGCAGCTTTTTAAAGAGGAAACCTGGGTCGTTTACTAAAGACTTCCCCAAAAGCCATGAATTTGTGTACTTGTATCAGATCCCAGTCTCGAGGTCAGTTCTTGACTTTATGCTGACTTATAGGGGCACATCCCAGGAGGCCAATCATGGCAGAGACAGGAAGCCGTGTTACAAACAACAAAGTCTAGGGGCTGTGCAGTCGAGAGAAGACGAGACCCGGGATGGCTATGATTCCAGTTTATACATATATGAGGGCCTTTCAGGCGGGTCCACAGGGCTGGTGTCATGGTTGCACAGTTAGACAGATGTGGACATTCAGTGTAGAGGAGAACTAATCCCCTTATGGTTACAGCTGTCCCAGGGTGGACAGGTTGGCCTGACAGTAGTGAGCTGCCTATCAGGAGGGGGATGCAAGCAGAATTGGAATGGCTATCTCTCAGAAAGGTTGCCACAGGGGCTCCTCTTTGTCTGGGATAGCAGGGGCATGTGTTTGGAGGACACTTCAGGTCTAAAATGCTAAGCTTCTGAGAGAAGATCCTTTCCCAGAACAGAATGCCATCTATTGTTTTGTGCTCCCCATTCCAGCATCCACTCCCTTTTCTTGTGATAATCTATACCCCAAGCATGTTTTGCAGGGATCACCATTCCTAGTTTAAGGGCTCAGGGACAAGTAGAGCCAACCCCTGTCCCAGGCGCAAAGCATGCTATCCGTGTTCTCTAAGCTTAAGGTCAGGCCACAGCTCTGGTGACAGTGATTAGTGCAGGAGGGAACAAGCAACTCAAGTTAGTCCAATCACAGTGAAGTTTAGGTAGGAGCTCCCAGGGAGAAAATCTTGCTCTCTGCTGCAGATCTAGAATCGGGAAGGCTGCAACTAATGCTGGCATGGGGGCCTGAAGATGGAGCCACAGAACCTGGCTGGGAAGCAGTGAAAATCCAGGTCCTGATCCCAATGCCTAAGTGCCTGGATCCAGCTATACCTGAAGTGAGTGGTTTTTCAGTGTATTGAACCAATATAATCCATTTTTTATCAATAGTGTTTGAGATGTGATTTTTTTCTTCACTCTCAACTGATAGAGGGTCCTGGCTAACGTGATGGGTTTTAGTGGAGAGTCTTGAGAAATAACAAAGGAGTAATAAGAATAGGAAACCAGCAATGACTTTGAGAAAGACCACAGAAAGAGGAAAGGGGACCTGTTAGCCTTTTGCCTGGGTCCCCAAGGCTGGCCAACCATGGAAGAGCCAACCACAGGAGCAGCTGGTGTGCATATCAGTAACGTCCCTAAAATTCCAGCCCAAGAAAATCATCCTAAATATTCAAAACCATCCTACACAAAACTGCTCTTTGAAGCATTATGTGTAACTTTGAAAACTTGGAGACAGTCTAAATGTCCAAAAACCAGGGGCTGGTCCACTGAGTTTGCTGCCTTCAAAAATGACATTTATGAAGTGTGTGTAATAACATGGGAAGTTCTTATGATGGTGTGAGTGAAATCAGGGCATGAAACTGTAGAGTCAATATGAATTCAACTCTGTGAAAAGGAAAAAAAATTGTAGAATCAATATGAATTCAACTGTGTGAACAGGGCAAACAAAGAATGTAAATGTACCCAAAAGTTGAAGCTTGGATGGTGGGACCATTTTTCTTTTACCTTTGCATTATTTTCTAAATTCTCTTCATGGTTTTTTAAATGGAAGGAAGTATTGTGTGATGTTCATTGATATATATAGAGAGGACAACCCCACAGCCCCCCACACACAATCAGTTTCAGAAAAAAGGGACAGATGAGGGACCTCTCTAACCCTTTGCCCAGCTAGAGGCAGAGGATCCTCGCAAAGCAGTCAGATCTGGTCTCAGGAGTTCCTCTCAGTAGCTAGATGACCTGTGGCAAATCTCTTTGTCTCTCTAGACCCCAGCATCCTCCTCTATCAAAGAAAAGGCATCCGAATAGATGTCCCAGGAACACAGCAAACAGCAGTCAGAATGCCCAGGTTCACCCAAATGCTCAGCCATACACTTGCTGAATGACTTCCTCTCTGAACCTCAGTGCTGCCGATGTGGGTGCCCACTGGCTCTGCCCTGCCCTTGGGCTGCTGTACGCAGACAGCAGTTTGTCTTGTTAGAAAGCCCTTCCCCGCTCAGCCCTGGCTTGGCCCGTCTGTTGTCATCTCAGCCCTTGAGTTAGGCTGTCTGTAAATAGCAAGACAGCATTCTCTCTGATGGCTCTCCAGGCTGTGCTCTTTCCAGTTTTCCTGTGGCAAAGCCTGTTTACTGGCTCTCCAGAAACATGGCTGAGCAGACAGGAACCCTGGAGCTACTCCGATGGACACGGGCCCAGCAGGAGTGTCTTGGGACTTCACAACCACAGGTCCCAGCGTGTGCCCCTTGGGATGCCCCAGCTGAGAGCCTGATATACATGCCGAAGGGCTGCCTTCCCCAAGTGGATGGAATTGTCCCCATTTCATGAAAGACCCGAGTGCTGGAAAGGGGGAGTGGTCCCACAGGCTGATCAGAACACAAAGCTCCAGAATGGGGGCTGTCTGGCTGCAGACTCCACCTCCAGGGACGAGCCCGGGAGTAGAATGTGTAAGAACATAGGTGACGAGTAGAAGGCCCTTAGAGGTGACAGGGTCCACCCGCTCCTCATGCAAATGGAGAAACCAAAGCCAGAGAAGCTGTGACCAGCCGAGGTCTCGTAGCTTAGCAGTAGCAGAGCTCAGGTCGGCACCCAGCGCCCCTGGGCCCTGCTTCCGCATCCACCCAGGCAGCTCTCTGCCTGGGACAGGCAGGGAGGGGGCCTGCCAGAAGCGGAGGGACGCCCTGTGGCTCTGGCTGGGTGGGTTTCTGTTTGTTCACTGTGTGTGGAGCCCCTGGTCATGTTCTCTCCAGCCCTCACCCAGAACTGGGATTCTCAGGGGCGCTGAGAAGGGGGCGCCACTCTCACTGACTCTCTTCCTCCCTACCCTGGACCTTACAGCAGCCTCTACTCTGGTCTCCTGAGACAAGACTCCTGCTTGCAACCACCAGTGGGTCCCCACTGCTCCCTGCTAAAGCCCAGCCCCTCTGCTTTACTGTACAAGGCCCTCTGACCCAGCTCCCATTTGTCCCCTAGCCCCCATTCCAGCCACATTGAGCCTGCTGAGTCTAGGGTGACCATAATCTATCACCCGAACTGGGACACCTTTAAGAGTGGAAGGGAGCTCTGTGGACAATCGTGCTGGAGCACCTTGCATTGACTGGGCTGTCCCAGATGCACCTGGGCCTGCGGTCACCCCAAGGCCAGGTCCTTTTGTAACATAATCTTACCATGTTCCCATCAGTTTTCTAACGTCTCCCCTTTCTACCTGGCAAAGGCCTACTCATCCTTCCAGGCAAGTTGAAACCACACATCCTCTGCGAAGTGAAACCCTCCCTGCCTCCAAGAGACAGGAGAATTACTCTCTCCTCTGCACCCAAACAGTTGGTTAGCACCTGTATTACAGTGCCTGACACAGTGACTTTGCTCAGGGCTTCTCAACCTCCGCACTTAGTGACATTTGGGGCCAGAACATTCTTGGTTATAGGAGTATGTCCTGTGCATTATAGAATCTTTTGCAGATCCTTGGCCTCTGCCCACTAGATTCCAGTAACAACTCACCGCCTCTACCCAGTTGTGACAACTGAAAAAATGTTTCCAGACATTACCAAGAGCACCCCCAGGGAGAACCACTGTCTTACCAATGAGTTTTTGTCCTTTATGCCGTGAATTCCAAGAGAGCATTTTATTCTCTTCTGCACTGGTCAGTGCCCCGCGCAGAGTAGGTGCTTAGTACAAACTGCCTACGGAATGAATGAGTTAGAATGACCCAGAAGAACCCCAGAAATGTCTAACTCGCTAGCACCCTTGGGTGCGTTCCCAGTCGTGACCACTGGAGGGCGGGAAAGGCCTGCTGAAAGCACAGAGCTGGAGGCGGGAAAGGCACAGATCAGGGAGACCCCAACTCTGGGGGCCCAGGGCCCCCATGGCTCTGGGGGCTGCGGTGACAAGGAAGGCCCCAGTCCCCTTAGCTGGTTCCTCATCACCTCCCTGCCCTGTAAATATTCTTACCCCGCAGGACTCACTTCTCAGACCTCTATTCTTTTCTATTCTCCATCCTGGGCTCTCATTCGGTGCCTAATTTTAAATACCATCTACATGCTGATAACTCCCAAAGCCACATTTCTGATCCAGAAATTTCCCCAAATTTATGAATCTATTCCAACTGCTTACCGACACCTCCATTCAGAGATCTAATTAATAGGCATGGGTAACAGTGCAGCCAAACCTGAGCTCCTGACATCCCCCCACCTCTGGGCCAAACCCCAGTCTTTCTCCACCCCGGCAGATGGCCACTCCAGCCTCCCATTGCCCCATCCGAGCCCTTGGGCTCGCTCTTCTCCATCCCCACGTCACTCACTCAGGTCATGGCTCAAACGCACCTGGAGGCGTCTCTGTCCTGCCATTTCCACTTAGTTCACCCCACGGCTGTAACTACTTACCACGACGTCATTTTGGTTAGTTTCTTGTTTATTCCCTTTCTTTGTCCCCCCCTTGTGGTCTCACTAGGGTCACAGCTAGTGTCCACTGTTATGTCCCCAGGGCAGGGCACGGGGTAAGTGCTCATTAAATAGTTGTGCAGTGAGAGTGAGTTAAGGACTTGAGGGGATGAGGGCAAGTCCTCCGTGGAAGAGCCCTGAGCTGACCGAGGAGAAATCTGCTTTCAGGCCAGCGGGTTCTCCTAAAAAGAGATGGCCCGCAGCAGAGGCGCCTTTGTCCAACACAGAGCACTGAATCTCCCCGAAGTTTGGGCGAAGCGGAAGGCATGAGAGGCACATTTATTGGATGCCTATGATGGATTAGGAGGATAAACTATAAGGCCCAACAGAGTGGGCTCTGCTTGACTCTGTCCTGCCTGTGAGACCACAGATAAGCACATTAATATCTCTAGGCTGTGGTTTCATACCTGGAAACTGAGGACAGTCATCATAACAGCCTGGTAGGGCTGCTAGAGGAATGGGGACTTAGTATGCGTAAAGCACGTTGAACAGTGGCTGCCGTGTGGTAAGTGCTACGGAAGAGTAGCTGCTGTCTGCGCCATGCGCTTCCCATCGCTCATGTGGTGCTTAGAACACTGTTGGGTAAGTGATTTTATTAGCCCATTTTGCAGATAGGAATGTTGAAACTCAGAGGCGATGTGTCGCTTACCTGAGGCCTCACAGCTAGAGAGAGACATTCCAGCACAGCTGTCTGACTCCTTTCCCAGAGTGGGTGGGTGGCCAAACAATAGGCCCCACATTAGGCCCTGGGGCCCCTCCTCCCCTTGTCCCCTGCTCTGGTTTCTGCTGCCACCACCATCATCAGGGCAGCTCAGTGCTTAGTACCTCTGCTTTTTAGCTCTGGCCCAAGGGAAACACAAATTCCTTCCCACCTGCATGAGCAGCTCCAAATAAGGCTGGTGTATTAAAGAAAGCTTTGCTAAACATTGAAGCAGTCGGGGTCCTCAGGCAGGGGTTTCTGTTCCTAACCTCCCCCACCAGCCTTCTCTCCATCCCCAGGGGACAAGAACAGCAGCCCCAGGGCACCAGCACAGTGGAGGTCCCACCAGGCCCATCTGCTGCCCAGGCCCTTCCCTGGGGATTTGGGTTCAGCGGGTGAAGAGAAGTCTGCAGTCTGCGCTCTACCAGGTTTCCAGGTGATTTTTGTCTTGGAAAAGTTTGAAAACCACTGGCATAGAATTGAGGGTGTGGATTCTAGAGTCAGACCACCTGGGTTCAGATGCCAGCACCACCTGTTCCTGTGTGATTCTGAATAGCTTTTCAACCTCTCTGATCCTCCATTTCCTTTTCTCTGAAATGTGGGTCATAAAACTACCTAGCTGGTAGGGTTGAATGAGGGTTCAATGAAATCATGCCTGCAAAGTGCTTAACACAATGGCCTGCTCTGAACAAAACAAGTTACTGTTGGGATTGTCAGTACTGCGGTCCTTTGTATTGTCCAAAGGGAAGCTTCCCGGAGTCTCAGATTCCCTGGGGCCCAAAGCTCAGTGCGGTGCCTTTTGCCAGTCCCTGGTGCCAGGCAGTCTCAGGGGTCCAGGCTCGGGATCCAGCCTCGGGGTCGTAGCCGTGGGGACCCAGCCTGAGGGGCCCAGTACAGTAAGGGCATGTTCTCAGCGCTCAAGAGAATGCTGACACCTGTCATTCAGGTAATGCCTCCTGGGTCACATGGACCCCACCCCCTAGAACTGTCCATGCAGGAGGCAGGTGGCCCTCTCAGACTCCCAGGCCCTGCACTGAAATGGAACCCATAGCCTGGAGGGAAAGTGAGGGCATGGAGGACCCCAGACACCTCCTTTTGGTTCTGGGGAGCCACTGGCATATGGCCTGTGACTAGATGCTGACTGACAGGTGTGACCTTATCTGCTCCCTGCCTTTGCCTGGAGACAAGCCACTCCTCAAGACATCAGGGATGCTGGGGCTAAGAAGATACTGGCCCCCACTTCAGGGCCATGTGCCACTCCGGAAGAAAACACAGCGATGAGCGGGCTCTCCAACTAGCGAGCAAGAGTTCCTTCCTGGTGCTCCCCACCAGCCTCCGGACATGACCTGTGCTCTGACCCTGGCCCTCCTGGCCCTCCCCTCCTCAGCCCCTCCTGTCCCACAGGAGGTGGAAGGTGGAGGTGACCAGTCATTTGGGAAGCAGGGGTCTGGGACCAGCTGGGAGAGCAGGAAGAGCCTCAGACGGGACTTGGAGCAGAGGTGGACGGATGAAGGGACCTAGAGGGTGAGAGACATGGAAGGCAGCCTGGACGCCTTGGTGGGCCTGCGAGCGTGCAGCCTCATCCCTACGGGCGATGCTGACTTCTCCCACCCTGCCCCGAGCGCCTTGCACTGGGAGCCCTGCTCCTGCTCTGGTCCCGGCCTCCACTCACGCCCTGCTCTTGACAGGAGGCCTTCCGGGCAGACCCCCTTGTACTGACTTACCTGATCCCTGCTTGCCTCTCGGGCTTCCGCCTGAAGTCACAGTCTACATAGGCTGCCCTGAATGTCCCCCTTCCCCCGACTGGCTGGCGTCCTCCTGGACCCCTCTGCTCCCCGCACACAAGCCCACCCCTCCCCACTCCAGGCCCTTTGCAGGACCAGCTCCCCACATCAGACTGGGCTCTCATGGGAGCAGACACTCTATCTGGTGGCCGACTCTCTCCCAGCCCCTTCACAGAGCCCAGCCTGGGAGCTGCTGACAGAAGCCTGCAAAGGAAAGAAGCTCTCAGGAGTCCCAACAGGAGGACATGCTGCCTGGCCTCTCGGCGACCCTGAGTTAAGCCCTCTTTCCTGGCCTCCAGGCCAGATTCTCTCCGTGCCACCCTGGGAGCCCCAGGCCTGGGGGAGAGGTCACCTGTGACCCAGGGGCTGAGAGATTCCTATCAGGTAAGGCCACCCTGCACAGCAGCTGGAAACATCTAGATGAGAGAGAGTCGGGAGCACCCATCAGCAGAGCTGCGGCCCTCAGAGCCTGAGACAGTAACCTGTCAGCCAAGGTGCCCCGTGAATATTTCACAGCTGTCAATGTTTAATTAGTGCGGACAGATTAACTCTGAAATCACACACACGTGGGCTGGGCTCCCCACACCTAGAGGGGGGGACTAGAGGAGAGGCCATGCTCGCTGCCATATGGCCAGAGACGCTGCTCGCCTCCCCCCAGCCACCCTGCTGCAGGAAGTGGGGCTCCTCAGGAACCTCAGGGAAGGGACGCTGGGAAAGCGGAGGGAAGTGCCTCCCTCTCCGGAGGGGTCTGGGTATGGTGGGGCGAGGTCAGGGCTGGGGCCTGCTCTCGCTGTCAGCAGCCCTCTTCCGGGCCTCCCAGACCCCAGCCTGACTTCCGGGAGCAGGTGTCGGTGTGTAATTACCTCCGTGCCTTTGGCATTTCTGGATTATGCTGTTTGTTTATTGCTTCTGCAGCAGTACCGGGAATCTTTTATTCCCTTTAAGTTTCTTTGAGTTTTATCACATCTTGTGCCACTTTTTAATTTAATGGAGTATCCTTGGACTTCATCATCTGGTAATAAATTACCATTGTTGATGCAGTGTTTATAAAAACATTTGATCAGGGGCTTGTAAAATTTCAGAGCTGGACCTGGGCTCTGCCTGCCTCTCCATGCTGAGGTTAACCTGCCAGCACAAAGAGGAAGTCGGGTCCCACAAACGTACCAGCTTATTCCATGCCCTTATATCTTTGGGCATGCCCTACTTTCTGCTTTGATCACCTTTCTTCCATTTCTTCCTCCTCCAAGACTAGACAGAGATCTTTTTCCTCCAAGAAGTTGTCACTGAGATCGTATTTTGTAATCATCTGCTAAGCTGAACTCCTCAAAGACAGGAAACAAAACTTCTAAACACATCATGCCTAACTTGGGAATGGGTACATAGTGGGTGCTTAGTGATTTGTTGTTACTTTTAATAAATGGAGGTAAAAAGGAATTTTAGATAGGAACTGATCTCTCAGAGCACACTGTGATACAGCTGTCTTTCAGTAAGCTCTTGCGGCATAACAAAACCAGCACAAAATCTCAATGGGATAGGATAGTAAGCATTTATTTTCGAGAATATTCAGGTCAGCTGAAATTTGGCTGGTCTAAGTTCAGTTGAGCAATTTGCTTCAAGCCACAGCAGTTGGGGCAGCTCTGTTTCTCCCTGAAAGACTGGGGGTTGGCTGGGGGGCTCTGCTCCAAGTGTCTCTCATCCATCCTACACTAGTGGGCTAGCTGGGGCATGCTCATCTCGTGGCAGTGGCACGGGTGCAAGAGAACACACCCAACCACACAAGCACATTTCAAGTCCTTGATTTTGGCACATTGCTAACATCTCATTGAGCAAAGCAAGTCATGTGGTGAAGTCTGAAGTCAGGAAACAGGGACATAAACTCCATATATAATGAAGCCATGGCAAGGGTTAGATGAAGGGAGTAAATAATTAATCCATCACAAAGGGATTCCCAGCACACTATGCACAGGACCCCAGAATGACAATGGGGCAGGAGAGAGACTAGTTCTACAGACCTCTCCAACCATCATCCCCACCCTCTGAAGCCACCCCCGCCAGAGCACCAGAGTTAACAAAACAGCAACAGAGATGAGATTTGAGATTAAAGAAGCCACTGATGTGAGCCACGGGTTATGGCACAAAAGCAGAAAGAAGGGGACAGAACCAAAGCTGAGAATCAAAGTCAAGGCCAGTTTTTAGATGCCAAAAGACAGAAGTCAGAGACAAGGGCAAATAATGGGCTTGGCCAAGAAGCATAGAAAACAGCCTTGTTGCTCAGGCCTGGCTGTGGGTCCAACACACGCTGTTGCCTTGGGAAGCCCCGCCCACCAAGGAAGCCCCTCCCACCCAGGCGCCGTCTCCCGTCGGCGTGATCCTTAAGGACTTCGGACTTTGTGAACCTGACCGTTCCTGATGGCTCGGACGTCCGTTACCCTCAGGCCCACTTCCTCAACATCCCCCCTATTTCTTTCTCCTCAACATACCAACTCCGAAATCCTCCCTAAACATCTCCGTGCGAAAATCAGACAGCCTCTCTCTACATCATCCGAATCCCGGGGCCTCAGGACGAAGGATGATTACCAGCAGCGGGTCACTGACAGGTAGGTGAATTTCTCTCCGACGTGTGGAATCAAATATTGAGAGTTAAAGGAAGCAGCTGGTGGAAGGGAAAGGAATCTTCTTTGGAATCAGAAAGACATGGGTTCAAATTCTGCCACCACCGTTTGCTAGCTGAATAATCTTGAAGAGCCACATGAACTCAGAGGCTCCATTTCCTTGCCTGTAAAATGTGTTCATCAGGGAACCACACAGGGCCGCCAGGGGGTCAAATGACAACACGTGCAACGCAAGGCGCCAGGCCTAGTGCGCGAGCTCGAGCTTGACATATGGCGTCCTTTGCGCTCCCTCTTTGGCCCCAAGCTCTTGGATTTTCACTGATTCTGCCTCCCTCCTCAAAAAATATATATACATACATATAAATTAAAATACCTGCCAAGGGTTTAGTCCCCTCAGCCCCTAAGGCCTCTATCCGGACATGGTGATTTGGACTGGGTAGGCATTATCCAATTGTTCTGAGTATTCTCTTTCCTACCTTTCATCAACTATATTGACAAGGCTTCTGTCCCTTTCTAATTGCCCATCCCTTGGATTTTTTTTCTTTTCCTTGTTAAAGACCAATTTTACAAAGCACTTCAGCAGCTCAGCCATTTTTATCATCATCATTAATTTTATTTCCCTTCTCATTTATTAATGGGCCAGGAGGCTCTCAAGGATTTCTTCCCCCTGATATATTTGTAAAACGCCCTTCCTATTCCCTTTGGCGGCCCCAACACTCTCTACAGCTTTTATTTCTTCCCTTGGCTGCCCTGCTCTTTCTCTGCCGCCTTTGCTGACTCCAGACCTTCCTTTCTGCACCCCTCCCTGGCCGCCTCCTGTGATCCTCCTCTGCTACCCCTCCCTCCTCCCTCCCTCCTCAGACTTCATGGCAGGCCTGGCCTCTGAGACGGTCTCCAGTGGGGGCCCTGGAGGCCTTTAGTTAGCAGCAGGGGCTTGTCTGCTTGTTTCTGTTCTGCTCCCACTCTGTGAGCAGAGAGGCCCTTTTATCCACGTTGGCAGTCGGATGGAAGGGACCAGAGGCCTAGCCCCCTCCTACCGCTTCATTGCGTTAAATGTATCCTGCCACTCCCTTCTGGCCTGTAAGGTTTCTGCTGAGAAGTTCTGATGATAGCCTGATGGGTTTTCCTTTGCATGTGATCTTTTTAGTCTCTTTGGCTGCTTTTGATAGTCTGTCCTTATCCTTGATCTTTGCCGTTTTAATTATTATATGTCTTGGTGTTGTCTTCCTTGGGTCCCTTGTGTTGTGAGAACTGTGCACCTCCATTGCCTGAGAGACTATCACTATCCCCAGATTGGGGATGTTTTCAGCAATTACCCCCTCAAAGACACTTTCCCTTTTTTATTTCTCTTCTTCCTCTGGTACCCCTATAATACGAACATTATTCTGTTTGGATTGGTCACACAGTTCTCTCAATATTTTTTCATTCCTAGAGATTCTTCTTTCCTGTTGCTCTTTCAGGATTAGTTGTATTATATGTTCATAATATATGTGGTTTTGGGAGGAGCCTCTGTCTCACCTCTCCTGCCACCATCTTTAAACCAATCCTGTCAGTAGTGTAGCTTCTTTACACTGATGTCATACTCACTGAGGGCCGGGGTCAAGTCTTCCATAGTTAAATGTACTTGCGGCCTTTGCCTTTGCTTTGGGAGGTGCCAGAGGCTGTGCCTTTCATTTTGTGTTGTTGCAGGGCATCATGGGCAATATCTGAGATGAATTGATGGGCAGCTAGGGAGATGAGCTGAATTACATGTGCGTTCACGGCCTCAAAGCCAGCATGGTGCAGCAGTATCCAGTCAATACATCTGGGAATATAGATATGGAATCCTTCAGCTGCAATCAGGAAGTCCACTAGAGGTGTGCTGGGTACCATTGGCCTCACCGCTCCATTGGCAGTGTTGAGAGTGGCCCCCTCTGAGGACGCTGCACCGCCCAATGATGGCTTCCCCGCTCCGCTCGGCCAGCTCTCCAGCCTGCACTGCCGTGCTTCCTATGCCCCCTGCTCGCCTCCAGCCGCAGACACCCCTGCTGTCACTGTGGGGCTGGCCTTGTTCCTTTTTGCAGCAGTGCACTGAGGGCCGTGCTGAGGGGCACAGGCAGTAGAAGCCAGTGCTTCTTTGCAGTCTGAGCCTGAGCCGCTACGGTTTGTCATCTGGGTGCAGGAGGCAGCTTTCTATTTCTTCTTGAGTGAGTTCTGGTAGTTAATAACTAGCACAACCAAGTAATTTGCCCATTTCAGCTATTTTGTCAAATTTAGGAGTTTAGAGGTGTTCATTGTATTTCCGTATCCTTTTAATGTCTTTAGGGATATAGTAATATCCCCTCTTTTGGGAAGTTTGCTCTTGTTTTCTTTGGTTAGCTTGGTACCGTTCTTTCAGTTGTACTGACTTTTGTTTCTCTGCAAAAAACTAGCTTTCATTTTACTGATTTTGTTGTTTAGTTTCATTGATTTCTATTCTGTCTTTAGTATGTCCTTCTATATTTAGTTTTGGTTTTATTTGCTTTTCTCTTTCTAGATTTTAAGATGGGAGCTTGCATTGTTCTTTGGAGTCTTTTTCTACTATGACTTAGTGCCTTAATTTCTGAGTAAGAATCCTGTAAATTTTATGTTATATTTTTATTTTCACACAATTCATATTATTTTCTCTTTTCCCTTGAAATATCTTTATTGACCCATGGGTTACTTAGAAGTGTATGCAATTTCCAAACTTGAGGTTGTTTTGCTTTTGACTGTTTTGTTACTGATTTTAAGTTTATTACCCTCTTATCAGAAAATGTTTTGTATGAATTGAAATTTTTCACTTGTTAAGATTAGTTTTATGGCCCAAGGTATGATGTCACAGTGAATGTCATAATGCACACTTGAAAAGAATGCCCGTTGTGTTGTGGCCGCCAGGTGACATACCTGAATGTCATTCGGTCCTGTTGGGTGGTGGTGTTGGTCTATGGTGGTGGTATTCGAGTTACAGACGTTTCTCTTTTCAGTTGTATCAATTTTTCCTTCATGTAATTTGAAGCTCTTTTGTCAGGTGAGTGTACATTTAGAATTTGATGAATGAACTCATAACATTATGTAAAGTCCCTCTTTACTCCTTGTAATTTTCATAGCTCTGAAGCTCTGAATATTTTGTCTGGTATTAATATAGCCTTTAGCTGTCTTTTGTTTAATATTTCACATTTCCCTTAATGGAGGTCAGATTCTGTTATCTTTCCATCATCTGTGTCTGTGTCTTTGTCTCTCTCTCTCTCTCTCTCTCTCTCTCTATTTTTTCTTTTTACATTCATTCCACAAGACTTTTGCTTAGATGAAGGATTCTCTTCTGGGTTGGCAGTTCTTTCCTTTCCTCCCTTTAAAGATATTATTCAACATTCTGTGGCCTCCTTTGTATTTCATGAGAAATCTGTAATCATTCAAATTTTAGTTTATCTTTGGTTTTCAGCATCATGACATGTTTAGGCCTCATCAGGCCTGACTGTTTGTTACTGATTTTGAGTTTAGGCCTTCTCAGACCTAAACTCTTTGAATTTGCTTTGTTTTGGACTTGCTGAGTGTTTTGAATCTCTAAATTTATGTTTTTGTCAAATCTGTGATCTTTTCTTCTTTTAGTAAGAATTGTTTTCTCTAAAATAATTAAATTTTCTTTTCCTTTATATAACACATATAATGTGAAATTTAGACAAATTGATACTGTCCCACAAGTTTCTAAGGATGTATTCATTTTCTCCAATGTTTTTTCCTCTCTTTTCTTCAGTGTAGGTAATTTCTATTGCTTTATTATCTTCAAGTTTACAGACTCTTCTTTCATCTCTGTTCAGTGGTTGAGCCCATGCAATTTCTTTTAATTATATTTTTCAGTTCTAAATTTTCCCATGTGGATCTTCTCTTATAGTTTGTATTTTTCTGCTAAGAACTTGTCTTTCCAGGTTTTTCAAGAGTGCTAACCAAAAGCACATTTACTATGCTTATAACAGCTGCTTTAAAGTCTTTGTATGATAATTCCAGCATGAGGCATCTCAAAATAAACATCTGTCCTTTCTTCCCCTTGATAATTTGTCACATTGTGCGGTTGTGTGTGTGTGTGTGTGTGTGTGTGTGTGTGTGTGTGTGTGTGTGTGTGTGTGTGTGTGTGTGTGTGTTTTGTTTGTTTCAGCATGTGGAGTAAAGTTTGAATTTTATTCTGGGCATTTTGAATATGATATTGTCATTTCTGAGTCATGTTTGCATCTTCTCAAGAAGGTTGATTTGTTTTATTTCTTTACTTACTTACTTTTAATTTTCAGTAAGGTATGATTGATATACAACCTTATGAAGGTTTCACATGAAAAACCAATGTGGTTACTACATTTACCCATATTATCAAGTCCTCACCCATACCCCCATGCAGTCGCTGTCCATCAGGGCAGCAAGATGCCACAGGTCCACTATGTGCCTTCTCTGTGGTACACTGTTCTCCCCGTGATCCCCCACGCCATGTGTACTAAACATAATACCCCTCAATCCCCTTCTCCCTCCCTCCCACCCGCCCTCCCACACCCCTCCCCTTTGGCAGCGTTCTTTCAGTTGTACTGACTTTTGTCTCTCTGCAGAAAACTAGCTTTGATTTTCCTGATTTTGTCGTTTAGTTTCATTGATTTTATTCTGTCTTTCGTATGTCCTTCTATATTTAGTTTTGGTTTTGTTTGCTTTTCTCTGACTAGATTTTAAGACGGGAGCTTAGATTATTCATTGGAGTTTTTTTCTACTATGGTTTAGTGCCTTAATTTCTGAGTAAGAATCCTGTAAACTTGATGTTATATTTTTATTTTCACACAATTCATATTATTTTCTCTTTTCCCTTGAAATATCTTTATTGACCCATGGGTCACTTAGAAGTGTATGCAATTTCCAAACTTGAGGTTGTTTTGCTTTTGACTGTTTTGTTACTGATTTTAAGTTTATTACCCTCTTATCAGAAAATGTTTTGTATGAATTGAAATTTCTCACTTGTTAAGATTAGTTTTATGGCCCAAGGTATGATGTCACAGTGAATGTCCTAATGCACACTTGAAAAGAATGCCCGTTGTGGCCAGGTGACATACCTGAATGTCATTCGGTCCTGTTGGTTGGTGGTGTTGGTCTATGGTGGTGGTGTTCGAGTTACAGACTTTTCTCTTTTCAGTTGTATCAATTTTTCCTTCCTGTAATTTGAAGCTCTTTTGTCAGGTGAGTGTACATTTAGAATTTGATGAATGGACTCATAACATTATGTAATGTCCCTCTTTACTCCTTGTAATTTTCATAGCTCTGAAGCTCTGAATATTTTGTCTGGTATTACTATAGCCTTTAGGTTTCTTTTGTTTAATGTTTCACATTTCCCTTAATGGAGGTCAGATTCTCTTAGCTTTCCATCATCTGTGTCTTTGTCTCTCTCTCTCTCTCTCTCTCTCTCTCTCTGTACTTTTTTTGCATTCATTCCACAAGACTTTTGCTTAGATAAAGGATTCTCTTCTGGGTTGGCAGTTCTTTTCTTTCCTCACTTGAAAGATATTATTCCACATTCTGTGGCCTCCATTGTATTTCATGAGAAATCTGTAATCATTCAAATTTTAGTTTATCTTTGGTTTTCAGCATTATGACATGTTTAGGCCTTATCAGGCCTGACTGTTTGTTACTGATTTTGAGTTTAGGCCTTCTCAGACCTAAACTCTTTGAATTTGCTCTGTTTGGGACTTGCTGAGTGTCTTGAATCTCTAAATTTATGTTTCTGTCAAATCTGTGATCTTTTCTTCTTTTAGTGAGAATTGTTTTCTCTAAAATAATTAAATTTTCTTTTCCTTTATATAACACCTATAATGTGAAATTTAGACAAATTGATACTGTCCCACAAGTTTCTAAGGATGTATTCATTTTCTCCAATGTTTTTTCCTCTCTTTTCTTCAGTGTAGGTAATTTCTATTGCTTTATTATCTTCAAGTTTACAGACTCTACTATCATCTCTGTTCAGTGGTTGAGCCCATGCAATTTCTTTTAATTATATTTTTCAGTCCTAAATTTTCCCATGTGGATCTTCTCTTATAGTTTGTATTTTTCTGCTAAGAACTTGTCTTTCCAGGTTTTTCAAGAGTGCTAACCAATAGCACATTTACTATGCTTATAACAGCTGCTTTAAAGTCTTTGTATGATAATTCCAGCATGAGGCATCTCAAAATAAACATCTGTCCTTTCTTCCCCTTGATAATTTGTCACATTGTGCGGTTGTGTGTGTGTGTGTGTGTGTGTGTGTGTGTGTGTGTGTGTGTGTGTGTTGTTTGTTTCAGCATGTGGAGTAAAGTTTGAATTTTATTCTGGGCATTTTGAATATGATATTGTCATTTCTGAGTCATGTTTGCATCTTCTCAAGAAGGTTGATTTGTTTTTTTTCCGTACTTACTTTTAATTTTCAGTAAGGTATGATTGATATACAACCTTATGAAGGTTTCACATGAAAAACCAATGTGGTTACTACATTTACCCATATTATCAAGTCCTCACCCATACCCCCATGCAGTCGCTGTCCATCAGGGCAGCAAGATGCCACAGATCCACTATGTGCCTTCTCTGTGGTACACTGTTCTCCCCGTGATCCCCCACGCCATGTGTAGTAAACATAATACCCCTCAATCCCCTTCTCCCTCCCTCCCACCCGCCCTCCCACACCCCTCCCCTTTGGCAGCGTTCTTTCAGTTGTACTCACTTTTGTTTCTCTGCAAAAAACTAGCTTTGATTTTACTGATTTTGTCGTTTAGTTTCATTGATTTCTATTCTGTCTTTCGTATGTCCTTCTATATTTAGTTTTGGTTTTGTTTGCTTTTCTCTTAATAGATTTTAAGACGAGAGCTTAGATTATTCATTGGAGTTTTTTTTCTACTATGGTTTAGTGCCTTAATTTCTGAGTAAGAATCCTGTAAACCTGATGTTATATTTTTATTTTCACACAATTCATATTATTTTCTCTTTTTCCTGGAAATATCTTTATTGACCCATGGTTTACTTAGAAGTGTATGCAATTTCCAAACTTGAGGTTGTTTTGCTTTTGACTGTTTTGTAACTGATTTTAAGTTTATTACCCTCTTATCAGAAAACGTTTTGTATGAATTGAAATTTTTCACTTGTTAAGATTAGTTTTATGGCCCAAGGTATGATGTCACAGTGAATGTCATAATGCACACTTGAAAAGAATTCCCGCTGTGTTGTGGCCAGGTGACATACCTGAATGTCATTCGGTCCTGTTGGTTGGTGGTGTTGGTCTATGGTGGTGGTGTTCGAGTTACAGACTTTTCTCTTTTCAGTTGTATCAATTTTTCCTTCCTGTAATTTGAAGCTCTTTTGTCAGGTGAGTGTACATTTAGAATTTGATGAATGGATTCATAACATTATGTAAGTTCCCTCTTTACTCCTTGTAATTTTCATAGCTCTGAAGCTCTGAATATTTTGTCTGGTATTACTATAGCCTTTAGGTTTCTTTTGTTTAATGTTTCACATTTCCCTTAATGGAGGTCAGATTCTCTTAGCTTTCCATCATCTGTGTCTTTGTCTCTCTCTCTGTCTCTCTCTGTACTTTTTTTGCATTCATTCCACAAGACTTTTGCTTAGATAAAGGATTCTCTTCTGGGTTGGCAGTTCTTTTCTTTCCTCACTTGAAAGATATTATTCCACATTCTGTGGCCTCCATTGTATTTCATGAGAAATCTGTAATCATTCAAATTTTAGTTTATCTTTGGTTTTCAGCATTATGACATGTTTAGGCCTTATCAGGCCTGACTGTTTGTTACTGATTTTGAGTTTAGGCCTTCTCAGACCTAAACTCTTTGAATTTGCTCTGTTTGGGACTTGCTGAGTGTCTTGAATCTCTAAATTTATGTTTCTGTCAAATCTGTGATCTTTTCTTCTTTTAGTGAGAATTGTTTTCTCTAAAATAATTAAATTTTCTTTTCCTTTATATAACACCTATAATGTGAAATTTAGACAAATTGATACTGTCCCACAAGTTTCTAAGGATGTATTCATTTTCTCCAATGTTTTTTCCTCCCTTTTCTTCAGTGTAGGTAATTTCTATTGCTTTATTATCTTCAAGTTTACAGACTCTACTATCATCTCTGTTCAGTGGTTGAGCCCATGCAATTTCTTTTAATTATATTTTTCAGTCCTAAATTTTCCCATGTGGATCTTCTCTTATAGTTTGTATTTTTCTGCTAAGAACTTGTCTTTCCAGGTTTTTCAAGAGTGCTAACCAATAGCACATTTACTATGCTTATAACAGCTGCTTTAAAGTCTTTGTATGATAATTCCAGCATGAGGCATCTCAAAATAAACATCTGTCCTTTCTTCCCCTTGATAATTTGTCACATTGTGCGGTTGTGTGTGTGTGTGTGTGTGTGTGTGTGTGTGTTGTTTGTTTCAGCATGTGGAGTAAAGTTTGAATTTTATTCTGGCCATTTTGAATATGATATTGTCATTTCTGAGTCATGTTTGCATCTTCTCAAGAAGGTTGATTTGTTTTTTTTCCGTACTTACTTTTAATTTTCAGTAAGGTATGATTGATATACAACCTTATGAAGGTTTCACATGAAAAACCAATGTGGTTACTACATTTACCCATATTATCAAGTCCTCACCCATACCCCCATGCAGTCGCTGTCCATCAGGGCAGCAAGATGCCACAGATCCACTATGTGCCTTCTCTGTGGTACACTGTTCTCCCCGTGATCCCCCACGCCATGTGTAGTAAACATAATACCCCTCAATCCCCTTCTCCCTCCCTCCCACCCGCCCTCCCACACCCCTCCCCTTTGGCAGCGTTCTTTCAGTTGTACTCACTTTTGTTTCTCTGCAAAAAACTAGCTTTGATTTTACTGATTTTGTCGTTTAGTTTCATTGATTTCTATTCTGTCTTTCGTATGTCCTTCTATATTTAGTTTTGGTTTTGTTTGCTTTTCTCTTAATAGATTTTAAGACGAGAGCTTAGATTATTCATTGGAGTTTTTTTTCTACTATGGTTTAGTGCCTTAATTTCTGAGTAAGAATCCTGTAAACCTGATGTTATATTTTTATTTTCACACAATTCATATTATTTTCTCTTTTTCCTGGAAATATCTTTATTGACCCATGGTTTACTTAGAAGTGTATGCAATTTCCAAACTTGAGGTTGTTTTGCTTTTGACTGTTTTGTAACTGATTTTAAGTTTATTACCCTCTTATCAGAAAACGTTTTGTATGAATTGAAATTTTTCACTTGTTAAGATTAGTTTTATGGCCCAAGGTATGATGTCACAGTGAATGTCATAATGCACACTTGAAAAGAATTCCCGCTGTGTTGTGGCCAGGTGACATACCTGAATGTCATTCGGTCCTGTTGGTTGGTGGTGTTGGTCTATGGTGGTGGTGTTCGAGTTACAGACTTTTCTCTTTTCAGTTGTATCAATTTTTCCTTCCTGTAATTTGAAGCTCTTTTGTCAGGTGAGTGTACATTTAGAATTTGATGAATGGATTCATAACATTATGTAAGTTCCCTCTTTACTCCTTGTAATTTTCATAGCTCTGAAGCTCTGAATATTTTGTCTGGTATTACTATAGCCTTTAGGTTTCTTTTGTTTAATGTTTCACATTTCCCTTAATGGAGGTCAGATTCTCTTAGCTTTCCATCATCTGTGTCTTTGTCTCTCTCTCTGTCTCTCTCTGTACTTTTTTTGCATTCATTCCACAAGACTTTTGCTTAGATAAAGGATTCTCTTCTGGGTTGGCAGTTCTTTTCTTTCCTCACTTGAAAGATATTATTCCACATTCTGTGGCCTCCATTGTATTTCATGAGAAATCTGTAATCATTCAAATTTTAGTTTATCTTTGGTTTTCAGCATTATGACATGTTTAGGCCTTATCAGGCCTGACTGTTTGTTACTGATTTTGAGTTTAGGCCTTCTCAGACCTAAACTCTTTGAATTTGCTCTGTTTGGGACTTGCTGAGTGTCTTGAATCTCTAAATTTATGTTTCTGTCAAATCTGTGATCTTTTCTTCTTTTAGTGAGAATTGTTTTCTCTAAAATAATTAAATTTTCTTTTCCTTTATATAACACCTATAATGTGAAATTTAGACAAATTGATACTGTCCCACAAGTTTCTAAGGATGTATTCATTTTCTCCAATGTTTTTTCCTCCCTTTTCTTCAGTGTAGGTAATTTCTATTGCTTTATTATCTTCAAGTTTACAGACTCTACTATCATCTCTGTTCAGTGGTTGAGCCCATGCAATTTCTTTTAATTATATTTTTCAGTCCTAAATTTTCCCATGTGGATCTTCTCTTATAGTTTGTATTTTTCTGCTAAGAACTTGTCTTTCCAGGTTTTTCAAGAGTGCTAACCAATAGCACATTTACTATGCTTATAACAGCTGCTTTAAAGTCTTTGTATGATAATTCCAGCATGAGGCATCTCAAAATAAACATCTGTCCTTTCTTCCCCTTGATAATTTGTCACATTGTGCGGTTGTGTGTGTGTGTGTGTGTGTGTGTGTGTGTGTTGTTTGTTTCAGCATGTGGAGTAAAGTTTGAATTTTATTCTGGCCATTTTGAATATGATATTGTCATTTCTGAGTCATGTTTGCATCTTCTCAAGAAGGTTGATTTGTTTTTTTTCCGTACTTACTTTTAATTTTCAGTAAGGTATGATTGATATACAACCTTATGAAGGTTTCACATGAAAAACCAATGTGGTTACTACATTTACCCATATTATCAAGTCCTCACCCATACCCCCATGCAGTCGCTGTCCATCAGGGCAGCAAGATGCCACAGGTCCACTATGTGCCTTCTCTGTGGTACACTGTTCTCCCCGTGATCCCCCACGCCATGTGTACTAAACATAATACCCCTCAATCCCCTTCTCCCTCCCTCCCACCCGCCCTCCCACACCCCTCCCCTTTGGCAGCGTTCTTTCAGTTGTACTGACTTTTGTCTCTCTGCAGAAAACTAGCTTTGATTTTCCTGATTTTGTCGTTTAGTTTCATTGATTTCTATTCTGTCTTTCGTATGTCCTTCTATATTTAGTTTTGGTTTTGTTTGCTTTTCTCTTACTAGATTTTAAGACGGGAGCTTAGATTATTCATTGGAGTTTTTTTCTACTATGGCTTAGTGCCTTAATTTCTGAGTAAGAATCCTGTAAACTTGATGTTATATTTTTATTTTCACACAATTCATATTATTTTCTCTTTTCCCTTGAAATATCTTTATTGACCCATGGGTTACTTAGAAGTGTATGCAATTTCCAAACTTGAGGTTGTTTTGCTT
This sequence comes from Manis pentadactyla, assembly GCF_030020395.1. NCBI lineage: Eukaryota > Metazoa > Chordata > Mammalia > Pholidota > Manidae > Manis > Manis pentadactyla. The sequence goes on from NC_080022.1 coordinate 146,055,121, forward strand.
TTGACTGTTTTGTTACTGATTTTAAGTTTATTACCCTCTTATCAGAAAATGTTTTGTATGAATTGAAATTTCTCACTTGTTAAGATTAGTTTTATGGCCCAAGGTATGATGTCACAGTGAATGTCATAATGCACACTTGAAAAGAATGCCCGTTGTGTTGTGTCCAGGTGACATACCTGAATGTCATTAGGTCCTGTTGGTTGGTGGTGTTGGTCTATGGTGGTGGTGTTCGAGTTACAGACTTTTCTCTTTTCAGTTGTATCAATTTTTCCTTCATGTAATTTGAAGCTCTTTTGTCAGGTGAGTGTACATTTAGAATTTGATGAATGGACTCATAACATTATGTAAGCTCCCTCTTTACTCCTTGTAATTTTCATAGCTCTGAAGCTCTATATATTTTGTCTGGTATTAATATAGCCTTTAGCTTTCTTTTGTTTAATATTTCACATTTCCCTTAATGGAGGTCAGATTCTCTTAGCTTTCCATCATCTGTGTCTTTGTCTCTCTCTCTCTACTTTTTTTGCATTCATTCCACAAGACTTTTGCTTAGATAAAGGATTCTCTTCTGGGTTGGCAGTTCTTTTCTTTCCTCACTTGAAAGATATTATTCCACATTCTGTGGCCTCCATTGTATTTCATGAGAAATCTGTAATCATTCAAATTTTAGTTTATCTTTGGTTTTCAGCATTATGACATGTTTAGGCCTTATCAGGCCTGACTGTTTGTTACTGATTTTGAGTTTAGGCCTTCTCAGACCTAAACTCTTTGAATTTGCTCTGTTTGGGTCTTGCTGAGTGTCTTGAATCTCTAAATTTATGTTTGTGTCAAATCTGTGATCTTTTCTTCTTTTAGTAAGAATTGTTTTCTCTAAAATAATTAAATTTTCTTTTCCTTTATATAACTCCTATAATGTGAAATTTAAACAAATTGATACTGTCCCACAAGTTTCTAAGGATGTATTCATTTTCTCCAATGTTTTTTCCTCCCTTTTCTTCAGTGTAGGTAATTTCTATTGCTTTATTATCTTCAAGTTTACAGACTCTTCTATCATCTCTGCTCAGTGGTTGAGCCATGCATTTTCTTTTAATTATATTTTTCCTAAATTTTTCCATGTGGATCTTCTCTTATAGTTTGTATTTTTCTGCTAAGAACTTGTCTTTCCAGGTTTTTCAAGAGTGCTAACCATTAGCACATTTACTATGCTTATAACAGCTGCTTTAAAGTCTTTGTATGATAATTCCAGCATGAGGCATCTCAAAATAAACTTCTGTCCTTTCTTCCCCTTGATAATTTGTCACATTGTGCGGTTGTGTGTGTGTGTGTGTGTGTGTGTTGTTTGTTTCAGCATGTGGAGTAAAGTTTGAATTTTATTCTGGCCATTTTGAATATGATATTGTCATTTCTGAGTCATGTTTGCATCTTCTCAAGAAGGTTGATTTGTTTCATTTGTTTACTTACTTACTTTTCATTTTCAGTAAGGTATGATTGATATACAACCTTATGAAGGTTTCACATGAAAAACCAATGTGGTTACTACATTTACCCATATTATCAAGTCCTCACCCATACCCCCATGCAGTCGCTGTCCATCAGGGCAGCAAGATGCCACAGATCCACTATGTGCCTTCTCTGTGGTACACTGTTCTCCCCGTGATCCCCCACGCCATGTGTACTAAACATAATACCCCTCTGTCCCCTTCTCCCTTCCCCCCGCACCCCTCTGCTTCGGTAACCACTAGTTCCTTCTTGGACTCTCTGATTCTGCTACTATTTTGTTCCTTCTGTTTTGCTTCACTGTTATCCTCCACAAATGAGGGAAATCATTTTTCATTTGTCTTTCTCCGCCTGGCTTATTTCACTGAGCATAATGTCTTCCATCTCCATCCATGTTGCCAGATGGTACGATTCATTTCTTATGGCTACGTAGTATTGCATTGTATATATGTACCACATCTTCTTTATCCATTCATCTACGGATGGACACTTAGGTTGCTTCAATATCCTCGGTATTGTAAAAAAGTGCTGCGATAAACTTAGGGGTGCATATGTCTTTTTCAATCTGAGAACTTGCATTCTTTGGGTAAACTCCAAGGAGTGGATTCCCGGGTCAAATGGTATTTCTATTTTTAGTTTTTTGAAGAACCTCCATATTGCTTTCCATAATGGTTGAACTAGCTTTCATTCAACCAGCAGTGTACGAGGGCTCCCCTTTCTCTGCATCCTCACCAGCATTTATTGTTCTTAGTATTTTCAATGCTAGCCATTCTTACTGGTGTTAGTCCAATCATGATTTGTTTGTTTTAGATGACATGTTCTGTCTCACTTTCTGTATGTGGTGCTTCTAATACTAGTTCTGTTTTCAAAACTTTCCGAGCTCTTTGCATTTGCTCTGTGCTATGTCTCTCAGTGATAGCCTAGGACTTAGGCAGTAGTATATGTCATCCATTATTAGTTCTCTTTCTCATAGTCTTTGCTATACTTTCAGAGTCTATTTTCAACAAACACAAGTTGTTATTTGTATTACTTCATACCCAGAATGGGGTTGTCTTTTCCAGTTGTTTTCTTCTCCATGATTTCCTCCATAATCTTCAGTTTCCAGTGGCCTTTTCCCAGTTACTTTGATCAGAAAGACACAGACGCGTTTAGACTTCTGCCTTGTACAGCTCCCCCATAACTGGGACTGTTCTTGCTTAAAGTGCAGAAGGAAGAGAGAAAATGAGAAAAAACACAATGACAGTTCCCCTCATCCTTTGTGAATGACAGAGACCCTGTTTCCTAGCTTTCCTGGCCTGAGAGTGAGGTTTTTCTCACAGGGCTGTTCTGTTCCTTTGGCACTGCATGTCTGTGGCTCAGAAAAAAAGAAAAGGGGAAAAACGGCATATTTCCTCACAACCTGAAGATCACAGGGTCCCCTTTGGGACAGAAGAGCAGGATTCCTTTTAAGGGTTTTCTTGTCATCAGCACTATCAAAATAGTTACTCAGGCAACTCTTTGGTCAAAGCCAGGAGATAGAGGAAAGCGGAATCAGAAAACTCATGACTACACCCATTATATTTCAGGTTTTGACTTCTCTGTCCAATTGTTTATATTACCTGCTTATGGAATATTGATATCCTTTGGCCATTTATATATTGTTGGATTCGGTACTTTGTGAATGATTTGAATGATATGTATATATAGTTGAGGAATATTAACCCTTAATGTGGATGTTTCTGTTGTTGTGTTTGACTCAAATTTTTTGACATAGAAATTTTTTAATGAGTTAGTCTTTTGTGGATTAAAAAAATTTGCTAAAAGGTGTTTGGATAGTCTCCTAATCAGAGTTTGTGTTGTAGTTTTAAAAACATTCTATTTTATTTTTCTCAAATTTGAGCAAAATTTCTTAAATTTCTTTTAAGGGGCTGTAGGAAGAAGAATTAAGTAATCATTTAGTCCAACAAATATCTGTATATTAACTGTAAGAGGTAGTGTGTAGGATGTACAAAGGTAATGCAAAGATGAATGAGTCACACTGTGCCTACTTGTCTAGAGCAGAGGGATACTTGTGGTGTAGTAAATGCTGAAGGATGTTTTGGAGCATGAAGGGACAGTGACCAGCTCGTCCTACTGAAATTAAAACTTCACAAACATTACCTTTAATCTAAATTTTGAAAGATTTTGAATGGGAGTTTCTTAGGCACATAGAAAAGAGGATGCAAATCATTCAGGTACTTACAAATTTTTATGTAAAATAATGCTTGTAATAAAGGTACTATAATTTGATAATTCAGAGTTCTTAAATAAGCTCTTAAGTAACATAGAAGGCTTTTTGTTTGTCACAGGTATATTAATCGAATAGTAAGAGTTTATATAGAATTTATTTCAGTCTCCTCATTTTAGAAGTGATAAGTTAAGTGACTTTCCTGTGGTCACATATTCTTGGAAGAATTGTAATTGAAGCTCTGTTCCAGGGAACTAACTTCCAGAGCAGAGAGATTGGTAAAAGTGTAGAATATGGGGCAGCTTTGAAAATATGTTAGAAAAGGAATACAAACTAATGATTTGAGTTTTTACTGCAATGTAGTATTAATTTAGGGAGGAGCAAAAGATATGTAAATGTGTTTTATGTAGTTAGAAGTTTAATAGCAAGCATTATAATTGGTTCAGTTGACTTCACTAAAAATGAGACAGACTTAAGAATTTTTCTTTAGTTTAAAAAATTTCTGAAATTTAAAAAAATTTTAAACATTTAAAAATTTAAAAAATATGCTTTGGACATGGAAAAAACTGGCTAGAGCTTTATTTTCCCTTATGAGTTTAATGAAATCAATTTTGGAGTTTTTCATTTTAATTGGTACATTTAAGGAGGTCATGATAACTAACATTTAATGTACTGCTCGTTGTTCCTGAGTACTAGTCTGTACTTAACATTTATCAATTCATTTAACCCTCACAGCTACCCTAGGAGGTAGGTTATTTCTTTCATTTTATAGATTTGGAAAATGAGGCTACCCAAATTCATAGCTGGTAAATAATTGTTGCCAGAATTCCTATGTAAGCAGTGTCATTCTAGAACCAGGTTCTGAAGCCTCTCATTTATGGCAGTCATTTTTAAAATTTGGTAATCTGATATAAAGGAACTGCTATCAGAACCACCAGGAATTCTGTAGTGTATCTACTTATGTAAGGAAGCAGATTTGATGAGGCCATATTTTAATGTGAATCAGGTTATGAAGGAAACAGTTATCTGTCTATGTTAAATTCATTATTTTCTCGCATTTCAGTTTTCTTAGGAATGTCTGTGTTAAAGTTGATTAAACACTGCCATGTGGTATCTGAAAGGAAAAGAAATCTTACTGATTTAATTTACCAAATTAAATCTATTGCCTTATTTTCTTGCATTTGAAGGTCATTAATAGGTGGGAATCTTCCTGTTGTCAGAAACATATTGGTACATTTTGAGTTGTTGGGCATGTTTTTAATGGTCTTCCTACTATATTTACCTCTTTTGCTGATGAGCTTATTGCATCAGAGTTAGATAAATCTTTAAGTACTGATACAGAAAGCCTTCCAGGACATAAAGATTTATCTAAGTTTTAGAAGTGTATGTATAGTATGTACTTACATACTATGTATAGTGGGAATCTTTTTTTTTTTAAAGCAGCGTAGGTGATTGTGATGATGAGCCGGGTTTAAGACTCCTGCCCTAGTAGGCAACACTTCTTTTCAGTGAAATTCCACGTCTAAGATAATTTTATATATGTAGTCAGAAAATGATGTTATACTAATTATTCTTAGCAACTTTTGATTTTCCTTTTTTCTTTTCTTATTTCTCTACAATAGTTTATGCCAAAGTGGCTTCATTCATATGGATGAACCAAGGATTGGGCTAGCGCTATACCATTAGAATCAGACAGCTGATTGCCCAGCAGGATGCCGTCAACTATCCCAACAGAGGGCCTGAAGGACCCTGAAACTGCAGAGCTCTTCTCCAAAGAAGATCCAGAGAAGCTCTTCACAGATCTCAGAGAAGTTGGCCATGGGAGCTTTGGAGCAGTGTACTCTGTAAGTGTTAAAGGCTTAATGTCAGTGACCAGCGTTTATTTAATATCCAGTCCTGGAAGAGCAAAAATCTGTAATACAAAGAGATATAGGCAATAGTCTATTTTACAGTCACTTGCATTAGGTGTATATGAAAAGATCATTTTATTTATTGAGCTTCTTAGATTATTGAAAAAAATGGGAAAGATATTCTGCTTTAATTTCCATGTTGTTTACACTACTTTAGCAGTTTTATGACTTACATTGCTATTGATTCAAATATTGCAAAATACTGACTTACATAAAGTCCCGTACACACATTTCATTATTATTCATTCATTATTTCTTCCTATTAAGACTGCTTTTTTTCCCTCAGCAACAAGTTTTGTATAGATGTTTAATATTTTGGTAGTATTACAGATTTAGCTTTTTTAGTTTTAATGGGTACCTTAAGAATAAAACAACAATTTGAAATATTATTTCCATAGAGAAAATGTGTTCCAAATTTGTAACAATTTGAACTTTTTATTTATTTCCCATTTGTAAATTAGAGGTAAAAATAAGGTAGTAGAAATCCCCTCTGTAATCTTCCTACCCAAGGAGAGCTGCTGTTAAAATTTAGATAAACATCCTTCAGAATATTTTTGTGTACACATGCTTTATGTGTGTGTGTGGTGTAGGTTATGTTTGTTGATTTCTGAGTTGGACACAGAATAAGGGAAGAGGCACTCAGAAACAGGTATTTCATAAACAACCTTTTTTCTGTGCTACAGTTTTGTCTGAATGTACACTTCTCCTGTTGTTCTCCTTAATACTAATGTGGAGAAATATAGAATAATAAAGGAAAAAAATATACAGACTCTTAGAAATGGGCCCAATAAGAGAACCCTGTTGAAAAAATCCCTGTCATGTAGCCCTTCAATGTGTGTCAGTAGTGTTTTTAAATTGACTTACTTTATTAAGTATAATTTGTATACAGTAAATACAGATATATTAAATGTATAAGTCGATGAAATTAGACAAGTTATATGCCATACAACAACAATTCAAGATACAGAATAGTGATACTGTGGGTACTAGAAAGAAGTAGATAGAGGACAGAATGATAACTTGTTTTACCTCTTTTGATAATAAATATTCTATAGAGTTAAAAGTTAAAATTAAGTCATTATCTATGGGGGGAGTCATGAAAAGGCAAGCAGGAACTATGAATCCAACTGTATTTGGGCTATAACCACATTGGAGTAAAAACCAAAACTAATATGAGTAACTTTCATACACAGTATTTTAACTTTATACCCTCTGTCTCCTTGGGAAGAGGAAACTGCAAGAAAATCTTGAACTCTTCTCAGTAAATTTGTTTCATATTGGTATGGGTGTGACAGTTCTGAAACTGTGTGATTCAAGATTGAGCAGTGAGTAATTTTGATGTCATTTGGAGTCAGATCCTAACTGAAAGAATGATAGAAATAGGAAATTGGCAAAAGTAAGGAAGAACCATGTGGGACTAGACAGGTATTGGATAGGAATTTGTGGCATTAATATGAACTAATTGTATGACATATATATTTCCTAGCTCTCTCTTCTGTAAGATTCTAGTTGCATTGATATCCCAGTAGCAACAAGCACACTTAGCACTCAGATCTTGAATTCCTCACTACATGGATCAAGAGCTCTTGGAGTAATGGTTCATTCTATTGTGGGGACAAGGATCATTAAAGATAAGCTCTAGAATATCTTGTACCAGAAGGTTAAAAAGTGCTTTAAAAAAAAGGGGGCCCTTTCAAGAGGATGCTAGAACCAGCTTGAAGGTGCTCCCACTGGCCAGATCTGGAACAATTTGAGCATCAACATAAACATCTATTGATTATAACCCATTGAATAAAATAGGAATTCCTAATTTCCATGATAGATGAAGGAAGGATAGATAGTTGGAAAGGGAGGGCTTTTCTTTATAATAGAATGCTGACTGATACATGTGAAGGGAATGGTAGAGTTGGGAAAAACCAGCATTTTGAAGATTGCAGCAATCATTGCAAAGATTGTTTTGGGTAGAATCTTCAGTGGTTGCTAAACCTCGGGGGAAAGTTTGATGAGCAGGGTATTTATATAGTTTAAAAGTATCTCTGCACGGATTGCTTGTTAGATACAAAGTAGGAAACAGGGGTATAACTATATACATTGGAAAGAAACAGTCAAATACCTTGAGTGGGTGATGAAAATTAGTAACCAGTGATGAACAGACATTGTATGTGTCCAGATATGATACCCTGAAAAGGATACAATATAACTCATGTAGTATTTCAGCCAGAGATGTGTAACCAGAATCTAATCTTGTAAAAGCTTCAGACAAACACAAATTTAGTAAGGTAAGTGCTGCTGTGTAGTCTCAGCAACTGCCAGTGTTATAAAAGACAAGGAAGGGTTGAGCAAATTGTTCCAGATTAGAGGAGATGTATAAAACATGATGAGTAAGCACAATTTGTAATCCTGAAGGGAGAGAGAAACATGACTGTGGACATTAAATATTTTTCTGTGGGTTTTTTTTTTTTGTGTGTGTGTGTGATAGGCAAAAGTAATCTCATCTTAATCTGATTTAATTTTAATGTAATCTAATGAGTTTGGATTTTAATAAATTACCATGACTTTAATGTACTGTTTTAAAGTAAGACTAGATTTGCAGATTTTGCAATAATAGTAAAGTTTTACCCTATAATCTTCACCCAAATCCTTTAAAGTTTATAAGTTTCATAACCACAGCACCTTAATCAAAACTAAGAAATCAACATTGATACACGGATACTATTAACTAAACTACATACTTTATTCAGATTTTCCCAGTCTGTGTGCTCTTTTCTGTTCTGGAATCTACTCCAGGATACTACACTGCATTCAGTATACCCACTTTTGAACTTTATCTTGTGCTAATTAGAAAGGTAGCTCTTTAGCAAAACAATGAAATTGGACCCTTACCTCTTACCATATATGAACATTAAATTGTATCAAAGACCTAAATATAACAGTTACAACTATAAACCTCTTAGGGTAAAACTGCATGACCTTGGTTTTGTCAAAGGATTCTCAGAAATGACAATAAAAGCATGAACAAAAGAAAAACATAGGTATTGGATTTGATCAAAATGTAAAACTTCTATGCTTCAAAACAGTGCAAAGACAACCAACAGAATAAGAGAAATTATTTGAAATCATATGTCTGCTAAGGGACTTGTGTCTAGAACATATAAAGAACTCTTACAACTCAATAATAAAAAGGCAACCCAATTTTTAAATGTGCAAAGGATCTGAATTGACATTTCTCCAAAGATGTACAAATGACCAAAAAGCACATGAAAAGATGCTCAACATTCACTTGTCACAAGTCTTGAAAAATTATACTAAGTGAAAGAAGCCAGTCACAAAAGACTGTATATTATATGGTTCCAAAGTGTACAGAATGGGCAAATCTCCAGAGACACAGAAAGTAGGTTAGTTGTTCCTTAGGGCTGAAGGGGTGAGGAAAAGGGATAGGAGAGTGATAGCTAAAGGGTGTGGGGTTTTGTTTCTTTTTTTTTTTAATTGGGAAAAAATTTGAGGTAAGATACACATAATATAAAATTTACCATTTTAATCATTTTTAAATGAAACAATTTGGAGCTTCTTTTTGAGGTAATGAACGTTCTAAAATTGTAGTTATCAGTAAATTGCATGTATCTGTCATATCAATCAGTATTGCCCTGTATCTGTCAGTGTACTAAAAGCTATAGAATTACACACATTCAAATGGGTGAAATGTGTGGTATGTAAATTGTATCTCATTAAAACTGTTAGAAAAGAATATAGCTGGTTAGACCTATTGACTAAAATCAAGGGACTCACAAATAGATGAGTAGAGAACATTTTGGAAAAATAAATTCATATTCAAGATTTTATGCGGATAGATCCACCTCAGCCATTATGGTAAGTGGTGCATGTTTTCATTAACCAGTCTGCCAGTAATTGAAATTGGAATGTCATTAGTTGTTCCCAGAACCCACTTAAAAATATATATATATATTTTAAGGAACTCTATTTAGGTGTAATTGACATATGTGCTTGTGTAATTTTTTAACAGTTTTTTTGAGATTTAAATTCCATACTCTAAGTCCACCAATTTTAAGTGTGCATTGCATAGATTTTTAGTAAGTTAGAATTTTGTAGCTATCACCATAATCTAATTTTAAATTTAAAACATTTTATCTTTGGGAATTCATTAAAGACTGAATTGAAGATGAATTCTCCCACAGATGACTAGAGATGATTAACCCTTTTTACTGAACTCATTTGAAATATTTTGCAGCTATCCTCTTGTGCCCTCTTTATATATAATCTTTTTTTTTTAAACATGTAATGAGAACTTGGCTCTTAGTTTCTAAAGAGTTAACTTTTATGTTTCTGTTATGCTTTTATTTTTTTATCAAAATTTCCAGAACAGTGGTAAATACTAATTGTGGTAGCATTTTAGCTGTCTTGTCTTAATTCTAGTTAATAGTTTATCATGTTGAGGAATTACCTTTCCCGTGTGGGTTTTCTAAGAGTTTGGTCTTCCCTGCATTGAATACATTTGGAGTTGGGCCTTTTCGGCATTTTCAGCATTTATTGAGCATTTACATATATAAGTATATATTTTTCCCCTTTGATTTGTAAAAACATATGGCAAATTCTGAAATGTTTTCCTGTATCAAAATTTTGCATTTCTGTGGTAATGTATTTTTCCAAGTGAAATATTGTTTTAATGCCCTGTAATATTTCATTTTAAAATTTTATTTTGAGTTCCCTTGTCTAAATTTATAAGTCAAATTGGTACCTAAGTTTCTATTTTGTGCTGCTGGTGAGGGTTTAGTTGCTGGGTTAGACTGCCTCCATAAAATTAATGGGATAGCTTTCCTTTTTTCTCCCCTTTTATCCTGGGAAGTTCCCTGGTGAAACTTTTCCACTCACAACTATTTTAAAGACAATTAGTATTCTTTTCAGTCTGCCACCACTGTTTTACTCAAATGTTCTTCTCTAGATCAATTTTAGTAGTTCTTTCCTAGAGAATTGTCCATTTCATTGAAATTTTGAAGTTTATAGGCCTAGCATAGACTTGTATGTACTAGTCATTTTTTTGTTTGTTGACAGTTCTATTCAACTTTCTATATTTTTCCTCTCAACTAGCTCATTCAAAGATGAACATTCATTATTTTTATTTCTAAAGTACCAGCTCCTTGATAATTTGATGTTTTTTGTATCTATTGAGTTATTTTTTAATGTTCTTTAAAAGCAGTTTTGATATCTTTTTTGACATGGTAGTTTATAAATACTTTTATTCTCCGAGAAATGATTTCCCAGATTTAATCTGATAATTTTTACAATGCTCTTCTGTCTTTTTTAGGCACGAGATGTGCGCACCAATGAAGTGGTGGCTATCAAGAAATTATCTTATACTGGAATGCAGTCTACGAAGGTAGGTGAAATATATGTGTTTGTATTGGCATGTTAAAGAACCCATACCGTTTTAAATTGGGGATAGGTGGGAATTTTTTCAAAAAATGTTGAAAAATATACAAATATTAAGTGTATATCTCAGTGAATTTTCTTCCACAGACTCAGTGTGCCCATTTAAATTGTACCTAGAGCTGTAAACATTCCTGACATTCTAGAAACCTCCCAACTGTGTCCCTTACTTTTAATTGTTTTAGATATGTGCTGCTGACACGAGTTTAATTTTTTAAATTGTTGTTTAGCAGTTTATTCTATAGTAGAGGGATTATCATGTCTAAGAAAGTAAACTAGAATAAGGTACATTTGACAGTAAGTATACTGGATATAAATTTTTAATGGTAGAGAAATTATCTAATGGCTGTTTCAAATAATCATCAGGCAGCATATATCTAGTCTGAAAAATAAGGCAGTGGTAATAATCTGAAAAATAAAATGATTGATACTGTATTGCATGTACTTTTGTTCTTCAGTATTCTGATTAGTTCTTAATTGCATAAGTTTATAAAATGTCTACTTCCTAAGTGTTATCTGTTTCTTGAATTCTTCAAAAATTTAATTATTTTTAATTGTGGTAAAGTACACAAAACAAATTTACCATCTTAATCACTTTAAGTGTAAGTTCAGTGGCGTTAAGGACATTCACATTGCTGTGCAACCAACACCACCATCCATCTGCAGAACTCTTTCACTTTGCAAAAGTGATATTCTACACCCATCAAACAATAACTCCTCATTCCCTCTCCCCGCAGCCCCTGGAAATCACCTTTCTACTTTCTCTCTCTCTGAATTTGACTCCTTTAGCTATCTCATGTAATTGAAATTATGCACTATTTGTCCTTTTGTGACGGCTTGTTTCACTTACTATAGTGCACTCAAAGTTCATCCATGTTGTTGTGTGTGTTTGTGCCTGTGTGTGTTTGTGTCTGTGTAAAAACACCACATTTTGCCCATCCATCATCTGTAAACGGACCCTTAGTTGCTTCTGCCCCTTGGTCATTGTGAATAATGCTGCTGTGAGCATAGGTACACAAATATTTCTTTGAGTCCCTGCTTTTACTTAATATCTCAGGGTATTGCTGGATCAGTCTTTAATTTTTAAAGGTTTTGGTTTTGTATATTTCTGGAATCCCTATTTTGTGGTCAATCTTGTTTTTTGTGATAATCACACTTATGGGGTTGATAACACTGTTGTGATTGATCACTGTTCCTTTATGTTGATACCTAAAAAAACTCTTAATAATTTCTAAAACCCCTTTAAAAAGTCCATTTTTTTACAAGTTTACTGTAATTTTATTTGCCATTCCATAGCATAACTTTAAAACTAGCTTTCCTAGCCAACTTGTGTTGGAGTCTGTTTAATTAGTCACACCTAGAACAAAAAGTTTCACCTAGGGCAGCATCTTCTCTCATCTAATATTGTATCCTTCCTGGAAGTGTTTTTTACATTGAAGAATACATGTTTTAATTTTGTTTTGTTTTGTTTTGAGAGTTTGCCTCCCAGATCATTCAAATTTGAAATGTAAAGCCCATGAAACACTTTTTAAACTTAGCATCTTCCAGCTTACACATTTTACACTGTGAATATCTTCTGCTCTATTTTGTTGAGGGCTTATGAAATAACATAGGAGATATAGGATCTTAAATTCTAGTACAAAACATTTCTTAAAGTTCTGTATTCTAGTTCCCCTACCTTTAGAAATAGGATACAAGTGAGTGGTAAAGCTTGGAAAAGCTGAAACAAGAACAAAATACAGATTCCAAGTTCCCATCCCACATCTACTAAGCTTCTAGAGTCTCTGGGTATGGGCCCAAGTACCTGTATTTTCAGAGTTCCCTGATTGCTTCTTAGAAGTAACTATAGTTAGGATATGGCCTAAGTTTCTGAAGTTGTCATAGAGCAGCTTTAATTGCTGAAGGTTCATCTGTTATTTACTAGTAGGCATCAATGGGAAGGCTGTTCGTAAAATCCTGTAGGAAAATGTTTTCATGCTGCTTGGTTTTTCTGGGAACTTCCCTCTGTTATAACCTAAGTGTTCACTAGCATTTTAGAATATGTGCAAGGAATTTAGGTAATTACTTGATTTGAGTTTAAACAGCAGGAAAAACTTAACATTTGGTAGACAATATAAGCCAAAAACACAAAAGCTGAACTTAAGGTATGTAAATTATGCAACAATAAAGCTGCACCAAAGAAGGGAGAGGTTGAACTTTTGAAGAAAAACCACTAAATATAGTATATAGTTTTCAACAGGCTTAGTGTGTGGTTGTAAAATTTTGATAAGACTCATTGGTAATAAATTTTATGAGAATAAAAATATGTCCTACCTGGAATGAATTTTATGTAATTGAGTTGTAAACTATACGGATGTAAGTTCTTTAAAATGTATTAGTTTGACATTTAAATATTACAAATGAAACAAAGTTGTATGTTCTTATTAACATATTGATCTAATAATTACTTTTTTACTTGTATAGCTTTCTAAGGAAAAGGAACTGTTCCTAATTATTTCCTGTATTCTTTTTTTCTCCCCATAGAAATGGCAGGACATTATTAAGGAAGTCAGGTTTCTACAAATATTAAAACATCCCAACATTATAGAATACAAAGGCTGCTATTTAAGTGAGCACACAGCATGGGTAGGTATCTGTTCTCCCCTTGCTGTAATTTTAGTAGATTTAGTTTATAATTAATTCAAAAATGTCTCAAAATAGTTGTGTAAAGCCATGCACAAGCACCTTGAAATGTTAGTTCATACCGAGAAAGGAGGAGCAGCTTTTCCTGGAACTCTTGGGCAGTAGGAGATAATAGAACTTTTGCCAGTTTACTTCAGAGATTCACCTGATCATTACGTGCATGGGAAAATGTTCTGATGTATGTTAGCGGTATCATTCTTCAAATGCTTTATCAGACATTTGTTGAGAACAATCCTATCACTCAAGGATGAAAATCAGCATATATTTTTGACATAAATGTATTGTAAACTATTTAACCACAAGGATCTTGTGTGGAATATTGGTGGTGAATCCTGAAGGAATCTGAACTGATTGTGATTCTTTGGCTGAATGATCCTAAAGGTAGAAAATTGAGACATTTTATTGTAGAAAATGGAAATTAATTTTGCCCCATTGTTAAAACTAAGATAAGGTAGTAATCTTAGAACAGTATAGGCATAGTAATTATGTCTTTTAAGAGGAACGATAAATTTTCTTTCAACAGGAATGACCTTTTACTTTTAATAAGCTATTGCTGATTATCATTTTAATATACTGAACTTAGATTTAGATTTGTAATGTTTGGTTTAATTTAGTGGTGATGGTACTCCAAAATTTGAGGCTGTGGTTAAAGAAAAAACAGTGGCCGACAGGGTAGACTGCCTCCCTGTCTTTCAGGTTTCTCCATCTGTAAAACAAGGATGATAATAGGGTCTACTTCCAAATGTGGTTATGAGGATTAAATTAGTTAATATATATAAAATACCTTGCACATAAGAGGTGCTCTGTGTTGGCTTTATAGGAAAGATTTAAACTGTAACCTAAACTTTGTATATATAGTACCAGAGGATAATTTTCTGTTTCCTAACAATACCAGTATTGCTACTATAGGTTAATATTAATAGAATATGTATATTCCTTTATAGCTTTGGTTGGTAATTATGTGAAACACACATCTGCAAGCAGTTCTATGTTGGCATTATAAAAGATTAATGTAGTATTGGCTTAACTTCATGTATGCATTTAACAAGTTCCAAAAATGTGTAATTAAAGGTAATTGATAACTAGAGTTTGTTACTTCAAAGTGTCTTCTCGATCTCCTTGGTGAATTTGTTTTATCTCATATAGAATCTTTTAGTTTTAATAGTGTATTTTAATGTTTTTATCATTTTTTCCCATGTAGCTTGTAATGGAATATTGTATAAGATCTGTTTCAGATTTCCTGAAAGGTAAGTTTCCTTTATTTATTAAGAAAAGAGAAATATTAGTATAATAAAATGAGAATTTGTGCAGTAAGAGATTTTTTTAATAATGTTAAAACTCTTCAGGAAGAGTGAAAACCTTTGTCTTTTCTAGAGTCTCAGCGTGGTGTGCACTGTCCTCATTAAATATTATGTTTCAGCATACAGATGAGTTTTCGTTCATTATGATTTAACAGGCATTTTTCTGCATTCTTTATCATTAAATTTGATTTGTTCCTTCTGTTCAGAATGAAGATATGTAGGAATATAAAAAGGGAAAGCTTCTCTTTCATTGTTTTTATAATCACAAAATAATTGTTAAATGTTGTTTGTTAACTTTGAGGAAAATTGCCTGTGAACTATAACAAATAGGCACAACTGCACACTTGTTATAAAGTTAAACTGCCTTGTTTTATTATCTTGGAAAGCAAAAAGTTCCTTCTTGCTAAATGTTAGTTTTTAAAGATTTCCCCATATATTAGATATGTGTATATATATTTTTAAATAGAAATGTTCTATAGAATAATCATTTTTAAATGAATTCTTATTTTAAGTTCACAAAAAGCCATTACAAGAAATGGAAATAGCAGCAATTACACATGGTGCTCTCCAGGGCTTAGCCTACTTACATTCTCATGCCATGATCCATAGGTAAGTACTTTAAAAATGATCATATGTCAATAAGCAAATGGCTTATTGAATTTATCAGACCTAGAATTTATTAATCCTGAAAGCTTTATTTGTTTTAGGTAAATAAAAGTATTCTGGAGTTTTACAAACTCATATTTTTTTTAGGTTATCCATGTCTTAAAAAGAATATACTAATTTATTTGATCTCTTTGTTGAGGATAATTTTTATCTTTTTCTACACATGCTGCCAGGCTGTGTGAAGTATGTGCACTTTATAGATTTGTGATAGAAATTTAATTATAGAATAATTTAATTTGTGAAGCGGAAAAGACGATTGGGATGATGTATTCTTACTTTTTTCATTTTACAGATGAAGAAACTGATGCCCCAATTTGTGACTAACTTCCCAAAGCTTACAAGCAAGATGGATTAGACTAGAACTAACCTAGATAGATCTTTTGTCCTCCTAGTGACTCATAATGCCAGATTTGATTCCATGACAGAGACAAGTGAAAGCTACTTAAGACTCTATGCTTTTGAGATAATCCTTGATAATCCTTGATAGTGAATAGTAATTTAAAGATTAAACCATCATAAACTACATTTTTAGCATTGGTATTGGTTTTCCCTGGTTTTAGAAGGAAGCTAGCATTTTTAAAATTATCTATGAGAACTAGACAATACATAGTAAACTTATATAGTAGAGTCATTGCAAATTAATGGGTTATCAGTTTTTTAGATGAGAATACTAAGGTCCAAGAGAAATCCACATGCATAGTAAGTAAGAGAATCGAAGAGTTGGAAGTAAAACCTAAGGTCTTCTCAACTTCAAAGAACCAACCATTTGTTAACAAAATCAAATGGAAGAAAATAGATTGACTTACTATTATATCCATTATAGTACTATGTAGTATGAATTGACAAGTGCTTAGAAATTTATTTTTTTTGAATGTATGGTACCCATTGGGCGTATAATTCCATTATAATTTTCTTAGTTCACTTGTACATTGTTGATTTAGAAAGAGCTTAAAAGTAAATTTGGGATCATTGATATTACCTTATCCATGTGTTTCAGTTTTCATTTCATATTTAGGTAGGAGAACTATGCTAAAGTTTGGAATGATATGAGTAATTAAAAAAAACAAATTTAGGGAATGAGGTTCTTTTTTTTCCATTTTAATGTTAAGGGTATACTCAGAAATCTTACAGTTACATAAGAATTTTCAGCTGAATTTTTAAAACCATTATTTGTACCAATGAACAGGAACTCAAATATAGAGTATGTGCTATTAATTACCTAATTTTTTCTTCTGTTTCTACTGCTATTTTATCTTCTCTTTTAGAAAATTGTTACTATATACTTACAGAAATTCTGTGTATCTCACTTCTTAATTTGGATCTTAATTCTCATTATCTCATACTGAGAGATTATCAAAGGCCTTCATTATTCTGATTTCTCCTTCTGTGTTTTATAAAATTTTATATGATTTTTATCATTTTCAGTATAATCTTATGATGGAAAGACAAATAATTTTCTGTGTTCTTTAAACCCAGAGATATCAAAGCAGCAAATATCCTTCTGACAGAACAAGGCCAGGTGAAACTTGCTGACTTTGGATTGGCTTCCATGGCCTCTCGTGCCAGTTCTTTTGTGGGAACGCCGAATTGGTAAGAATAGTCCTGTCTGGTATTGATCCCCATAATTGAAATAGGCAGTGTGTGGTTATACTTTTTTCAGATGCTTTATCTTTTTTCTTGGAAATACAGTGCTGCTTTAGACATTATTCTAAGCACTACAGTTAGTTTCAGATATAGATTTGGAGTGCTGCCCTTGTATCTCCTATTGTTTCATTAGTCCCCCCAATGTTTCTTTCCTCTTATCATCTACATCATGTATTGGGTGTAGGAGTGAAAACATTTAAATATTTAAGAAGGGAGAGGATAGAAGTGCTAAATGGAAATTTTCTTTAGATTTATACTTACTGTGTGTCAGTATCTCTGAATAAGAGTATCTGAAGACTGGTAGCTAATTACAAATATAAAAAAATTTTTTTATTCTGGAGAATTTCAAGTATACAGGGAAATAGACAAAAATATAAGGGAGGCTCACACAGCGGTCAGCTCAGCCTAACAGCACTACCCCGGGGCCCAGCTGCCCTGTGTACTTGCTCCTCTTGCCCTCCCTCCACCTCCAGTTATTTGAAACGAGTTCTAGACATCATCTAACTTAATTCATAAATAATTCCATATTAATGTCAGCAAGCCTGAAGGGAATAATTTTCCACATCTTCAACTTCCAAAGGTGTTTTCTCTCTGTATATGTTGAGAGGTGTCTTAGGTCTACTGCATCATCTTCTCCACTTACCTTTCAAATCTCCCAACTCCCATTTTGTTAAAGAAAGGCTTCTCACCCATCCTGAATAGTAGAATGATGCATTGTTCTGAGGATTAAAAGCCTCAAACCATCACCAGAGGGACAACTTGAGAATACATAACATCTAGAGTATATAGCATCAGAAATATTGAAGAGTTAGGACACAAAGTTTTGGCAAGGGCCTTCTGCCTTCACAGTCATCTCTCTTCACTTCCTTTTACTCCTTGCTCTTTCTTTTCCCCAATTATCTTCCCTCCCATCTTCTTTTCTAGTGGATCATAAATTACCTCATTTATAACTGGGACAATTGCCATGAGGACACATTAACATGTTATTTACATTGAAAAATGAAGTTTGGCATTTCCTGATAGAAAATAATTCTGATTTGAATGGTTGATATGACCATGCAGACTGGGTTTGCTAATTAGGTTATTATACAGCAGTGTTTTTAATGAATTGAATGAGCTAGGTCCTCAGCTCCAAGTTGTACATATCTGTAAAGCACATATACAAAATAATGTATATACATATGTGTACACTATATCCTTTGCAACTAAGTTTATAAAATTTCGATACCAACTCAAAAATGTACAAGCAGATACATTTTTAAAATAAATTCATTGGAAGTAAGAAAATAAAAAGGTTGAAGGCTACTGTTCTGTATGACCAAAACTTTCTTATGTTGAACCCTAGTTTAGATAGAATCCTCTTCCCCTGTATAAAAAAAGGGTTCTTTGGAGAAATCATTCTTTTTCGTGGTCCCCTTTCACAAGTCAGTGATCAATGTTTTATACTAGAAAGGAGCTGGAAAGTTGTGCATTAAAAACAAAACTACTTTTTTAACTTTGTTGAACTTACTGACTCCCCAAGCTTACTTCAACATCTTAACACATTAGAAGCCCTCTATTATTGGCAATTGGAAGTTACATATGTATGAATTTGTATATAGTATATTAGGAACACAGCACTGTGTACATATTTACATGTTTTTACACAGAGGAACACACATACGCCTGGTGACAATCTTACTAAGCAGTCAGAAACTGTTCTAAATGTCTGTCTGTGCTTAACAACAAGTACAAAGGAAGTATAAGGTGAAGCATACCAGTGAGAACATTAGAGTCTAGCTGAAGATGTGAATGAGCATTTCATTTTATAACCAAGACACCTATAAAGTTAATAATTGTATGATTTATTTAGTTATGAGTGGCTGTCGTAGCCACTTTTATCACAGAACACTACTCCTATTTGCAAAAAAGACTGACAAACTGCTTATTCGTTGTTGCTTATTGTGGCAGATATTTTCTCAGCTAAATGTAGTGAGCTGGTTTACTTCAAGGAAACAAGTGCCGTGATAAAATGCCCTCTTTCAAGCAAAACTTAGACTTTTGTAATAAGATACTAAAATGAAAATGTTTGAGAATCACTGGCATAAAGGATATACAATATTAGAATCTGCAAACTTGAGTTGATGCAGAATACAACCCTGCTCTGGGGAATCTTTCCTCCAGGACGCTGTTACATGATCATGACAAATGGTAAGAATAAGTCTAGCACTGTATATGCAATGGTAAATATTTACCTCACAACCTGTAATGCATTTATTTCCCTTTACAAGAATTCTTTTGTCCAGTTATATCATGTGGAATTCACACAGGTGTTCTCCATGGAGACGGTCATTATGTTTTTAAAGAATAGTATACTTGGACATTTTATGTTTTAGGATGGCCCCAGAAGTAATTTTAGCCAAGGATGAAGAACAACAATATGGTACCGAAGTAGATATTTGGTCTCTTGGAATAACATGTATTGAACTAGGTAAGCATTGCTCTTTATTACTGTGTAGTAAGTTTTGATCAATGTTTTACCTCAATTTCTGTACAAAATTACAAATTTTTATTTTTATGTCAGTGTTTAAGGGGAGCAATAAATCTATTAAAATTGTCACATTGGTTATTTGGCTATATATATATATATATATATATTAGGTTAGGTGTATTATATTTGCTGTATTAAATTAGGTCTAAAATAGTTTATAATGTGGTATTAATTTTGAGGTATCTGTGTCTAACATTTAATGAGTATTTGTTAAACACCTAGAATATGTCTATGGTTATAGATTTACCATGTATGAAGGGTCTGTAAAGCATTCAATACACTAAAAAGATAATATATCATGATTAACTGTGACATATCCCAGGGGTGCAAATATGGATCACTATCTGTAGATCAGTGTGATCCACCACATTAACAAAATGAAGGCTGAAAATCATGATTATCTCATTAGACACAGAAAAGCATTTGACTAAATTCAGCATCCATTTGTGATAAAAACTCTTAGCATAAGTATAAAGGGAACATAGCTCAACATAACTAAGTCCATAAATGGCAATCCCACTGCTAATATCCTACCTAGTAGCCAAAAGGTAAAAGTTTTTCCTCTAAGATTGGGAACAAGACAAGGATATCCCCTCACCACTTTTATTCAACAGAGTATTGGAAATAACATTCAAAGCAATTAGATAAGAAAAAGAAACAAAAGGTATACAGATCAGGAAGGAAGAAGTAAAACTATCACTGTCTACAGATGACATGATATTATTACATATAGAAAACCCTAAAGACTCCACCAAAAAATGGTTAGAACTAATAACCAAATTCAGCAAAGTTGCAGGATACAAAATTAATACACAGAAATCTGTTGCATTCCTATATACTAACAACAAACTAGCAGAAACAGAAAACAGGAAAACAATTCTATTTAAAACTGCATCAAAAAGAATAAAATAGCTAGGAATAAACCTAACCAAGGAGGTGAAAGACCTATACTTTCTTCACGAGAGAAACTAACCAATAAATGGAAATAATCCCATGTTCATGGATAGGAAGAATTAATATCATCAAAATGGCCATCCTGCCCAAAGCAATTTACAGAGTCAGTGCAATACCTATCAAAATACCAATAGTATTTTTCAATGAGCTAGAACAAATAGTTCTAAAATTCATGTGGAACGACAAAAGACCCCATATAGCCAAAGCAGTTCTGAGAAAGAACAAAGCAATTCTGAGAAAGAAGAAAGCTACTATGGGGGAGGGGTTGGGGTGAGTAGTTGACGGTGAGGGGAATAAAAGGGCACAAAAATTTTCAGTCATAAATTGGTCACAGGGATAGTAGTATAGCATGGAAAATAAAAGCACTGCTTCTGTAACATTTTCCTATGTTGACAGTAACTGCAGTGGGGGGGGGTTGAGGATTTAATATGGGTGACTGTAGGACCACTGTGTTGTATACTTGAAATCAATATAAGATTGAATATCAAGGATACTTTAATTAAAAAAATAATTGAAATGTAAAATGTCCTTTGAATCCACTGAAGGCTCCCACAGTTTAGATTGAGTAAATCTCTATGGTTTTTAGCGAAGTGCAGTGTTCTTTGACTGAATTGAGATGGTCAGGTTTATGGTAAACGACAGAATCAAAAATCATCCTCTGGTCTGATATATTGATGGTACACCATTTAGAATTTTTGAATACTTTAATAAATCACAGTAGAAACACAAGTTATTTTATTTATTAACAATTTCTTCAGTAATCCCTTCCCCTTCCTGGACCAAACTAGTCATTCTTAAAGCTGTTGGGAGGACAGTATAAAGCAGGTGTCCACGTCACCTGCTGAGTCATGGTAGCCCGGAGTGGCGTGTCAGAGTGCTGTGAGGAGAGGAGGGAGTTCCCACAGACAGAGTGCCTTGTAAGTGGAAGCAGAACCTATGCAGGAAGGGCGGCAGTCACGTTTGGAGATCAGAGTCCTGGTGGGGTAACCGAAGCACTCATACCTGGAAGTAGCCCAGCATGGGGTGTCAGAGGCCAAGGAGCAGGTCCACATTTTGGGGTGGGTAAACCTGACACATGGCGGTGCCTGACTGAAAGGAAGGGGGCTTCCCTCCTGAGGACTGATGAGGAGGGCCTCACCGCAGAAAGTGATCCAGTTTGGATGGGGTGTCAGAAACTGAGTGGATGAAGTAGACAGACTTGGAATGGGGTTTGAAAACTTGATGGGGAAAAGCGGAAAGGGTGGTGGCCAAGATGGGAGACTGGCTATGTACAGGGGAGATTCATCACATATATTAAGGATAATCAGAGTGAGGTCTCTTATTGTCAGAGACAATACAAAGGATATTTTACAAAGGAAAAAAGTGAAACTTTACTATGAAAACTTGTGGAATGGCCGTAAGTGATCAAAGTGAACACCATCAATAACAAGACCATCTGAAACCATGAACTACATCACAGAATACACTGAGAAAAGTGTGGTATTTGCTACTGTGATATTCCTGCCAGAGATGTTGAAACGAAATTTAGTAACAGCACAAAGCCAAACTGAGGGACATTTGAGAGTCAAAATTATACTTGTAAATTGTCAAGGTCATGACTTCAACTGTCACCTTAAGACTAGAAAAAGAAGGCAAATTCAATCCACAGTAAGCAGAAATAAAGAGACCCACAAAAGATCAAAGCAGAGAAAATGAAAGCAGTAGAGAACATCAATGAGATCACAAATTAGTTCTTTGGGAAAAGTAATGAAATTAATAAACCTCTAGCTAGATTGAGCAGAAAGAAGACACAAACGACCAATATCAGGAATGACAGGGGACATGACTCCAGATTTTACACATATTGAAAGGATTATAGGGAAATTTTATGAACAATTTTATGTAAGTTTAAAACTTAGAAAAAATGGACTATTTCCTTGAAGGATGCAGATGGTTGAAGCTCATTTTTGCTACAAAGGACATTATTGGGACACTTGATTGAAACTACAATGGAGTTTGAGGATTAGATAATAGTCATGTATTCATATCAATGGTCTGATTTAATGAATGTACTAGGTTCTCTTAGAATGTTCTTGCTTATTGGAAAATACACTATTTAGAGATGATGTGCATCAGGGCTGCAATTTCCTCTCTATTGGACTCCCTTGAATAAGTTCTCTGAACTCTACTTTCAACTTTTTTGCTAAGTTTGGGTTTATTTAAAAAAAAAAACTAACAGTACTTCCATTCTCCTGTATAACAGGCACATATTTTAACAGGAACTTTTCTTTCTTTTACAGCGGAAATGAAGCCTCCTTTACAGAGTAATAGTTCAGTAAGTGTCTTCAGTCGCATAATCAGAAGTGAATCCCCTACACTACAGTCTACTGAATGGTGAGTATGGCTGAGAGATGTATTGTTCACACGGTAAAATTTAAATATTTTTCATAATGTTATCAAAGTGATTTCATTTCAATGAGGTGAAGTGTATATAACCTGAAGAAATATTAAAATAGCTTAATTTTATCCATACATCATGTATATCCTTTATTACCTCTATTTTTCATAGCATATAAGTAACTCAGTTTAGAAATAAAAGATACATGATGCTACATGGGAGCAAAAAGTATGGCTTTTGTATAAAAATTAATATATTTTTTGTACCTTAGCAACACATACAACCCTAATTACGTAATAAATAGCATGATTTAAAGATTCACATTTTATAACTGCAATATATAGATTGCCACAACCTGTACAGATATTTAATTGGGGAATGGTTTATAATTGATATGGTATAAAACATAGGTAAAAATGATTAGATAATTTATCAGAGTTACCAGATAATTGATAATTTTTGGATCATTCTAATTGTCATTATTTATTATTCAGAATGTACTTTGATGTTGCATCTCCTAGTGCTTCTTTGATAATACTGTTATTCATGTAAAGAAGTTTATTGAAAACGGATGATTTTAGGAAACAAGGATTTTTATCAGTGATAGAAAATTTTAATGGGAAATTCTTCAGGTGTATGTAGCATTTGAAAAGTTCTAGGGGACTACCTACCATACTTAACAAATACTTTAAAATTCACAAGTAAAATGCATAAATTAGCAAAAATTTATTTTTTATCATTACGGAATTAAGGCACGTTCACAGGTGTTTGCTCCTTCTGTAGAGATGTTTTGAAGAAATCCTCACAAAGAGTTTATTATGGTACTTCTAAATAATAGATACACTAAACACAGGCTGTCTTTACACTGGCTGATACTTGGGGATTCAAAAAAGAATTCTTGTATAAAAGAATTAAATCTTATTTGAATATTGATGACAATCTTGTATAAAAGAATTAAAAATCTTATTTGACTATTGATGACAAATATTGATGGAGTATTTTTTACCTACTGCCTTACTGAACTCTCATCATTAACACTATATGATAGTATGTTACAGAATTCTAATTTTAAAAAATCTTACTATTTTCTGGAACTTTTATCCATTTGCTCAAGGATGCTAAAAACATAGGTATAAAAAATGTTCCTTCCAAAACAAATAGCGTGATGTTCTGAAACATGCTATATGGAAGATGATCCAAGGGTCAAGCAAGAAAGAGACGTGGCTAGGGAAAAGAAAAAAAAACTAAGAAGAATATTATCTTAGATTTGAATGTGAAAAGGAAAATGATTGACTTCCCTAATTCACCTCAACGTAGAATGAGTTGTGATACTTAAGTATGTGAGAGCAGGATTTTAAAATAATGTGTGCAAATTTATCTTTGGGAAATGGTAAAGATTCATTAGTTACTTTGCATAACTTTTTATAGACTTACATGATGAAATATATAGTGTATTTTGTCTGCTTTGTTTTTAATCATTTCTATTCTCCCTCCCACCTATAGGCACATGCCTTGATTTGTGGATATGTTTTTAAAGGAAATAGCAATATGTTCACTTGATACTTTCCTTTCAATAGGTCTTATCATTTTCGACACTTTGTAGATTCTTGCCTCCAGAAAATCCCTCAAGATCGTCCTACATCACAGAAACTTTTAAAGGTCAGTTATACTCTGTTTTGTACACCTAAGAAATTGTTTTAAAGAATGTGTTTTATTCTTCTTTGATTCTGAATCAGTATTAAGTACGGTACCAGTTGTTGCTAAAATACTAATTTCATAATACTCTTCTTTCTTGGAAACTTTGGTTTCTAAGTTACTAAGTTTTTTCATTTGTTTTTCAAAATTAACTGCTTTCACCATGTCTGAATAGAATATATAGTTAAATATTCAATTCAGTCGTATTAAATGGCTTAATTTTTATATGTGCAAGCATATATTCATGAGTTACAACTATAAATTTTAATTCATGTGGAACCATGGCATTTCAGAATTGGCAAAACATAGTTTAACTTTGGATTTAATTTTTGTATGTACCACACTTGATATATCCATCTGTCATATATAAAATAATATGAAAGTAAGAGAAATGATGTGTAATACATTTACGTAAATACTGTGGGAGAAAGGAGATTTCAAAAGAACTGCTAAAAATGGATATCACATTTTTATTTCCTTTTGAGAAACATGTTTTTCTAACATAGCAATGAAAATATTTTAAAAGTAATGTGAATTCTATTCATTTTTCAGTAGGCTTGGTTACCTAATTTAAATAAATTACTAGTATATGCTTTCTGTTCTCAAAAATAAGTATTCACAATAGCAACAAAAGGTTTACTATAGCTATGAGTTATGTTAGTGAAAAATAAGCAGGATGCATTTGTAGAAAACTGTTAAATAACAGAATTACAAGATATATTTATTTCATTTTGAGGTTGATATCTTATTAATAGCAATAATAGTATTATTCAATTTAATATAGTTTTCAAAACATCTAGATAAGGCATTATTGAGTAGCAGTTAACTCTATCTCTTTGTGACCCTAAGGAATTTTGTGGATTTTTCACTAGAAAATAAGAATTTCTGCATGAATGTTTTAGAATTTTAAAGAAGTTCAGTTTATTTTCACCAACACACAGTTCAAGATGCAAGGATACTGAAAGGATCATGTACATATTCAGTAAGGTTATTTGCAACTACAGTATGTAGAAGAGCAGTATAAAGTTTCAGTAACACTTCGGGAATTCTAGGCCATAAGCACACTTACAGTCTCAAACGAAAGCCCAAAAAATAGGTATTCACGGTAGCAACAAAAGGTTTAGTAGAGCTGCGAATTATGTTAGTGAAAAATAAGCACGATCCATTCATAGAAAACTGTTAACTAACTTAGAATTATAAGATATATTATTCTCGGATTAAAAAAAGACCAAATATCATAAATAGTGGTACATACCAAGCTAAGGCTCAGGAAAAGGAAGAACATGACTGGCTTCTTACATTTGCCAAATGAAGGTAGAAGAAGCCCTTTCGGTAATAACCCAACCCTCCAGGAGTGGATACTTGGCCTTGGGTGATCAGATCCCAAACATGCATATATATATTCACTTACCTGGTCCATTTTGTATATTGACCTTATTGGAAGTGATAGGAAGTATCTATCAAGTGCATCCTTCACTTTGGCCTGATCACATTTCTGTTACAGTCTGTCATAAGGAAAAAAACTAAGATGGAAAAAAGTGACTTACTGTATGAAGCTATTTGTCTCAGAATGCAAAATTGAAAATAATTATCCAGAATTAGAATAACGGTTATGTAATTTTGGCATGAACATTTGATGAAGTAGTCTGTAGGCATTATGTTTATGAGTTGAAATAGTATAATACTTACAGCAATGAAAAGAGAATAATATATAGTTACAACTCTTCAGAGAAGAAATAAATTTGAGCTAGTAAAGGAGGTAGAAGTCTTAAAAGAATTCAAGATTATCTCATGAACTCCAGTGCACAAGGCATCTTTCTGCAATCCGTGCTAACTACAAAACAAAATCTATACACAGAAAATTTCTGAGAAGAAATAAATATCCAAAAAATACCAAAAGTAACAATGATAATCTTATGGCAGAATTGTTCTTTCTACTTTTCTGTATTTGATAATGTTAAGCTGTATTAAGTATTAATGGTAAAAATCACTGATACATGTCTTTTAATCAACTGCTAGTGTTTTATGAAGTGTCATTTAAGCAACATAAAGGAACCCGAAATACCCAAGTGGTATGTTACGTAATTCACCATCACTGAATACATTCCTGTTGAAATCTAATGTAATTCAGAACTGAACATGTCTCCTCTATGAAATCAGTTCTAAGAATTTGTGAGCGTTTACTTAGGGATGTAATTGGACTTAATTCTTAATGTTTACTTAGACTCTTGATTATTTCAACTCTGCATTTTCAGTTGGCCAACAAAGGTGTCATGTTCAAAGTTTTCATAAAAAGTACGGGGGATGTTATGTAGGCACAGAGTGTATACATGTAAATTAAATTTTATAAATATAAGAAGTAAAAAGCATAACAGAACTAGGTAGCTACAGATTACATGCATTATCTATCATTATTTAGGATAGTAACTCTAGGGTCTAAGAAGGGATTCATTTGTTCTGAATGAAAAAATATGTAGGTCTCAACCTGACTTTTGCCTTCTACTCTTAACCAGCACATGTTTGTTCGTCGGGAGCGCCCTGAAACAGTGTTAATCGATCTTATTCAGAGGACAAAGGTGCTTTCCCAGGAGGCGCATAATGGACCAGCAGTAGAGTCACAGGAAGAAGAGGTAATAACTTAGAAATGGCTCAAGTATTGGGGTCTCTTTATTGACTTCTTTCCTTATGCAACTTTTCTTGCCAAGAATCTTTTATATCAATGGATTCCAAATTGTGCCTTAACAGTGATTCTCTAAGGTTCCACCCAGATGGGGAAAAAGGTTTTCCATTCTTTAAACCATCCTCTTGGTGGTGCACATTAGCATAGTAAAGCTCTGTGAAGTCTATTAAAGAAACCTGTTTAACTTTTATTTAATCTAGTCCCTCTCAAAATTCTGGGCTACGGGGCACTTTTTTCCTGATTGTCTGATGGCTTGGGACATGCTTCTGGAAGTATTTGAAATTACAGGCTTTGGAAGTTGACGGTGCTCACACAGAAGTCATTAGAATTACCAACCATTGTCCTTATCTTGGTTATTGTATAAACCTTTCCCCCAGTGCCTTTTATATAATGTTTGATAAGTGTTTATTAAATTGGAAATTTCTTGCTTCTTTAAAAATAAATAAGTAAATAAAATAAACATGTAACTTAACTAAACTTATCCTGAGGGAAAAAAATTACCAAGCATTCTTATTCTGTTACTAAGAACACTTGATTCTTTTCAGTTGTGTACAGGGATTCATTCCTCTACATGGTTCTAAAATACTCATTTTATAGGTGAGTAAAGTAAGGCTCAGAGTGGTTAACTAACTTATTACTGTAGAAGCATATGTGTTCGGATTCATATATGACTCCTGAGACCAAGTTCTTTCCATTTTGCCATGTTTCCAAATTTGCTGGAGAAATGTTATAGAACTTTCTCACAAGGAAAATATAAAGTTTATTATTTGTGGAGCTATCTTTTTTAGTCTAAGTGTTTTCTGTTTTCTTCTTTGCTCATGTCACAATGCCAAAGCTTTGATTCTTTTTTATTGCTTTCTACTGAGAAAGATCCCTGCATTCTGAAAACAGGAGTAGTAGTTACTTTTCTTTTTAAAAGCACTATATGATTAATGAACTATAAAATAAAAGACTCTCTTGCATACAGTTTTGGTGTTTTTGATATTGCCTTTTAGATCTAACAGTAGTCACTAGAAAATTGGGGCTATTTTAGGTATACGAAATACTTCAGTAAAGTGAAATTAATAAAATCCTAATGTCATTAAACATTAGAATAACAGCAACTTTTTTAGGCTGTGGATGTAAGAAAAGACCCTCTATATACCATGGGTCTGTATTTATTATTCTGCTTATCTTAAATAATTTTGGTATGGTAAGACTATAATATTGGGGCCCAGATACCAAAGCTTGCCGGATTTGTTCAGAATAGTCTTCTAATTATGATTAAATATACAATTTTTAATTTTACACAGAAATAGATAGGAATTAATATTAAATTACTTAGTGGAAAAAGTTTAGGCTAAAGACTATATTCTGAGAAGAAAAGAAATATAAAAGGCTTCAATAAAAAATAAGTAAAAGTGATGTTTATAGGATTAAAAAAAAAGGTTGGTGTTTGTTTTCACCATTGGAATCATTGAGAAATGAGCAGCGTCCCTGTGTATACCCCGTGAGATGTGTAGTAGAAATGGATTTCAAACTAATGTCAAAAATTATAGAAAAAGACTACACTTTGGAAATAACTTGGAATTGACATGGTTGGGCTTTTTGGTATTTGCTTTTTGGTCACTTTTTTTATCTGTCAACTAACAATTGATAAACTTCCTGGTCTTGGCAAATACAAGGAATTTCTCAAAATAAACCACCAACTTTCTAAAGACTGTGTGTGCCAAGCAGTGTGCTAGGTGCTAATAATCAAGTATTTAGGAGATAAAGATATTTGAATCTAATGCTCTTTTCCCTCAGGAACTAGATTACTGTGTTGGATGGAAAGGGACAGTGAATAGTGTTGAAAGTCATCAGGCTGTTCCCAGTATGTCCAGCGGGGCCAGTAGTCAAAGCACTAGTGTCAGCAGTTTTCCAGATGCCTCAGATGATGAGAGAGAGCTAGACATGATGGAGGGAAACCACCCAGTCACGCCTAGTAGTTCTGTCATCGATTTAAAACCTGTGAGTATTTGGATTTCAGTGAAAAAAATTTCAAATTTGGTAACTAATTTTCTTAGTCTGGTTAGTCTAAGAGTTTGGGTTTTTTTTTCCTTTGATGTTTCAGAAGTTTGGAACATAATTTTAGGCAACTTATTTTAAAGTGGCAAAAGGCTTTTAAATTCCCAGTTTAATGTCTGCATTTAGGGAACATGTTTTGGAATGCAAAAAGAATATTTTTTAAATCTTAAAAGAAAGAGAGAAAGAAATGCCATATAATGTATTATCTGAAGTTACATAGATGAAAATGAAGGTATTTAAAAATAGTAAGTATACAACACGATATTAATGATAATGGTTGCCTTTGGGAAGTGGAGAAAGGGTTAAGGTGGGTGACAATCAAAAGTGATTTTTGCATTTTCCATAATGTTTACATTTTTTAAGTAAAACAGTGTAACTGTAGAAAATTACACCTTCTTGGTTTAGGAAATACGGATGTTTGCTACACTTTCACGTGTAAGATTTTAAATTTTCTTGAAAACATTTGAAGGTCAGGTAACTCCTTTTTGCAATTGATGGAAATGCTTCCTTTTTAACTTCACTATTTTCAATATTACCAAAAAGTTACTGGGCACAATAGCTAAAAGATGGAACCAACCCAAGTGTTCATCAACACATGAATGGATGAACAAACCATAATATATACATATAATGGAATATTATTCAGCTGTGAAAAGAAATGGCATTCTAATGTATGCTACAATGTGAGTGAACCTTGAAAACATGCTAAGTGATATAAGCCAGACACAAAAGGGAAAATGTTATTAGAATTCCACTTATATGAAATATCTAAAATAGTCATATTCATAGAAAGTAGATGAGAGGTTGCTAAGGGGCAAGTGGAAAATGAAATAAATACTTTTATTCTTTTTATTTTGGTATCATTAATGTACAATTACATGAGCAACGTTATGGTTACTAGACTCCCCCTATTATCAAATCCCCACCACATACCCCATTACAGTCACTGTCCATCAGCATACTAAGATACTATAAACATTGTACATGTCTTTATGTGAACATGATGTATTAATTTCTATGACAAATACATAGGGTAATATTGCTGAGTCATAGGGCATATGTATGTTGGACTTCATAAGAAACTGTCAAGCAGCTTTCCAAAATGGTTGTACTGTTTCACATCCCCATTAACAATGTATAAGAGTTGCAATTGGTTCACATATTCTCCAGCATTTGGTTTGTCAGTCTTTTTTATTTTAGCTGTTCCAGTGGGAATGAAATGGAATCTCATGATAGTTGTTTTTGCAATTCCCTATGACTGACGATGGCACCAGAATCACCTTTTCATGTGTTTATTGTCCATTTGTGTATCTCTTCAGTGAAGTGTTTTCTTAAGTCTTTTGTCTGTTTTCTTATTCCGGTGTTCATCTTTTAATACTGATTAGTAGGAGTTGTTATATACTCTGGGTACAAGTATTATATCTCAGATATGTCTTGCAAATATTTTTTCTCCATCTGTAATAAATTAAAACTTTTTAGTTTTAAAATCCAATTTAAACAACCCATTAAAAATGAGTAAAGGCCATAAAAAAGCTTCCTCTAAAATCGGGAATAAGACAAGGATGCCTACTCACAACACTTTTATTCAACAGAGTGTTGGAAGTCCTAGCTACATTAATCAGGCAAGAAAAAGAAATAAAAGGCATCCACACTGGTAAGGAAGAAGTGAAACAAAACTGTCACTGTTTGGAGATGACCCGATAGTACATAGAGAAAGCCCTAAAGACTCTACCAAAATATTATTAGGATTAATATATCAACTGTACCTCAATTTTTTTAAATGTGTTAATGACCTGAATAGACATTTATCCAAAGAATATATACAAATGGCCAAGAAGCACATGAAAAGATGCTCAATATAAGTAGTTATTAGGGAAACACAAATCAAAACCACAATGAGGTACCACCTTACAGCCACTAGGATGGCTAACTATTTTGTTTTTTTGTTAAGGTATCATTGATACACAATCTTATGAAGGTTTCACATGAGCAACATTGGTTACTACATTCATGCATATTATTGAGTCCCCTGCTAACACCAATTGAAGTCATTGTCCATCAGCGTAGTAAGATGCTATAGAGTCACTGCTTGTCTTCTCCGTGCTATTACTGCCTTCCCGTCTCCCCCTTCTACACTATGTGTGTTAATCATAATGCCCCTTAATCCTCTTCTCCCTCCCTCCCCACCCACCCTTCCCACCCCCTTCCTTTGGTGACTGCTAGTCCCTTCTTGGACTCTGTGAGTCTGCTGCTGTTTTGTTGGATGGCTAGCTATGAAAAGAGAAGAGCAAAAACAAAAATGGAAAATAACAATTAGGGAGCACATGGAGAAATTGGAACTCCTGCTCTGTATTTCTGGTAGGAATGTAAAATGTGAGCTGCTGTGGAAAACACTTGACGATTTCTCAAAAAGTTAAACATAGCATTTCCCCATGACCCAGAAATTCTACTCCTAGATATACACCCAAAACAATTGAAAGCAGGTACTTAAGCAAATGCATATACACAAATGTTCATAACAGCAGTATTCACAATAGCCAAAATGTGGAAATAACCCAGAGGTCCAGCAACAAATAAATGTATAAACAAATTAGGGTATGTGCATACCGTGGAATATTAATCACCTATAAAAAGGAATGTAGTACTAATACATGCTATACAATATGGATGAACCTTAGAAACATGCTAGGTGAAAGAAGCCAGATACAACAGGTCACATAGTATATGAAACATCTAAAATAGATCAATCCGTAGACAAAAGATAGATTGGTGGTGACGAGAAGGGGAGAATGGGGAGCACGTGCTTAACACATACAGGGTTTTCTGTTTCCTCCTGAGGTGTTAAATATGCTTTGTAACTAGACACGGGCAGTCATTGCAGAACATCATGAATATACTAAATGCTACTGAATTCCTCACATTAAATGATTAATCATACATTGTGTGAATTTTGCCTCTATTTAAGAATCCAGTTTGTACATTTTTTTCTTTATACTAAGGGCAGTGGTTGCAGAACATCATGAATATACAAAATGCTACTCAGTTGTTCACTTTACATGATTAATCTTACATTATGAATTTTGTCTCTGTTTGAGAATGCAGTTGGTACATTTTTTCATTATAATCAGTGTTTTTTGTGTCCTTTCCAAGAAATATTTGCTGCCCCAAGGTCATGACAATATTCTGTGTTTTCTTCTGCTGTATGATTCTGGATTTTAGGTTTAGGTCAAGTCATTCTTTTCAAATCAATTTCTGTATATAGAATGATTGAGCATTGATTCACTTTGAATACAGAGAACCAGTTGTTACAGCAGGGTTTGTTAAAAACACTTTCCTTTCCTCTTTGAATTAACTTGACTTTTTGGTAGCACATCAATTGACTGAATATATGTGGGTCGGTTTCCAGATTTTACTGTGTACCTTTGCTCTATTCAGTCTGTCCTTATACCAGTACCAGTGTTTTGATTACTGAAGTTTACGTCTTCCAACTTTTTATTCCCCCTCAAAATTTTGGCTATTCTAGGTCTTTTACATTCCCATTTAAATTTTAGAACCAGCTAGTTTGTCTGCTTCTTCAGATGAAATTTTATTAGAAGCTGTTGACTGGGTTCTCCTACATGAATTACCTGCTTAGTTGATAGTGGACTGGTCCAAGATGGTTTTGAAAGAAAAAGGTTTTGCTTTATTTCACTCTTTCCTCTCCATTGCTGTAGGTTACAAGGCAAATACAAGGACAGGAGCCTAGAGAACAAATGTTTTGTTACATCGAAATGAGGCGGCAACATCGAAGAAAGCTGGTGACTCTGGAAAACAAGCTAAAGGCTGAGATGGATGAACATCGTTTCAGATTAGAAAAAGATTTTGAAACTCAGTGTAACAACTTTGCGGCAGAAATGGCGAAACTTATCAAGAAACATCAGGCTGCTCTGGAAAAAGAGGTAGCTGATCAGTATTACTAATGTATTTATTCTAACTTGTGACTATTTCAAATTAACCAAGATGGCATTTTGCTATTAGGGTGTCTGTTCCCCAGAACCAAGCAAATCAGTTGAGGAAAGGGAGAAATATTTATATAATAGGTAAAATTTCCAGTGCTGAGTCTGGGAACCTGTAGATATGGGATTGATGACTTGATAGTTTTATCGTGTAACAGTGGTTAAGTCAGGTAGATCAGATTGAAGATGATGACGTGACAGGTGACAGGCCTCCTCCCAAAACCACATATAATACAAAAATATAGTTAATACAACTAACCCTAAAAGATCAACAGGAAAAAAGACTGCTTACACCTGGAGAAAAAACAAACCTCTAAAAGGTAACATATGAAAGCCGTGATCTGGAGGGACCCACACTCTTCCCCCACCCCAACTCACTGGCAGAAGGAAGAGAAATGGAGTGGGGATGGGTGGAGGCCTGGGACGGCTGAACACCCAGCCCTGGAGAGCTGCAGTGCTGTGGGAGCACAAACCCACATTGCATGGTGCTCTGGCAGTTAGTGGGGTTGGAAAGCTAAGACAGGAGGAACACTTGGAGAGACTGAGATTCCAGCTGCTTGTGGAAAATGGGGATCCATATCTGGCTGCTCTGGGACAAAAGAAAGGCAGGCAGTATGAGAGACTTCCTAACAGTGAGAGGACTACTAAAGGGGCAAGGATTACATAGGGCTAGCTGCTCAGGAAAAAGGACAGGTAGACAAAATTGTCCAGGTACACTCTGCCCAGCAGATTGGGAACTTTTCAGAAACCTCAGGCGCTACATCCCCCAGGCTGGCTACCCAGCTCCGAGGCCTTCCACCATGATACGCAGCCTGCTGCACCTTCCAGACAGCTGGCACTGGCTTGCAAACCAGCTGCCCCTGCCCTGGTGTCAGTCCAGCCAGAGGGAAGCCCTGCCTACAGCAGCTACAAATGCAAAGCATACAGGGTTACACCTGTGTGTTCGGCCCACTGGTCTGGCTGTGGAGAGAGGCACAGTAGCCAGGAAGCAGGAAACAGCTCTTCCCAACCCCCAGTGACCAGCACCACTCCCCTGCGACCCCCGACTTCCCTCCATGGGCTAAGCAGCTCCAGAGAGTAGACCTTCTGAGTAATAGAGGGTGCCACATATAGATAAGGAACATCAAAGGGATGAAACGCTTTAGAACAGATGGACCTAACAGATATCTACAGAATAGTCCACCAAAAAGCCACAGGATACACATTCTTCTCAGGTTCAACCCCTGATCCCAAAAATGCCAGAAAAAGAATCAAGTGAAAATGAACTCATCAACCTTCCTGAAAGACATTTTAAAAAGAAGTCATAAACATGCTCATAGAGGTACAGAAAAATATTCAAGAACTCAGGAACGAATTCAAGGCAGAGATCCATTCATTATGGAATACAATAGGGGGATTTAAAAGCAGATTAGATATGATAGAGGAGACAATAAATGAAAAAGACAGTAGAGAAGAGGAATACAACGAAGCTGAGGCACAGAAAAAAGGATCTTTAGGAATGAAAGAATATTGAGAGAACTGTGTGACCAATGCAAATGGAACAATATTTGTACTATAGGGGTACCAGAAGAAGAAGAGAGAGTAAAAGGGAAAGTGTCTTTGAGGAGGTAATTGCTGAAAACTTCCCCAGTCTGGGGAAGGAGATAGTCTCTCAGGCCATGGAGGTGCACAGATCTCCCAACACAGGGGACCCAAGGAAGACAACACCAAAACATATAATAATTAAAATGGCAAAGATCAAGGATAAGGACAGAGTATTAAAAGAAGGCACAGAGAGTAAAAAGATCATATACAAAGGAAAACAAATCAGGCTATCATCAGACTATGCAGCTGAAACCTTACAGGCCAGAAGGGAGTGGCATGATATATTTAATGCAATGAAGCAGAAGCAAGAATACTCTACCTGGAAAGATTATCATTTAAAGTTAAAGGAGGGATTCAACAATTTCCAGAAAAGCAAAAGCTGAGAGAATTTACCTCCCACAAACTGTCTCTACAGTGTATTTTGGAGGGACTGCTATAGGTGGAAGTGTACCTAAGGCTAAACAGCTGTCACCAGAGGTCATGAAAGCACAGTAAAGAAAGGAGAAAAATTAATTACTGAGCAAATGCAGAATTAAATCAACTACCACAAAGTAGGTGAAGGGTAGACAAAGAGTACAGAATATGATACCTAATATATAAAGAATGGAGGAGGAAGAAAAAAGAGGAAAAAAAAAACCTTTGGATTGTGTTTGTAATAGCATAGTAAGTGAGTTTAGTTAGACTCTTAGATAGTAAGGAAGTTACCCTTGAACCTTTGGTAACCACAAATCTAAAGCCTGCAAAGGCAATAAGTACATAATTATCGATAATCACTATAAATGTAAATGGTCTGAATGCACCAATCAAAAGACATAGAGTCACTGAGTGGATAACAGAAGAAGAACCGTCTATATGCTGCCTACAAGAGACTCACTTCAAACCCAAAGACATACACAGACTGAAAGTAAAGGGATGGGAAATGATATTTCATGCATCTAATAGGGAGAAAAAAGCAGGAGTTGCAGTACTTGTGTCAGACAAAATAGACTTCAAAACACAGAAAGTAAGAGACAAAGAACGACATTACAGAATGATAAAGGGGTCAGTCCAACAAGAGGATATATAACCATTATAAATATCTATGCACCCAACACAGGATTACCTACTTGTGTGAAACAAATACTAACAGAATTAAAAGGGGAAATAGAATGCAATGCATTCATTTTAGGAGACTTCAACACACCACTCACTCCAAAGGACAAATCAAGTAACATGACAGAGGCACTGAACAACACTTTAGAACAGATGGACCTAACTGATATCTACAGAATGCTCCACCAAAAAGCCACAGTATACACATTCTTCTCAGGTGCACATGGAACATTTTCCAGAATAGATCATGTACTAGGCCACAAAAAGGAGTCTCAGTAAATTCAAAAATATTGAAATTCTACCAACCAGCTTCTCAGACCACAAAGGTATGAACCTAGAAATAAATTACTCAAAGAAAGTGAAAAAGCCCACAAACACATGGAGGCTTCACAACATGCTCCTAAATAATCAGTGGATCAATGACCAAATAAAAACAGATCAAGCAATATATGGAGGCAAATGACAACACTAATTCAACACCACAAAAATCTGTGGTATGCAGCAAAGGCCGTGCTAAGAAGGAAGTTTATTGCAATATGGGCCTTCCTGAGGAAAGAAGAAAAATTCCATATGAACAGTCTAAACTCACAATTAAAAAACCTAGACAAAGAAGAACAAATGAGGCCCAAGTCAGTAGAAGGAGGGACATAATAAAGATTACAGCTCGCTTAAATAAATTGAGAAGATTAAAACAATAGAATCAATGAAAGCAGGAGCTGGTTTTTTGAGAAAATAAGCAAAATAGATAAACCCCTAGCCAGACTTATCAAGAAAAAATAGAGAGTAAACATAAAGAGTATCAGAAATGAAAAGGAAAATCACTACAGACACCACAGAAATACAAAGAATTAGAAGAGAATACTATGAAAAATTGTATGCTAAAAAACTGGATAACCTAGAAGAAATGGACAACATTCAAGAAAAGTACAACCTTCCATGGCTGACCCAGAAAGAAACAGAAAATCTGAACAGACCAATTACCTGCAGCAAAACTGAACTGGTAATCAAAAAACTACCTAAGAGTAAAACTCGTGCACCAGATGGCTTCACTGCTGAATTTTATCGAACATTTAGTGAAGACCTAATACCCATCCTCCTTAAAGTTTTCCAAAGAGTAGAAGAGGAGGGAATACTTCCACCTCATTCTATGAAGCCAGCATCACTCTAATACCAAAACTAGGCAAATACCCCACAAAAAAGAAAATTAGAGACCAATACCCCTGTGAACCTAGGTGCAAAAATACTCAACAAAATCAAATTAAAAAATATACCAACCACATCGTCTATCATGATCAAATATGATTTATTCCACGGATGCAAGGATGGTACAACATTCAGACATCCATCAGCGTCATCCACCACATTGACAAAAACAAAGACAAAAACCACATGACCATCTCCATAGAAGCTGAAAAAGCATTCAACAACATTCAGCATCCATTCATGGTAAAAAATCTCAACAAAATGAGTATAGAGGGCAAGTAACTCAACATAATAAAGGCCATATATGACAAACCCACAGCCAACATCATACTTAACGGTGGGAAGCTGAAAGCTTTTCCTCTAAGATCAGAAAGAAGACAAGGATGCCCACTCTCCCCACTTTTATTCAACATAGTACTGGAGGTCCTAGCCATGGCAATCAGACAACACAAAGAAATAAAAGTTATCCAGATTGGAAAAGAAGAAGTTAAACTGTCACTGTTTGAGATTACATGATATCATACATAAAAATCCCTGAAGAATCCACCCCTACCCTACTAGAACTAATAACTGAATTCAGCAAAGTGGGAGGATACAAAGCTAATACAGAGAAATCTGTTGCATTCCTATACACTAATGATTAACTAGCAGAAAGAGAAATCAGGAAAACAATTCCATTCACAATTGCATCAATAAGAATAAAATACCTAGGGATAAAAACAAATGAAGAAAGTGAAAGACCTATACCCTGAAAACTACAAGACAGTCGAGAGAAAGAAGATACCAATAAACATGGAAAGGAAGATTTAATACTGTCAAAATGGCCATCCTGCCTGAAGCAATCTACTAATTCAATGCAGTGCCTAGCAAAATGCCAACAGCATTCTTCAATGAACTAGATCACATAGTTCTAAAATTCATATGGTACCACGGAAGACCCCAAATAGCCAAAGGAATCATGAGAAGGAAGAATAAAGCAGGTGGGGGATTATGGTCCCTGACTTCAAGCTCTACTGCAAAGACAATTTGGTACTGGCACGAGAACAGACCCACAGACCAGTGGAACACACTAGGGATCCCAGATAAAAACCCAAGCACATATGGTCAGTAAATATATGATAAAGGAGCCATGGACATACAGTGGGGAAACAACAGTGTCTTCAACAACTGGTGTTGGCAAAACTGGACAGCTACATGCAAGAGAATGAAACTGGATTATTGTCTTACCCCATACATGAAAGTAAACTCAAAATGGATCAAAGACATGAATGTAAGTCATGAAACCATAAAACTCTTAGAAGACAACATATGCAAAAATCTCCTGAACATAAACATGAGCAGCTTTTTCCTGAACAATCTCCTTGGGCAAGGGAAACAAAAGCAAAAATGAACAAATGGGACTACATCAAGGTTCTGTATAGCAAAGGACACCATCAGCAGAACAAAAAGGCATCCGACAGTATGGGAGAATATATTTGTAAATGACATATTTGACAAATGATTAACATCCAAAATATGTAAAGAGCTTACATGCCTCAACACCCAAAAAGCAAATAACCTGATTAAAAAATGGGCACAGGATATGAACAGACACTTCTCCAAAGAAGAAATCCAGATGGGCAACAGGCACTTGGAAAGATGCTCCACATCACTAATTTTAAAAGCACAATGAGCTATCACCTCACACCAGTTAGTATGACCAACATAGAAAAAACTATGAGCAATTATGGTGGCTAGGATGTGGAGAAAGGGGATTCCTCCTACACTGCTGGTGGGAATGTAAACTGGTTCAAGCATTGTGGATAGCAATATGGAGGTTCCTCCAAA
Organism: Manis pentadactyla; assembly: GCF_030020395.1. Taxonomy (NCBI): domain Eukaryota; kingdom Metazoa; phylum Chordata; class Mammalia; order Pholidota; family Manidae; genus Manis; species Manis pentadactyla. The sequence goes on from NC_080022.1 coordinate 146,094,449, forward strand.
AACTGAAAATAGAAATTCCATTTAGTCTGGGAATTCCACTCCTAGGAATTTACCCAGAGAAAACAAGCTGTCAGATTCAAAAAGACATATGCACCCCTATGTTTATTGTAGCACTATTTACAATAGCCATGATATGGAAGCAACCTAAGTGTCCACTAGTTGATGGATGGATAGAGAAGAAGTGGTACATATACACAACAGAATATTTTTCAGCCATACAAAGAAAACAAATCCTACCGTTTGCAACAACATGGATGGAGCTAGAGGGTATTATGCTCAGTGAAATAAGTCAGGGAGAGAAAGACAAATACCAAATGATTTCCCTCATTTGTGGAGTATAACAATGAAGCAAAACTGAAGGAACAAAACAGCAGCAGACTCACAAACTCTGAGAAGCGACTAGCGGTTATCAAAGGAGAGGGGTGTGAGAGGGTGGTTGGGGAGGGAGCGAGAAGGGGATTGAGGCTATTATGATTAGCACACATGGTGTGGGGGGGATCATGGGGAAGACAGTGTAGCACAGAAAAGGCATGTAGTGACTGTGGCATCTTACAACACTGATGGACAGTGACTGCAGTGGGGTTTTGAGCAGGGACTTGATATGGGTGAATGTAGTAACCACATTGGTTTTCGTGTGAAACCTTCATAAGAGTGTATATCAATGATAACTTACTAAAAAAAAGTCATTAAGTATTCTGCTCTAGGCCTTGGACACTTTGGTTATATGAGGAGTTTGATAAATCAGTATTTAATTTCGGTTTCAGAAATCATTCATCATTCTCTGTATACTTTTTGGACTTAAATTTATAGTAGCATTTTTATATCAGAAGAATTGAAGAGTACTATAATATACAGAGAATGTTGAAGTAAGAGGGATTAAGAGGGTTTCAGATCCAGATTTAGCCCATTTGTTTACTGCAAATAAGTATCATTCGACTATATGATAAAGTTGCATTTTTTTAGGAGTTATGTGAAAACTTGTCTTCTAATTTCCTTGCTTTCCCATTTGTTTCAATTTATTTTGATCATCACAGTTGTCAAGTAAAATGTAAACTTCTCAATAAACTTACACTATATCTTCAAATATGTCTGGCTAGTCCACCCTGAGGCATTTATAGCTACCCTGCTCACCCTTCCCTGCAAAAAAAGAAGAATCACTCTCTCACAGTAATAGAGAATTTAGCAAAATAATTTCTGGTGTAAATGAATATTTGATTTTGAAATAATTTGGTGAGAGAATGTAAAAATATTTAGAATCGTGTTTGGTGTTTACTTTCTTGAATAATTTGTAAAGTGGTAGATACTAACATGTTTAGGAAAGCAATTCATGAAACATGATGTGCAATATGATTTTAGATTCATTTTATATATTTATATCTATGTCTATATATGCCTAGAAAAAATTAGGAAGGATCCGCACCAAAATGTTAATATTGGTTGTCTCTGGCTGGTAAAATCATACAAGATTTTTCTTCTTTGTGTGTTTCTGTATTTCCTAAATGTTCTGCAATGAATATGTATACTTCACCCTTGAATAACATAGGTTTGGACTGCACGGGCTCATTTATACACGTATTGCTTTTCAATAAACATCTTGGAAAATGTTTTGAGAGATGGTTTGAAAGATCATTTTCTTTTTTCTAGCTTTCTTTATTGTAAGAATGCAGTATATAATTTATACAACACACAGAATATGTGTGAATATCTGTTCCTGTTGTTAGTAAGGTTTCCAGTCAGCAGCATGCTGTGTTAAGTTTTTGGGGAGTGAAAAGTTATATGAGGATATTTTTTACTGTGTTGGGAGTCAACACCCCTAATCTCCACATTGTTTATGGGTCAACTATTGCATATATCATCAGAAATAAGATAATATTATACTGGGATTTAATATTTAACATTTTCATATTACTTAAAATACAAATTAAAAGTCAGGGATTAATTTGAAGATGAATGTATTACATTATTTAACATACAAGTCAAGCTAGGTAAAAGGTCATAAGTTAATTACATTTGTTTTGCTTTATTGGAGGGGTGTCAGGCAGCATACTCCAGTATGGGGGAAAGAAGGTGAAAACACTGACCCTGTAAAAGATCAGCATTTTAAAGATGAGTTCCATTTTATTGGTTCTCTGAAATTCAAATAAGGATGCTGAGTAATACTTAATAATTTACTGGATATTCTTGCTTTGGTAATGATTATACTGATGTTATATTCTTAGGTGGGAGGAAGTATCCTTGCTAATGTGTATTAAACGGCTGCTTTGAACTTATCTGCTGAGCTAATTTGATCCATTAAAAAATTTTGCTATAGGCTGAAGTGATGCCCAAAGAGGAGGAAAAATTTAAGCAACATCTACAGGCCCAGCAGAAGAAAGAACTGAACAGCTTTCTGAAGTCCCAGAAGAGAGAATATAAACTTCAGAAGGAACAGCTTAAGAAGGTATTTACTTTATAGAACTTTTCAAGCCACTTACCCGCTTACTGATTATATTCAATAGTGATCTACTCATAGAACCATTAGCATAAATTTTTCTTTTGTTTGTGGCCACTAACTATATATCAGTTTAAGTGAGGACATTGATTATAACCTATTCTCAATGGCTGATATCCTCAGTTGAGTGGGATCTAGAAAGAGTGATCTCTTGAACATTTAAATTATTTTATGAAGCTATTATTTATAATAGCTTTCCTAAGCACTTACTGAGTAACTGAGTCACTAGAAATAAAAATACTTTAGCTGTGAAAAAGAGCCATACATTTCTTCCTTTAAAAGTAAATCATACCTTCTTACTTTGGGCTCAGATTACAATAATTTGTTCTTATTCTGATTTTAACACAGAATAAGGATAAGAGGCATTTCTGCTCATCCCATTTTCTTTAATAGGAAAGCATGCTAATCATGTCTTTGTGGTTACATGATTTCATGTGTATTTGCCCTTTATGTGCTGCTTTCTTGAACTTCTTTTTATCGCAGATGTACTCTAACTTTGAGGAAAGCCATGGTTGTTCCAAGGCAATTTCTGAAAGGGGATTATTATTCAGGATAGTGGTCAGGACATGAAAATGATATGTGTCAGCTATTGCATATTTATTATATTGCAGAGAATATAAATCAACCATCTTTCCCAGGTCTAAGGTGATTTTTCAGAGAATATTAACCTTATGGTTCTTTACCTGTTATTCAAGAAAGAAACCAATTCTTTATTAGTTTTGTTGATAAGATACTCAAACACATAAATATAAAAAAATCATATAAAGTTGTAGTTCTCAACTTAAAGATGTCAATGAGAAGACAGAGATAATACAGGCATACACACAAAGAATCATTTGGCTATGTTTTTCAAAATCTCTTGCCAAGGAAATTCCCCACCCACCAAGACTTCTCCAGTTACACCCCCTCTTACAAACTGATGGGCTGAAATTTTTAGCCCATGTAATAAATTATTAGCACACAGATAAATTAATCTTGATAATATAACCATAATATCTTTGGTACAGTGCTTTTGTATGTGTAGGAATTTGACCTATAATTAGATATTCAAGTCTTATTAAGGACATATTGGTGGCACAAAGCCTTGCTATATATATCCTGCCAAGTGAGGTTCATTGATAAGATTTTTCTGACTCGAAAGAGTATAACCTGGTATGTATTCCCATTACTGTAATCTAAAAGCTAAACTCAGTACTAGAACATGGAATTTGAAAAGATGGTAAATAGGATTCCCAACTGTAAATAAATACCAACAAAATGCAGTTCTATAGTTGTTTCTTAGTGAAATGAGCTTTTCGTTTTATAAATGAATGTGTTGATTTAGATAATCCTTCAAGCATATAATTCATAGTCTAACTAATAAGTTCATTTTCTTTTAGAGGGTAGTTTTGTGTATTTGTGTGTGTGTGTGTTCATTTAGAATGATTATTATCGGTATAGAGGAAGGGACATACTAGAGTCTTGGTGGGTGGGGAGTTTCCTTGGCAAAAGATTTTGAAAAACAGCCAAGTGAGCTTTGTGTACATGCCTGTATTATCCCTGTCTTATCACTGACATCTGTAAGTTGAGAACTACAAGCTTATGAGCTTTTTATTTTTATGTGTTTGAATATCTTATTAATGAAAGTAATGAATAATTGGTTTCTTTCTTGAATAACAGATGAAGAACCATAAGGTTAATAGTCTCTGAAAAGTCATCTTAGACCTAGGAAAGATGGCTGATTTATATTCTCTACAAGGTTGATGCATTTTAGGTTGAAATATACTAGTATTAATTAGCATCCTCGGGTTTGTATCATTGAATGTATTGTCAACATTCTCATCTTGTCCAGTATAAATAAATTTTTTTTAGGTAGTTTGTGAGATGATATTTAAAATGCTGTAGAAAAACATTGGTCTTGCCTTGTACCGTGGTTATAGTGCTGAATATTAAATCCATTCTAAAAGGTCTCTATTTTCCTATAGTTTTCTTGATTTTCCATTTAATTTCCAAAGTCTTTTATACTGAACCCATCCTTAACTTTGCCAAAAACTTAGCATTTCTATTGTTGAAAATCAAGAAGTGAGACATAACTATATTTTAACCTTGATTTTAATTCGTGTGTGATTTTTACTTGAAAGCACTGCCTTCTTCCCCTTTTGGGGAGGGATTTAAAGAAAGATGCTTTACTTCATTCACCAATCATTGTGTGCTTTCAAAGCGACGAGCCATCATAAATATGGCTGTGCAAAGCTAAAAAGTATGCATGTTTTCTAGTGTATGTTTTCTCTTTTCTTGTCCTACTTCATGGATAACTCAAGAAATGGAAAAATACTACCTACCTCCTTAAGGTCATCGCCCTGCCTGCCCTTGAGAGAGGGCACAAATTAAGTACTTTTACTGAAGATTACCAGCTGCCAAATAATATATTCATGTAGTTAATTTTTATGTATTTTGAACTCAGTTGTTTTTGATCTTGCCAGGCGCTGAATGAAAGCCGGAGCGCCCCAAGGAAAGAAAAACAGGAATGGCTGTCAAAGCAGATAGAGAACATCCAGCATCTCCGAGCCGCGGAAAAGACTGATCTTCTTCAACATCAGAGACAGTGCCTAGGGCTGCAATGCCGTCGCTTCCAAAGAAAGATATTCCTTGGGCGCTGTAACTTGGAGCAGGACCTCGTCATGGAGGTTTGTTTAACTGGTGTGAAATCAGAATCTTCCTGAAAAGATGTCAGTCACATCCCACCCTCAAGGCCTGAGAGCGCTTCTGCTTCCCTTTGCCTAAGTCCTTCTTCCCTGGAAACCCAACCCACACGGTTCACCTTCTCCCTCACTTCATATCTCCCCAATTCTGATCACCAAATCCTTCTCCTTCTTTAAATATTCTTGCACTCCTCCCTCTCTCTCTCTCTCTCTCTCTCTCTCTCTCACACACACACACACACACACACACACACACACACACACACATATGCACACTTTTTTCGGGGGATCTCTCTCTCCCCAAGGAGAATGGAAATTATATGAATTCCCAGGTTCTGTTCCGGGCTTTTATATCCAGTGGATAGATATCTCCAGGCCTTATACCTAGTGGCTGGCCCATAACAGGTATTCAATAAATATGTATTAAGTAAATATTTAATAAATATCAAATCCATGAGTGAAAGAAGTATTAATTTTTAAATGTGAGAAAATTAATTGGATAATTTATGTCTTTTCATCCAAAATGGGTGCCATGAAGATATATACTACCATTTAACATATTTTTATAATCATGAAATTATTCATTGGGCATATGTAGAAACTTATGCCAATGAAAACAATGAAAAATTAACCTGTGATTTAAAGCCAGAGTTTTTCTGTTTCTGAACCCAAATTATTTTATCTCAAAACTGCTTATGTAGTTCATGTCTGTTATCATTACCGCAAGAAGGGTTGTTGTCCCTTCCCTTGCCTCATAACTTTTCTTTGACCTTTGAAAGATTAGTTAACTTTCAGGTTTTTGCTCATGGTGCTAAAGAGTAAACCCTTATGAAGTAGTTTCTACCTAGTTCAGTATCGTAAGGAAAAGACAATTGCAATAACAGTATCAGTCAGTTACTAGTACCCTACTTTTATGGGGTCCATCACAGACTATATTTACAGTTGAGATTGTCATTAAAAGAAATTGGAGCAAAATGTCTTAGACAAGGAACAGAGTAAATATACTTATTTTCTGCTTCAGAGATCTGATAAAATACTGACTGGCCAGTAAAATTATTTTATATATACTAAGTGCATGAAAAGAAATATAATTTTCTGCCATCTATATACACAGTTATCAAAGGTAATTTTAATATTTACTCACTTCACTAAATTAAAAACAAAATAAATGTTGCCTGAAGTACTATGATAAATGAAGTTCTTGGTATTCTTATGTTTTAGAGTTTGTTATAAAATTGCATGGAATCCAATGGTTTGACCCAAGTATAGAGGTACCTGTCACCTTATGATCTGAGTTTTTGTTTCCTCTTCTTTTCTATTCTAGCCTTTTCATGTAAGCATAAGCTATACCAAATGCCATATGTTAAAAATTATATGTCTTGTTTCTTTTCTTTACAGTCTAAAAAACTCCAAATCAAAAAGCAGTTCCAGGACACCTGTAAAATCCAAACCAGACAGTACAAAGCTTTAAGAAAACTCTTACGGGAATCTACACCAAAGAGTGAGCGCAAAGCTGTTCTGAAACGGCTTAAGGAGGAGCAGACCCGGAAGTTAGCCATCTTAGCTGAGCAGTGTGACCACAGCATTCGTGAAATGCTCTCCACTCAAGCCGTAAGTTTATTTTACTTAGGCAAAACAAATATAGTGCCCCTTTCCTTCCACCACATTAATAAAATCCCAACAATTAAAATATTAAGGTGGAAATGAAAACTCTGCGGCACCTTGGGAAATAGTGCTGCTGGTCCATATTCTTCTTGTTCTCAGCATTGCTTGGAAATATGCATGATGTATATATAATCCTCTTTGATACACTTGGACATGAGGTTCTCCATAGGCTCTCTGCTGGTGCCTTGCAGGGGTTTAGTACATACACCAGCAGCATATCAAGATTGGAGAAGCAGCTTTGTTAAGCAGAGTTTGAAAAGTAGTACTTGATTGGGAATCCAGGTGGTTCCATTTGAGTGCAGATACAAAATATCTGCTATGTTAAGTTTACGGATATTTTCTTAATTGGCCAGATAGTAAATATTTTAGGCTTTGTGGGCCAGGAGGAAAAATTGGGGTTATTATGTGGGTATTTACATTGCCATTTAAAATATGTCCATTTCAGATTGTAAAAACCATTCCTAATTAGTGGGCTGTTGAAAAACAAAAACAAAAATCAGGTAGCTGTTCAGATTTGGCCCATAAGCTGTAGCATGCTTGTCCCTGTTCTATAGTTATTTCCACTGGAGAGAAAAGATTCAGAGTCTTATATCAATCAGAATCTATATTTTTCTTTAAAAAAATAATGATTATTTAGGCATCATCCAAGTAGCTTATGATAGCTTTATCCTTATAATGCCATCATTGGTACTATGTTTTCCTTTTTTCGGAGATGTTTACTCCAAGATGTAAGCGAGAACAGCTGTGCCCTATAGAAGAGTAGTCTGTCTTAACTTACACCTCCTCCTTTCCAGACGTCATGAAAAGATAGCTCATAGCTCATAGGAGGATATATCTGTTTTCTTTCTCTCTTTCAGCTGCATTTGGATGAAGCACAGGAGGCAGAGTGCCAGGTTTTGAAAATGCAGCTGCAGCAGAAACTGGAGCTGCTGAATGCATATCACAGCAAAATCAAGCTGCAGGCTGAGGCACAAGATGATCGAGAGCTTCGGGAGCTTGAACAGAGGGTCTCCTACCGCAGGGCACTCATACAACAACAGGTATAAGTAATAGAAAAAAGTAATTGTGGGGAGGTGGAGTCAAGATGGCGGCATGAGTAGAGCAGTGGAAATCTCCTCCCAAAACCATATATATATATATATATATACACACATACATATTTGGTATCATTAATCTACAATTACATGAAGAACATTATGTTTACTAGGATCCCCCCTTCACCAAGTCCCCCCCACAGGCACCTTCACAGTCACTGTCCATCAGCGTAGTAAGATGCTGTAAAATCACTACTTGTCTTCTCTGTGTTGTAGAGCCTGCCCTGTACCCCCCCATATTATACATACTAATTGTAATGCTCCCTTTCTTTTCCCCACCCTTACCCTCCCTTGCCAGCCATCCTCCCCAGTCCCTTTCCCTTTGGTAACTGTTAGTCCATTCTTGGGTTCTGTGATTCTGCTGTTTTGTTCCTTCAGTTTTTCTTTGTTCTTATACTCCACATATGAGTGAAATCATTTGGTACTTGTATTTCTCTGCCTGGCTTATTTCACTGAGCATAATACCCTCTAGCTCCACCCATGTTGTTGCAAATGGTAGGATTTGTTTTCTTCCTATGGCTGAATAATATTCCATTGTGTATATGTACCACCTCTTCTTTATCCATTCAACTACTGATGGACACTTAGGTTGCTTCCATTTCCTGGCTGTTGTAAATAGTGCTGCGATAACATAGGGGTGCATCTGTCTTTTTCAAACTGGGCTGCTGCATTCTTAGGGTAAATTCCTAGGAGTGGAACTGCTGGGTCAAACGGTATTTCTATTTTAAGCATTTCGAGGAACCCTCCATACTGCCTTCCACAATGCTTGAACTAATTTAAATTCCCACCAGCAGTGTAGGAGGGTTCCCCTTACTCCGCAACCTCGCCAACATTTGTTGTTGTTTGTCTTTTGGATGGTGATATTCCTTACTGGTGTGAGGTGATATCTCATTGTGGTTTTAATTTGCATTTCTCTGATGATAAGCAATGTGGAACATCTTTTCATGTGTCTGTTGGCCATCTGAATTTCTTCTTTAGAGAACTGTTTATTCAGCTCCTCTGCCCATTTTTAATTGGATTATTTGCTTTTTTTTGTTGAGGCATGTGAGCTCTTTATATTTGGATGTCAACCCTTTATCGGATCTCTCATTTATGAATATATTCTCCCATACTGTAGGGACCTTTTCAATCTATTGATGGTGTCCTTTGCTGTACAGAAGCTTTTCAGCTTGATATAGTCCCACCTGTTCAGTTTTGCTTTTGTTTCCCTTGCCTGGGGAGATATGTTCATAAAGAAGTCGCTCATGTTTCTGTCCAAGAGATTTTTGCCTATGTTTTTTTCTGAGAGTTTTATAGTTTCATGACTTACATTCAGATCTTTGATCCACTTCAAATTTACTTTTGTGTATGGGGTTAGACAATGATCCAGTTTCATTCTCTTATATGTACCTGTCCAGTTTTGCCAACACCAGCTGTTGAAGAGACTGTCATTTCCCCATTGTATGTCCATGGCTCCTTTATCATATATTAATTGACCATATATGTTTGGGTTAATGTTTGGAGTCTCTATTCTGTTCCACTGGTCTGTGGCTCTGTTCTTGTGCCGGTACCAAATTGTCTTGATTACTGTGGCTTTGTAGTAGAGCTTGAAGTTGGGGAGCAAGATACCCCCGACTTTACTTTTCCTTCTCAGGATTGCTTTGGCTATTTGGGGTATTTGGTAGTTCCATATGAATTTTTGAACTATTTGTTCCAGTCAAAACCATATATATTATTGAAAATACAACAAATACAACTATTCCTAAAAGAGAGACCAGAAGACACAGGGCAAAAGCCAGACTACATCCACAACCTGCGAGAACCCAGTGTCTCACAAAGGGAGTGAGATACACGCTACAGCCATGTGCGACCCGAGCGCCCCTCACCCCAGCTCCTGGCAGGAGGAGAGGAGTCAGAGCGGGGAGGGAGAGGGAGCCCAGGACTGCTAAATAGCCAGCCCCAGCCATCTGCACTGCAGCACAGACACACAGTGTGTGGTGTGCTGGATGCTAGGGAAACAGGACAGGAAGACCTGTGAGTGGGTCCCCACTGCTGGCACCCCTGGGACAAAGAAAAGCGAGTGCCCTTTGAAAATCTTAAAGGGACAGGGGCTTCACAGCTGGATGGAAGCGCCCCAGCACAATCGGCCCAGTAACTGGGAATCCCAGGGAACTCCGGGTGCCCCAACCACCTGCGCAGCACGGAGGCCCCTCATTTTGATAAACAGCCTCCGGCCCGTTCCCCCTCTGGCGCAACTCCACCATAGAGGCAGTGGCCATGCCCAGAGCAACTGGGAAGAGCTTCATCCACAGCAGCTCAGCAAGAATCAGACACCCTGTCTTCGAGCAGCTGCCCAGCACAAGCCACTAGGGGTCACTGTTCTCCCAGGAGAGGAAGGCCACAAACCAGCAAGAAGGGACGTTCTCCCAGCCATCACATGCGCCAGCTCCACACAACTACCTCTATCGCCATGAAAAAGCAGAAGAATTTGATCCAGACCAAACTAACAGAGACAACCCCTGAGAAGGAGTAAACCTAACCAATCTTCCTGAAAAAGAATTCAAAATAAAGGTCATAACCATGCAGATGGATCTTCAGAGAAATATGCAAGAGCTAAGGGATAAAGTCTGGAGGGAGATTACAGAAATGAAACAATCTCTGGAAGGACTTAAGAGCAGATGACGTGCAAGAGGCCATTAATGAAATAGAAATCAGAGAACAGGAATGCAGAGAAGCTGACACAGAGAGAGATAAAAGGATCTCCAGGAATGAAAGAATATTAAGAGAACTGTGTGACCAACCAAAAGGAACAATATCCACATTATAGGGGTACCAGAAGAAGAAGAAGAAGAGAAAAAGGGATAGAAAGTGTCTTTGAAGAAATAATTGCTAAAAACTTCCCCAAACTGGGATAGGAAATAGTTGCTCAGACTACAGAAGCACACTGAACTCCCAATAGAAGGGACCCAAAGAGGACAACACCAAGACACATAATAATTAAAATGGCAAAGATCAAGGACAAGGACAGAGTTTTAAAGGCAGCTAGAGAGAGGAAAAAGGTCACCTACAAAGGAAAACCCATCAGGCTATCATCAGACTTCTCAACAGAAACCTTACAGGCCAGAAGAGAATGGCATGATATATTTAATGCAATGAAACAGAAGGGCCTTGAACCAAGAATACTGTGTATCCAGCACAATTATCATTTAAATATGAAGGAGGGATTAAACAATTCCCAGACAAGCAAAAGTGGAGTGCATTTGCCTCCCACAAACCACCTCTACAGGTATTTTAGAGGGACTGCTCTAGGTGGGAGCACTCCTAAGACTAAATAGATGTCACCAGAGGAAACACAAAAGAGCACAGAATAAAACAACCAACATATAAAGAATGGAGGAGGAGGAATAAGAAGGGAGAGAAATAAAGAATCACCAGACAGTGTTTATAACAGCTCAATAAGCGAGTTAAGTTAGACAGTAAGATACCAAAGAAGCTAACCTTGAACCTTTAGTAACCATGAATGTAAAGCCAGCAATGGCAATAAGTACATATCTTTCAATAATCACCCTACATGTAAATGGACTGTATGCACCAATCAAAAGACACAGAGTAATAGAATGGATAAAAAAGCAAGACCCATCTATATGCTGCTTACAAGAGACGCACCTCAGACCCAAAGACATGCACAGACTAAATGTCAAGGGATGGAAAAAGATATTTCACGCAAACAACAGGGGGAAAAAAGCAGGTGTTGCAGTACTAGTATCAGACAAAATAGATTTCAAAACAAAGAAAGTAACAAGAGATAAAGAAGGACATTACATAATGATAAAGGGCTCAGTCCAACAAGAGGATATAACCATTATAAATATATATGCACCCAACACAGGAGCACCAACATATGTGAAACAAATACTAACAGAACTAAAGGAGGAAATAGAATGCAATGCATTCATTTTAGGAGACTTCAACACGCCACTCACTCCAAAGGATGGATCCACCGGACAGAAAATAAGTAAGGACACAGAGGCACTGAACAACACACTAGAACAGATGGACCTAATAGACATCTGTAGAACTCTACATCCAAAAGCAACAGGATGCACATTCTTCTCAAGGGCACATGGAACATTCTCCAGAATAGACTACACACTAGGCCGCAAAATGTGCCTCAGTAAATTCAAAAAGATTGAAATTCTACCAACCAACTTCCCAGACCACAAAGGTATAAAACTAGAAATAAATTGTACAAAGAAAACAAAAAGGCTCACAAACACATGAAGGCTTAACAACATGCTCCTAAATAATCAATGGGTCAACGAACAAATTAAAATAGAGATCAAGGAATATATGGAAACAAATGACAACAACAACACAAAGCCCCAACTTCTGTGGGACACAGCAAAGAAAAGTATATAGCAATCCAGGCATACTTAAGGAAGGAAGAACAATCCCAAATGAATAGTCTAATTTCACAATTATTGAAATTGGAAAAAGAAGAACAAATGAGGCCTAAAGTCAGTAAAAGGAGGGACATAATAAAGATCAGAGAAGACATAAATAAAATTGAGAAGAATTAAACAATAGAAAAAATCAATGAAACCAAGAGCTGGTTCTTTGAGAAAATAAACAAAATAGATAAGCCTCTAGCCAAACTTATTAAGAGAAAAAGAGAATCAACACACATCAACAGAATCAGAAATGAGAAAGGAGAAATCACGACAGACACCACAGAAATACAAAGAATTATTAGAGAATACTATGAAAACCTATATGCTAACATATGGATTCCTAGAAGAAATGGACAACTTCTGAGAAAAATACAACCTTCCAAGACTGACAAAGGAAGAAACACAAAATTTAAACAAACCAATTACGAGCAAGTAAATTGAAGCAGTAATCAAAAAACTTTTGTTCTTACCTAAATAAATTGGAGAAAAAGTTGGATAGTAAAGGAAAAAACTTTAGTAATTGCTTGGGAGAGACAAGGAATAAGGATTAGGAATATACTTTATTCATTCATCCTTGGTCTGGCACTGTACAGATTGGTAGATTACTAGAAAACAAGGTAAAACCAGTTTTACACAGATGAAGAGTTAGGCTGAAAATATTATTTCTAGATGTATCTTTATTTTTTTTTACTTATTCTGTCATATACATTAGAACAAGAATCCCTAAATTCACTTGTATCTTTTAAGGTACTGAGGCTCTATGTCTGTGTGTGTTTGGAGAAAGAATAATGGGCAGAAGATTTAGAGAAAGAAAGAGAGGAAAGACATTTGTTTTGAGTAGTAGTAGAATATCAGTTGTATCCAGGATTGAATGTTATGTTCCAGAATTCCTGAGCCATAAGTTCTCAGCAGCTGGTATGGTCTTAGGTGCATTGGTCCCTTGTAAGTTACCATGTGCCTAAGGGTTCTGTCTATTAAAAATTGTCATTGCTTCTGGACTATTAATTGGCCCATAGATTTTCCTCTGTTTTCTACAGTTCTTGTGATAAAAGTAGAATACCTCATTTATATTAAGAAAATATGGTCTTAAGGTGTTGCTATTTCGCTGGCTCAGCTGTCTTTATTACTGGCTCCTTTGACAGTTACTTGCCTCTGAAATTGATCTCAATTATGTTTCTCGTTCAAGATGGGCAGATTGAAACACATATAAATTTTTAGAAAAATGTAGTTGTCCCATGTACAGAATTCATAAATCTGCCTGATTTCAACTTGCATATTTGAAATTTAATCTAAAGTTCCATCTCTTATGCTTCAAAATTATCACTAAAAGAAAAACCTATACTATTTCTGTAACAGTGTTGAGAGAGAAATATTGGTAGTTTTATTTGTATTTGTAGCTCCACCTAGTGGCTCAGTTAAAGAGTGCTAATAAGTATCTTAGGTGTAGTCTTATTTCAATATATGAACTAAGGCCTTTATGTTCTACAAAACCAGGTAAAATGTTGGCATAGAGCTGATAGCATTGCCAGAAGTGCAGTGGAACTCTCATACATTGTTAGTGCATTTTGGAAAGCAATTTGGAAGTATGTATTGATCTTTGAAAATGTTAAGCAAAGAATTTAGAGAAAAGAAATCCTGAATACAGTAAAAGCAATATGCATAAATATGTTAATTATGGCATCATTTATAATGGTTTAAAACACCTAACCATCTAAAATAATTAAGTGCTCATGACCAAGCCACTTAAAATCTTACTCAACCATTTAAATGATGGCTACAAAGATAGTAATAATGGGGAAAATGCTTATGAGGTGTTGAATAAAATAAAGACAAATCACACTTAAAGTGAATTGAACTAATGCTTATAGTGGCTATATTAATATAGGAGACTGGTTGTGATGGTTTACATTATTTTGATAATGGACATGCATAAGGTCATTTAGTATTAAAAATAATAAAAGAAACAGTGGAATAAATCTACAGTGCTTTGAGTTGCTACTTGATTTTTAGGGCTCATGTTTACATTTCAAGTGAAGTGCATGAATATAAAGCAGTTTGGGGTCAGCCAGTTGGTTACTCCCAAGGCCGTGATACACCCATGGTATGATTTGTAAACATCGTAACATCTATATTTTCTGTACTTTGTGCTTACTGATTGTACAGATAAGAAACAGTCATCTGAAAATAGAGGTGGAACCAGAGAGAATGTTAGTTGTTTCTAGATGAATAATAATTCTGTTTGAAGATTGCTTTGAGCCTCCAAATGAACCAAGAACTGTCCTCCAGGTCACCAGCAGAGTAAGACTCAGTTGAGGCTCACATGAGGTCTTACTGCAACTTTTCTTGTGCTTCATTTACATTAAATTTCAGCAAAATGACAACATAACTATAAACGTTAAAATTCTATGTGAATTTCATACATGCATAAAAAGTGGCAGTATTTCCAAGTATAAATAGGCTTTTCTTTGTTTTATCATTTCCTTTAATTTTTCCTGAATATTTCACTTAGTATCAATAACATGGTTGGTAGTTTTTAAATAAGAACTGACAATTGGAATATCTTATAGGACATTTCAAACTGAAAGTATTCACACAAAAATATCACATTTGATTTCAGAAAAGATAGGTTAGGAGAGAAGTCTCAGAAGTCTTATATTCAGTGAAACCACCCTTCTTAATTAGTTTTAATTTTTATTGAAAAATATTCTGAGTTTCTTAAATGACAAAACTAATTCAAAACAAAATTGAAGCTGTGCTTACTGAATAAAAGTGGATAAGCATTAATGTGTTTAACATTTTTATCATGAGTTTCCTTCAAATAATATACAAGGCATTCAAATTAGTTAAATCCTCAGTACAAGCCTATCATTTATTAGGTCCTTTGAATTAAATGTTCTTAATAAATGGAGTTTTGAAAATTTAAAATAGAAAAGAAAGAAAAATATTTAAAAGAAAAATTTGAAGTTATTTGAATCCTTGCAGATATATTAATTTAATTCTATATGAATTGGGTATTTTATATGTAGATATTAAAGAGTAGAAAAGTTATTTTACAAATACACATTTTTTTAAATTTGGCAATTATAGAGAAACAAATAGAAATTAAAATGTCTTTAATCCCACCACTCAGAAGTCACCACAGACAATTTAATACCTTTCCCTTAAAAGAAGCATTGTGTCTAATCTAAGTTCTCTTTCAACCTTCATTACGAAATGCCCTCTTTAAACCTTTGTAACACTTGAGCACTTAGAGTTTAATAATTTTCAAATTCACCCTACCAAAGTCCTATTTGTAATTCCCCACACACATTTTATCATTTTGCATGCCTTTGCCCATGTTCCCTCTGCTGAAAATATCTTTCCCTTCCCTTGTCTTCTGGTAAACTTGTGCTTTTCCTTCAGAATCCAGTCTCTGTCACCCTCTCTGAGAAGACTTCTTTGCCCTACTCTTCTTCCCCTATACAGTGACTTACTCCATCCCTTTGTATTTCTGCTTCACCTTATAAATCTGTTATTACTTCTGATCACATTATGTGGTAGTTTTTTATTTGCATGTGTTTCCATGCTAAATTGTGTTTTTTATAAAGGGCACTTTAAAAAATGACATATAAGAGGGGACGTGATAATATGGGTGAATTTTGTCACCACAATGTTGCTCATGTGAAACCTTCATAAGATTGTATATCAGTGATAACTTAGTAAAAAAAAAATACACAAAAATTAAACATATCCGTTGAGCTAGGTTTCTGTAGAGAACAATGACTATTGGTTTAAGTCCTCAAATATCTTGAAACCTAATTGAATATTTATTTAAAATACTCTTTATTTCCTATTTTTAAAAATCTTTGTGTCATGGAAATTTTCAAACATACACAAAAATATTAGTGGAATTATTAAGAATTAGTACAATGAAGTCCCCAAATACTCATTACCCAACTTCAACAGTTACCAGTATCTTGCTAATATTTCATGTGTTTCCCCACTCCACATGCAGCTTTTTAGGGGGGCAGAATATGGGGCAGAGTATCTGGAATATTTTAAAGCAAATCCCAGCATAGAATCATTTCACTCCAAACACAGATAAGGAAATAAGGACTCTTTTACTTTAACATAGTCATAATTCCACTGTGTTAACTAACAAAATTATAATAAATGTTTAAGATTACCTAATACTCAGTCCATACTTAAATTTTCCTTTGTATCTAAAAAATGTCTTCTTGGTTTATTTAGACTGGGGCCCAAACACGGTCTAGACATTGCATTTGATTGTCTTTTAAGCCTTTCGGTCTCCCCTGCCCTTTCTTGTATTATTGTGGACTGGGTCATTTGCTCTGTAGGAATTCTCACCTTTGGATTTGGCTGATTCCAACCTCATGGTGTCATTCAATGCATTCCTCTTTACTTTATATTTCCTGTAATCTGGTAATTAGATCTAGGGGCATGATTATATTAAAAAGTTTTTTTCCTTTTAAAAATTTTGGTGAGGAATTTTCGTAAGGGTTACTCTGTTACACTTCCTTTTGCATCACATCAAAAGATGTATAATGTCTAGTTGTCCCACTTTGAAGTGATATTTGATGAGTGGGTTCAGGTATTCTCATTCATTAACAAGTTCTCCATCAGCTTCTTCCCATTGTCATTGACTTTATTATGTATTTTTTCACATTAAAAAAATTTATAGTCAGCTGTATGTATTTGTAAGCCTGTGAGTTGTCCAGAACTGATTGTGATGGCTACCCAACCACTAATTTCTAAGTACATAGAGTGTCCTTACTTTCTAATGGAAACTTTATAGTTTTTGTTTGTTCAGTGCCTTCACTTACACTCTTAATCCCTTAATGCTCTGATCTGTGTGGAATATGGTATCAGATGAGGTTCCATTTTTATTCTTTTCCAGGTGGTTGGCCACTTGTGCCTGTGTTGTTTTTCCCATTAAATTAATTAGTGCTTTCGTTCTGCATTAAAAACTTACAAGCTTCATTCTGTTTCTGTTTTACTAATTGCTGGTTCCTACACCAATACCATATTTATTTTATTAGACTGACATGATGGTATGTCTAATAAGGCTAGATTTTCCTTATACATTTTCTTTTTCATTGTTTTTACCTAGTGGATTTAGTAGCCATTGATGATAATTGCCTTCATTTATTATTTTAATAGAGGTTAAGACCTTTGCTTTTAAGAACTTGTTTTTATATATTTTAGCAATATAAGTTATATATGATTCCTACAGTACATCTCTTTGATTTTTAAATGTACATCCTTTAAAATAGCCTGAGTGGACATTTTATGATTCACTTTAAACCACAATAATTATTGCTTCTGTAGTTTATAGATTTTTTAAAATAAATGAGCTTTCTTTTTGCTTCCCCCCCCAAACCACAACAGATAGAAGAAGAGGTACTGACGTTTCAGAATGAATCTACGGAACGAATACAAAGCCTGCTGGAGCGTCGAGCAACACAATTGAACGCTTTCAAGTCTGAAAGCGAAAGACTAGGTTTTAGTAACCTTGCCCCTGACGCATTCAGCCACAGCTCCTCCAGAGCTTCTGATTTGCCTCACAGTCCAACTGGGGGTCCAGGACCTCACTCGGGGCATCCCATAGGTGGCCCACCACAAGCCTGCGGCCATCCAATGCAAGGTGGGTCCCTAGTCATGGAGGTCACCATTCCACGCCAATGCCTTGGGTACCCCGAGGTAGCAGTATGGGAGTTGGCAATGGCCCTCAGGCTCTGAGGCGGACAGCTGCCGGGGGATGGACCGAACAGGGCATGAGCAGAAGCACGAGCGTCACTTCACAAACATCCAGTGGGTCACACATGTCTTACACGTAACTTAATAACTGAGAATGGCAATTCCGCTGAGCTGGCCGCCACTACAGACATCACCCCAGCAGCCTCCTCACTTGGCTAATACCGTGTGGAAGCTGAGTGCATGTGGTATATTTTACTCATTTTTGTAAAGCGTTTTGTTTTGTGTTTACTAATTGGGATGTCATAGTATTTAGCTGTTGGGTTTTGTGTTTTTTGTTTTTAACTTTTGGGGAAATTTTATGAAAAGGGGAATTGGTGTGTATGTGTATTTATCAAATATGCAGACACACACACACACACACATAATGCACGTAGGAAAAAGAAACTGGTTAGATAGGGTATTTTCTGAAAACTGCAAAAACAGAATTCAGCAGTGGCCTGAGTCATCATCACCTTTGGGCAACTCTATCCTAAGAAATTTGTGAAAAGATCTAAAGCCTTTCTCCGTATACCCCACCCAGATTCTTATGAGCCACTCACAGCAGGGAGCATGTGCCAGAACAAGTTATTATGGAAACACCTGTATCCCCTCACCAATGTATTTTGTTTATTAAATAAATGTATTTTGTCTGACTTTTGTTTATTAAATTGGCCTCATTTGAAGTAGGAAAAAAAGTAGAAATCCATGAACACTAAAGGGTTGCATTGACTTTTTCAGAGAGAAGACAACCTAATTCTTTTTCTCAATGCTGCAAGTTTGTCAGGGACTTTTTTTTTTGGTCCATTCAATTGTGCCTTCTTTGAGGCATGGTGAGATTGAGGTGCTTCAGGGGGTCACACGTTTTGTGGGAATTGCTTCACAGCACTGATCTGGGTCATCTTCAGCCCCATCAATACTAGTTGTGAGACCTTAAGCACAGCTTCTCTGACCATGATTCAAAAGAAATAGGAAAACAGGTGGTTTCTGGCTGGAACAAATGAACCAGTGTGAGACTCATCAGCCATATTATGGTTCTCAGAGTGTGTGTGTCTGTGTGTGGGGAGTGTACAGTGGGCAGCCCAGGGCCCAGCCTGAGAGCCTCAGAGATGCCCATCTTGCAGGCCCTTCCCAACTTTGCAATGGAATTAATAACTGGGACGTCTGGCTTTGTAAGAACTGGAGAATAGATTCGGATCAGAAAGTAGATGCCATTTCATCATAGAAGTCTTTAATAGACTCGGAGAACAGGATCTAGCTACTTTGACTGTTTCATTATATTCTAACAGACCAAATTAAGGTCTATTCACAGTCTCAGTCTTTTCATAGGGAACAACTCATGAAATAACTTTCCCAAGGTCATGAGTCAGATGAAGTAGAAACTAGAAGCCACATCTCCAAACTACCTCAGTGCTCTATCCCCCACACAAGTTACTAATTGCCCTCTGGAAAATATCTCTACATAGATACCATTGATAATCAGGGAATTTTGAGCTTGCTGGCAAATTATTAGCCCAGAGCAGGAGGCCAGGTTGTTGATTAAACAGAGCCGCTACTGGTTAATGTTGGGCACAGAGGCTAGATCTACAAAGCAGCACCTAGAGGATGGAGGGTGGACAGGGGGCTCTGCCAGCTCCACAGGTGGGCGAGCATGGCTCAGCACACAGAGCTTCAGAGGACAGACAGAACATTTCTTTCTGGGCATTCAAAAAATAATGACATGCCATCATTGCAGGGAAACTGTAATTTATATATTATTCAGAGGCGAACGAGTTGGAGATTTTTTCTCAGCCACACTAGTGATAAACACTAGGGCAAGGTACTCTCTGATTACACAGGATGACTGAAAGGCTAGAGATGTTTATTTTTTGATGCATTGGTGTCTTTTATTCTTTGTTTTCATGAAATTCCACTTTTCAAACTTTTAGCTCTTCCTGGACACTTTAATGCAAGATTATTGGTTATTTTAAATTACTCTCTCATCACTTTAGCAGAGTTATCTTAATTAAAATCTTTATGTCATCTCCCAACTCCCAGGATCTGGATCAGGTCTGTGATCTGATCTTCAAGCCCATAAACCAACCAGACAATTTTAAACCCACTGAGCTCAACAGCATTATTTCAGTTCACCGGCTCTCAGATGAGAAGAGAACTTATATCTAATCTAGGCCACCTTATTTCCCCACACATGTCCTCCCATGATCTGTGCCAAGTGGCACAGAGAGATGACAAATCTCAAAGCAAGGATCTGGTGATATGTTTTTCATACTACCATCTTTGGCCAACTCACCCTGGAAACCTATGTATAAGTATATAAAATACTATATTTTTGAGAGAGTTAAATTATCACTTAGCAGCCTTAGTGTGGATAAAATGAGAGTTCCTGTGGCGAGGATTCTCACCTGGCGTTGGTTGACTAGCTCACTGCACACCTGTGGGCAATACATGGCTGTTGACTCTATATGAAGAACCCTGCCCAGTGTTCTGGGTGTGACACAGTGGCAGGGCTGCAAGGCTGCAGGAGAGCAGAGCAGAGGCTGGAATGGTGGCAGCACTGAGGACAGAGGCCCAGAGGATGGCTGTGTGGGACGACTATGCAGAGAGGCCCAGAGGACAGCTGTGTGGACAGAGGGGCCCAGAGGATGGCTGTGTGGACAGACAGGCCCAGAGGATGGCTGTGCAGGCTGAGAGGCCCAGAGGCAGAGACCGACTTGCTGCATGCAGACTCACTCTGAGTGAACAGGACTTTAGGGACTGACCTGCCACCTGGGAATAAAGTTGGGAATAACCCTTTCACCCCAAGAACGTATTGCTGTCAATCTCTTTGGTCACATTGAATCCATAGTGAACTTGCCCAGGACTGAAACCCATTGGCAAGACACTTAGGTATCAGAAATCAGAACTCAGCAGAACTCAAAGAAGCCTGCAGAGGCAGCTGTCTGCTTCCTGCATTCTGATTCATTGGTGTAGACAGAGGACCCAGTCTCTACTTCAGAAGTAATGCCTCCTTTAATTACATCACTGGAGTGTTCCCCCTCACCGCCTGGAGGTGTTTATGAGTAATGAGGAGACCAAGAGGTGGCAAATGAGGCCTGAGAGGATCGCTGAAGACTCACTACCTGGAAAACTCCAAGTCAGTGGTACTTTGGGTTTGTCTGTTCCTTGCTTCCTCAAACTTGTATCTTACTCTGGTCAAGGAGGGACTCACATTCTCTCAGAAAAGTGTAGCTGGGGTTTCTCTAACTGGTGTCATGTGATTTGCTATTAACCAAAGCAGAGCCAATTCAGGTGATTCCTTCACTGCTAGACTAAAGGACATGGTCACCCAAGCCTGCTTGAATAGGAACTGTACTTTCTTGGCCAAAGGGGACTGAAAAAGTAGTGATGCCATCAAGTAATGAGGAGATGAGAAAGAAGCAGCTTCCTGAGATAGCCTGTGAGCCCAAGGGCCACGGAGGAGAAATAGTTGAGGGCTTAGGTGTTAGTGCTGTGGGTCCAAGGGAATTAGTGGAACCTGGACGAGGGCTGTTCTGCTGTTCTGAGAGCTTCAAGACTATACCCGAAAAGGTATATGTCTGTGTACCCACCCCCTGCAAGCTTGCTTTCCTATGAAAAAGGAAAGGAAACCAACCATAATTTCTCCAAAAGATATTATCTTAAAAAATCAGAGTCCCATGGTATCTGGCCTAGAGGCATGATCCAGATTTAGTCCTTAGGGGCCCTTTCAGCAGGGTGGGGAGGGGGGAGGTGAGGGGTGTTAAAACACCACGGGGCTGCTTCCACTTTGCTGGCAGTTCTGCATAATCCTGCGGTCCTGCACATGGGACAGGAGACCCTAATTAATGAAATCCCCACTGCACCAGGTGCTGGGGGAGGGGGGCCGGGTGTCAGACATTCTTCCTCATCAAGCCTTATGCAGAGGCTGTTACCCAGCAGTAGAATGGCTTCTTTGGATTTCATTTTTTTGTTATTTCTCCTGATCAGAAATGGTGAAAGAATGTTAGGTGAGGAATGTGGGGAGGAGGAGCTAGGTAATTTCTCCAGGACAGAATAACCTGCCTAAGACAACTGAGTGTTATTTGCATTTCAATTTAGATTCTTGGATAGTTCATTTTCTTTTCATTTGCTCTATAAGAACAAGGCTAGGTTAAGATTATCCAAACCTCAAACTGTAACCCCAGGAACTCCCCATACCAAGCCTTAGGATATGGCTTTTGGTAAACATCTCGCCTCTTTAAACTGCTTCGTTGTTGTTTGCGAGGCCAGGATGGAGCTTCCTGTCAAAGCAGCTGCCCTCTTTCTCAATGACTAATTTAAATTTCATGGCAAAGCTCTTAGATGTCCAATTGTAGTGTTTAACGGCCTGACCCAAACCGGGGATACTGGTCTATAATTTTCTTTTTTTGTGGTGTCTTTACCTGGTTTTGGTATTAGAGTGATGCTGGCCTCAGAGAAAGAGTTTGGGAGTATTCCCTCCTCTTCTACTTTTTGGAAAACTTTAAGGAGGTTGGGTATTAGGTATTCACTAAATGTTTGATAAAATTCAGCGGTGAAGAGGAGCTTCTCAAGATGGCAGTGTGGGTAGGGTGGTGGAAATCTCCTCCCCAAACCATATATATTTTGAAAATACAGCAAATACAGCTATTCCTAAGAGAGAGCCCAGAAGATACAGTACAACAGCCAGGCTACATCTACATCTACAAGGACTCAGCATCTCATTAAAAGGGTAAGATACAAAGCCATGACCCGGCGGGACCTGAGCACGCACCCCCACCCCAGCTCACCCATGGGAGGAAAAGAGTCAGAGTGGGGAGGGAGTGGAAGCACAGTACTGCTAAATGACCAACCCTAGTAATCTGCGCTGGGAGCACGGCCACATTGCATGGTGTAATGGATATTAGAGAAAAAGAAAAGTAAAATCCGAGACTAAGACTGCAAATAGGTCCCCACAGCCGGCTGCCCTGGGACAAAAGAAAAGCGGGCACTTTAAAAGTCTTAAAGGTGAGCCAGGTGGAGAGGGACAGCTATCAAATGATTTCACTCATCTGGGGAGCATAAGAACAAAGAAAAAAACTGAAGGAACAAAACAGCAGCAAACTCACAGAATCCAAGAATGGACTAACAGTTACCAAAGGGAAAGGGACTGGGGAGGGTAGGTGGGAAGGGAGGGATAAGGGGACAAAGGGGCCTCATGATTAGCACACATAATGGGGGGGTCATGGGGAAGGCAGTATAGCACAGAGAAGACAAGCAGTGATTATATAGCATCTTAATATGCTGGTGGAGAGTGACTGTAATGGGGTATGTGGTGGGAACTTGATAATGGGGGGAATCTAGTAACTACAATGTTGTTCATGTTATTGTATATTAATGATACCAAAAAATTAATTCATTAATTTTTAAAAAATTCTTAAAGGGACAAGGGTTTAACAGGTGGACAAAATCGTCCTGGCACACTCATCCCAGCAGGCTGGGAATTTTAAGGAACTTCAGGTGCCCTAATCCCCTGGGTGGCAATGCAGCTCTGAAGCCCCTCATAGTGATAAGCAGCCTGCCATTGATTGCCCCTTGCCAGCACTGCAAGCAAACTGGCTGACCCGCCATTGCTGCAGAGCAGCCGGGGAGCAACCCTGCCCACAGCAACCACACAGTCTTCTCCCAGCAAGCAGCTAACCAGGCCAGACCCAGAGGCTGCCCTTGTGTGCAGCTTCCGGGCACAGACAGCAGAGAGACAGTGCAGAGCTGGAAGGCACAAAGGGGCTTATTCTCACAGCGAGCACGTGCTGCTCACCTGCAACCCCCACAGTGCCCTAAGCCATCCAAAAGGCCCCCTGCCCAGGGCAGCTCAGAGTATTAACCCAGAAGCTTCCCCCTGCACCCTGTTGACTGACACAGGCAGAGGAATCCAGTGCAAAGTCCAGAAGGCATGTAGGGGCTCTGCTCTTGCAGCAAACACATGCAGATTGCCTGCAACTCCTGCCAGTGCCCTAGGCAATCCCGAGGACCACCCTGCCCATGACAGCTCAGGGAATTAAACCAGAGGCTGCTACCTGTGTGCAGGTAACCTGCACAGACAGCAGAGATGGGCAAGGCGATCAGCAAGCAGGAAGGGACTTTGTGCTCTTAGCTGACACACACGCCACATGCCAGCAATCAATTCCATCACCAAGGAAAGGCAGAAGTATGTGATTCAGTCCAAAATCACTCAAACACCAGATAGAGGGTGTGGTGAGAATGAACTAACCAATCTTGCTGAAAAAGAATTCAAAATAAAAGTCATGACCATGCTGATGGAGCTGCAGAGAAATATGCAAGAGCTAAGGGATTAATTCCAGAGGGCAGTAAGAGGAATGAAACAAATAATGGAAGGAATTAAGAGCAGACTGGATGAAGTGGAAGAAACTGTTAATGGAATAGAAATCAGAGAACAGGAATACAGAGAAGCATTACAGACAAGAACAGGGTATTAAAAGCAGCCAGAGAGAGAAAAAGATCACCTACAAAGGAAAACCCATCAGGCTATCATCAAGCTTCTCAACAGAAACCTTACAGGCCAGAAGAGAATGGCATGATATATTTAATGAAACAGAAGGGCCTTGAACCAAGAATACTCTATCCAAAATAATAAATTGGTTATCATCTATTATCTTCCTGTTCAAAGATAGCTTCTATTAGTAACATATTTCCAATCTCTAATTTCTTTTTTTTGGTAACATTAAGTTACAATTACATGAGGAACATTATCTTACTAGACTCCCACCCACCAAGTTCCCTCCATACCCCATTACATTCACTGTCCATAAGCATAGTAAGATGCTGTAGAATCCCTACTTGTCTTCTCTATGTTGTAGAGCCCTCTCCATGATCCCGCTACATTATGAATGCTCATAGTAATGCCCCCACCCCCGGCTTTTTTTCCCCTCATCCCTCCCTTCCCACCCATCCTCCCCAGTCCCTTTCCTTTTGGTAACAGTCCATTCTTGGGTTCTGTGAGTCTGCTGCTCTTTTGTTCCTTCAGTGTTTTCTTTGTTCCTATACTCCACAGATGAGTGAAATCATTTGATACTTATCTTTTTCTGCCTGGCTTATTTCAATGAGCATAACACCCTCTAGCTCCATCCATGCTGTTGCAAATGGTAGGATTTGTTTTCTTCTTATGGTTGAATAATATCAAATTGTGTCTATGTACCACATCTTCTTTATCCATTCATCTACTGTTGGACACATAGGTTGCTTCCATTTCTTGGCTATTGTAAGTAGTGCTGTGATAAACATAGAGGTGCATATGTCTTTTTAAAACTGGGCTCCTGCATTCTTAGGGTAAATTTCTAGGAGTGGAACGCCTAGGTCAAATGGCATTTCTATTTTGAGTTTTTTGTGGAATCTCCATACTGCTTTCCACAATGGTTGAACTAATTTACATACCCACGAGCAGCGTAGGATAGTTCCACTTTCTCCACATCCATGCCAACATTTGTTGTTTGTCTTTTGGATGGTAGCGATCCTTACTGGTGTGAGGTGATATGTCATTGTGGTTTTAATTTGCATTTCTCTCATGACTAGGGATGTGGAGCATATTTTCATGTGCCTGTTGGCCATCTGAATTTCTTCTTTGGAGAAGTGTCTATTCAGATCCTGTGCCCATTTTTTCATTGGATTATTTGCTTTTTGTTTGTTGAGATGCATGAGCTCATTATATATTTTGGATGTCAACCCTTTATCAGATCTGTCATTTACGAATATATTCTCCCATACTGTAGGATGCCTTTTTATTCTATTGATGGTGCCCTTTGCTGTACAGAAGCTTTTCAGCTTGATATAGTCCCCCTTGTTCATTTTTGCTTTTGTTTCCCTTGCCCAGGGAGATATTGTCATGAAGAAGTTGCTCATGTTTATATCCAAGAGATTTTTCCCTATGTTCTTTTCTAAGAGTTTTATGGTTTTATGACTTACATTCAGGTCTTTGATCCATTTTGAATTTACGTTTGTGTATGGGGTTAGACAATGATCCAGTTTTATTCTCTTACATGTAGCTGTCCTGTTGGTGGTAGCCAACACCAACTGTTGAAGAGGCTGTCATTTCCCTATTGTATGTCCATGGCTCCTTTATTGTATACTAATTGACCATATATGCTTGGATAAATATCTGGACTCCCTATTCTGTTCCACTGGTCTGTGGGTCGGTTCTTGTGCCCATACCAAATTATCTTGATTACTGTGGCTTTGTAGTAGAGCTTGAAGTTGGAAGCGAGATACCCCCGCTTTATTCTTCCTTCTCAGGATTGCTTTGGCTATTCATGGTCTTTTGTTGTTCCATATGAATTTGTGAACTATTTGTTCCAGTTTGTTGAAGAATGCTGTTGGTATTTTGATAGGGATTGCATTCAATCTGTAGATTGCTTTAGGCAGGGTGGCTGTTTTGACAATAATAATTCTTCCTAGCCAAGAGCATGGGATTATTTTCCATTTGTTAGTGTCCTCTTTAATTCCTCTTAAGAGTGTCTTGTAGTTTTCAAGGTATAGGTCTTTCACTTCCTTGGTTAGGTTTATTCCTAGGTATTTTATTCTTTTTGATGCAATTGTGAATGGAATTGTTTTCCTGATTTCTCTTTCTGCTAGTTCATCGTTAGTGTATAGGAATGCGACAGATTTCTGTGTACTAATTTTGTACCCTTCAACTTTGCTGAATTCAGATATTAGTTCTAGTAGTTTTGGAGTGGATTCCTTAGGGTTTTTTATGTACAATGTCATGTTGTATGCAAATAGTGACAGTTTCACTTCTTCTTTACCGATCTGGATGCCTTTTATTTCCCTGTGTTGTCTGATTGCTGTGGCTAGGACCTCCAGTACTATGTTGAATAACTGGGGAGAGTGGGCATCCCTATCTTGTTCCCAATCTTAGGTGAAAAGCTTTCAGCTTCTTGCTGTTAAGTATGATGTTGACTGTGGTTTTGTCATATATGGGCTTTATTATGTTGAGGTACTTTCCCTCTATACCCATTTTGTTTAGAGTTTTTTCTGAATGGATGTTGAATTTTGTCGAATGCTTTTTCTAGCATCTATGGAGATGATCATGTGGTTTTTGTCCTTTTGTTGATGTGGTTGATGATGTTGATGCATTTTTGAATGTTGTACCAATGCTGCATCCCTGAGATGAATCCCACTTGACCATGGTGTATGATCCTCTCTATGTATTTTTTAATTCAATTTGTTAATATTTTGTTGAGTATTTTTGCACCTATGTTCATCAGGGATATTGGTCTGTAATTTTCTTTTTTGGAGGGGTATTTGTATGGTTTTGGTAGTAGAGTGATGCTGGCTTCATAGAATGGGTTTGGAAGTATTCCCTCCTCTTCTATTTTTTAAAAAAGTTTAAGGAGAATGGGTATTATGTCTTCTCTAAATGTCTGATAAAATTCAACGGTGTATTCATCTGGCCTGGGAGTTTTGTCACGATGGACACCACATGCTTTAACTATGGTATATATGTGGTATATATATGAAGCCTTTACAATTCAAGCAATTGAAAAATATCAAGCAATTCAAGACTTGAAAGATCAATGTGAAGTGATAAAAGATACAAATATCAACAAATGTTCCTTATGTCTGTGTGTATATGTATACACCACATATATGCATAAGGGTGATATAAAAAACACAATATACATAAATTTATGCATGTATACATACACATAGTGCAATGAAGAGAGAAGAAAGGGATAAAATAAGTAAAAATAGCCAGATTCAATCTTAGTATTTAAGATGCAGATAAGATGGCCAACCACCCCAGTTTACCCAGGACTGAGGGATTTCCTGGGACGCTGGACTTCTAATGCCAAAAGCGAGTAATTCCAGGCTTCCTCAGAAAGAACCAGTCACCCTAAATGCAGATGTACTCAGTCCTTTCCTTTAGGCATTTGGTGTATTTTTATGTTTCCTACAATAAGGGTGCCACCATTCAAAAATCACTGGAAGTTCTTCTGGCATCTTATTCTGAGTTAGGGGAAATGCCAGGGAAACATTTCAGAAGTTCTTAGAAGTGTCACAAATCCTCACAACGTTTCCAGTAAGTGAAAGAAAGGAAGGCCTTCCTCAAATGAAACCCACCTGAACCCGGCTGCAGTTTCCTCTTCCCCCACCTCCCCTTCCCTTCCCCTCCCCTCCCCCTTCCCTCCCCTCCCACCCCTCCCCCTGTCCCCTCCCTCCCCCTTCCCTCCCCTCCCACCCCTCCCCCTGTCCCCTCCCTCCCCCTTCCCTCCCCTCCCACCCCTCCCCCTGTCCCCTCCCTCCCCCTTCCCTCCCCTCCCACCCCTCCCCCTGTCCCCTCCCTCCCCGTTCCCTTCTCCCTCCCCTCCCCTCCGTAAGCACCCGAGGCCCCTCTCCTCTGATTGGGTGTGATTAGCGCAACCTCGGAGACTGCAATGAGAAAAGCAATAGAATTAAACACCACAGAGCTAAAGCTGCCCATTCTGGAGCTGTACGCTGCAGTCACAGTTTCTTACCGGAGATTCCCAGTGCGGAATGAGGCTGGCCTGGCAGCTGCAGGCGGAGAACGAGGTCACTTCCCCAAGGTGCTCAGGCCGGGAGCCCCGGGGCTGGGCGCCCAAGCGGGCGGCGCCTGGAGAGATGCACAGCTTTCCAGTCGTTCCTGTGCTAGAATACATGAATGTTTACTATTCTGGCCTAAAGTTTCTACCATCTACTTAATGTTACACACTCTTATCTTTAAAAATGTAGAATAAAAACCAGTTGTTCTTAAACAACCATTTGATCAATAAATATGAGAGGTGCCCTCTCAAAAATTAAATTAAATTAAAAAGAGGAAGGAATCAAAGCCCCTAAAACTGGCTTCTAGCCAACATAATAACTATGAGGTCTTACTTAATAAACAAGGTATTATTAAAAATTTAAAAAAAAAACAGTTGTTCTGACATAAAGATAATAGAACATTTTGGTTCAGAATGTTCTGGAGTATAATATATAGTATTACATCAGATAGACTGGTCAAAACTTAAAAGAACACTGATGTAAACAGTGACTATTTTGCATGTGATAAAGAACATTTCATAGCACAATGACTTCTTGCAGTGTGTAACCTGGAGGCTCTTAGCCTTCCTAAGTGTAATCGTGACTTCATAAATGAAATAAAAGCATTGCCCTAAGGAACATCTGCATCCATTAAGGGCTTTGTAATAATTTCCTCCTTTTACTGAGTTGATGTAGATAACGTGACATGGTAGTCATTAATATAGTTCCTTGACATTTAGGTAAAGTCAATTATGCAGCGGGGTGGGGGAGCAAAAATAACACAGCTTAATTTAGAATGCTATGGGAGTGCCCTAAATATGATGAAACTATTTAGACTCACCACTCGGCCTTGAGTTAACATAAAAGTCTTTTCTAAAAAGGAGTGGGCTATTTTGAACATGAAATATTAGAAATTGTTTAATCGAGGAATATCACGTAAAACTGTGGCTTCTTTACAATGCTTAACAGTTAGTAAACCAATATGGATAACATAGAGCATGCAGTGGGGACTAGAAATCCCAGCTGATATTTCCAGTTCTTATTCAGAATGGCTGGATTATATTCCCAGGCCATCTTGAAGACAGGCAAGATGTCTGACCCACTTTGATCAATAAAACATAAGCAGAAGTGACATATGTCACTCCAGGCAGAGGCCTTTGAGAGTTAATATAAGAATCTCCATGTCTCTTTGACCTGCCTTGGTGACCAGGCATATTCCTGATGAAAGAAATCTAACAGCCCAAGTGAATAAAGACTAGAGCAGAACCAGAGCCCTCCACTCAGTTATAGTGAGGAAACTACTGGAAGATGGCTAAGAACAACCTATGATATGCTGTGCCATGCTGTTCCACACTGTTCCACAGCCACCAGAGGAGACAGAGCAGGGTGAGGCAGTGCCTAGAGTCCACACTACCAAGCCAGCCAAAAACCCAGGATCACAACAAATGACCCCACATGACCTCAGAGCAGGCCAGGAGGCTTCCATCCACACCCCAATGACACCCCAAAAGGGCAGGAGCAACTGAACAGCCTGCCTGCTGCCATCAACACAAAGTTCTCATAATAGTGTGGACTTGCCCCATTAAGTCGAGCAACCCTGCCTACCTCTCCTCCTTGCACCTACCCGGTATCCCCCAACACCACTGAGAAGTTTATCCTAACATTCCAGTTTTTTCCATGAAGTTATAAAGAACAAGAACAACAGACATTAGGAGATAATTTCCTGAGTCTCAGAAAGTGCTCTGTGCCACACAAATATTAGGCATTGAGTGGGGCAAGATGATGCCAGGGCTTGGTGGAATAAACTACATGTCCCCAAGCCAAAAGAGAATCTGCTCGTGCAACCCATGGGAGACGTATCAGTAATCCTTTGTGAAATTATTTACATTCCCACTGGGCTCACAATTGCTTCTCCCTGTAACATGAATTTTCAGGCACAAAACATTAGAGCTTCTAGGGCCTGTCCCGCCAGGGACCAAGCAAAGGGGCCTAGTGCATAAATGGGCATGGTGATTGCATCTCTGAGCTCTGGTTTTAGTTCTTTACTAAGTTGTCAGAGGGACTCTGGGCACATCATTCTCCCACCCTGGGCCTCAATTTACAAATCTGTAAATGAGGAATTTGAACAAAGGTAGTGGCTCCCAAACTGGCCATCGTTTGACCTGGAGCGTGAGTTGAGGCATCACCTCTAAGGATTCTGAGTCATTCTGCTGGAGTGGGTTAAGGCCTCTCTTACTAATAGCTGCCCATCATGATATTACAGGGAGATCTGAGGAAAAGATGTGTTGGATAGTCTCTGAGGCTTCTGGGCCCCTTACTGTAGCTTCTGTCTGCTTCTTATCATCTAACCTGGAATCTCATAATGGCTTTTGTCCTGACACAGCCACTCGCCAGTCCTGGCTTGTTATGGAGCAGCTGCACTGCCTTGACAAATGGTTTCACCTTTATAATTCTTTCTCTCGCTTGTAAAGGGAAAGGGTTGAATAAATTAAATACAAACGTCTCTTCCAGTGCATCCTATAGTTTTGTGACCATTGAGGATATTTGGGACAGAGCTGAAACACAAAAGCAGAGGTTGTGATACCCACGATGTGGTCTCATGTAATCACATTCCTCTAGAACCACGTAAGAAGTAAGAACCCAGATCTAGCTCCACAGCAAAATACCCTCTCTTGCCCTCTATTCACAGACACTTGTTTCTGACCTCAGGCTACGCTTCACAACCACTGAGCTGGGTCGGGGGCGGAGGGTGGGGGGGTGGGGGGTGTTCTCAAAGCTGCTTTAGGAAGCTGCTGATTGGAAGACACCAAGAGGAAAAAAAAGAGGCAGAATAGCCACTTCCTTAAACAGCACGGCCAAGCAGCTAGACAGGATTTTGCATGACCTAAAGTTTCATTTTAACGTTTTATGTTGGGATTTCTTGAATTCAGTTTAAAAACAAAACAAGAGAGGGGAATTGGATAATCAAAGTGATTTACCGACTGGGATCTCTGCACTCCTGGTAGAACTAGGGCCCTGGTGCCCCTCGTTGTGTCAGCTCCAGGATCTGACCCCCACATCCTCTCTAAGCCCCCAAACATTCCACTCTTCTGGTTCATAGCAGTGAGACAGGGACCGTGGGTGCAGTCAGAGTAGGGGGAGGGCCTCCGGAAAAGGCAAAGCAAGATAATTACAGTCAGAGCAGGGAAGCCCCCTACCAAAACTCTGTGTTGAACATTAACCTCTAGAGTCATTCTTCAGTAATATCAGTTAATATTCTCCAGATAAAGGAAAGTAGCCCATGTTTTTTATTACGCTAATCATTTGTAATCATGTGTAAGATTCACTTTAGCATGCTAAAAGGCCCAGGCCTATGTGCTGTTTTTCCTCCTTCAGACCTGGTAAGATCATTTGCAATATGGGCAATTAATGGCAAGCAAGCCCAGCCATAAACAACATAGTAAAAGGCAGGAAGGATTCCATCTTAAAAATAAGATTGCATTTTAATACCCAGGAAGTTAAGAAGTAAGATTCTTAACTTACTCTTTAGCAAACAGACAATATCTCAGCCCACCTTGGGGGCTGGGCAGGCAGTCTTGTTTGATATGCTCCCAGACCGAGACACCAGTATCTCAGAGAGAAATCAAAGAAGTAAATTTCTTGTGTTAAGTTAATTTGAAATATTCAGGGACCACTTAACAAGTCCACACCCCTAAGCCCTTTATCAAATTCCCCAAAATATTTAACTGCCTATAAAACCCCTAGAGCACCACCATGGGCTCTCTTGTCCCCTCCTGGCGTGAGCCAGGAGCTCTGACCTCTCACTGTATCTCTCAATGAAAGCCTCTCCCTGGCTCTCCTACCTTGACTGTTTGCTAAGTTCATTCTTTGACTCCGCAAACAAGAACCCCGGCATCAATACCATCCCTCTTATTCTCCAAGAGCTTGCCTTCTCAGATGTACCTTTTCTCCTCTCCCCCAGGGGCTGAAATATGACTGCTTTCCTGCCCCAAAATTCATCTTTGTTGTTTCCCATGTAATGTGTACTGGCCTCAGCCTCCTGACTGTTGCCAAATTTAACTAAGTTTGGTCTTTGGTCTTGAACACTTTGCAGAGTCATTCTACCTTGATTTATTAATTCCATTCATTTTATTCAGTAAATGTTTATTGAGTGCCTACTATGTGTGAGTCAGATTTTCTCAACACTGTAAAATTTGTAGAGTTACTATTAAAAACCCTATTTTCTTTCAAGTTAGAGTAGAGGCAAAGGATGCTTAATGCCTAGATCTTGTTTTCTAAATATCATTTCCCACTAAAAGGGATCATTTGAAAAACCTTTTTGACTCCCAATAACTATGATTCACATATTTGTCATCTGCTTAGAGATGAACTTTCCGCATGAAGGCAGCTCAGAGGAGACATTAATGAGCTCTGGAGGGCATTCTGTAAGAAAGTGACTTTATTTCTGATGCATAATTGATGCAAGCTTGGCCTTTTAGCGAACATACCTGCACAGGGAGCAGTGCTACATGGGACACCTGGAAGAGGGACTGTCCCCAAAGTGATTAAAAAGCCACCACCCAAAGAGTTCAACTTCCCTTTTGGCCAGAAGAAATCCTGATGACACTGATGCAGCCCACGCTTTGCAAATTCTTTACTGTTACAAGTTCACACAATATTTGCAATAAATGGAAATGCATGAAGTAAATGTTCAAAAATCTCTTGTGAATCAATATGAAAAATAAAAGTCCATCTGATATAAGAAAACGAAGCCTTTATCACAAGAAAAAAATAAACCAACATACACATAAAAAGCAAATAAATTGAAATGTAAGCAAAATAAAGCTTTGCCTTCTTATTTTACTTACTTTATATTGAAGTATAATTTATATAGAGTGTAGAAAGTTTAAGTACACAATTTCATGAACTTTGCATATAGACAACTATTTAAGCTCCACTTTAAATATAGAACATTCCTCCTTCTCAAAAGACTCCCTCATGATGTCAAAACCACAAAGGAAACCACTATTCCACTGGTTAGTTTCGCTTTTTTTTGTTATTAACATATCATTGATATACGCTCTTGTAAAGGTTTCACATGAAAAGCATTGTGGTTACTACGTTCACCCATATTATTAAATCCCCACCCCACCCCATTGTAGTCACTGTCCTCTGTGGCATCAGAATAGTAAGATGCCACAGAGTCACTACTTGTCTTCTCTGTGCTACACTGTTTTCTCTGTGACCCCCTCACACACCATGTGCACCAATTATAATACCCCTCACTCCCCTTCTCCTTCCCTCCCCATCCACTCTCCCCTCCAACAGCCTTTGGTAACCTCTGTTCCCTTCTTGGAGTCTGTGAGTTTGCTGCTGCTTTGTTCCTTCAGTTTTGCTTCATTGTTATACTCAACAAATAAAGGAAATCATTTGGTACTTGTATTTCTCCACCTGGCTTATTTCACTGAGCATAATACCCTCTAGTTCCATCCATTTTGTTGCAAATGGTAGGATTTGATTTCTTCTTATGGCCGAATAATATTCCACTGTGTATATGTACCACATCTTCTTTATCCATTCATCTACTGATGGACACTTAGGTTGCTTCCATTTCTTGGCTATTGTAAATAGTTCTGCGATAAACATAGGGGTGCATACGTCTTTTTGAATCTGGGATCTTGTATTCTTTGGATAAATTCCTAGGAGTGGAATTTCTGTATCAAACGTTATTTCTATTTTTAGTTTTTTGAGGAACTTCCATATTGCTTTCCACAATGGTTGAACTAGTTTACATTCCCACCAGCAGTGTAGGAGGGTTCCCCTTTCCTCACATCCTCGCCAGCATTTGTTGTTCCTTGTCTTTTCGATGTTGGCTATCCTAACTGGTATGAGGTGATATCTCATTGTGGTTTTAATTTGCATTTCCCTGATAATTTGCAATGTGTAGCATCTTTTCATGTGCCAGTTGGCCATCTGAATTTCTTCTTTGGAGAAGTGTCTGTTCATCCCTCTGCCCATTTTTTAATCAGAATAGTTGTTTTTTTGGGTGTTGAGGCATGTGAGTTCTTCATATATTTTGGATGTTAACCCCTAGTTTTACCGTTTAACAAGATAAACACCATCCCTTAGCAACTTTCAAATATTTCTAAGAATAATAAATTCACATTTTTAGTGAAGATGCAGAATTTTCAAATGTCCATTTTCCAATGTGTCAATTCTATTTTCAATTCTGTCAAACTCTAGAATCTTTATGATATGCACACATTTTATCTGATAATCTCTTAGCTGTGGAATTGAATATAGATATTAATGATAATGTTACATCAGCTATCTCACAAGTATTGTTTATTATTGTGAATGGAAATTGTATAATTCCCAGCTGTGGACAAATGCTTAAATTAATTATGGTGCATTTATATACGGAATCCTATGGTACCTTTAGCATTCAGGATTATTGGGGAATAATAAATAACTTGTGGAAAATATAGAAATGTTCATTGAAAAGACAATATACAACCTTGGGTTTGATGATGAAATTTTAAATATAATACCAAAAGAAAGATCTATGAAAGAAAAAAATGATAAATTAGATTTTATTACACTAAAAAGTTTTGTTCTGTGAAAGACACTGTTAAGAAAATAAGCCATATGCCCTTGTACTGTTCACCATGTAAGAACTTATTCACTATGTAAGAATTTGTTCTCCATGTAAGAACTTGTTCGTTATGCCTCAGAAGATTGGAGACTGACGAAAATTAGGCTTGGGGTGGATTAATGATTGTGCATTGAGCATTGGCTCCCCTATACAGAATTCTATTGTTGTTAACAACCATTTGATCAATAAATATGAGAGATGCCCTCACAAACAAAACAAAACAAAACAACAACAACAAAAAAATACAGTACACACTTCCAATGGTAAAATAATAAGTAACCGGGATGTAATGAATATAATCAAGATATTGTAACAGCTTGGTATGGTGATAGCTGGTACCCAGAATTGTCATGTATACAAATGTTGAATCACTATGTTGTACACCTGAAACTAATGTAATGTAATACTGTGTGTCAACTACCCTTCAATAAAAAATAATTATCTACAAAAAAAAAAAATCAAGACCTAAATACTAAATAAATGAAGTGACCTATGTGTTTATGAATTTGAAGACTCAAAAAAAAAAAAAAAAGAAAAGAAGCCATAGATTAGGATAAAACAGTCTGAAAGCAAAAGGCAAGCAACAGAACCAAATGGCAGAGATTTTGGAATCATCATACCCAGACTTAAAAATAATCATGATTATTGTTCTAAGGGCTCCAATGGAAAAATTGGACAATGTGCAAGAACAGACAAATATGAGCATACAGATGAAAACACTAATAAAGAACCAAAACAAAAGGCTAGAAATCAAATACATTGCAACAAAAATAAACAACAAGCCTACCAGGAGAGTGGACACAGCTAAGGAAAGAATCAGTGCGCTTGGAGATATGTCATTAGAAACTTTCCAAATTGAAATGCAAAGGGAAAATGGAATGGGAAAAAAAATGAAGCAGAATACTTAAGAACCGTGGGGCAATTGCAAAAGGTATAACATACATGGGATGGGAATACCAAAAGGATTATGGAAAAGAGAAAGGAACAGAAGAAATATCTTAAGCAATAATGGCTGAGAATTTACCAAAATTAATGTCAGATACCAAATCCAACTATCACATTGAAGACTTCCACACACCTCTATCAGTAGTGGGCAGATCCAACAGGAAAAGCCAAAAGAATATATGTACAAGCAATCATCTGGATCTGACATCCATAGACTACTTCATCCAACAAAACAAATACAATTTCTTCTCAAGATCACATAGAACATTTACCAACATAGACCACATACTGGGTAATAAAACAGCTTAAAATCTTTAAAATAATAGAAATTGTGCAATGTCTACTTTCAGATCAAAGTGAAATTAAAGTAGAAATCAATAACAGAAAGATGGCTGGGTAATCCCAAAATATTTGGAGGTTAAACAATTCTAAATAACACATCACATTGGGAACAACATGTGGACGTCTCCTCTCAGCATTCCTGTTCAACATCATACTGGAAATCCCAGCTAATGCAATAAGACAGGACAAAGGAATAAAATATTTACAGATTTGGAAGAAAGAAATAAAACTGTCTTTGTGGAAGACACACTTGTCGTTGTAGAAAAATAAGAAAAAAAAAAAAACTCCTGCAACTAATAAGTAATTATATCAATGTTACAGGATACAAGGTTAATATATAAAATGCAATTACTTTCCAATATACCAACAATGAATAATTGCAACCTGAAACTGATAACACAATACGATTTATATTAGCACCAAAAAGTACTCAGGAGTGAATCCAAGAAAATATGTACAACATCAATATGATGAAAGCTATAAAACTTTGAAGAAAGAATAAAGAGCTAAATAAATGGGGAAATATTCCAGTTAATGCATAGGAAGAGTCAATATTGTCAACATATCAGTTCTTCCCAACTTGATCTATACATGCAATGGAATCCCAATTAAAAGCCCACCCAGTTATTTTGTGTATATTAACAAACTGATCCTAAGACTTATGTGGAAAGGCAAAACAGCCAGACTAGCTATCACACTACTGGAGAACAAAGGGAACTGACACTATCCAGCTTCAAGATTTACTTTAAAGTTATGCTAACCAAAATAATGTGGTATTGGTAAAAAAAAAAAAAAAAAAGACCCACATGGATATAGGCAGCTGTTTTTTAGAGAGGAGCAAAAGCAAATCAATAGAGAAAGAATAATCTTTTCAACAAATGGTTCTGGAACGACTTGACAAACACATGCAAAAAAAAAAAAATGGGTTTAGACACAGACCTTACACCTGTCACAAAAATTAACTCAAAATGGATCAAAGGCCTAAATGTAAAATTCAAAACTATAAAACTTCTGGAATATAACAAGAGAAAACCTAAGTGACCTTGGGTTTGTGATGACTTTATAGATACAACACCAAAAGTATAGTTCATGAAAGAAATAACTGATTAGCTGGACTTCTTCAAATGTCTACTCTGTGAAAAACACCACTGGGGAATAAGACAGGACACAGGCTGGGAGAATATCTTTGTAAAACACATACCCTTTCAAGGACTTGTATCCAAAATACACAAAGACCTCTTAAAACTCCAGAACAAGAAAACAAACAACATTATTTAAAAACAGGTGGAAGATCTCACCAAAGACATCTCACAGAAGATATGCAAATGGAAAGTAAGCATATGAAAATATGTTCAATATCATGTCATTAGGAAATTGCAAATCAAAACAATGCGATATCACTACCCACCTACTGGAATGGTTAATATAAAAAAATGATAATAGCATATGCTGACAAAGATGTGGAGCAACAGGAATTCTTATTTACTGCTAGCAGTGAATGCAAAATGGAGGCCCATTTGGCAACTTACAAAGCTAAACATAGTCCTTACCATATGATCCAGTAGTCACATTCTTGGGTATTTACCCAAATAAGTTGAAATTTTATGTCCACACAAAATTCTGCACATGAATGCTTATAGCAGCTTTATTCATAATTTCCCCAAACTGGAAGCAACCAAGGCGTCCCTCAATAGACAAATGGATAAACAAGTTGTGATACATACACAGAATAGAATATTATTCAACAGTAAAAAGAACTGAGCTATCAGACCATGAAAAGACACCATGCAACCTTAAATGAATTATTTCTTAGTGAAATAAGTCAGTCTGAAAAGGCTATGTACTCCATAATTCCAAACTATATGATATTGTAGAAAAAGAAAACCTACAGAGACAGTAAAAAGATCAGTCATAGCCAGAGATTTGGGGTGGGGGAGAAGAGAAAGGATGTACAGGTTGAAAACAGGGGATTTTAGGGCAGTAGAACTTCTATATTCTATAATGGTAGATACGTAGAGGAGGAAAGTAGAAAAGGTCAGTGATTTGCAAACCTAACTTCTTCCCTTTGAGCCCCCATTCCCTGCTCCACTGTGTGTGAACGAAGGGAATTGGGAGGCATTTTTCAGATAAACCATTTCTACCTGGATCTGCATGAAATATTAGCTTCTTTATATGATTTCACTTGGAGAGAAACTTGAATGCCTGAATAAATATTTGGAAACCACCATCCCACACGATCAGCACGTGCTGTCATTCTTAGGCTGCATGCCACAAGATTCCAGGGCACTGAGACTTGAAGATTCCTGCATTCTCCCATTCTGCCCAGGTTCCTGCAAGCCACCTGTGTGGGCTTCTAAAGGAGCCTGACTGTAGGATGGAAGGGACTAGAGTCTGATAGAGAGTGCTAAGACAAAAGGTGCCATCGTGGGCCTCCTGGGTCCTGGGGAGGGTCAGGCCCTCGGTTCTCGGTACTCCACTACGACCTTAGCTTCCATTCTTCCTTTCTGACAGATCATTTTCCATTTCAAAGAAATCACTGTCCTTAAGAGTCCATTGAGGTTACTTCCTATACTTTGCTGGACACAGTCACATACCCTTCCACCGCTGCTCCACATAGTCTAAGAAAATGATAGAAACTGCAGAGCGTCCCTCTCTCGGTGTTGGGAAATCACCCCAGCTTGGTGCCTACTCAGCATACTCAGGGTCTTACTTCATCCTTCGTTGATCAGGACCCTGCCCACGCTCTCTGCTCCCAATAAAAGGCGGGCAAAATGGCCAGAGCCACCAGAGCAGCAGAGCGGCTGAGACCAACCCTGAAACCTCCCACTCTCAGCTGCAGCTCCCGTGCTCACCCTCCAGCATGAAGGGCTCTGCTGTCCTGCTGTGCCTGATGCTCACAGCAGCCACCTTCAGCGCCCAGGTGCTCGCTCAGCCGGGTAAGGCTCCTCTCTTCCTAAGGCTTAACGTCTGAACTGACATCTGGGCAGATACTAGCTCCCAGCAGGAGTCACCCCGTGCCTGCTGCATAGGCTACATGGCAAAGCCGAAGAAAATGAGACTAAGATGGGAAATAAGAAGAGCCACCGTGTCACAGCTAGTCAGGCCAGAGCCAGAGCCAGACACCCAGGCTGCTGGGGCTGGTCCCCACGATCAGTCCTGGCACCAGCTTTGGGAAGAGACACTGAATGCAGCCACCATCTCAATGGCACTCACATTGCATGGGAATGTGTCACAGAAGGAAGCACCATTTCTCATCAGGGATGTGAAGGACATTTCAGGCAGTAGTGGAGAGGAATAAACAATTGCTTGAGGTTTCATATTTTGGATTATAGTCCAGTGTAGCTTCCAGAACAGTGGCTGTGTAAGGAGGGAAGGACCCAGAGGCATCTCAGCATGTGACACAGGTTGGCTCTAAAACCCATGGGTATGAGAAGCTGGGAAACAAGGTCTTAGAACTTAGGCTCAGTGTCAGAGGTTTGGGATCAGGAGACCTTCTAGTGATTCGCCTTGTTACTCAAGATTTCTCCATCCCTGTCAACAATTAGGGGCCCCATAGTTCAATAGAGGAAACCAGCTCAAGGGCAACATTTTATCTGTGGGATCAGAATAAGGCACTGAACGTGGGAGTGGTGGGTCCTAGACAGAGCTCATGTGTTTGTCTTCTCCCACCTTCTCCTCCTTCCCTTAGAAATGCATGCTTACGAAACATCATATATCACTCATTTTTTGTGAAATGTTTTGCAGATTCTGTGTCCATCCCGATTACCTGCTGCTTCGGTGTGGTCAGTAAGAAGGTCCCCATGCAGAGGCTGGAGAGTTACAGCCGAATCACCAGCAGCCAGTGTCCCCAGGAGGCTGTGATGTAAGTAGAACATCCCCTGGTGCCCACAGCCAAAAGTTGTCAGACTTTGGGGTTCTATACAAGGGAAAGACGTCAGGATGCACATCCAAACGAGTCAGAAAAATATACCACCTAATGCAAAAAGCCCTTTACCCCATAGAGAAACAAAGCCCACAGAAGGAGTCCATACTCTGTGGTCCCCTTCTGGGGGCTTGATCAGATCACCCAAATTCCTCCAGCCAGGAGCCTGGGGGGCTTTCCCTGGATCAACAAGAGCAGAGCTGCTTTCTGTGGCCTCTACCTCCCATATCCCCCACCCCCACTTACTTTGGTCCTAATCCAAGCCCGTCACCCAGGGAGCAAGGGCTGATCAGGTTTAGGGGCCAAGGGGCAAAATCCTCAATGCACTCCATCTAACTGTGCCCTCTCCCCTCACAGTTTCAAGACTAAACTGAGCAAGGAGGTCTGTGCTGACACCAAGCAGAAATGGGTCCGGGAGTCCATGAAGCATCTGGACCGAAAGTCCCAAATGCTGAAGCCTTGAACCCTCATACCTGGACTGAGAGACAGTCAGAGCCTGAGGAAAATTCTCTTTATTCTCCCCTGCCTTGCCTAGGTGCAGAGCGATATTATTTTATTACAATATCCAAAAAGAGGTACTTCGTTTAATAATTAAAGGAACAATATTCCTTAAATTATATTTAATTATATTTAAATTATTGATGTTTTGACTGTACCTGCCATAAATCCTAATGAATGTGAAATACAAAGTCCGGTGATATGTTTTCTCTTCTGTGAAAACAGTTAAGTTCATGGCGTGATGTCACTGTTTCTCCACACCTGTCCGTAGTGCTGTAAGACCCTCTGTGGGTCATCAGAGGAAAACACGTCTGTATTCTTAGGAAATCAGGGCTCCTGTATGTCAAAGGTGTACTGTGCAGTGTTGTTGTTGAAATTATTATTATTAGACGACTGTGGAATTTTCTAAGAGAAAAAATACATAGTTTTAAACAACTTGGTCTTATTTTTCATGGGGTAACATTAAACCGGGCAGGGAGGAAGGCAGCAATGGCTGGCAATTCAGGGCTTGGAAGCCAGCCTCTAAGAAGTCTTTTGGATACAACTGTGGTTCATGGAGAATCTAGCAGGACAGACCAGGCTGTTCAGCCCGTTGGCTCCAGCCCCTAATACCACCTGCCTTTATTCAATAGGAGCTTGAAGCCCATTTCTTTTCTCGCCACACCTCTTTGCCCAGGCTCTCTCTTGATCTCTTGCAGGAGTCTTCACACTTTTCTCCATGACCCCAGGTTGTCTCCATCTAACTAATTCTCAAACCTGTAATATCCGAGGAGTGAAGCCAAATCTAAGGGGAAATTAGATGTCTATCACCTAGAAGCCCACTTAAGGCTTTTCATTGAAGATGAGTCTTTAATAGGACTGGTCTGTGCAATGCAGTGGCAAATAGAAAGTGTTCTTCAGAGCTGGTGCAGGAGGGAGAGGAAGGTTGTAGGCTGGAGGAAGGAACTCCATCTGGCCGTACTATGCGAAGATGGAGGAGTTTGGGGTTTAGAAATAATGGCTGGAGCCAGATTTCAGGGGCTCTTGAATTTCAGATTCAGAAGTCAGTGGGTAAGAGGTTTGCTAGGCAAGAAAGAAGGGCCATGGGCAGAGGTGGGCATCAGGAGGAGTAACCTGGTGTCTGAGGACAGGGTGGAGTGTGGGAGGGAGGGCCGAGAGAGAGCAGGCCACTGAAATGGTGCGGGGGAGAGGCAGGGGCTCTGGAACAGGGGGGTCATGAGTCATGAGGGTAAAGCTGGGAAGAATAGGCCAGACAGAGCGGTAAGTCAAATGTTACAGAAAGGGGAGAACAATTGACCCGGGACATACATCCTTCTAGGAAGATCTCACAAAGCAACCACGGACGGGGCAGATGTCCTTGAGGCACAGAATGAGTCAATCTCCATTACTGTGCCCCCAACTCCTAAAAACTAACCCCTAAATCCTAAAAACTCTCAAGCATTGATTTGAAGGCATGGGACCTCCTTTCCTTAACTGACTCTTAAAGTCAGGATTCCTTTGTATTTTCTGAGCATTGCTGGCTTCTTTTTGAGACATGGGGCCACCATTCTGAGGCCCAAAGGCCACACCCCTCACTCTAAGGGAAAGAGGATCATTGCCCTGCTGATCCAGCTCCTCAGCGCCTGTCACTGTGGTCACAGGGAGAGATGCCACAATTCCAGTTCGCTGGGAAGCATGGCAAGGCGGGAGACGGGTTCTGATCCCAGAACTGATCCTGACGCTCACTGTCACTTCCGGCGCATCTCTCTCTGGTGTTAAGATGCCGCGCAAGGTTGGAGCTAATGCTGCGTCACAGGCAGGAAGTGAGGGGATCTGGCAGGTGACCTTACAAGCCCCCTCCAGCTCCAGAACCACATCTCTTGGAAACTTGGTCAAGCCCGTTGGCTAGAGTAAGGTGGGGAGGTAAAGTGCTTGTGACTCAAACCACCGAGCCAGCCAGTTGCCTTAAACCTGTAAGTCAGATATGTCAACTGCCTGGAGATAAGCTTTCCACTAAAAGCCAGCAGAGTGACCCAAGCCCAAGAACAATAAGGCAGCTAAGTGTCCGCTGGGTAAGAGGAACACTTCCCAGCCACAAAAGGCTCTATCCAGTTCCAACTACTCTTTTCCACAGCCTCAAGGCCCAGCTGGCCATGAGATCTGGACCCAGGGTTTCATGAAGCAGCTGGACCACAAATCCAAGGCATGAAGACTCACTCCAAACTGACACCAGGCCATGGCCCATTTGTTTGCTCTGAGCTTTGCCCAGCTATCTGCACTCTGGCATTATGCCATTATATTTCAAATCACAATGAACATTGTTTAATTACATTAAACACCAATGTCCTAACTAATGTGTCATTTCATTTACATTATTGTTTTATGTGCTTTAATTAGAATATTGGTGTTTTGAAAATCAACACCCTTACGTTGACTGGTTCATATCTGTGAGTCCGATTCATCCCCTTGTCAAGGGGAGCAGGAACTGGGAAAGTCACTTGAAGCCGACAGGCACTCTCCTGGGCTCACCTCTGGTTTTGCCCTTGGCTCAGGCAGATGGTTTGCTACAGGCTACGACTCACTTCACTCTCTTGACATCTGCTCTCTGTGTCTCCTCGCTTCTTGCTTTGGGTGCCATCTAGGGTCAGGGGTTGGCTTGGCAGGCACATCATGAGACTCAGATGTTTTGGGGAGGGAACTCTCTGGGTGACCACCTTCCACCAGTGAAGGATGGAGAAGTGAAGACTTCTGCCGCCCATCCTCCCGCAGGCTGACTCTGGGAGCCATCTGTAGGCTTCTCAGGTAGTCCTAGGAGAATCCCTCCCGTTGCCCGTGATGCTGACCTTGACTATGTATACTTGTGTTGGCCTCTCCACCTTCTCCATCTCATTCTTAGTCCTGATCCCTGGGGACAATTACCAAATGAAACTATCTACACACTGGTCCTTGTCTCAGGCTCTGTCTTACTGATTCATTGTTTGATACAGTCAACATTTGTTCTCCTTCCTCTTGGTCAATCTCTGGATATCACTGGGCAAATTCATTGGTCGGGGCCAGCAATTCAGTTGGGCATTGGGTGGATGCATTCACCAGCACTGGGGCTGGGATGGGGATCAGACCAGTGAGCCCTTTGGGGCCAACGGTGGGGCCAAGACCATGGACTCAACCAGCATATTTGGCCGGACTGGGTATGAGGGTGGCTTACAAGTCAGGACCAACAGAACTGGGACTGAGTCAGCCACATAGCTACTGAAATGGTGACATGGAGAGGAATTTAGTAAATAAGTAAAAGTGTTGAAGATAATGGATGCCAAGTCACTTGCTGTTGGAGAAGTTTCCATAGAGGAAAAATGGAATGTTGGAAGGCTAGAAAAAATACTATTGTGTTGGCCTGAAA
Source organism: Manis pentadactyla (assembly GCF_030020395.1). Classification (NCBI taxonomy): domain Eukaryota; kingdom Metazoa; phylum Chordata; class Mammalia; order Pholidota; family Manidae; genus Manis; species Manis pentadactyla. The sequence continues at coordinate 146,138,787 of NC_080022.1, forward strand.
CTGGAGGTATTGATGTGAACTCAAGGTTTTAAAGGTAGATAATAGATACATGGATAGATAGATAATTGACAGATTGAACTACATACATGGATCATAGATATGTGCAAGTTGAGCATACGTTCAACCACCCAATAATTTTCCAAAATACTGCCAAATATTTTCCAAAGCTGTTGCACCAATTTACATTCACTCCACCAGCAGTGTATGAGAGGTAGAGTTGTTCCACATTTGGTACTGCAACATTTCATACTGTCATTCTTTATAAATTAGCCATTCTGATTATGAGGATAGTTGCATGTAATCCAGATAATTGTGGTTTAAGTTGACCTTTTACTCATGACTAGTGCAGTTGAGCATCTATTCAAATGTTTATTCTATATCTTCCTTTATTGGGTCCTAGTCCATGTTGTCTTTTGTCCATTTTTTAAGATTTTTTAGATTGGCATCTTTTTCTCATGTATTAGAAGCATTTTTTATATTCTGAATGGGAATCTTTGGTCAAGTGTGTTAACTGAAGTATCTTCTCATAATCTGTGATTTTCCTTTTCACACCCTTAAAGATGCCTTTTGATGAAAACAGCTTCCTAATTTTAATATAGTCCATTTATCAATATGTTCCTTTTTTATTAGTGCTTTTGTTTTCTGTTAAAGAAAAATTTTTTTAACCATTTCAGAGAAAGATTTGGCATCAGCTGGAAGCCTATGTGAGTGACACACAATGTAAGCCAGGCCTCGAGTAATTCCTGTTTGGGCCAGATGAGAAGAATGTTACTGGGGATGAGCTATTAGAAGCAAACATGGATCTGGGAGAGAAGGTGGTCAGAAGCAAGAAGGAAGGCAAGCAGTCTTGCACTGTTTTCAGGGCTGGTAGATGGACTTTCCTCCTCCAGGGTCAAAATGACAGTATCCTCTTCCTCTGCAGTCTTTGCCTTTCTCTGGAGAGACCGAGTCTGAGGGCAGAGAAGGCCAGTCAGTGCTGGCCCCCTCCCTTTCCATCAGCCACTCCAGTGGTCGGGTATCCATTCTATAAAGTTCAAAGGTTGCTGTGGCTCAATAATCCTTAGAACCCTGAAGAGTACAGTGAGATGGACAGGGAGAAGTGTTAAGCACTAGGTGGCCCAGCTCTGCTTCCCTGAGCAATTTTACTTTTAATCTGTTACACATCAGGGCTTCCCGAAAAATCATGAGAACAGACTTCAGTGGGTAAACAAGCCTCTGAAAACCACATTGTCAAGTGAAGCCAACTTTACATGTTCTCATCTAAGACAGCAGGGAACTAAGATTTCCCCTGGCTACAGGCACGTTGCAGGATGCCACAGCAACTTAATGGTTCCAAAATCACAGGATTCTATAGTTCTAGGAGACTTATATTGTATAAAGGTGACTGAGCCGGAGAAGAGCTAGCTGAGCTCTGCCCTGGCATAACTGAGCAACTGGTATAGAACCTCCATAAACTCTCACTCTGAGTGGTGGGTTGACCGGATTTTCAGGGATCCAGAGAATACCATCCATTTAAAGCCAATATCAGATAATCCCAGGTCTCAGTATTTCTTTCCCCAGTGCAGAGTCACCCTGGTTATATGGCAGCAGGTTCCTCTGGGGAAGGCTTGGGGAAGATTTACAGTATAAACCTGTGAGTTTCTAGATTTAGCAAAAATATTGCCAAGGGTATAATTATACTAAAAATGTATTCATTGTTAATCTGAAATTCAAATTTAATTAAGTGTCCTATATTTTATCTGGCAACCTAGCATTGCATGGTCCTTCCTAAAAGGGAACTGGGTCCCACCCTTCTGGGCACTCCGGATCTATGAACTGGCTTAAATCTAGTAACTGGGTGAAAGGCCATGATTCTGTTCTATAGACTTACATTAGGTTTCTGCCCATGAAACCTAGAATTTTCTGCTAAAGTGAAGCAGTATCTTAGTAAGCACCTCATCTATCTCATGCCTAGGGAGCCCATAATCACGGTCACAGATTCCTGCTGATCAAAACACTTACTGGCACTCCAGTCCTGGGGCTCCTCGGAGTAATTGTGCCCACTTTGTCTCTGCTGCCTGGTAAGCACCATCGTCCAGCCTCTGCAACCCCCGGATCCCATTCCTCCCACTGAGATCCAAACCAGCTCCATTACAACAGTGGCATGAGCCTGACCAGAGGCATGAGCATCAGCTGGGAACTGGTCAGAAATGGATGTCATTGGCCCTGTGCTGGGTACTTTCTACACATTGTCTTATTCAATTCTCACATCACAAGGCCGGAATAATTAGCCATCAGTTTCCTCTAACAGAACCAAGCAGTTTCCTCCAAATCACATAATCAGTAAATGGTGGATATGGGACTAGAACCCATGTCTGATTGAACCCAGATTACAGGCTCTTAAACACACTTTCCCATGAGATATTAGGTCCTGAAGCAGAGGGAAGGACAGACAGGAGCCCTTACATATGTGTGGGTTGAATGTCTCACCTACTCAGTTTGGAGGAAGATCCGAGGTAAGAATAATATACAAGGTGCAATTGGTCAAATTCATTGACATGGGCATATTTGCCCAGGATTCAGGATTTAATGTGTTGGCACTAGTGCCTGGGAGTGATGTTAATGTTCAGCTAGATTGGCTGATTGGAGTCTAGACTGGAAAATAAGCCTACGGTTAATGAAGTTGAAATGCTGAAACATCCCTGGGATGTTAGGAAGGAGTCCAAAGGCTCAGGAAAGTGGATCTGTTTGGTTGGATCTATTGTATGCAAGATGCACTCCCAGGAAAGGCCAGACACACTTCCTTTACCAAGGCATTAAGGGATGCTTTGATGAGGCCTTGATGAAAGAGCAGCATCCTTAAGAGCTCTCTGGAGGCTTCATTTTAGATCAGAGAAGGCCAGGGGATATGCTGTAATTCCATGATCCTCAAACTTTAGTGCACATCACAATCATCTTGAGGGCTTGTCAAAACACAGTCTGCTGTACAACTACTGGTAACAGCTTAAGTATTCATGATGCTAACAGATGCCACTGTGGTGCTTCTAAAACATATAAGCAACCCAACCCCAGAACCCTGTTTGGAAGGTGTCTTGCTTGAAGGTTTCAGCCCCAGGCAAGTTCACTATGGATTCGGTGAGACTGAGAAATGACAATGGAATGTTCTTGGGGTAAAAGGATTTATACCTGTGCTTTATTCTCCTGGTGATAGGTTGAGCACAAGAATCATGTCTGCATCCAGCAGTCTGCAGGTCCACAATGCTCCTCCATCTCTGCCTCTACCCAGAGCACTGGGCACAGCTCTTTATATAGTGACTCAGTCAATAATAGCTTATTGCCTCTGGGTGTGAAGCAGTAAGCCAATTACATCATCAAGTAGTTTAGGGTTGGGTGAGGATCCTGGCCATAGGAACTTCCATTTTCCCCTTAGAAGGTCTACTTCCAGGAGCCATTTCCAGTACCTAAACCTATGTTGGTCACGATCCTGGAAAGAAATAGGTAACACTTGAATGATTTGAGGAAGGTGTCCTAAGAGCCTATTTACCAAGATGTGGTCTGGGTGTAAAGAAACCAGAGGGGTGCTTCAGTCCTCAGAGGCTAGTAACAGTGTGGTGACCACCCCTAAAGTACAGGCACTGGTTCCCCGAAACTAGATGAAAAAGGCCACTTAGATGAGAAAGCCATTGGTTGAGGGCTGCATCCAGGAGGAATAGCAGAGAAATGGGTGCTTCAGCTGTTCTCTTCTCCCTCTCCAGTGCCTGAGAGGCTCCCAGTGTCCGAGCCCAACCTGAAGCTAGAAGACCTGCAGTCCCATTAACGTGATCCACACAGGTTGGCTTCCCGAAAAGAGGATGGGCGAGAATAGAATGCATCTGGAAGGACAGCTTGCAGTCTTTTCTCATGTGGTTCTTGACAAGTTTTTGTATCAAAATTATGTAGGACTCATAAATAAAACAATCTGAAGAGTGTACACTCTTGATATACTCTGGAAGAGACTGTGTGAAGTTGGAATTGAGTTCTTGGAATGCTTGGAAAAGCCAGCTGTTAGAACTCTTGAATGTTTTCAGAGTGATCTTCAATTGCTGATCCAATTTCTTTAATAGTTTTAGAGTGACTTGCTCTTTCATTTTTTCCTGCAATATAGTAAATTATATTTTTTTAGAAATTCATCCATTTCATCCAAATTCTGGTTATTGGCATAAGGTTCTCATTTTCTTTTTGGTGTCTGCAGGCTGAGTGGTGACACCCTCTTCTATTTCTACTGTTGTCTATTTTCATGGTCAGTCTCAAGAGAGCGCTAGCTTCACTATTGACTGGCCAAAGAATCAACTTTGGGATTTGTCCAGCCTTTCTAATATATGTCACTTTCTATTTCGCTCATCGTAGCTCTTTATTTCCTTGCTTTTACTCTCACTGGAGTTTTGCCAGAGTGAAAGGATTCACCAGAATGGAAAACCGAGGGGAGGGTATTCCAGGCAGGTGCAAGAAGTGAGCCAAGTCTGGGAGCCGGGACTGAGACGGGGAGTGGGTCACTCAGGCAGAGGGCCCTGTAGGTTTCCAGTGGGAGTCCACCGCTGTTCCTGGCCTCCCACCATGCCCACTGCAGCCCCCATTCTTGGCTAGGGCACACATCCGTCACAGGAGGGAGCCAGTCACAGAAGCAAGGAACCACGTCCTTGCCCTTCTCTCCCACCCCCTCCTGCCAACAGCTCTAGAAACTCAATAGTGCTTCTGGAAAACAAGGAGCCTGGGCAAATCAGTGCTTTTCAACTCTATCTCCATGGGCCTGAGAGGCAGAAGGGGACATCGCACAAGCATGTTATGTGAGGAGCCCCTGTCATCAGAATGTGTCTTTGATTTGTCTCAAGCATTGGACTTCCTCATAAAACTTGGGTGGAAAGAGGGTTCTGCAGCTCAATGCAAGCGTGAAGTCGCCTGTACTCATATGTAAGCACACCGGCTCTCTCTTCCCTTGTCACCACTCACTCCCCAAGAGACTTTGGACAAGTTATTTACTGTCAGCGTCTTCATCTGTAAATGGGTGTGGCGATAATGGGGGACACCTTGTCAGGACTAAATACAAACTGTGTGAAGCCCTTGCACAGTGCTCTTTCTCTACGGGGGTTGTTTTTCGTTTTGGAGAAAGCAAGGCCATGGAACAGCTCCTTGGATCACTGCCTGGGGTGGTGACGGCACATCTGTGTTCCCGCTTCCTCTGGCCTGGGCAGCTGGAAGGAAACCGTGCCCGCCCTGCTGCAGCCCACAGCTTCCCGCCTGCATTTCCTGGAAAACTCCTTGGAAGCCCAGCCTCCAGCTCAGCAAATTCAGGACCCCTCTCCATCTGGACTTGACCATGACCCTGTCCATCCCTCTGGGAGCTCCCCCACCGACTGCTTCCTATAAAAGGCAGGCAGAGCAGCTGGAGGAGCAGACAGGCTGAGCCAACCTCAGAACCCATCTCGCCCTGAAGGTCCCACGCCCAGCCTCCGACCTGATGGTCTCTGCAGCGCTTCTGTGCCTGCTGCTCACAACAGCCACCTTCAGCACCCAGATGCTCGCTCAGCCAGGTAAGCTCCGTCTCTCTCCTTCTTTCCCTCCCTCTTCTTCCATTTCTCTCTCCTTTTTGGAAGGCCTAAGTCAAACTGTCCCACTTCTGAGCCTATCAGAGCACCAGGGATCCTCAGAGCTGCACTTAACACATCTAATTTTATAGACAGACAGCTGAAGCCCAGGTGGGGCCTAGGAGGGGTCCTACCCCCACACCTGCAGTCATCCCAGAACCAGAATAAAACCTAAGCTGCCCTCTCCAAATCCAGGGCCTTTTCTTTGACTCCAGTTGATCTTCCCAAACTCTGCAGATTGGGGGCCATATCCAGGACCTGTCACACTGGCCTCTCCTGCTCAGCAGTGAGGCATCCCCACCGTGCCGCTGAGAGAAGGGACTTCAAAATCTTAAGCCACATGTTCCAGGTCCCACCCTGCCTCGGGACCGGGGTGGAAGCACTGGACCTGGGGCACATCAGATCCATTCCTAACTCTTTGCTTTCCTTCCCCCACAGACACGTCCTGCTGCATTCATGCTGAGGAAACCCAAGCACTTCCTAAAAGGCCTTTTCTTTGTGACTTTATTTCTAGATGCACTCATTGCCCTGTCCACTTGCTGTTTTACATTTAATAATAAGAGGATCCCCTTGCAGAAGTTGAAGAGCTATCGAATCACCAGCAGCCAATGTCCCCAGAAGCTGTCATGTGGGTAGAAAACCCGACCTCCTTCCCCCCTCCCCTTCCCTCCCCACCTCCAATTCAAAGTTCTGCCCCAGAAGACAGACGTCAGACTAATTTGGGATCTTATATCAGAGGATAAGATCTACCCAGACTATGTAATCCAAAGCCATCTATTATTACATCATAAACTGGCCCAGAGAGGGCCACCTCACTCCCTAAACAGCCTAGCTCACACCCCCACGCCGCTTTGGCAGATGCCAGGCCAGCTCCTCCTAGGGTGGCAAAAATGGCAACTACCTCCACAGGCCCCTTCTTCCCACACCCCTACTTCCTCTTGTCCCAGGGTGGCCCCCTTACCTACAGCATGTGGGCCAAGCAGGTTTTGGAATCCAGTGAGTCATCTCTTAGGTAAAACCCTCAAAGAGCTCCATCTAACTGTATGGCACTCCTTCACCCTCAGCCTCAGAACGAAACTGGGCAAGGACATCTGTGTCTCCCCAAAGGAGATGTGGGTCCAGAATTACATGAAACACCTAGATCAACAATCTCATACCCAGAAGACTAGAACTCGACCAACCCCTGAGACGAAGCTGGAGTATGAGAAATGACTGTTTATTCTCCTCCAGCCTTCCTGTCTATACCCTGGACTAATTTTGCTGTCATTTTCAAGTAGGGTGGTTTCTGTTTGGGATATAAAACGTACTATGTCATAAGTAATATTTAATAGTATTTGAATTGTTGCTGGTTTGGTGTTTATTTTGAATACTGGTGATCTTTTTTTTAAAAAAAAAAAAGCAAGAGCTCAAGCCAATTGGTTCCTTGATGAGCCCCAGATCTTTCCCCTGGAGGGAGCAGGTCTCCCTCCTGCTTAACTTTCCAGGGGTTGTGAGCATTCCCTGAGGATCATGGAGATGAAGGCAGTCTAGGGAGGAGAGTGCCTTGTGATTGGAAGGTGTTACTAAATATGTAACAGAAGAATGCAATTCATAAGCCTGCTGACTCTTTGCAGAAAATACACTTTGTTTAAAATCTCTAACAGTGTTTCTTAGCCCGACCAGTAAGCAGTGCTCCGAGGTGCAGGTGGATGGCAGGGGCGCCAGAGGAATGAGGATATAGCGAGGCCTTTCCAGTGGCCAACCTGGGCTCCTCTGAATGTGTCAGGGAAGGCCTGGCTTGCCATCCCAGCATATTCTAGAACGAGTGTTCCAGTCGCTAGCATCAGCTTCTAACTGGCCTCTACCCATATGCCTCCCGGCACTGAGCAGTCCCCAGAGTAATACAGACATTACGTGCACCTGACCCCCAGGGGACCACTAGATGCCCCAGTCCTAGTTAGCCCTGGACTTGAGAGAGAGGGTGGGACTTGGGCACAACTGGCCTTGGAGGATAGCACAGCATAGTCATAGCAAAGATTCTCTAGAAGAGGTGCAGAATAGAAAAGTGAGGAGGAGGCCTGGAGGAAAAATCCCCATTTCGTCACTTCGGGCTCCAGAACGGAAACGTTAGAGTTGCTTAGAAAGGAAGGTTGAGGCATGGTTTTAGAGGAACTGCAATACCAAGATGGGGAGTTTGGAGTTAGTTCTGAAGGCAGGAGGTATGTACTGAAGGCTTTGGAGCCATCAGGAGGGCAGGGGGATGCCAGGGCAGGGGAGGCCGAGAAGAGAAGCCTGTGGCCATGGGCAGGATAAAGCTGTCAAGGGAGAACTGAGAGCACCCTACTACAATAGTCCAGGCAAGAGGAAATGGGGCAAAGCAGGGAATTTCTCCCCTAAAGCCAGCACACTGGCCTTTAAAGGGTGCCAGTCCTGAGATCCAGAATTTACTTCCCTCCTTTGCTAGTCTCCCTAGAGTCATGCATTATACAAGCTAAAGCCTTTGACTGTCCCTCTGGAAGGGACAGGGCCTCGTCTTCCTGCTCGTGAAGGGTTCTCCTGCTCTTCCCAAAGCTGCCTTTCCCCAGGTGAGAGGATGAGCTGCGTTGGCACCTCTGTAAGATCTAGGACCCACCTGGGCCTGCACACTCACCAGGACCCTTCCCTCCCAGGACAAGCTCCTGCTAACCAACTCTGCAGGGTCTTTCCAGTGGAGAGAGGGTACCTGAGCCCTGCTGGGTCAGGTGGTCACTTGGCAGTTTGGAACATGGGAAGGAGTTCTGGCCTGGGAAGCAGGAGCCCTGGGCTTGAGTGCCAGATCTCTCCCTGACTTGCTCTGTATCCTCATGCCTGTTGGTGTCCCTCTCCAGCCCTCAGTCACCTCATCTATCAAGTGGGGCTAACAACATCTTAGAGGCAGAAGAACTCACAAGATCCCCTCCCGCTAGGGCAGCTGTGACTTTTGGATGACAGCCCCTTTGGGCATGGAAGGGAGGGAGAGGCTCCTGCACCCAGACATGGACTCAGTCCAGCTCCCTGCCTGCTGCTTCACTGAGCCTACCCCCACTGCCAAACCCAGAAGCAGAGAATCTGCATCACAGCTGTGAATGCACGCTCACCCCCCAGGACAAAGGCAGTGAGCTGGGAGATGTCAGTCATTTATTGGATCCTATTGACAAGGAGGACTGGCACCAAGTCCAACAAGTGTGCCCGCTCTCCCCCACCCACCTGCCCCTGTCCCCGGGCCCCCAGTGCCAATCAAATTTGCACCCCGGAATTCCTGTGGTACAAGAGGTCCAGGGAAGCAGGAGATGAAGATTCCAAAATTTAAATATGTAAAGTGCAACAACATAGCTTATCAAGACCAAGCAGACCCTCCACAACCTGGCAAAGTTGGGCAAAAGGACTGATGTGGGGTTAGAGGCTGGAGGGACAGGTGACACCATGAGGTCTCTGGAGTCCAGGGTGGAAAAGAATCTGCTCACATGTGCATTCACGGGCAGGTTTTTATCCCTTTTAACACATTCTTAATCCATCGGGCTGTGTTCAAGGCACAGATCTTTTGGCCTCCCTTCAGCTCGACTCTGTGGGCAGAGAACAAAAGAGCTGAGTCATCTGAGTCACCCCTGGGTGCCACACACAAGTCCCACCTCCCACTCCTCGCTGCTGGGTGCCCCTAAGCTGCCTCTCTGGGCCTGTAAAATGAAGTCGTTGCATGAGACGTGTGGCTCACACATTGGGAGGGACACCCAAGCTTCAGGGGGAACTTATCAAATTGAGTTTCCTGAACCCCTTTTCTGGAGAGCACAGTTCAGTGTACAAGCGTGGAGTGAAGGCTGGAGACATTCTGAGGGTTAGCTAGCCCGGAAAATTTCCACCTAGAATATCTCCGAGGGCCCCCACTCCTGCTCCATCTTTTCATGTGTCTGTGTCCATCTGGGATCCTCAGTCATTGCTTTGGGGTCCCTGTGTGTGTTTGTACATGCGTTTCTTTTCTGGACTGCCCACCTCCTAAATATGGCTATCATCTAAGCTATAGACCAACTCTGCCCTTATTATCTGAGTGAGCTCAGACAAATCTCTCTGCTTCCCTGAACTTCAGTTTTCATGATAATGAAAGTGTGTGCCTCAAGAAACTCAGCAGAAATAATACACTGAAAGTGCCTTAAAGACACTGAGTGGCAAGAGTAAGCGACGTCAGTCAAACTTCATGTTGAAGCCTCTCCCCAGCTAAAGATGCAGAGGAATGTCCAGATAATAAGGTGCAGGCGAGTTACGTGCCCACGGTCGCCCAAGGCTAGAGGTTGGCAAATCCAGAAGCAGGCACTAATTGTGACCCCTACCCCTTATTTTTTCCACTACGCAGTAATTCCTGGAGATTTTAAACAATTCCTTCCCCTGGGTACAAAGTATTAAGATATAATTCTTGATAGCTTGGCGCTCCAAGAAGCAAGTCACTTGGGGGAGCCCAGTTCCTGGCACCTACGAGGAAGCGCAGCGCTCCCCCAAGCGCCCAGCCCGGCTCTGCACCCAAGGTTTTGACGGCCTCGCGGGCTGGGTTTGGAAACCTTAATCTGGTGGTGAATAGCTCCATCTCGTGTCTGCCATTCTAATTGCATGTGGGCCGGTTTCTGTTCCCTGCAGGAGGGAGTTGGGGGCTGACAGGGAGGGCCACTCACATTATACCAGCATGGTAGGGGCAGGAGGAACTGGTGTTTCTGTAACACTGAACTCTCTTCTGGGAAATCTTTTTCTCCACAAATGTGTAACAACAGTTGGAGGATGACACAATCACTAGGAAAGAAGCACAAAAATGGTTTGCATCCATTTCTCAACCAGGACTTTGTTTTAAAAAAATGCCTTCTGGGACAGGCCCAGGCTTGGGGACCACCACATCCAGGGGGCTCTGGTGCAGCACTGTGTCACCAGCCACCTAGTTCTATATTCAGGGAGAGTCGGGACACTGGAATTCAGATCCCTGCTCCCCACACACGAGCTGTGTGGCCTTGATCAAGATGAGCACAGACTCCCATCTGTGAAATAGGACTTCCTAGACCGATTTCTAAAAGCCCTTCCAGTTCTGACAGCCCACCATGAGTGTATAGTTCCACCCCAATATTGGGGCTCAAGGGCTCTAGACCCCACACTCTGGGGGCCTAGTGAGTCTGGTACATGCAGGGCAACTGTGATCCATGGACCTGGGGCAGGATTAGGAACTGTTCAAGGAGTTCAAACTGATGGAATGACAGGCAACAGCGTCCACACACTCAGCAGGCAGCTCCCCACTCCCTCTCCACGAGGCCCTCCTCCCCGGGCCCCCGGGCCCCACTCACAGCCACTGTGCTGTGAGCCGTGAGCACGCTCTCTCCCACCCGCAACCCCAGAGAACTGCGTTCCAATCCTGGTTCCTTCCTCCTAGTTCTACTGTTTACAAAGCCCCTTTCGTGTGCCTCATATTAGGTCAGTATTCTCTCAACAGCCTCGGGGGGTGGGCATTATCGATCCCATTTCACTGATGGAGAACCCAGAATTTGAGAGTTAGTCACTTGCCCACGGTGAGCCAGCTGTTACAGCCCCAAGTCCTGACTGCCAACTCTGCCTGCTACACTGTGGAAACAAAACCCAGTCCCTGCTCTGGACCTCAGGCTTGGCCTACGTAACCTCCCAGTTCCCCTCCATCAGTCTGCAAGGCCTGGGTGAGGCAGGGCTTCCTTTTGCTGAAGCTAGCAGCTCAGCCATCTGGCTTTGCCCCAGACTCACGGTTCTCGGATTGGCGCCCCTGCCCCACCCCACCCAAGTCCTCCATTCTGCCTCTCCTGCAAGTATTCTTCCCAGAGGAGGGGAGAGGGAGGCAGTGAGTCCGCTCCAACCCCAGAGTGCCTGCCTGCACCTCTGCCCTCCCCAAGGTGCCTCCAGCCCCACTCACTGCTCTTGCTGTCCACATCCTGCGGCCACATCGTAGCCAGCAGCAGACATGCCAGGGCCGTAGTGACGAGCTTCATCTTGGGCAGTGCGGCGCAGGCCCCTGTGGAGCAGCCTCAATGCATCTGGTGGAGCTAAGAGCTCCCCCTGACCCATCCTGCAGTGCCAGAGCTTTTTATTAGAAGGCCTCGGTGGGGTTTCCCAGACCTTGTGCAGAGGTGGGGAAGTCACAGAGAGAAGAGAATGTTATTCGTGTCCAGTGACCACATGGAAAACTCCTGCCACCTCTCCTGGGTGGTGTGCAAGGTGTGGGGTAACTTCCCTGAGTGGAGGAGCAGATAAGGATCTTGAGAAAACGAGTAGGAGCTGTCCCTGCTGAGTGAGCCAGGGAGAGAGGTGGGTGAGAGGAAGTGGCCTGTTTGGGGCTTCTCCCACCCCACGTCTTTCCATGCGGAGATGGAGCTACTGTCCCAGGAAATGGCAGAGCAGCAGAACCTTGGACCAGGACCAAGACACACCGGTGTTTGAACCCCAGTTCTAAAAATTAGTGGTTGAGGAAACCCACCCAAGTCACAAGCCCTGCAAAATGGAAATAGTAACATGTGTCTCAGGATGTGGATAAGAATTAGATGAGATCTGCTGTGTCAAGTGCCTGGCCCACTACTTGGTATTTCTAGTTTTTCAATCACTCCACACTTCAACAGTGTTCTAGGTCCTTGGATGGGCCCAGGGAAGACAGCTCCCAGTGAGGTGTGGTGTCTGACCTTGACTCACTGCCCTTTGACACTCAGATAAACAAGTAAAACCATCCATTGTGAGGATATGTGGAAGGCAGAGAGAACGGGGCACTGTCCACAGGTGTTGGGGGCCTCCCAGGGGAATGCTGTCTAAGCAGAGTCTCCCGCAGATGGGCTGACATGGGAGGGGGCGTGACAATAGAGGAAGGAGCTTATGTCAGGACAGACAGGCAGCAAGGAGCAGATTCATTCTGAGAGGTCAGAAAGACCTGGAGTGTGAGGTCAGGAGAGTGACAGGAGTGGGAGGTGGCTGGAGAGGGATGCGACTATACAGCTACAGAAGGGCCAAGTCGTGAAGACACTGCACGCAGTGCTTGGAATAAATAGCACACAGTAGGTGCTCAAGAAAATATAACTGGCTGGGCCGCATCCATGTATTAAAGTCATGAGGCCCACATGCATCATATAACCATAGAGGGTTGGCTAGGCTGATCTGCTCCGAAGGCATATTCTCTGGCTCAAAAACCTGCATGGCTTCCCCTTGTCAGTTGGATGAAGTACAAGCTGCTCACCCTGGTGTTCATTGGCTCCTCATGCAACGTCTCCACTGATTCCTGCATGTTTGAATATTTGCAGTCCCTTGAGAATGCTGCACGCTTTCCTATCTCTAAGATTTTGTTCCTACTCTATCACCTGTGGGGCCCTCCTCGTTGCCTTCCTCTGAGAACTTTCTACCCATTCCAAATGCCACTGTCTCCATAAAGCCCCTTCTGCTCTCTCCAACAGATAGTCATTCAGCCTCCTTGGAAACCCCCTGTCCCTGCGTCACCCACATGCAGGCCTTGTATCCCTGCAGCCCTTCTTTTCAGTGTATTCTCCAGCCTAACACCTCACGTCAGGGCTGAAAGATCCCTGAAAACCATTTGCAACAACGGCTCTTAAAGTTTCCTGGGAGAGTTTTTAGAAAAATGCAAATGCTTTGGCCCTGTTCCAGAATCAGAATCAAAACATATGTGCCTACACATGTTAGGAGGAAAAACCCCCGGTAATTCAGGCACCAGAAGATGAGAATCAGGTATCCAGTGTATTTTACAGATATAGATGCGACATATGTTTATATTACAAATGGGAAAAAGGCATCTCAGAAGGAGGGAACTGACTTTCCCAAGGTCATAACGGGAATTCACTGCAGAGACGAGGTGATGGACTTGAACACTGGTGATCAGACTGCCACGCGGCCGCCTCTGAGATGCTCCTTCAGCCGGGCCCTCACCACCTGCTGCTCTGCTCCAGCCATGCCCATCCATCCCACCGGCTCCTGCCACCCGAAAGGACTGGAAGTAATGGAACCACTAACCCGCCATTGTCACTGCCCTTTGTCCTTGCAGCTGGAGTCTTTTTTATTCGTCTACTGTCATTTTGGTTAAAAGAGATAAAGGTGTGTGCTTTAACTGCTGAGTGTAACTGTCGGTGTTTTAGGCTCACTTGGGACCTGGTGCTGGGCCAATAGGGCCACTCAGGAAATACTTCACTCGTCCCTGCCTCCTGGGGGTGCAGCCTGGCTCACTCAAGAAGGGGATGGGGCTGCCTCTCCAGGATATCACCTCCCCTATCTCCCCTTTACTTCTGCCATCACGAGCCCAGGACAGGAAAAGGGGGAGAAGGAAGACTTAGTCACGCCCTCTCCTCAGCTCCCTCAGCACCTGAAGGACCAGGCACGGCTCCTGTTGCACAGAAGCCCAGGGCTCCCTGGGGGTATCTCCCCCACCCCAACTCGGCCTCTTCTTCTCTAGGCCCTGCACAAAGGTGAGGGCAAAAGTAACTCAAAAAATACGTGTGGACTTGCATGAGATGGGTCAGAACGGCAGAGGATGGACTGATAAACAAGATTTGCTCTCAGCATGCATGCTGAACCATTATTCATATGAACACACTTTTCCTTAGCAGTTAGAAAACCAGAAAGTACCTGTAGAAGGGTTTTTGTATTAGTCATCTTTTGTGAAACACGCACCAATTTACTGAGGATTGGTGGAGACCAAGCAGAGCTCAGGTACAGATTCAACTTGATAGCCTCTCCTCCAGAGGTCCCAGGGGTTCCCAGGCCTCTTGCCTTGGTGTGGACTGGAGCCTGGCCTTCCCTGCTTGCTTGCCAGTTACAATTCAGCCTGATCCTTACAGATCAGGACAGAGAAATTCACGGGGGCTGGCACATTGGACCTCAGAAGATGTTTGCTGAGTGAATGAGTGAAGGAATGAACAAATGAATGAATGCATCAGGAATGAGACCTGGCCCCAGGATCCCGCACAGCAGCACCCCGACCAGCACTCTTGGAAACTGCACACAGCTTGGTCTCCACCGAGGTGTGCGAGGTGCTGGAGACAGTGGAGTGCAGCATAAACAAGCACAGGATTTGGGCCGGAGCTCATCCTAATTCTGCCACTTGCTGCCTGTGTGACTCCCCTAACCTCCAGGCCTTCTGCTTCTCATCCATGGCAGAGGACAGCAATAGTGATGTTAAGGCCTCTTCTTCCTTCTTCTCCAGCCAACAGTCACTGCACTCCTGGGGCAGAAATGCAGACCACGACACAGGGACTCCTGCCCTCCAGGAGCTCCCAGACAAGGGAGGAGTGCGGGCCCCCAAGCAGTGATGATAGTTCAGGGTGCCTACTCCGAAGCGCGAGCCTGCTTTACCCTGGGAGCTCAGGCAGGGCAGCCTGCAGGAAGTTGGCCGATAAAGATGGAACAAGCAGACCAGGTGGAAGGCACGGGGAGGCCCCCGCGAGTGAGCGGCACAGTGGCAGTGCCGTGCAGCTAGAGCCCTGTCGGCCACATGCTGCAGAACTTTGTAAGCCCAGCCGAGACATTCACACTTCACCGAGCACGATGGGCTGAGTTGCTGTCAGCCCAGTAGCTCAATGGCTGTGCAGTGCAAGAGGCCCTGGAAAACGTAAGACAGGGCTGTGCATTCCAAGGCACTGGGGAGCCGGGACACTGTGCTGGGGGCTAGGCTTGCACTTCCAGGAGGCAGCTGGGGCCAGGTGCCAAGGAAGGGGCCAGAGAGGACACTGTGCTCACAGGTGCCAACAGAAAGCTGGGCAGCACCAGATTAGACAGGAAAGAGACCAGATGGGGGACATGGCTATGCAGCCGAATTCATGTGATGAAGCCTCAGATGGTCCAGGATTGAGGGGAATAGGGGAGCAGAGTACTGTTTCATTGAGCATCGACTAAGTGGCCCCTTGGTTAGGATTTCCACATACTCTGCTGCTCACAGGCCCAAGTCCTGATTATGTTACACTGTCTCCTGCGCCTCGCACACCCGGTGGAGACCAGGCTGCCTGCAGTGTCTGAGGGTGCTGGTGGGGGCACTGCAGTGCGGGATCCTGGTGCCAGGTCTCAGGTATCATTAGTTCATTCCTTCACTCATTCACTCAGCAAACATACTCCTAGGGCCACTGGTGCCAGCTCCGGCATGGCAGTCAGGTCAAAGAGACCTGACCACAAGATCCAGGACCTGGAGAGGGAACCGAACACACAAACCAGGGAGTGGGCGCGACAGGTAAGGACGCCATAATGCGCAGGCCAGAGGTGGTGCATGCCCAGTGTGAGGGGGCTCTTTGGGGTGCAGCATGGCCTTTCCACTGGGCCTGGAAGGCTGAAGGTGGGATTTCCCCAGTGGCAGGGTGGAGAGGATGGGGAGCCGTGGTTATGAGAGTGGGCTCCGGGGAGACCTCCTGGCTCGGGGCCCCAGCCCCTGGTATGTATTGTGTGACTTCACTTGCTTAACCTCTGGGCTGTATGTCCAAATGGGGATAATAATGACACCTGCTTATAGGCTTTTGTGAAAACAAACGTGACATATTTCTTAAGGAAAATCGAACAATTGTTTTATAGCACGAGACTAGCCAGTGTGGAGGCTGGTGTCGCTGCAGTGCGGGGGAAGGATCCCGGCCCGCAGGGAGTGGCCAGAAGTGAAGCCAGGAGGACCGTGGGCCAGGTCTCACGGGATCCCGGTTCTAGGCTCCGGCCCTGGGACTTGACCCTGCTGGCAGCGGAGGGCCCTACGCAATCTTTTGCTCAGGACAAGGTTGTGGCCAGATGTGTGGTGTGGACTGAGGGGCTCATGCTAGAGGCTGTGGGACAGAATGAAGGGAAGGCAGTCGGGCTGGGAATTTTGAAAGAGTCTAGGTGGGCTGACAGGTGAGGAGGTGGGTTTCTTCAGGGGAGAAAGCATGAGAATCAGGAGCCAGACTCTCTGGGCCCCGCTGCTCATTTTCTGTGGGCCTTTGAGCACATCTTTCACCCCCTCTTGGGCCTCAGTGTCCTCACCTAAAGATTGGGAGGTGGCCTAAATCAGTGACTGTTTCCCTGGAAATGGGATCCTATTAGGACCATTTGGGAAACTTGTACTAAAAGACATGTGCTTAAACCTCACTCTGGACCTCTGTACTCTAAATCCAGGGCAGTGGGGTATCTTGAAAAGCCTCCCCGGGTAATCCACCCCTACTGCTTCCCTCCATCAGAAGCCCCTAGCCTGGATGACCACCAAGACCCTCTCTGGTTTGGCATTAAGTGACTGTCTGGACCTCCACGTGCAGGTAGACTCCTGCCCACAAACCATGCCCCAAACAGCCCGTCAGCCATCCCTTGTGTGACTGGCCCCTGGAGTCAGGCCTATGATGCTGAAGGAGCCTGCTGGGTGGGTCACCCTTCCCTCTCCAAAGGGGATCAAGGCAACAGAGCCTAACAGGGCTGATCCCAACCCCTGAGACATTAGACCCTCCCCACCCTAAGAGCCAAGCCACATTTAAAATGCTTCCAGCTAAAACTTAGATTCTAACACCCAGGAAGCCAGATGTTCAAAGAAGCCCAAGACATGGGCTTGGATCCAGAAGTGTCGCAGATTCAGTTTTGTGGTTCTTGAGCTGTTTGGCCCCGAATCAAAAATGTCCACCTTGCCAAGCAACTGTGAGTTACCCGAGGAGTCGGTGTAGGTTGGGTGTGCACAGACTGGCACCAGAAGGACACCGGCGGCCCTTTGTCCTTCTCCCTTTGGACCCCAGTCCCCACAGAGCAGGACAAATGGGGGGTGGGCCCTCTCACATTACAGATGAGGAGCCAGAGGCCCAGAAAGGAAAAATATGTTGTCACATGGAACCCAGTGACAGAGCCCTTAAGACAGCTCTGCCTCTTAACACCCAGGCAGCGCTCTTCCTCTGTGATATTTTCTGGCAATGTCTCCTGTCTGGAGAGCTGGGCTGTGGTCAGAGAAAGGTGGGCAAGTCAGGGCCCCTAGGATGGTGGGAAGCCCTGTGGGATTTCTGTTCCCCACCTGAAAGCCAGGGCATGGTGCCGGCTTTGCAAGGAACAGTGAGAAAAAAGCCCCCACAATTCCACCCTGTGGAGCAAGGAAGCAGGGGCAGGAAGTAGCAGTAATTTGACTCCAAAATATGCCCACCTAAAGCAAGCCCCCCTATGATTCAGGTGACATGCCCATAGGCTGCTGGAAAAGACCTCTGAAGAGCCTTTCTCTTCCTGGATTGGTAGGTGAACAGCCTGAGCCCCACCTCGGCCCACAGCCCATTTTCCAGTGCATCCTGTGCCCACAAGATGGGAGCCCAGGCTGGTCTAGGCTAGGATGCCCTTCTTTCTGTGTCTTCAGGCCTGGTTCCAGGGCTCAGTTCAGAGCTGGCACACCCCAGAAATGCTGCCATTGCCAGGTCTGGCCTCCTGGGCTCAAGTGAGCTGAATCAACTACAGATTCACACACTGAACTCACACTCCTTGCCCCTCAAGACTGGAGCTGGGCCTCAGATGTGCCAGCCACCAGAACCCAGACAGCCAGGTCTCCTGGCCTTCACCTCTGTCCTCTAGTGTGGTGGAAAGAGCATGGTCTTGAGGTCTAGACACCTGCATTTTAGCCCAGGTTGGCAGTTTGTAGCACCTGGCAAATACTAATCATCTTGCTAAACCTCTGAGTCATGTCCTCTAAACCTGGGTTCACAGTGACTCTATCTTAAGATCGCTGTGAGGTTAACATGGAAATGTGTGCAAAGGCTTCCAGCACAGCCCAGCTTACCTACTGCGGTTTCTGAGGGTTCCTGTGTTTCCTCCCTCCCTGCTAGGTTTGTCTGAGGCATCTTTACAGCTGCTCTGAAGAGTTGATTCCAAATCGGCCAAGTCCTGTTTCTCACCTGGCTTGCTCAGAGGTGGGTGAGTCTCAGGAGCCAAGTTCACATGGGGAGCATCAGAAGTCAGGGCTGCTGCCTGCCAGACCCAGCCAAAGTCCGCAGTCTGCGTTCCACCCGCCCGTGCCCACAACCAGGAGAGTTCACAACATTTCCAGCTTCCAGGGCAAAATGAAAACGAGGGATCTGCATTCAAAAGCTAAGAATGTCAGAATGGCAACAGCAGAGACCTCGCAGGCGGTGCTCCATGAAGGCTGTCCTGCCCCATCGGCCCTCCGGCCGTGCTTCTGCTTCATGTTGGATGGGCATCCATCAGTTTACTCCCTGGACACTCCTCCAGCCCACACTGGGTCTCTTCTGCCCTGATTTTCCAAAATCACACCATTACGGTTTTCTTGTTCCAAAGTCCTTGACATAAAGACATTTCCCAAATGAGCCAGAAGGATGCATTTCACTTCCCACAAGCACGGCTCTAAGTGACACATCCTCTTTCAAGTCACACACCCCCAACTGCCCTGCAGCAGAATCAAGGGCCAGTGCTGTTGTCAGCCAGCCAGATGTAAGACGGCAGAGAAAGGACTGTGGAGGAGGGCAGATATGAAAAATAGACGGTGTTCCTTCCACTGACCTGAGTCCATCCTGCCCCCCTGTTTCTAGCCAGAACTAGAAATCTCAGCCAAAGATTTCGCCTACCCCCGGATATGTGATTTAATCGGATGAACATGTTGGGCACCCAGCCGATGTCAGGTCCTCCTTCATTAAAGGAACCTGTCACCACCCTCCTCTGCCACCTCCTCCATCCACCTTCCACAGATGGGTCCTTTGAGATACAGGTGTGATAAAGCAGGTGGATGGCACTGAGCACCCCACGCCCTCTTGCTCAGTCCCTTCTTTAACAGTTGTACCGGCATCATGAAAAGAGAGAGGAAATGAGCAGCCTGGCTTCTGTCCCAGCCCTGCCACTCTTGAGTTCTATTTACATAAGTGTCTGCGTGGATAAGTTATGAATTCTAACGTTTCCCCTGCTTAGCTGACCAGAGGTCATGAGTCTCATAGGAGATGATGGCTGGATGGAATGTGTGTTTGGCAAAACAGACGGCTACTGACCTGACTGTCCCTCTGCCACTGCTGTTTCTTGGTTGCATCCCTTTCCAGCCGAGCAACTGAAATATTTCACCCCATGCTCTCCAATTCCTCCCTTCCCATGTTTTTAATATACTGCAGACTGGCCTCTGTCCCTCACATGTCACCAAAATTGCAATGGCTAAAGTCACCAGGGACCTCTTTCTTGCTAAATCCATGGCACCCTTGGCTGTCACCTTGTCTGACCTCTCAGCACCCTTGACCTTGTTGACCCTTCCTTCTGGAAACTTCCTCTTGCTGTGGCTTCTATGACACACGATCCTCCTAGTTTTCCTCCAAACTCTATGGCTGTTACTTCTAGGACTTGTTAGAGGCTCCTTACCCTCCATCCATCCCTTAACCTTGATGTTCCCCTAGCCCTCCGTGGAATAACAATAGTTAAGAGCCAACATCACTGTGTGCCAGGCACTGCTCTAAGCACTTCACATGTGTTAACCTGTCTAATTTTCCTCAAAGCTCTGGAATTAGGAGACAATACCCCCATTTTACAGATGAGGAAATGGAGGCCCAGAGAAATTGCCCAAGATTACTCAGCTAGCCACCAGGCAGGTGGAACAGCCGTAAGCAGTCGGGCTCCACTTCTGAACTAGTATTTTGCACAGCCTCTGGGCAGATACCTGCCCCTGGATGTCCCCAGACACTTTAGCCCACAACATTCACATCAGGGTATGTATAGGGAAAATGGAAGTTTGTATGGCCAGGATCCTCAGCTCACCCTAATCTGCTTGATGATGTAATCAGCTTACTGCATAGGCTGGAGCTTACACACCCGTTGGCAATCAGCCAATGCTGCCTGTGGTGCTATATAAAGAGCTCCGCCCAGTGCTTGGGGTCGAGCAGAGGGGTGGAGGAGAGGCTGGCGCGGAGGCAGAGACAGAGACAGAGACAGAGACAGAGATGGACTTGCCAGATGCAGAGGAGACTCTAGCACTTGACCTGCCACGGTGAGAATAAAACTTGGTACTTAAACCTTTTACTCCCACCCCCAACATTCCGTTGTTGTATTTAGGTCTCAAAGAATCCAGAGTGAACTTGCCAGGAGCTGGGAAACCCCTCCAGCCCAGAGCGACAGTATAGAGTCATTATTATAAATCTGTTTTACAAATGAGGAAATCTAAGCCTCATGACCCCCCCACCACAGGCCTCTGCCTGAATGCCCTCAGCAAAGGGACGTGCCCTTTGAGTCCCAGGTCAAAGCAGGTTCATGCCAGGTGAACATGGGGTGGGCCAAGGCACACAAAAAAGTGAGTTTTCTCCAAAGAACCACACACGGAGCATTTCTTCCTGGTTCCACATCTGTATTCCCCAGGGTAAACCTCCATCAGTATCTCACGTGGGTAAACAAGCAGAGAAAGACAGTGTGGTTTTACTAATTCAGGTACATCGACGGAAAGGCAAGTTGAAGTTAAGACTGTTATTAAATAAATCTGGTTCTCTTACTTTCAACCATATGTAATTCCTCCTAACAGTATTATCGGGTGGAAGGTACTTAGAAGCTATACTTTAATGGAGAGTTTATCGGGATTTGTAATTAGCAGAGCAATCGTGAGCCCTTGTAAGTAGTTGGAAGCAGATTAAACCCACTAAAGAGAATCAGCTACTCAAAAACAATAGCTGTATCCATTTACAGACCAGTATTTGCTGTGTCAATTAGAAATGCATACACACAAACAGCTACTGTAAATCGTTCTGCTGATGCAGGATTCGACATCCCTCCCAGCAAAATCAGTCATTAATTAAGTTAACAAATATCTAAAGGATGCCTACTATGTGCAGGCACTCTCCTTTGTGCTGGAAACTACTTGCCCTTGTGGAGATAACACCCTGGGGGAGAGAGAGAACTTTTCAAGTTAATTATGTAAACAAGATAATTTCAACCAGAATAAGTCAGTGAGGGAGCATAACAACAAAGGGATAGACCCGAGGGGCATTTGAGCTGAGACCTGAATGACAAGGAGATGTGAAGGGGAGGAGAATATTCTAGGCAGAGAAAACATGAGTGCAAAGGCCTGACGCGGTATCTTAGCTTACACTACCCTTTGAGTAAGACCTGAGGCAAAGAACTACGTGAAAGCAGTTTGTTTGGAAAGTGAAGTAAGGATGATTAAGCGAGTGGGGAACAAAACAAGGAAAGGAAAGGACTTAATAAAGGATATGTTATCAGGCCAACGCAACTGTGGGTGACGCAAACTGAGCCTCAAGGGGACACTTAGGCAAACATGTAGAGCACCTGAGGGATCCCATCCAGGAGTGAGGGAGCCGGGACAGTTACCCTCAAGCTCCTGCCAATCATTGCCAAGGGCTGCTCATGGGCAGAAGAGTCTTCCATGGCGGAATCCAGTTGGTGTGCAGAGATGGAATGCCTGGCCGAGAGACCTGGACGGGGTACTGGCAGCATTTGCTGCAGGCAGAGACCAGCCTGGAGTGTCGAGAAAGAAAGCCAGTGAGGGCAGCAATGACAGGAAATGAGTATGAGAGGAAGGCAGGGCCCAGCTCACCTGAAGCCGAGTAGGCCAGGATGAATTTGAATTGTGTTCTAAGTGCATTTGAAGGACAGCCGAGAAGTTTCATCAGAGAGAACATTTCTCCCTCAGCTGTGTGGAGAACAGGTTTGGGGAGGAGCAAGAGAGAATGTAAGAGGACTACTCAGGAGGCAAAAGCAGAGATCCAAGCAAGAGGTGCTCATGGCTTCGGCTGGCAGAAGGTGTACAAAGTGGTGGACCCAGGTGTGTCCGCAGAGCGGGACTGACAAGTGGGTTCATGTGGGGGAAGTAATGAAGGATGCAGCCCTGGCTTGGGTATGTTGGTACTGAGATGGGAGGATCACAGCAGGAGCGGCTGGGCTGAGCCACTCAAGAACAGAGTAACTTCGGTTAGTCACTCCCTGTTCTCAGCCTATTTTCTCATTTGGAAAATAAGGGAGCAGAGAACTAACTGACTCCTAAGGATGCTTTTAATTCTAATGATCTGTGACTTTTAAAAAACAACCAAAACAACTTCTTCTTTTAAAGTTTTACCTCTTTTAATAATACCATAAACCCATGTGAACCACAGCTCAAAGTGAAAGCTGGCAGCTTGTCTATAATCTACTTCTAGTTCTACCTTCCCTCCATTCTATTTCACCTGACTTCTTCAACCCATGATAACAAACACCCTGAATTCCCATGCTTACCTTTAGTTCTAATCTGGTTCATAGTTCTAATCTGCATGTGTTTCTAAAATGTGTATTTTTTTGCTGTAGCTATTTAAAAATTACTAAAAGGATATCATACTGCCCATAATTGTAGGCACTTATTTTTGCCCAATAATATTTTCTTAATATATGACCAGATCGAGTGCCCTGTGTTTCATTCATTGCATCTGCTGTACAATATCCTATTGGTTAAGTGTACTATTTACTCATCCACTCTCTTGATGGGATTTTGAGTTTTTTCCATCTTTTTACCACTGTAAACAATACAGCTATAAACACTTTTGTATAAGCAAGACTTCTTAAAAAAATGAAATTGCCGACTTAGAATATTTACTGTTATGAGATGGTTCTAATGATTTTCCAAATTAGTTGCATAAAAATACCAACAATATATTGATCACATAGATCTGCATTAGCTTGAACACTTAGTATTGTCGGAGTTTGCAATCTTTGCTTACCAAATTACCAAATTTGAGATCTCTTTTCTGGTCTGGCTTGGCATTTCCCTGACCAATAATGAGGTGAACATTTCTTCATCTGTCTATCAGCCGTAAGTGTTTCCTCTTCTGTGAAATGTCTACCGTTTTTTTTGACATTTTCTTTGTTTTTCTTATCAGTATCATCAGCCTGCTTCCTGCCTGTTGAATGCTGGGGCTCAAGATCATTTTGTGTCCTGTAAAGTCAGTCTTATTTAATCTAGACAGACAGCACTTTGGACAGTGTAACTCTCTCAAAAGCTTTTTTTTTTTGAGGTGTCAGTAGCCAGACTCACATTTCACTGAGACATGCCGCTCTTTGTCCCGCTACATAACATGTCAGGTGCTTTACGCTACCAGGCTTTACGGGAGCTTCCCAGGAGTCATTTTGCCCAATGGATGGGATTCCCTGGAGCTGTTTTAATCTCATCAGAGGTTTTAACAAAGGGAGTGACAGTCATGCCCTCAATTTGGTCTCCCCTGCTCAAAGCCTTGCCTTTGTTTAGATCTTTGCCCCTAAAGTTGTCCTATTTTGAGAACACTTTACAGGCTGGAGAGGTTTAGGAGTGACAGATGATTACCCCTTCCAACCCTGTGAGCCCTATAATTTCCAGACTTCCCGTGTTCCCTTTCGATTCTGCTTGCAAATAAGCCCGTTGTTTTCTGCTATCATCCCTATCTTCAACCCGAAATGTAGCTGGGAACTACCCACTCACACAAACACTCTGTCTCCAAATTTCTCCAGAGCCATAAATTCAGTAGGTATATTTTCTGCCTTCCAAATTATCATATGTGACAGTTTTGCTAAGTATTTCACTACTGCATTATATAGCTTGCCATTTTTCTAGTCCCCTATAATAATTTCCTTGCTGCTGGCCACTCAGCCTCAAAGCCAAAACCACACATTTTATTCTAGGCACTAGTTTCCTTCTTGGTCAGCTTTTGCTGCAGTGATAAGCAACCTGAAATATCAGTGGCTTATAACAAGGGACATTTCTTTTTTTCTCTCAAGCATGCAAGTCAACTGCCTCTCTGCTCTAACCTGTGGTTGGGGTCTGGCTCTGTCTTCCCATCCCTGGGACCACACTACAAGAACAGGTTTTACTAGGACATGTCGTTCTCCTGGCAAAGGGTGCAGGAGACAGAGGATCGGCAGACA
Organism: Manis pentadactyla; assembly: GCF_030020395.1. Lineage (NCBI taxonomy): Eukaryota > Metazoa > Chordata > Mammalia > Pholidota > Manidae > Manis > Manis pentadactyla. Next base: position 146,163,182 of record NC_080022.1, read on the forward strand.
CTTGCAATGCTTTTAAAGCTTCCGCTAGGCTGGGGTATCACATCGTATCTGCTCGCATTCTGTGGGCTCAAGGAAGTTAGTGGCCAGCCCCAAAACCAGTGATGTAGGGAAATACGTCCTGAATCATTTCAAATAAGAATATAGTCTCCCACAGATAAAAAAGAGCCTTTAATACATTCTTATACTTGTCTTCTGTTAGTGTGTTTATTGAGTATATGTTTATTGTGTATATATTCTCTGATTTGTAGCTTATTTTCAAGTTGTCTTTTTAAGAAAAAAAATCATTTTAATCAATCTTTGCTTGTATAGTCAACTTTTTTTGTCTTGTTTAAGAATTTTTTTCCTTTCCTCAAAGTTTAAAAATATTTCTATTACGGTTTTCTAAACATTTTGAAGACTTATATTTAACATTTAAGCATCTGGAGTTGATTTTTGTATACGGTGTAATGTAAGGGTACAATGTAATCTCTTCTTCCGTATGGATGGCCATTTTGCCAGGCCCAGTTTTCTGAACAGTCTCTCCGTTGCCCACTTCTGTGACACATGAACTATGCACATACCACAGCTTCATACATATGTGGTTCTGTGTCTGGGCTTTCTTATTTCATTTCATTGGTCAACATGCCAAGCACTGAATTGGTTTATAACTCATAGCAAGTCATGTTATTCAGCAAAGTCAGTCCCCATCTGTGTTTTTTTGTTTGTCGTCTGCTTTTTGTTTTTCTTATTCTGCTGGGAGTCAGGCTCTGCCCTTGTGGGGAGAAAAAATTTCCCTCTACCCTTCAAGGTTCTTCTAGCTCCTAATGAAAAACAACTTCTAATTTAACACAGTATTATCACCTTCAAAGTGTCTGGTAAATATTAAGGTTTCTTTTCACACCTTCAAAGGCTTAAAGCACCATACAGGTAGTTTGCAGGCCCCTTACAGTTCTAAAATGCTTTCATTCTTTCATCAACTGGGATTTAGGAAACCTGGATTCTAGTCCCAGCTTTTTCCCAAACTGGCTATGAAACCTCAGGCATGATATTCAGGCCTACTTGGATGCTTCACTTATAGAAAAGTAATTCCTATCATTGTTTCACCATTAATATCCTATTGCTGGCACAGGAGCAAAAGTAAATAAATCAGAAGTCATTTTTTTAGACAATTTAAATATATCTTAAACACTAATGTCAACATTTTTTGGTCAGAGTGCCAGAATTAATTTAGTCTGAATACCCACCAAATGCATGGAAACCCTACCTCTAGAAGTATTAATTTTATTAAGAAATACAGTAATCATCTCAAATTGTCAGGTAATGTAATACTCTCATCTAACCCAGTATTTTTCTTTTATCTTTATATTTAAAATTTTAATGAAAAGACTTTTTGGATGAGGTATAAGGTATGGAATATTCCTTTCTATTTTTTATATCTCAGGTGATCAAGATCTTATCTGTAAGATAAAATAATTTTTGTAAAATAATTATTTCATATGGATCAGTCATAAAGTGAGCATTATTGTACTGCAGGAACTGGATTTCTCTACCTCTTTAGAGGTACACTTTAATGAATTAAATTAAATTGGCAGTTAAAATGGCTTTAAGATAGAAAGGAATGAAGGTGGTTTCACATTCTACTCAGAATTACCATAATATATTTATGGAATAGGATATATGTACAATCTGCATGCCTTGATCTACTCTGCCTTGGTTCAAATCCTAGCTTTTGTCCTAAATCTTGCTCTGTGGACTCTAGACAAGCCATTTAATCGGGGGTCAGCTGCCTTACATCAAATAGGTTGTGAGGATAAAATGAAATCAACAGATGCACTCTAAAAAGAAAAAAGGAAGTTAATATACAAATACTGCTGCTGTGGCTTATTTGATTAATTATTTAAGTGCCTGCATGAGATTGGGAGGGCTGGGGCCCTATTCTACTTCATTTTATTCCATTAGTTCTCTCTAATTCCCATCCTGTCTTTCACAGAGCCAGAGGCCCACCACCACCTATACATTAGTCCACGCACTTCACCATCACTGTAAATAACCTTCTTATTAATCTTTGTCAGGCCTTGCTTTCAACCAGACCAAATTACCTGTTCTACTGTAAGCCTCTGACATGCACTTCATATGTTCAATGATAAGCTTTTTGATGAGGCAACATCAAGAACACAAACCTATCTGGAAGATGAGGATGCACAAGCAGACTGGAATCACTGCTTTCTAATGGCTTTCTAAGCCTACAGGTGGTACCTGCTCATACTCGGCAGTGACCGCTGACAGTGGATGAAGTCAGCAATTCTCAAAAGCATAGAACATGACATGCACTCTCCGTTAGGCGTTTTTCCTTAAAAGTCTTCTTGCTAGAAAAGCGCATGGAAGTATCACACAGGTGTTCGGGGAAAAGGCTAGGAAATGCCTACTCACAAGCCTCTGTATTGTTACTACTGTACCTTACACAGGAAACGGACTAGGGAGTTGAGGCTGGCTTTCATTCCAGTACTCAGCATTGCTACAAGGTGCCAAAGCCGGTTTCTGGTAGTGAAGTCTGGATGGCCTTGGCTCCAGTTAAGCGGGATTTTACTCAGGGAAAGGAGAAACGTAAGTGGTGTTTCTGCATTGTGACAAAACAAGTTCCCTTACAGCCACAAACGTCTGCAACATGCATCCCTCGTACAGTTTCTCCCCAATTCCCTCCCTTAATGAGAGCGCGAGCGCCCAGGAAGGCCCATTACCATCCTGCAGGATGAGGGAGGGCTGCACCGCCTGCACTCGGAACTGCCTGGCCCTCCAGCCAGGGCTGGGCGCCTGAACCACCTCACTGCCGGACAGCCAGGTCACGGTCTCAAAGTTGTCCCCGCGAGCCAATGCCTCGGCCTCGGCGTGGTGCACGGCCACCCGGTCGAACTGGTAGAGGCCGCCGGAGTGGTCAAAGTGCACGTGTGTGGCCACGGCCAGCAGCGGCCTGCACGCAGCGTCCTCTTTCACGCCGCGGTCCTGCAAGAGGCCGAAGGAGTGCAGGTACTCCGGAAGGCTTCGTAGCCCCAGGCCCGTGTCAATCACCACATCCTGTTCCTAACCACGTACCAGCCAGACGTTGGCTCGGTTGCCCGACTCATAGAAGCGTTCCTGAATCCAGAAGATGCCGTCGCCCAGGGACTTCTGAGCGTACCACTCGAGCGCCGACATGCTTGGCAGGGCTGCGGCTGGGCGAAGTGGGTGTGGGCTTGTGTGCCAACTGTAGGCTGTCCAGAAGCGAGGTGCTGCGGCGGTACGGAGCTGTCGGCCCGCAGCCAAGGAGAAGGCGTACAGCGAGGAGGGGCGGGGCACGCGGGAGGTGTGGGAGGAGAACTGCGGTGACGGGGACGCACGGAGACGCTGCCCGGAGTGTGCGCCTTCACGCGCTCTCCAGGACCGCAGAGAGCAGCGGCGGCTCTGTCCGCACCGGGGCGCTGGAGCAGTGCAGCATCTGTAGCCGCAGGAGAGGGAGCGTTAACGCAGGGGCTACTGCAGCAAACTGCAGACACACTGGGGAAGTCGACACGTTCCCCATCCCCGGGGTCTGACTGCAGAGGCCAGCAGCTAGGCCCCAGAGGCACAAGCCCGCCCGCCCTCCGCACGCCGCGATGCGCTCTCTCCAGCCGGTGCAGAACCTGCTCAAGCCTGTTGGACGACTACCGCGTCTGCCAAGGGCTAAAAGGCTCTCTCTCCGGTGGTCTAAGAATCAAATGGACAGATTAACAGGAGGAAAAAAAAAAAAAGCTTAATGGTGTACATAGGGGGAATCCATAGACATGAGATTCTAAAGACAGTCAGGGACAGTGACGTATATATGTCATTTTGGATGAAGTGGCCAGGGTAGGGAAGGAAGGCAGTTTACAGGAATATGAAAAAGTAAATGGTAAACAAACGTTTGCCAGGCCGTACAGAAACAATGGGGCTCAGAGGAATTTTAACAGACTTTGCTAAATTCCTCCCTGTCTACCATTCCTGGTTCATACTATAAAGTAGTTAACTATGGTGACAGCTGTCTTCCTGAAGCAGGTCTGCCATCTAAATTCTTTGTATTCAGCTGGAAGGAGGCAGATGAGAAGTCAAAGTTTCTTTCTGAGTCCAATGGGCTTTGAACATTTTCAGCTCCAACATCTCTAAATGCCAAGCTGGCACATGTCGGGGCAGCCTGCCCTTGGTCCCTACACTCTCTGCGTTTACTAGCTCCCTGAACCCTCACAATTACCCAAGGAGGGCCAGTGTTATTTTCTACACTACATATTTCCAAACTATGGATGAGGAAACAGATGTGCTGTGAGGCTGACCCACAGTTACAAATAGCTCTGAGATTCAAACCCAGGCCCATCCGACGCCAGAGCCCTGCAGTCCCCACATCACACGGTTTGGGGTGGAGGAGCTCAGCTAGGAGGTGCTGAATCAAGCCTGCTCTCTGGTTCCCACAAGAAAAGAGAGGTTGCCAAGGGCCTCATCAAACGCCCGGCATTTCCTCTGCTTGTCTGCGTGCTCCCCCCACCCACCTCAGGCTGGCAGCACGGTGGGTGGAGTCATAGGCCCAAGACCACAAAGCCTGGTGCATCTGCAGAGTCACTAGCGGTGCACGCTGTCACTTTACTGAGGATCCCCGGTAACAGGAGAAGCTGTGCAGGCTTCGTCTGACTCAGTTCGTTCTCACCGACTGCAAAGAAAAAAGAGCAGGGGCCTGACACCTGGAGATGGTTCATATTTCAAGAAGGAAGGCAGTCAACAACAGAAGTGTGTGTGTGTTGGTATACACAGCACAGCAAACTTGACTAGGATTTGGATTGTCCCTTTCACACCCATTCTGTCCTTCAGTCCTTGAAAGAGAAGGAGATAATCTTGTTACTCTTAGATGCAGTGAAGCAAAGAGGGTTAAAAGGCTTGTGGAGTCACTCAAGATCTCTATCCCCTTAGTCAGTAGGAGAAATATTTAAGGTACTTCACTGGCTGGGTTATTTTGAACAAGGAGATAATATGTGTAGAGCAGTGGCTCTCAATACCACCTGGGGACTTGTTAGAAATGCAAATTCTTGGACCTCCCCCCACAAATACTGAGTCTTAATTTGGGGGGCCCAGCAATCTCTGCATTCACAACCTCTGTATTAGCTGACCCCCGGGCTCCCAGTGCTCCTAAAATTTGAGAACCACTGACGTGAAGAATCCACCCTGGCACCCAACAGGGTGAATTCTCAATGAATACTTACAACTTTGGCCAAAGGTCACAGAGCTAGTCATGGAAAGTCAAAGACTTGGTGTCTTGTCCTACTGATTCTAGACAACTTTTTCCACCAAGTATAATCTTATCACGTAGGAAAGAGATTGGCATATCTGGGAGGATTGGTATAAGGTCAGACATGGTGTTAAGTAGAGATCACCTGAAAATATTCAAGTTTCAGGATTGGAAAAATAACAGGACTGAGCCTTAGGCATGTGAAATGCCATGGACACTTCATACGTGGTGTATCGTTTAAGACTCTTACAGGCTGGGAGGCTGGCAAAGTCAAATGTGCACATGCCATTCTTACATCTGCACATGTCTGTGTATATAGCCCCTCATACATACGAGTTGCTAATCCCATTATCCACAAGTGGGCTAAATCTCTACTGTCATCAGGCTGGCTCAGATTGAGTTTATCTTTTATATTACAAAAAGCTTTTAGAATTAAAATCATTATTATAACAACATTAAACACACAGAAGAAATCGATGTCATGTCACTCTCAAAGAACTATTTGTTTCTCACTCTGCATTATTTAGCTCTTTGTAGAGAAATCTTTATATCATCCCAATTTTATCCTTTCCTTTTCTCACTGACTTCATCGTAAATATTTTCAGTGATGCCCCTCATCTTCAAAATTGCCATTGTGATGACTGAAAAACAGGCCTTCAAACTGATTTGATGTAATTTAACTACAGGGATTTGGCTGGCTACCACTATTTCCTCAATCAGAGTGTTGGGCCTAGTTTTCTATATAAGTGACATTTTTGTCATGTGATGCTCTTCTTTAGATTAAATTTCTAGAAGTGGAATTATAGGAAAAGAGGGTATGAATAGGACTACTGGAACATATAGGAAAAATGTTTCCAAAAGGAGCATAACAGTTTACTCTGTCAGTAGCAATGCATAAATACACCTGTTTCACAAAGAATGGTCCTCAGCACCGGCGACATCATTCCACTCTTCCCACTCCAGTCGCCAATACAGCGAAAATGCAATCATATGCTATTATGGGTGTGACTTTCCTTTTTATAAATCCCAGATCCCTTCTTCTTTCCAAAGACAGAGGTGGTCAAACCGACTTCAAAAAAAATTCATTTCAATAGTGTGTACGTGTATGTGCCTGCATGTTGTATATGTGTATGTGTCTGCATACATATATGTATCTGTATCATCTCTGTGTGGTACCTGTGTATGCCTCAAAGAGCACACATGTGGAGTGCCTATATCTGAGGTTTTGCTGCAGACATTGTGTTTCTGAGCATGCATTCCTTGGACTTTGCTTACATGTATGTATGAATACATTGTTTTGTGGGATCACGGATGGCAATGTCATGAATGAAATCAAACACAGACCATTTATGGTTTAACACAATCCTTCCATCTGTGCTTCTTGTTAACCATCACTTTCTTGCATAGCTGTCTCCACAAATGAATGGACAAATTAATGAGTTTAATATTTAGAGGAGTTAGGGCCCTTTTGCCAGAAAAAGCAGATAGCTACACAGAGGAGACTTTTCATGTAGAAAATAGATAATCCTGAGTAGGCTGGAACTTTGAGAACCATTTATCAGGCAAGTGATACTGAGCAGGTCACATACCACCCTTCCACACCTCTATTTTCTGAGGCTAAAGTGGGGATCATAAGAAAGGATGACTATGAAAGTTACATGGACCACAGAAGGTATCAGGGGACGGGGTGTGCCCCACAGGGCAAGGAGTGGAGGAGAGCCAGGTCCTGTCCCAGAGCCCATCTCTTCTCAGACTCTGAAGGGCGAAGGGTTGTCAAAAGTCTCTGCAAAAGTCTGGCTTGATGAGATGTCAAAGCTCACACACCATTGCTAACTACATGCAGGGGGCAGACGGAACTTCAAATCACGGGATCCATGGGGGAAAGACAGTCAAAAGGTCCTCATGGATGGAGGGAGTTGGGAATCACTAGGACAAATCTGTATATTCCAAACTTTTGGAAAACCAGCAGAACTTCTCTCCTCCCTACACTTGCATCCATAAAACCCTTATGGGGAACCCCAACTATGACACAGTTGGAGACAGTGGCAGAGGCTGGGTGGGCTGCCCCCTCTCCCTCCCTGGGCTCTGCTGAGGGGCTCCTGGAGCACCCACACACCCCATAGCTCCCCCAGTGACAGCCTTGCATCTGGACGGCCCTGGAGTCCCTGCCAGCACTGCCGTGCTCCAAGGCTAGATCATGGTTTCCAAGCAGCAAGAGCAAAACCAGCTGACATTTATCAAGAGCTTTCTCTGTGCCAAGGTGTGTGCTCCGCTCCCTGCACACCTGATCTCATTCTATCCTCGTGTGTTCTCCAGGAGGAAGATTCTAATAATACTATTAGGATCCCCATTCTACAGCCACAGAATATAACGGCCGACACAGGGCAACATAGAGAATGTGTCCAGGTTCCCTCAGCTTGTAGATTATAGGGCCCAGAAGCAGACCTAGACAGTCTGGGTCTGAATCTGTGTCCTCAGCCCTACTCTGTAAAGCCTGCCAGTTTTGAGAGGTAAGTGGCATCTTTTGGACTTAAATTTCCCAATTCCTCATCAAGAGACTTTGTGACACTCACCTTTTTCTATTTTTGGGGGGTTTTGTTTTGTTTTGCTTTGCTTTGCTTTTAAGTATAGCTATGGGAATGGTCCCAAATTATCCTCATTCTTTTCCCTAAACCCCAATGTGATCAGAGCAGAGATACTGTCTAACCTAAGTGAGTAGCAGGCCACTAACACTGACAACACCCATGGCTGCTGGTGTTCCTGTGCATATGTGCTTGATGGCAGGGCAAGATGGGCCTGGAGGCAGGGGAGTACCATCTGATGCCTCTCGACATTCTATAACAGCACCTTATTTAATAGTCACTCCAAAGAGGTAGATATGATTATCCCCACTTCACAGATGGCAAAGCTAAGGCTCAGAGAAAATTTGCTGGGCATACCCCAGCTCAGAAGTAGCAGAGTCTCGATCTGGACCCAGGTCCATGCGACCTTCCATCACACTGCACCAGATTTGGTGGCCTTTGGGGACAATGGGCCCTTGCTCTTCTTCAGAGCCTTCCTCCAAGCTACCAGAGTTCCTGCTTTGCCTGCCTCCATCCCAGCCCTTGTTACCCAGTCCTGCTGATGCTTGTCACCATGTCTGTCTCCCCCACTCCTTGGGGGTCCTTAACACCAAAGGGCATGAGCACAGAAGGCCCTTGGTGAAGGTTTGCTAGGGACTGAGCAGCCCAGCCCCACTGCACAGTCCAGGCCACTGTGGGCCCCAGGTTTTGTGGCCTGCAGTTCTTAGAATGCCTCAGGCCCTTTAAGATTCACCTCCCTCCCACACATGGTGGCCCTCTTGGGGCTCTGGGAAATCCCAGGGCAGTTTTTGGACTCAAAGTGTTTTCCCCCAAAGTTGAGTGAGCAAAGGGACATTCAGCCTCTCCCGGCTGTAAGGACTCCTGTCTGTCCTTCCGTCTGCTTCATGACCACGTAGGGCCATGTGAATGAGACGCTTGGATCTGGAGTCAGCAGACATGGGTGTGAGTCCTGCTCCAACACTTGCCGCTTACGTGATCTGGGGCAAATTCCTTAACTTCCTGAGCCTCTAAGAGGAAACAGTTCTAACTGATCATGAACACACAGTGATGTTGCGAGAGTCAAATAAGATAACGCATGGAAAGGACTTAGCACAGTGCCTGGCTCTGAGGAGGTGCTCAGAGTGAGTGGTGGCTTGGCCTTGAACCCTGCCCTCTCTCAGAGTCTCCGAGCAGCTGGCGAAGGAAGAGCAAGGCTGTCAAAGTGGACCAGGGGCAGCTCGCCTTGGCAGGAGGTAAGGACAGGAAGGAGACCAAGAGGGACCCATGGCTGATTCAGTCAGTGGGAGCCGGTGGGGGGACAGTGACTCAGACAGAGGTGCCCACCCAAAACCTCTGTCCACATATCAACCACAGGAGGCCGGTAAGAGCTTAGGCAGAAGGGCCTTTCCAGGGTGGAAACCCATGGGCAGCGTGCTAGAGAATGAGAAGGAGATTACGGTCCTGCTGGAAAAGAGAGAGGGGGCCAGAGTCACAGCCTCCCCCACAGCCCATGCAGCAGGCACAAGGGAGCTGCAAAGAGCAGGCTGTGTGGGACTCAGGAAGGAGTCTGCTTCACTCCAGCAGCTTGGATCTAAGATCCTTCCCCCATGGTCTAAGGCCACAGGGCCTTGCTGAAGCCTAGAAAGAGAAGGAGCTTGGGTTGACTCATCCCAGACCCTGCACCCAGTACCAGACTATAATAAGCTTTATCTCTGATGCCTCTCTTGCCTCAATACAACCCAGCATTGCAGGGGGTGGTCCCCCCTCTGCCCATGGCATATCTAGAATGCCCAGTGAGAGATTCCTCACCAGCTGGACGGCCACAGAGGGGAAATTCAAACCCAGATTTATTGCACTCTCGAATCCCTGCTTTCCCTTCCAGGTAGGTAGCACGTCCCTGAGGCATTGGGGCTGTCATCCGAGGTTCAAGTGCACACTTCTGCCAACTACTAGATATGTGACCTTGGACATGTCGGTGTCTCTCTGGGCCTCAGTTTCCCTGGCTATAAACCATAGAAAGGAGCACTGCCTGTCACATACGTGCTATGCAGATTGAAGGAGCTAGAGCTGAGCCTGGCACAGAGTCAGTGCTCGATTTATGTCGACTGGGGGGCTTGTGTTCTTCACAGGGAACGCCAGGCCTCAGGAGAGTGGAAGAAAGCGTGGCTGCCCCCACCCCAAGCAGCTGTGGTGGAGACAGCCCTGGGCTGGGCCCTAAGGACCCGCACTCAGAGCCCCGCTCCACACCTTACAGGGCCTTGGATGTGGCATTAGGCCTCTCTGGACCTCAGCGTCCTCATTCCTAGAATGAAGATAATAATATTGCTGACCGCATGGAGTAATGGTGGGATGTTGTGTGTATGGCAGCCCCTAGTGGGGATCGGAGTGGAGCAGAGACCAGGAGGCAGGCTGCAGTCTCCCTGTGGTGGCGGGGCCTGAGGTGCTGGGAACACTGAGGGAGAGGGGAAGGGGCATGGAGGAAGGTTCCGATGCCCAGAAAGGCCCAGCCCCTCCTGCAAAACCAAGGTGGGCATTTCCTCAGGCAGCAGAGAGATTCTGAGATGCATGGAGCCAAGATGGGTGGGAACATTCTGGGACTGGGGTCTTTACCCTTTTCTGCCCCATTCTGCTCAAGGAGCTGACTGCCCACAGAGACCTTCTTGCTGTGTAACCCAGGGGAAGGCACTCACCCACTCTGTGCTTTCCTTTTTGACATCGGCACTAGGACGTCCACGAAGCTCCAGGGTGGGAGGGGTGAGGGGGAGAGAGCTAAGCTACTGGGAAGGATGGAGAGAGAAGCCCTCAGCTAGGAACTTCCCAGCCGGGCAATCAGTGGGATCCCCCGCATTGGCTCTGGCCGGAGGACCTCACAGGAAGGGGCGACTGAGGGCGACCGAGCCACAGAGACCAAACTTAGCAGCAGGTGCAGGCAAGCAAACCCTGTGGGCGCAGCTCTGCCTCCACCTCACAGCACAGAGGGAGGAAGGGCTCTGCTCCTCAGCCCCCTTCTCCCTCCCCGTTTCCACAGGGCCAAAGGAGGCTAGCCTGGGCTGGGGAGCAGGGTGAGGCATGCAGTGTCTAGGATTGTTGCTCCAGCTGTGTGGCTGCAGGCGAGACTTAACCTTCCTAAGCCTTTGTTTCCTCATCTCTGAGATGAGGTGATGATACTTACCTCACTGAGTAGTTGGGAGGAGAAAATACAGCTCTAAGAACAGAGCCTACTGGTGTATGCCAGGGCGCACAGTTTTCACTAACTCTCTCAACACCCCTGCTGTGTGAATGCTTTCATCCCCATTTACAGAGGCAGAAACAGCTTCAGACCCTAACCCTCCACTGGAGAAAGCAAGCCACCCTGGGTCTTTGCCCTCCCTGACAGGCTGTTGCAAGTCTACTTTGGATGCAGGAGGAAAGGAAATGGACTTTCCCCCACACTCCCTCTGCATGCTGGGGCTTCACCCAGGCAGGCAGCCTGAAGGGCCAGCATGATATTCCCTCAGGAAAGGAAAGAATGAAAGTTCTGGGAAGTTCATCCAAGTGCTGAGGTCCCCAGCTGGCCAGGGACAGAGTGGCCCGACTACCACACTTTCCCCTTTACACAGGACCCAGGGGATCCACCTCGTTACCCTGGGAGGCCGGTGCTGTCAGACCAGCCATGCAAGGGGAAGCAGAACCCGCAGGGTGATTTCACTGTCAGACCTTTCTCTACACCTCTGTCTCCCTTCTATCTTGAGCCACACATGTCTTATATCCACAGGTTACCTATTGGACAAATGTGTACTCGTTACACCCAAGGCTCTATTCCAGAAGCTAGACAAGCGTATATGAAGGCCAGGAGCCAACCTCAGAGAACTTAGTGGAGAAGACAGATGAAAATATGACCATGGCGCCAAGGTGGGTACCCCTGAGATGCCGTGGGGAGTTAGGAGGACAGAGATGGGGAGGGAAAGAGATCCAGGGCATGTGTCTGACCCAGAGCTACGATCATCACAGCGGGACGGGATCTTAGAGATTTTCTGGTTCAAACTTTTTCATTTTCCAGATGAGGAAACACAGGCAGGGAAAGGGAATTATTTGCACAAAGCCACATAACTTACTGGGGTCAGCACAGCCAGGTGAGGACCCAGGATTCCCGACTGCTCAGGCCCACCCTCAGCACTGTCATGATTCCATTTATGCCTCTGACAGGTGACCCAGCAAAGGGTGCCCAGATAGCCCAGGACAGATGCACTGTTATAACCATCAGAACTCACCATACTCAACATGCCAGCCTTCTGTATCAGTAAGATTCAGTTCATCCAGAAACCCTGCTTACGCACAGTAGTCTTTGATCTCTTCAGTAAAAGTCTGGAGGCCTGAGGTCCAGGTTATAAGAGAGCTGCACTCCTCAAAGTTGCCCCCTCCACCATCCCTAAGGTGTGGCCTGTATCCTGCAGCCTCTGGGGGCATCTGCACTCTAGAAGCAGGGCAGGATGGGGGAGAGGGGGGCAATGGGTGCACCCCTGCCTTCTAACAGGGGATACTGGAGGCTGTCACATGATACATCTCTTTATAGGCCTGGAGTCAGAGCCTGGTCAAGTTGGGGGCTGGAAAATGTAATTTTTGTTCTGGCTGGCTGTGACCCCAGCTGGAAGTTCTGTTACAGTGAAAAAAGAGAAAAATGGCCATCTGCCTTTTGTTTTCACACCTAAATTCACTTTCTGGGCTCTGTGTCACTAGCCTGTCCTTCCCCAGGTCCTACACACCCTGGCTGGGCCTCTCCCTTGATACCCCACTTATCAACAGTTTGGGTGTGACCATCCTTCCTCCCCCAGTCCCACCCCTGCACCTTCCCCATCTCAGAAACTGTCATCTGCTTCTCTGGTGAACCAGAGGCCACAGGGACTCGGGCAGAGTCGGTGCTGGACTGGGGGGCCAGGCATCTGAGTCTCAAGGCTGACTGGACTCTTCGCTCACTCTAGAACCTTCGCCTGATTGCCTGCTTTCTGGGTGAAGAGAGGGACTGTATTTCTGATCCAGAGAAGGGCCATAGGAAAATTAAAGGGGAAAAATTCCCAGATTTTCCCTCTAGATAGCCCTGTACATAGACCCAAAGATGTATCATCTTTTGAACACTCAAGAAAGCTTTAGTAATAGCAAAAGATTGGAAACAACCTAAATATCCATTAATCAGGAACTGGTTAAGCACATACTACCTCTGTGCTAGAATGTCCTAAAACTGTTAAGAGGAACAAGGTCACTTTATGTGTTCTTATGTAGAATAATATCCAGAATATATTAAGTGCTAAGTGTAAGGGATGGGATAGCGTTTATAGCATGAAACCACTCATGTGAAATCATATGCACTCAGATTTTTATATTGACTTGACCATGTGTAAAATTCCTCTGGGAGGCTCTGCCAGACACTATCAACCAGGGGAGGATGCAGTGATTGTGAGGACAAAGACTTGCTCTTCACTATATGAGCTTTTTGGATTTAAACCAGTAAGAGATAAGAAGGAAAAAGAAACATTTAGTGATAATTATTTAATCTTGGATCCAGAGAATTTTCTTCTCTAGGCCATAACTGTCCCTGTAGGAATGGTGAGGCACTTGATAAGCCAGCTGAGGCCCCACCTGGTTCAGCTCCATCCATGATCACCATCACCACCACCCTGAGACCCCAGGCCTGGTCCTCCCACCAGAGTCCATGACCCTTCTCCCCTCTGACACCATCCTTGGGAAAGAGACTCCAGAAGCTGAGGGGGGGGGAAAGAGCCGGAGAAGGAAGCCTGGGGTCTTGTGGAGTTGGGGCCCTCCCCCTCTCCAGACCTCACTGCTGCCCAGCCCTCTGTTCCTCTTACGGAGTGAAGAGGATTGATTGGTCAGGACACCTGCATTGCAAGGGACAGACAGTCCCTAAACTGAACTCATTTATACTGGTGTACTAGTTGATTGGGTTATCAGGAGTTTGATTTTGGTCAAGTCATGCTTGTAATACCTCTAAGACATGCAAGGCAAATATAAACCCAATACACAGGTAGTTGGAGGCACCTGGAGTTCAGGGGCAGTAACATTTGGGAGTCATTAGATTCAACCACATGAAAGTGCTGATATTCAACCATGTGATCTACAAAATGGTGATTTCTTCTGGTTCAGTTTTGCACTGGTTGTTAAGGCCGTAATGTTAGATCAGATTACCGAGGGCTGAATATAGGCAAAGAAGAGACAAGGGCCACTGCCTGAGCCCCAGCATTTCCTGCTGTTAAAATGCCTGGAAGGTGAGGTGAAGCCAGGAAAGAACACTAACAAGGAACAGGACAGGGAGGGGAGGTGCAGGGGCAATAGGAAAACTGGGAGCATAGGGTGCCTGGGGAGCCCAGGGAGGAGAGTGTTTCTGGAAGGAAGGGGTGACCAGCTGAGTCAAATGCTTCTGAGATCAAGGAGGGTGAGAGCTGGTAACTGACTGTTGGATTTAGCATTGGTCACCGGGGACCTTGGCAAGAGTTATTAAAATGGATTCAAGAGAGAATAGAAGAAGGGAATTAGAGACAACTATTTACGGTGTTTACCTTTTTCTTAATACCATAAAGGGCTGCTATATTTGAGTCTTTGAAGGGAGGCAAAGGACTGAGAACAGAATACTTTGTAATCATACTATATAAAGCAAAATTCAGATAATTAACTTCCAATTCCTCTTCATCAGTAATTAGTGAACCTCTCAGCTAAGGAAATTACCTCTGTGTGTGGAGCCCACCCAGATCCTTCTCTGTCACCCAGGACTGCTGAAACTTGACCCAAGCTGATCTGATTCCACACCAGTCTGAGCTGGTACCAACATGCTTAATACTAACTGCAAAGATTTACCAGTTTCTCACTGGGCAATTTTCAGTGTGCAAAGTTTAATTTTCAGTGTCCAAATGTAAGCAGACTTCTTACTACCTCTGTTTATATATAGGGTTGCTGTCCCCAGCAGACTTGCAAACATTTTCTATTATCTGGAAAAATTTCTCTGTCTGGCCCCATTGCTCCCTCTGGAAACTTATTAATGACACCAAGACATGAACCCAGGTCTCCAGTCTTCAAGTACCATGCCCTTTCCACTATGAAACACCAGCTTTTGAGCCATTCTTTGAGATCTTTAAATAGGGAGGCAGCACCTGCAATGTAATTGATACGTTTTCCTATAAATTACTCTGTGTTCCAACCCTACCCCCCACCACCCCCAAGAGTCTTCAGACAAATCATGACAGCTAGGTCAAAATGGAATTTTTACAACCACAGGAAATGACAATTATTTAAACTGTTTTATCTTAGAATAAATAGTGACTCAATAACTGTTTGGACCCAAGCAAATGTGGTCCATAAGAATGTTAGAGCCCCACATCTACTGCCCCAAATACTGACCATCGGGGCTGATAAAATTCATCCCGTCAACTATGGAATGTCCGTGCTGATAAAGGACGCATGCCATCGTATCAGGGCTGTTTGTTTGCCTCAGTTTTTTAAAAGGTCATTGTTTAAAGAATAGCCCTCTGTGGGAAAGAATGCATGAGAATTCTGTTGAATTTTTTAAGCCTGTGACATTTAGGCATTAAATGATATTGAAAGCTCTCTCTCTGCTTCTGTCTCTATTTTTGCTTCTTTCTCTCTTGTCTCTTTCTCCCTCTGCCTCCCCCAGATACTTGATAGGAAAAAAGAGAGTATTTAAATAATATATGATTTTTTTATTACACACAATATTAAACTTTTTAAATTATACAATAACCGTGAGATTTAAAATATTCCCTTTGTAGCTGTCCTTGAAGGCTTTGTCACACCATGGTCCAGGCTGAGGGACAGTTCTAGCTCATAGCCCACTTACAGAGATTCAGTGATCTGCCTCCCCGAAGACCCGCTAGGAGTCTTCCTCCACGTTTGAGCTCTGCTCCCCTCCTTGGGTGGACACCCCCTCCCTGTACTCCCGTCCCCCCACGCCAAGCTGGACTGAGGAGGATGGAAGACAGCTTTCCGCAGCTGCGGAGATTTCGATAGAAACTGAATAGCAGGGAAGCCCCACTATGGTTTCCAAAATGAACCCAGTGGGCCAAGAGTCTCTGCTACAGGTTGAAAGACCAGCAACCTCTAGCAAAGCTGTTGTTGCTCTGGTGAGACCCTAAGGGGGTCTCTGAGTGGAGTCTCTGCCTGACCTAGAATGCACACTAATTCTGCCCCCACAGCTGCAGAACACCTTGCACCCGGCCCGCGCTCTTCCGCAAATGCTCTCCGTGGCCCAATCACATACCTGACTGGAGCTCCCAAAGGTCTTCAGCACGAACAGTAACAAAGGCAACCTTACCTGGACAACGAGAAGGCACCCCTGACGTCACCCCTCACCCACCCCACAGCACACACCGGTATCATCCCCTTCACAGCCATAAAATACAGCGGCTAAGACACTCAACAGGCTGACTTGTTGAACAGAATTGCTTAGTATTGACCACCTGGGGACCACAGCACATGTACCAACATGAGCAGCTTTGTATCGGTCCCCAGGGCCATCCCAGCTCAGAGACCGTACTCACTGAGGGCTTACCCTGTGCCAGGCACGTAGGCTTGGTGCTCATGCGCATCAACCCAGTGAAGCTTCCTGACACACAAGTGCTGTAATTATAATTATCCCCATTTTACAGAGGAGGACCTGGGGCTCGGAGAGTAAGTTAACGTTATCTCCCGAAGTGACAGACTGAGCCCACTCAGGGACCCCATGGAGTCTCACCATAGCAGCAACATTACAAAGGGACAAGATGAGAATTTGAGCCCAGAGTTATTGGTCCCCCCCATCCATATTTATAATTACTATGTTATACTGCCTTAAAAGTTAGGAATAGCATCAAATTCTTCAACCTTACCCAGGAGGCTGTTGGTGCCTCCCTCTTGGGTAACACATAATGCGCCTTCCCTTCTGGTCTCAGCGGAATGCAGAGGAGGTTTGACAGGGATCTGCCTGAGTCGGGGGAATGCTGTGGGAACTGCCCAGATAGGGTGTGTTTCCAACCTCTACCCTTGCTGCCTAAGGGCTTCTAGTTTCAGTTGACTTCTGTCCCCTTGTGCCCCACATTCGTACTTATGAAATAAACATAATACCCAGGTATCTTTTGCTTTGGGTTGTGACAGAGAAACAGAAGCCAGTTCAATTTTTCACTTAGCCCTTAGAAAATAGTTGGTGAGCCTTCAATATGTGTTCAGTGAATGAATGACTATCTTAGGAAAATAAGAAGGGTATCAGAAGAATCCTGGGGCGTCTTACAGCATCAAAGAGCAACCTGGACATCAAAGCCTTGGGAACATCAGGAATCGTGGGCAGCTGCCATGATCCCAAAAGGAGTTCGTGACAGAGTGTGGCAAAGACTGGGTCTGCCGGGCCCTCCTACCACACCACTCCCACAACCTTGGCAATGCCTGGGTGGAGCCCGGTATATGTGCACATGCATGTGTGAATGTGTGTGTGTGCTCTTGAAGGGTTAAGGCCTCCTGGAATGGGTTATATGAGAGTCAAAAGCCAAAAAGGATAGATTAATGATAACAAAATTAAAAAAATTTTTTAAAAAGCCAAGAAGGATGGAAAGGAGAGGTTTCTTTTCAGGTTTTGCTTCTAGTCGAGATTCAGAACTAGCACAGCTGTTAATCCTCTTCTTCCCAGAATCAGCTCCAAAAATGCCAAAAGGAATAGAAAGGGAAAACTAAACACCGTAAGAAACTGCTGGGGGTGGGGTGCTATTGTGAACTAGAGGGTAGAGTGCAAGGTGACGGTGGCTTTGACCTGGGCAGAAGCCCAGCATGGCAGTGGAAATAGAAAAGAGAGGGGAAAATAACAGGAAGTCTGTTCTCACTTCACAGCTTTGGGAAAAACTTGTGGAGACTCAAATTTCTGGCCCAGGAATCCTCAGGAGTAGAAGCAGAGCGTTGCCGTCTGCACACAGGAGAGGCAAAGCCAAGCAGATGAGAAACAAGATGAGAAGCACACACATTTCAGTAAGAAATAGAATTGCCTTTCTGGGACCCAGAAGCCAAGCTGGGGTAAAGGGCTGAGATCCAAGCACTGTGGGAAGGGGAGGAGAGGGGGCTGGTCCTGTTACGCAGCAAATACTTCGTGTCAGACACCGGGTCAGCAGCTACCTAAGTTATCGTGGCTAATGTTCACCTCTGCTGAAATAGAACATCACTACCACTTCACACGTGCGAAGCTGTCTCAGAGGGGTCAAATGGCCTGCTGAAGGACACCCAATTTACAAATAGTGCCACTAGGATTTTAACCTAGACCTGAGCCTGTGGGCATCCAGGGGCAAGTCACTTCCTGGCTGTGTGAACTTGGCCGAGTCACTTAACTTCTCTAACTTCAAATGCCTCTTCTGAAGAACAGGGATAAGACTGTATTTAACCTTCAGGTTGTTGTGAGGTCACACTGAGTTTAGACATGTAGTACTCAATAAAGATGGGCTGTCATTTTCATCACCTTCAGCCATAAGCTCCTTTAAACATTCTGTCCTATTGGTCAAATGTAAGAAATTCCGTTCTTCAAGTTAACAACCAGTTGGAGTTGTTACTTCCACTTCTTAAATAGGAAAAGTCTACCCATGGTGGCCTGAAAGGGAAGAGGCAGACTGGGATCTGAAATCAAACGCTAATCCTTTAGCAAAGGGCTCAAAATGAGGCAATGAGCCCTCACTTAGGAAAAGAGCTCCTGTGAATGTCCAGAAAGACACAGGCATCACACAGAGGTCTTATCCCTAGATCTGATATTATCCGCAATCACAGACAAATACTGAAATAGTAAGCATTGGGGAGTGCTTTCTTAACAAACTGAAATCATGCAGTGACTCTTATGAAACCTCAGAACCAGCTGATACAAAGGCATTAAAACACACACATATACACATACACAGAACCACTTGTGAAATGGTTAAGTGCAAAAAGCTCAAAACAAAACCGTGGGCAGACCATTGTGCACTATAGGAAAATGTGGCTGTGAGCGGGCAGAGGCAACCAGAAAGATAGAGTGAGGGGTGCTCATGTCCAGGGAATATGGATCATTTTTGGGAACTTTCCCTGAAGTTATAGTCCTTTCAATGCAAATATAAAATATTGGGAAACAGAACTATGTTGTACATTTATGTGAAAAAAAATCACACAAATGCAAATCTAATTCATTCTTCTTTTGCAGAAAATTAATCTAACATATATATAGTCTTATGTAGACTTATCATACCCATATAAAAATACAAAAAGTCACCTACATACATACCCATAGAAACTTACAGAAGGTCACATGGATTTATGAGCATCACTGGAATGGAAGCTGTTGGTTATCAAGAACCCCTAAGTGATTGACAGAAGGAAAGGACCTACTCTGTGCCAAGTGCTTTGCAACGGTTTCCTATGGAATCCCCACATTGTCCCTACAAAGTAGGCATCACATTTCCGTTTACAGATGGTGAAGTGAGCCTCAGAGAGGTAAAGTGACCTGCCCAGCATCACACAGCTCAAGGGTGTGGCTTCTACTCGCCACATGATAGGCATCGCCGGTGGGCACACTTAAATACTGGATCAGTGGGTATTCAGGTTGCTTACTGTCAGCCTCGACCCCTCATCAGCATCCCTTTGCAAGGCAGCCCATCTCTGCCCCTTATCAGGGGTGTAGCTCCCTCCCCTCCCCAGGCTGAGCGCTCCCGAAGTGCAGGCTCCTCACCTTTCTCATCTCTGGCACTGGGTTTGGCAAGAGGAGACACTTAGGAAAAGATGGGCACAAGAATTTCCAAGTCTTCTGGACTGCTCCCCCATGACGTGGAGACCCTGAGTTAGCATGAAGTTTGCTTGTAACACAATGGCAGTCACGCATCTGTGGTTTTGCGTGGGGGAAATGTCATTCTAGCCACATTCTGTCATCTGTGATTGATAACTGATGATTGATGTGAGCAGAAATTCTGAAGGAAAGAACAGGATAATATGAGAGAAGATATCAGAACTAAACATGATAAGAAAGATTCTCTTCCTCAGGAGCGGGCTTTAGCCTGGAAATTATGCTGGGCCACCTGGTCAGTGCACGAACAGGGCCTGGCACACAACATTTTCATTTAGCATCAAATTAAGCATCCACTAAGTATTTGTTAAATGAATGGATGAATTATGATTAGTTCTTGAATCCACACAAATTTGGTTTGGTAATCCCACAGGTGTATAGAAATCAATATGCCCCCAATTAAATTCACTAGCTCCACCTCCCTGCTCGAACCACTTCCCCCGTCTCATACTCCCTCTCAGAGGTGAAGGAGGCTTGGTGCATGGGTTACCCAACCAGAATCCAGCTGTTGCCCTTGACCCCTTTTTCTCCCTCATCAGTCACCAAGTCCTGGCAATTCTCTCTTAAACCATGAAACACCTCTGCCTCTTCTCCATCTTGGAGGCCACCACCTTGGTTAAGAGGCAGCACAGTGACTAAGATTAGAGGCTCAGGAGCCAGACGCCCGGACCACCACATGTTAGCTTGGTGCCCTTTGGGAAATCACTCAACCCTCTGGAACCCTCAGTTTTCTCACCTGTAAAATGGGGGAAATAATAGTCACTCCGTAAGAGGTTAACTATGCAAATGAAATGGGGCAAGCAGTTCTACTTAATACAAGATCCTATTAATTAGTTTCCCTGCTTCAAGTCCTTCCCAGAGCAATCAGACGACCCAGTTTGAAATGCATGTCTGCTCTGTCACTCACAGGGTCTAGTAGAAAGAACCTGTTCTTTGGTAGTCATAAAATGTTAGACTCAGCTTCATGTGTGCCCATGAAAGCTGGTTTCTTACACTCTCTCAGTCCTCAGTGTCCTCAGCCCAAATGCCACCAGACATTATTGGACTTTGAGATGAAATGAGATACCATGAGTGAGTGGAGCCCTTAGCCCAGGGCCTGGCATGTATTGGGCACTCAGTCTTAGCTCTTCTTCCTCTCTCTCTTCCCTTGTCAGAAGCAAGGGGAAGGGGCAGAGGGAATGCAGGAGGAAGGCGGGGTCAATCCCTGGGAAGAGGGATCCGAGTCAGCGGAGAAAATGAAGGTGGCCTTTGGTGAGTCCAGCCAGCAGCCCTTCTGGGAATCTATCCTGTTTTAGCAGATCACCCCAGAGAGCTGGCCCCGCTGTAGAGCAGTGGAGTCCCAGTGCCAGCCATTCATCAGAAGCCCCGGCAGAGCTGGTAAGACAACAGCTTCCACTGCCCCTTCACACTCCTTTCCTGAAATCCCCACGTGGCCTGCTTGGGGTGCAGCATTTTAATGTGCAGCCTAGGTGATCCCAGGGCTCGGCCAGGTTTAGGACCCCTGCTCAGAGTATTTGGCTTAGGTTAGTAGGTGACTCAGAAACCTCCCTACTGAAGCTCCCTGGCTGCCCTCTTAGAGGAGAAACGTGGCAGAAATTAGCCATATGGTTTCAAATGGACAGATTTACATTCATTTCAAGACAAAAGAGTAGAAGTTTTGAAAATCCACAGGGGATAGGTGACCCAGAAACCTAGCTTTGTGCCTCTGACCTCTTGGCTCTCAAAATGTGAGCGAGAGACCAGAACAGAGATGCTCAAGGCTGGGCGGGGTCTGGGCTGGGGTCGGGGGTAGGGCTTGGACCAGCACGGGGCCTTTTCTCTGGGCTGCAACAGCATCTGTTGTCAGTGTCTGATGTCCTCTCTTGGTACCCAGTTAAATGGCATATGGGGAGACAGTTTGGTGCCTGAATTCCAATAATGGTACCAAGTAGCGATGAAAGAATTTTTTTTGAGAGGGGTAGGAGGATGGATCCAGAGACCCCACAGTTACTATTCTTCAGATGATCACGTGTAACCTGACACATATCAATACAAGGAAGCCCTCACAGGTATCAGGCACTGTGGTAGGCCATGTACGTGTATGTGTACACACACATCTCTACCTATATCTATATGCACACACACACACATACAAATGTCTGTCTATGTACATGTGTGAGTATGTATTTATATATTCATATATAGTTATGTATTTATACATCTGGATATAATATGAACAAGTGTGTGTGTGTATGCAAGTATATATACAGAGAGAGAGAAGGCTGTACACATATGCCTTCACAATTGCCCTCACTATCAGTCCATTTTAAAGTTAGGGAAACTGAGGCTCAGAGAGATTAATTAACTCGTCAAGGTCACAAAGCTGGGTTTGACTCTAGATGCTTAGGACTCAGAAAACCATGTTCTTTCCACACTGGCTCCCCTCCGTACATAAATATACACATGGCAGGTCTAGCTCCCTGGAATGTGTCTTCTAAATTTTGCATATACTGACTATAGGAATCCCCAAAAGTGTCTTACTTACTAATCACACATGAGGGTGAGGGAGAGGAGGGGGCCGCATGCTCTGGACACAGCCAGGTTGCCCATGTGTACCCGGTGAAAAGACCAGAGAATCAGCTCCCAAATAGGCTGCCTGATTGCCAACCCTTCTTCCTGCCCCATGGTATGGGGCCACGTAATCTATAACACAATTTTTAGACTCCCATGTATGGGCTTAGGAGGAAGGGGCTCAGATTTAGGAGTATGGAGCAAAACTGTTCTTTGGTTTCCACTTTGACTTTGAATGTTACAAACGGCCTCCTTGCAGACTTTAAATAATGCATGGACCTCCCATGATTATTGAACGGAAGTTTTCTCCTACAATATCCTATGGTCTATTACTAGACTCTAGACTTTTCAATCTTCAGTCAGCACTGCTTAGCATCTCTAGTCTGCTGTGCACACTGCAAGGTGGCTTATACACAAACCCGATGCTCACCACGCCAGCAAGGAGGTGGTTTTCCCACTGTGCACATAGGGAACACGTTCTCATCTGGTGGCCCCCTGGGCTGTAAGTTCCATGTAAGGCAGAGTCGGTGTCTGAATGGCACAGGCCCCAGGATCTAGCATGGCATACACAGTAGGCACTTAGTATTTATTGATGAAACCATAGATGATTGGACAGGGAAGTGCTGAGAGGTTAAACCGTAAATCTCAAAAGCAGGGTCTGAAGGCAGGTCTACGACTCTGATGCCCATGAACCTTCTGCTATATTTTGCTGTCTTCCCATTGTATTTTGTTTTCTCTAATCCTTTTTTTTCAATCACATTTTTCAAAATTCATTTGTGCCATTTATTGGACTGGCTCTACTTATTTAGCTGGGAGGAGCTTTGCGTTTCAAAGTTCACATGTTTGTTTTCAAGTCA
This sequence comes from Manis pentadactyla, assembly GCF_030020395.1. NCBI lineage: Eukaryota > Metazoa > Chordata > Mammalia > Pholidota > Manidae > Manis > Manis pentadactyla. Next base: position 146,186,207 of record NC_080022.1, read on the forward strand.
AGGATTTTTAGTACGTGTCATTTCTCTGAGCCTTCACTTTTCACTCTCACTTATCATATTTAGAGTTTTACACTTCACCAGGGAGTAACTGGGTGGCTGAGGTGGGGGGCAGTCCAGAGAACTGGCCACACGGGCAGTGAGATGCTCGATAGGTTGGTAGTCAGTCTCTGGGCTGCCCATCTGAGGGCCCCCAGGCCTCCTTGACCTCCATCAGCATGGACAGCAGGCCCAGCACTTCGGCCTCCTCTGCCAGTGGCTCCCACCTAGGGGACGGATAACAGGCCAGCCGTATCAGTCCGGACAGTCAAGAGTATGCTGCTGTATTAAGCAACCCCCAATCCCAGTGACTTAAAAAAGAACCAATGGTCCATTGCTTGTTCATGCTGCATGTCCACCAAGGGGCTTCTGCTCCACCCCAACCCCCAAGCACGAGGAGCAGCCACCACCTGAAACATTGACAGTTATGATAGAGGGAATGGGAGCTCTATGGAGTCTTACACCAGCAATTAGATGCTTGAGCCAGAAATGGTATTGGTCACTTCTACTCACGTGTCTCTGACCAGAGTCATTCACGTGATCCCATCCAAGCACGAGGAGGCCAGGAAATGCTGGTCCCCCAGGGCCCAGAAAGGACAGCCAAAACTAACTGATGACAGCACATCTGCCAAGGCCACTCCCCATCCTGAAAGCCTTCCTGCTTTCTCTTACCACCGAGATCAAGTATAGCCCCAGAGCAGATGACGTGAGGCCTCCACCTGCCCCACCAGCCTGGTCTCCACTGCCCCTGCCCTCCTGTCTGCAGTGAACCAGATGCCTGAGTGTCTTCAGGGGGCCCTGCTGTGCATGTCCACATGCTCTTCCTGCTGTCTGAGCTGCCTATGACCTCCTTCCTGAAGATCTGGGCCAAGGCTCCCCTTCCAGGACCCCTGCCTCCGACAGCTCCAGTTATAGCGGAGTCCTGCCTCTGCACTCCTTAGCACCTTGCTCGTCAGCATTTTGCCCCTTTCTGTTCATTCCTGTGTATGTCTCCTCCTCCAGTCAGACCCCACGGGACAGTGACTTAGAGCTACTCATCTCAGAATACCCAGACTCAACACAGTCCTCAGTCTGAGTGAGACATTCCGCATCTACTTCTTGAATGTTCGCTGATGACTACTTTGAGAGCACCTACTATTCAGTGGGTCTTAATCAGCTTTTAGAAATTTTATGAATATAGGTTCTATGGTTCATAACTTATTCTGTATTTTCCAAACGAGGGGCTGCCTTGATCATGTGGCTGCACATTGTGCCAAACTCCATGGCTATTGGCTGCACAATCACCTCTGACCCTGAGAATCAAGAAGGCATGTCACAGAGAAGTAGCATCTGGCTGATGACAGACCTCCATCTTACCAGGATCCAGAAAGCATCACTGCCACCAAAGCGCAGATGGTATGACTCCTGTAACTATGTTCTTACTTCTCTCCAGGAAGGACGAGTGTGGGGGGTGAGACTGGGTTCCTGGAAAGAAAGGAACCGAGTATACTTGCGAATTAGCTATGCCTGCTTTGATGTCTGGGCAGGAACCCTGCTCTGGCCAGCGCAGGCGTGAAGGGAAAGCAGCCGAAGTGCATGGGAGTATCCCTCGGAAACCAAGGGCAAAAAGCTGGGTCTTAGGACCAAAGGAAACAAGAGCTTGAATGGTGCTGGGGGTTCCTCTTCTCTCTGGCCTCCACACTTCTCTCTGTATGTTACCTTCAACCTTTTCTCTCTAAAGACCAGATTCCTCCCCTTTTCCACTCCTCAAGGTGATAAATATGGCATCAGGGAGCCTATTGCTTCACAGATAACAATCCAGACCATGAGAGGGAGGTGGCACAACTCTTTGGCTTCAAATCTAGAAGCCCCAGAGGAAGGATACATTGGCCCAGCCAGGGTCAGCCGTCCACTCTCAGACCAACCAACTGTGTCCAGAGCTGGAGTCCCACTGTGACCTAGCTGGTCCCACTGTGTGCAGGGAAGAGAGACTCAAGATTACTAAGAGTCATGTGGACCAAGGACCCTGGAAGTCTCATTGGAGAGAATCAGCATAGACTATGGCTCTCGATGCCAGAGGACAAAAAGGTGACCGTGCTTGGTACATAACAATCATGAGGAGAATTTGTCAAAAATACAGATTCTGGAGCCCTGTCCCCCATGAGTCTGCTTCCGTAGGTCTGGGCTCAAGCCAGAACATGTATGGTTTGCACAGGAATCCAGGTAATTCTGATTCACTGCTTGTGCCTCAAATTCAGTTTTATGTCTTTGTTTTATTCATTTCTGTTTTTGGGTTTATTACTCTTCCCACTTCCCTTCCGCTTGATAATTTGTACCCCTTCTGGGTTATTTAGGTAGAGACTTAATTCCCAGTTTTTCTTCTTACCCCCTAATAGAGGCCATCATGAGCAATACTTTTTCCTCTAAGTGCCAGCAAGACAGAATCCCATAAATTTATATGTTTTGCTGTGTTTACATCTTTGTTCTTTAAATACTCTGTTCTGAAGAATTGCTTCCCTTCCCATGGCTTTATTTAGGAGTGCTAACTTCCCTGTGACTGGATAACCCCTTCTTGTTTGTGAGATTTATTTCTAACGTCACTGAGCTACAGTCTTAGGCTATCAAAGGCAAAATGTTTCTTACTTTTCTTATTGAATAAGTGCCTTTGTTTCCTAATAAGTGATACATTCCATGAGGAATCTATCCAGGAAGGCTAACTGGTCAAGTTCAAGATCGGGGTGTTGCTACTTTATACCCTACCCCCATCAAACAACCATCCTTCATGTCATTCTTTAGCACATACGTGTTTAAAAATTTAGCAGGTAGTCAGTTGTATTGGAAAGAGAAGGTCCTTGGAGTTGACTCCTGGCCATGCTGATCATTAGCTCTGTGAAACCTTGGACAAATGATTGACCTCCTCTGCGTCCATTCCCGTGTCTGGGGAAATCATGAGTGTAGACAGGCAGGCCTCAGCTTTGCCAGGTTTTCCCCACAGGATCAGCTGGGTAAATTGAAATAAGTGAAGACATCATAGGGGTTTTAAGAAGGGGGCACAGTGTTCAGCATCCCAGGTGTGCATCACAGCCTTTCAGTGAAATAGAGCTGATGGGAGGTGAGGAAATTGTCTGTATAAGTAGAACCTAAATGGTGTCTACTTAGCTGTTATCTGGCATATACAAGAATATGAACCTGAATACATGAGCATCTTTCCTTCATCCCCTGTCCAACTCTTCTTATTAAAAACTTAGCTCAGAGTCCATTTCTCCAGGGAATACTAGCCCATCACATATCATTGGCTCCTGTACACACAAGTCTCCTCGTGTTATTCCCATTATCATTACCTGCTTCCTTGAACTTCACCATGACACTCCGAGCTTCTTCATGGCGAGGACTGGGAGTTACTTAGAGCAGGAGGAAGGGAGAGAGCTGCTATCCCAAACCAGGTGTTTTCAGTAGAGGAACACACTGAAGAGCATGGATAGGGCATGCACATTATCCCACGGGGTGGAGTGAAACCTTTACTCAGCAGATGTTTACAGAGCACCACATGCCAAGTGCTGGACATAAGGGGTGACCCCCAGTGTCATGATTTCTCTGGGGAAGGGGGAATGGAATTCTGAGCAGGTCGGTGCGGGGGACCCAGTCCAGGTGCTGTGGGAACATGCAGACTGACGCATCTGTTCCCGTGCTGGGACGTTGGAGAGGCTGCCTGGAGGCTGTGGGTTTTAATGAGGTTCGAGAGACATGGTTCAGTAATGAAAAGAAAGGGTTCAGGAGAAGACTGCTCCAGGCTGAGGGAAGAGCGGGTAGGAGCGCCAAGGACACTGTGATGCAAGAAACCATACCCGGAGTTGCTGGATGTTAGAGGGTGGGCAGGAGTGGAAGAAGGACTGAGCAGCACCAGGCCAGATGGGCACTTGGGAACCATGTTAAGGGGTTTGGGCTTTACAAGCAAGGGGGTCCCACTGAGAAACTCATGCAGCAAACCTAAGTGAGAGATGACGGTGGCCAGGCTGAGGGTGGGAGCAGGGGAAGCGGGCCAGGGGGGTGCAGGGAGGCAGATGCATGGACGTGGAGGTTGATTGGCCACAGGGACAAAGATGGAAGGGCAGTCCAGGGGGTTTGCAGACATCAGTGGCATCATCCACCACGAGGAAAGGAACACACGGGGGATAAAAGTGCTGACGGACAGGTGGAGAAGACGGCGGATTAGGTTTGGACAGGTCACGTTCGCTGTGCCTCCGGGTCACCTGAAGGAGATGATATGCAACAACCATCCGCTGTGCCTAATAATAATGGCAACAACTGTATTTGGCCCTTACTATAACCTTAGGAGGAAGGAAACTGAGTCACAGAGAGATCAAGTAACTTGTCCAAGGCCACAAAAACACTAAAAGGCAGAGGCAGCTTCGTATGCAGCCATTCAGGTATCAGAGTTCATATCAGGAAGCCGAGACTCAGGAGGGAGGTGTCCCGGGCCCGGACGTGTAACCGGAAAGTGGTCCACACGTGATAGAGGGACACTGAAGCCACAAGAATGGAAGCGATTGCCGAGGAACAGTGTTGAGTGGCAAAAACCAAGCGTACACAGAGTGTCTGAGGTACCCCTGCCTTGAAGACAGGACAGAGGAAGAGAAGCTGAAGGATGAGACAAGAGAAATGGCTAGAGAGGCAGGAGGGAGGCCCAGAGAGAGGCTACTCCCCAGTCAGAGAAAAAAAGTGTCCCAAGGAGAGAATAGCATCGTTAAATGCTGCTTGCAAGTCAAGAAGACGAAAACTCAGAAGTGACTTTGGGTTTAGAAATAAGGAAACCATTAGTTACATTGGTAAAAAGTTTCTGTGGAGTGGTAGGGGAAAAATCAAGGCAGTGGGCGGAGAAGTTAGCTGCAATCAAAGGCATAAGACAGCAAGTGTAGACAAGCTTTTGAAGGTAGCGGAGCGAGGACAGAGAGGACGGTGGGAAGAGGCAGTCATGGGGCTTTGTGCATAGAGCGTCTTCCTCTATTTATCCATTGTCCGTATTTTATGTTGAATATGGGAAGCACATTCAAGTCCTAAAAGATCTTTAAAGAAGAAAGAGTTTTTAAATAATGAAGATAGTATATTGAAGTACTGAGGAGGAGGAGGCACTAGAGAAGGCAAGGTTGAGGTTACAGGACAGGGAGTGCATAACAAGGAGAGTGAGGTCCCTGAGAAGGCGAAGGGCGGGTGGGCTGCAGGGGGTAGACCCATGCCTAAGCAAGGACCCTGCTCCCAGGGAAACAAGGAGGAGGCGGAAAGACAGGCTGCAGAGAGCACCCAGACCAGGGTCACCAGCATTGAGCTTGGGGACCATGAGTTTCCCCCGGCACCCAGGCCCACACTTGGGAGGTCTGCCTTCCGGAGCGTGCTGCAGCCCAGCAGGGACAGAGGAGGTGTGCAGGTGCATTGATTCAATGTGGGGGCTTTTCCAGAAGGGAGTAACCAAAAGATGCTTGGACAGAAGAATTAAAAATCTTGGCACCAAAATGGTGGGAGTCACATTCCACGCACCCCAGGCTGATCGGAGGGGCTGTGAACCCTGTGTTGTCATTCCCACCCCAGCCCACCCCCCACCAGCCAACATCTTTACCGCAGACCCCCAGGGTATATAGTCAAGATCGCCTCCTGGTCTCCATCACTCTCCTGGGATTGGGTTGTTGGGATGAGGGGCACAGAAATATGACATTACTGAAAACAATCAGTCTGAGGACAAACCGACCCTGTGGGGCACTCCCCAGGTCAAGCTCATTTGAAAGAAACTTGATCTTCCCTTTGTTTAAAGCTCAGAGGTGCTGGGGGAGCTTTCCAGCTGTGATCTGATTGTAATCCCTAAGTACGTACACTATGTCCCAAAGTCAGTATAAGGAGTTAATGCAATACCAGCGTAAATCCCCCTAAATCCTCTAACAGAATTTGATGGCTCTGTGTGTGGACCGCTTATTCTTCCAAATGAAGGACCATCAAAGGATTTGTCTTTTAATGGCAGTGATAGCCAATCCCTCCGGAGCAATTAAGATGTGAATTGTCAATCACTGAAACTATGCTGAGTTAAAAACGGCAGAGGTCACTGGGAGATTCCTGAGATGAATTTGAGCCCTAGTGAGGCTAATGCTAAACCAGCCAAAGGGCACACTGGGGAAAGCGATTGTTATTTCATAAACATGGCAGGGACAGTTGGCTAAGGAGCTGGGGGAGAGTTCATTTAAATTCATGCAGCATGCCGGTCAAGTTGAGTCATACTGTACCGTTGATCTGGCATGGACCTGGAGACCAGGGACCAGCATTGCCCTCTCTGCTGCTGATGAGGAGATAAATTCCCAGCTATTGAAGAAACAGATACCATCAGAGCTCTAATGGATGTGTTCAAATACATAAGAATGAAAATTTTTGCACCACAGTGTAATAAAAATAAATATTAAAAAGAAAGCAGCAGTATCCATGATGTCCGTCACATTCTCCTTTCCAGGCCTGTTTACTGCCCAAAACAGATAATGGATGGGCCGCTGTGTGATTCTTCCTGATAAGTGGTCAAAGGAGATGAACAGCATCACACCAGGAAATGGAGATAGTAAATCACAGTGTGGAAACATGCGCGATCTCGCCAGCTATGAAATAAAATTTAGATTCAAGCAACTTTCAGGTCCCATTACATGCCTATTAAAGCTGCAAAAATAAATATGATAAAACCCAAGATTGGCAGTCGGTAGAAGCACATCCTTGAGCATTGCTTTCTGGGCCAATTTACATAAGCAATCAGGCAGCATGAATGAGAGCTCTGCCATTTCTATACTCTCTGACCCAGGAATTTTCTCTTTGGTAACAAACGCCATGGTATTAGCCCCAAAGAAAGAAAAACATGTGTAGAGCAGCATTACCTGTAATAACTAAAACTCGCCCACAACCCAAAGGCCGAAGAAGAGGGGGCTGACCAAGCAAAGACACATGTGTTAACACAGTAGAATAACACGATGGCATTTCAAATGATGAATATGGGGGCTTGGGAGGTTGCGGAAACGTTTCTATGAAATATGCATGGTCATTATTAGTTGTGCATATCAAATGTCTTCCTGGGTATTGATAAAGAAGAGACTTTGGATGGAAGAGGATTCACTTAGAATTTAATGTTCATTAAGATTTTATGATAAGTTGGATACTAATTTTAGTCATTCACTCAACATTCATTGAATGTTGACCACATGCCAGACAGTAAGGATGTTAAGACGAGGAAGAAATGCTTCCTACCCCAAGAGCCCATGGTCAGAGGGGAAGACAGACAGGCTGATACACACACGCACACACACACACAGCAGTGGCAGGGCATTGTGTACAGGGGAAGGCGTGTGGATGTCATGGACAGAATTAGGATAATTCACAGGTTGGGCAGAAGTGGAGGAAGATGATGCTCCGGAGGGAAAGCATTGCACAGGCAGTGGCCATATAGGTCTGGTGTGTGTGTGTGTGTGTGTGGTGTTTCTCTATCCCGATCCATCTGCAGGGCTTGAAGAGCCCAGGATACCACTTTCATGGGACCCAGGACTGCATTTCCAGGGCCAGCTCCGCCCTGCCATTTCCCGTCACTGTCTTCAGCCCTCAAATGGTCATCCATCCCCACCATGTACACTCCTCACCGAAATCACTCAGGGCCATTCATCCTGGGTGAAGATGCTCTTACTGTGTTATATGCTATGTGAATAGGATTATTCTGAAGGCCAGTTTAAATAAGAAAGGATTCTTATTTTATATCGTCCACGACCTATTCATTGTGGAGTGTTCTTAAAAAGATGCTTGGTGGATGGAGCTGGAGGACATTATGCTCAGTGAAATAAGCCAGGCGGAGAAAGACAAGTGCCAAATGATTTCCCTCATTTGTGGAGTATAACAATGAAGCAAAACTGAAGGAACAAAACAGCAGCAGACTCAGAGACTCCAAGAACGAATTAGTGGTTACCAAAGGGGAGGGGTGTGGGAGGGTGGATGGGGAGGGAGGGAGAAGGGGACTGGGGGATATTATGTTTAGTACCCATGGTGTGAGGGATCACGGGGAGAACAGTGTAGCACAGAGAAGGCACATAGTGGATCTGTGGCATCTTGCTGCACTGATGGACAGTGACTGCATTGGGGTATGGGTGGGGACTTGATAATATGGGTGAATGTAGTAAACACATTGTTTTTTCATGTGAAACCTTCATAAGTGTGTATATCAATCATACCTTAATAAAAAAAAATTTAAAATAAATAAATAAATAAATAGATGATTGGAAAAGATCCAACTGTATTTTTTCTTTTAGGCCTTAAGGCCCCCTTCTTATTTTATTTATTAATTTATTTTTATTAAGGTATCATTGATGTACAATCTTATAAATGTTTCATAGGAGCAACATTGTGATTACAACTTTCACCTATATTATCAAGTCCCCCCCAACCCCACTGCAGTCACTGTGCATCAGCGTAGTCAGATGCTATAGACTCACTACATGTCTTCTCCGTGCTGTACTGCCTATCCCGTGACCCTCCTACATTATGTGCACTGATCATAATGCCCCTTAATCCCCTAAAAGATCCAACCATATTAAAAAGAGACATGGAACCCCAGACAAACTTACCCTGTTACCATCTTCCTGAATGTGCTTGATATGTAAACCACTGCTAATGAATCGAGTGAAGTGGGAAAGTACATCAGGAATGCAAGCCCCTGGCTCAGATCAATATTAACAGATATGTGGTGTGCAGGATGTCATCCGTAAGAAATGAAAGCAAGTAGCCACAGGTTGGCATTCATTTGAATGTTGATATTTTGATAGCTGTGGGTATTATTTTAATTCAACATATAGTTTGGTTTGACAATGTGCAGCTTGGCATTTAGAAGCTAGCATGTGTGTGAGAGGAAAAGCTGGGAGCTCTGAAAAGGAAATAAGGACATAAATCAAGAGGTTCTTATGTGAGAACAATGAAAGAAGGGGCTTACTGAAATGCTGATTACCAACACATCAACGTGAACTGGTGACTCTGAAAAAAAAAATACGTCTCTCTTCTGAGATGACCCTAACTGCTGTGACCAATGGCGGTGCCTTGTATGAAGCCAGTAAGCCTGCAAAGTCATATAAATGCAGTCACAAGCCCGGAACGCAGTCCTTCTTTACTGCCATTCTCAGAAGACTAGGGCTCCCTGAAGGAGGAGCCTCTCCAGAGATAGATTCAGAGGGAAGCTGGGTCAGAAGTATCGAGCAGGAGGAGAGTCGTAACGTTTGCAGGGCCCTGTTGGACCACATTGGGGGTGAGTGGGGCCTGCCTGAGAAGAGGGCCCCCTCTTGTGGAAGCTGTCATGAAGCAGAAGGAGATCTTCAACTTGAACAACAAGGCAGCAATTAGAGCCAAGTGAGCTGGCTGAGAGCCTGTGAAAGACACTTGAGCCTGAGATGATCCTTTGAAAAGGAATGCTCATATGAAGTGAGCTGAGAAGATGGTGCAATGGCAGCTGGGGTGTTGTTGACGGAAGTCAGGAGTTGCTCTACATCCCTGACACCGCATTCTCAGAAATCCACCCCCAAGTCTCCATCTGTCTCCATGCTACAAATCACAGTTTCTCTTGCTCAACAAACCTCCACACAGCCCAAGCAATTTAGCTGAAGTTTCAAAATGTATCCAGATGATTCTATCATGTCTTTAAATCATACATGGTATGTGTGTGAGAAGCAAAGAGTAGAAGGCAGTGATCCGAGAATCCCTCTCTGGGGCTCCTGCACACACAGGGCCCCTTGCCTTTGCCCTGGGAGTGGGTCATGGTAGCTAATCAAGGGCACAGACAGAACCAGGGTTTTAGGGGTGGCTGGAGGGGAGTCTTAGCGGGAGGTCACCAACAACAGAGTCTGGTTGCCCTCCCTCTGCTGATCTGCACCCATTTCCTCTGCATCCTCTTCAAATGGTCCAGTCTTATTTAGATTGGGATTACGTGGCAAAGACTGCTCCATGCTCACCAAAATCTACATCCTGCTCTTAGCCCATCGCTCTATTTCCCAGTCTCTCCTGTAGTCGTATGCAGCTTTGTGATTGAGTTCTGCTCTAGCCCATGGGAGATGAGCAGAAATACATGCTGCTTGTGAAATTGCCCCATACGCAACTGCCAGTGACACTCCTCTCTGCTAGTGCTGCTCTCCAGCTGCCTGAAATTGAGATGCCCCCTGGGTGCCCTTGGAAACCCTTAGTTGAAGATGGCAGAGCATCCGGGAGCTTGGGACCCAGAGATGACATGAAGAATGGTCTCCTGCTGACCTCATCACGCACCAGTCCTGTAACAGAGGGAAGAAATAGCTTCTGTCATATCCGAGGCACTGTACAATTTGGGGTTTATTTGTTAGAGCATCAAGCATTACCCTAACCCGCTCAGATAGTAGCAAATGGAGTTGGAAACTGCAGCCACCCAGCCTTGACTCTGACCCAATACAGCCGAGGGATGATTTCACTGACTCCTTGCTTGCTTTTGCTAATTGAAGGAATGGTGATATCATGTGCTGAAGGCCACCCAACAAGGGAGAGTTGGTGCTCTTTGAATGGCAGCACTCTGGGGCTACAGAAAGGAAAACACAAAGTTGCACAAAATGCTGCAGGGTCGCCAAGACAGAATGATGCGTCCACGTGCTATCTGGGCTATGCTCTGCGGGATCCATAATGTGTTGGATGCTGTCCCAAGGGCAGAGACCAGTTCTGAGTGCCAGGGCAGTAGAGGCAGAAACAGGGGCTTGTTGGGAGGCCACGCAGCCAGTGGCTGGCACACAGAGTTCTCTTCCCAGAAAAGAAGGATCCTTTTAGTTAAATGTAATAAATCTCCTTTTAAGTAACACATGGCTGGGCTTGTTACTTTCGCTTTTAGGGCCCTGAAACTGGTTAAAAGAGCAATTCACATGAGCCACAAGGGAAGGAACAACTGGGATACCTAGACTGGAACCAACTCTCCCCACAGCTGGGCAGCTTTTTAAAGAGGAAACCTGGGTCGTTTACTAAAGACTTCCCCAAAAGCCATGAATTTGTGTACTTGTATCAGATCCCAGTCTCGAGGTCGGTTCTTGACTTTATGCTGACTGACAGGGGCCCATCCCAGGAGGCCAATCACGGCAGAAACAGGAAGCCGTGTTACAAACAACAAAGTCTAGGGGCTGTGCAGTCGAGAGAAGACGAGACCCGGGATGGCTATGATTCCAGTTTATACATATATGAGGGCCTTTCAGGCGGGTCCACAGGGCTGGTGTCATGGTTGCACAGTTAGACAGATGTGGACATTCAGTGTAGAGGAGAACTAATCCCCTTATGGTTACAGCTGTCCCAGGGTGGACAGGTTGGCCTGACAGTAGTGAGCTGCCTATCAGGAGGGGGATGCAAGCAAAATTGGAATGGCTATCTCTCAGAAAGGTTGCCACAGGGGCTCCTCTTTGTCTGGGATAGCAGGGGCATGTGTTTGGAGGACAGTTCAGGTCTAAAATGCTAAGCTTCTGAGAGAAGATCCTTTCCCAGAACAGAATGCCATCTATTGTTTTGTGCTCCCCATTCCAGCATCCACTCCCTTTTCTTGTGATAATCCATACCCCAAGCATGTTTTGCAGGGATCACCTTTCCTAGTTTAAGGGCTCAGGGACAAGTAGAGCCAACCCCTGTCCCAGGCGCAAAGCATGCTATCTGTGTTCTCTAAGCTTAAGGTCAGGCCACAGCTCTGGTGACAGTGATTAGTGCAGGAGGGAACAAGCAACTCAAGTTAGTCCAATCACAGTGAAGTTTAGGTAGGAGCTCCCAGGGAGAAAATCTTGCTCTCTGCTGCAGATCTAGAATCGGGAAGGCTGCAACTAATGCTGGCATGGGGGCCTGAAGATGGAGCCACAGAACCTGGCTGGGAAGCAGTGAAAATCCAGGTCCTGATCCCAATGCCTAAGTGCCTGGATCCAGCTATACCTGAAGTGAGTGGTTTTTCAGTGTATTGAACCAATATAATCCATTTTTTATCAATAGTGTTTGAGATGTGATTTTTTTCTTCACTCTCAACTGATAGAGGGTCCTGGCTAACGTGATGGGTTTTAGTGGAGAGTCTTGAGAAATAACAAAGGAGTAATAAGAATAGGAAACCAGCAATGACTTTGAGAAAGACCACAGAAAGAGGAAAGGGGACCTGTTAGCCTTTTGCCTGGGTCCCCAAGGCTGGCCAACCATGGAAGAGCCAACCACAGGAGCAGCTGGTGTGCATATCAGTAACGTCCCTAAAATTCCAGCCCAAGAAAATCATCCTAAATATTCAAAACCATCCTACACAAAACTGCTCTTTGAAGCATTATGTGTAACTTTGAAAACTTGGAGACAGTCTAAATGTCCAAAAACCAGGGGCTGGTCCACTGAGTTTGCTGCCTTCAAAAATGACATTTATGAAGTGTGTGTAATAACATGGGAAGTTCTTATGATGGTGTGAGTGAAATCAGGGCATGAAACTGTAGAGTCAATATGAATTCAACTCTGTGAAAAGGAAAAAAAATTGTAGAATCAATATGAATTCAACTGTGTGAACAGGGCAAACAAAGAATGTAAATGTACCCAAAAGTTGAAGCTTGGATGGTGGGACCATTTTTCTTTTACCTTTGCATTATTTTCTAAATTCTCTTCATGGTTTTTTAAATGGAAGGAAGCATTGTGTGATGTTCATTGATATATATAGAGAGAGGACATCCCCACAGCGCCCCCCACACAATCAGTTTCAGAAAAAAGGGACAGATGAGGGACCTCTCTAACCCTTTGCCCAGCTAGAGGCAGAGGAACCCTGGAGCCACTCCGATGGACACGGGCCCAGCAGGAGTGTCTTGGGACTTCACAACCACAGGTCCCAGCGTGTGCCCCTTGGGATGCCCCAGCTGAGAGCCTGATATACATGCCGAAGGGCTGCCTTCCCCAAGTGGATGGAATTGTCCCCATTTCATGAAAGACCCGAGTGCTGGAAAGGGGGAGTGGTCCCACAGGCTGATCAGAACACAAAGCTCCAGAATGGGGGCTGTCTGGCTGCAGACTCCACCTCCAGGACGAGCTCGGGAGTAGAATGTGCAAGAACATAGGTGACGAGTAGAAGGCCCTTAGAGGTGACAGGGTCCACCCGCTCCTCATGCAAATGGAGAAACCAAAGCCAGAGAAGCTGTGACCAGCCGAGGTCTCGTAGCTTAGCAGTAGCAGAGCTCAGGTCGGCACCCAGCACCCCTGGGCCCTGCTTCCGCGTCCACCCAGGCAGCTCTCTGCCTGGGACAGGCAGGGAGGGGGCCTGCCAGAAGCGGAGGGAGGCCCTGTGGCTCTGGCTGGGTGGGTTTCTGTTTGTTCTCTGTGTGTGGAGCCCCTGGTCATGTTCTCTCCAGCCCTCACCCAGAATTGGGATTCTCAGGGGCGCTGAGAAGGGGGCGCCACTCTCACTGACTCTCTTCCTCCCTACCCTGGACCTTACAGCAGCCTCTACTCTGGTCTCCTGAGACAAGACTCCTGCTTGCAACCACCAGTGGGTCCCCACTGCTCCCTGCTAAAGCCCAGCCCCTCTGCTTTACTGTACAAGGCCCTCTGACCCAGCTCCCATTTGTCCCCTAGCCCCCATTCCAGCCACATTGAGCCTGCTGAGTCTAGGGTGACCATAATCTATCACCCGAACTGGGGCACCTTTAAGAGTGGAAGGGAGCTCTGTGGACAATCGTGCTGGAGCACCTTGCATTGACTGGGCTGTCCCAGATGCACCTGGGCCTGCGGTCACCCCAAGGCCAGGTCCTTTTGTAACATAATCTTACTATGTTCCCATCAGTTTTCTAACGTCTCCCCTTTCTACCTGGCAAAGGCCTACTCATCCTTCCAGGCAAGTTGAAACCACACATCCTCTGCGAAGTGAAGCCCTCCCTGCCTCCAAGAGACAGGAGAATTACTCTCTCCTCTGCACCCAAACAGTTGGTTAGCACCTGTATTACAGTGCCTGACACAGTGACTTTGCTCAGGGCTTCTCAACCTCCGCACTTAGTGACATTTGGGGCCAGAACATTCTTGGTTATAGGAGTATGTCCTGTGCATTATAGAATCTTTTGCAGATCCTTGGCCTCTACTCACTAGATTCCAGTAACAACTCACCGCCTCTACCCAGTTGTGACAACTGAAAAAATGTTTCCAGACATTACCAAGAGCACCCCCAGGGAGAACCACTGTCTTACCAATGAGTTTTTGTCCTTTATGCCGTGAATTCCAAGAGAGCATTTTATTCTCTTCTGCACTGGTCAGTGCCCCGCGCAGAGTAGGTGCTTAGTACAAACTGCCTACTGAATGAATGAGTTAGAATGACCCAGAAGAACCCCAGAAATGTCTAACTCACTAGCTCCCTTGGGTGCGTTCCCAGTCGTGACCACTGGACGGCGGGAAAGGCCTGCCGAAAGCACAGAGCTGGAGGCGGGAAAGGCACAGATCAGGGAGACCCCAACTCTGGGGGCCCAGGGCCCCCATGGCTCTGGGGGCTGCGGTGACAAGGAAGGCCCCAGTCCCCTTAGCTGTTTCCTCATCACCTCCCTGCCCTGTAAATATTCTTACCCCGCAGGACTCACTTCTCAGACCTCTATTCTTTTCTATTCTCCATCCTGGGCTCTCATTCGGTGCCTAATTTTAAATACCATCTACATGCTGATAACTCCCAAAGCCACATTTCTGATCCAGAAATTTCCCCAAATTCATGAATCTATTCCAACTGCTTACCAACACCTCCATTCAGAGATCTAATTAATAGGCATGGGTAACAGTGCAGCCAAACCTGAGCTCCTGACATCCCTCCACCTCTGGGCCAAACCCCAGTCTTTCTCCACCCCGGCAGATGGCCACTCCAGCCTCCCATTGCCCCATCCGAGCCCTCGGGCTCGCTCTTCTCCATCCCCACGTCACTCACTCAGGTCATGGCTCAAACGCACCTGGAGGCGTCTCTGTCCTGCCATTTCCACTTAGTTCACCCCACGGCTGTAACTACTTACCACGACGTCATTTTGGTTAGTTTCTTGTTTATTCTCTTTCTTTGTCCCCCCCTTGTGGTCTCACTAGGGTCACAGCTAGTGTCCACTGTTATGTCCCCAGGGCAGGGCACGGGGTAAGTGCTCATTAAATAGTTGTGCAGTGAGAGTGAGTTAAGGACTTGAGGGGATGAGGGCAAGTCCTCCGTGGAAGAGCCCTGAGCTGACCGAGGAGAAATCCACTTTCAGGCCGGCGGGTTCTCCTAAAAAGAGATGGCCCGCAGCAGAGGCGCCTTTGTCCAACACAGAGCACTGAATCTCCCCGAAGTTTGGGCGAAGCGGAAGGCATGAGAGGCACATTTATTGGATGCCTATGATGGATTAGGAGGATAAACTATAAGGCCCAACAGAGTGGGCTCTGCTTGACTCTGTCCTGCCTGTGAGACCACAGATAAGCACATTAATATCTCTAGGCTGTGGTTTCATACCTGGAAACTGAGGACAGTCATCATAACAGCCTGGTAGGGCTGCTAGAGGAATGGGGACTTAGTATGCGTAAAGCACGTTGAACAGTGGCTGCCGTGTGGCAAGTGCTACGGCAGAGTAGCTGCTGTCTGCGCCATGCGCTTCCCATCGCTCATGTGGTGCTTAGAACACTGTTGGGTAAGTGATTTTATTAGCCCATTTTGCAGATAGGAATGTTGAAACTCAGAGGCGATGTGTCGCTTACCTGAGGCCTCACAGCTAGAGAGAGACATTCCAGCACAGCTGTCTGACTCCTTTCCCAGAGTGGGTGGGTGGCCAAACAATAGGCCCCACATTAGGCCCTGGGGCCCCTCCTCCCCTTGTCCCCTGCTCTGGTTTCTGCTGCCACCACCATCATCAGGGCAGCTCAGTGCTTAGTACCTCTGCTTTTTAGCTCTGGCCCAAGGGAAACACAAATTCCTTCCCACCTGCATGAGCAGCTCCAAATAAGGCTGGTGTATTAAAGAAAGCTTTGCTAAACATTGAAGCAGTCGGGGTCCTCAGGCAGGGGTTTCTGTTCCTAACCTCCCCCACCAGCCTTCTCCCCATCCCCAGGGGACAAGAACAGCAGCCCCAGGGCACCAGCACAGTGGAGGTCCCACCAGGCCCATCTGCTGCCCAGGCCCTTCCTTGGGGATTTGGGTTCAGCGGGTGAAGAGAAGTCTGCAGTCTGCGCTCTACCAGGTTTCCAGGTGATTTTTGTCTTGGAAAAGTTTGAAAACCACTGGCATAGAATTGAGGGTGTGGATTCTAGAGTCAGACCACCTGGGTTCAGATGCCAGCACCACTTGTTCCTGTGTGATTCTGAATAGCTTTTCAACCTCTCTGATCCTCCATTTCCTTTTCTCTGAAATGTGGGTCATAAAACTACCTAGCTGGTAGGGTTGAATGAGGGTTCAATGAAATCATGCCTGCAAAGTGCTTAACACAATGGCCTGCTCTGAACAAAACAAGTTACTGTTGGGATTGTCAGTACTGCGGTCCTTTGTATTGTCCAAAGGGAAGCTTCCCGGAGTCTCAGATTCCCTGGGGCCCAAAGCTCAGTGCGGTGCCTTTTGCCAGTCCCTGGTGCCAGGCAGTCTCAGGGGTCCAGGCTCGGGATCCAGCCTCGGGGTCGTAGCCGTGGGGACCCAGCCTGAGGGGCCCAGTACAGTAAGGGCATGTTCTCAGCACTCAAGAGAACGCTGACACCTGTCATTCAGGTAATGCCTCCTGGGTCACATGGACCCCACCCCCTAGAACTGTCCATGCAGGAGGCAGGTGGCCCTCTCAGACTCCCAGGCCCTGCACTGAGATGGAACCCATAGCCTGGAGGGAAAGTGAGGGCATGGAGGACCCCAGACACCTCCTTTTGTTTCTGGGGAGCCACTGGCATATGGCCTGTGACTAGATGCTGACTGACAGGTGTGACCTTATCTGCTCCCTGCCTTTGCCTGGAGACAAGCCACTCCTCAAGACATCAGGGATGCTGGGGCTAAGAAGATGCTGGCCCCCACTTCAGGGCCATGTGCCGCTCCAGAAGAAAACACAGCGATGAGCGGGCTCTCCAACTAGCGAGCAAGAGCTCCTTCCTGGTGCTCCCCACCAGCCTCCGGACATGACCTGTGCTCTGACCCTGGCCCTCCTGGCCCTCCCCTCCTCAGCCCCTCCTGTCCCACAGGAGGTGGAAGGTGGAGGTGACCAGTCATTTGGGAAGCAGGGGTCTGGGACCAGCTGGGAGAGCAGGAAGAGCCTCAGACGGGACTTGGAGCAGAGGTGGACAGATGAAGGGACCTAGAGGGTGAGAGACATGGAAGGCAGCCTGGACACCTTGGTGGGCCTGCGAGCGTGCAGCCTCATCCCTACGGGCGATGCTGACTTCTCCCACCCTGCCCCGAGCGCCTTGCACTGGGAGCCCTGCTCCTGCTCTGGTCCCGGCCTCCACTCACGCCCTGCTCTTGACAGGAGGCCTTCCGGGCAGACCCCCTTGTACTGACTTACCTGATCCCTGCTTGCCTCTCGGGCTTCCGCCTGAAGTCACAGTCTACATAGGCTGCCCTGAATGTCCCCCTTCCCCCGACTGGCTGGCGTCCTCCTGGACCCCTCTGCTCCCCGCACACAAGCCCACCCCTCCCCGCTCCAGGCCCTTTGCAGGACCAGCTCCCCACATCAGACTGGGCTCTCATGGGAGCAGACACTCTGTCTGGTGGCCGACTCTCTCCCAGCCCCTTCACAGAGCCGAGCCTTGGAGCTGCTGACAGAAGCCTGCAAAGGAAAGAAGCTCTCAGGAGTCCCGACAGGAGGACATGCTGCCTGGCCTCTCGGCGACCCTGAGTTAAGCCCTCTTTCCTGGCCCCCAGGCCAGATTCTCTCCCTGCCACCCTGGGAGCCCCAGGCCTGGGGGAGAGGTCACCTGTGACCCAGGGGCTGAGAGATTCCTATCAGGTAAGGCCACCCTGCACAGCAGCTTGAAACATCTAGATGAGAGAGAGTTGGGAACACCCATCAGCAGAGCTGCGGCCCTCAGAGCCTGAGACAGTAACCTGTCAGCCAAGGTGCCCCGTGAATATTTCACAGCTGTCAATGTTTAATTAGTGCGGACAGATTAACTCTGAAATCACACACACGTGGGCTGGGCTCCCCACACCTAGAGGGGGGTCTAGAGGAGAGGCCATGCTCGCTGCCATATGGCCAGAGACGCTGCTCGCCTCCCCCCAGCCACCCTGCTGCAGGAAGTGGGGCCCCTCAGGAACCTCAGGGAAGGGACGCTGGGCAAGCGGAGGGAAGTGCCTCTGGGTATGGTGGGGCGAGGTCAGGGCTGGGGCCTGCTCTCGCTGTCAGCAGCCCTCTTCCGGGTCTCCCAGACCCCAGCCTGACCTCCGGGAGCAGGTGTCGGTGTGTAATTACCTCCGTGCCTTTGGCATTTCTGGATTATGCTGTTTGTTTATTGCTTCTGCAGCAGTACCGGGAGTCTTTTATTCCCTTTAAGTTTCTTTGAGTTTTATCACATCCTGTGCCACTTTTTAATTTAATGGAGTATCCTTGGATTTCATCATCTGGTAATAAATTACCATTGTTGATGCAGTGTTTATAAAAACATTTGATCAGGGGCTTGTAAAATTTCAGAGCTGGACCTGGGCTCTGCCTGCCTCTCCATGCTGAGGTTAACCTGCCAGCACAAAGAGGAAGTCGGGTCCCACAAACGTACCAGCTTATTCCATGCCCTTGTACCTTTGGGCATGCCCTACTTTCTGCTTTGATCACCTTTCTTCCATTTCTTCCTCCTCCAAGACTAGACAGAGATCTTTTTCCTCCAAGAAGTTGTCACTGAGATCGTAATTTTGTAATCATCTGCTAAGCTGAACTCCTCAAAGACAGGAAACAAAACTTCTAAACACATCATGCCTAACTTGGGAATGGGTACATAGTGGGTGCTTACTGATTTGTTGTTACTTTTAATAAATGGAGGTAAAAAGGAATTTTAGATAGGAACTGATCTCTCAGAGCACACTGTGATACAGCTGTCTTTCAGTAAGCTCTTGCTGCATAACAAAACCAGCACAAAATCTCAATTGGATAGGATAGTAAGCATTTATTTTCGAGAATATTCAGGTCAGCTGAAATTTGGCTGGTCTAAGTTCAGTTGAGCAATTTGCTTCAAGCCACAGCAGCTGGGGCAGCTCTGTTTCTCCCTGAAAGACTGGGGGTTGGCTGGGGGGCTCTGCTCCAAGTGTCTCTCATCCATCCTACACTAGTGGGCTAGCTGGGGCATGCTCATCTCGTGGCAGTGGCACGGGTGCAAGAGAACACACCCAACCACACAAGCACATTTCAAGTCCTTGATTTTGGCACATTGCTAACATCTCATTGAGCAAAGCAAGTCCTGTGGTGAAGTCTGAAGTCAGGAAACAGGGACATAAACTCCATATATAATGAAGCCATGGCAAGGGTTAGATGAAGGGAGTAAATAATTAATCCATCACAAAGGGATTCCCAGCACACTATGCACAGGACCCCAGAATGACAATGGGGCAGGAGAGAGACTAGTTCTACAGACCTCTCCAACCATCATCCCCACCCTCTGAAGCCACCCCCGCCAGAGCACCAGAGTTAACAAAACAGCAACAGAGATGAGATTTGAGATTAAAGAAGCCACTGATGAGAGTCACGGGTTATGGCACAAAAGCAGAAAGAAGGGGACAGAACCAAAGCTGAGAATCAAAGTCAAGGCCAGTTTTTAGATGCCAAAAGACAGAAGTCAGAGACAAGGGCAAATAATGGGCTTGGCCAAGAAGCATAGAAAACAGCCTTGGAGCTCAGGCCTGGCTGTGGGTCCAACACACGCTGTTGCCTTGGGAAGCCCCGCCCACCAAGGAAGCCCCTCCCACCCAGGCGCCGTCTCCCGTCGGCGTGATCCTTAAGGACTTCGGACTTTGTGAACCTGACCGTTCCTGATGGCTCGGACGTCCGTTACCCTCAGGCCCACTTCCTCAACCTCCCCCCTATTTCTTTCTCCTCAACATACCAACTCCGAAATCCTCCCTAAAACATCTCCGTGGGAAAATCAGACAGCCTCTCTCTACATCATCCGAATCCCGGGGCCTCAGGACGAAGGATGATTACCAGCAGCGGGTCACTGACAGGTAGGTGAATTTCTCTCCGACGTGTGGAATCAAATATTGAGAGTTAAAGGAAGCAGCTGGTGGAAGGGAAAGGAATCTTCTTTGGAATCAGAAAGACATGGGTTCAAATTCTGCCACCACCGTTTGCTAGCTGAATAATCTTGAAGAGCCACATGAACTCAGAGGCTCCATTTCCTTGCCTGTAAAATGTGTTCATCAGGGAACCACACAGGGCCGCCAGGGGGTCAAATGACAACACGTGCAACGCAAGGCGCCAGGCCTAGTGCGCGAGCTCGAGCTTGACATATGGCGTCCTTTGCGCTCCCTCTTTGGCCCCAAGCTCTTGGATTTTCACTGATTCTGCCTCCCTCCTCAAAAAATATATATACATACATATAAATTAAAATACCTGCCAAGGGTTTAGTGATTTCATCAGGTAATTCCCCTCAGCCCCTAAGGCCTCTATCCGGACATGGTGATTTGGACTGGGTAGGCATTCTCCAATTGTTCTAAGTATTCTCTTTCCTACCTTTCATCAACTATATTAACAAGGCTTCTGTCCCTTTCTAATTGCCCATCCCTTGGATTTTTTTTCTTTTCCTTGTTAAAGACCAATTTTACAAAGCACTTCAGCAGCTCAGCCATTTTTATCATCATCATTAATTTTATTTCCCTTCTCATTTATTAATGGGCCAGGAGGCTCTCAAGGATTTCTTCCCCCTGATATATTTGTAAAACGCCCTTCCTATTCCCTTTGGCGGCCCCAACACTCCCTACAGCTTTTATTTCTTCCCTTGGCTGCCCTGCTCTTTCTCTGCCGCCTTTGCTGACTCCAGACCTTCCTTTCTGGACCCCCTCCCTGGCGGCCTCCTGTGATCCTCCTCTGCTACCCCTCCCTCCTCCCTCCCTCCTCAGACTTCATGGCAGGCCTGGCCTCTGAGACGGTCTCCAGTGGGGGCCCTGGAGGCCTTTAGTTAGCAGCAGGGGCTTGTCTGCTTGTTTCTGTTCTGCTCCCACTCTGTGAGCAGAGAGGCCCTTTTATCCACGTTGGCAGTCAGATGGAAGGGACCAGAGGCCTAGCCCCCTCCTACCGCTTCATTGCGTTAAATGTATCCTGCCACTCCCTTCTGGCCTGTAAGGTTTCTGCTGAGAAGTTCTGATGATAGCCTGATGGGTTTTCCTTTGCATGTGATCTTTTTAGTCTCTTTGGCTGCTTTTGATAGTCTGTCCTTATCCTTGATCTTTGCCGTTTTAATTATTATATGTCTTGGTGTTGTCTTCCTTGGGTCCCTTGTGTTGTGAGAACTGTGCACCTCCATTGCCTGAGATACTATCACTATCCCCAGATTGGGGATGTTTTCAGCAATTACCCCCTCAAAGACACTTTCCCTTTTTTATTTCTCTTCTTCCTCTGGTACCCCTATAATACGAACATTATTCTGTTTGGATTGGTCACACAGTTCTCTCAATATTTTTTCATTCCTAGAGATTCTTCTTTCCTGTTGCTCTTTCAGGATTAGTTGTATTATATGTTCATACTATATGTGGTTTTGGGAGGAAGCCTCTGTCTCACCTCTCCTGCCACCATCTTTAAACCAATCCTGTCAGTAGTGTAGCTTCTTTACACTGATGTCATACTCACTGAGGGCCAGGGTCAAGTCTTCCATAGTTAAATGTACTTGCGGCCTTTGCCTTTGCTTTGGGAGGTGCCAGAGGCTGTGCCTTTCATTTTGTGTTGTTGCAGGGCATCATGGGCAATATCTGAGATGAATTGATGGGCAGCTAGGGAGATGAGCTGAATTACATGTGCGTTCACGGCCTCAAAGCCAGCATGGTGCAGCAGTATCCAGTCAATACATCTGGGAATATAGATATGGAATCCTTCAGCTGCAATCAGGAAGTCCACTAGAGGTGTGGGTACCATCGGCCTCACCGCTCCATTGGCAGTGTTGAGAGTGGCCCCCTCTGAGGACGCTGCACCGCGCAATGATGGCTTCCCCGCTCCGCTCGGCCAGCTCTCCAGCCTGCACTGCCGTGCTTCCCATGCCCCCTGCTCGCCTCCAGCCGCAGACACCCCTGCTGTCACTGTGGGGCTGGCCTTGTTCCTTTTTGCAGCAGTGCACTGAGGGCCGTGCTGAGGGGCACAGGCAGTAGAAGCCAGTGCTTCTTTGCAGTCTGAGCCTGAGCCGCTACGGTTTGTCAACCGGGTGCAGGACGCAGCTTTCTATTTCTTCTTGAGTGAGTTCTGGTAGTTAATAACTAGCACAACCAAGTAATTTGCCCATTTCAGCTATTTTGTCAAATTTAGGAGTTTAGAGGTGTTCATTGTATTTCCGTATCCTTTTAATGTCTTTAGGGATATAGTAATATCCCCTCTTTTGGGAAGTTTGCTCTTGTTTTCTTTGGTTAGCTTGGCACCGTTCTTTCAGTTGTACTGACTTTTGTTTCTCTGCAAAAAACTAGCTTTCATTTTACTGATTTTGTTGTTTAGTTTCATTGATTTCTATTCTGTCTTTAGTATGTCCTTCTATATTTAGTTTTGGTTTTATTTGCTTTTCTCTTTCTAGATTTTAAGATGGGAGCTTGGATTGTTCTTTGGAGTCTTTTTCTACTATGGCTTAGTGCCTTAATTTCTGAGTAAGAATCCTGTAAATTTTATGTTATATTTTTATTTTCACGCAATTCATATTATTTTCTCTTTTCCCTTGAAATATCTTTATTGACCCATGGGTTACTTAGAAGTGTATGCAATTTCCAAACTTGAGGTTGTTTTGCTTTTGACTGTTTTGTTACTGATTTTAAGTTTATTACCCTCTTATCAGAAAATGTTTTGTATGAATTGAAATTTTTCACTTGTTAAGATTAGTTTTATGGCCCAAGGTATGATGTCACAGTGAATGTCATAATGCACACTTGAAAAGAATGCCCGTTGTGTTGTGGCCAGGTGACATACCTGAATGTCATTCGGTCCTGTTGGTTGGTGGTGTTGGTCTATGGTGGTGGTGTTCGAGTTACAGACTTTTCTCTTTTCAGTTGTATCAATTTTTCCTTCATGTAATTTGAAGCTCTTTTGTCAGGTGAGTGTACATTTAGAATTTGATGAATGGACTCATAACATTATGTAATGTCCCTCTTTACTCCTTGTAATTTTCATAGCTCTGAAGCTCTGAATATTTTGTCTGGTATTAATATAGCCTTTAGCTTTCTTTTGTTTAATATTTCACATTTCCCTTGAAGGAGGTCAGATTCTGTTAGTTTCCATCATCTGTGTCTGTGTCTTTGTCTCTCTCTCTCTCTCTCTCTATTTTTTCTTTTTAAATTCATTCCACAAGACTTTTGCTTAGATGAAGGATTCTCTTCTGGGTTGGCAGTTCTTTTCCTTCCTCCCTTTAAAGATATTATTCAACATTCTGTGGCCTCCGTTGTATTTCATGAGAAATCTGTAATCATTCAAATTTTAGTTTATCTTTGGTTTTCAGCATCATGACATAGGCCTTATAAGGCCTAACTGTTCGTTACTGATTTTGAGTTTAGGCCTTCTCAGACCTAAACTCTTTGAATTTGCTGTTTGGGGTTAGCTGAGCATCTTGAACCTCTAAATTTATGTTTTTCTCAAATCTGTGATCTTTTCAGTTTTCAGTAAGAATTGTTTTCTCTAAAATAATTAAATTTTATTTTCCTTTGTATAACACCTATAATGTGAAATTTAGACAAATTGATACTGTCTCACAAGTTTCTAAGGATGTATTCATTTTCTCCAATGCTTTTTCCTCTCTTTTCTTCAGTGTAGATAATTTCTATTGCTTTGTTATCTTCAAGTTTACAGACTCTTCTATCATTTCTTTTCAGGGGTTGAGCCCATGCACTTTCTTTTAATTACATTTTTCAGTTCTAAATTTTTCCATGTGAATCTCTTTTTATAGTTTGTATTTTTCTGCTAAGAACTTAAGTCTTTCCAGTTTTTTCAAGAGTGTTAACCATTAGCGCATGTACTATGCTTATAACAGCTGCTTTAAAGTCTTTATATGATAATTCCAGCATGAGGCATCTCAAAATAGGCATCTGTCCTTTCTTCCCCTGCTAATTTGTCACATTTTCCAGTTGTGTGTATGTGTGTGTTGTTTGTTTCACCATGTGGACTAAAGTTTGAATTTTCTTCTGGCCATTTTGAATATGATATTGTCATTTCTGAGTCATGTTTGCATCTTCTCAAGAAGGTTGATTTGTTTTATTTCTTTACTTACTTACTTTTAATTTTCAGTAAGGTATGATTGATATACAACCTTATGAAGGTTTCACATGAAAAACCAATGTGGTTACTACATTTACCCATATTATCAAGTCCTCACCCATACCCCCATGGAGTCGCTGTCCATCAGGGCAGCAAGATGCCACAGATTCACTATGTGCCTTCTCTGTGGTACACTGTTCTCCCCGAGATCCCCCACACCATGTGTACTAAGCATAATACCACTCAATCCCCTTCTCCCTCCCTCCCACCCGCCCTCCCACACCCCTCCCCTTTGGCAGCGTTCTTTCAGTTGTATTGACCTTTGTTTCTCTGCATAAAACTAGCTTTGATTTTACTGATTTTGACGTTTAGTTTCATTGATTTCTATTCTGTCTTTCGTATGTCCTTCTATATTTAGATTTGGTTTTGTTTGCTTTTCTCTTACTAGATTTTAAGACGGGAGCTTAGATTATTCATTGGAGTTTTTTTCTACTATGGTTTAGTGCCTTAATTTCTGAGTAAGAATCCTGTAAACTTGATGTTATATTTTTATTTTCACACAATTCATATTATTTTCTCTTTTCCCTTGAAATATCTTTATTGACCCATGGGTTACTTAGAAGTGTATGCAATTTCCAAACTTGAGGTTGTTTTGGTTTTGACTGTTTTGTTACTGATTTTAAGTTTATTACCCTCTTATCAGAAAATGTTTTGTATGAATTGAAATTTCTCACTTGTTAAGATTAGTTTTATGGCCCAAGGTATGATGTCACAGTGAATGTCATAATGCACACTTGAAAAGAATGCCCGTTGTGTTGTGGCCAGGTTACATACCTGAATGTCATTCGGTCCTGTTGGTTGGTGGTGTTGGTCTATGGTGGTGGTTTTCGAGTTAC
This sequence comes from Manis pentadactyla, assembly GCF_030020395.1. Taxonomy (NCBI): domain Eukaryota; kingdom Metazoa; phylum Chordata; class Mammalia; order Pholidota; family Manidae; genus Manis; species Manis pentadactyla. The sequence goes on from NC_080022.1 coordinate 146,211,471, forward strand.
AGACTTTTCTCTTTTCAGTTGTATCAATTTTTCCTTCATGTAATTTGGAGCTCTTTTGTCAGGTGAGTGTACATTTAGAATTTGATGAATGGACTCATAACATTACGTAATGTCCCTCTTTACTCCTTTAATTTTCATAGCTCTGAAGCTCTGAATATTTTGTCTGGTATTGATATAGCCTTTAGCTTTCTTTTGTTTAGTATTTCACATTTCCCTTAATGGAGGTCAGATTCTCTTAGCTTTCCATCATCTGTGTCTTTGTCTCTCTCTCTCTCTCTCTCTCTCTCTCTCTCTCTCTCTCTCTCTCTCTACTTTTTTTGCATTCATTCCACAAGACTTTTGCTTACATTAGGGATTCTCTTCTGGGTTGGCAGTTCTTTCCTTTCCTCACTTTAAAGATATTATTCCACATTCTGTGGCCTCCATTGTATTTCATGAGAAATCTGTAATCATTCAAATTTTAGTTTATCTTTGGTTTTCAGCATTATGACATGTTTAGGCCTTATCAGGCCTGACTGTTTGTTACTGATTTTGAGTTTAGGCCTTCTCAGACCTAAACTCTTTGAATTTGCTCTGTTTGGGACTTGATGAGTGTCTTGAATCTCTAAATTTATGTTTTTGTCAAATCTGTGATCTTTTCTGCTTTTAGTAAGAATTGTTTTCTCTAAAATAATTAAATTTTCTTTTCCTTTATATAACACCTGTAATGTGAAATTTAGACAAATTGATACTGTCCCACAAGTTTCTAAGGATAAATTCATTTTCTCCAATGTTCTTTTCCTCTCTTTTCTTCAGTGTAGGTAATTTCTATTGCTTTATTATCTTCAAGTTTACAGACTCTTCTATCATCTCTGTTCAGTGGTTGAGCCCATGCAATTTCTTTTAATTATATTTTTCAGTCCTAAATTTTCCCATGTGGATCTTCTCTTATAGTTTGTATTTTTCTGCTAAGAACTTGTCTTTCCAGGTTTTTCAAGAGTGCTAACCAATAGCACATTTACTATGCTTATACCAGCTGCTTTAAAGTCTTTGTATGATAATTCCAGCATGAGGCATCTCAAAATAAACATCTGTCCTTTCTTCCCCTTGATAATTTGTCACATTGTGCGGTTGTGTGTGTGTGTGTGTGTGTGTGTGTGTGTGTGTGTGTGTGTGTGTGTGTGTTGTTTGTTTCAGCATGTGGAGTAACGTTTGAATTTTATTCTGGCCATTTTGAATATGATATTGTCATTTCTGAGTCATGTTTGCATCTTCTCAAGAAGGTTGATTTGTTTTATTTCTTTACTTATACTTTTAATTTTCAGTAAGTTATGATTGATATACAACCTTATGAAGGTTTCACATGAAAAACCAATGTGGTTACTACATTTACCCATATTATCAAGTCCTCACCCATACCCCCATGCAGTCGCTGTCCATCAGGGCCGCAAGATGCCACAGATCCACTATGTGCCTTCTCTGTGGTACACTGTTCTCCCCGTGATCCCCCACGCCATGTGTACTAAACATAATACCCCTCAATCCCCTTCTCCCTCCCTCCCACCCGCCCTCCCACACCCCTCCCCTTTGGCAGCGTTCTTTCAGTTGTACTGACTTTTGTTTCTCTGCAGAAAACTAGCTTTGATTTTACTGATTTTGTCGTTTAGTTTCATTGATTTCTATTCTGTCTTTCGTATGTCCTTCTAAATTTAGTTTTGGTTTTGTTTGCTTTTCTCTTACTAGATTTTAAGACGGGAGCTTAGATTATTCATTGGAGTTTTTTTCTACTATGGCTTAGTGCCTTAATTTCTGAGTAAGAATCCTGTAAACTTGATGTTATATTTTTATTTTCACACAATTCATATTATTTTCTCTTTTCCCTTGAAATATCTTTATTGACCCATGGGTTACTTAGAAGTGTATGCAATTTCCAAACTTGAGGTTGTTTTGCTTTTGACTGTTTTGTTACTGATTTTAAGTTTATTACCCTCTTATCAGAAAATGTTTTGTATGAATTGAAATTTCTCACTTGTTAAGATTAGTTTTATGGCCCAAGGTATGATGTCACAGTGAATGTCATAATGCACACTTGAAAAGAATGCCCGTTGTGTTGTGGCCAGGTGACATACCTGAATGTCATTCGGTCCTGTTGGTTGGTGGTGTTGGTCTATGGTGGTGGTGTTCGAGTTACAGACTTTTCTCTTTTCAGTTGTATCAATTTTTCCTTCATGTAATTTGAAGCTCTTTTGTCAGGTGAGTGTACATTTAGAATTTGATGAATGGACTCATAACATTATGTAATGTCCCTCTTTACTCCTTGTAATTTTCACAGCTCTGAAGCTCTGAATATTTTGTCTGGTATTAATATAGCCTTTAGCTTTCTTTTGTTTAATATTTCACATTTCCCTTAATGGAGGTCAGATTCTCTTAGCTTTCCATCATCTGTGTCTTTGTCTCTCTCTCTCTCTCTCTCTCTCTCTCCTTTTTTTGCATTCATTCCACAAGACTTTTGCTTAGATAAAGGATTCTCTTCTGGGTTGGCAGTTCTTTTCTTTCCTCACTTGAAAGATATTATTCCACATTCTGTGGCCTCCATTGTATTTCATGAGAAATCTGTAATCATTCAAATTTTAGTTTATCTTTGGTTTTCAGCATTATGACATGTTTAGGCCTTATCAGGCCTGACTGTTTGTTACTGATTTTGAGTTTAGGCCTTCTCAGACCTAAACTCTTTGAATTTGCTCTGTTTGGGACTTGATGAGTGTCTTGAATCTCTAAATTTATGTTTTTGTCAAATCTGTGATCTTTTCTGCTTTTAGTAAGAATTGTTTTCTCTAAAATAATTAAATTTTCTTTTCCTTTATATAACACCTGTAATGTGAAATTTAGACAAATTGATACTGTCCCACAAGTTTCTAAGGATATATTCATTTTCTCCAATGTTTTTTCCTCTCTTTTCTTCAGTGTAGGTAATTTCTATTGCTTTATTATCTTCAAGTTTACAGACTCTTCTATCATCTCTGTTCAGTGGTTGAGCCCATGCAATTTCTTTTAATTATATTTTTCAGTCCTAAATTTTCCCATGTGGATCTTCTCTTATAGTTTGTATTTTTCTGCTAAGTACTTGTCTTTCCAGGTTTTTCAAGAGTGCTAACCAATAGCACATTTACTATGCTTATACCAGCTGCTTTAAAGTCTTTGTATGATAATTCCAGCATGAGGCATCTCAAAATAAACATCTGTCCTTTCTTCCCCTTGATAATTTGTCACATTGTGTGGTTGTGTGTGTGTGTGTGTGTGTGTGTGTGTGTTGTTTGTTTCAGCATGTGGAGTAAAGTTTGAATTTTATTCTGGCCATTTTGAATATGATATTGTCATTTCTGAGTCATGTTTGCATCTTCTCAAGAAGGTTGATTTGTTTTATTTCTTTACTTATACTTTTAATTTTCAGTAAGTTATGATTGATATACAACCTTATGAAGGTTTCACATGAAAAACCAATGTGGTTACTACATTTACCCATATTATCAAGTCCTCACCCATACCCCCATGCAGTCGCTGTCCATCAGGGCCGCAAGATGCCACAGATCCACTATGTGCCTTCTCTGTGGTACACTGTTCTCCCCGTGATCCCCCACGCCATGTGTACTAAACCTAATACCCCTCAATCCCCTTCTCCCTGCCTCCCACCCGCCCTCCCACACCCCTCCCCTTTGGCAGCGTTCTTTCAGTTGTACTGACTTTTGTTTCTCTGCAGAAAACTAGCTTTGATTTTACTGATTTTGTCGTTTAGTTTCATTGATTTCTATTCTGTCTTTCGTATGTCCTTCTAAATTTAGTTTTGGTTTTGTTTGCTTTTCTCTTACTAGATTTTAAGACGGGAGCTTAGATTATTCATTGGAGTTTTTTTCTACTATGGCTTAGTGCCTTAATTTCTGAGTAAGAATCCTGTAAACTTGATGTTATATTTTTATTTTCACACAATTCATATTATTTTCTCTTTTCCCTTGAAATATCTTTATTGACCCATGGGTTACTTAGAAGTGTATGCAATTTCCAAACTTGAGGTTGTTTTGCTTTTGACTGTTTTGTTACTGATTTTAAGTTTATTACCCTCTTATCAGAAAATGTTTTGTATGAATTGAAATTTCTCACTTGTTAAGATTAGTTTTATGGCCCAAGGTATGATGTCACAGTGAATGTCATAATGCACACTTGAAAAGAATGCCCGTTGTGTTGTGGCCAGGTGACATACCTGAATGTCATTCGGTCCTGTTGGTTGGTGGTGTTGGTCTATGGTGGTGGTGTTCGAGTTACAGACTTTTCTCTTTTCAGTTGTATCAATTTTTCCTTCATGTAATTTGAAGCTCTTTTGTCAGGTGAGTGTACATTTAGAATTTGATGAATGGACTCATAACATTATGTAATGTCCCTCTTTACTCCTTGTAATTTTCATAGCTCTGAAGCTCTGAATATTTTGTCTGGTATTAATATAGCCTTTAGCTTTCTTTTGTTTAATATTTCACATTTCCCTTAATGGAGGTCAGATTCTCTTAGCTTTCCATCATCTGTGTCTTTGTCTCTCTCTCTCTCTCTCTCTCTCTCTCTCTCCTTTTTTTGCATTCATTCCACAAGACTTTTGCTTAGATAAAGGATTCTCTTCTGGGTTGGCAGTTCTTTTCTTTCCTCACTTGAAAGATATTATTCCACATTCTGTGGCCTCCATTGTATTTCATGAGAAATCTGTAATCATTCAAATTTTAGTTTATGTTTGGTTTTCAGCATTATGACATGTTTAGGCCTTATCAGGCCTGACTGTTTGTTACTGATTTTGAGTTTAGGCCTTCTCAGACCTAAACTCTTTGAATTTGCTCTGTTTGGGACTTGCTGAGTGTCTTGAATCTCTAAATTTATGTTTTTGTCAAATCTGTGATCTTTTCTGCTTTTAGTAAGAATTGTTTTCTCTAAAATAATTAAATTTTCTTTTCCTTTATATAACACCTGTAATGTGAAATTTAGACAAATTGATACTGTCCCACAAGTTTCTAAGGATATATTCATTTTCTCCAATGTTCTTTTCCTCTCTTTTCTTCAGGGTAGGTAATTTCTATTGCTTTATTATCTTCAAGTTTACAGACTCTTCTATCATCTCTGTTCAGTGGTTGAGCCCATGCAATTTCTTTTAATTATATTTTTCAGTCCTAAATTTTCCCATGTGGATCTTCTCTTATAGTTTGTATTTTTCTGCTAAGAACTTGTCTTTCCAGGTTTTTCAAGAGTGCTAACCAATAGCACATTTACTATGCTTATACCAGCTGCTTTAAAGTCTTTGTATGATAATTCCAGCATGAGGCATCTCAAAATAAACATCTGTCCTTTCTTCCCCTTGATAATTTGTCACATTGTGTGGTTGTGTGTGTGGGTGTGTGTGTGTGTGTGTGTGTGTGTTGTTTGTTTCAGCATGTGGAGTAAAGTTTGAATTTTATTCTGGCCATTTTGAATATGATATTGTCATTTCTGAGTCATGTTTGCATCTTCTCAAGAAGGTTGATTTGTTTTATTTCTTTACTTATACTTTTAATTTTCAGTAAGTTATGATTGATATACAACCTTATGAAGGTTTCACATGAAAAACCAATGTGGTTACTACATTTACCCATATTATCAAGTCCTCACCCATACCCCCATGCAGTCGCTGTCCATCAGGGCCGCAAGATGCCACAGATCCACTATGTGCCTTCTCTGTGGCACACTGTTCTCCCCGTGATCCCCCACGCCATGTGTACTAAACATAATACCCCTCAATCCCCTTCTCCCTGCCTCCCACCCGCCCTCCCACACCCCTCCCCTTTGGCAGCGTTCTTTCAGTTGTACTGACTTTTGTTTCTCTGCAGAAAACTAGCTTTGATTTTACTGATTTTGTCGTTTAGTTTCATTGATTTCTATTCTGTCTTTCGTATGTCCTTCTAAATTTAGTTTTGGTTTTGTTTGCTTTTCTCTTACTAGATTTTAAGACGGGAGCTTAGATTATTCATTGGAGTTTTTTTCTACTATGGCTTAGTGCCTTAATTTCTGAGTAAGAATCCTGTAAACTTGATGTTATATTTTTATTTTCACACAATTCATATTATTTTCTCTTTTCCCTTGAAATATCTTTATTGACCCATGGGTTACTTAGAAGTGTATGCAATTTCCAAACTTGAGGTTGTTTTGCTTTTGACTGTTTTGTTACTGATTTTAAGTTTATTACCCTCTTATCAGAAAATGTGTTGTATGAATTGAAATTTCTCACTTGTTAAGATTAGTTTTATGGCCCAAGGTATGATGTCACAGTGAATGTCATAATGCACACTTGAAAAGAATGCCCGTTGTGTTGTGGCCAGGTGACATACCTGAATGTCATTCGGTCCTGTTGGTTGGTGGTGTTGGTCTATGGTGGTGGTGTTCGAGTTACAGACTTTTCTCTTTTCAGTTGTATCAATTTTTCCTTCATGTAATTTGAAGCTCTTTTGTCATTTGAGTGTACATTTAGAATTTGATGAATGGACTCATAACATTATGTAATGTCCCTCTTTACTCCTTGTAATTTTCATAGCTCTGAAGCTCTGAATATTTTGTCTGGTATTAATATAGCCTTTAGCTTTCTTTTGTTTAATATTTCACATTTCCCTTAATGGAGGTCAGATTCTCTTAGCTTTCCATCATCTGTGTCTTTGTCTCTCTCTCTCTCTCTCTCTCTCTCTCTCTCCTTTTTTTGCATTCATTCCACAAGACTTTTGCTTAGATAAAGGATTCTCTTCTGGGTTGGCAGTTCTTTTCTTTCCTCACTTGAAAGATATTATTCCACATTCTGTGGCCTCCATTGTATTTCATGAGAAATCTGTAATCATTCAAATTTTAGTTTATGTTTGGTTTTCAGCATTATGACATGTTTAGGCCTTATCAGGCCTGACTGTTTGTTACTGATTTTGAGTTTAGGCCTTCTCAGACCTAAACTCTTTGAATTTGCTCTGTTTGGGACTTGCTGAGTGTCTTGAATCTCTAAATTTATGTTTTTGTCAAATCTGTGATCTTTTCTGCTTTTAGTAAGAATTGTTTTCTCTAAAATAATTAAATTTTCTTTTCCTTTATATAACACCTGTAATGTGAAATTTAGACAAATTGATACTGTCCCACAAGTTTCTAAGGATATATTCATTTTCTCCAATGTTCTTTTCCTCTCTTTTCTTCAGTGTAGGTAATTTCTATTGCTTTATTATCTTCAAGTTTACAGACTCTTCTATCATCTCTGTTCAGTGGTTGAGCCCATGCAATTTCTTTTAATTATATTTTTCAGTCCTAAATTTTCCCATGTGGATCTTCTCTTATAGTTTGTATTTTTCTGCTAAGAACTTGTCTTTCCAGGTTTTTCAAGAGTGCTAACCAATAGCACATTTACTATGCTTATACCAGCTGCTTTAAAGTCTTTGTATGATAATTCCAGCATGAGGCATCTCAAAATAAACATCTGTCCTTTCTTCCCCTTGATAATTTGTCACATTGTGTGGTTGTGTGTGTGTGTGTGTGTGTGTGTGTGTGTGTGTGTTGTTTGTTTCAGCATGTGGAGTAAAGTTTGAATTTTATTCTGGCCATTTTGAATATGATATTGTCATTTCTGAGTCATGTTTGCATCTTCTCAAGAAGGTTGATTTGTTTTATTTCTTTACTTATACTTTTAATTTTCAGTAAGTTATGATTGATATACAACCTTATGAAGGTTTCACATGAAAAACCAATGTGGTTACTACATTTACCCATATTATCAAGTCCTCACCCATACCCCCATGCAGTCGCTGTCCATCAGGGCCGCAAGATGCCACAGATCCACTATGTGCCTTCTCTGTGGTACACTGTTCTCCCCGTGATCCCCCACGCCATGTGTACTAAACCTAATACCCCTCAATCCCCTTCTCCCTCCCTCCCACCCGCCCTCCCACACCCCTCCCCTTTGGCAGCGTTCTTTCAGTTGTACTGACTTTTGTTTCTCTGCAGAAAACTAGCTTTGATTTTACTGATTTTGTCGTTTAGTTTCATTGATTTCTATTCTGTCTTTCGTATGTCCTTCTAAATTTAGTTTTGGTTTTGTTTGCTTTTCTCTTACTAGATTTTAAGACGGGAGCTTAGATTATTCATTGGAGTTTTTTTCTACTATGGCTTAGTGCCTTAATTTCTGAGTAAGAATCCTGTAAACTTGATGTTATATTTTTATTTTCACACAATTCATATTATTTTCTCTTTTCCCTTGAAATATCTTTATTGACCCATGGGTTACTTAGAAGTGTATGCAATTTCCAAACTTGAGGTTGTTTTGCTTTTGACTGTTTTGTTACTGATTTTAAGTTTATTACCCTCTTATCAGAAAATGTTTTGTATGAATTGAAATTTCTCACTTGTTAAGATTAGTTTTATGGCCCAAGGTATGATGTCACAGTGAATGTCATAATGCACACTTGAAAAGAATGCCCGTTGTGTTGTGGCCAGGTGACATACCTGAATGTCATTCGGTCCTGTTGGTTGGTGGTGTTGGTCTATGGTGGTGGTGTTCGAGTTACAGACTTTTCTCTTTTCAGTTGTATCAATTTTTCCTTCATGTAATTTGAAGCTCTTTTGTCAGGTGAGTGTACATTTAGAATTTGATGAATGGACTCATAACATTATGTAATGTCCCTCTTTACTCCTTGTAATTTTCATAGCTCTGAAGCTCTGAATATTTTGTCTGGTATTAATATAGCCTTTAGCTTTCTTTTGTTTAATATTTCACATTTCCCTTAATGGAGGTCAGATTCTCTTAGCTTTCCATCATCTGTGTCTTTGTCTCTCTCTCTCTCTCTCTCTCTCTCTCTCCTTTTTTTGCATTCATTCCACAAGACTTTTGCTTAGATAAAGGATTCTCTTCTGGGTTGGCAGTTCTTTTCTTTCCTCACTTGAAAGATATTATTCCACATTCTGTGGCCTCCATTGTATTTCATGAGAAATCTGTAATCATTCAAATTTTAGTTTATCTTTGGTTTTCAGCATTATGACATGTTTAGGCCTTATCAGGCCTGACTGTTTGTTACTGATTTTGAGTTTAGGCCTTCTCAGACCTAAACTCTTTGAATTTGCTCTGTTTGGGACTTGATGAGTGTCTTGAATCTCTAAATTTATGTTTTTGTCAAATCTGTGATCTTTTCTGCTTTTAGTAAGAATTGTTTTCTCTAAAATAATTAAATTTTCTTTTCCTTTATATAACACCTGTAATGTGAAATTTAGACAAATTGATACTGTCCCACAAGTTTCTAAGGATATATTCATTTTCTCCAATGTTCTTTTCCTCTCTTTTCTTCAGTGTAGGTAATTTCTATTGCTTTATTATCTTCAAGTTTACAGACTCTTCTATCATCTCTGTTCAGTGGTTGAGCCCATGCAATTTCTTTTAATTATATTTTTCAGTCCTAAATTTTCCCATGTGGATCTTCTCTTATAGTTTGTATTTTTCTGCTAAGAACTTGTCTTTCCAGGTTTTTCAAGAGTGCTAACCAATAGCACATTTACTATGCTTATACCAGCTGCTTTAAAGTCTTTGTATGATAATTCCAGCATGAGGCATCTCAAAATAAACATCTGTCCTTTCTTCCCCTTGATAATTTGTCACATTGTGTGGTTGTGTGTGTGTGTGTGTGTGTGTGTGTGTTGTTTGTTTCAGCATGTGGAGTAAAGTTTGAATTTTATTCTGGCCATTTTGAATATGATATTGTCATTTCTGAGTCATGTTTGCATCTTCTCAAGAAGGTTGATTTGTTTTATTTCTTTACTTATACTTTTAATTTTCAGTAAGTTATGATTGATATACAACCTTATGAAGGTTTCACATGAAAAACCAATGTGGTTACTACATTTACCCATATTATCAAGTCCTCACCCATACCCCCATGCAGTCGCTGTCCATCAGGGCAGCAAGATGCCACAGATCCACTATGTGCCTTCTCTGTGGTACACTGTTCTCCCCGTGATCCCCCACGCCATGTGTACTAAACCTAATACCCCTCAATCCCCTTCTCCCTGCCTCCCACCCGCCCTCCCACACCCCTCCCCTTTGGCAGCGTCCTTTCAGTTGTACTGACTTTTGTTTCTCTGCAGAAAACTAGCTTTGATTTTACTGATTTTGTCGTTTAGTTTCATTGATTTCTATTCTGTCTTTCGTATGTCCTTCTAAATTTAGTTTTGGTTTTGTTTGCTTTTCTCTTACTAGATTTTAAGACGGGAGCTTAGATTATTCATTGGAGTTTTTTTCTACTATGGCTTAGTGCCTTAATTTCTGAGTAAGAATCCTGTAAACTTGATGTTATATTTTTATTTTCACACAATTCATATTATTTTCTCTTTTCCCTTGAAATATCTTTATTGACCCATGGGTTACTTAGAAGTGTATGCAATTTCCAAACTTGAGGTTGTTTTGCTTTTGACTGTTTTGTTACTGATTTTAAGTTTATTACCCTCTTATCAGAAAATGTTTTGTATGAATTGAAATTTCTCACTTGTTAAGATTAGTTTTATGGCCCAAGGTATGATGTCACAGTGAATGTCATAATGCACACTTGAAAAGAATGCCCGTTGTGTTGTGGCCAGGTGACATACCTGAATGTCATTCGGTCCTGTTGGTTGGTGGTGTTGGTCTATGGTGGTGGTGTTCGAGTTACAGACTTTTCTCTTTTCAGTTGTATCAATTTTTCCTTCATGTAATTTGAAGCTCTTTTGTCAGGTGAGTGTACATTTAGAATTTGATGAATGGACTCATAACATTATGTAATGTCCCTCTTTACTCCTTGTAATTTTCATAGCTCTGAAGCTCTGAATATTTTGTCTGGTATTAATATAGCCTTTAGCTTTCTTTTGTTTAATATTTCACATTTCCCTTAATGGAGGTCAGATTCTCTTAGCTTTCCATCATCTGTGTCTTTGTCTCTCTCTCTCTCTCTCTCTCTCTCTCTCTCTCTCTCCTTTTTTTGCATTCATTCCACAAGACTTTTGCTTAGATAAAGGATTCTCTTCTGGGTTGGCAGTTCTTTTCTTTCCTCACTTTAAAGATATTATTCCACATTCTGTGGCCTCCATTGTATTTCATGAGAAATCTGTAATCATTCAAATTTTAGTTTATCTTTGGTTTTCAGCATTATGACATGTTTAGGCCTTATCAGGCCTGACTGTTTGTTACAGATTTTGAGTTTAGGCCTTCTCAGACCTAAACTCTTTGAATTTGCTCTGTTTGGGACTTGCTGAGTGTCTTGAATCTCTAAATTTATGTTTTTGTCAAATCTGTGATCTTTTCTGCTTTTAGTAAGAATTGTTTTCTCTAAAATAATTAAATTTTCTTTTCCTTTATATAACACCTGTAATGTGAAATTTAGACACATTGACACTGTCCCACAAGTTTCTAAGGATGTATTCATTTTCTCCAATGTCTTTTCCTCTCTTTTCATCAGTGTAGGTAATTTCTATTGCTTTATTATCTTCAAGTTTACAGACTCTTCTATCATCTCTGTTCAGTGGTTGAGCCCATGCAATTTCTTTTAATTATATTTTTCAGTCCTAAATTTTCCCATGTGGATCTTCTCTTATAGTTTGTATTTTTCTGCTAAGAACTTGTCTTTCCAGGTTTTTCAAGAGTGCTAACCAATAGCACATTTACTATGCTTATACCAGCTGCTTTAAAATCTTTGTATGATAATTCCAGCATGAGGCATCTCAAAATAAACATCTGTCCTTTCTTCCCCTTGATAATTTGTCACATTGTGTGGTTGTGTGTGTGTGTGTGTGTGTGTGTGTGTGTTGTTTGTTTCAGCATGTGGAGTAAAGTTTGAATTTTATTCTGGCCATTTTGAATATGATATTGTCATTTCTGAGTCATGTTTGCATCTTCTCAAGAAGGTTGATTTGTTTTATTTCTTTACTTATACTTTTAATTTTCAGTAAGTTATGATTGATATACAACCTTATGAAGGTTTCACATGAAAAACCAATGTGGTTACTACATTTACCCATATTATCAAGTCCTCACCCATACCCCCATGCAGTCGCTGTCCATCAGGGCCGCAAGATGCCACAGATCCACTATGTGCCTTCTCTGTGGTACACTGTTCTCCCCGTGATCCCCCACGCCATGTGTACTAAACCTAATACCCCTCAATCCCCTTCTCCCTCCCTCCCACCCGCCCTCCCACACCCCTCCCCTTTGGCAGCGTTCTTTCAGTTGTACTGACTTTTGTTTCTCTGCAGAAAACTAGCTTTGATTTTACTGATTTTGTCGTTTAGTTTCATTGATTTCTATTCTGTCTTTCGTATGTCCTTCTAAATTTAGTTTTGGTTTTGTTTGCTTTTCTCTTACTAGATTTTAAGACGGGAGCTTAGATTATTCATTGGAGTTTTTTTCTACTATGGCTTAGTGCCTTAATTTCTGAGTAAGAATCCTGTAAACTTGATGTTATATTTTTATTTTCACACAATTCATATTATTTTCTCTTTTCCCTTGAAATATCTTTATTGACCCATGGGTTACTTAGAAGTGTATGCAATTTCCAAACTTGAGGTTGTTTTGCTTTTGACTGTTTTGTTACTGATTTTAAGTTTATTACCCTCTTATCAGAAAATGTTTTGTATGAATTGAAATTTCTCACTTGTTAAGATTAGTTTTATGGCCCAAGGTATGATGTCACAGTGAATGTCATAATGCACACTTGAAAAGAATGCCCGTTGTGTTGTGGCCAGGTGACATACCTGAATGTCATTCGGTCCTGTTGGTTGGTGGTGTTGGTCTATGGTGGTGGTGTTCGAGTTACAGACTTTTCTCTTTTCAGTTGTATCAATTTTTCCTTCATGTAATTTGAAGCTCTTTTGTCAGGTGAGTGTACATTTAGAATTTGATGAATGGACTCATAACATTATGTAATGTCCCTCTTTACTCCTTGTAATTTTCATAGCTCTGAAGCTCTGAATATTTTGTCTGGTATTAATATAGCCTTTAGCTTTCTTTTGTTTAATATTTCACATTTCCCTTAATGGAGGTCAGATTCTCTTAGCTTTCCATCATCTGTGTCTTTGTCTCTCTCTCTCTCTCTCTCTCTCCTTTTTTTGCATTCATTCCACAAGACTTTTGCTTAGATAAAGGATTCTCTTCTGGGTTGGCAGTTCTTTTCTTTCCTCACTTGAAAGATATTATTCCACATTCTGTGGCCTCCATTGTATTTCATGAGAAATCTGTAATCATTCAAATTTTAGTTTATCTTTGGTTTTCAGCATTATGACATGTTTAGGCCTTATCAGGCCTGACTGTTTGTTACAGATTTTGAGTTTAGGCCTTCTCAGACCTAAACTCTTTGAATTTGCTCTGTTTGGGACTTGCTGAGTGTCTTGAATCTCTAAATTTATGTTTTTGTCAAATCTGTGATCTTTTCTGCTTTTAGTAAGAATTGTTTTCTCTAAAATAATTAAATTTTCTTTTCCTTTATATAACACCTGTAATGTGAAATTTAGACAAATTGATACTGTCCCACAAGTTTCTAAGGATGTATTCATTTTCTCCAATGTTCTTTTCCTCTCTTTTCTTCAGTGTAGGTAATTTCTATTGCTTTATTATCTTCAAGTTTACAGACTCTTCTATCATCTCTGTTCAGTGGTTGAGCCCATGCAATTTCTTTTAATTATATTTTTCAGTCCTAAATTTTCCCATGTGGATCTTCTCTTATAGTTTGTATTTTTCTGCTAAGAACTTGTCTTTCCAGGTTTTTCAAGAGTGCTAACCAATAGCACATTTACTATGCTTATAACAGCTGCTTTAAAGTCTTTGTATGATAATTCCAGCATGAGGCATCTCAAAATAAACATCTGTCCTTTCTTCCCCTTGATAATTTGTCACATTGTGTGGTTGTGTGTGTGTGTGTGTGTGTGTGTGTGTTGTTTGTTTCAGCATGTGGAGTAAAGTTTGAATTTTATTCTGGCCATTTTGAATATGATATTGTCATTTCTGAGTCATGTTTGCATCTTCTCAAGAAGGTTGATTTGTTTTATTTCTTTACTTATACTTTTAATTTTCAGTAAGTTATGATTGATATACAACCTTATGAAGGTTTCACATGAAAAACCAATGTGGTTACTACATTTACCCATATTATCAAGTCCTCACCCATACCCCCATGCAGTCGCTGTCCATCAGGGCAGCAAGATGCCACAGATCCACTATGTGCCTTCTCTGTGGTACACTGTTCTCCCCGTGATCCCCCACGCCATGTGTACTAAACCTAATACCCCTCAATCCCCTTCTCCCTGCCTCCCACCCGCCCTCCCACACCCCTCCCCTTTGGCAGCGTCCTTTCAGTTGTACTGACTTTTGTTTCTCTGCAGAAAACTAGCTTTGATTTTACTGATTTTGTCGTTTAGTTTCATTGATTTCTATTCTGTCTTTCGTATGTCCTTCTAAATTTAGTTTTGGTTTTGTTTGCTTTTCTCTTACTAGATTTTAAGACGGGAGCTTAGATTATTCATTGGAGTTTTTTTCTACTATGGCTTAGTGCCTTAATTTCTGAGTAAGAATCCTGTAAACTTGATGTTATATTTTTATTTTCACACAATTCATATTATTTTCTCTTTTCCCTTGAAATATCTTTATTGACCCATGGGTTACTTAGAAGTGTATGCAATTTCCAAACTTGAGGTTGTTTTGCTTTTGACTGTTTTGTTACTGATTTTAAGTTTATTACCCTCTTATCAGAAAATGTTTTGTATGAATTGAAATTTCTCACTTGTTAAGATTAGTTTTATGGCCCAAGGTATGATGTCACAGTGAATGTCATAATGCACACTTGAAAAGAATGCCCGTTGTGTTGTGGCCAGGTGACATACCTGAATGTCATTCGGTCCTGTTGGTTGGTGGTGTTGGTCTATGGTGGTGGTGTTCGAGTTACAGACTTTTCTCTTTTCAGTTGTATCAATTTTTCCTTCATGTAATTTGAAGCTCTTTTGTCAGGTGAGTGTACATTTAGAATTTGATGAATGGACTCATAACATTATGTAATGTCCCTCTTTACTCCTTGTAATTTTCATAGCTCTGAAGCTCTGAATATTTTGTCTGGTATTAATATAGCCTTTAGCTTTCTTTTGTTTAATATTTCACATTTCCCTTAATGGAGGTCAGATTCTCTTAGCTTTCCATCATCTGTGTCTTTGTCTCTCTCTCTCTCTCTCTCTCTCTCGCTTTCTCTCTCCTTTTTTTGCATTCATTCCACAAGACTTTTGCTTAGATAAAGGATTCTCTTCTGGGTTGGCAGTTCTTTTCTTTCCTCACTTGAAAGATATTATTCCACATTCTGTGGCCTCCATTGTATTTCATGAGAAATCTGTAATCATTCAAATTTTAGTTTATCTTTGGTTTTCAGCATTATGACATGTTTAGGCCTTATCAGGCCTGACTGTTTGTTACAGATTTTGAGTTTAGGCCTTCTCAGACCTAAACTCTTTGAATTTGCTCTTTTTGGGACTTGCTGAGTGTCTTGAATCTCTAAATTTATGTTTTTGTCAAATCTGTGATCTTTTCTGCTTTTAGTAAGAATTGTTTTCTCTAAAATAATTAAATTTTCTTTTCCTTTATATAACACCTGTAATGTGAAATTTAGACAAATTGATACTGTCCCACAAGTTTCTAAGGATGTATTCATTTTCTCCAATGTTATTTTCCTCTCTTTTCTTCAGTGTAGGTAATTTCTATTGCTTTATTATCTTCAAGTTTACAGACTCTTCTATCATCTCTGTTCAGTGGTTGAGCCCATGCAATTTCTTTTAATTATATTTTTCAGTCCTAAATTTTCCCATGTGGATCTTCTCTTATAGTTTGTATTTTTCTGCTAAGAACTTGTCTTTCCAGGTTTTTCAAGAGTGCTAACCAATAGCACATTTACTATGCTTATACCAGCTGCTTTAAAGTCTTTGTATGATAATTCCAGCATGAGGCATCTCAAAATAAACATCTGTCCTTTCTTCCCCTTGATAATTTGTCACACTGTGTGGTTGTGTGTGTGTGTGTGTTGTTTGTTTCAGCATGTGGAGTAAAGTTTGAATTTTATTCTGGCCATTTTGAATATGATATTGTCATTTCTGAGTCATGTTTGCATCTTCTCAAGAAGGTTGATTTGTTTTATTTCTTTACTTATACTTTTAATTTTCAGTAAGTTATGATTGATATACAACCTTATGAAGGTTTCACATGAAAAACCAATGTGGTTACTACATTTACCCATATTATCAAGTCCTCACCCATACCCCCATGCAGTCGCTGTCCATCAGGGCCGCAAGATGCCACAGATCCACTATGTGCCTTCTCTGTGGTACACTGTTCTCCCCGTGATCCCCCACGCCATGTGTACTAAACCTAATACCCCTCAATCCCCTTCTCCCTCCCTCCCACCCGCCCTCCCACACCCCTCCCCTTTGGCAGCGTCCTTTCAGTTGTACTGACTTTTGTTTCTCTGCAGAAAACTAGCTTTGATTTTACTGATTTTGTCGTTTAGTTTCATTGATTTCTATTCTGTCTTTCGTATGTCCTTCTAAATTTAGTTTTGGTTTTGTTTGCTTTTCTCTTACTAGATTTTAAGACGGGAGCTTAGATTATTCATTGGAGTTTTTTTCTACTATGGCTTAGTGCCTTAATTTCTGAGTAAGAATCCTGTAAACTTGATGTTATATTTTTATTTTCACACAATTCATATTATTTTCTCTTTTCCCTTGAAATATCTTTATTGACCCATGGGTTACTTAGAAGTGTATGCAATTTCCAAACTTGAGGTTGTTTTGCTTTTGACTGTTTTGTTACTGATTTTAAGTTTATTACCCTCTTATCAGAAAATGTGTTGTATGAATTGAAATTTCTCACTTTTTAAGATTAGTTTTATGGCCCAAGGTATGATGTCACAGTGAATGTCATAATGCACACTTGAAAAGAATGCCCGTTGTGTTGTGGCCAGGTGACATACCTGAATGTCATTCGGTCCTGTTGGTTGGTGGTGTTGGTCTATGGTGGTGGTGTTCGAGTTAC
Organism: Manis pentadactyla; assembly: GCF_030020395.1. NCBI lineage: Eukaryota > Metazoa > Chordata > Mammalia > Pholidota > Manidae > Manis > Manis pentadactyla. Next base: position 146,228,548 of record NC_080022.1, read on the forward strand.
AGACTTTTCTCTTTTCAGTTGTATCAATTTTTCCTTCATGTGATTTGAAGCTCTTTTGTCAGGTGAGTGTACATTTAGAATTTGATGAATGGACTCATAACATTATGTAATGTCCCTCTGTACTCCTTGTAATTTTCATAGCTCTGAAGCTCTGAATATTTTGTCTGGTATTAATATAGCCTTTAGCTTTCTTTTGTTTAATATTTCACATTTCCCTTAATGGAGGTCAGATTCTCTTAGCTTTCCATCATCTGTGTCTTTGTCTCTCTCTCTCTCTCTCTCTCTCTCTCTCCTTTTTTTGCATTCATTCCACAAGACTTTTGCTTAGATAAAGGATTCTCTTCTGGGTTGACAGTTCTTTTCTTTCCTCACTTTAAAGATATTATTCCACATTCTGTGGCCTCCATTGTATTTCATGAGAAATCTGTAATCATTCAAATTTTAGTTTATGTTTGGTTTTCCGCATTATGACATGTTTAGGCCTTATCAGGCCTGACTGTTTGTTACTGATTTTGAGTTTAGGCCTTCTCAGACCTAAACTCTTTGAATTTGCTCTGTTTGGGACTTGCTGAGTGTCTTGAATCTCTAAATTTATGTTTTTGTCAAATCTGTGATCTTTTCTGCTTTTAGTAAGAATTGTTTTCTCTAAAATAATTAAATTTTCTTTTCCTTTATATAACACCTGTAATGTGAAATTTAGACAAATTGATACTGTCCCACAAGTTTCTAAGGATGTATTCATTTTCTCCAATGTTCTTTTCCTCTCTTTTCTTCAGTGTAGGTAATTTCTATTGCTTTATTATCTTCAAGTTTACAGACTCTTCTATCATCTCTGTTCAGTGGTTGAGCCCATGCAATTTCTTTTAATTATATTTTTCAGTCCTAAATTTTCCCATGTGGATCTTCTCTTATAGTTTGTATTTTTCTGCTAAGAACTTGTCTTTCCAGGTTTTTCAAGAGTGCTAACCAATAGCACCTTTACTATGCTTATACCAGCTGCTTTAAAGTCTTTGTATGATAATTCCAGCATGAGGCATCTCAAAATAAACATCTGTCCTTTCTTCCCCTTGATAATTTGTCACATTGTGTGGTTGTGTGTGTGTGTGTGTGTGTGTGTGTGTGTTGTTTGTTTCAGCATGTGGAGTAAAGTTTGAATTTTATTCTGGCCATTTTGAATATGATATTGTCATTTCTGAGTCATGTTTGCATCTTCTCAAGAAGGTTGATTTGTTTTATTTCTTTACTTATACTTTTAATTTTCAGTAAGTTATGATTGATATACAACCTTATGAAGGTTTCACATGAAAAACCAATGTGGTTACTACATTTACCCATATTATCAAGTCCTCACCCATACCCCCATGCAGTCGCTGTCCATCAGGGCAGCAAGATGCCACAGATCCACTATGTGCCTTCTCTGTGGTACACTGTTCTCCCCGTGATCCCCCACGCCATGTGTACTAAACCTAATACCCCTCAATCCCCTTCTCCCTGCCTCCCACCCGCCCTCCCACACCCCTCCCCTTTGGCAGCGTCCTTTCAGTTGTACTGACTTTTGTTTCTCTGCAGAAATCTAGCTTTGATTTTACTGATTTTGTCGTTTAGTTTCATTGATTTCTATTCTGTCTTTCGTATGTCCTTCTAAATTTAGTTTTGGTTTTGTTTGCTTTTCTCTTACTAGATTTTAAGACGGGAGCTTAGATTATTCATTGGAGTTTTTTTCTACTATGGCTTAGTGCCTTAATTTCTGAGTAAGAATCCTGTAAACTTGATGTTATATTTTTATTTTCACACAATTCATATTATTTTCTCTTTTCCCTTGAAATATCTTTATTGACCCATGGGTTACTTAGAAGTGTATGCAATTTCCAAACTTGAGGTTGTTTTGCTTTTGACTGTTTTGTTACTGATTTTAAGTTTATTACCCTCTTATCAGAAAATGTGTTGTATGAATTGAAATTTCTCACTTTTTAAGATTAGTTTTATGGCCCAAGGTATGATGTCACAGTGAATGTCATAATGCACACTTGAAAAGAATGCCCGTTGTGTTGTGGCCAGGTGACATACCTGAATGTCATTCGGTCCTGTTGGTTGGTGGTGTTGGTCTATGGTGGTGGTGTTCGAGTTACAGACTTTTCTCTTTTCAGTTGTATCAATTTTTCCTTCATGTAATTTGAAGCTCTTTTGTCAGGTGAGTGTACATTTAGAATTTGATGAATGGACTCATAACATTATGTAATGTCCCTCTTTACTCCTTGTAATTTTCATAGCTCTGAAGCTCTGAATATTTTGTCTGGTATTAATATAGCCTTTAGCTTTCTTTTGTTTAATATTTCACATTTCCCTTAATGGAGGTCAGATTCTCTTAGCTTTCCATCATCTGTGTCTTTGTCTCTCTCTCTCTCTCTCTCTCTCTCTCTCCTTTTTTTGCATTCATTCCACAAGACTTTTGCTTAGATAAAGGATTCTCTTCTTTGTTGACAGTTCTTTTCTTTCCTCACTTTAAAGATATTATTCCACATTCTGTGGCCTCCATTGTATTTCATGAGAAATCTGTAATCATTCAAATTTTAGTTTATCTTTGGTTTTCAGCATTATGACATGTTTAGGCCTTATCAGGCCTGACTGTTTGTTACAGATTTTGAGTTTAGGCCTTCTCAGACCTAAACTCTTTGAATTTGCTCTGTTTGGGACTTGCTGAGTGTCTTGAATCTCTAAATTTATGTTTTTGTCAAATCTGTGATCTTTTCTGCTTTTAGTAAGAATTGTTTTCTCTAAAATAATTAAATTTTCTTTTCCTTTATATAACACCTGTAATGTGAAATTTAGACAAATTGATACTGTCCCACAAGTTTCTAAGGATGTATTCATTTTCTCCAATGTTCTTTTCCTCTCTTTTCTTCAGTGTAGGTAATTTCTATTGCTTTATTATCTTCAAGTTTACAGACTCTTCTATCATCTCTGTTCAGTGGTTGAGCCCATGCAATTTCTTTTAATTATATTTTTCAGTCCTAAATTTTCCCATGTGGATCTTCTCTTATAGTTTGTATTTTTCTGCTAAGAACTTGTCTTTCCAGGTTTTTCAAGAGTGCTAACCAATAGCACATTTACTATGCTTATAACAGCTGCTTTAAAGTCTTTGTATGATAATTCCAGCATGAGGCATCTCAAAATAAACATCTGTCCTTTCTTCCCCTTGATAATTTGTCACATTGTGTGGTTGTGTGTGTGTGTGTGTGTGTGTGTGTGTTGTTTGTTTCAGCATGTGGAGTAAAGTTTGAATTTTATTCTGGCCATTTTGAATATGATATTGTCATTTCTGAGTCATGTTTGCATCTTCTCAAGAAGGTTGATTTGTTTTATTTCTTTACTTATACTTTTAATTTTCAGTAAGTTATGATTGATATACAACCTTATGAAGGTTTCACATGAAAAACCAATGTGGTTACTACATTTACCCATATTATCAAGTCCTCACCCATACCCCCATGCAGTCGCTGTCCATCAGGGCAGCAAGATGCCACAGATCCACTATGTGCCTTCTCTGTGGTACACTGTTCTCCCCGTGATCCCCCACGCCATGTGTACTAAACCTAATACCCCTCAATCCCCTTCTCCCTGCCTCCCACCCGCCCTCCCACACCCCTCCCCTTTGGCAGCGTCCTTTCAGTTGTACTGACTTTTGTTTCTCTGCAGAAAACTAGCTTTGATTTTACTGATTTTGTCGTTTAGTTTCATTGATTTCTATTCTGTCTTTCGTATGTCCTTCTAAATTTAGTTTTGGTTTTGTTTGCTTTTCTCTTACTAGATTTTAAGACGGGAGCTTAGATTATTCATTGGAGTTTTTTTCTACTATGGCTTAGTGCCTTAATTTCTGAGTAAGAATCCTGTAAACTTGATGTTATATTTTTATTTTCACACAATTCATATTATTTTCTCTTTTCCCTTGAAATATCTTTATTGACCCATGGGTTACTTAGAAGTGTATGCAATTTCCAAACTTGAGGTTGTTTTGCTTTTGACTGTTTTGTTACTGATTTTAAGTTTATTACCCTCTTATCAGAAAATGTTTTGTATGAATTGAAATTTCTCACTTGTTAAGATTAGTTTTATGGCCCAAGGTATGATGTCACAGTGAATGTCATAATGCACACTTGAAAAGAATGCCCGTTGTGTTGTGGCCAGGTGACATACCTGAATGTCATTCGGTCCTGTTGGTTGGTGGTGTTGGTCTATGGTGGTGGTGTTCGAGTTACAGACTTTTCTCTTTTCAGTTGTATCAATTTTTCCTTCATGTAATTTGAAGCTCTTTTGTCAGGTGAGTGTACATTTAGAATTTGATGAATGGACTCATAACATTATGTAATGTCCCTCTTTACTCCTTGTAATTTTCATAGCTCTGAAGCTCTGAATATTTTGTCTGGTATTAATATAGCCTTTAGCTTTCTTTTGTTTAATATTTCACATTTCCCTTAATGGAGGTCAGATTCTCTTAGCTTTCCATCATCTGTGTCTTTGTCTCTCTCTCTCTCTCTCTCTCTCTCGCTTTCTCTCTCCTTTTTTTGCATTCATTCCACAAGACTTTTGCTTAGATAAAGGATTCTCTTCTGGGTTGGCAGTTCTTTTCTTTCCTCACTTGAAAGATATTATTCCACATTCTGTGGCCTCCATTGTATTTCATGAGAAATCTGTAATCATTCAAATTTTAGTTTATCTTTGGTTTTCAGCATTATGACATGTTTAGGCCTTATCAGGCCTGACTGTTTGTTACAGATTTTGAGTTTAGGCCTTCTCAGACCTAAACTCTTTGAATTTGCTCTTTTTGGGACTTGCTGAGTGTCTTGAATCTCTAAATTTATGTTTTTGTCAAATCTGTGATCTTTTCTGCTTTTAGTAAGAATTGTTTTCTCTAAAATAATTAAATTTTCTTTTCCTTTATATAACACCTGTAATGTGAAATTTAGACAAATTGATACTGTCCCACAAGTTTCTAAGGATGTATTCATTTTCTCCAATGTTATTTTCCTCTCTTTTCTTCAGTGTAGGTAATTTCTATTGCTTTATTATCTTCAAGTTTACAGACTCTTCTATCATCTCTGTTCAGTGGTTGAGCCCATGCAATTTCTTTTAATTATATTTTTCAGTCCTAAATTTTCCCATGTGGATCTTCTCTTATAGTTTGTATTTTTCTGCTAAGAACTTGTCTTTCCAGGTTTTTCAAGAGTGCTAACCAATAGCACATTTACTATGCTTATACCAGCTGCTTTAAAGTCTTTGTATGATAATTCCAGCATGAGGCATCTCAAAATAAACATCTGTCCTTTCTTCCCCTTGATAATTTGTCACACTGTGTGGTTGTGTGTGTGTGTGTGTTGTTTGTTTCAGCATGTGGAGTAAAGTTTGAATTTTATTCTGGCCATTTTGAATATGATATTGTCATTTCTGAGTCATGTTTGCATCTTCTCAAGAAGGTTGATTTGTTTTATTTCTTTACTTATACTTTTAATTTTCAGTAAGTTATGATTGATATACAACCTTATGAAGGTTTCACATGAAAAACCAATGTGGTTACTACATTTACCCATATTATCAAGTCCTCACCCATACCCCCATGCAGTCGCTGTCCATCAGGGCCGCAAGATGCCACAGATCCACTATGTGCCTTCTCTGTGGTACACTGTTCTCCCCGTGATCCCCCACGCCATGTGTACTAAACCTAATACCCCTCAATCCCCTTCTCCCTCCCTCCCACCCGCCCTCCCACACCCCTCCCCTTTGGCAGCGTCCTTTCAGTTGTACTGACTTTTGTTTCTCTGCAGAAAACTAGCTTTGATTTTACTGATTTTGTCGTTTAGTTTCATTGATTTCTATTCTGTCTTTCGTATGTCCTTCTAAATTTAGTTTTGGTTTTGTTTGCTTTTCTCTTACTAGATTTTAAGACGGGAGCTTAGATTATTCATTGGAGTTTTTTTCTACTATGGCTTAGTGCCTTAATTTCTGAGTAAGAATCCTGTAAACTTGATGTTATATTTTTATTTTCACACAATTCATATTATTTTCTCTTTTCCCTTGAAATATCTTTATTGACCCATGGGTTACTTAGAAGTGTATGCAATTTCCAAACTTGAGGTTGTTTTGCTTTTGACTGTTTTGTTACTGATTTTAAGTTTATTACCCTCTTATCAGAAAATGTGTTGTATGAATTGAAATTTCTCACTTTTTAAGATTAGTTTTATGGCCCAAGGTATGATGTCACAGTGAATGTCATAATGCACACTTGAAAAGAATGCCCGTTGTGTTGTGGCCAGGTGACATACCTGAATGTCATTCGGTCCTGTTGGTTGGTGGTGTTGGTCTATGGTGGTGGTGTTCGAGTTACAGACTTTTCTCTTTTCAGTTGTATCAATTTTTCCTTCATGTGATTTGAAGCTCTTTTGTCAGGTGAGTGTACATTTAGAATTTGATGAATGGACTCATAACATTATGTAATGTCCCTCTGTACTCCTTGTAATTTTCATAGCTCTGAAGCTCTGAATATTTTGTCTGGTATTAATATAGCCTTTAGCTTTCTTTTGTTTAATATTTCACATTTCCCTTAATGGAGGTCAGATTCTCTTAGCTTTCCATCATCTGTGTCTTTGTCTCTCTCTCTCTCTCTCTCTCTCTCTCTCCTTTTTTTGCATTCATTCCACAAGACTTTTGCTTAGATAAAGGATTCTCTTCTGGGTTGACAGTTCTTTTCTTTCCTCACTTTAAAGATATTATTCCACATTCTGTGGCCTCCATTGTATTTCATGAGAAATCTGTAATCATTCAAATTTTAGTTTATGTTTGGTTTTCCGCATTATGACATGTTTAGGCCTTATCAGGCCTGACTGTTTGTTACTGATTTTGAGTTTAGGCCTTCTCAGACCTAAACTCTTTGAATTTGCTCTGTTTGGGACTTGCTGAGTGTCTTGAATCTCTAAATTTATGTTTTTGTCAAATCTGTGATCTTTTCTGCTTTTAGTAAGAATTGTTTTCTCTAAAATAATTAAATTTTCTTTTCCTTTATATAACACCTGTAATGTGAAATTTAGACAAATTGATACTGTCCCACAAGTTTCTAAGGATGTATTCATTTTCTCCAATGTTCTTTTCCTCTCTTTTCTTCAGTGTAGGTAATTTCTATTGCTTTATTATCTTCAAGTTTACAGACTCTTCTATCATCTCTGTTCAGTGGTTGAGCCCATGCAATTTCTTTTAATTATATTTTTCAGTCCTAAATTTTCCCATGTGGATCTTCTCTTATAGTTTGTATTTTTCTGCTAAGAACTTGTCTTTCCAGGTTTTTCAAGAGTGCTAACCAATAGCACCTTTACTATGCTTATACCAGCTGCTTTAAAGTCTTTGTATGATAATTCCAGCATGAGGCATCTCAAAATAAACATCTGTCCTTTCTTCCCCTTGATAATTTGTCACATTGTGTGGTTGTGTGTGTGTGTGTGTGTGTGTGTGTGTGTTGTTTGTTTCAGCATGTGGAGTAAAGTTTGAATTTTATTCTGGCCATTTTGAATATGATATTGTCATTTCTGAGTCATGTTTGCATCTTCTCAAGAAGGTTGATTTGTTTTATTTCTTTACTTATACTTTTAATTTTCAGTAAGTTATGATTGATATACAACCTTATGAAGGTTTCACATGAAAAACCAATGTGGTTACTACATTTACCCATATTATCAAGTCCTCACCCATACCCCCATGCAGTCGCTGTCCATCAGGGCAGCAAGATGCCACAGATCCACTATGTGCCTTCTCTGTGGTACACTGTTCTCCCCGTGATCCCCCACGCCATGTGTACTAAACCTAATACCCCTCAATCCCCTTCTCCCTGCCTCCCACCCGCCCTCCCACACCCCTCCCCTTTGGCAGCGTCCTTTCAGTTGTACTGACTTTTGTTTCTCTGCAGAAATCTAGCTTTGATTTTACTGATTTTGTCGTTTAGTTTCATTGATTTCTATTCTGTCTTTCGTATGTCCTTCTAAATTTAGTTTTGGTTTTGTTTGCTTTTCTCTTACTAGATTTTAAGACGGGAGCTTAGATTATTCATTGGAGTTTTTTTCTACTATGGCTTAGTGCCTTAATTTCTGAGTAAGAATCCTGTAAACTTGATGTTATATTTTTATTTTCACACAATTCATATTATTTTCTCTTTTCCCTTGAAATATCTTTATTGACCCATGGGTTACTTAGAAGTGTATGCAATTTCCAAACTTGAGGTTGTTTTGCTTTTGACTGTTTTGTTACTGATTTTAAGTTTATTACCCTCTTATCAGAAAATGTGTTGTATGAATTGAAATTTCTCACTTTTTAAGATTAGTTTTATGGCCCAAGGTATGATGTCACAGTGAATGTCATAATGCACACTTGAAAAGAATGCCCGTTGTGTTGTGGCCAGGTGACATACCTGAATGTCATTCGGTCCTGTTGGTTGGTGGTGTTGGTCTATGGTGGTGGTGTTCGAGTTACAGACTTTTCTCTTTTCAGTTGTATCAATTTTTCCTTCATGTAATTTGAAGCTCTTTTGTCAGGTGAGTGTACATTTAGAATTTGATGAATGGACTCATAACATTATGTAATGTCCCTCTTTACTCCTTGTAATTTTCATAGCTCTGAAGCTCTGAATATTTTGTCTGGTATTAATATAGCCTTTAGCTTTCTTTTGTTTAATATTTCACATTTCCCTTAATGGAGGTCAGATTCTCTTAGCTTTCCATCATCTGTGTCTTTGTCTCTCTCTCTCTCTCTCTCTCTCTCTCTCCTTTTTTTGCATTCATTCCACAAGACTTTTGCTTAGATAAAGGATTCTCTTCTTTGTTGACAGTTCTTTTCTTTCCTCACTTTAAAGATATTATTCCACATTCTGTGGCCTCCATTGTATTTCATGAGAAATCTGTAATCATTCAAATTTTAGTTTATCTTTGGTTTTCAGCATTATGACATGTTTAGGCCTTATCAGGCCTGACTGTTTGTTACTGATTTTGAGTTTAGGCCTTCTCAGACCTAAACTCTTTGAATTTGCTCTGTTTGGGACTTGCTGAGTGTCTTGAATCTCTAAATTTATGTTTTTGTCAAATCTGTGATCTTTTCTGCTTTTAGTAAGAATTGTTTTCTCTAAAATAATTAAATTTTCTTTTCCTTTATATAACACCTGTAATGTGAAATTTAGACAAATTGATACTGTCCCACAAGTTTCTAAGGATGTATTCATTTTCTCCAATGTTCTTTTCCTCTCTTTTCTTCAGTGTAGGTAATTTCTATTGCTTTATTATCTTCAAGTTTACAGACTCTTCTATCATCTCTGTTCAGTGGTTGAGCCCATGCAATTTCTTTTAATTATATTTTTCAGTCCTAAATTTTCCCATGTGGATCTTCTCTTATAGTTTGTATTTTTCTGCTAAGAACTTGTCTTTCCAGGTTTTTCAAGAGTGCTAACCAATAGCACATTTACTATGCTTATACCAGCTGCTTTAAAGTCTTTGTATGATAATTCCAGCATGAGGCATCTCAAAATAAACATCTGTCCTTTCTTCCCCTTGATAATTTGTCACATTGTGTGGTTGTGTGTGTGTGTGTGTGTGTGTGTGTGTGTGTTGTTTGTTTCAGCATGTGGAGTAAAGTTTGAATTTTATTCTGGCCATTTTGAATATGATATTGTCATTTCTGAGTCATGTTTGCATCTTCTCAAGAAGGTTGATTTGTTTTATTTCTTTACTTATACTTTTAATTTTCAGTAAGTTATGATTGATATACAACCTTATGAAGGTTTCACATGAAAAACCAATGTGGTTACTACATTTACCCATATTATCAAGTCCTCACCCATACCCCCATGCAGTTGCTGTCCATCAGGGCCGCAGGATGCCACAGATCCACTATGTGCCTTCTCTGTGGTACACTGTTCTCCCCGTGATCCCCCACGCCATGTGTACTAAACCTAATACCCCTCAATCCCCTTCTCCCTCCCTCCCACCCGCCCTCCCACACCCCTCCCCTTTGGCAGCGTTCTTTCAGTTGTACTGACTTTTGTTTCTCTGCAGAAAACTAGCTTTGATTTTACTGATTTTGTCGTTTAGTTTCATTGATTTCTATTCTGTCTTTCGTATGTCCTTCTAAATTTAGTTTTGGTTTTGTTTGCTTTTCTCTTACTAGATTTTAAGACGGGAGCTTAGATTATTCATTGGAGTTTTTTTCTACTATGGCTTAGTGCCTTAATTTCTGAGTAAGAATCCTGTCAACTTGATGTTATATTTTTATTTTCACACAATTCATATTATTTTCTCTTTTCCCTTGAAATATCTTTATTGACCCATGGGTTACTTAGAAGTGTATGCAATTTCCAAACTTGAGGTTGTTTTGCTTTTGACTGTTTTGTTACTGATTTTAAGTTTATTACCCTCTTGTCAGAAAATGTTTTGTATGAATTGAAATTTCTCACTTGTTAAGATTAGTTTTATGGCCCAAGGTATGATGTCACAGTGAATGTCATAATGCACACTTGAAAAGAATGCCCGTTGTGTTGTGGCCAGGTGACATACCTGAATGTCATTCGGTCCTGTTGGTTGGTGGTGTTGGTCTATGGTGGTGGTGTTCGAGTTACAGACTTTTCTCTTTTCAGTTGTATCAATTTTTCCTTCATGTAATTTGAAGCTCTTTTGTCAGGTGAGTGTACATTTAGAATTTGATGAATGGACTCATAACATTATGTAATGTCCCTCTTTACTCCTTGTAATTTTCATAGCTCTGAAGCTCTGAATATTTTGTCTGGTATTAATATAGCCTTTAGCTTTCTTTTGTTTAATATTTCACATTTCCCTTAATGGAGGTCAGATTCTCTTAGCTTTCCATCATCTGTGTCTTTGTCTCTCTCTCTCTCTCTCTCTCTCTCTCTCTCTCTCTCTCTCTCTCTCTCCTTTTTTTGCATTCATTCCACAAGACTTTTGCTTAGATAAAGGATTCTCTTCTGGGTTGGCAGTTCTTTTCTTTCCTCACTTGAAAGATATTATTCCACATTCTGTGGCCTCCATTGTATTTCATGAGAAATCTGTAATCATTCAAATTTTAGTTTATCTTTGGTTTTCAACATTATGACATGTTTAGGCCTTATCAGGCCTGACTGTTTGTTACTGATTTTGAGTTTAGGCCTTCTCAGACCTAAACTCTTTGAATTTGCTCTGTTTGGGACTTGCTGAGTGTCTTGAATCTCTAAATTTATGTTTTTGTCAAATCTGTGATCTTTTCTGCTTTTAGTAAGAATTGTTTTCTCTAAAATAATTAAATTTTCTTTTCCTTTATATAACACCTGTAATGTGAAATTTAGACAAATTGATACTGTCCCACAAGTTTCTAAGGATGTATTCATTTTCTCCAATGTTATTTTCCTCTCTTTTCTTCAGTGTAGGTAATTTCTATTGCTTTATTATCTTCAAGTTTACAGACTCTTCTATCATCTCTGCTCAGTGGTTGAGCCCATGCAATTTCTTTTAATTATATTTTTCAGTCCTAAATTTTCCCATGTGGATCTTCTCTTATAGTTTGTATTTTTCTGCTAAGAACTTGTCTTTCCAGGTTTTTCAAGAGTGCTAACCAATAGCACATTTACTATGCTTATACCAGCTGCTTTAAAGTCTTTGTATGATAATTCCAGCATGAGGCATCTCAAAATAAACATCTGTCCTTTCTTCCCCTTGATAATTTGTCACATTGTGTGGTTGTGTGTGTGTGTGTGTGTGTGTGTGTGTTGTTTGTTTCAGCATGTGGAGTAAAGTTTGAATTTTATTCTGGCCATTTTGAATATGATATTGTCATTTCTGAGTCATGTTTGCATCTTCTCAAGAAGGTTGATTTGTTTTATTTCTTTACTTATACTTTTAATTTTCAGTAAGTTATGATTGATATACAACCTTATGAAGGTTTCACATGAAAAACCAATGTGGTTACTACATTTACCCATATTATCAAGTCCTCACCCATACCCCCATGCAGTTGCTGTCCATCAGGGCCGCAGGATGCCACAGATCCACTATGTGCCTTCTCTGTGGTACACTGTTCTCCCCGTGATCCCCCACGCCATGTGTACTAAACATAATACCCCTCAATCCCCTTCTCCCTCCCTCCCACCCGCCCTCGCACACCCCTCCCCTTTGGCAGCGTTCTTTCAGTTGTACTGACTTTTGTTTCTCTGCAGAAAACTAGCTTTGATTTTACTGATTTTGTCGTTTAGTTTCATTGATTTCTATTCTGTCTTTCGTATGTCCTTCTAAATTTAGTTTTGGTTTTGTTTGCTTTTCTCTTACTAGATTTTAAGACGGGAGCTTAGGTTATTCATTGGAGTTTTTTTCTACTATGGCTTAGTGCCTTAATTTCTGAGTAAGAATCCTGTCAACTTGATGTTATATTTTTATTTTCACACAATTCATATTATTTTCTCTTTTCCCTTGAAATATCTTTATTGACCCATGGGTTACTTAGAAGTGTATGCAATTTCCAAACTTGAGGTTGTTTTGCTTTTGACTGTTTTGTTACTGATTTTAAGTTTATTACCCTCTTGTCAGAAAATGTGTTGTATGAATTGAAATTTTTCACTTGTTAAGATTAGTTTTATGGCCCAAGGTATGATGTCACAGTGAATGTCATAATGCACACTTGAAAAGAATGCCCGTTGTGTTGTGGCCAGGTGACATACCTGAATGTCATTCGGTCCTGTTGGTTGGTGGTGTTGGTCTATGGTGGTGGTGTTCGAGTTACAGACTTTTCTCTTTTCAGTTGTATCAATTTTTCCTTCATGTAATTTGAAGCTCTTTTGTCAGGTGAGTGTACATTTAGAATTTGATGAATGGACTCATAACATTATGTAATGTCCCTCTTTACTCCTTGTAATTTTCATAGCTCTGAAGCTCTGAATATTTTGTCTGGTATTAATATAGCCTTTAGCTTTCTTTTGTTTAATATTTCACATTTCCCTTAATGGAGGTCAGATTCTCTTAGCTTTCCATCATCTGTGTCTTTGTCTCTCTCTCTCTCTCTCTCTCTCTCTACTTTTTTTGTTTTCATTCCACAAGACTTTTGCTTAGATAAAGGATTCTCTTCTGGGTTGGCAGTTCTTTTCTTTCCTCACTTGAAAGATATTATTCCACATTCTGTGGCCTCCATTGTATTTCATGAGAAATCTGTAATCATTCAAATTTTAGTTTATGTTTGGTTTTCAGCATTATGACATGTTTAGGCCTTATCAGGCCTGACTGTTTGTTACTGATTTTGAGTTTAGGCCTTCTCAGACCTAAACTCTTTGAATTTGCTCTGTTTGGGACTTGATGAGTGTCTTGAATCTCTAAATTTATGTTTTTGTCAAATCTGTGATCTTTTCTGCTTTTAGTAAGAATTGTTTTCTCTAAAATAATTAAATTTTCTTTTCCTTTATATAACACCTGTAATGTGAAATTTAGACAAATTGATACTGTCCCACAAGTTTCTAAGGATGTATTCATTTTCTCCAATGTTATTTTCCTCTCTTTTCTTCAGTGTAGGTAATTTCTATTGCTTTATTATCTTCAAGTTTACAGACTCTTCTATCATCTCTGTTCAGTGGTTGAGCCCATGCAATTTCTTTTAATTATATTTTTCAGTCCTAAATTTTCCCATGTGGATCTTCTCTTATAGTTTGTATTTTTCTGCTAAGAACTTGTCTTTCCAGGTTTTTCAAGAGTGCTAACCAATAGCACATTTACTATGCTTATACCAGCTGCTTTAAAGTCTTTGTATGATAATTCCAGCATGAGGCATCTCAAAATAAACATCTGTCCTTTCTTCCCCTTGATAATTTGTCACATTGTGTGGTTGTGTGTGTGTGTGTGTGTGTGTGTGTGTGTGTGTTGTTTGTTTCAGCATGTGGAGTAAAGTTTGAATTTTATTCTGGCCATTTTGAATATGATATTGTCATTTCTGAGTCATGTTTGCATCTTCTCAAGAAGGTTGATTTGTTTTATTTCTTTACTTATACTTTTAATTTTCAGTAAGTTATGATTGATATACAACCTTATGAAGGTTTCACATGAAAAACCAATGTGGTTACTACATTTACCCATATTATCAAGTCCTCACCCATACCCCCATGCAGTCGCTGTCCATCAGGGCAGCAAGATGCCACAGATCCACTATGTGCCTTCTCTGTGGTACACTGTTCTCCCCGTGATCCCCCACGCCATGTGTACTAAACCTAATACCCCTCAATCCCCTTCTCCCTCCCTCCCACCCGCCCTCCCACACCCCTCCCCTTTGGCAGCGTTCTTTCAGTTGTACTGACTTTTGTTTCTCTGCAGAAAACTAGCTTTGATTTTACTGATTTTGTCGTTTAGTTTCATTGATTTCTATTCTGTCTTTCGTATGTCCTTCTAAATTTAGTTTTGGTTTTGTTTGCTTTTCTCTTACTAGATTTTAAGACGGGAGCTTAGATTATTCATTGGAGTTTTTTTCTACTATGGCTTAGTGCCTTAATTTCTGAGTAAGAATCCTGTCAACTTGATGTTATATTTTTATTTTCACACAATTCATATTATTTTCTCTTTTCCCTTGAAATATCTTTATTGACCCATGGGTTACTTAGAAGTGTATGCAATTTCCAAACTTGAGGTTGTTTTGCTTTTGACTGTTTTGTTACTGATTTTAAGTTTATTACCCTCTTGTCAGAAAATGTTTTGTATGAATTGAAATTTTTCACTTGTTAAGATTAGTTTTATGGCCCAAGGTATGATGTCACAGTGAATGTCATAATGCACACTTGAAAAGAATGCCCGTTGTGTTGTGGCCAGGTGACATACCTGAATGTCATTCGGTCCTGTTGGTTGGTGGTGTTGGTCTATGGTGGTGGTGTTCGAGTTACAGACTTTTCTCTTTTCAGTTGTATCAATTTTTCCTTCATGTAATTTGAAGCTCTTTTGTCAGGTGAGTGTACATTTAGAATTTGATGAATGGACTCATAACATTATGTAATGTCCCTCTTTACTCCTTGTAATTTTCATAGCTCTGAAGCTCTGAATATTTTGTCTGGTATTAATATAGCCTTTAGCTTTCTTTTGTTTAATATTTCACATTTCCCTTAATGGAGGTCAGATTCTCTTAGCTTTCCATCATCTGTGTCTTTGTCTCTCTCTCTCTCTCTCTCTCTCTCGCTTTCTCTCTCCTTTTTTTGCATTCATTCCACAAGACTTTTGCTTAGATAAAGGATTCTCTTCTGGGTTGGCAGTTCTTTTCTTTCCTCACTTGAAAGATATTATTCCACATTCTGTGGCCTCCATTGTATTTCATGAGAAATCTGTAATCATTCAAATTTTAGTTTATTTTTGGTTTTCAGCATTATGACATGTTTAGGCCTTATCAGGCCTGACTGTTTGTTACTGATTTTGAGTTTAGGCCTTCTCAGACCTAAACTCTTTGAATTTGCTCTGTTTGGGACTTGATGAGTGTCTTGAATCTCTAAATTTATGTTTTTGTCAAATCTGTGATCTTTTCTGCTTTTAGTAAGAATTGTTTTCTCTAAAATAATTAAATTTTCTTTTCCTTTATATAACACCTGTAATGTGAAATTTAGACAAATTGATACTGTCCCACAAGTTTCTAAGGATGTATTCATTTTCTCCAATGTTCTTTTCCTCTCTTTTCTTCAGTGTAGGTAATTTCTATTGCTTTATTATCTTCAAGTTTACAGACTCTTCTATCATCTCTGCTCAGTGGTTGAGCCCATGCAATTTCTTTTAATTATATTTTTCAGTCCTAAATTTTCCCATGTGGATCTTCTCTTATAGTTTGTATTTTTCTGCTAAGAACTTGTCTTTCCAGGTTTTTCAAGAGTGCTAACCAATAGCACATTTACTATGCTTATACCAGCTGCTTTAAAGTCTTTGTATGATAATTCCAGCATGAGGCATCTCAAAATAAACATCTGTCCTTTCTTCCCCTTGATAATTTGTCACATTGTGTGGTTGTGTGTGTGTGTGTGTGTGTGTGTGTGTGTGTGTTGTTTGTTTCAGCATGTGGAGTAAAGTTTGAATTTTATTCTGGCCATTTTGAATATGATATTGTCATTTCTGAGTCATGATTGCATCTTCTCAAGAAGGTTGATTTGTTTTATTTCTTTACTTATACTTTTAATTTTCAGTAAGTTATGATTGATATACAACCTTATGAAGGTTTCACATGAAAAACCAATGTGGTTACTACATTTACCCATATTATCAAGTCCTCACCCATACCCCCATGCAGTCGCTGTCCATCAGGGCAGCAAGGTGCCACAGATCCACTATGTGCCTTCTCTGTGGTACACTGTTCTCCCCGTGATCCCCCACGCCATGTGTACTAAACCTAATACCCCTCAATCCCCTTCTCCCTCCCTCCCACCCGCCCTCCCACACCCCTCCCCTTTGGCAGCGTTCTTTCAGTTGTACTGACTTTTGTTTCTCTGCAGAAAACTAGCTTTGATTTTACTGATTTTGTCGTTTAGTTTCATTGATTTCTATTCTGTCTTTCGTATGTCCTTCTAAATTTAGTTTTGGTTTTGTTTGCTTTTCTCTTACTAGATTTTAAGACGGGAGCTTAGATTATTCATTGGAGTTTTTTTCTACTATGGCTTAGTGCCTTAATTTCTGAGTAAGAATCCTGTCAACTTGATGTTATATTTTTATTTTCACACAATTCATATTATTTTCTCTTTTCCCTTGAAATATCTTTATTGACCCATGGGTTACTTAGAAGTGTATGCAATTTCCAAACTTGAGGTTGTTTTGCTTTTGACTGTTTTGTTACTGATTTTAAGTTTATTACCCTCTTATCAGAAAATGTTTTGTATGAATTGAAATTTTTCACTTGTTAAGATTAGTTTTATGGCCCAAGGTATGATGTCACAGTGAATGTCATAATGCACACTTGAAAAGAATGCCCGTTGTGTTGTGGCCAGGTGACATACCTGAATGTCATTCGGTCCTGTTGGTTGGTGGTGTTGGTCTATGGTGGTGGTGTTCGAGTTACAGACTTTTCTCTTTTCAGTTGTATCAATTTTTCCTTCATGTAATTTGAAGCTCTTTTGTCAGGTGAGTGTACATTTAGAATTTGATGAATGGACTCATAACATTATGTAATGTCCCTCTTTACTCCTTGTAATTTTCACAGCTCTGAAGCTCTGAATATTTTGTCTGGTATTAATATAGCCTTTAGCTTTCTTTTGTTTAATATTTCACATTTCCCTTAATGGAGGTCAGATTCTCTTAGCTTTCCATCATCTGTGTCTTTGTCTCTCTCTCTCTCTCTCTCTCTCTACTTTTTTTGTATTCATTCCACAAGACTTTTGCTTAGATAAAGGATTCTCTTCTGGGTTGGCAGTTCTTTTCTTTCCTCACTTGAAAGATATTATTCCACATTCTGTGGCCTCCATTGTATTTCATGAGAAATCTGTAATCATTCAAATTTTAGTTTATCTTTGGTTTTCAGCATTATGACATGTTTAGGCCTTATCAGGCCTGACTGTTTGTTACTGATTTTGAGTTTAGGCCTTCTCAGACCTAAACTCTTTGAATTTGCTCTGTTTGGGACTTGATGAGTGTCTTGAATCTCTAAATTTATGTTTTTGTCAAATCTGTGATCTTTTCTGCTTTTAGTAAGAATTGTTTTCTCTAAAATAATTAAATTTTCTTTTCCTTTATATAACACCTGTAATGTGAAATTTAGACAAATTGATACTGTCCCACAAGTTTCTAAGGATGTATTCATTTTCTCCAATGTTATTTTCCTCTCTTTTCTTCAGTGTAGGTAATTTCTATTGCTTTATTATCTTCAAGTTTACAGACTCTTCTATCATCTCTGTTCAGTGGTTGAGCCCATGCAATTTCTTTTAATTATATTTTTCAGTCCTAAATTTTCCCATGTGGATCTTCTCTTATAGTTTGTATTTTTCTGCTAAGAACTTGTCTTTCCAGGTTTTTCAAGAGTGCTAACCAATAGCACATTTACTATGCTTATACCAGCTGCTTTAAAGTCTTTGTATGATAATTCCAGCATGAGGCATCTCAAAATAAACATCTGTCCTTTCTTCCCCTTGATAATTTGTCACATTGTGTGGTTGTGTGTGTGTGTGTGTGTGTGTGTGTGTGTGTGTTGTTTGTTTCAGCATGTGGAGTAAAGTTTGAATTTTATTCTGGCCATTTTGAATATGAGATTGTCATTTCTGAGTCATGTTTGCATCTTCTCAAGAAGGTTGATTTGTTTTATTTCTTTACTTATACTTTTAATTTTCAGTAAGTTATGATTGATATACAACCTTATGAAGGTTTCACATGAAAAACCAATGTGGTTACTACATTTACCCATATTATCAAGTCCTCACCCATACCCCCATGCAGTTGCTGTCCATCAGGGCAGCAAGATGCCACAGATCCACTGTGTGCCTTCTCTGTGGTACACTGTTCTCCCCGTGATCCCCCACGCCATGTGTACTAAACCTAATACCCCTCAATCCCCTTCTCCCTGCCTCCCACCCGCCCTCCCTCACCCCTCCCCTTTGGCAGCGTTCTTTCAGTTGTACTGACTTTTGTTTCTCTGCAGAAAACTAGCTTTGATTTTACTGATTTTGTCGTTTAGTTTCATTGATTTCTATTCTGTCTTTCGTATGTCCTTCTAAATTTAGTTTTGGTTTTGTTTGCTTTTCTCTTACTAGATTTTAAGACGGGAGCTTAGATTATTCATTGGAGTTTTTTTCTACTATGGCTTAGTGCCTTAATTTCTGAGTAAGAATCCTGTAAACTTGATGTTATATTTTTATTTTCACACAATTCATATTATTTTCTCTTTTCCCTTGAAATCTCTTTATTGACCCATGGGTTACTTAGAAGTGTATGCAATTTCCAAACTTGAGGTTGTTTTGCTTTTGACTGTTTTGTTACTGATTTTAAGTTTATTACCCTCTTATCAGAAAATGTTTTGTATGAATTGAAATTTTTCACTTGTTAAGATTAGTTTTATGGCCCAAGGTATGATGTCACAGTGAATGTCATAATGCACACTTGAAAAGAATGCCCGTTGTGTTGTGGCCAGGTGACATACCTGAATGTCATTCGGTCCTGTTGGTTGGTGGTGTTGGTCTATGGTGGTGGTGTTCGAGTTACAGACTTTTCTCTTTTCAGTTGTATCAATTTTTCCTTCATGCAATTTGAAGCTCTTTTGTCAGGTGAGTGTACATTTAGAATTTGATGAATGGACTCATAACATTATGTAATGTCCCTCTTTACTCCTTGTAATTTTCATAGCTCTGAAGCTCTGAATATTTTGTCTGGTATTAATATAGCCTTTAGCTTTCTTTTGTTTAATATTTCACATTTCCCTTAATGGAGGTCAGATTCTCTTAGCTTTCCATCATCTGTGTCTTTGTCTCTCTCTCTCTCTCTCTCTCTCTACTTTTTTTGTATTCATTCCACAAGACTTTTGCTTAGATAAAGGATTCTCTTCTGGGTTGGCAGTTCTTTTCTTTCCTCACTTGAAAGATATTATTCCACATTCTGTGGCCTCCATTGTATTTCATGAGAAATCTGTAATCATTCAAATTTTAGTTTATCTTTGGTTTTCAGCATTATGACATGTTTAGGCCTTATCAGGCCTGACTGTTTGTTACTGATTTTGAGTTTAGGCCTTCTCAGACCTAAACTCTTTGAATTTGCTCTGTTTGGGACTTGATGAGTGTCTTGAATCTCTAAATTTATGTTTTTGTCAAATCTGTGATCTTTTCTGCTTTTAGTAAGAATTGTTTTCTCTAAAATAATTAAATTTTCTTTTCCTTTATATAACACCTGTAATGTGAAATTTAGACAAATTGATACTGTCCCACAAGTTTCTAAGGATGTATTCATTTTCTCCAATGTTTTTTCCTCTCTTTTCTTCAGTGTAGGTAATTTCTATTGCTTTATTATCTTCAAGTTTACAGACTCTTCTATCATCTCTGTTCAGTGGTTGAGCCCATGCAATTTCTTTTAATTATATTTTTCAGTCCTAAATTTTCCCATGTGGATCTTCTCTTATAGTTTGTATTTTTCTGCTAAGAACTTGTCTTTCCAGGTTTTTCAAGAGTGCTAACCAATAGCACATTTACTATGCTTATACCAGCTGCTTTAAAGTCTTTGTATGATAATTCCAGCATGAGGCATCTCAAAATAAACATCTGTCCTTTCTTCCCCTTGATAATTTGTCACATTGTGCGGTTGTGTGTGTGTGTGTGTGTGTGTGTGTGTGTGTGTGTGTGTTGTTTGTTTCAGCATTTGGAGTAAGGTTTGAATTTTATTCTGGCCATTTTGAATATGATATTGTCATTTCTGAGTCATGTTTGCATCTTCTCAAGAAGGTTGATTTGTTTTATTTCTTTACTTACTTACTTTTAATTTTCAGTAAGGTATGATTGATATACAATCTTATGAAGGTTTCACATGAAAAACCAATGTGGTTACTACATTTACCCATATTATCAAGTCCTCACCCATACCCCCATGCAGTCGCTGTCCATCAGGGCAGCAAGATGCCACAGATCCACTATGTGCCTTCTCTGTGGTACACTGTTCTCCCCGTGATCCCCCACGCCATGTGTACTAAACATAATACCCCTCAATCCCCTTCTCCCTCCCTCCCACCCGCCCTCCCACACCCCTCCCCTTTGGCAGCGTTCTTTCAGTTGTACTGACTTTTGTTTCTCTGCAGAAAACTAGCTTTGATTTTACTGATTTTGTCGTTTAGTTTCATTGATTTCTATTCTGTCTTTCGTATGTCCTTCTAAATTTAGTTTTGGTTTTGTTTGCTTTTCTCTTACTAGATTTTAAGACGGGAGCTTGGGTTATTCATTGGAGTTTTTTTTTTCTATGGTTTAGTGCCTTAATTTCTGAGTAAGAATCCTGTAAACTTGATGTTATATTTTTATTTTCACACAATTCATATTATTTTCTCTTTTCCCTTGAAATATCTTTATTGACCCATGGGTTACTTAGAAGTGTATGCAATTTCCAAACTTGAGGTTGTTTTGCTTTTGACTGTTTTGTTACTGATTTTAAGTTTATTACCCTCTTATCAGAAAAGGTGTTGTATGAATTGAAATTTTTCACTTGTTAAGATTAGTTTTATGGCACAAGGTATGATGTCACAGTGAATGTCATAATGCACACTTGAAAAGAATGCCCGTTGTGTTGTGGCCAGATGGCATACCTGAATGTCATTCGGTCCTGTTGGTTGGTGGTGTTGGTCTATGGTGGTGGTGTTCGAGTTACAGACTTTTCTCTTTTCAGTTGTATCAATTTTTCCTTCCTGTAATTTGAAGCTCTTTTGTCAGGTGAGTGTACATTTAGAATTTGATGAATGGACTCATAACATTATGTAATGTCCCTCTTTACTCCTTGTAATTTTCATAGCTCTGAAGCTCTGAATATTTTGTCTGGTATTAATATAGCCTTGAGCTTTCTTTTGTTTAATATTTCACATTTCCCTTAATGGAGGTGAGATTCTCTTAGCTTTCCATCATCTGTGTCTTTGTCTCTCTCTCTCTCTCTCTCTCTCTCTCTCTCTCTCTCTCTACTTTTTTTGCATTCATTCCACAAGACTTTTGCTTAGATAAAGGATTCTCTTCTGGGTTGGCAGTTCTTTTCCTTCCTCACTTTAAAGATATTATTCCACATTCTGTGGCCTCCATTGTATTTCATGAGAAATCTGTAATCATTCAAATTTTAGTTTATCTTTGGTTTTCAGCATTATGACATGTTTAGGCCTTATCAGGCCTGACTGTTTGTTACTGATTTTGAGTTTAGGCCTTCTCAGACCTAAACTCTTTGAAGTTGCTCTGTTTGGGACTTGCTGAGTGTCTTGAATCTCTCAATTTATGTTTTTGTCAAATCTGTGATCTTTTCTGCTGCTAGTAAGAATTGTTTTCTCTAAAATAATTAAATTTTCTTTTCCTTTATATAACACCTGTAATGTGAAATTTAGACAAATTGATACTGTCCCACAAGTTTCTAAGGATGTATTCATTTTCTCCAATGTTTTTTTCCTCTCTTTTCTTCAGGGTAGGTAATTTCTATTGCTTTATTATCTTCAAGTTTACAGACTCTTCTATCATCTCTGTTCAGTGGTTGAGCCCATGCAATTTCTTTTAATTATATTTTTCAGTCCTAAATTTTCCCATGTGGATCTTCTCTTATAGTTTGTATTTTCCTGCTAAGAACTTGTCTTTCCAGGTTTTTCAAGAGTGCTAACCATTAGCACATTTAGTATGCTTATTCCAGCTGCTTTAAAGTCTTTGTATGATAATTCCAGCATGAGGCATCTCAAAATAAACATCTGTCCTTTCTTCCCCTTGATAATTTGTCACATTGTGCGGTTGTGTGTGTGTGTGTGTGTGTGTGTGTGTGTGTGTGTGTGTGTTGTTTGTTTCAGCATGTGGAGTAAAGTTTGAATTTTATTCTGGCCATTTTGAATATGATATTGTCATTTCTGAGTCATGTTTGCATCTTCTCAAGAAGGTTGATTTGTTTTATTTCTTTACTTAC
This sequence comes from Manis pentadactyla, assembly GCF_030020395.1. Lineage (NCBI taxonomy): Eukaryota > Metazoa > Chordata > Mammalia > Pholidota > Manidae > Manis > Manis pentadactyla. The sequence continues at coordinate 146,251,143 of NC_080022.1, forward strand.
TTACTTTTAATTTTAAGTGAGGTATGATTGATATACAATCTCATGAAGGTTTCACATGAAAAACCAATGTGGTTACTACATTTACCCATATTATCAAGTCCTCACCCATACCCCCATGCAGTCGCTGTCCATCAGGGCAGCAAGATGCCACAGATCCACTATGTGCCTTCTCTGTGGTACACTGTTCTCCCCGTGATCCCCCACGCCATGTGTACTAAACATAATACCCCTCAATCCCCTTCTCCCTCCCTCCCACCCGCCCTCCCACACCCCTCCCCTTTGGCAGCGTTCTTTCAGTTGTACTGACTTTTGTTTCTCTGCAGAAAACTAGCTTTGATTTTACTGATTTTGTCGTTTAGTTTCATTGATTTCTATTCTGTCTTTCGTATGTCCTTCTAAATTTAGTTTTGGTTTTGTTTGCTTTTCTCTTACTAGATTTTAAGACGGGAGCTTGGGTTATTCATTGGAGTTTTTTTTTTCTATGGTTTAGTGCCTTAATTTCTGAGTAAGAATCCTGTAAACTTGATGTTATATTTTTATTTTCACACAATTCATATTATTTTCTCTTTTCCCTTGAAATATCTTTATTGACCCATGGGTTACTTAGAAGTGTATGCAATTTCCAAACTTGAGGTTGTTTTGCTTTTGACTGTTTTGTTACTGATTTTAAGTTTATTACCCTCTTATCAGAAAAGGTGTTGTATGAATTGAAATTTTTCACTTGTTAAGATTAGTTTTATGGCACAAGGTATGATGTCACAGTGAATGTCATAATGCACACTTGAAAAGAATGCCCGTTGTGTTGTGGCCAGATGGCATACCTGAATGTCATTCGGTCCTGTTGGTTGGTGGTGTTGGTCTATGGTGGTGGTGTTCGAGTTACAGACTTTTCTCTTTTCAGTTGTATCAATTTTTCCTTCCTGTAATTTGAAGCTCTTTTGTCAGGTGAGTGTACATTTAGAATTTGATGAATGGACTCATAACATTATGTAATGTCCCTCTTTACTCCTTGTAATTTTCATAGCTCTGAAGCTCTGAATATTTTGTCTGGTATTAATATAGCCTTGAGCTTTCTTTTGTTTAATATTTCACATTTCCCTTAATGGAGGTGAGATTCTCTTAGCTTTCCATCATCTGTGTCTTTGTCTCTCTCTCTCTCTCTCTCTCTCTCTCTCTCTCTCTCTACTTTTTTTGCATTCATTCCACAAGACTTTTGCTTAGATAAAGGATTCTCTTCTGGGTTGGCAGTTCTTTTCCTTCCTCACTTTAAAGATATTATTCCACATTCTGTGGCCTCCATTGTATTTCATGAGAAATCTGTAATCATTCAAATTTTAGTTTATCTTTGGTTTTCAGCATTATGACATGTTTAGGCCTTATCAGGCCTGACTGTTTGTTACTGATTTTGAGTTTAGGCCTTCTCAGACCTAAACTCTTTGAAGTTGCTCTGTTTGGGACTTGCTGAGTGTCTTGAATCTCTCAATTTATGTTTTTGTCAAATCTGTGATCTTTTCTGCTGCTAGTAAGAATTGTTTTCTCTAAAATAATTAAATTTTCTTTTCCTTTATATAACACCTGTAATGTGAAATTTAGACAAATTGATACTGTCCCACAAGTTTCTAAGGATGTATTCATTTTCTCCAATGTTTTTTTCCTCTCTTTTCTTCAGGGTAGGTAATTTCTATTGCTTTATTATCTTCAAGTTTACAGACTCTTCTATCATCTCTGTTCAGTGGTTGAGCCCATGCAATTTCTTTTAATTATATTTTTCAGTCCTAAATTTTCCCATGTGGATCTTCTCTTATAGTTTGTATTTTCCTGCTAAGAACTTGTCTTTCCAGGTTTTTCAAGAGTGCTAACCATTAGCACATTTAGTATGCTTATTCCAGCTGCTTTAAAGTCTTTGTATGATAATTCCAGCATGAGGCATCTCAAAATAAACATCTGTCCTTTCTTCCCCTTGATAATTTGTCACATTGTGCGGTTGTGTGTGTGTGTGTGTGTGTGTGTGTGTGTGTGTGTGTGTGTTGTTTGTTTCAGCATGTGGAGTAAAGTTTGAATTTTATTCTGGCCATTTTGAATATGATATTGTCATTTCTGAGTCATGTTTGCATCTTCTCAAGAAGGTTGATTTGTTTTATTTCTTTACTTACTTACTTTTAATTTTAAGTGAGGTATGATTGATATACAATCTCATGAAGGTTTCACATGAAAAACCAATGTGGTTACTACATTTACCCATATTATCAAGTCCTCACCCATACCCCCATGCAGTCGCTGTCCATCAGGGCCGCAAGATGCCACATATCCACTGTGTGCCTTCTCTGTGGTACACTGTTCTCCCCGTGATCCCCCACGCCATGTGTGCTAAACATAATACCCCTCTGTCCCCTTCTCCCTTCCCCCCACACCCCTCTGCTTCGGTAACCACTAGTTCCTTCTTGGACTCTCTGATTCTGCTACTATTTTGTTCCTTCTGTTTTGCTTCACTGTTATCCTCCACAAATGAGGGAAATCATTTTTCATTTGTCTTTCTCCGCCTGGCTTATTTCACTTAGCATAATGTCTTCCATCTCCATCCATGTTGCCTAAATGGTACGATTCATTTCTTATGGCTAAGTAGTATTGCATTGTATATATGTACCACATCTTCTTTATCCATTCATCTACGGATGGACACTTAGGTTGCTTCAATATCCTCGGTATTGTAAAAAAGTGCTGCGATAAACTTAGGGGTGCATATGTCTTTTTCAATCTGAGAACTTGCATTCTTCGGGTAAACTCCAAGGAGTGGATTCCCGGGTCAAATGGTATTTCTATTTTTAGTTTTTTGAAGAACCTCCATATTGCTTTCCATAATGGTTGAACTAGCTTTCATTCAACCAGCAGTGTACGAGGGCTCCCCTTTCTCTGCATCCTCACCAGCATTTATTGTTCTTAGTATTTTCAATGCTAGCCATTCTTACTGGTGTTAGTCCAATCATGATTTGTTTGTTTTAGATGACATGTTCTGTCTCACTTTCTGTATGTGGTGCTTCTAATACTAGTTCTGTTTTCAAAACTTTCCGAGCTCTTTGCATTTGCTCTGTGCTATGTCTCTCAGTGATAGCCTAGGACTTAGGCAGTAGTATATGTCATCCATTATTAGTTCTCTTTCTCATAGTCTTTGCTATACTTTCAGAGTCTATTTTCAACAAACACAAGTTGTTATTTGTATTACTTCATACCCAGAATGGGGTTGTCTTTTCCAGTTGTTTTCTTCTCCATGATTTCCTCCATAATCTTCAGTTTCCAGTGGCCTTTTCCCAGTTACTTTGATCAGAAAGACACAGACGCGTTTAGACTTCTGCCTTGTACAGCTCCCCCATAACTGGGACTGTTCTTGCTTAAAGTGCAGAAGGAAGAGAGAAAATGAGAAAAAACACAATGACAGTTCCCCTCATCCTTTGTGAATGACAGAGACCCTGTTTCCTAGCTTTCCTGGCCTGAGAGTGAGGTTTTTCTCACAGGGCTGTTCTGTTCCTTTGGCACTGCATGTCTGTGGCTCAGAAAAAAAGAAAAGGGGAAAAACGGCATATTTCCTCACAACCTGAAGATCACAGGGTCCCCTTTGGGACAGAAGAGCAGGATTCCTTTTAAGGGTTTTCTTGTCATCAGCACTATCAAAATAGTTACTCAGGCAACTCTTTGGTCAAAGCCAGGAGATAGAGGAAAGCGGAATCAGAAAACTCATGACTACACCCATTATATTTCAGGTTTTGACTTCTCTGTCCAATTGTTTATATTACCTGCTTATGGAATATTGATATCCTTTGGCCATTTATATATTGTTGGATTCGGTACTTTGTGAATGATTTGAATGATATGTATATATAGTTGAGGAATATTAACCCTTAATGTGGATGTTTCTGTTGTTGTGTTTGACTCAAATTTTTTGACATAGAAATTTTTTAATGAGTTAGTCTTTTGTGGATTAAAAAAATTTGCTAAAAGGTGTTTGGATAGTCTCCTAATCAGAGTTTGTGTTGTAGTTTTAAAAACATTCTATTTTATTTTTCTCAAATTTGAGCAAAATTTCTTAAATTTCTTTTAAGGGGCTGTAGGAAGAAGAATTAAGTAATCATTTAGTCCAACAAATATCTGTATATTAACTGTAAGAGGTAGTGTGTAGGATGTACAAAGGTAATGTAAAGATGAATGAGTCACACTGTGCCTACTTGTCTAGAGCAGAGGGATACTTGTGGTGTAGTAAATGCTGAAGGATGTTTTGGAGCATGAAGGGACAGTGACCAGCTCGTCCTACTGAAATTAAAACTTCACAAACATTACCTTTAATCTAAATTTTGAAAGATTTTGAATGGGAGTTTCTTAGGCACATAGAAAAGAGGATGCAAATCATTCAGGTACTTACAAATTTTTATGTAAAATAATGCTTGTAATAAAGGTACTATAATTTGATAATTCAGAGTTCTTAAATAAGCTCTTAAGTAACATAGAAGGCTTTTTGTTTGTCACAGGTATATTAATCGAATAGTAAGAGTTTATATAGAATTTATTTCAGTCTCCTCATTTTAGAAGTGATAAGTTAAGTGACTTTCCTGTGGTCACATATTCTTGGAAGAATTGTAATTGAAGCTCTGTTCCAGGGAACTAACTTCCAGAGCAGAGAGATTGGTAAAAGTGTAGAATATGGGGCAGCTTTGAAAATATGTTAGAAAAGGAATACAAACTAATGATTTGAGTTTTTACTGCAATGTAGTATTAATTTAGGGAGGAGCAAAAGATATGTAAATGTGTTTTATGTAGTTAGAAGTTTAATAGCAAGCATTATAATTGGTTCAGTTGACTTCACTAAAAATGAGACAGACTTAAGAATTTTTCTTTAGTTTAAAAAATTTCTGAAATTTAAAAAAATTTTAAACATTTAAAAATTTAAAAAATATGCTTTGGACATGGAAAAAACTGGCTAGAGCTTTATTTTCCCTTATGAGTTTAATGAAATCAATTTTGGAGTTTTTCATTTTAATTGGTACATTTAAGGAGGTCATGATAACTAACATTTAATGTACTGCTCGTTGTTCCTGAGTACTAGTCTGTACTTAACATTTATCAATTCATTTAACCCTCACAGCTACCCTAGGAGGTAGGTTATTTCTTTCATTTTATAGATTTGGAAAATGAGGCTACCCAAATTCATAGCTGGTAAATAATTGTTGCCAGAATTCCTATGTAAGCAGTGTCATTCTAGAACCAGGTTCTGAAGCCTCTCATTTATGGCAGTCATTTTTAAAATTTGGTAATCTGATATAAAGGAACTGCTATCAGAACCACCAGGAATTCTGTAGTGTATCTACTTATGTAAGGAAGCAGATTTGATGAGGCCATATTTTAATGTGAATCAGGTTATGAAGGAAACAGTTATCTGTCTATGTTAAATTCATTATTTTCTCGCATTTCAGTTTTCTTAGGAATGTCTGTGTTAAAGTTGATTAAACACTGCCATGTGGTATCTGAAAGGAAAAGAAATCTTACTGATTTAATTTACCAAATTAAATCTATTGCCTTATTTTCTTGCATTTGAAGGTCATTAATAGGTGGGAATCTTCCTGTTGTCAGAAACATATTATGGGTACATTTTGAGTTGTTGGGCATGTTTTTAATGGTCTTCCTACTATATTTACCTCTTTTGCTGATGAGCTTATTGCATCAGAGTTAGATAAATCTTTAAGTACTGATACAGAAAGCCTTCCAGGACATAAAGATTTATCTAAGTTTTAGAAGTGTATGTATAGTATGTACTTACATACTATGTATAGTGGGAATCTTTTTTTTTTTAAAGCAGCGTAGGTGATTGTGATGATGAGCCGGGTTTAAGACTCCTGCCCTAGTAGGCAACACTTCTTTTCAGTGAAATTCCACGTCTAAGATAATTTTATATATGTAGTCAGAAAATGATGTTATACTAATTATTCTTAGCAACTTTTGATTTTCCTTTTTTCTTTTCTTATTTCTCTACAATAGTTTATGCCAAAGTGGCTTCATTCATATGGATGAACCAAGGATTGGGATAGCGCTATACCATTAGAATCAGACAGCTGATTGCCCAGCAGGATGCCGTCAACTATCCCAACAGAGGGCCTGAAGGACCCTGAAACTGCAGAGCTCTTCTCCAAAGAAGATCCAGAGAAGCTCTTCACAGATCTCAGAGAAGTTGGCCATGGGAGCTTTGGAGCAGTGTACTCTGTAAGTGTTAAAGGCTTAATGTCAGTGACCAGCGTTTATTTAATATCCAGTCCTGGAAGAGCAAAAATCTGTAATACAAAGAGATATAGGCAATAGTCTATTTTACAGTCACTTGCATTAGGTGTATATGAAAAGATCATTTTATTTATTGAGCTTCTTAGATTATTGAAAAAAATGGGAAAGATATTCTGCTTTAATTTCCATGTTGTTTACACTACTTTAGCAGTTTTATGACTTACATTGCTATTGATTCAAATATTGCAAAATACTGACTTACGTAAAGTCCCGTACACACATTTCATTATTATTCATTCATTATTTCTTCCTATTAAGACTGCTTTTTTTCCCTCAGCAACAAGTTTTGTATAGATGTTTAATATTTTGGTAGTATTACAGATTTAGCTTTTTTAGTTTTAATGGGTACCTTAAGAATAAAACAACAATTTGAAATATTATTTCCATAGAGAAAATGTGTTCCAAATTTGTAACAATTTGAACTTTTTATTTATTTCCCATTTGTAAATTAGAGGTAAAAATAAGGTAGTAGAAATCCCCTCTGTAATCTTCCTACCCAAGGAGAGCTGCTGTTAAAATTTAGATAAACATCCTTCAGAATATTTTTGTGTACACATGCTTTATGTGTGTGTGTGGTGTAGGTTATGTTTGTTGATTTCTGAGTTGGACACAGAATAAGGGAAGAGGCACTCAGAAACAGGTATTTCATAAACAACCTTTTTTCTGTGCTACAGTTTTGTCTGAATGTACACTTCTCCTGTTGTTCTCCTTAATACTAATGTGGAGAAATATAGAATAATAAAGGAAAAAAATATACAGACTCTTAGAAATGGGCCCAATAAGAGAACCCTGTTGAAAAAATCCCTGTCATGTAGCCCTTCAATGTGTGTCAGTAGTGTTTTTAAATTGACTTACTTTATTAAGTATAATTTGTATACAGTAAATACAGATATATTAAATGTATAAGTCGATGAAATTAGACAAGTTATATGCCATACAACAACAATTCAAGATACAGAATAGTGATACTGTGGGTACTAGAAAGAAGTAGATAGAGGACAGAATGATAACTTGTTTTACCTCTTTTGATAATAAATATTCTATAGAGTTAAAAGTTAAAATTAAGTCATTATCTATGGGGGGAGTCATGAAAAGGCAAGCAGGAACTATGAATCCAACTGTATTTGGGCTATAACCACATTGGAGTAAAAACCAAAACTAATATGAGTAACTTTCATACACAGTATTTTAACTTTATACCCTCTGTCTCCTTGGGAAGAGGAAACTGCAAGAAAATCTTGAACTCTTCTCAGTAAATTTGTTTCATATTGGTATGGGTGTGACAGTTCTGAAACTGTGTGATTCAAGATTGAGCAGTGAGTAATTTTGATGTCATTTGGAGTCAGATCCTAACTGAAAGAATGATAGAAATAGGAAATGAGTAATTTTGATGTCATTTGGAGTCAGATCCTAACTGAAAGAATGATAGAAATAGGAAATTGGCAAAAGTAAGGAAGAACCATGTGGGACTAGACAGGTATTGGATAGGAATTTGTGGCATTAATATGAACTAATTGTATGACATATATATTTCCTAGCTCTCTCTTCTGTAAGATTCTAGTTGCATTGATATCCCAGTAGCAACAAGCACACTTAGCACTCAGATCTTGAATTCCTCACTACATGGATCAAGAGCTCTTGGAGTAATGGTTAATTCTATTGTGGGGACAAGGATCATTAAAGATAAGCTCTAGAATATCTTGTACCAGAAGGTTAAAAAGTGCTTTAAAAAAAAGGGGGCCCTTTCAAGAGGATGCTAGAACCAGCTTGAAGGTGCTCCCACTGGCCAGATCTGGAACAATTTGAGCATCAACATAAACATCTATTGATTATAACCCATTGAATAAAATAGGAATTCCTAATTTCCATGATAGATGAAAGATGGATAGATAGTTGGAAAGGGAGGGCTTTTCTTTATAATAGAATGCTGACTGATACATGTGAAGGGAATGGTAGAGTTGGGAAAAACCAGCATTTTGAAGATTGCAGCAATCATTGCAAAGATTGTTTTGGGTAGAATCTTCAGTGGTTGCTAAACCTCGGGGGAAAGTTTGATGAGCAGGGTATTTATATAGTTTAAAAGTATCTCTGCACGGATTGCTTGTTAGATACAAAGTAGGAAACAGGGGTATAACTATATACATTGGAAAGAAACAGCCAAATACCTTGAGTGGGTAATGAAAATTAGTAACCAGTGATGAACAGACATTGTATGTGTCCAGATATGATACCCTGAAAAGGATACAATATAACTCATGTAGTATTTCAGCCAGAGATGTGTAACCAGAATCTAATCTTGGAAAAGCTTCAGACAAACACAAATTTAGTAAGGTAAGTGCTGCTGTGTAGTCTCAGCAACTGCCAGTGTTATAAAAGACAAGGAAGGGTTGAGCAAATTGTTCCAGATTAGAGGAGATGTATAAAACATGATGAGTAAGCACAATTTGTAATCCTGAAGGGAGAGAGAAACATGACTGTGGACATTAAATATTTTTCTGTGGGTTTTTTTTTTTTGTGTGTGTGTGTGATAGGCAAAAGTAATCTCATCTTAATCTGATTTAATTTTAATGTAATCTAATGAGTTTGGATTTTAATAAATTACCATGACTTTAATGTACTGTTTTAAAGTAAGACTAGATTTGCAGATTTTGCAATAATAGTAAAGTTTTACCCTATAATCTTCACCCAAATCCTTTAAAGTTTACAAGTTTCATAACCACAGCACCTTAATCAAAACTAAGAAATCAACATTGATACACGGATACTATTAACTAAACTACATACTTTATTCAGATTTTCCCAGTCTGTGTGCTCTTTTCTGTTCTGGAATCTACTCCAGGATACTACACTGCATTCAGTATACCCACTTTTGAACTTTATCTTGTGCTAATTAGAAAGGTAGCTCTTTAGCAAAACAATGAAATTGGACCCTTACCTCTTACCATATATGAACATTAAATTGTATCAAAGACCTAAATATAACAGTTACAACTATAAAACTCTTAGGGTAAAACTGCATGACCTTGGTTTTGTCAAAGGATTCTCAGAAATGACAATAAAAGCATGAACAAAAGAAAAACATAGGTATTGGATTTGATCAAAATGTAAAACTTCTATGCTTCAAAACAGTGCAAAGACAACCAACAGAATAAGAGAAATTATTTGAAATCATATGTCTGCTAAGGGACTTGTGTCTAGAACATATAAAGAACTCTTACAACTCAATAATAAAAAGGCAACCCAATTTTTAAATGTGCAAAGGATCTGAATTGACATTTCTCCAAAGATGTACAAATGACCAAAAAGCACATGAAAAGATGCTCAACATTCACTTGTCACAAGTCTTGAAAAATTATACTAAGTGAAAGAAGCCAGTCACAAAAGACTGTATATTATATGGTTCCAAAGTGTACAGAATGGGCAAATCTCCAGAGACACAGAAAGTAGGTTAGTTGTTCCTTAGGGCTGAAGGGGTGAGGAAAAGGGATAGGAGAGTGATAGCTAAAGGGTGTGGGGTTTTGTTTCTTTTTTTTTTAATTGGGAAAAAATTTGAGGTAAGATACACATAATATAAAATTTACCATTTTAATCATTTTTAAATGAAACAATTTGGAGCTTCTTTTTGAGGTAATGAACGTTCTAAAATTGTAGTTATCAGTAAATTGCATGTATCTGTCATATCAATCAGTATTGCCCTGTATCTGTCAGTGTACTAAAAGCTATAGAATTACACACATTCAAATGGGTGAAATGTGTGGTATGTAAATTGTATCTCATTAAAACTGTTAGAAAAGAATATAGCTGGTTAGACCTATTGACTAAAATCAAGGGACTCACAAATAGATGAGTAGAGAACATTTTGGAAAAATAAATTCATATTCAAGATTTTATGCGGATAGATCCACCTCAGCCATTATGGTAAGTGGTGCATGTTTTCATTAACCAGTCTGCCAGTAATTGAAATTGGAATGTCATTAGTTGTTCCCAGAACCCACTTAAAAATATATATATATATTTTAAGGAACTCTATTTAGGTGTAATTGACATATGTGCTTGTGTAATTTTTTAACAGTTTTTTTGAGATTTAAATTCCATACTCTAAGTCCACCAATTTTAAGTGTGCATTGCATAGATTTTTAGTAAGTTAGAATTTTGTAGCTATCACCATAATCTAATTATAAATTTAAAACATTTTATCTTTGGGAATTCATTAAAGACTGAATTGAAGATGAATTCTCCCACAGATGACTAGAGATGATTAACCCTTTTTACTGAACTCATTTGAAATATTTTGCAGCTATCCTCTTGTGCCCTCTTTATATATAATCTTTTTTTTTTAAACATGTAATGAGAACTTGGCTCTTAGTTTCTAAAGAGTTAACTTTTATGTTTCTGTTATGCTTTTATTTTTTTATCAAAATTTCCAGAACAGTGGTAAATACTAATTGTGGTAGCATTTTAGCTGTCTTGTCGTAATTCTAGTTAATAGTTTATCATGTTGAGGAATTACCTTTCCCGTGTGGGTTTTCTAAGAGTTTGGTCTTCCCTGCATTGAATACATTTGGAGTTGGGCCTTTTCGGCATTTTCAGCATTTATTGAGCATTTACGTATATAAGTATATATTTTTCCCCTTTGATTTGTAAAAACATATGGCAAATTCTGAAATGTTTTCCTGTATCAAAATTTTGCATTTCTGTGGTAATGTATTTTTCCAAGTGAAATATTGTTTTAATGCCCTGTAATATTTGATTTTAAAATTTTATTTTGAGTTCCCTTGTCTAAATTTATAAGTCAAATTGGTACCTAAGTTTCTATTTTGTGCTGCTGGTGAGGGTTTAGTTGCTGGGTTAGACTGCCTCCATAAAATTAATGGGATAGCTTTCCTTTTTTCTCCCCTTTTATCCTGGGAAGTTCCCTGGTGAAACTTTTCCACTCACAACTATTTTAAAGACGATTAGTATTCTTTTCAGTCTGCCACCACTGTTTTACTCAAATGTTCTTCTCTAGATCAATTTTAGTAGTTCTTTCCTAGAGAATTGTCCATTTCATTGAAATTTTGAAGTTTATAGGCCTAGCATAGACTTGTATGTACTAGTCATTTTTTTGTTTGTTGACAGTTCTATTCAACTTTCTATATTTTTCCTCTCAACTAGCTCATTCAAAGATGAACATTCATTATTTTTATTTCTAAAGTACCAGCTCCTTGATAATTTGATGTTTTTTGTATCTATTGAGTTATTTTTTAATGTTCTTTAAAAGCAGTTTTGATATCTTTTTTGACATGGTAGTTTATAAATACTTTTATTCTCCGAGAAATGATTTCCCAGATTTAATCTGATAATTTTTACAATGCTCTTCTGTCTTTTTTAGGCACGAGATGTGCGCACCAATGAAGTGGTGGCTATCAAGAAATTATCTTATACTGGAATGCAGTCTACGAAGGTAGGTGAAATATATGTGTTTGTATTGGCATGTTAAAGAACCCATACCGTTTTAAATTGGGGATAGGTGGGAATTTTTTCAAAAAATGTTGAAAAATATACAAATATTAAGTGTATATCTCAGTGAATTTTCTTCCACAGACTCAGTGTGCCCATTTAAATTGTACCTAGAGCTGTAAACATTCCTGACATTCTAGAAACCTCCCAACTGTGTCCCTTACTTTTAATTGTTTTAGATATGTGCTGCTGACACGAGTTTAATTTTTTAAATTGTTGTTTAGCAGTTTATTCTATAGTAGAGGGATTATCATGTCTAAGAAAGTAAACTAGAATAAGGTACATTTGACAGTAAGTATACTGGATATAAATTTTTAATGGTAGAGAAATTATCTAATGGCTGTTTCAAATAATCATCAGGCAGCATATATCTAGTCTGAAAAATAAGGCAGTGGTAATAATCTGAAAAATAAAATGATTGATACTGTATTGCATGTACTTTTGTTCTTCAGTATTCTGATTAGTTCTTAATTGCATAAGTTTATAAAATGTCTACTTCCTAAGTGTTATCTGTTTCTTGAATTCTTCAAAAATTTAATTATTTTTAATTGTGGTAAAGTACACAAAACAAATTTACCATCTTAATCACTTTAAGTGTAAGTTCAGTGGCGTTAAGGACATTCACATTGCTGTGCAACCAACACCACCATCCATCTGCAGAACTCTTTCACTTTGCAAAAGTGATATTCTACCCCCATCAAACAATAACTCCTCATTCCCTCTCCCCGCAGCCCCTGGAAATCACCTTTCTACTTTCTCTCTCTCTGAATTTGACTCCTTTAGCTATCTCATGTAATTGAAATTATGCACTATTTGTCCTTTTGTGACTGGCTTGTTTCACTTAATATAGTGCACTCAAAGTTCATCCATGTTGTTGTGTGTGTTTGTGACTGTGTGTGTGTCTTTGTAAAAACACCACATTTTGTCCATCCATCATCTGCAAACGGACCCTTAGTTGCTTCTGCCCCTTGGTTATTGTGAATAATGCTGCTGTGAGCATAGGTACACAAATATTTCTTTGAGTCCCTGCTTTTACTTAATATCTCAGGGTATTGCTGGATCAGTCTTTAATTTTTAAAGGTTTTGGTTTTGTATATTTCTGGAATCCCTATTTTGTGGTCAATCTTGTTTTTTGTGATAATCACACTTATGGGGTTGATAACACTGTTGTGATTGATCACTGTTCCTTTATGTTGATACCTAAAAAAACTCTTAATAATTTCTAAAACCCCTTTACAAAGTCCATTTTTTTACAAGTTTACTGTAATTTTATTTGCCATTCCATAGCATAACTTTAAAACTAGCTTTCCTAGCCAACTTGTGTTGGAGTCTGTTTAATTAGTCACACCTAGAACAAAAAGTTTCACCTAGGGCAGCATCTTCTCTCATCTAATATTGTATCCTTCCTGGAAGTGTTTTTTACATTGAAGAATACATGTTTTAATTTTGTTTTGTTTTGTTTTGAGAGTTTGCCTCCCAGATCATTCAAATTTGAAATGTAAAGCCCATGAAACACTTTTTAAACTTAGCATCTTCCAGCTTACACATTTTACACTGTGAATATCTTCTGCTCTATTTTGTTGAGGGCTTATGAAATAACATAGGAGATATAGGATCTTAAATTCTAGTACAAAACATTTCTTAAAGTTCTGTATTCTAGTTCCCCTACCTTTAGAAATAGGATACAAGTGAGTGGTAAAGCTTGGAAAAGCTGAAACAAGAACAAAATACAGATTCCAAGTTCCCATCCCACATCTACTAAGCTTCTAGAGTCTCTGGGTATGGGCCCAAGTACCTGTATTTTCAGAGTTCCCTGATTGCTTCTTAGAAGTAACTATAGTTAGGATATGGCCTAAGTTTCTGAAGTTGTCATAGAGCAGCTTTAATTGCTGAAGGTTCATCTGTTATTTACTAGTAGGCATCAATGGGAAGGCTGTTCGTAAAATCCTGTAGGAAAATGTTTTCATGCTGCTTGGTTTTTCTGGGAACTTCCCTCTGTTATAACCTAAGTGTTCACTAGCATTTTAGAATATGTGCAAGGAATTTAGGTAATTACTTGATTTGAGTTTAAACAGCAGGAAAAACTTAACATTTGGTAGACAATATAAGCCAAAAACACAAAAGCTGAACTTAAGGTATGTAAATTATGCAACAATAAAGCTGCACCAAAGAAGGGAGAGGTTGAACTTTTGAAGAAAAACCACTAAATATAGTATATAGTTTTCAACAGGCTTAGTGTGTGGTTGTAAAATTTTGATAAGACTCATTGGTAATAAATTTTATGAGAATAAAAATATGTCCTACCTGGAATGAATTTTATGTAATTGAGTTGTAAACTATACGGATGTAAGTTCTTTAAAATGTATTAGTTTGACATTTAAATATTACAAATGAAACAAAGTTGTATGTTCTTATTAACATATTGATCTAATAATTACTTTTTTACTTGTATAGCTTTCTAAGGAAAAGGAACTGTTCCTAATTATTTCCTGTATTCTTTTTTTCTCCCCATAGAAATGGCAGGACATTATTAAGGAAGTCAGGTTTCTACAAATATTAAAACATCCCAACATTATAGAATACAAAGGCTGCTATTTAAGTGAGCACACAGCATGGGTAGGTATCTGTTCTCCCCTTGCTGTAATTTTAGTAGATTTAGTTTATAATTAATTCAAAAATGTCTCAAAATAGTTGTGTAAAGCCATGCACAAGCACCTTGAAATGTTAGTTCATACCGAGAAAGGAGGAGCAGCTTTTCCTGGAACTCTTGGGCAGTAGGAGATAATAGAACTTTTGCCAGTTTACTTCAGAGATTCACCTGATCATTACGTGCATGGGAAAATGTTCTGATGTATGTTAGCGGTATCATTCTTCAAATGCTTTATCAGACATTTGTTGAGAACAATCCTATCACTCAAGGATGAAAATCAGCATATATTTTTGACATAAATGTATTGTAAACTATTTAACCACAAGGATCTTGTGTGGAATATTGGTGGTGAATCCTGAAGGAATCTGAACTGATTGTGATTCTTTGGCTGAATGATCCTAAAGGTAGAAAATTGAGACATTTTATTGTAGAAAATGGAAATTAATTTTGCCCCATTGTTAAAACTAAGATAAGGTAGTAATCTTAGAACAGTATAGGCATAGTAATTATGTCTTTTAAGAGGAACGATAAATTTTCTTTCAACAGGAATGACCTTTTACTTTTAATAAGCTATTGCTGATTATCATTTTAATATACTGAACTTAGATTTAGATTTGTAATGTTTGGTTTAATTTAGTGGTGATGGTACTCCAAAATTTGAGGCTGTGGTTAAAGAAAAAACAGTGGCCGACAGGGTAGACTGCCTCCCTGTCTTTCAGGTTTCTCCATCTGTAAAACAAGGATGATAATAGGGTCTACTTCCAAATGTGGTTATGAGGATTAAATTAGTTAATATATATAAAATACCTTGCACATAAGAGGTGCTCTGTGTTGGCTTTATAGGAAAGATTTAAACTGTAACCTAAACTTTGTATATATAGTACCAGAGGATAATTTTCTGTTTCCTAACAATACCAGTATTGCTACTATAGGTTAATATTAATAGAATATGTATATTCCTTTATAGCTTTGGTTGGTAATTATGTGAAACACACATCTGCAAGCAGTTCTATGTTGGCATTATAAAAGATTAATGTAGTATTGGCTTAACTTCATGTATGCATTTAACAAGTTCCAAAAATGTGTAATTAAAGGTAATTGATAACTAGAGTTTGTTACTTCAAAGTGTCTTCTCGATCTCCTTGGTGAATTTGTTTTATCTCATATAGAATCTTTTAGTTTTAATAGTGTATTTTAATGTTTTTATCATTTTTTCCCATGTAGCTTGTAATGGAATATTGTATAAGATCTGTTTCAGATTTCCTGAAAGGTAAGTTTCCTTTATTTATTAAGAAAAGAGAAATATTAGTATAATAAAATGAGAATTTGTGCAGTAAGAGATTTTTTTAATAATGTTAAAACTCTTCAGGAAGAGTGAAAACCTTTGTCTTTTCTAGAGTCTCAGCGTGGTGTGCACTGTCCTCATTAAATATTATGTTTCAGCATACAGATGAGTTTTCGTTCATTATGATTTAACAGGCATTTTTCTGCATTCTTTATCATTAAATTTGATTTGTTCCTTCTGTTCAGAATGAAGATATGTAGGAATATAAAAAGGGAAAGCTTCTCTTTCATTGTTTTTATAATCACAAAATAATTGTTAAATGTTGTTTGTTAACTTTGAGGAAAATTGCCTGTGAACTATAACAAATAGGCACAACTGCACACTTGTTATAAAGTTAAACTGCCTTGTTTTATTATCTTGGAAAGCAAAAAGTTCCTTCTTGCTAAATGTTAGTTTTTAAAGATTTCCCCATATATTAGATATGTGTATATATATTTTTAAATAGAAATGTTCTATAGAATAATCATTTTTAAATGAATTCTTATTTTAAGTTCACAAAAAGCCATTACAAGAAATGGAAATAGCAGCAATTACACATGGTGCTCTCCAGGGCTTAGCCTACTTACATTCTCATGCCATGATCCATAGGTAAGTACTTTAAAAATGATCATATGTCAATAAGCAAATGGCTTATTGAATTTATCAGACCTAGAATTTATTAATCCTGAAAGCTTTATTTGTTTTAGGTAAATAAAAGTATTCTGGAGTTTTACAAACTCATGTTTTTTTTTAGGTTATCCATGTCTTAAAAAGAATATACTAATTTATTTGATCTCTTTGTTGAGGATAATTTTTATCTTTTTCTACACATGCTGCCAGGCTGTGTGAAGTATGTGCACTTTATAGATTTGTGATAGAAATTTAATTATAGAATAATTTAATTTGTGAAGCGGAAAAGACGATTGGGATGATGTATTCTTACTTTTTTCATTTTACAGATGAAGAAACTGATGCCCCAATTTGTGACTAACTTCCCAAAGCTTACAAGCAAGATGGATTAGACTAGAACTAACCTAGATAGATCTTTTGTCCTCCTAGTGACTCATAATGCCAGATTTGATTCCATGACAGAGACAAGTGAAAGCTACTTAAGACTCTATGCTTTTGAGATAATCCTTGATAATCCTTGATAGTGAATAATAATTTAAAGATTAAACCATCATAAACTACATTTTTAGCATTGGTATTGGTTTTCCCTGGTTTTAGAAGGAAACTAGCATTTTTAAAATTATCTATGAGAACTAGACAATACATAGTAAACTTATATAGTAGAGTCATTGCAAATTAATGGGTTATCAGTTTTTTAGATGAGAATACTAAGGTCCAAGAGAAATCCACATGCATAGTAAGTAAGAGAATCGAAGAGTTGGAAGTAAAACCTAAGGTCTTCTCAACTTCAAAGAACCAACCATTTGTTAACAAAATCAAATGGAAGAAAATAGATTGACTTACTATTATATCCATTATAGTACTATGTAGTATGAATTGACAAGTGCTTAGAAATTTATTTTTTTTGAATGTATGGTACCCATTGGGCATATAATTCCATTATAATTTTCTTAGTTCACTTGTACATTGTTGATTTAGAAAGAGCTTAAAAGTAAATTTGGGATCATTGATATTACCTTATCCATGTGTTTCAGTTTTCATTTCATATTTAGGTAGGAGAACTATGCTAAAGTTTGGAATGATATGAGTAATTAAAAAAAACAAATTTAGGGAATGAGGTTCTTTTTTTTCCATTTTAATGTTAAGGGTATACTCAGAAATCTTACAGTTACATAAGAATTTTCAGCTGAATTTTTAAAACCATTATTTGTACCAATGAACAGGAACTCAAATATAGAGTATGTGCTATTAATTACCTAATTTTTTCTTCTGTTTCTACTGCTATTTTATCTTCTCTTTTAGAAAATTGTTACTATATACTTACAGAAATTCTGTGTATCTCACTTCTTAATTTGGATCTTAATTCTCATTATCTCATACTGAGAGATTATCAAAGGCCTTCATTATTCTGATTTCTCCTTCTGTGTTTTATAAAATTTTATATGATTTTTATCATTTTCAGTATAATCTTATGATGGAAAGACAAATAATTTTCTGTGTTCTTTAAACCCAGAGATATCAAAGCAGCAAATATCCTTCTGACAGAACAAGGCCAGGTGAAACTTGCTGACTTTGGATTGGCTTCCATGGCCTCTCGTGCCAGTTCTTTTGTGGGAACGCCGAATTGGTAAGAATAGTCCTGTCTGGTATTGATCCCCATAATTGAAATAGGCAGTGTGTGGTTATACTTTTTTCAGATGCTTTATCTTTTTTCTTGGAAATACAGTGCTGCTTTAGACATTACTCTAAGCACTACAGTTAGTTTCAGATATAGATTTGGAGTGCTGCCCTTGTATCTCCTATTGTTTCATTAGTCCCCCCAATGTTTCTTTCCTCTTATCATCTACATCATGTATTGGGTGTAGGAGTGAAAACATTTAAATATTTAAGAAGGGAGAGGATAGAAGTGCTAAATGGAAATTTTCTTTAGATTTATACTTACTGTGTGTCAGTATCTCTGAATACGAGTATCTGAAGACTGGTAGCTAATTACAAATATAAAAAAACTTTTTTATTCTGGAGAATTTCAAGTATACAGGGAAATAGACAAAAATATAAGGGAGGCTCACACAGCGGTCAGCTCAGCCTAACAGCACTACCCCGGGGCCCAGCTGCCCTGTGTACTTGCTCCTCTTGCCCTCCCTCCACCTCCAGTTATTTGAAACGAGTTCTAGACATCATCTAACTTAATTCATAAATAATTCCATATTAATGTCAGCAAGCCTGAAGGGAATAATTTTCCACATCTTCAACTTCCAAAAGTGTTTTCTCTCTGTATATATTGAGAGGTGTCTTAGGTCTACTGCATCATCTTCTCCACTTACCTTTCAAATCTCCCAACTCCCATTTTGTTAAAGAAAGGCTTCTCACCCATCCTGAATAGTAGAATGATGCATTGTTCTGAGGATTAAAAGCCTCAAACCATCACCAGAGGGACAACTTGAGAATACATAACATCTAGAGTATATAGCATCAGAAATATTGAAGAGTTAGGACACAAAGTTTTGGCAAGGGCCTTCTGCCTTCACAGTCATCTCTCTTCACTTCCTTTTACTCCTTGCTCTTTCTTTTCCCCAATTATCTTCCCTCCCATCTTCTTTTCTAGTGGATCATAAATTACCTCATTTATAACTGGGACAATTGCCATGAGGACACATTAACATGTTATTTACATTGAAAAATGAAGTTTGGCATTTCCTGATAGAAAATAATTCTGATTTGAATGGTTGATATGACCATGCAGACTGGGTTTGCTAATTAGGTTATTATACAGCAGTGTTTTTAATGAATTGAATGAGCTAGGTCCTCAGCTCCAAGTTGTACATATCTGTAAAGCACATATACAAAATAATGTATATACATATGTGTACACTATATCCTTTGCAACTAAGTTTATAAAATTTCGATACCAACTCAAAAATGTACAAGCAGATACATTTTTAAAATAAATTCATTGGAAGTAAGAAAATAAAAAGGTTGAAGGCTACTGTTCTGTATGACCAAAACTTTCTTATGTTGAACCCTAGTTTAGATAGAATCCTCTTCCCCTGTATAAAAAAAGGGTTCTTTGGAGAAATCATTCTTTTTCGTGGTCCCCTTTCACAAGTCAGTGATCAATGTTTTATACTAGAAAGGAGCTGGAAAGTTGTGCATTAAAAACAAAACTACTTTTTTAACTTTGTTGAACTTACTGACTCCCCAAGCTTACTTCAACATCTTAACACATTAGAAGCCCTCTATTATTGGCAATTGGAAGTTACATATGTATGAATTTGTATATAGTATATTAGGAACACAGCACTGTGTACATATTTACATGTTTTTACACAGAGGAACACACATATGCCTGGTGACAATCTTACTAAGCAGTCAGAAACTGTTCTAAATGTCTGTCTGTGCTTAACAACAAGTACAAAGGAAGTATAAGGTGAAGCATACCAGTGAGAACATTAGAGTCTAGCTGAAGATGTGAATGAGCATTTCATTTTATAACCAAGACACCTATAAAGTTAATAATTGTATGATTTATTTAGTTATGAGTGGCTGTCGTAGCCACTTTTATCACAGAACACTACTCCTATTTGCAAAAAAGACTGACAAACTGCTTATTCGTTGTTGCTTATTGTGGCAGATATTTTCTCAGCTAAATGTAGTGAGCTGGTTTACTTCAAGGAAACAAGTGCCAGTGATAAAATGCCCCCTTTCAAGCAAAACTTAGACTTTTGTAATAAGATACTAAAATGAAAATGTTTGAGAATCACTGGCATAAAGGATATACAATATTAGAATCTGCAAACTTGAGTTGATGCAGAATACAACCCTGCTCTGGGGAATCTTTCCTCCAGGACGCTGTTACATGATCATGACAAATGGTAAGAATAAGTCTAGCACTGTATATGCAATGGTAAATATTTACCTCACAACCTGTAATGCATTTATTTCCCTTTACAAGAATTCTTTTGTCCAGTTATATCATGTGGAATTCACACAGGTGTTCTCCATGGAGACGGTCATTATGTTTTTAAAGAATAGTATACTTGGACATTTTATGTTTTAGGATGGCCCCAGAAGTAATTTTAGCCAAGGATGAAGAACAACAATATGGTACCGAAGTAGATATTTGGTCTCTTGGAATAACATGTATTGAACTAGGTAAGCATTGCTCTTTATTACTGTGTAGTAAGTTTTGATCAATGTTTTACCTCAATTTCTGTACAAAATTACAAATTTTTATTTTTATGTCAGTGTTTAAGGGGAGCAATAAATCTATTAAAATTGTCACATTGGTTATTTGGCTATATATATATATATATTAGGTTAGGTGTATTATATTTGCTGTATTAAATTAGGTCTAAAATAGTTTATAATGTGGTATTAATTTTGAGGTATCTGTGTCTAACATTTAATGAGTATTTGTTAAACACCTAGAATATGTCTATGGTTATAGATTTACCATGTATGAAGGGTCTCTAAAGCATTCAATACACTAAAAAGATAATATATCATGATTAACTGTGACATATCCCAGGGGTGCAAATATGGATCACTATCTGTAGATCAGTGTGATCCACCACATTAACAAAATGAAGGCTGAAAATCATGATTATCTCATTAGACACAGAAAAGCATTTGACTAAATTCAGCATCCATTTGTGATAAAAACTCTTAGCATAAGTATAAAGGGAACATAGCTCAACATAACTAAGTCCATAAATGGCAATCCCACTGCTAATATCCTACCTAGTAGCCAAAAGGTAAAAGTTTTTCCTCTAAGATTGGGAACAAGACAAGGATATCCCCTCACCACTTTTATTCAACAGAGTATTGGAAATAACATTCAAAGCAATTAGATAAGAAAAAGAAACAAAAGGTATACAGATCAGGAAGGAAGAAGTAAAACTATCACTGTCTACAGATGACATGATATTATTACATATAGAAAACCCTAAAGACTCCACCAAAAAATGGTTAGAACTAATAACCAAATTCAGCAAAGTTGCAGGATACAAAATTAATACACAGAAATCTGTTGCATTCCTATATACTAACAACAAACTAGCAGAAACAGAAAACAGGAAAACAATTCTATTTAAAACTGCATCAAAAAGAATAAAATAGCTAGGAATAAACCTAACCAAGGAGGTGAAAGACCTATACTTTCTTCACGAGAGAAACTAACCAATAAATGGAAATAATCCCATGTTCATGGATAGGAAGAATTAATATCATCAAAATGGCCATCCTGCCCAAAGCAATTTACAGAGTCAGTGCAATACCTATCAAAATACCAATAGTATTTTTCAATGAGCTAGAACAAATAGTTCTAAAATTCATGTGGAACGACAAAAGACCCCATATAGCCAAAGCAGTTCTGAGAAAGAACAAAGCAATTCTGAGAAAGAAGAAAGCTACTATGGGGGAGGGGTTGGGGTGAGTAGTTGACGGTGAGGGGAATAAAAGGGCACAAAAATTTTCAGTCATAAATTGGTCACAGGGATAGTAGTATAGCATGGAAAATAAAAGCACTGCTTCTGTAACATTTTCCTATGTTGACAGTAACTGCAGTGGGGGGGGGTTGAGGATTTAATATGGGTGACTGTAGGACCACTGTGTTGTATACTTGAAATCAATATAAGATTGAATATCAAGGATACTTTAATTAAAAAAATAATTGAAATGTAAAATGTCCTTTGAATCCACTGAAGGCTCCCACAGTTTAGATTGAGTAAATCTCTATGGTTTTTAGCGAAGTGCAGTGTTCTTTGACTGAATTGAGATGGTCAGGTTTATGGTAAACGACAGAATCAAAAATCATCCTCTGGTCTGATATATTGATGGTACACCATTTAGAATTTTTGAATACTTTAATAAATCACAGTAGAAACACAAGTTATTTTATTTATTAACAATTTCTTCAGTAATCCCTTCCCCTTCCTGGACCAAACTAGTCATTCTTAAAGCTGTTGGGAGGACAGTATAAAGCAGGTGTCCACGTCACCTGCTGAGTCATGGTAGCCCGGAGTGGCGTGTCAGAGTGCTGTGAGGAGAGGAGGGAGTTCCCACAGACAGAGTGCCTTGTAAGTGGAAGCAGAACCTATGCAGGAAGGGCGGCAGTCACGTTTGGAGATCAGAGTCCTGGTGGGGTAACCGAAGCACTCATACCTGGAAGTAGCCCAGCATGGGGTGTCAGAGGCCAAGGAGCAGGTCCACATTTTGGGGTGGGTAAACCTGACACATGGCGGTGCCTGACTGAAAGGAAGGGGGCTTCCCTCCTGAGGACTGATGAGGAGGGCCTCACTGCAGAAAGTGATCCAGTTTGGATGGGGTGTCAGAAACTGAGTGGATGAAGTAGACAGACTTGGAATGGGGTTTGAAAACTTGATGGGGAAGAGCGGAAAGGGTGGTGGCCAAGATGGGAGACTGGCTATGTACAGGGGGGGTTCATCACATATATTAAGGATAATCAGAGTGAGGTCTCTTATTGTCAGAGACAATACAAAGGATATTTTACAAAGGAAAAAAGTGAAACTTTACTATGAAAACTTGTGGAATGGCCGTAAGTGATCAAAGTGAACA
Organism: Manis pentadactyla; assembly: GCF_030020395.1. NCBI lineage: Eukaryota > Metazoa > Chordata > Mammalia > Pholidota > Manidae > Manis > Manis pentadactyla. The sequence goes on from NC_080022.1 coordinate 146,274,140, forward strand.
CCATCAATAACAAGACCATCTGAAACCATGAACTACATCACAGAACACACTGAGAAAAGTGTGGTATTTGCTACTGTGATATTCCTGCCAGAGATGTTGAAACGAAATTTAGTAACAGCACAAAGCCAAACTGAGGGACATTTGAGAGTCAAAATTATACTTGTAAATTGTCAAGGTCATGACTTCAACTGTCACCTTAAGACTAGAAAAAGAAGGCAAATTCAATCCACAGTAAGCAGAAATAAAGAGACCCACAAAAGATCAAAGCAGAGAAAATGAAAGCAGTAGAGAACATCAATGAGATCACAAATTAGTTCTTTGGGAAAAGTAATGAAATTAATAAACCTCTAGCTAGATTGAGCAGAAAGAAGACACAAACGACCAATATCAGGAATGACAGGGGACATGACTCCAGATTTTACACATATTGAAAGGATTATAGGGAAATTTTATGAACAATTTTATGTAAGTTTAAAACTTAGAAAAAATGGACAATTTCCTTGAAGGATGCAGATGGTTGAAGCTCATTTTTGCTACAAAGGACATTATTGGGACATTTGATTGAAACTACAATGGAGTTTGAGGATTAGATAATAGTCATGTATTCATATCAATGGTCTGATTTAATGAATGTACTAGGTTCTCTTAGAATGTTCTTGCTTATTGGAAAATACACTATTTAGAGATGATGTGCATCAGGGCTGCAATTTCCTCTCTATTGGACTCCCTTGAATAAGTTCTCTGAACTCTACTTTCAACTTTTTTGCTAAGTTTGGGTTTATTTAAAAAAAAAAACTAACAGTACTTCCATTCTCCTGTATAACAGGCACATATTTTAACAGGAACTTTTCTTTCTTTTACAGCGGAAATGAAGCCTCCTTTACAGAGTAATAGTTCAGTAAGTGTCTTCAGTCGCATAATCAGAAGTGAATCCCCTACACTACAGTCTACTGAATGGTGAGTATGGCTGAGAGATGTATTGTTCACACGGTAAAATTTAAATATTTTTCATAATGTTATCAAAGTGATTTCATTTCAATGAGGTGAAGTGTATATAACCTGAAGAAATATTAAAATAGCTTAATTTTATCCATACATCATGTATATCCTTTATTACCTCTATTTTTCATAGCATATAAGTAACTCAGTTTAGAAATAAAAGATACATGATGCTACATGGGAGCAAAAAGTATGGCTTTTGTATAAAAATTAATATATTTTTTGTACCTTAGCAACACATACAACCCTAATTACGTAATAAATAGCATGATTTAAAGATTCACATTTTATAACTGCAATATATAGATTGCCACAACCTGTACAGATATTTAATTGGGGAATGGTTTATAATTGATATGGTATAAAACATAGGTAAAAATGATTAGATAATTTATCAGAGTTACCAGATAATTGATAATTTTTGGATCATTCTAATTGTCATTATTTATTATTCAGAATGTACTTTGATGTTGCATCTCCTAGTGCTTCTTTGATAATACTGTTATTCATGTAAAGAAGTTTATTGAAAACGGATGATTTTAGGAAACAAGGATTTTTATCAGTGATAGAAAATTTTAATGGGAAATTCTTCAGGTGTATGTAGCATTTGAAAAGTTCTAGGGGACTACCTACCATACTTAACAAATACTTTAAAATTCACAAGTAAAATGCATAAATTAGCAAAAATTTATTTTTTATCATTACGGAATTAAGGCACGTTCACAGGTGTTTGCTCCTTCTGTAGAGATGTTTTGAAGAAATCCTCACAAAGAGTTTATTATGGTACTTCTAAATAATAGATACACTAAACACAGGCTGTCTTTACACTGGCTGATACTTGGGGATTCAAAAAAGAATTCTTGTATAAAAGAATTAAATCTTATTTGAATATTGATGACAATCTTGTATAAAAGAATTAAAAATCTTATTTGACTATTGATGACAAATATTGATGGAGTATTTTTTACCTACTGCCTTACTGAACTCTCATCATTAACACTATATGATAGTATGTTACAGAATTCTAATTTTAAAAAATCTTACTATTTTCTGGAACTTTTATCCATTTGCTCAAGGATGCTAAAAACATAGGTATAAAAAATGTTCCTTCCAAAACAAATAGCGTGATGTTCTGAAACATGCTATATGGAAGATGATCCAAGGGTCAAGCAAGAAAGAGACGTGGCTAGGGAAAAGAAAAAAAAACTAAGAAGAATATTATCTTAGATTTGAATGTGAAAAGGAAAATGATTGACTTCCCTAATTCACCTCAACGTAGAAGGAGTTGTGATACTTAAGTATGTGAGAGCAGGATTTTAAAATAATGTGTGCAAATTTATCTTTGGGAAATGGTAAAGATTCATTAGTTACTTTGCATAACTTTTTATAGACTTACATGATGAAATATATAGTGTATTTTGTCTGCTTTGTTTTTAATCATTTCTATTCTCCCTCCCACCTATAGGCACATGCCTTGATTTGTGGATATGTTTTTAAAGGAAATAGCAATATGTTCACTTGATACTTTCCTTTCAATAGGTCTTATCATTTTCGACACTTTGTAGATTCTTGCCTCCAGAAAATCCCTCAAGATCGTCCTACATCACAGAAACTTTTAAAGGTCAGTTATACTCTGTTTTGTACACCTAAGAAATTGTTTTAAAGAATGTGTTTTATTCTTCTTTGATTCTGAATCAGTATTAAGTACGGTACCAGTTGTTGCTAAAATACTAATTTCATAATACTCTTCTTTCTTGGAAACTTTGGTTTCTAAGTTACTAAGTTTTTTCATTTGTTTTTCAAAATTAACTGCTTTCACCATGTCTGAATAGAATATATAGTTAAATATTCAATTCAGTCGTATTAAATGGCTTAATTTTTATATGTGCAAGCATATATTCATGAGTTACAACTATAAATTTTAATTCATGTGGAACCATGGCATTTCAGAATTGGCAAAACATAGTTTAACTTTGGATTTAATTTTTGTATGTACCACACTTGATATATCCATCTGTCATATATAAAATAATATGAAAGTAAGAGAAATGATGTGTAATACATTTACGTAAATACTGTGGGAGAAAGGAGATTTCAAAAGAACTGCTAAAAATGGATATCACATTTTTATTTCCTTTTGAGAAACATGTTTTTCTAACATAGCAATGAAAATATTTTAAAAGTAATGTGAATTCTATTCATTTTTCAGTAGGCTTGGTTACCTAATTTAAATAAATTACTAGTATATGCTTTCTGTTCTCAAAAATAAGTATTCACAATAGCAACAAAAGGTTTACTATAGCTATGAGTTATGTTAGTGAAAAATAAGCAGGATGCATTTGTAGAAAACTGTTAAATAACAGAATTACAAGATATATTTATTTCATTTTGAGGTTGATATCTTATTAATAGCAATAATAGTATTATTCAATTTAATATAGTTTTCAAAACATCTAGATAAGGCATTATTGAGTAGCAGTTAACTCTATCTCTTTGTGACCCTAAGGAATTTTGTGGATTTTTCACTAGAAAATAAGAATTTCTGCATGAATGTTTTAGAATTTTAAAGAAGTTCAGTTTATTTTCACCAACACACAGTTCAAGATGCAAGGATATTGAAAGGATCATGTACATATTCAGTACGGTTATTTGCAACTACAGTATGTAGAAGAGCAGTATAAAGTTTCAGTAACACTTCGGGAATTCTAGGCCATAAGCACACTTACAGTCTCAAACGAAAGCCCAAAAAATAGGTATTCACGGTAGCAACAAAAGGTTTAGTAGAGCTGCGAATTATGTTAGTGAAAAATAAGCACGATCCATTCATAGAAAACTGTTAACTAACTTAGAATTATAAGATATATTATTCTCGGATTAAAAAAAGACCAAATATCATAAATAGTGGTACATACCAAGCTAAGGCTCAGGAAAAGGAAGAACATGACTGGCTTCTTACATTTGCCAAATGAAGGTAAAAGAAGCCCTTTCGGTAATAACCCAACCCTCCAGGAGTGGATACTTGGCCTTGGGTGATCAGATCCCAAACATGCATATATATATTCACTTACCTGGTCCATTTTGTATATTGACCTTATTGGAAGTGATAGGAAGTATCTATCAAGTGCATCCTTCACTTTGGCCTGATCACATTTCTGTTACAGTCTGTCATAAGGAAAAAAACTAAGATGGAAAAAAGTGACTTACTGTATGAAGCTATTTGTCTCAGAATGCAAAATTGAAAATAATTATCCAGAATTAGAATAACGGTTATGTAATTTTGGCATGAACATTTGATGAAGTAGTCTGTAGGCATTATGTTTATGAGTTGAAATAGTATAATACTTACAGTAATGAAAAGAGAATAATATATAGTTACAACTCTTCAGAGAAGAAATAAATTTGAGCTAGTAAAGGAGGTAGAAGTCTTAAAAGAATTCAAGATTATCTCATGAACTCCAGTGCACAAGGCATCTTTCTGCAATCCGTGCTAACTACAAAACAAAATCTATACACAGAAAATTTCTGAGAAGAAATAAATATCCAAAAAATACCAAAAGTAACAATGATAATCTTATGGCAGAATTGTTCTTTCTACTTTTCTGTATTTGATAATGTTAAGCTGTATTAAGTATTAATGGTAAAAATCACTGATACATGTCTTTTAATCAACTGCTAGTGTTTTATGAAGTGTCATTTAAGCAACATAAAGGAACCCGAAATACCCAAGTGGTATGTTACGTAATTCACCATCACTGAATACATTCCTGTTGAAATCTAATGTAATTCAGAACTGAACATGTCTCCTCTATGAAATCAGTTCTAAGAATTTGTGAGCGTTTACTTAGGGATGTAATTGGACTTAATTCTTAATGTTTACTTAGACTCTTGATTATTTCAACTCTGCATTTTCAGTTGGCCAACAAAGGTGTCATGTTCAAAGTTTTCATAAAAAGTACGGGGGATGTTATGTAGGCACAGAGTGTATACATGTAAATTAAATTTTATAAATATAAGAAGTAAAAAGCATAACAGAACTAGGTAGCTACAGATTACATGCATTATCTATCATTATTTAGGATAGTAACTCTAGGGTCTAAGAAGGGATTCATTTGTTCTGAATGAAAAAATATGTAGGTCTCAACCTGACTTTTGCCTTCTACTCTTAACCAGCACATGTTTGTTCGTCGGGAGCGCCCTGAAACAGTGTTAATCGATCTTATTCAGAGGACAAAGGTGCTTTCCCAGGAGGCGCATAATGGACCAGCAGTAGAGTCACAGGAAGAAGAGGTAATAACTTAGAAATGGCTCAAGTATTGGGGTCTCTTTATTGACTTCTTTCCTTATGCAACTTTTCTTGCCAAGAATCTTTTATATCAGTGGATTCCAAATTGTGCCTTAACAGTGATTCTCTAAGGTTCCACCCAGATGGGGAAAAAGGTTTTCCATTCTTAAAACCATCCTCTTGGTAGTGCACATTAGCATAGTAAAGCTCTGTGAAGTCTATTAAAGAAACCTGTTTAACTTTTATTTAATCTAGTCCCTCTCAAAATTCTGGGCTACGGGGCACTTTTTTCCTGATTGTCTGATGGCTTGGGACATGCTTCTGGAAGTATTTGAAATTACAGGCTTTGGAAGTTGACGGTGCTCACACAGAAGTCATTAGAATTACCAACCATTGTCCTTATCTTGGTTATTGTATAAACCTTTCCCCCAGTGCCTTTTATATAATGTTTGATAAGTGTTTATTAAATTGGAAATTTCTTGCTTCTTTAAAAATAAATAAGTAAATAAAATAAACATGTAACTTAACTAAACTTATCCTGAGGGAAAAAAATTACCAAGCATTCTTATTCTGTTACTAAGAACACTTGATTCTTTTCAGTTGTGTACAGGGATTCATTCCTCTACATGGTTCTAAAATACTCATTTTATAGGTGAGTAAAGTAAGGCTCAGAGTGGTTAACTAACTTATTACTGTAGAAGCATATGTGTTCGGATTCATATATGACTCCTGAGACCAAGTTCTTTCCATTTTGCCATGTTTCCAAATTTGCTGGAGAAATGTTATAGAACTTTCTCACAAGGAAAATATAAAGTTTATTATTTGTGGAGCTATCTTTTTTAGTCTAAGTGTTTTCTGTTTTCTTCTTTGCTCATGTCACAATGCCAAAGCTTTGATTCTTTTTTATTGCTTTCTACTGAGAAAGATCCCTGCATTCTGAAAACAGGAGTAGTAGTTACTTTTCTTTTTAAAAGCACTATATGATTAATGAACTATAAAATAAAAGACTCTCTTGCATACAGTTTTGGTGTTTTTGATATTGCCTTTTAGATCTAACAGTAGTCACTAGAAAATTGGGGCTATTTTAGGTATACGAAATACTTCAGTAAAGTGAAATTAATAAAATCCTAATGTCATTAAACATTAGAATAACAGCAACTTTTTTAGGCTGTGGATGTAAGAAAAGACCCTCTATATACCATGGGTCTGTATTTATTATTCTGCTTATCTTAAATAATTTTGGTATGGTAAGACTATAATATTGGGGCCCAGATACCAAAGCTTGCCGGATTTGTTCAGAATAGTCTTCTAATTATGATTAAATATACAATTTTTAATTTTACACAGAAATAGATAGGAATTAATATTAAATTACTTAGTGGAAAAAGTTTAGGCTAAAGACTATATTCTGAGAAGAAAAGAAATATAGAAGGCTTCAATAAAAAATAAGTAAAAGTGATGTTTATAGGATTAAAAAAAAAGGTTGGTGTTTGTTTTCACCATTGGAATCATTGAGAAATGAGCAGCGTCCCTGTGTATACCCTGTGAGATGTGTAGTAGAAATGGATTTCAAACTAATGTCAAAAATTATAGAAAAAGACTACACTTTGGAAATAACTTGGAATTGACATGGTTGGGCTTTTTGGTATTTACTTTTTGGTCACTTTTTTTATCTGTCAACTAACAATTGATAAACTTCCTGGTCTTGGCAAATACAAGGAATTTCTCAAAATAAACCACCAACTTTCTAAAGACTGTGTGTGCCAAGCAGTGTGCTAGGTGCTAATAATCAAGTATTTAGGAGATAAAGATATTTGAATCTAATGCTCTTTTCCCTCAGGAACTAGATTACTGTGTTGGATGGAAAGGGACAGTGAATAGTGTTGAAAGTCATCAGGCTGTTCCCAGTATGTCCAGCGGGGCCAGTAGTCAAAGCACTAGTGTCAGCAGTTTTCCAGATGCCTCAGATGATGAGAGAGAGCTAGACATGATGGAGGGAAACCACCCAGTCACGCCTAGTAGTTCTGTCATCGATTTAAAACCTGTGAGTATTTGGATTTCAGTGAAAAAAATTTCAAATTTGGTAACTAATTTTCTTAGTCTGGTTAGTCTAAGAGTTTGGGTTTTTTTTTCCTTTGATGTTTCAGAAGTTTGGAACATAATTTTAGGCAACTTATTTTAAAGTGGCAAAAGGCTTTTAAATTCCCAGTTTAATGTCTGCATTTAGGGAACATGTTTTGGAATGCAAAAAGAATATTTTTTAAATCTTAAAAGAAAGAGAGAAAGAAATGCCATATAATGTATTATCTGAAGTTACATAGATGAAAATGAAGGTATTTAAAAATAGTAAGTATACAACACGATATTAATGATAATGGTTGCCTTTGGGAAGTGGAGAAAGGGTTAAGGTGGGTGACAATCAAAAGTGATTTTTGCATTTTCCATAATGTTTACATTTTTTAAGTAAAACAGTGTAACTGTAGAAAATTACACCTTCTTGGTTTAGGAAATACGGATGTTTGCTACACTTTCACGTGTAAGATTTTAAATTTTCTTGAAAACATTTGAAGGTCAGGTAACTCCTTTTTGCAATTGATGGAAATGCTTCCTTTTTAACTTCACTATTTTCAATATTACCAAAAAGTTACTGGGCACAATAGCTAAAAGATGGAACCAACCCAAGTGTTCATCAACACATGAATGGATGAACAAACCATAATATATACATATAATGGAATATTATTCAGCTGTGAAAAGAAATGGCATTCTAATGTATGCTACAATGTGAGTGAACCTTGAAAACATGCTAAGTGATATAAGCCAGACACAAAAGGGAAAATGTTATTAGAATTCCACTTATATGAAATATCTAAAATAGTCATATTCATAGAAAGTAGATGAGAGGTTGCTAAGGGGCAAGTGGAAAATGAAATAAATACTTTTATTCTTTTTATTTTGGTATCATTAATGTACAATTACATGAGCAACGTTATGGTTACTAGACTCCCCCTATTATCAAATCCCCACCACATACCCCATTACAGTCACTGTCCATCAGCATACTAAGATACTATAAACATTGTACATGTCTTTATGTGAACATGATGTATTAATTTCTATGACAAATACATAGGGTAATATTGCTGAGTCATAGGGCATATGTATGTTGGACTTCATAAGAAACTGTCAAGCAGCTTTCCAAAATGGTTGTACTGTTTCACATCCCCATTAACAATGTATAAGAGTTGCAATTGGTTCACATATTCTCCAGCATTTGGTTTGTCAGTCTTTTTTATTTTAGCCGTTCCAGTGGGAATGAAATGGAATCTCATGATAGTTGTTTTTGCAATTCCCTATGACTGACAATGGCACCAGAATCACCTTTTCATGTGTTTATTGTCCATTTGTGTATCTCTTCAGTGAAGTGTTTTCTTAAGTCTTTTGTCTGTTTTCTTATTCCGGTGTTCATCTTTTAATACTGATTAGTAGGAGTTGTTATATACTCTGGGTACAAGTATTATATCTCAGATATGTCTTGCAAATATTTTTTCTCCATCTGTAATAAATTAAAACTTTTTAGTTTTAAAATCCAATTTAAACAACCCATTAAAAATGAGTAAAGGCCATAAAAAAGCTTCCTCTAAAATCGGGAATAAGACAAGGATGCCTACTCACAACACTTTTATTCAACAGAGTGTTGGAAGTCCTAGCTACATTAATCAGGCAAGAAAAAGAAATAAAAGGCATCCACACTGGTAAGGAAGAAGTGAAACAAAACTGTCACTGTTTGGAGATGACCCGATAGTACATAGAGAAAGCCCTAAAGACTCTACCAAAATATTATTAGGATTAATATATCAACTGTACCTCAATTTTTTTAAATGTGTTAATGACCTGAATAGACATTTATCCAAAGAATATATACAAATGGCCAAGAAGCACATGAAAAGATGCTCAATATAAGTAGTTATTAGGGAAACACAAATCAAAACCACAATGAGGTACCACCTTACAGCCACTAGGATGGCTAACTATTTTGTTTTTTTGTTAAGGTATCATTGATACACAATCTTATGAAGGTTTCACATGAGCAACATTGGTTACTACATTCATGCATATTATTGAGTCCCCTGCTAACACCAATTGAAGTCATTGTCCATCAGCGTAGTAAGATGCTATAGAGTCACTGCTTGTCTTCTCCGTGCTATTACTGCCTTCCCGTCTCCCCCTTCTACACTATGTGTGTTAATCATAATGCCCCTTAATCCTCTTCTCCCTCCCTCCCCACCCACCCTTCCCACCCCCTTCCTTTGGTGACTGCTAGTCCCTTCTTGGACTCTGTGAGTCTGCTGCTGTTTTGTTGGATGGCTAGCTATGAAAAGAGAAGAGCAAAAACAAAAATGGAAAATAACAATTAGGGAGCACATGGAGAAATTGGAACTCCTGCTCTGTATTTCTGGTAGGAATGTAAAATGTGAGCTGCTGTGGAAAACACTTGACGATTTCTCAAAAAGTTAAACATAGCATTTCCCCATGACCCAGAAATTCTACTCCTAGATATACACCCAAAACAATTGAAAGCAGGTACTTAAGCAAATGCATATACACAAATGTTCATAACAGCAGTATTCACAATAGCCAAAATGTGGAAATAACCCAGAGGTCCAGCAACAAATAAATGTATAAACAAATTAGGGTATGTGCATACCGTGGAATATTAATCACCTATAAAAAGGAATGTAGTACTAATACATGCTATACAATATGGATGAACCTTAGAAACATGCTAGGTGAAAGAAGCCAGATACAACAGGTCACATAGTATATGAAACATCTAAAATAGATCAATCCGTAGACAAAAGATAGATTGGTGGTGACGAGAAGGGGAGAATGGGGAGCACGTGCTTAACACATACAGGGTTTTCTGTTTCCTCCTGAGGTGTTAAATATGCTTTGTAACTAGACACGGGCAGTCATTGCAGAACATCATGAATATACTAAATGCTACTGAATTCCTCACATTAAATGATTAATCATACATTGTGTGAATTTTGCCTCTATTTAAGAATCCAGTTTGTACATTTTTTTCTTTATACTAAGGGCAGTGGTTGCAGAACATCATGAATATACAAAATGCTACTCAGTTGTTCACTTTACATGATTAATCTTACATTATGAATTTTGTCTCTGTTTGAGAATGCAGTTGGTACATTTTTTCATTATAATCAGTGTTTTTTGTGTCCTTTCCAAGAAATATTTGCTGCCTCAAGGTCATGACAATATTCTGTGTTTTCTTCTGCTGTATGATTCTGGATTTTAGGTTTAGGTCAAGTCATTCTTTTCAAATCAATTTCTGTATATAGAATGATTGAGCATTGATTCACTTTGAATACAGAGAACCAGTTGTTACAGCAGGGTTTGTTAAAAACACTTTCCTTTCCTCTTTGAATTAACTTGACTTTTTGGTAGCACATCAATTGACTGAATATATGTGGGTCGGTTTCCAGATTTTACTGTGTACCTTTGCTCTATTCAGTCTGTCCTTATACCAGTACCAGTGTTTTGATTACTGAAGTTTACGTCTTCCAACTTTTTATTCCCCCTCAAAATTTTGGCTATTCTAGGTCTTTTACATTCCCATTTAAATTTTAGAACCAGCTAGTTTGTCTGCTTCTTCAGATGAAATTTTATTAGAAGCTGTTGACTGGGTTCTCCTACATGAATTACCTGCTTAGTTGATAGTGGACTGGTCCAAGATGGTTTTGAAAGAAAAAGGTTTTGCTTTATTTCACTCTTTCCTCTCCATTGCTGTAGGTTACAAGGCAAATACAAGAACAGGAGCCTAGAGAACAAATGTTTTGTTACATCGAAATGAGGCGGCAACATCGAAGAAAGCTGGTGACTCTGGAAAACAAGCTAAAGGCTGAGATGGATGAACATCGTTTCAGATTAGAAAAAGATTTTGAAACTCAGTGCAACAACTTTGCGGCAGAAATGGCGAAACTTATCAAGAAACATCAGGCTGCTCTGGAAAAAGAGGTAGCTGATCAGTATTACTAATGTATTTATTCTAACTTGTGACTATTTCAAATTAACCAAGATGGCATTTTGCTATTAGGGTGTCTGTTCCCCAGAACCAAGCAAATCAGTTGAGGAAAGGGAGAAATATTTATATAATAGGTAAAATTTCCAGTGCTGAGTCTGGGAACCTGTAGATATGGGATTGATGACTTGATAGTTTTATCGTGTAACAGTGGTTAAGTCAGGTAGATCAGATTGAAGATGATGACGTGACAGGTGACAGGCCTCCTCCCAAAACCACATATAATACAAAAATATATTTAATACAACTAACCCTAAAAGATCAACAGGAAAAAAGGCTGCCCCAGACTGCTTACACCTGGAGAAAAAACAAACCTCTAAAAGGGAACATATGAAAGCCGTGATCTGGAGGGACCCACACTCTTCCCCCACCCCAACTCACTGGCAGAAGGAAGAGAAATGGAGTGGGGATGGGTGGAGGCCTGGGATGGCTGAACACCCAGCCCTGGAGAGCTGCAGTGCTGTGGGAGCACAAACCCACATTGCATGGTGCTCTGGCAGTTAGTGGGGTTGGAAAGCTAAGACAGGAGGAACACTTGGAGAGACTGAGATTCCAGCTGCTTGTGGAAAATGGGGATCCACATCTGGCTGCTCTGGGACAAAAGAAAGGCAGGCAGTATGAGAGACTTCCTAACAGTGAGAGGACTACTAAAGGGGCAAGGATTACATAGGGCTAGCTGCTCAGGAAAAAGGACAGGTAGACAAAATTGTCCAGGTACACTCTGCCCAGCAGATTGGGAACTTTTCAGAAACCTCAGGCGCTACATCCCCCAGGCTGGCTACCCAGCTCCGAGGCCTTCCACCATGATACGCAGCCTGCTGCACCTTCCAGACAGCTGGCACTGGCTTGCAAACCAGCTGCCCCTGCCCTGGTGTCAGTCCAGCCAGAGGGAAGCCCTGCCTACAGCAGCTACAAATGCAAAGCATACAGGGTTACACCTGTGTGTTCGGCCCACTGGTCTGGCTGTGGAGAGAGGCACAGTAGCCAGGAAGCAGGAAACAGCTCTTCCCAACCCCCAGTGACCAGCACCACTCCCCTGCGACCCCCGACTTCCCTCCATGGGCTAAGCAGCTCCAGAGAGTAGACCTTCTGAGTAATAGAGGGTGCCACATATAGATAAGGAACATCAAAGGGATGAAACGCTTTAGAACAGATGGACCTAACAGATATCTACAGAATAGTCCACCAAAAAGCCACAGGATACACATTCTTCTCAGGTTCAACCCCTGATCCCAAAAATGCCAGAAAAAGAATCAAGTGAAAATGAACTCATCAACCTTCCTGAAAGACATTTTAAAAAGAAGTCATAAACATGCTCATAGAGGTACAGAAAAATATTCAAGAACTCAGGAACGAATTCAAGGCAGAGATCCATTCATTATGGAATACAATAGGGGGATTTAAAAGCAGATTAGATATGATAGAGGAGACAATAAATGAAAAAGACAGTAGAGAAGAGGAATACAACGAAGCTGAGGCACAGAAAAAAGGATCTTTAGGAATGAAAGAATATTGAGAGAACTGTGTGACCAATCCAAATGGAACAATATTTGTACTATAGGGGTACCAGAAGAAGAAGAGAGAGTAAAAGGGAAAGTGTCTTTGAGGAGGTAATTGCGGAAAACTTCCCCAGTCTGGGGAAGGAGATAGTCTCTCAGGCCATGGAGGTGCACAGATCTCCCAACACAGGGGACCGAAGGAAGACAACACCAAAACATATAATAATTAAAATGGCAAAGATCAAGGATAAGGACAGAGTATTAAAAGAAGGCACAGAGAGTAAAAAGATCATATACAAAGGAAAACAAATCAGGCTATCATCAGACTATGCAGCTGAAACCTTACAGGCCAGAAGGGAGTGGCATGATATATTTAATGCAATGAAGCAGAAGCAAGAATACTCTACCTGGAAAGATTATCATTTAAAGTTAAAGGAGGGATTCAACAATTTCCAGAAAAGCAAAAGCTGAGAGAATTTACCTCCCACAAACTGTCTCTACAGTGTATTTTGGAGGGACTGCTATAGGTGGAAGTGTACCTAAGGCTAAACAGCTGTCACCAGAGGTCATGAAAGCACAGTAAAGAAAGGAGAAAAATTAATTACTAAGCAAATGCAGAATTAAATCAACTACCACAAAGTAGGTGAAGGGTAGACAAAGAGTACAGAATATGATACCTAATATATAAAGAATGGAGGAGGAAGAAAAAAGAGGAAAAAAAAAACCCTTTGGATTGTGTTTGTAATAGCATAGTAAGTGAGTTTAGTTAGACTCTTAGATAGTAAGGAAGTTACCCTTGAACCTTTGGTAACCACAAATCTAAAGCCTGCAAAGGCAATAAGTACATAATTATCGATAATCACTATAAATGTAAATGGTCTGAATGCACCAATCAAAAGACATAGAGTCACTGAATGGATAACAGAAGAAGAACCGTCTATATGCTGCCTACAAGAGACTCACTTCAAACCCAAAGACATACACAGACTGAAAGTAAAGGGATGGGAAATGATATTTCATGCATCTAATAGGGAGAAAAAAGCAGGAGTTGCAGTACTTGTGTCAGACAAAATAGACTTCAAAACACAGAAAGTAAGAGACAAAGAACGACATTACAGAATGATAAAGGGGTCAGTCCAACAAGAGGATATATAACCATTATAAATATCTATGCACCCAACACAGGATTACCTACTTGTGTGAAACAAATACTAACAGAATTAAAAGGGGAAATAGAATGCAATGCATTCATTTTAGGAGACTTCAACACACCACTCACTCCAAAGGACAAATCAAGTAACATGACAGAGGCACTGAACAACACTTTAGAACAGATGGACCTAACTGATATCTACAGAATGCTCCACCAAAAAGCCACAGTATACACATTCTTCTCAGGTGCACATGGAACATTTTCCAGAATAGATCATGTACTAGGCCACAAAAAGGAGTCTCAGTAAATTCAAAAATATTGAAATTCTACCAACCAGCTTCTCAGACCACAAAGGTATGAACCTAGAAATAAATTACTCAAAGAAAGTGAAAAAGCCCACAAACACATGGAGGCTTAACAACATGCTCCTAAATAATCAGTGGATCAATGACCAAATAAAAACAGATCAAGCAATATATGGAGGCAAATGACAACACTAATTCAACACCACAAAAATCTGTGGGATGCAGCAAAGGCCGTGCTAAGAAGGAAGTTTATTGCAATAGGGCCTTCCTGAGGAAAGAAGAAAAATTCCATATGAACAGTCTAAACTCACAATTAAAAAACCTAGACAAAGAAGAACAAATGAGGCCCAAGTCAGTAGAAGGAGGGACATAATAAAGATTACAGCTCGCTTAAATAAATTGAGAAGATTAAAACAATAGAATCAATGAAAGCAGGAGCTGGTTTTTTGAGAAAATAAGCAAAATAGATAAACCCCTAGCCAGACTTATCAAGAAAAAATAGAGAGTAAACATAAAGAGTATCAGAAATGAAAAGGAAAATCACTACAGACACCACAGAAATACAAAGAATTAGAAGAGAATACTATGAAAAATTGTATGCTAAAAAACTGGATAACCTAGAAGAAATGGACAACATTCAAGAAAAGTACAACCTTCCATGGCTGACCCAGAAAGAAACAGAAAATCTGAACAGACCAATTACCTGCAGCAAAACTGAATTGGTAATCAAAAAACTACCTAAGAGTAAAACTCGTGCACCAGATGGCTTCACTGCTGAATTTTATCGAACATTTAGTGAAGACCTAATACCCATCCTCCTTAAAGTTTTCCAAAGAGTAGAAGAGGAGGGAATACTTCCACCTCATTCTATGAAGCCAGCATCACTCTAATACCAAAACTAGGCAAATACCCCACAAAAAAGAAAATTAGAGACCAATACCCCTGTGAACCTAGGTGCAAAAATGCTCAACAAAATCAAATTAAAAAATATACCAACCACATCGTCTATCATGATCAAATATGATTTATTCCACGGATGCAAGGATGGTACAACATTCAGACATCCATCAGCGTCATCCACCACATTGACAAAAACAAAGACAAAAACCACATGACCATCTCCATAGAAGCTGAAAAAGCATTCAACAACATTCAGCATCCATTCATGGTAAAAAATCTCTACAAAA
The DNA here is from genome assembly GCF_030020395.1 of Manis pentadactyla. Taxonomy (NCBI): domain Eukaryota; kingdom Metazoa; phylum Chordata; class Mammalia; order Pholidota; family Manidae; genus Manis; species Manis pentadactyla. The sequence continues at coordinate 146,289,668 of NC_080022.1, forward strand.
TGAGTATAGAGGGCAAGTAACTCAACATAATAAAGGCCATATATGACAAACCCACAGCCAACATCATACTTAACGGTGGGAAGCTGAAAGCTTTTCCTCTAAGATCAGAAAGAAGACAAGGATGCCCACTCTCCCCACTTTTATTCAACATAGTACTGGAGGTCCTAGCCATGGCAATCAGACAACACAAAGAAATAAAAGTTATCCAGATTGGAAAAGAAGAAGTTAAACTGTCACTGTTTGAGATTACATGATATCATACATAAAAATCCCTGAAGAATCCACCCCTACCCTACTAGAACTAATAACTGAATTCAGCAAAGTGGGAGGATACAAAGCTAATACAGAGAAATCTGTTGCATTCCTATACATTAATGATTAACTAGCAGAAAGAGAAATCAGGAAAACAATTCCATTCACAATTGCATCAATAAGAATAAAATACCTAGGGATAAAAACAAATGAAGAAAGTGAAAGACCTATACCCTGAAAACTACAAGACAGTCGAGAGAAAGAAGATACCAATAAACATGGAAAGGAAGATTTAATACTGTCAAAATGGCCATCCTGCCTGAAGCAATCTACTAATTCAATGCAGTGCCTAGCAAAATGCCAACAGCATTCTTCAATGAACTAGACCACATAGTTCTAAAATTCATATGGTACCACGGAAGACCCCAAATAGCCAAAGGAATCATGAGAAGGAAGAATAAAGCAGGTGGGGGATTATGCTCCCTGACTTCAAGCTCTACTGCAAAGACAATTTGGTACTGGCACGAGAACAGACCCACAGACCAGTGGAACACACTAGGGATCCCAGATAAAAACCCAAGCACATATGGTCAGTAAATATATGATAAAGGAGCCATGGACATACAGTGGGGAAACAACAGTGTCTTCAACAACTGGTGTTGGCAAAACTGGACAGCTACATGCAAGAGAATGAAACTGGATTATTGTCTTACCCCATACATGAAAGTAAACTCAAAATGGATCAAAGACATGAATGTAAGTCATGAAACCATAAAACTCTTAGAAGACAACATATGCAAAAATCTCCTGAACATAAACATGAGCAGCTTTTTCCTGAACAATCTCCTTGGGCAAGGGAAACAAAAGCAAAAATGAACAAATGGGACTACATCAAGGTTCTGTATAGCAAAGGACACCATCAGCAGAACAAAAAGGCATCCGACAGTATGGGAGAATATATTTGTAAATGACATATTTGACAAATGATTAACATCCAAAATATGTAAAGAGCTTACATGCCTCAACACCCAAAAAGCAAATAACCTGATTAAAAAATGGGCACAGGATATGAACAGACACTTCTCCAAAGAAGAAATCCAGATGGGCAACAGGCACTTGGAAAGATGCTCCACATCACTAATTTTAAAAGCACAATGAGCTATCACCTCACACCAGTTAGTATGACCAACATAGAAAAAACTATGAGCAATTATGGTGGCTAGGATGTGGAGAAAGGGGATTCCTCCTACACTGCTGGTGGGAATGTAAACTGGTTCAAGCATTGTGGATAGCAATATGGAGGTTCCTCCAAAAACTGAAAATAGAAATTCCATTTAGTCTGGGAATTCCACTCCTAGGAATTTACCCAGAGAAAACAAGCTGTCAGATTCAAAAAGACATATGCACCCCTATGTTTATTGTAGCACTATTTACAATAGCCATGATATGGATGCAACCTAAGTGTCCACTAGTAGATGGATGGATAGAGAAGAAGTGGTACATATACACAACAGAATATTTTTCAGCCATACAAAGAAAACAAATCCTACCGTTTGCAACAACATGGATGGAGCTAGAGGGTATTATGCTCAGTGAAATAAGTCAGGGAGAGAAAGACAAATACCAAATGATTTCCCTCATTTGTGGAGTATAACAATGAAGCAAAACTGAAGGAACAAAACAGCAGCAGACTCACAAACTCTGAGAAGCGACTAGCGGTTATCAAAGGAGAGGGGTGTGAGAGGGTGGTTGGGGAGGGAGCGAGAAGGGGACTGAGGCTATTATGATTAGCACACATGGTGTGGGGGGGATCATGGGGAAGACAGTGTAGCACAGAAAAGGCATGTAGTGACTGTGGCATCTTACAACACTGATGGACAGTGACTGCAGTGGGGTTTTGAGCAGGGACTTGATATGGGTGAATGTAGTAACCACATTGGTTTTCGTGTGAAACCTTCATAAGAGTGTATATCAATGATAACTTACTAAAAAAAAGTCATTAAGTATTCTGCTCTAGGCCTTGGACACTTTGGTTATATGAGGAGTTTGATAAATCAGTATTTAATTTCGGTTTCAGAAATCATTCATCATTCTCTGTATACTTTTTGGACTTAAATTTATAGTAGCATTTTTATATCAGAAGAATTGAAGAGTACTATAATATACAGAGAATGTTGAAGTAAGAGGGATTAAGAGGGTTTCAGATCCAGATTTAGCCCATTTGTTTACTGCAAATAAGTATCATTCAACTATATGATAAAGTTGCATTTTTTTAGGAGTTATGTGAAAACTTGTCTTCTAATTTCCTTGCTTTCCCATTTGTTTCAATTTATTTTGATCATCACAGTTGTCAAGTAAAATGTAAACTTCTCAATAAACTTACACTATATCTTCAAATATGTCTGGCTAGTCCACCCTGAGGCATTTATAGCTACCCTGCTCACCCTTCCCTGCAAAAAAAGAAGAATCACTCTCTCACAGTAATAGAGAATTTAGCAAAATAATTTCTGGTGTAAATGAATATTTGATTTTGAAATAATTTGGTGAGAGAATGTAAAAATATTTAGAATCGTGTTTGGTGTTTACTTTCTTGAATAATTTGTAAAGTGGTAGATACTAACATGTTTAGGAAAGCAATTCATGAAACATGATGTGCAATATGATTTTAGATTCATTTTATATATTTATATCTATGTCTATATATGCCTAGAAAAAATTAGGAAGGATCCGCACCAAAATGTTAATATTGGTTGTCTCTGGCTGGTAAAATCATACAAGATTTTTCTTCTTTGTGTTTCTGTATTTCCTAAATGTTCTGCAATGAATATGTATACTTCACCCTTGAATAACATAGGTTTGGACTGCACGGGCTCATTTATACACGTATTGCTTTTCAATAAACATCTTGGAAAATGTTTTGAGAGATGGTTTGAAAGATCATTTTCTTTTTTCTAGCTTTCTTTATTGTAAGAATGCAGTATATAATTTATACAACACACAGAATATGTGTGAATATCTGTTCCTGTTGTTAGTAAGGTTTCCAGTCAGCAGCATGCTGTGTTAAGTTTTTGGGGAGTGAAAAGTTATATGAGGATTTTTTTACTGTGTTGGGAGTCAACACCCCTAATCTCCACATTGTTTATGGGTCAACTATTGCATATATCATCAGAAATAAGATAATATTATACTGGGATTTAATATTTAACATTTTCATATTACTTAAAATACAAATTAAAAGTCAGGGATTAATTTGAAGATGAATGTATTACATTATTTAATATACAAGTCAAGCTAGGTAAAAGGTCATAAGTTAATTACATTTGTTTTGCTTTATTGGAGGGGTGTCAGGCAGCATACTCCAGTATGGGGGAAAGAAGGTGAAAACACTGACCCTGTAAAAGATCAGCATTTTAAAGATGAGTTCCATTTTATTGGTTCTCTGAAATTCAAATAAGGATGCTGAGTAATACTTAATAATTTACTGGATATTCTTGCTTTGGTAATGATTATACTGATGTTATATTCTTAGGTGGGAGGAAGTATCCTTGCTAATGTGTATTAAACGGCTGCTTTGAACTTATCTGCTGAGCTAATTTGATCCATTAAAAAATTTTGCTATAGGCTGAAGTGATGCCCAAAGAGGAGGAAAAATTTAAGCAACATCTACAGGCCCAGCAGAAGAAAGAACTGAACAGCTTTCTGAAGTCCCAGAAGAGAGAATATAAACTTCAGAAGGAACAGCTTAAGAAGGTATTTACTTTATAGAACTTTTCAAGCCACTTACCCGCTTACTGATTATATTCAATAGTGATCTACTCATAGAACCATTAGCATAAATTTTTCTTTTGTTTGTGGCCACTAACTATATATCAGTTTAAGTGAGGACATTGATTATAACCTATTTTCAATGGCTGATATCCTCAGTTGAGTGGGATCTAGAAAGAGTGATCTCTTGAACATTTAAATTATTTTATGAAGCTATTATTTATAATAGCTTTCCTAAGCACTTACTGAGTAACTGAGTCACTAGAAATAAAAATACTTTAGCTGTGAAAAAGAGCCATACATTTCTTCCTTGAAAAGTAAATCATACCTTCTTACTTTGGGCTCAGATTACAATAATTTGTTCTTATTCTGATTTTAACACAGAATAAGGATAAGAGGCATTTCTGCTCATCCCATTTTCTTTAATAGGAAAGCATGCTAATCATGTCTTTGTGGTTACATGATTTCATGTGTATTTGCCCTTTATGTGCTGCTTTCTTGAACTTCTTTTTATCGCAGATGTACTCTAACTTTGAGGAAAGCCATGGTTGTTCCAAGGCAATTTCTGAAAGGGGATTATTATTCAGGATAGTGGTCAGGACATGAAAATGATATGTGTCAGCTATTGCATATTTATTATATTGCAGAGAATATAAATCAACCATCTTTCCCAGGTCTAAGGTGATTTTTCAGAGAATATTAACCTTATGGTTCTTTACCTGTTATTCAAGAAAGAAACCAATTCTTTATTAGTTTTGTTGATAAGATACTCAAACACATAAATATAAAAAAATCATATAAAGTTGTAGTTCTCAACTTAAAGATGTCAATGAGAAGACAGAGATAATACAGGCATACACACAAAGAATCATTTGGCTATGTTTTTCAAAATCTCTTGCCAAGGAAATTCCCCACCCACCAAGACTTCTCCAGTTACACCCCCTCTTACAAACTGATGGGCTGAAATTTTTAGCCCATGTAATAAATTATTAGCACACAGATAAATTAATCTTGATAATATAACCATAATATCTTTGGTACAGTGCTTTTGTGTGTGTAGGAATTTGACCTATAATTAGATATTCAAGTCTTATTAAGGACATATTGGTGGCACAAAGCCTTGCTATATATATCCTGCCAAGTGAGGTTCATTGATAAGATTTTTCTGACTCGAAAGAGTATAACCTGGTATGTATTCCCATTACTGTAATCTAAAAGCTAAACTCAGTACTAGAACATGGAATTTGAAAAGATGGTAAATAGGATTCCCAACTGTAAATAAATACCAACAAAATGCAGTTCTATAGTTGTTTCTTAGTGAAATGAGCTTTTCGTTTTATAAATGAATGTGTTGATTTAGATAATCCTTCAAGCATATAATTCATAGTCTAACTAATAAGTTCATTTTCTTTTAGAGGGTAGTTTTGTGTATTTGTGTGTGTGTGTGTTCATTTAGAATGATTATTATCGGTATAGAGGAAGGGACATACTAGAGTCTTGGTGGGTGGGGAGTTTCCTTGGCAAAAGATTTTGAAAAACAGCCAAGTGAGCTTTGTGTACATGCCTGTATTATCCCTGTCTTATCACTGACATCTGTAAGTTGAGAACTACAAGCTTATGAGCTTTTTATTTTTATGTGTTTGAATATCTTATTAATGAAAGTAATGAATAATTGGTTTCTTTCTTGAATAACAGATGAAGAACCATAAGGTTAATAGTCTCTGAAAAGTCATCTTAGACCTAGGAAAGATGGCTGATTTATATTCTCTACAAGGTTGATGCATTTTAGGTTGAAATATACTAGTATTAATTAGCATCCTCGGGTTTGTATCATTGAATGTATTGTCAACATTCTCATCTTGTCCAGTATAAATAAATTTTTTTTAGGTAGTTTGTGAGATGATATTTAAAATGCTGTAGAAAAACATTGGTCTTGCCTTGTACCGTGGTTATAGTGCTGAATATTAAATCCATTCTAAAAGGTCTCTATTTTCCTATAGTTTTCTTGATTTTCCATTTAATTTCCAAAGTCTTTTATACTGAACCCATCCTTAACTTTGCCAAAAACTTAGCATTTCTATTGTTGAAAATCAAGAAGTGAGACATAACTATATTTTAACCTTGATTTTAATTCGTGTGTGATTTTTACTTGAAAGCACTGCCTTCTTCCCCTTTTGGGGAGGGATTTAAAGAAAGATGCTTTACTTCATTCACCAATCATTGTGTGCTTTCAAAGCTACGAGCCATCATAAATATGGCTGTGCAAAGCTAAAAAGTATGCATGTTTTCTAGTGTATGTTTTCTCTTTTCTTGTCCTACTTCATGGATAACTCAAGAAATGGAAAAATACTACCTACCTCCTTAAGGTCATCGCCCTGCCTGCCCTTGAGAGAGGGCACAAATTAAGTACTTTTACTGAAGATTACCAGCTGCCAAATAATATATTCATGTAGTTAATTTTTATGTATTTTGAACTCAGTTGTTTTTGATCTTGCCAGGCGCTGAATGAAAGCCGGAGCGCCCCAAGGAAAGAAAAACAGGAATGGCTGTCAAAGCAGATAGAGAACATCCAGCATCTCCAAGCCGCGGAAAAGACTGATCTTCTTCAACATCAGAGACAGTGCCTAGGGCTGCAATGCCGTTGCTTCCAAAGAAAGATATTCCTTGGGCGCTGTAACTTGGAGCAGGACCTTGTCATGGAGGTATGTTTAACTGGTGTGAAATCAGAATCTTCCAGAAAAGATGTCAGTCACATCCCACCCTCAAGGCCTGAGAGCGCTTCTGCTTCCCTTTGCCTAAGTCCTTCTTCCCTGGAAACCCAACCCACACGGTTCACCTTCTCCCTCACTTCATATCTCCCCAATTCTGATCACCAAATCCTTCTCCCTTCTTTAAATATTCTTGCACTCCTCTCTCACTCTCTCTCTCTCTCTCTCTCTCTCTCTCACACACACACACACACACACACACACACACATGTGCACACTTTTTTCGGGGGATCTCTCTCTCCCCAAGGAGAATGGAAATTATATGAATTCCCAGGTTCTGTTCCGGGCTTTTATATCCAGTGGATAGATATCTCCAGGCCTTATACCTAGTGGCTGGCCCATAACAGGTATTCAATAAATATGTATTAAGTAAATATTTAATAAATATCAAATCCATGAGTGAAAGAAGTATTAATTTTTAAATGTGAGAAAATTAATTGGATAATTTATGTCTTTTCATCCAAAATGGGTGCCATGAAGATATATACTACCATTTAACATATTTTTATAATCATGAAATTATTCATTGGGCATATGTAGAAACTTATGCCAATGAAAACAATGGTTCTCATTATCAGGTATACCTATGAGCAAAGATCAATTTCTTTCCAAGAATGGCTTAAACTTCAAATATAAGTTAATTATTCAAATTCACTAATTAAAGAAATTCAAATTAAAACAATTGAATCAATTCGATAAGATCAGTCTACAAAATTGGTAAGTCCTAGTAGTGGCACAGGAAAGTGGGCAACGTTGGGAAGAGTATAAATTGCTACTGCCATTTTGGAGCATAATTCAGCAGCTTTTACAATTTAATTTGCATGTATCTTCTATCCATCAAATCCACTTCTCAAATTCTATCCTAAAGAAATAATAACATAATCATGTGGTGTATCATGTGTAGATGTTTATTGAAAATTTGTCATAAAGCAAAAAATGGAACAACTACGGCATCACAAAGCAGAGGCTTACTATAAAACTTAAAAGAAAGATCTGTATGTCCTGATCTGATCTGGATATTTGTCCATTATATTTTTCGGTAAAGAAAGCATATTATATACCTATAATATATTTTTTTATTCAATTTTAAAACTATATGTTTTCATGCAATAGTTGTGTCATGACAGCATGGGGAAGGTTGGGAAACATATGCACCAAATGTTGGCCCCTGGAGAAGGGGCAGCAGAGGCGAAAGGGCCAAGTCTGGCTTCCTTCGACAGAGAAAAAGAGAGAGTGTGTGTGAGTGTATGTGTGTGTGTTGTATATTTGATCTTTTTAAACTGAAAAAATTGTTGTAACATTTACTGATCATGAGGTAGGTATTCTGAGAGCTTTCCACTTATGAATTCATTTCAGCCTCATGTTAATTTTATGAAACAGCTATGTTATGGTCTCCATTTGAGAAGTGATGAAATTGAAGCACAGAGAGTTTAAGTAATTAACCCAAGGACTCACTGCTAGTTGGAAGCAGAGCCAGGGTTTAGAAAGCAGGCAGTCTAGCCCTAGAGTCTTGTGTTCTTTTTTGTTTGTTTGTTTGTTTGTTAATATTTTGTTAAGGTATGATTTATATACACTCTTATGAAGGTTTCACGTGAAAAAACAATGTGGTTACTACATTTACCCATATTGTCAAGTCCCCACCCATACCCCAATGCAGTCACTGTCCATCAGGGCAGCAAGTTGCCACAGATCCACTATGTCCCTTCTCTGTGAAACACTGTTCTCCCCGTGATCCCCCACACCATGTGTACTAAACATAATACCCCTCAGTCCCCTTCTCCCTCCCACACCCCTCCCCTTTGGTAACCACCAGTTCATTCTTGGAGTCCGAGTCTGCTGCCATTTTGTTCCTTCAGATTTGCTTCATTGTTATTAGAGTCTTGTGTTCTTAACCACTACACTATACTGGGTATACTGCATGTAATAGAATTGAATGTATACACTGAAGAAATTCAAAGGATGACTTAGAAGTCCTCTTCAAATACAAAATTAGGAAACATAAATGAAAGAGAGTGGAAAGGACATTAAGTCTCTTGGGACAGATTTGATATATCTTAAGCTTATTGCTAAAAATAGTATAAATAGCTAATGAACAGATAAGGAAATTATGCTACCAATTGCCCATTTTCTACAGTTACAGTAATAAAACCCTAATATTTACTGTGCAGCCATTATTAAATCAGAGGATTACATCTATATCCTGGTTATTCTGCTTCTTAGGATTTTTTTCGCCTGGCACTGTACATCAGTAAATTATGCCTTTGTCTTTTGTTATGAATTAGGAGTTAGATAAGAGGCAGACTCAAATGGACTTGGAGCATGCAACGCTACTGCGACATCACGAATCCATGCAAGAACTGGAGTTCCGCCAGCTCAACACAAGGCAGAAGATGCGCTCTGAGCTGATCAGACTGCAGCATCAAGCCGAGCTCACTAACCAGCTGGAGCATAATAAACGGAGAGAACAAGGACTAAGGCGAAAGCATGCCATGGAGGTTCAACAACAGTCTAAGAGTCTAAAGGTACCTTTAGCCTAAGCTTCTTGACAAAGGAGAACAGATAAAAGGCATCATGTAAACACTAAAAGTCTAAGCCAGATGTCTGCCATAAAGAAATTGAATAAGCTTTTTTTCTTTTCATTTTAAGCATGCTTGGTTAGTTTTGATGTAGAGGGTCTGTAGCTACAGATTTCTGCTTATGTATTTCTCAGCAGAGTACCAAAAAATGGCCAGAACATTTTCACTGCAGAAAGTGCCATAAATGAGATTCAAAATTCTTATTTTAACTGTACCCAGATGTCCAATGTTGATACTACAAATATATATCAACATACTAACCTGTTGGCTTCTCTCTGTTGTTCCAAGTTCTATAGTTTTGGGATCTTATTTCCTCTGAATGTGATTTGTATCCAAAAGAGGCAGTAAGTTCTTGATTAGTACAGAAACCAGTGAATGAAAAATGCCTTTTTACTCCCTCTCCCTTCATTGTCTATACTCATCCTAAGAAGAATAGTGGAATTATCACATTGTTACTCCCATTCTTTCTGTGCTTGGTAGCATAGGTAAGACCAGGGCATGTGTAGTTGGAGTGTATTTTTTTAATTAGCACATCAGAGTGAAGCAAGCTATTATTATATGCCCTCTTGTAGACAAATAAGGAAAGACAAGTGTTGGTGATATATAATATCTAAGGACTTTAAATTTTGTATTTGCTTTGCACAGACGAATTTATTCATAGGATACAAAATTCAAAAGATGCCGAAGTGTATTTATTATAAAGTTAAAGGTTTCCCTCTCCTTGTCCTTTAAGCCACCTGGTCCAGGCCCCTCTACCAGAATTAACCAGAGTTAACAATTCCAAGGAATTTTCAAATTTTATAACTTGTAATAAATATGTGAAGTTTAATCACATGCATCTTAATAAACAAAAAACTGAAACAACCCACTATATATGTTGTCATCCATAGTAGTACGTCAATTAATCTGTACAAGTCTGCACATTTTAAACTTTTATTTACATCCAATAAGGCCCAGATCCCACAGTATCTTCTTTACCCCCTTTTTCAAACTCTTTGACAATTTAATTATAGAACTATCATGTAACAACACTTACCTGAATAACTGTCCTGAAGTGAAGTGAACTTCACTCACAGAAGTAATCTGTGTCAAAACCAGAAGCAAAATCAGAGGTATCTCTGATTCCTATTCAGCTCCATTCATACAGGTTGTCCTGAACAAAATACAGAAGCAAAGCTAAGATTCACCCTTTCCTTGTGAATCTAAGTAAAATGTTACTTTGCTGTATCTTCAAAACAGCTAATGAACATCGCTTCCAGAGTGGCTCATATGTTGACTACCCACATAACCATAATTAGTTAATGCTTATGAAAATCAGAATTCTTAATGATTGTCCAGATTTATTTTGTCTTTGTAGTAGCTACACAGTACAGTTTCCCACCAAAAGATATTTAAAGCATGTCTATAAAATTAATTACAATTTTAAAGTGAGCAGCACCCAGAAGTAAACCACACTGAAAGCTTCCTGGTTTTCTTTGGTCAGACCACAAATCTGATACAACTTCATTTCTCTGGGGCTTGGCATAGGTTAGTTGTTTGCTGTTTAACCCTTCCTTTTTTTCCCTGTTGTTACAGCCTTCTCAGTTTGAAAGCTTGTACAACACTAGTCTTATTCTCACAGATACTATTAAAAAATCAAGGGGAAAAATAATGTTTCACAATCATAGTCAGACCTTGGATAGAAAGCTTCCTTCTCGTGATACTTAAGCTCAAGATTTTCCATTAAAGAAATTCTTCTGTTACTTTAGTGGGAAAGAAAATCACCATGTTCCTCTTAGTTGTATATATCTACCTACTTGCACAATTTGAACAAAACAGACTCTTTTTCTTTAAATTAAGGTATCATTGATAAACAATCTTATGAAGGTTTCACAAGAGCACATTGTGGTTTCAACATTCACTCATACTATCAATTCACTCATACTATCACCCTCCAACCCCACTGCAGTCACTGTCCATCAGCGTAGGAAGACACTACAGAGTCATTACTTGTCTTCTCCGTGCTGTACTGCCTTCCCCATGACCCACCTATATTGTGAGTGCTAATTATAGTGCCCTTTAATCCCCTTCTCCCTCCCTCCCCACCCACGATCCCCAATCCCTTCCCTTTGGTAACCCTAGTCCCTTTGTGGAGAAAACAGACTCTATTTTAACACCAGGTCATTTCATTTATGTAAGTAACAGTTGCAATTTTTTTAGGTAAATTTTTATTTACTAAGTAATAGCTCAACTGCAATAGTGGCAACTATTCCAGCTTTCTCCAAGACTTTAAGGGGGATAGGAGGACGTCAGTGTGCACACTTAGATAAGCTGACAGTATTTGTAGACACTGGGCACCATTTCTGTGGAATGACTTGGGTAAACACCTATTGTCTATCTGCCATTTCTTCATCTGCCATCAGGTGATGTTTTGTCAGTATTAAGTGATTAAGAAACAACTGGAACACGTTTATCCTGCTTTCACTTGAGCGAAACATTGTGGGATGTAGTTAATTCTTGGTATAAGTATTAATCTTGTTAAAAAAAATTTTCAGGGCATTCCTTTTTGTCATTAGCTAGTGATACGGAGTACTATAGTTTTCTTGGCAAAAATATTTGAATATTTAAAAGTTTTTTAAAGAATGGAGTCTGTTACACAAAGTCAGAAGAGAATTCTAAATTTCATTGTTCCATTCCTAACTTGGAGGAATTTTATTAACCAAGGGCAGTATTTAAGAGCAGTGCTAAGCCAACTAAACCAAGAGTTTGTCTTTCTAGCTAGACATTTCTTGACCCTTCACAGAATAAAGGTACATAACTATGGCTTAGTACCTCAATTGGTGTAAAATGCAGAAAAGGATATATATTTGATTTTGTAGTATTGGAGCAAAGAGCGTGAACTAGTTCCTTGACAAGAGTGTTTGGTCATACATGCATCTGCACACTGACTCAACCATTCAATATCTGGCAATATATATATTGAGGGAAATAATTTCAACTATAGGTTCTGCCTTTGTGTAGTAAATGAGTGTTGTTACTTGTAGGCTTGAGGGATATACCTTATAAAATATATCTCATCTTACTAAGTTTTGTTAAAACTTGAGTTCACAGAAAAATTAACCTGTGATTTAAAGCCAGAGTTTTTCTGTTTCTGAACCCAAATTATTTTATCTCAAAACTGCTTATGTAGTTCATGTCTGTTATCATTACCGCAAGAAGGGTTGTTGTCCCTTCCCTTGCCTCATAACTTTTCTTTGACCTTTGAAAGATTAGTTAACTTTCAGGTTTTTGCTCATGGTGCTAAAGAGTAAACCCTTATGAAGTAGTTTCTACCTAGTTCAGTATCGTAAGGAAAAGACAATTGCAATAACAGTATCAGTCAGTTACTAGTACCCTACTTTTATGGGGTCCATCACAGACTATATTTACAGTTGAGATTGTCATTAAAAGAAATTGGAGCAAAATGTCTTAGACAAGGAACAGAGTAAATATACTTATTTTCTGCTTCAGAGATCTGATAAAATACTGACTGGCCAGTAAAATTATTTTATATATACTAAGTGCATGAAAAGAAATATAATTTTCTGCCATCTATATACACAGTTATCAAAGGTAATTTTAATATTTACTCACTTCACTAAATTAAAAACAAAATAAATGTTGCCTGAAGTACTATGATAAATGAAGTTCTTGGTATTCTTATGTTTTAGAGTTTGTTATAAAATTGCATGGAATCCAATGGTTTGACCCAAGTATAGAGGTACCTGTCACCTTATGATCTGAGTTTTTGTTTCCTCTTTTCTATTCTAGCCTTTTCATGTAAGCATAAGCTATACCAAATGCCATATGTTAAAAATTATATGTCTTGCTTCTTTTCTTTACAGTCTAAAAAACTCCAAATCAAAAAGCAGTTCCAGGACACCTGTAAAATCCAAACCAGACAGTACAAAGCTTTAAGAAAACTCTTACGGGAATCTACACCAAAGAGTGAGCGCAAAGCTGTTCTGAAACGGCTTAAGGAGGAGCAGACCCGGAAGTTAGCCATCTTAGCTGAGCAGTGTGACCACAGCATTCGTGAAATGCTCTCCACTCAAGCCGTAAGTTTATTTTACTTAGGCAAAACAAATATAGTGCCCCTTTCCTTCCACCACATTAATAAAATCCCAACAATTAAAATATTAAGGTGGAAATGAAAACTCTGCGGCACCTTGGGAAATAGTGCTGCTGGTCCATATTCTTCTTGTTCTCAGCATTGCTTGGAAATATGCATGATGTATATATAATCCTCTTTGATACACTTGGACATGAGGTTCTACATAGGCTCTCTGCTGGTGCCTTGCAGGGGTTTAGTACAGATACCAGCAGCATATCAAGATTGGAGAAGCAGCTTTGTTAAGCAGAGTTTGAAAAGTAGTACTTGATTGGGAATCCAGGTGGTTCCATTTGAGTGCAGATACAAAATATCTGCTATGTTAAGTTTACGGATATTTTCTTAGTTGGCCAGATAGTAAATATTTTAGGCTTTGTGGGCCAGGAGGAAAAATTGGGGTTATTATGTGGGTATTTACATTGCCATTTAAAATATGTCCATTTCAGATTGTAAAAACCATTCCTAATTAGTGGGCTGTTGAAAAACAAAAACAAAAATCAGGTAGCTGTTCAGATTTGGCCCATAAGCTGTAGCATGCTTGTCCCTGTTCTATAGTTATTTCCACTGGAGAGAAAAGATTCAGAGTCTTATATCAATCAGAATCTATATTTTTCTTTAAAAAAATAATGATTATTTAGGCATCATCCAAGTAGCTTATGATAGCTTTATCCTTATAATGCCATCATTGGTACTATGTTTTCCTTTTTTCGGAGATGTTTACTCCAAGATGTAAGCGAGAACAGCTGTGCCCTATAGAAGAGTAGTCTGTCTTAACTTACACCTCCTCCTTTCCAGACGTCATGAAAAGATAGCTCATAGCTCATAGGAGGATATATCTGTTTTCTTTCTCTCTTTCAGCTGCATTTGGATGAAGCACAGGAGGCAGAGTGCCAGGTTTTGAAAATGCAGCTGCAGCAGAAACTGGAGCTGCTGAATGCATATCATAGCAAAATCAAGCTGCAGGCTGAGGCACAAGATGATCGAGAGCTTCGGGAGCTTGAACAGAGGGTCTCCTACCGCAGGGCACTCATACAACAACAGGTATAAGTAATAGAAAAAAGTAATTGTGGGGAGGTGGAGTCAAGATGGCGGCATGAGTAGAGCAGTGGAAATTTCCTCCCAAAACCATATATATATATATATATATATATATATATATATATATATATATACACATACATATTTGGTATCATTAATCTACAATTACATGAAGAACATTATGTTTACTAGGATCCCCCCTTCACCAAGTCCCCCCCACAGGCACCTTCACAGTCACTGTCCATCAGCGTAGTAAGATGCTGTAAAATCACTACTTGTCTTCTCTGTGTTGTAGAGCCTGCCCTGTACCCCCCCATATTATACATACTAATTGTAATGCTCCCTTTCTTTTCCCCACCCTTACCCTCCCTTGCCAGCCATCCTCCCCAGTCCCTTTCCCTTTGGTAACTGTTAGTCCATTCTTGGGTTCTGTGATTCTGCTGTTTTGTTCCTTCAGTTTTTCTTTGTTCTTATACTCCACATATGAGTGAAATCATTTGGTACTTGTATTTCTCTGCCTGGCTTATTTCACTGAGCATAATACCCTCTAGCTCTACCCATGTTGTTGCAAATGGTAGGATTTGTTTTCTTCCTATGGCTGAATAATATTCCATTGTGTATATGTACCACCTCTTCTTTATCCATTCAACTACTGATGGACACTTAGGTTGCTTCCATTTCCTGGCTGTTGTAAATAGTGCTGTGATAACATAGGGGTGCATCTGTCTTTTTCAAACTGGGCTGCTGCATTCTTAGGGTAAATTCCTAGGAGTGGAACTGCTGGGTCAAACGGTATTTCTATTTTAAGCATTTTGAGGAACCCTCCATACTGCCTTCCACAATGCTTGAACTAATTTAAATTCCCACCAGCAGTGTAGGAGGGTTCCCCTTACTCCGCAACCTCGCCAACATTTGTTGTTGTTTGTCTTTTGGATGGTGATATTCCTTACTGGTGTGAGGTGATATCTCATTGTGGTTTTAATTTGCATTTCTCTGATGATAAGCAATGTGGAACATCTTTTCATGTGTCTGTTGGCCATCTGAATTTCTTCTTTAGAGAACTGTTTATTCAGCTCCTCTGCCCATTTTTAATTGGATTATTTGCTTTTTTTTGTTGAGGCATGTGAGCTCTTTATATTTGGATGTCAACCCTTTATCGGATCTCTCATTTATGAATATATTCTCCCATACTGTAGGGTACCTTTTCAATCTATTGATGGTGTCCTTTGCTGTACAGAAGCTTTTCAGCTTGATATAGTCCCACCTGTTCAGTTTTGCTTTTGTTTCCCTTGCCTGGGGAGATATGTTCATAAAGAAGTCGCTCATGTTTCTGTCCAAGAGATTTTTGCCTATGTTTTTTTCTGAGAGTTTTATAGTTTCATGACTTACATTCAGATCTTTGATCCACTTCAAATTTACTTTTGTGTATGGGGTTAGACAATGATCCAGTTTCATTCTCTTATATGTACCTGTCCAGTTTTGCCAACACCAGCTGTTGAAGAGACTGTCATTTCCCCATTGTATGTCCATGGCTCCTTTATCATATATTAATTGACCATATATGTTTGGGTTAATGTTTGGAGTCTCTATTCTGTTCCACTGGTCTGTGGCTCTGTTCTTGTGGCAGTACCAAATTGTCTTGATTACTGTGGCTTTGTAGTAGAGCTTGAAGTTGGGGAGCAAGATACCCCCGACTTTACTTTTCCTTCTCAGGATTGCTTTGGCTATTTGGGGTATTTGGTAGTTCCATATGAATTTTTGAACTATTTGTTCCAGTCAAAACCATATATATTATTGAAAATACAACAAATACAACTATTCCTAAAAGAGAGACCAGAAGACACAGGGCAAAAGCCAGACTACATCCACAACCTGCGAGAACCCAGTGTCTCACAAAGGGAGTAAGACACACGCTACAGCCATGTGCGACCCGAGCGCCCCTCACCCCAGCTCCTGGCAGGAGGAGAGGAGTCAGAGCGGGGAGGGAGAGGGAGCCCAGGACTGCTAAATAGCCAGCCCCAGCCATCTGCACCGCAGCACAGACACACAGTGTGTGGTGTGCTGGATGCTAGGGAAACAGGACAGGAAGACCTGTGAGTGGGTCCCCACTGCTGGCACCCCTGGGACAAAGAAAAGCGAGTGCCCTTTGAAAATCTTAAAGGGACAGGGGCTTCACAGCTGGATGGAAGCGCCCCAGCACAATCGGCCCAGTAACTGGGAATCCTAGGGAACTCCGGGTGCCCCAACCACCTGCGCAGCACGGAGGCCCCTCATTGTGATAAACAGCCTCCGGCCCGTTCCCCCTCTGGCGCAACTCCACCATAGAGGCAGTGGCCATGCCCAGAGCAACTGGGAAGAGCTTCATCCACAGCAGCTCAGCAAGAATCAGACACCCTGTCTTCGAGCAGCTGCCCAGCACAAGCCACTAGGGGTCACTGTTCTCCCAGGAGACGAAGGCCACAAACCAGCAAGAAGGGACATTCTCCCAGCCATCACATGCGCCAGCTCCACACAACTACCTCTATCGCCATGAAAAAGCAGAAGAATTTGATCCAGACCAGACTAACAGAGACAACCCCTGAGAAGGAGTAAACCTAACCAATCTTCCTGAAAAAGAATTCAAAATAAAGGTCATAACCATGCAGATGGATCTTCAGAGAAATATGCAAGAGCTAAGGGATAAAGTCTGGAGGGAGATTACAGAAATGAAACAATCTCTGGAAGGACTTAAGAGCAGATGACGTGCAAGAGGCCATTAATGAAATAGAAATCAGAGAACAGGAATGCAGAGAAGCTGACACAGAGAGAGATAAAAGGATCTCCAGGAATGAAAGAATATTAAGAGAACTGTGTGACCAACCAAAAGGAACAATATCCACATTATAGGGGTACCAGAAGAAGAAGAAGAAGAGAAAAAGGGATAGAAAGTGTCTTTGAAGAAATAATTGCTAAAAACTTCCCCAAACTGGGATAGGAAATAGTTGCTCAGACTACAGAAGCACACTGAACTCCCAATAGAAGGGACCCAAAGAGGACAACACCAAGACACATAATAATTAAAATGGCAAAGATCAAGGACAAGGACAGAGTTTTAAAGGCAGCTAGAGAGAGGAAAAAGGTCACCTACAAAGGAAAACCCATCAGGCTATCATCAGACTTCTCAACAGAAACCTTACAGGCCAGAAGAGAATGGCATGATATATTTAATGCAATGAAACAGAAGGGCCTTGAACCAAGAATACTGTGTATCCAGCACAATTATCATTTAAATATGAAGGAGGGATTAAACAATTCCCAGACAAGCAAAAGTGGAGTGCATTTGCCTCCCACAAACCACCTCTACAGGTATTTTAGAGGGACTGCTCTAGGTGGGAGCACTCCTAAGACTAAATAGATGTCACCAGAGGAAACACAAAAGAGCACAGAATAAAACAACCAACATATAAAGAATGGAGGAGGAGGAATAAGAAGGGAGAGAAATAAAGAATCACCAGACAGTGTTTATAACAGCTCAATAAGCGAGTTAAGTTAGACAGTAAGATACCAAAGAAGCTAACCTTGAACCTTTAGTAACCATGAATGTAAAGCCAGCAATGGCAATAAGTACATATCTTTCAATAATCACCCTACATGTAAATGGACTGTATGCACCAATCAAAAGACACAGAGTAATAGAATGGATAAAAAAGCAAGACCCATCTATATGCTGCTTACAAGAGACGCACCTCAGACCCAAAGACATGCACAGACTAAATGTCAAGGGATGGAAAAAGATATTTCACGCAAACAACAGGGGGAAAAAAGCAGGTGTTGCAGTACTAGTATCAGACAAAATAGATTTCAAAACAAAGAAAGTAACAAGAGATAAAGAAGGACATTACATAATGATAAAGGGCTCAGTCCAACAAGAGGATATAACCATTATAAATATATATGCACCCAACACAGGAGCACCAACATATGTGAAACAAATACTAACAGAACTAAAGGAGGAAATAGAATGCAATGCATTCATTTTAGGAGACTTCAACACGCCACTCACTCCAAAGGATGGATCCACCGGACAGAAAATAAGTAAGGACACAGAGGCACTGAACAACACACTAGACCAGATGGACCTAATAGACATCTGTAGAACTCTACATCCAAAAGCAACAGGATACACATTCTTCTCAAGGGCACATGGAACATTCTCCAGAATAGACTACACACTAGGCCGCAAAATGTGCCTCAGTAAATTCAAAAAGATTGAAATTCTACCAACCAACTTCCCAGACCACAAAGGTATAAAACTAGAAATAAATTGTACAAAGAAAACAAAAAGGCTCACAAACACATGAAGGCTTAACAACATGCTCCTAAATAATCAATGGGTCAACGAACAAATTAAAATAGAGATCAAGGAATATATGGAAACAAATGACAACAACAACACAAAGCCCCAACTTCTGTGGGACACAGCAAAGGAAAGTATATAGCAATCCAGGCATACTTAAGGAAGGAAGAACAATCCCAAATGAATAGTCTAATTTCACAATTATTGAAATTGGAAAAAGAAGAACAAATGAGGCCTAAAGTCAGTAAAAGGAGGGACATAATAAAGATCAGAGAAGACATAAATAAAATTGAGAAGAATTAAACAATAGAAAAAATCAATGAAACCAAGAGCTGGTTCTTTGAGAAAATAAACAAAATAGATAAGCCTCTAGCCAAACTTATTAAGAGAAAAAGAGAATCAACACACATCAACAGAATCAGAAATGAGAAAGGAGAAATCACGACAGACACCACAGAAATACAAAGAATTATTAGAGAATACTATGAAAACCTATATGCTAACATATGGATTCCTAGAAGAAATGGACAACTTCTGAGAAAAATACAACCTTCCAAGACTGACAAAGGAAGAAACACAAAATTTAAACAAACCAATTACGAGCAAGTAAATTGAAGCAGTAATCAAAAAACTTTTGTTCTTACCTAAATAAATTGGAGAAAAAGTTGGATAGTAAAGGAAAAAACTTTAGTAATTGCTTGGGAGAGACAAGGAATAAGGATTAGGAATATACTTTATTCATTCATCCTTGGTCTGGCACTGTACAGATTGGTAGATTACTAGAAAACAAGGTAAAACCAGTTTTACACAGATGAAGAGTTAGGCTGAAAATATTATTTCTAGATGTATCTTTATTTTTTTTACTTATTCTGTCATATACATTAGAACAAGAATCCCTAAATTCACTTGTATCTTTTAAGGTACTGAGGCTCTATGTCTGTGTGTGTTTGGAGAAAGAATAATGGGCAGAAGATTTAGAGAAAGAAAGAGAGGAAAGACATTTGTTTTGAGTAGTAGTAGAATATCAGTTGTATCCAGGATTGAATGTTATGTTCCAGAATTCCTGAGCCATAAGTTCTCAGCAGCTGGTATGGTCTTAGGTGCATTGGTCCCTTGTAAGTTACCATGTGCCTAAGGGTTCTGTCTATTAAAAATTGTCATTGCTTCTGGACTATTAATTGGCCCATAGATTTTCCTCTGTTTTCTACAGTTCTTGTGATAAAAGTAGAATACCTCATTTATATTAAGAAAATATGGTCTTAAGGTGTTGCTATTTCGCTGGCTCAGCTGTCTTTATTACTGGCTCCTTTGACAGTTACTTGCCTCTGAAATTGATCTCAATTATGTTTCTCGTTCAAGATGGGCAGATTGAAACACATATAAATTTTTAGAAAAATGTAGTTGTCCCATGTACAGAATTCATAAATCTGCCTGATTTCAACTTGCATATTTGAAATTTAATCTAAAGTTCCATCTCTTATGCTTCAAAATTATCACTAAAAGAAAAACCTATACTATTTCTGTAACAGTGTTGAGAGAGAAATATTGGTAGTTTTATTTGTATTTGTAGCTCCACCTAGTGGCTCAGTTAAAGAGTGCTAATAAGTATCTTAGGTGTAGTCTTATTTCAATATATGAACTAAGGCCTTTATGTTCTACAAAACCAGGTAAAATGTTGGCATAGAGCTGATAGCATTGCCAGAAGTGCAGTGGAACTCTCATACATTGTTAGTGCATTTTGGAAAGCAATTTGGAAGTATGTATTGATCTTTGAAAATGTTAAGCAAAGAATTTAGAGAAAAGAAATCCTGAATACAGTAAAAGCAATATGCATAAATATGTTAATTATGGCATCATTTATAATGGTTTAAAACACCTAACCATCTAAAATAATTAAGTGCTCATGACCAAGCCACTTAAAATCTTACTCAACCATTTAAATGATGGCTACAAAGATAGTAATAATGGGGAAAATGCTTATGAGGTGTTGAATAAAATAAAGACAAATCACACTTAAAGTGAATTGAACTAATGCTTATAGTGGCTATATTAATATAGGAGACTGGTTGTGATGGTTTACATTATTTTGATAATGGACATGCATAAGGTCATTTAGTATTAAAAATAATAAAAGAAACAGTGGAATAAATCTACAGTGCTTTGAGTTGCTACTTGATTTTTAGGGCTCATGTTTACATTTCAAGTGAAGTGCATGAATATAAAGCAGTTTGGGGTCAGCCAGTTGGTTACTCCCAAGGCCGTGATACACCCATGGTATGATTTGTAAACATCGTAACATCTATATTTTCTGTACTTTGTGCTTACTGATTGTACAGATAAGAAACAGTCATCTGAAAATAGAGGTGGAACCAGAGAGAATGTTAGTTGTTTCTAGATGAATAATAATTCTGTTTGAAGATTGCTTTGAGCCTCCAAATGAACCAAGAACTGTCCTCCAGGTCACCAGCAGAGTAAGCCTCAGTTGAGGCTCACATGAGGTCTTACTGCAACTTTTCTTGTGCTTCATTTACATTAAATTTCAGCAAAATGACAACATAACTATAAACGTTAAAATTCTATGTGAATTTCATACATGCATAAAAAGTGGCAGTATTTCCAAGTATAAATAGGCTTTTCTTTGTTTTATCATTTCCTTTAATTTTTCCTGAATATTTCACTTAGTATCAATAACATGGTTGGTAGTTTTTAAATAAGAAATGACAATTGGAATATCTTATAGGACATTTCAAACTGAAAGTATTCACACAAAAATATCACATTTGATTTCAGAAAAGATAGGTTAGGAGAGAAGTCTCAGAAGTCTTATATTCAGTGAAACCACCCTTCTTAATTAGTTTTAATTTTTATTGAAAAATATTCTGAGTTTCTTAAATGACAAAACTAATTCAAAACAAAATTGAAGCTGTGCTTACTGAATAAAAGTGGATAAGCATTAATGTGTTTAACATTTTTATCATGAGTTTCCTTCAAATAATATACAAGGCATTCAAATTAGTTAAATCCTCAGTACAAGCCTATCATTTATTAGGTCCTTTGAATTAAATGTTCTTAATAAATGGAGTTTTGAAAATTTAAAATAGAAAAGAAAGAAAAATATTTAAAAGAAAAATTTGAAGTTATTTGAATCCTTGCAGATATATTAATTTAATTCTATATGAATTGGGTATTTTATATGTAGATATTAAAGAGTAGAAAAGTTATTTTACAAATACACATTTTTTTAAATTTGGCAATTATAGAGAAACAAATAGAAATTAAAATGTCTTTAATCCCACCACTCAGAAGTCACCACAGACAATTTAATACCTTTCCCTTAAAAGAAGCATTGTGTCTAATCTAAGTTCTCTTTCAACCTTCATTACGAAATGCCCTCTTTAAACCTTTGTAACACTTGAGCACTTAGA
Source organism: Manis pentadactyla (assembly GCF_030020395.1). NCBI lineage: Eukaryota > Metazoa > Chordata > Mammalia > Pholidota > Manidae > Manis > Manis pentadactyla. The sequence continues at coordinate 146,311,957 of NC_080022.1, forward strand.
GTTTAATAATTTTCAAATTCACCCTACCAAAGTCCTATTTGTAATTCCCCACACACATTTTATCATTTTGCATGCCTTTGCCCATGTTCCCTCTGCTGAAAATATCTTTCCCTTCCCTTGTCTTCTGGTAAACTTGTGCTTTTCCTTCAGAATCCAGTCTCTGTCACCCTCTCTGAGAAGACTTCTTTGCCCTACTCTTCTTCCCCTATACAGTGACTTACTCCATCCCTTTGTATTTCTGCTTCACCTTATAAATCTGTTATTACTTCTGATCACATTATGTGGTAGTTTTTTATTTGCATGTGTTTCCATGCTAAATTGTGTTTTTTATAAAGGGCACTTTAAAAAATGACATATAAGAGGGGACGTGATAATATGGGTGAATTTTGTCACCACAATGTTGCTCATGTGAAACCTTCATAAGATTGTATATCAGTGATAACTTAGTAAAAAAAAAATACACAAAAATTAAACATATCCGTTGAGCTAGATTTCTGTAGAGAACAATGACTATTGGTTTAAGTCCTCAAATATCTTGAAACCTAATTGAATATTTATTTAAAATACTCTTTATTTCCTATTTTTAAAAATCTTTGTGTCATGGAAATTTTCAAACATACACAAAAATATTAGTGGAATTATTAAGAATTAGTACAATGAAGTCCCCAAATACTCATTACCCAACTTCAACAGTTACCAGTATCTTGCTAATATTTCATGTGTTTCCCCACTCCACATGCAGCTTTTTAGGGGGGCAGAATATGGGGCAGAGTATCTGGAATATTTTAAAGCAAATCCCAGCATAGAATCATTTCACTCCAAACACAGATAAGGAAATAAGGACTCTTTTACTTTAACATAGTCATAATTCCACTGTGTTAACTAACAAAATTATAATAAATGTTTAAGATTACCTAATACTCAGTCCATACTTAAATTTTCCTTTGTATCTAAAAAATGTCTTCTTGGTTTATTTAGACTGGGGCCCAAACACGGTCTAGACATTGCATTTGATTGTCTTTTAAGCCTTTCGGTCTCCCCTGCCCTTTCTTGTATTATTGTGGACTGGGTCATTTGCTCTGTAGGAATTCTCACCTTTGGATTTGGCTGATTCCAACCTCATGGTGTCACTTAATGCATTCCTCTTTACTTTATATTTCCTGTAATCTGGTAATTAGATCTAGGGGCATGATTATATTAAAAAGTTTTTTTCCTTTTAAAAATTTTGGTGAGGAATTTTCGTAAGGGTTACTGTGTTACACTTCCTTTTGCATCACATCAAAAGATGTATAATGTCTAGTTGTCCCACTTTGAAGTGATATTTGATGAGTGGGTTCAGGTATTCTCATTCATTAACAAGTTCTCCATCAGCTTCTTCCCATTGTCATTGACTTTATTATGTATTTTTTCACATTAAAAAAATTTATAGTCAGCTGTATGTATTTGTAAGCCTGTGAGTTGTCCAGAACTGATTGTGATGGCTACCCAACCACTAATTTCTAAGTACATAGAGTGTCCTAACTTTCTAATGGAAACTTTATAGTTTTTGTTTGTTCAGTGCCTTCACTTACACTCTTAATCCCTTAATGCTCTGATCTGTGTGGAATATGGTATCAGATGAGGTTCCATTTTTATTCTTTTCCAGGTGGTTGGCCACTTGTGCCTGTGTTGTTTTTCCCATTAAATTAATTAGTGCTTTCATTCTGCATTAAAAACTTACAAGCTTCATTCTGTTTCTGTTTTACTAATTGCTGGTTCCTACACCAATACCATATTTATTTTATTAGAGTGACATGATGGTATGTCTAATAAGGCTAGATTTTCCTTATACATTTTCTTTTTCATTGTTTTTACCTAGTGGATTTAGTAGCCATTGATGATAATTGCCTTCATTTATTATTTTAATAGAGGTTAAGACCTTTGCTTTTAAGAACTTGTTTTTATATATTTTAGCAATATAAGTTATATATGATTCCTACAGTACATCTCTTTGATTTTTAAATGTACATCCTTTAAAATAGCCTGAGTGGACATTTTATGATTCACTTTAAACCACAATAATTATTGCTTCTGTAGTTTATAGATTTTTTAAAATAAATGAGCTTTCTTTTTGCTTCCCCCCCCCAAACCACAACAGATAGAAGAAGAGGTACTGACGTTTCAGAATGAATCTACGGAACGAATACAAAGCCTGCTGGAGCGTCGAGCAACACAATTGAACGCTTTCAAGTCTGAAAGCGAAAGACTAGGTTTTAGTAACCTTGCCCCTGACGCATTCAGCCACAGCTCCTCCAGAGCTTCTGATTTGCCTCACAGTCCAACTGGGGGTCCAGGACCTCACTCGGGGCATCCCATAGGTGGCCCACCACAAGCCTGCGGCCATCCAATGCAAGGTGGGTCCCTAGTCATGGAGGTCACCATTCCACGCCAATGCCTTGGGTACCCCGAGGTAGCAGTATGGGAGTTGGCAATGGCCCTCAGGCTCTGAGGCGGACAGCTGCCGGGGGACGGACCGAACAGGGCATGAGCAGAAGCACGAGCGTCACTTCACAAACATCCAGTGGGTCACACATGTCTTACACGTAACTTAATAACTGAGAATGGCAATTCCGCTGAGCTGGCCGCCACTACAGACATCACCCCAGCAGCCTCCTCACTTGGCTACTACCGTGTGGAAGCTGAGTGCATGTGGTATATTTTACTCATTTTTGTAAAGCGTTTTGTTTTGTGTTTACTAATTGGGATGTCATAGTATTTAGCTGTTGGGTTTTGTGTTTTTTGTTTTTAACTTTTGGGGAAATTTTATGAAAAGGGGAATTGGTGTGTATGTGTATTTATCAAATATGCAGACACACACACACACACACATAATGCACGTAGGAAAAAGAAACTGGTTAGATAGGGTATTTTCTGAAAACTGCAAAAACAGAATTCAGCAGTGGCCTGAGTCATCATCACCTTTGGGCAACTCTATCCTAAGAAATTTGTGAAAAGATCTAAAGCCTTTCTCCGTATACCCCACCCAGATTCTTATGAGCCACTCACAGCAGGGAGCATGTGCCAGAACAAGTTATTATGGAAACACCTGTATCCCCTCACCAATGTATTTTGTTTATTAAATAAATGTATTTTGTCTGACTTTTGTTTATTAAATTGGCCTCATTTGAAGTAGGAAAAAAAGTAGAAATCCATGAACACTAAAGGGTTGCATTGACTTTTTCAGAGAGAAGACAACCTAATTCTTTTTCTCAATGCTGCAAGTTTGTCAGGGACTTTTTTTTTTTTGGTCCATTCAATTGTGCCTTCTTTGAGGCATGGTGAGATTGAGGTGCTTCAGGGGGTCACACGTTTTGTGGGAATTGCTTCACAGCACTGATCTGGGTCATCTTCAGCCCCATCAATACTAGTTGTGAGACCTTAAGCACAGCTTCTCTGACCATGATTCAAAAGAAATAGGAAAACAGGTGGTTTCTGGCTGGAACAAATGAACCAGTGTGAGACTCATCAGCCATATTATGGTTCTCAGAGTGTGTGTGTCTGTGTGTGGGGAGTGTACAGTGGGCAGCCCAGGGCCCAGCCTGAGAGCCTCAGAGATGCCCATCTTGCAGGCCCTTCCCAACTTTGCAATGGAATTAATAACTGGGACGTCTGGCTTTGTAAGAACTGGAGAATAGATTCGGATCAGAAAGTAGATGCCATTTCATCATAGAAGTCTTTAATAGACTCGGAGAACAGGATCTAGCTACTTTGACTGTTTCATTATATTCTAACAGACCAAATTAAGGTCTATTCACAGTCTCAGTCTTTTCATAGGGAACAACTCATGAAATAACTTTCCCAAGGTCATGAGTCAGATGAAGTAGAAACTAGAAGCCACATCTCCAAACTACCTCAGTGCTCTATCCCCCACACAAGTTACTAATTGCCCTCTGGAAAATATCTCTACATAGATACCATTGATAATCAGGGAATTTTGAGCTTGCTGGCAAATTATTAGCCCAGAGCAGGAGGCCAGGTTGTTGATTAAACAGAGCCGCTACTGGTTAATGTTGGGCACAGAGGCTAGATCTACAAAGCAGCACCTAGAGGATGGAGGGTGGACAGGGGGCTCTGCCAGCTCCACAGGTGGGCGAGCATGGCTCAGCACACAGAGCTTCAGAGGACAGACAGAACATTTCTTTCTGGGCATTCAAAAAATAATGACATGCCATCATTGCAGGGAAACTGTAATTTATATATTATTCAGAGGCGAACGAGTTGGAGATTTTTTCTCAGCCACACTAGTGATAAACACTAGGGCAAGGTACTCTCTGATTACACAGGATGACTGAAAGGCTAGAGATGTTTATTTTTTGATGCATTGGTGTCTTTTATTCTTTGTTTTCATGAAATTCCACTTTTCAAACTTTTAGCTCTTCCTGGACACTTTAATGCAAGATTATTGGTTATTTTAAATTACTCTCTCATCACTTTAGCAGAGTTATCTTAATTAAAATCTTTATGTCATCTCCCAACTCCCAGGATCTGGATCAGGTCTGTGATCTGATCTTCAAGCCCATAAACCAACCAGACAATTTTAAACCCACTGAGCTCAACAGCATTATTTCAGTTCACCGGCTCTCAGATGAGAAGAGAACTTATATCTAATCTAGGCCACCTTATTTCCCCACACATGTCCTCCCATGATCTGTGCCAAGTGGCACAGAGAGATGACAAATCTCAAAGCAAGGATCTGGTGATATGTTTTTCATACTACCATCTTTGGCCAAGTCACCCTGGAAACCTATGTATAAGTATATAAAATACTATATTTTTGAGAGAGTTAAATTATCACTTAGCAGCCTTAGTGTGGATAAAATGAGAGTTCCTGTGGCGAGGATTCTCACCTGGCGTTGGTTGACTAGCTCACTGCACACCTGTGGGCAATACATGGCTGTTGACTCTATATGAAGAACCCTGCCCAGTGTTCTGGGTGTGACACGGTGGCAGGGCTGCAAGGCTGCAGGAGAGCAGAGCAGAGGCTGGAGTGGTGACAGCACTGAGGACAGAGGCCCAGAGGACGGCTGTGTGGGACGACTATGCAGAGAGGCCCAGGGGACCGCTGTGTGGACAGAGGGGCCCAGAGGATGGCTGTGTGGACAGACAGGCCCAGAGGATGGCTGTGCAGGCTGAGAGGCCCAGAGGCAGAGACCGACTTGCTGCATGCAGACTCACTCTGAGTGAACAGGACTTTAGGGACTGACCTGCCACCTGGGAATAAAGTTGGGAATAACCCTTTCACCCCAAGAACGTATTGCTGTCAATCTCTTTGGTCACATTGAATCCATAGTGAACTTGCCCAGGACTGAAACCCATTGGCAAGACACTTAGGTATCAGAAATCAGAACTCAGCAGAACTCAAAGAAGCCTGCAGAGGCAGCTGTCTGCTTCCTGCATTCTGATTCATTGGTGTAGACAGAGGACCCAGTCTCTACTTCAGAAGTAATGCCTCCTTTAATTACATCACTGGAGTGTTCCCCCTCACCGCCTGGAGGTGTTTATGAGTAATGAGGAGACCAAGAGGTGGCAAATGAGGCCTGAGAGGATCGCTGAAGACTCACTACCTGGAAAACTCCAAGTCAGTGGTACTTTGGGTTTGTCTGTTCCTTGCTTCCTCAAACTTGTAGCTTACTCTGTTCAAGGAGGGACTCACATTCTCTCAGAAAAGTGTAGCTGGGGTTTCTCTAACTGGTGTCATGTGATTTGCTATTAACCAAAGCAGAGCCAATTCAGGTGATTCCTTCACTGCTAGACTAAAGGACATGGTCACCCAAACCTGCTTGAATAGGAACTGTACTTTCTTGGCCAAAGGGGACTGAAAAAGTAGTGATGCCATCAAGTAGCAATGAGGAGATGAGAAAGAAGCAGCTTCCTGAGATAGCCTGTGAGCCCAAAGGCCATGGAGGAGAAATAGTTGAGGGCTTAGGTGTTAGTGCTGTGGGTCCAAGGGAATTAGTGGAACCTGGATGAGGGCTGTTCTGCTGTTCTGAGAGCTTCAAGACTATACCCGAAAAGGTATATGTCTGTGTACCCACCCCCTGCAAGCTTGCTTTCCTATGAAAAAGGAAAGGAAACCAACCATAATTTCTCCAAAAGATATTATCTTAAAAAAATCAGAGTCCCATGGTATCTGGCCTAGAGGCATGATCCAGATTTAGTCCTTAGGGGCCCTTTCAGCAGGGTGGGGAGGAAGGAGGTGAGGGGTGTTAAAACACCACGGGGCTGCTTCCACTTTGCTGGCAGTTCTGCATAATCCTGTGGTCCTGCACATGGGACAGGAGACCCTAATTAATGAAATCCCCACTGCACCAGGTGCTGGGGGAAGGGGGAGCCGGGTGTCAGACATTCTTCCTCATCAAGCCTTATGCAGAGGCTGTTACCCAGCAGTAGAATGGCTTCTTTGGATTTCATTTTTTTGTTATTTCTCCTGATCAGAAATGGTGAAAGAATGTTAGGTGAGGAATGTGGGGAGGAGGAGCTAGGTAATTTCTCCAGGACAGAATAACATGCCTAAGACAACTGAGTGTTATTTGCATTTCAATTTAGATTCTTGGATAGTTCATTTTCTTTTCATTTGCTCTATAAGAACAAGGCTAGGTTAAGATTATCCAAACCTCAAACTGTAACCCCAGGAACTCCCCATACCAAGCCTTAGGATATGGCTTTTGGTAAACATCTCGCCTCTTTAAACTGCTTCGTTGTTGTTTGCGAGGCCAGGATGGAGCTCCCTGTCAAAGCAGCTGCCCTCTTTCTCAATGACTAATTTAAATTTCATGGCAAAGCTCTTAGATGTCCAATTGTAGTGTTTAACGGCCTGACCCAAACCGGGGATACTGGTCTATAATTTTCTTTTTTTGTGGTGTCTTTACCTGGTTTTGGTATTAGAGTGATGCTGGCCTCAGAGAAAGAGTTTGGGAGTATTCCCTCCTCTTCTACTTTTTGGAAAACTTTAAGGAGGTTGGGTATTAGGTATTCACTAAATGTTTGATAAAATTCAGCGGTGAAGAGGAGCTTCTCAAGATGGCAGTGTGGGTAGGGTGGTGGAAATCTCCTCCCCAAACCATATATATTTTGAAAATACAGCAAATACAGCTATTTCTAAGAGAGAACCCAAAAGATACAGTACAACAGCCAGGCTACATCTATATCTGCGAGGACTCAGCATCTCATTAAAAGGGTAAGATACAAAGCCATGACCCGGCGGGACCTGAGCACGCACCCCCACCCCAGCTCACCCATGGGAGGAAAAGAGTCAGAGTGGGGAGGGAGTGGAAGCACAGTACTGCTAAATGACCAACCCTAGTAATCTGCGCTGGGAGCACGGCCACATTGCATGGTGTAATGGATATTAGAGAAACAGAAAAGTAAAATCCGAGACTAAGACTGCAAATAGGTCCCCACAGCCGGCTGCCCTGGGACAAAAGAAAAGCGGGCACTTTAAAAGTCTTAAAGGTGAGCCAGGTGGAGAGGGACAGGTATCAAATGATTTCACTCATCTGGGGAGCATAAGAACAAAGAAAAAAACTGAAGGAACAAAACAGCAGCAAACTCACAGAATCCAAGAATGGACTAACAGTTACCAAAGGGAAAGGGACTGGGGAGGGTGGGTGGGAAGGGAGGGATAAGGGGACAAAGGGGCCTCATGATTAGCACACATAATGGGGGGGTCATGGGGAAGGCAGTATAGCACAGAGAAGACAAGCAGTGATTATATAGCATCTTAATATGCTGGTGGAGAGTGACTGTAATGGGGGGGACTTGATAATGGGGGGAATCTAGTAAATACAATGTTGTTCATGTGATTGTATATTAATGATACCAAAAAATTAATTAATTAATTATTTTAAAAGTCTTAAAGGGACAAGGGTTTAACAGGTGGACAAAATCGTCCTGGCACACTCATCCCAGCAGGCTGGGAATTTTAAGGAACTTCAGATGCCCTAATCCCCTGGGTGGCAATGCAGCTCTGAAGCCCCTCATAGTGATAAGCAGCCTGCCATTGATTGCCCCTTGCCAGCACTGCAAGCAAACTGGCTGACCCGCCATTGCTGCAGAGCAGCCGGGGAGCAGCCCTGCCCACAGCAACCACACAGTCTTCTCCCAGCAAGCAGCTAACCAGGCCAGACCCAGAGGCTGCCCTTGTGTGCAGCTTCCTGGCACAGACAGCAGAGAGACAGTGCAGAGCTGGAAGGCACAAAGGGGCTTATTCTCACAGCGAGCACGTGCTGCTCAACTGCAACCCCCACTGGTGCCCTAAGCCATCCAAAAGGCCCCAGGGCAGCTCAGAGTATTAACCCAGAAGCTTCCCCCTGCACCCTGTTGACTGACACAGGCAGAGGAATCCAGTGCAAAGTCCAGAAGGCATGTAGGGGCTCTGCTCTTGCAGCAAACACATGCAGATTGCCTGCAACTCCTGCCAGTGCCTTAGGCAATCCCGAGGACCACCCTGCCCATGACAGCTCAGGGAATTAAACCAGAGGCTGCTACCTGTGTGCAGGTAACCTGCACAGACAGCAGAGATGGGCAAGGCGATCAGCAAGCAGGAAGGGACTTTGTGCTCTTAGCTGACACACACGCCACATGCCAGCAATCAATTCCATCACCAAGGAAAGGCAGAAGTATGTGATTCAGTCCAAAATCACTCAAACACCAGATAGAGGGTGTGGTGACAATGAACTAACCAATCTTGCTGAAAAAGAATTCAAAATAAAGGTCATGACCATGCTGATGGAGCTGCAGAGAAATATGCAAGAGCTAAGGGATTAATTCCAGAGGGCAGTAAGAGGAATGAAACAAATAATGGAAGGAATTAAGAGCAGACTGGATGAAGTGGAAGAAACTGTTAATGGAATAGAAATCAGAGAACAGGAATACAGAGAAGCATTACAGACAAGAACAGGGTATTAAAAACAGCCAGAGAGAGAAAAAGATCACCTACAAAGGAAAACCCATCAGGCTATCATCAAGCTTCTCAACAGAAACCTTACAGGCCAGAAGAGAATGGCATGATATAGTTAATGAAACAGAAGGGCCTTGAACCAAGAATACTCTATCCAAAATAATAAATTGGTTATCATCTATTATCTTCCTGTTCAAAGATAGCTTCTATTAGTAACATATTTCCAATCTCTAATTTCTTTTTTTTGGTAACATTAAGTTACAATTACATGAGGAACATTATCTTACTAGACTCCCACCCACCAAGTCCCCTCCTATACCCCATTATATTCACTGTCCATAAGCATAGTAAGATGCTGTAGAATCCCTACTTGTCTTCTCTATGTTGTACAGCCCTCTCCATGATCCCGCTACATTATGAATGCTCATAGTAATGCCCCCACCCCCGGCTTTTTTTCCCCTCATCCCTCCCTTCCCACCCATCCTCCCCAGTCCCTTTCCCTTTGGTAACAGTCCATTCTTGGGTTCTGTGAGTCTGCTGCTCTTTTGTTCCTTCAGTGTTTTCTTTGTTCCTATACTCCACAGATGAGTGAAATCATTTGATACTTGTCTTTTTCTGCCTGGCTTATTTCAATGAGCATAACACCCTCTAGCTCCATCCATGCTGTTGCAAATGGTAGGATTTGTTTTCTTCTTATGGTTGAATAATATCAAATTGTGTCTATGTACCACATCTTCTTTATCCATTCATCTACTGTTGGACACATAGGTTGCTTCCATTTCTTGGCTATTGTAAGTAGTGCTGTGATAAACATAGAGGTGCATATGTCTTTTTAAAACTGGGCTCCTGCATTCTTAGGGTAAATTTCTAGGAGTGGAACGCCTAGGTCAAATGGCATTTCTATTTTGAGTTTTTTGTGGAATCTCCATACTGCTTTCCACAATGGTTGAACTAATTTACATACCCACGAGCAGCGTAGGATAGTTCCACTTTCTCCACATCCATGCCAACATTTGTTGTTTGTCTTTTGGATGGTAGCGATCCTTACTGGTGTGAGGTGATATGTCATTGTGGTTTTAATTTGCATTTCTCTCATGACTAGGGATGTGGAGCATATTTTCATGTGCCTGTTGGCCATCTGAATTTCTTCTTTGGAGAAGTGTCTATTCAGATCCTGTGCCCATTTTTTCATTGGATTATTTGCTTTTTGTTTGTTGAGATGCATGAGCTCATTATATATTTTGGATGTCAACCCTTTATCAGATCTGTCATTTACGAATATATTCTCCCATACTGTAGGATGCCTTTTTATTCTATTGATGGTGCCCTTTGCTGTACAGAAGCTTTTCAGCTTGATATAGTCCCCCTTGTTCATTTTTGCTTTTGTTTCCCTTGCCCAGGGAGATATTGTCATGAAGAAGTTGCTCATGTTTATATCCAAGAGATTTTTCCCTATGTTCTTTTCTAAGAGTTTTATGGTTTTATGACTTACATTCAGGTCTTTGATCCATTTTGAATTTACGTTTGTGTATGGGGTTAGACAATGATCCAGTTTTATTCTCTTACATGTAGCTGTCCTGTTGGTGGTAGCCAACACCAACTGTTGAAGAGGCTGTCATTTCCCTATTGTATGTCCATGGCTCCTTTATTGTATACTAATTGACCATATATGCTTGGATAAATATCTGGACTCCCTATTCTGTTCCACTGGTCTGTGGGTCGGTTCTTGTGCCCATACCAAATTATCTTGATTACTGTGGCTTTGTAGTAGAGCTTGAAGTTGGAAGCGAGATACCCCCGCTTTATTCTTCCTTCTCAGGATTGCTTTGGCTATTCATGGTCTTTTGTTGTTCCATATGAATTTGTGAACTATTTGTTCCAGTTTGTTGAAGAATGCTGTTGGTATTTTGATAGGGATTGCATTCAATCTGTAGATTGCTTTAGGCAGGGTGGCTGTTTTGACAATAATAATTCTTCCTAGCCAAGAGCATGGGATTATTTTCCATTTGTTAGTGTCCTCTTTAATTCCTCTTAAGAGTGTCTTGTAGTTTTCAAGGTATAGGTCTTTCACTTCCTTGGTTAGGTTTATTCCTAGGTATTTTATTCTTTTTGATGCAATTGTGAATGGAATTGTTTTCCTGATTTCTCTTTCTGCTAGTTCATCGTTAGTGTATAGGAATGCGACAGATTTCTGTGTACTAATTTTGTACCCTTCAACTTTGCTGAATTCAGATATTAGTTCTAGTAGTTTTGGAGTGGATTCCTTAGGGTTTTTTATGTACAATGTCATGTTGTATGCAAATAGTGACAGTTTCACTTCTTCTTTACCAATCTGGATGCCTTTTATTTCCCTGTGTTGTCTGATTGCTGTGGCTAGGACCTCCAGTACTATGTTGAATAACTGGGGAGAGTGGGCATCCCTATCTTGTTCCCAATCTTAGGTGAAAAGCTTTCAGCTTCTTGCTGTTAAGTATGATGTTGACTGTGGTTTTGTCATATATGGGCTTTATTATGTTGAGGTACTTTCCCTCTATACCCATTTTGTTTAGAGTTTTTTCTGAATGGATGTTGAATTTTGTCGAATGCTTTTTCTAGCATCTATGGAGATGATCATGTGGTTTTTGTCCTTTTGTTGATGTGGTTGATGATGTTGATGCATTTTTGAATGTTGTACCAATGCTGCATCCCTGAGATGAATCCCACTTGACCATGGTGTATGATCCTCTCTATGTATTTTTTAATTCAATTTGTTAATATTTTGTTGAGTATTTTTGCACCTATGTTCATCAGGGATATTGGTCTGTAATTTTCTTTTTTGGAGGGGTATTTGTATGGTTTTGGTAGTAGAGTGATGCTGGCTTCATAGAATGGGTTTGGAAGTATTCCCTCCTCTTCTATTTTTTAAAAAAGTTTAAGGAGAATGGGTATTATGTCTTCTCTAAATGTCTGATAAAATTCAACGGTGTATTCATCTGGCCTGGGAGTTTTGTCACGATGGACACCACAGGAATACAAGGAATGATTAGAGAATACTATGAAAATCTGTATGCTAACAAATTGGATAACCTAGAAGAAATGGACAACTTTCTAGAAAAATACAACCTTCGAAGACTGACCAAGGAAGAAACAGAAAATCTGAACAGACCAATTACCAGCAATGAAACTGAACTGGTAATCAAAAACTTACCTAAAAACAAAACCCCTGGGGAGGCGGAGCCAACATGGTGGCGTGAGTAGGACAGTGGGAATCTCCTCCCAAAAACATATATATTTTTGAAAATACAACAAATACAACTAATCCTAAAAGAGAGACCAGAAGACACAGGACAACAGCCAGACCACAACTACAGCAGCGAGAACCCAGCGCCTGGTGAAAGGGGTAAGATACAAGCCCCGGCCCAGCGGGACCCGAGCGCCCCTCCCCCCAGCTCCCGGCGGGAGAAGAATAGGCAGAGCAGGAGGGAGACGGAGCCCAGGACTGCTGAACACCCAGCCCCCGCTATCCGGACCAGAGCGCAGACACAGTGCGTGCACGGGGCCCTGGATACTAGGTAAATAGGGCAGCAAGACCTCTGAGCGGGTGCCGAAGCCACTGCCCCTGTGACAAAGAAAAGCGGGGACTTTTTGAAAGTCTTAAAGGGACAGGGATTTAACAGCTGGACGGAAACAGCATAGGTCACAGCCCAGTGGCTGGAAATTACAGGGAAAACCGGTGCTCTAACCCCCTGGGCAACAGCTCCGAGACCCCTCACGGAGGTAAACAGCCAAACAGCCCCCCCACCTGTCCATTACCCCTCCGGGCGCTGCCTAAGGCAAAACACACCCACAGAAAGGCAGAAAGGAAAATTCTTACACTTTGGCCGGGAAAGACACAAAGACCCAGCCTACACGCAATTACACAACACAAGCCACTAGGGGTCGCAGTTGGCCCAGTAAAGAAAGGCCAGTAGCAACTGAAAGGTTTGGCCCTCCCAGCTGACGGTCAATAGCACCTGTCAACATGAAAAGGCAAAAAAATATCCAGACAAGACTAACCCAGACAGCTTCAGCATCTGCTACATCTTCCCCTGAGAAGGAACCTGGAGAGATAAATTTAGCCAGTCTTCCTGAAAAAGAATTCAAAACAAAAGTCATAACCATGCTGATGGACTTGAAGAGAAATATGCAAGAACTAAGGAAGGAGAATACAGAAATAAAACAAGCTCTGGAAGGACTTCAAAACAGAATGGACGAGATGCAAGAGACCATTAATGGACTAGAAAACAGAGAACAGGAATGTAGAGAAGCTGATGCAGAGAGAGATAAAAGGATCTCCAGGAATGAAAGAATTTTAAGAGAGCTGAGTGACCAATCAAAAAGGAATAATATACGCATTATAGGGATTCCAGAAGAAGAGACAGAAAAAGAGATAGAAAATGTCTCTGAAGAAATAATTGCCGAAAACTTCCCCAAACTAGGGGAAGAAATGGCCTCTCAGACCACAGAGGTACACAGAACTCCCATGACAAGGGATCCAAGGAGGGCAACACCAAGACACATAATAATTAAAATGGCAAAGATCAAAGACAAGGACAAAGTATTAAAGGCAGCCAGAGAGAAAAAAAAACGTTACCTACAAAGGAAAACCCATCAGGCAATCATCAGACTTCTCAACAGAAACCTAACAGGCCAGAAGAGAATGGCATGATATACTTAATGCAATGAAACAGAAGGGCCTCGAACCAAGACTACTGTATCCAGCACGAATATCATTTAAATATGAAGGAGGGATTAAACAATTCCCAGATAAGCAAAAGTTGAGGGAATTTGCCACCCACAAACCACCTCTTCAGGGCATCCTACAGGGACTGCTCTAGATGGGAGCACTCCTAAAAAGAGCACAGAACAAAACACCCAACTTATGAAGAAGGGAGGAGAAGGAATAAGAAGGGAGAGAAATAAAGAATCATCAGACCGTGTTTATAATAGCTCAACAAGCGAGTTAAGTTAGACAGTAAGATAGTAAAGAAGCTAACCCTGAACCTTTGGTAACCACAAACTTAAAGCCTGCAATGGCAATAAATTCATACCTTTCAATAATCACCCTAAATGTAAATGGACTGAATGCACCAATCAAAAGACACAGAGTAATAGAATGGATAAAAAAGCAAGATCCATCCATATGCTGCTTACAAGAGACTCACCTCAAACCCAAAGACATGCACAGACTTAAAGTCAAGGGATGGAAAAAGATATTTCATGCAAACAACAAAGAGAAGAAAGCAGGTGTTGCAATTCTGGTATCAGACAAAACAGACTTCAAAATAAAGAAAGTAACAAAAGACAAAGAAGGACATTACATAATGATAAAGGGTTCAGCCAATCAAGAGGATATAACCATTATAAATATATATGCACCCAATATAGGAGCACCAACATACCTGAAACAAATATTAACAGAACTAAAGGAGGAAATAGAATGCAATGCATTCATTCTAGGAGACTTCAACACACCACTCACTCCAAAGGACAGATCCACCAGACAGAAAATAAGTAAGGACACAGAGGCACTGAACAACACACTAGAACAGATGGACCTAACAGACATCTACAGAACTCTACATCCAAAAGCAACAGAATACACATTCTTCTCAAGTGCACATGGAACATTCTCCAGAATAGACCATATACTACGCCACAAAAAGAGCCTCAGTAAATTCCAAAATATTGAAATCCTACCAACCAACTTTTCAGACCACAAGGGCATAAAACTAGAAATAAACTGAACAAAGAAAACAAAAAGGCTCACAAACACATGGAGGCTTAACAACACGCTCCTAAATAATCAATGTATCAATGACCAAATCAAAATGGAGATCCAGCAATATATGGAAACAAACGACAACAACAACACTAAGCCCCAACTTCTGTGGGACACAGCAAAAGCAGTCTTAAGAGGAAAGTATATAGCAATCCAAGCATATTTAAAAAAGGAAGAACAAGCCCAAATGAATGGTCTAATGTCACAATTATCAAAATTGGAAAAAGAAGAACAAATGAGGCCTAAAGTCAGCAGAAGGAGGGACATAATAAAGATCAGAGAAGAAATAAATAAAATTGAGAAGAATAAAACAATAGCAAAAATCAATGAAACCAAGAGCTGGTTCTTTGAGAAAATAAACAAAATAGATAAGCCTCTAGCCAGACTTATTAAGAAGAAAAGAGAGTCAACACAAATCAACAGTATCAGAAATGAGAAAGGAAAAATCACGACGGACCCCACAGAAATACAAAGAATTATTAGAGAATACTATGAAAACCTATATGCTAACAAGCTGGGAAACCTAGAAGAAATGGACAACTTCCTAGAAAAATACAACCTTCCAAGACTGACCCAAAAAGAAACAGAAAATCTAAACAGACCAATTACCAGCAACGAAATTGAAGCGGTAATCAAAAAACTACCAAAGAACAAAACCCCTGGGCCAGATGGATTTACCTCGGAATTTTATCAGACATACAGGGAAGACATAATACCCATTCTCCTTAAAGTTTTCCAAAAAATAGAGGAGGAGGGAATACTCCCAAACTCATTCTATGAAGCTAACATCTCCCTAATACCAAAACCAGGCAAAGACTCCACCAAAAAAGAAAACTACAGACCAATATCCCTGATGAACATAGATGCAAAAATACTCAACAAAATATTAGCAAACCGAATTCAAAAATACATCAAAAGGATCGTACACCATGACCAAGTGGGATTCATCCCAGGGATGCAAGGATGGTACAACATTCTAAAGTCCATCAACATCATCCACCACATCAACAAAAAGAAAGACAAAAACCACATGATCACCTCCACAGATGCTGAAAAAGCATTTGACAAAGTTCAACATCCATTCATGACAAAAACTCTCAGCAAAATGGGAATAGAGGGCAAGTACCTCAACATAATAAAGGCCATCTATGAAAAACCCACAGCCAACATTATATTGAACAGCGAGAAGCTGAAAGCTTTTCCTCTGAGATTGGGAACTAGACAGGGATGCCCACTCTCCCCACTGTTATTTAACATAGTACTGGAGGTCCTAGCCATGGCAATCAGACAAAACAAAAAAATACAAGGAATCCAGATTGGTAAAGAAGTTAAACTGTCACTATTTGCAGATGACATGATACTCTACATAAAAAACCCTAAAGACTCCACCCCAAAACTACTAGAACTGATATCGGAATACAGCAAACTTGCAGGATACAAAATCAACACACAGAAATCTGTGGCTTTCCTATACACTAAAAATGAACCAACAGAAAGAGAAATCAGGAAAACAACTCCATTCACAATTGCAACAAAAAAAATAAAATACCTAGGAATAAACCTAACCAAAGATGTGAAAGACTTATACTCTGAAAACTACAAGTCACTCTTAAGAGAAATTAAAGGGGACACTAACAGATGGAAAAGCATCCCATGCTCGTGGCTAGGAAGAATTAATATCGTCAAAATGGCCATCCTGCCCAAAGCAATATACAGATTTGATGCAATCCCTATGAAACTACCAGCAACATTCTTCAATGAACTGGAACAAATAATTCAAAAATTCATATGGAACCACCAAAGACCCCAAATAGCCAAAGCAATCCTGAGAAAGAAGAATAAAGTAGGGGGGATCTCACTCCCCAACTTCAAGCTCTGTTATAAAGCCATAGTAATCAAGACAATTTGGTACTGGCACAAGAACAGAGCCACAGACTAATGGAACAGACTAGACAATCCAGACATTAACCCAGACATATATGGTCAATTAATATTTGATAAAGGAGCCATGGACATAAAATGGTGAAATCACAGTCTCTTCAACAGATGGTGCTGGCAAAACTGGACAGCTACATGTAGGAGAATGAAACTGGACCATTGTCTAACCCCATATACAAAAGTAAACTCAAAATGGATCAAAGACCTGAATGTAAGTCACGAAACCATTAAACTCTTGGAAAAAAACACAGGCAAAAACCTCTTAGACATAAACATGAGTGATCTCTTCTTGAACATATCTCCCCGGGCAAGGAAAACAACAGCAAAAATGAACAAGTGGGACTATATTAAGTTGAAAAGCTTCTGTACAGCAAAAGACACCATCAATAGAACAAAAAGGAACCCTACAGTATGGGAGAATATATTTGAAAATGACAGATCCGATAAAGGCTTGACGTCCAGAATATATAAAGAGCTCACACGCCTCAACAAACAAAAAACAAATAACCCAATTAAAAAATGGGCAGAGGAACTGAACAGACGGTTCTCAAAAAAAGAAATACAGATGGCCAACAGACACATGAAAAGATGCTCCACATCACTAATTATCAGAGAAATGCAAATTAAAACTACAATGAGGTATCACCTCACACCAGTAAGGATGGCTGCCATCCAAAAGACAAACAACAACAAATGTTGGCGAGGCTGTGGAGAAAGGGGAACCCTCCTACACTGCTGGTGGGAATGTAAAAAAAAAAAAAAAACCATTGTGGAAAGCAGTATGGAGGTACATCAAAATGCTCAAAACAGATGTACGATTTGACCCAGGAATTGCACTCCTAGGAATTTACACTAAGAATGCAGCAATCAAGTATGAGAAACACCAATGCACCCCTATGTTTATCGCAGCACTATTTACAATAGCGAAGAATTGGAAGCACCCTAAATGTCCATTGATAGATGAATGGATAAAGAAGATGTGGTACATATACACAATGGAATACTACTCAGCCATAAGAAAAGGGCAAATCCTACCATTTGCAGCAACATGGATGGAGCTGGACGGTATTATGCTCAGTGAAACAAGCGGAGAAAGAGAAATACCAAATGATCTCACTCATCTGTGGAGTATAAGAACAAAGGAAAAACTGAAAGAACAAAACAGCAGCAGAATCACAGAACTCAAGAATGGACTAACAGGTACCAAAGGGAAAGGGACTGGGGAGGATGGGTGGGTAGAGAGAGAGAAGGGGGGGAGAAAAAGGGGGGTATTAAGATTAGCATGCATAGGAGGGTGGGAGAAAGGGGAGGGCTGTACAACACAGAGAAGACAAGTAGTGATTCTACAACATTTTGCTACGGTGATGGACAGTGACTGTAAAGGGGTATATAGGGGGGACCTGGTATAGGGGTGAGCCTAGTAAACAAAGTATTCGTCATATAAGTGTAGATTAATGATAAAAAAAAAAAGCAGTTCCTGTGTGGTGACCTCCAATGAGTTCTGCACAATGATATAAAGGGCATATAAAAGTGTAGGCAAATGGTCTGTTTGTGTTTAAAGGAGGATCAAAGCCTAATTTGGCTACCCCGAAAATGAACTAAGATACGATATGAAAAAGAACTTCCAACATCAGCACTCTCGGGAAGACTCATGCCAGAAGATGATCATCAAAAAAACCCCAACAAAGATCCACGCACTGCTACAGGTGTAGATGCACTCATCCCACCAGTTCCTGGACTTGCCATGGGAATGAAGAAGGAGATATCTAAGCTGGCCTGTGCATACAGTAAAACAACAAACTTGACTGGATCTATAGTGTTGGAACTCAACCAAGAATTAGGAGAAGTGCAAATTGTAGCGCTCCAAACTCTTACAACTACAGACTATTTACTGTTAAAAGAACATATGGGATGTGAACAGTCCCCAGGAATGGGTTGTTTTAATTTGTCTGAATTCTCTCAGACTGTTCAAGTTCAGTTGGACAATATCCACCATATCATAGATAAGTTTTCACAAATGCCTAAGGTGCCTAACTGGTTTTCTTGGTTTCACTGGAGATGGCTGGTAATTACAGGTATGCTTTGGTTACGTAACTGTACTTCTATTTTGTTAATGTGTGTGCGCAATTTAATTAGTAGCTTAAAACCTATACATGCTGAAGTTACTCTACAAGAAGATATGTCAAAGAAATAATCAATCTTCCCAGGTTTTCTTCCGCCTGCTACTTCTATAGCTTTTCTTCTTCCTTCCTAATTACAACCCTTAAATAGAATTCATGCCACATATCGAATTTACTGAGTATCATAATTCTTCCAAGTGGTAAAGATACCTCAAGACAAATGCTTGGCATAGAAGCCACAGGGCATAAATATGCAAAGAAGTAAAAAGCTAACCTTTTCAAACAATAAGGCTTCTCTCTCACTTAGCAACTTAACATTTCCCTGTATGGCCCCGGAAGATGACTGGTTAGCCAGAGATGGGTAAGATTCCTCAAGGGAGGAACAACCTAAGACAGGCACAGTCGCAGGGGGGCCATCAGGTGAGAAATTGGGGATCAACAGAGGTGAGGCTTAGAACCTCACCCCCCTGTTCTGAGAGAAATCTTCTGCATACATGGATGTTTTATTGCCTGGGTCTAGCTTGGATTAACACATAGTCTACAGGCACACACCTGATCATCTACATTTGCTCTCTTACAACACTAAACTATGTTTTCTACCTTTATCCTGTATATACCTACCACTTCAGCATTTTATTAAAAATAATAATAATAAAGAGAGGAATGTGGTATCCACATATAAATTAAGTATAAAAATCAAATAAATATTCATATTTGAACTGACTGTTTATAGTTCATAATGCATGAGCAAAACCAAAAGTTTCTGTGATGACTGCCCTTGTACTGTTCACCATGTAACTTATTCACTATGTAAGAATTTGTTCTCCATGTAAGAACTTGTTCGTTATGCTTCAGAAGATTGGAGACTGATGAAAATTAGGCTTGGGGTGGACTAATGATTGTGCATTGAGCATTGACCCCTCTATACAGAATTTTATTGTTGTTTACAATCATCTGATCAATAAATATGAGGCCCTCACAAAACAAACAAACTATATATATATGTGTATATATATATATATATATATATATATATATATATATATATATATATAATATACACTTCCAATTGTAAAATAAATAAGTAACCGGGATGTAATGTATAGCACAAGGAATATAGTCAAAATATTGTAACAACTTTATTATGGTGATAGCTGGTACCTAGAATTATCATGTATATAAATGTTGAATCACTGTGTTGTACACCTGAAACTAATGTAATACTGTGTGTCAACTACCCTTCAATAAAAAATAATTATCTAAAAAAAAAAACAACAACCCTGGACCAGATGGCTTCACCGCTGAATTTTATTGAACATTTACTGAAGACCTAATACCCATTCCCTTAAGTTTTCCAAAAAATAGAAGAGGAGGGAATACTTCCAAACTCATTGTATGAAGCCAGGATCACTCTACTACCAAAACCAGTCAAAAACACCACAAAAAAGAAAATTACATACCAATAACCCTGATGAACATAGATGCAAAAATACTCAACAAAATACTACCAAACTGAATTCAAAAATACATCACGAGGATCATACACCATGGTCAAGTGGGATTCATCTCAGGAATGCAACGATGGTACAACATTCAAAAATGCATCAACATCATAGAGAGAACCAAGACGGCGGCGTGAGTAGAGCAGTGGAAGTCTCCTCCCAAAACCATATATATTTTTGAAAATACAACAAATACAACTAATCCTAAAAGAGAGACCAGAAGACACAGGACAATTGCCAGACTACATCTACACCTGCGAGAACCCAGCGCCTTGCGAAGAGGGTAAGATACAAGCCTCGGCCTGGTGGGACCTGAGCACCCCTCACCCCAGCTCCCGGCAGGAGGAGAGGAGTTGGAGCATGGAGGGAGAGGGAGCCCAGGACTGCTAATCACCCAGACCTAGCCATCCACACCAGAGTGCAGACACACAGTGCGTGCGTGGGGTGCTGGAAACTAGGGAAACAGGACAGTAAGAACTGTGAGTGGGTCCCCGCAAAGAAAAGCGAGTGGTTTTTGAAAGTCTTAAAGGGACAGGGATCCCACAGCTGGACGGAAGCGCCCTGGGACACTTAGCCCAGCAGCTGCAAATCCCAGGGAACTCTGGGTGCCTGAACCCCCGCAGCGCAGCTCAGAGGCCCCTCACCATGATAAACAGCCTCCCGCCTGTTCCCCCTCTGCCGCGGTTCTCCCAAATTGGAGCAGCAGCCTGAGGCCGGCCATGCCCACAGCAACTGCAGAGCTAAATAAACTCCATAGCGGCCGGGCAAGATCAGAAACCCCATCTGCACGCAGCTGCCCAGTACGCCGCTAGAGGCTGCTGTTCTCCCAGGAGAGGAAGGCCATAAACTGGCTAGAAGGGGCTTTCTCTTACTCAACACACGCGCCAGCTCCCCACAAATATATCTATCGCCATGAAAAGGCAGAAGAAATTGATACAGACCAAGATCACAGAGGCAAACCCTGAGAAGGAGATAGACCTAACCAGTCTTCCTGAAAAAGAATTAAAATAAAGCTCATAACCATGCTGATGGAGATGCAGAGAAATATGCAAGAGCTAAGGGATGAAGTCCGGAAGGAGATTACAGACATCCAGAGGGAGATTATAGAAATGAAACAATCTCTGGAAGGATTTATAAACAGAATGGATAAAATGCAAGAGGTCATTGATGGAATAGAAACCAGAGAACAGGAACGCATAGAAGCTGAAACAGAGAGAGATAAAAGGATCTCCAGGAATGAAACAATATTAAGAGAACTGTGTGACCAATCCAAAAGGAATAATATACGCATTATAGGGGTACCAGAAGAATAAGAGAGAGAAAAAGGAATAGAAAGAGTATTTTAAGAAATAATTGCTGAAAACTTCCCCAAACTGGGGGAGGAAATAATCGATCAGACCATGGAAGTGTACAGAACTCCCAACAGAAAGGATCCAAGGAGGACAACACCAAGACACATAATAATTAAAATGGCAAAGATCAAGGACAAGGATAGTTTTAAAGGCAGTTATAGAGAGGAAAAAGGTAATCTACAAAGGAAAAACCATCAGGCTATCATCAGACTTCTCAACAGAAACCTTACAGGCCAGAAGAGAATGGCATGATATATTTAATGCAGTGAAAGATAAGGGCCTTGAACCAAGAACACTGTATCCAGCACAACTATCATTTAAATATGAAGGAGGGATTAAACAATTCCCAGACAAGCAAAAGTTGAGGGAATTTGCCTCCCACAAACCACCTCTACAGGGTATTTTAGAGGGACTGCTCTCGATGGGAGCACTCCTAAGACTAAATAGATGTCACCAGAGAAAATAAAATCACAGCAAAGAAAGCAGACCAACCAAATACTATCTAAAGGCAAAAAATAAAATCAACTACCCACAAAAACAGTTAAAGGAAGCACAAAAGTGCACAGAATAAAACAACCAACATACAAAGAATGGAAGAGGAGGAATAAGAAGGGAGAAAAATAAAGAATGACCAGACAGTGTTTAAAAAAGCCCAATAAGTAAGTTGTTAGACAGTAAGATACTAAATAAGCTAACCTTGAACCTTTGGCAACCACGAATCTAAAGCCTGCAATGGCAATAAGTACATATCTTTCATAATCACCCTAAATGTAAATGGACTGAATGCACCAATCAAAAGACACAGAATAATAGAATGGATAAAAAAGCAAGACCCATCTATATGCTGCTTACAAGAGACTCACCTCAAACCCAAAGACTATAGGAACAAAGAAAGGCTGAAGGAACAAAACAGCAGCAGAATCATAGAACCTAAGAATGGACTAACAGTTACCAAAGGGAAAGGGACTGGGGAGAAAGGGAGGGAAGGGAGGGATAAGGGTGGGGAAAAAGAAAGGGGGCACTACGATTAGTATGTATAATGTGGGCAGGGGCATGGGGAGGGCTGTGCAACACAGAGAAAACAAGTAGTGATTCTACAGCATCTTACTATGCTGATGGATAGTACTGTAATGGGGTTTGTGGGGTGG
Source organism: Manis pentadactyla (assembly GCF_030020395.1). Lineage (NCBI taxonomy): Eukaryota > Metazoa > Chordata > Mammalia > Pholidota > Manidae > Manis > Manis pentadactyla. Next base: position 146,334,755 of record NC_080022.1, read on the forward strand.
GATTTGGTGAAGGGGGGACCCTAGTAAACATAATATTCTTCATGTAATTGTATATTAATGACAACAAAATTAATTAATTAATTAATTTTTAAAAAATGCATCAACATCATCAACCACATCAACAAAAAGGACAAAAACCACATGATCATCTCCATAGATGCTGAAAAAGCATTTGACAAAATTCAACATTCATTCATGATAAAAACTCTCAACAAAATTGGTAGAGAGAGCAGGTACCTCAACAAAATAAAGGCCATATGTGACAAACCCACAGCCAACCTTATACTTAATGGTGAGAAGCTGAAAGCTTTTTCCCTGGGATCAGGAACAAGACAAGGATTCCCACTCGCCCCACTTTTATTCAACATGGTAGGGGAGGTCCTAGCCACAGCAATCAGACAACACAGGGAAATAAAAGGCATCCAGATTGGTAAAGAAGAAGTGAAACTGTCACTATTTGCATACAACATGACATTGTACATAAAAAACCCTAAGGAATCCACTCCAAAACTACTAGAACTAATATCTGAATTCAGCAAAGTTGAAGGATACAAAATTCGTACACAGAAATCTGTTGCATTCCTATACACTAATGATGAACTAGCAGAAAGAGAAATCAGGAAAACAATTCCATTCACAATTGCATCAAAAAGAATAAAATATCTTGGAATAAACCTAACCAAGGAAGTGAAAGACCGATACCCGGAAAACTACAAGACACTCTTAAGAGAAATTAAAGAGACACTAACAAATGGAAAATAATCCCATGCTCTTGGCTAGGAAGAATTATTATTGTCAAAATGGCCATCCTGCCTAAAGCAATCTACAGATTGAATGCAATCCCTATCAAAATACCAACAGCATTCTTCAACGAACTGGAACAAATGGTTCTGAAATTCATATGGAACCACAAAACATCCGAATAGCCATAGCATTCCTGAGAAGGAAGAATAAAGCAGGGGGATCTCGCTTCCCAACTTCCAGCTCTACTACAAAGCCACAGTAATCATGACAATTTGGTACTGGCACAAGAACAGGCCCACAGAGCAGTAGAACAAATGGAGAGTCCAGATATTAACCCAAACATATATGGTCAATTAATATACGATAAAGGAGCCATGGGTATACAATGTGGAAATGACAGCCTCTTCAACAGCTGGTGTTGGCAAAACTGGACAACATGTAAGGGAATAAAACTGTATCACTGTCTAACCCCATACACAAATGCAAACTCAAAATGGATCAAAGACCTGAATGTAAGTCATGAAACCATAAAACTCTTAGAAAAAAACATAGGCAAAACTCTCTTGGACATAAACATGAGCAACTTATTCCTAACATATCTCCCTGAGCAAGGGAAATAAAAGCAAAAATGAACAAGTGGGACTATATCAAGCTAAAAAGCTTCTGTACAGCAAAGGACACCATCAATAGAACAAAAAGGCATCCTACAGTAAGGGAGAATATATGCATAAACGACAGATCCGATAAAGGGTTGACATCCAAAATATATAAAAAGCTCACACACCTCAACAAATAAAAAGCAAATAATCCAATTAGAAAAGGGCAGAGGAGCTGAATAGACAGTTCTCCAAAGAAGAAATTCATGAAAATATGCTCCACATCACTAATCATCAGATAAATGCAAATTAAAACCTCAATGAGATACCACCTCACATCAGTTAGGATGGCCACGTAAAGACAAACAACAACAAATGTTCGTGAGGATGGGGAGAAAGGGGACCCCTCCTACACTGCTCATGGGAATGTTAATTAGTTCAACCATTGTGGATAGCAGTATAGAGGTTCCTCATAAGATGCAAAATAGAAATACCATTTGACCCAGCAGTTCCACTCCTTGGAATTTACCCTAAGAATGCAGGAGCCCAGTTTGAAAAATACATAAGCACCCCTATGTTTATCGCAGCACTATTTACAATAGCCAAGAAATGGAAGCAACCTAAGTGTCCATCAGTAGATGAATGGATGAAGAAGATGTGGTACATATACACAATGCGATATTATTCAGCCATAAGAAGAAGACAAATCATACCATTTGCAACAACATGGATGGAGCTAGAGGGTGTTATGCTCATTGAAATATGCCAGGCAGAAAAAGACAAGTATCAAATGATTTCACTCATCTGTGGAGTATAAGAACAAAGCAAAACTGAAGGAACAAAACAGCAGCAGACTCACAGAACCCAAAGGGAGAGGGACTGGGGAGGATGGGTGGGAAGAGAGGGTTAAGGGGGAAAAAGGAGCATTACGATTAGCACACATAATGCAGGGGTGTGGGCACGGGGAAGGCTGTACAACACAGAGAAGAGAAGTAGTGATTCTATAGCATCTTACTACGCTGATGGACAGTGACTGTAATGGGGTATGGGGGGGGGGCCTTGGTGATGGGAGGAGTCTAGTAAACATAATGTTGCTCATGTAATTGTGCATTAATGATACCAAAAAAAATATCAATCAGATGCATAAATAGAATGAGTGCCAGCTGTGGAAAACAAAACACACCTGGCTTCCATTTCCTCATCTGTGAAATCTAGATTAAAATGCCTCTTTTCGAAGATGACTGTGAGGAGTAAATGGAATGACATAACCTATGAAAACTACAGAGCACAGGGCCTGGTCTAGGGTGGTGTGCTGAGCACAGCACCCGTGCTATCTTCATCACGTGGCTGTGCCATCTGGAAAGCGTGGCCACCACCAGGCAAGAGGGACCAATGCTGGGTGCAGGTAAGACCATTTCAGAGTCCCAGGCCACTTCCTCTATCTCTGAAGAGTGGTGTGACCTCAGGTGGGTCATGTCCCTTAGGCCTTGGTTTCCATATCCCTGGAAAGATGTGGTTGCATTTAGGGGATTGCTAGGTGCTCTGCTGGCTCTAGAGATCTAGGGAGAGTCCTTGTCCTGGGATGGACACACACAGAACACACACACTCGCACTCACATGTATACACACCCAGTCATACATATTCATACACATATACACAAGTGCTCACACATACACACTGCAGAGAGGGAGTGTTTGCATATTTGCTTGGGACACTTGAGTCACCTCCAGAGGCCCCTCCAGAGTCACCTCTCCAGGCTCTGCTGGTCTTGAAAACACCCTAGAGAACAATACTGCGTCTGGAAAACATTCCAGGCATTTCATGTGTGAGAGCTGTTTTCTTCTTAGGCCCCTCCTCTCCTTTTGTCACTTTGTAAACGTCTGTGGCTGTTGTGCCAAGTCTTGGGATCAGGCCACCTCTTTATCTTGAGGGCCAGGTCGTGGGGCACAGGGAGCCTTGAAAGATCAGCCTGCCGCATCCTTTCCTCATTCTCTTGTCCCAGCACCCCAAGAATCTTACTGACCCAGACAAAGAAGGAAGCTGTCCCCCTTAACACTTGACAGGACTCGTAAAGTGGGGCTCCACGCTCCCGAGGCAGCCAAAGTTGGGACAAAACCACAGGGCAGATGAGGCCTGGAGAGGTGGCAGCGTTAACCACAGAGGCCCAGAGGGAAGGCGGAGAGGGACACAGGGCGTTTGCAGCCCTGCTCCGGGCTCTGGGCCTTAGGTCCACAGGTGGGTCTTCTCTTGGTGCCCAGATATCTCAGGGGGACAAGAAATAGAACTTTTTTTTCTATTAACTGTGCCTCATTTTTGACTAACCCACTTGTCATCCTCATAATGGACTTTCACTACTGTTTCTATTTCTTGCTCCCAGTGTACCTTTAGCATTACATCACTGGAGAATAAATACATGTTGGACTTATTCAGACCATGAGTGTGGATTGAGGGGTCCATACAAACTTAATTCCTGAGCCATGCTGGATTGTATCAGTGTGTGTGATGCAATTGGTGGAAGACAGTCCCAAATGTTCAGAAAACCCTGCCGCCCTGGAAGGGCTTAGTTCCTCTTTCTTCTAAGAGGAAATCCTGAGGTCAGGAGTATGTGTCAAGTTCTATAACTTCTGCATTGTTAAGACATGATTCCATGTTTTCAACAAATGGAATATACAAGAGATAGAAATCTTAAGTCTCTTGTAAATAAATAAGAAATACAATTAACTCCTAAACTAAGGAGACTATCAGATAATTCACAAGATAAAAACATAAACCATTCAACATGCACATAAAAATACCTATCAATAATAAAAATTTAAATCAGCAAATACTGGAATGGTTTCTTTTTACTTACTTGTTAGTTGAAGTAATATTTTCCTATAATGAAGTTCAATTAAGTCAATTTTATATATGTATGCACTCCCCATATCTAATCAACATTTGTAGCACTTTTCTGAACCCCAGAAGTCTCCCTCCTGTCTCCTGCTATTTAATATCCTCAACAGGGGGTTCCAGGCTGAATTCTGTCACTATAAATTAGTTTTTCCTATTTACAAGATAATATTTTTATTAACAAAGTGCCATACATTCTTCAAGAATAATGTATTAGTTTTCTATCACTGTCAAAACAAAGTAGCATAAAATTAGAGGCTTAAAGAGCATACATTTATTATTTTACAGTGCTAGAGTCATGGGTCTCATCAGACTAAAATCAAGGTGTTAGCAGAGCTGGGTCTTTCTAGAAGCACTAGAGGAGGATCCGTTTTCTTGATCATTCAGGGTGTTGGCAGAATTCAGTTCCTTTGGGTTATTGGACTGAGATCCTTGTTTTCTTGATGGCTGTCAGCTGAGGGCTGTTCCCAGCTTCTAGAAGTCATAATCCTGGACTAAAAGTCTCCTTCCTCCATCTTCAAAGTCAGCAGCAGCAGATCAAGTTACTCTCACAGTTTGAATTTCTTCTTCTGGCTCATCTCTCTGATGCAGCAGGAAAGGGTCTCCACTTTTAAAGACTTGTGTATCAGATTGGGCCCACCCGGATAATCCAGGGTGCTCTCCCACCTCAGGGTCTGTCCCTGAATCATCTGCAAAGATCCCTTCATTGTGTAAGGTAATATATTCATAGGTTCCAGGGATGAGGGAGTGAAGAATTTGGTGGTGGCGTGTTGGAAGGGGTGGAAGTGCTTACCACAAATAATACATGTTGTCCAAGGTAAAACTTTCTAGAAAGCAATATGGCGATCATTATTAAAAGCTTCAGCATTTCATACATTGTGAATTATTAACATGGAATCATGTCTTAATAGCTACAGAAATAAAGACATGGGTCAAGATTTTTAAGCTGACTTTTTCATCATAATGTTAATTAAAATTATTTTAAAAGTGAAAGCATAAATAATATATACACCCAACTATAGGGAAATGCTTTAACTATGGTATATATGTGGTATATATATGAAGCCTTTACAATTCAAGCAATTGAAAAATATCAAGCAATTCAAGACTTGAAAGATCAATGTGAAGTGATAAAAGATACAAATATCAACAAATGTTCCTTATGTCTGTGTGTATATGTATACACCACATATATGCATAAGTGTGATATAAAAAACACAATATACATAAATTTATGCATGTATACATACACATAGTGCAATGAAGAGAGAAGAAAGGGATAAAATAAGTAAAAATAGCCAGATTCAATCTTAGTATTTAAGATGCAGATAAGATGGCCAACCACCCCAGTTTACCCAGGACTGAGGGATTTCCTGGGACGCTGGACTTCTAATGCCAAAAGCGAGTAATTCCAGGCTTCCTCAGAAAGAACCAGTCACCCTAAATGCAGATGTACTCAGTCCTTTCCTTTAGGCATTTGGTGTATTTTTATGTTTCCTACAATAAGGGTGCCACCATTCAAAAATCACTGGAAGTTCTTCTGGCATCTTATTCTGAGTTAGGGGAAATGCCAGGGAAACATTTCAGAAGTTCTTAGAAGTGTCACAAATCCTCACAACGTTTCCAGTAAGTGAAAGAAAGGAAGGCCTTCCTCAAATGAAACCCACCTGAACCCGGCTGCAGTTTCCTCTTCCCCCACCTCCCCTTCCCTTCCCCTCCCCTCCCCCTTCCCTCCCCTCCCACCCCTCCCCCTGTCCCCTCCCTCCCCCTTCCCTCCCCTCCCACCCCTCCCCCTGTCCCCTCCCTCCCCCTTCCCTCCCCTCCCACCCCTCCCCCTGTCCCCTCCCTCCCCCTTCCCTCCCCTCCCACCCCTCCCCCTGTCCCCTCCCTCCCCCTTCCCTCCCCTCCCACCCCTCCCCCTGTCCCCTCCCTCCCCCTTCCCTTCTCCCTCCCCTCCCCTCCGTAAGCACCCGAGGCCCCTCTCCTCTGATTGGGTGTGATTAGCGCAACCTCGGAGACTGCAATGAGAAAAGCAATAGAATTAAACACCACAGAGCTAAAGCTGCCCATTCTGGAGCTGTACGCTGCAGTCACAGTTTCTTACCGGAGATTCCCAGTGCGGAATGAGGCCGGCCTGGCAGCTGCAGGCGGAGAACGAGGTCACTTCCCCAAGGTGCTCAGGCCGGGAGCCCCGGGGCTGGGCGCCCAAGCGGGCGGCGCCTGGAGAGATGCACAGCTTTCCAGTCGTTCCTGTGCTAGAATACATGAATGTTTACTATTCTGGCCTAAAGTTTCTACCATCTACTTAATGTTACACACTCTTATCTTTAAAAATGTAGAATAAAAACCAGTTGTTCTTAAACAACCATTTGATCAATAAATATGAGAGGTGCCCTCTCAAAAATTAAATTAAATTAAAAAGAGGAAGGAATCAAAGCCCCTAAAACTGGCTTCTAGCCAACATAATAACTATGAGGTCTTACTTAATAAACAAGGTATTATTAAAAATTTAAAAAAAAAACAGTTGTTCTGACATAAAGATAATAGAACATTTTGGTTCAGAATGTTCTGGAGTATAATATATAGTATTACATCAGATAGACTGGTCAAAACTTAAAAGAACACTGATGTAAACAGTGACTATTTTGCATGTGATAAAGAACATTTCATAGCACAATGACTTCTTGCAGTGTGTAACCTGGAGGCTCTTAGCCTTCCTAAGTGTAATCGTGACTTCATAAATGAAATAAAAGCATTGCCCTAAGGAACATCTGCATCCATTAAGGGCTTTGTAATAATTTCCTCCTTTTACTGAGTTGATGTAGATAACGTGACATGGTAGTCATTAATATAGTTCCTTGACATTTAGGTAAAGTCAATTATGCAGCGGGGTGGGGGAGCAAAAATAACACAGCTTAATTTAGAATGCTATGGGAGTGCCCTAAATATGATGAAACTATTTAGACTCACCACTCGGCCTTGAGTTAACATAAAAGTCTTTTCTAAAAAGGAGTGGGCTATTTTGAACATGAAATATTAGAAATTGTTTAATCGAGGAATATCACGTAAAACTGTGGCTTCTTTACAATGCTTAACAGTTAGTAAACCAATATGGATAACATAGAGCATGCAGTGGGGACTAGAAATCCCAGCTGATATTTCCAGTTCTTATTCAGAATGGCTGGATTATATTCCCAGGCCATCTTGAAGACAGGCAAGATGTCTGACCCACTTTGATCAATAAAACATAAGCAGAAGTGACATATGTCACTCCAGGCAGAGGCCTTTGAGAGTTAATATAAGAATCCCCATGTCTCTTTGACCTGCCTTGGTGACCAGGCATATTCCTGATGAAAGAAATCTAACAGCCCAAGTGAATAAAGACTAGAGCAGAACCAGAGCCCTCCACTCAGTTATAGTGAGGAAACTACTGGAAGATGGCTAAGAACAACCTATGATATGCTGTGCCATGCTGTTCCACACTGTTCCACAGCCACCAGAGGAGACAGAGCAGGGTGAGGCAGTGCCTAGAGTCCACACTACCAAGCCAGCCAAAAACCCAGGATCACAACAAATGACCCCACATGACCTCAGAGCAGGCCAGGAGGCTTCCATCCACACCCCAATGACACCCCAAAAGGGCAGGAGCAACTGAACAGCCTGCCTGCTGCCATCAACACAAAGTTCTCATAATAGTGTGGACTTGCCCCATTAAGTCGAGCAACCCTGCCTACCTCTCCTCCTTGCACCTACCCGGTATCCCCCAACACCACTGAGAAGTTTATCCTAACATTCCAGTTTTTTCCATGAAGTTATAAAGAACAAGAACAACAGACATTAGGAGATAATTTCCTGAGTCTCAGAAAGTGCTCTGTGCCACACAAATATTAGGCATTGAGTGGGGCAAGATGATGCCAGGGCTTGGTGGAATAAGCTACATGTCCCCAAGCCGAAAGAGAATCTGCTCGTGCAACCCATGGGAGACGTATCAGTAATCCTTTGTGAAATTATTTACATTCCCACTGGGCTCACAATTGCTTCTCCCTGTAACATGAATTTTCAGGCACAAAACATTAGAGCTTCTAGGGCCTGTCCCGCCAGGGACCAAGCAAAGGGGCCTAGTGCATAAATGGGCATGGTGATTGCATCTCTGAGCTCTGGTTTTAGTTCTTTACTAAGTTGTCAGAGGGACTCTGGGCACATCATTCTCCCACCCTGGGCCTCAATTTACAAATCTGTAAATGAGGAATTTGAACAAAGGTAGTGGCTCCCAAACTGGCCATCGTTTGACCTGGAGCGTGAGTTGAGGCATCACCTCTAAGGATTCTGAGTCATTCTGCTGGAGTGGGTTAAGGCCTCTCTTACTAATAGCTGCCCATCATGATATTACAGGGAGATCTGAGGAAAAGATGTGTTGGATAGTCTCTGAGGCTTCTGGGCCCCTTACTGTAGCTTCTGTCTGCTTCTTATCATCTAACCTGGAATCTCATAATGGCTTTTGTCCTGACACAGCCACTCGCCAGTCCTGGCTTGTTATGGAGCAGCTGCACTGCCTTGACAAATGGTTTCACCTTTATAATTCTTTCTCTCGCTTGTAAAGGGAAAGGGTTGAATAAATTAAATACAAACGTCTCTTCCAGTGCATCCTATAGTTTTGTGACCATTGAGGATATTTGGGACAGAGCTGAAACACAAAAGCAGAGGTTGTGATACCCACGATGTGGTCTCATGTAATCACATTCCTCTAGAACCACGTAAGAAGTAAGAACCCAGATCTAGCTCCACAGCAAAGTACCCTCTCTTGCCCTCTATTCACAGACACTTGTTTCTGACCTCAGGCTATGCTTCACAACCACTGAGCTGGGTCGGGGGCGGAGGGTGGGGGGGTGGGGGGTGTTCTCAAAGCTGCTTTAGGAAGCTGCTGATTGGAAGACACCAAGAGGAAAAAAAAGAGGCAGAATAGCCACTTCCTTAAACAGCACGGCCAAGCAGCTAGACAGGATTTTGCATGACCTAAAGTTTCATTTTAACGTTTTATGTTGGGATTTCTTGAATTCAGTTTAAAAACAAAACAAGAGAGGGGAATTGGATAATCAAAGTGATTTACCGACTGGGATCTCTGCACTCCTGGTAGAACTAGGGCCCTGGTGCCCCTCGTTGTGTCAGCTCCAGGATCTGACCCCCACATCCTCTCTAAGCCCCCAAACATTCCACTCTTCTGGTTCATAGCAGTGAGACAGGGACCGTGGGTGCAGTCAGAGTAGGGGGAGGGCCTCCGGAAAAGGCAAAGCAAGATAATTACAGTCAGAGCAGGGAAGCCCCCTACCAAAACTCTGTGTTGAACATTAACCTCTAGAGTCATTCTTCAGTAATATCAGTTAATATTCTCCAGATAAAGGAAAGTAGCCCATGTTTTTTATTACGCTAATCATTTGTAATCATGTGTAAGATTCACTTTAGCATGCTAAAAGGCCCAGGCCTATGTGCTGTTTTTCCTCCTTCAGACCTGGTAAGATCATTTGCAATATGGGCAATTAATGGCAAGCAAGCCCAGCCATAAACAACATAGTAAAAGGCAGGAAGGATTCCATCTTAAAAATAAGATTGCATTTTAATACCCAGGAAGTTAAGAAGTAAGATTCTTAACTTACTCTTTAGCAAACAGACAATAACTCAGCCCACCTTGGGGGCTGGGCAGGCAGTCTTGTTTGATATGCTCCCAGACCGAGACACCAGTATCTCAGAGAGAAATCAAAGAAGTAAATTTCTTGTGTTAAGTTAATTTGAAATATTCAGGGACCACTTAACAAGTCCACACCCCTAAGCCCTTTATCAAATTCCCCAAAATATTTAACTGCCTATAAAACCCCTAGAGCACCACCACGGGCTCTCTTGTCCCCTCCTGGTGTGAGCCAGGAGCTCTGACCTCTCACTGTATCTCTCAATGAAAGCCTCTCCCTGGCTCTCCTACCTTGACTGTTTGCTAAGTTCATTCTTTGACTCCGCAAACAAGAACCCCGGCATCAATACCATCCCTCTTATTCTCCAAGAGCTTGCCTTCTCAGATGTACCTTTTCTCCTCTCCCCCAGGGGCTGAAATATGACTGCTTTCCTGCCCCAAAATTCATCTTTGTTGTTTCCCATGTAATGTGTACTGGCCTCAGCCTCCTGACTGTTGCCAAATTTAACTAAGTTTGGTCTTTGGTCTTGAACACTTTGCAGAGTCATTCTACCTTGATTTATTAATTCCATTCATTTTATTCAGTAAATGTTTATTGAGTGCCTACTATGTGTGAGTCAGATTTTCTCAACACTGTAAAATTTGTAGAGTTACTATTAAAAACCCTATTTTCTTTCAAGTTAGAGTAGAGGCAAAGGATGCTTAATGCCTAGATCTTGTTTTCTAAACATCATTTCCCACTAAAAGGGATCATTTGAAAAACCTTTTTGACTCCCAATAACTATGATTCACATATTTGTCATCTGCTTAGAGATGAACTTTCCGCATGAAGGCAGCTCAGAGGAGACATTAATGAGCTCTGGAGGGCATTCTGTAAGAAAGTGACTTTATTTCTGATGCATAATTGATGCAAGCTTGGCCTTTTAGCGAACATACCTGCACAGGGAGCAGTGCTACATGGGACACCTGGAAGAGGGACTGTCCCCAAAGTGATTAAAAAGCCACCACCCAAAGAGTTCAACTTCCCTTTTGGCCAGAAGAAATCCTGATGACACTGATGCAGCCCACGCTTTGCAAATTCTTTACTGTTACAAGTTCACACAATATTTGAAATAAATGGAAATGCATGAAGTAAATGTTCAAAAATCTCTTGTGAATCAATATGAAAAATAAAAGTCCATCTGATATAAGAAAACGAAGCCTTTATCACAAGAAAAAAATAAACCAACATACACATAAAAAGCAAATAAATTGAAATGTAAGCAAAATAAAGCTTTGCCTTCTTATTTTACTTACTTTATATTGAAGTATAATTTATATAGAGTGTAGAAAGTTTAAGTACACAATTTCATGAACTTTGCATATAGACAACTATTTAAGCTCCACTTTAAATATAGAACATTCCTCCTTCTCAAAAGACTCCCTCATGATGTCAAAACCACAAAGGAAACCACTATTCCACTGGTTAGTTTCGCTTTTTTTTGTTATTAACATATCATTGATATACGCTCTTGTAAAGGTTTCACATGAAAAGCATTGTGGTTACTACGTTCACCCATATTATTAAATCCCCACCCCACCCCATTGTAGTCACTGTCCTCTGTGGCATCAGAATAGTAAGATGCCACAGAGTCACTACTTGTCTTCTCTGTGCTACACTGTTTTCTCTGTGACCCCCTCACACACCATGTGCACCAATTATAATACCCCTCACTCCCCTTCTCCTTCCCTCCCCATCCACTCTCCCCTCCAACAGCCTTTGGTAACCTCTGTTCCCTTCTTGGAGTCTGTGAGTTTGCTGCTGCTTTGTTCCTTCAGTTTTGCTTCATTGTTATACTCAACAAATAAAGGAAATCATTTGGTACTTGTATTTCTCCACCTGGCTTATTTCACTGAGCATAATACCCTCTAGTTCCATCCATTTTGTTGCAAATGGTAGGATTTGATTTCTTCTTATGGCCGAATAATATTCCACTGTGTATATGTACCACATCTTCTTTATCCATTCATCTACTGATGGACACTTAGGTTGCTTCCATTTCTTGGCTATTGTAAATAGTTCTGTGATAAACATAGGGGTGCATACGTCTTTTTGAATCTGGGATCTTGTATTCTTTGGATAAATTCCTAGGAGTGGAATTTCTGTATCAAACGTTATTTCTATTTTTAGTTTTTTGAGGAACTTCCATATTGCTTTCCACAATGGTTGAACTAGTTTACGTTCCCACCAGCAGTGTAGGAGGGTTCCCCTTTCCTCACATCCTCGCCAGCATTTGTTGTTCCTTGTCTTTTCGATGTTGGCTATCCTAACTGGTATGAGGTGATATCTCATTGTGGTTTTAATTTGCATTTCCCTGATAATTTGCAATGTGTAGCATCTTTTCATGTGCCAGTTGGCCATCTGAATTTCTTCTTTGGAGAAGTGTCTGTTCATCCCTCTGCCCATTTTTTAATCAGAATAGTTGTTTTTTTGGGTGTTGAGGCATGTGAGTTCTTCATATATTTTGGATGTTAACCCCTAGTTTTACCGTTTAACAAGATAAACACCATCCCTTAGCAACTTTCAAATATTTCTAAGAATAATAAATTCACATTTTTAGTGAAGATGCAGAATTTTCAAATGTCCATTTTCCAATGTGTCAATTCTATTTTCAATTCTGTCAAACTCTAGAATCTTTATGATATGCACACATTTTATCTGATAATCTCTTAGCTGTGGAATTGAATATAGATATTAATGATAATGTTACATCAGCTATCTCACAAGTATTGTTTATTATTGTGAATGGAAATTGTATAATTCCCAGCTGTGGACAAATGCTTAAATTAATTATGGTGCATTTATATACGGAATCCTATGGTGCCTTTAGCATTCAGGATTATTGGGGAATAATAAATAACTTGTGGAAAATCTAGAAATGTTCATTGAAAAGACAATATACAACCTTGGGTTTGATGATGAAATTTTAAATATAATACCAAAAGAAAGATCTATGAAAGAAAAAAATGATAAATTAGATTTTATTACACTAAAAAGTTTTGTTCTGTGAAAGACACTGTTAAGAAAATAAGCCATATGCCCTTGTACTGTTCACCATGTAAGAACTTATTCACTATGTAAGAATTTGTTCCCCATGTAAGAACTTGTTTGTTATGCCTCAGAAGATTGGAGACTGACGAAAATTAGGCTTGGGGTGGATTAATGATTGTGCATTGAGCATTGGCTCCCCTATACAGAATTCTATTGTTGTTAACAACCATTTGATCAATAAATATGAGAGATGCCCTCACAAACAAAACAAAACAAAACAACAACAACAAAAAAATACAGTACACACTTCCAATGGTAAAATAATAAGTAACCGGGATGTAATGAATATAATCAAGATATTGTAACAGCTTGGTATGGTGATAGCTGGTACCCAGAATTGTCATGTATATAAATGTTGAATCACTATGTTGTACACCTGAAACTAATGTAATGTAATACTGTGTGTCAACTACCCTTCAATAAAAAATAATTATCTACAAAAAAAAAACAATCAAGACCTAAATACTAAATAAATGAAGTGACCTATGTGTTTATGAATTTGAAGACTCAAAAAAAAAAAAAAAAGAAAAGAAGCCATAGATTAGGATAAAACAGTCTGAAAGCAAAAGGCAAGCAACAGAACCAAATGGCAGAGATTTTGGAATCATCATACCCAGACTTAAAAATAATCATGATTATTGTTCTAAGGGCTCCAATGGAAAAATTGGACAATGTGCAAGAACAGACAAATATGAGCATACAGATGAAAACACTAATAAAGAACCAAAACAAAAGGCTAGAAATCAAATACATTGCAACAAAAATAAACAACAAGCCTACCAGGAGAGTGGACACAGCTAAGGAAAGAATCAGTGCGCTTGGAGATATGTCATTAGAAACTTTCCAAATTGAAATGCAAAGGGAAAATGGAATGGGAAAAAAAATGAAGCAGAATACTTAAGAACCGTGGGGCAATTGCAAAAGGCATAACATACATGGGATGGGAATACCAAAAGGATTATGGAAAAGAGAAAGGAACAGAAGAAATATCTTAAGCAATAATGGCTGAGAATTTACCAAAATTAATGTCAGATACCAAATCCAACTATCACATTGCAGACTTCCACACACCTCTATCAGTAGTGGGCAGATCCAACAGGAAAAGCCAAAAGAATATATGTACAAGCAATCATCTGGATCTGACATCCATAGACTACTTCATCCAACAAAACAAATACAATTTCTTCTCAAGATCACATAGAACATTTACCAACATAGACCACATACTGGGTAATAAAACAGCTTAAAATCTTTAAAAGAATAGAAATTGTGCAATGTCTACTTTCAGATCAAAGTGAAATTAAAGTAGAAATCAATAACAGAAAGATGCCTGGGTAATCCCAAAATATTTGGAGGTTAAACAATTCTAAATAACACATCACATTGGGAACAAGATGTGGACGTCTCCTCTCAGCATTCCTGTTCAACATCATACTGGAAATCCCAGCTAATGCAATAAGACAGGACAAAGGAATAAAATATTTACAGATTTGGAAGAAAGAAATAAAACTGTCTTTGTGGAAGACACACTTGTCGTTGTAGAAAAATAAGAAAAAAAAAACTGCAACTAATAAGTAATTATATCAATGTTACAGGATACAAGGTTAATATATAAAATGCAATTACTTTCCAATATACCAACAATGAATAATTGCAACCTGAAACTGATAACACAATACGATTTATATTAGCACCAAAAAGTACTCAGGAGTGAATCCAAGAAAATATGTACAACATCAATATGATGAAAGCTATAAAACTTTGAAGAAAGAATAAAGAGCTAAATAAATGGGGAAATATTCCAGTTAATGCATAGGAAGAGTCAATATTGTCAACATATCAGTTCTTCCCAACTTGATCTATACATGCAATGGAATCCCAATTAAAAGCCCACCCAGTTATTTTGTGTATATTAACAAACTGATCCTAAGACTTATGTGGAAAGGCAAAACAGCCAGACTAGCTATCACACTACTGGAGAACAAAGGGAACTGACACTATCCAGCTTCAAGATTTACTTTAAAGTTATGCTAACCAAAATAATGTGGTATTGGTAAAAAAAAAAAAAAAAAAAGACCCACATGGATATAGGCAGCTGTTTTTTAGAGAGGAGCAAAAGCAAATCAATAGAGAAAGAATAATCTTTTCAACAAATGGTTCTGGAACGACTTGACAAACACATGCAAAAAAAAAAAAATGGGTTTAGACACAGACTTACACCTGTCACAAAAATTAACTCAAAATGGATCAAAGGCCTAAATGTAAAATTCAAAACTATAAAATTTCTGGAATATAACAAGAGAAAACCTAAGTGACCTTGGGTTTGTGATGACTTTATAGATACAACACCAAAAGTATAGTTCATGAAAGAAATAACTGATTAGCTGGACTTCTTCAAATGTCTACTCTGTGAAAAACACCACTGGGGAATAAGACAGGACACAGGCTGGGAGAATATCTTTGTAAAACACATACCCTTTCAAGGACTTGTATCCAAAATACACAAAGACCTCTTAAAACTCCAGAACAAGAAAACAAACAACATTATTTAAAAACAGGTGGAAGATCTCACCAAAGACATCTCACAGAAGATATGCAAATGGAAAGTAAGCATATGAAAATATGTTCAATATCATGTCATTAGGAAATTGCAAATCAAAACAATGCGATATCACTACCCACCTACTGGAATGGTTAATATAAAAAAATGATAATAGCATATGCTGACAAAGATGTGGAGCAACAGGAATTCTTATTTATTGCTAGCAGTGAATGCAAAATGGAGGCCCATTTGGCAACTTACAAAGCTAAACATAGTCCTTACCATATGATCCAGTAGTCACATTCTTGGGTATTTACCCAAATAAGTTGAAATTTTATGTCCACACAAAATTCTGCACATGAATGCTTATAGCAGCTTTATTCATAATTTCCCCAAACTGGAAGCAACCAAGGCGTCCCTCAATAGACAAATGGATAAACAAGTTGTGATACATACACAGAATAGAATATTATTCAACAGTAAAAAGAACTGAGCTATCAGACCATGAAAAGACACCATGCAACCTTAAATGAATTATTTCTTAGTGAAATAAGTCAGTCTGAAAAGGCTATGTACTCCATAATTCCAAACTATATGATATTGTAGAAAAAGAAAACCTACAGAGACAGTAAAAAGATCAGTCATAGCCAGAGATTTGGGGTGGGGGAGAAGAGAAAGGATGTACAGGTTGAAAACAGGGGATTTTAGGGCAGTAGAACTTCTATATTCTATAATGGTAGATACGTAGAGGAGGAAAGTAGAAAAGGTCAGTGATTTGCAAACCTAACTTCTTCCCTTTGAGCCCCCA
Source organism: Manis pentadactyla (assembly GCF_030020395.1). Taxonomy (NCBI): domain Eukaryota; kingdom Metazoa; phylum Chordata; class Mammalia; order Pholidota; family Manidae; genus Manis; species Manis pentadactyla. The sequence continues at coordinate 146,351,106 of NC_080022.1, forward strand.
TTCCCTGCTCCACTGTGTGTGAACGAAGGGAATTGGGAGGCATTTTTCAGATAAACCATTTCTACCTGGATCTGCATGAAATATTAGCTTCTTTATATGATTTCACTTGGAGAGAAACTTGAATGCCTGAATAAATATTTGGAAACCACCATCCCACACGATCAGCACGTGCTGTCATTCTTAGGCTGCATGCCACAAGATTCCAGGGCACTGAGACTTGAAGATTCCTGCATTCTCCCATTCTGCCCAGGTTCCTGCAAGCCACCTGTGTGGGCTTCTAAAGGAGCCTGACTGTAGGATGGAAGGGACTAGAGTCTGATAGAGAGTGCTAAGACAAAAGGTGCCATCGTGGGCCTCCTGGGTCCTGGGGAGGGTCAGGCCCTCGGTTCTCGGTACTCCACTACGACCTTAGCTTCCATTCTTCCTTTCTGACAGATCATTTTCCATTTCAAAGAAATCACTGTCCTTAAGAGTCCATTGAGGTTACTTCCTATACTTTGCTGGACACAGTCACATACCCTTCCACCGCTGCTCCACATAGTCTAAGAAAATGATAGAAACTGCAGAGCGTCCCTCTCTCGGTGTTGGGAAATCACCCCAGCTTGGTGCCTACTCAGCATACTCAGGGTCTTACTTCATCCTTCCTTGATCATGACCCTGCCCACGCTCTCTGCTCCCAATAAAAGGCGGGCAAAATGGCCAGAGCCACCAGAGCAGCAGAGCGGCTGAGACCAACCCTGTAACCTCCCACTCTCAGCTGCAGCTCCCGTGCTCACCCTCCAGCATGAAGGGCTCGGCTGTCCTGCTGTGCCTGATGCTCACAGCAGCCACCTTCAGCGCCCAGGTGCTCGCTCAGCCGGGTAAGGCTCCTCTCTTCCTAAGGCTTAACGTCTGAACTGACATCTGGGCAGATACTAGCTCCCAGCAGGAGTCACCCTGTGCCTGCTGCATAGGCTACATGGCAAAGCCGAAGAAAATGAGACTAAGATGGGAAATAAGAAGAGCCACCGTGTCACAGCTAGTCAGGCCAGAGCCAGAGCCAGACACCCAGGCTGCTGGGGCTGGTCCCCGCGATCAGTCCTGGCACCAGCTTTGGGAAGAGACACTGAATGCAGCCACCATCTCAATGGCACTCACATTGCATGGGAATGTGTCACAGAAGGAAGCACCATTTCTCATCAGGGATGTGAAGGACATTTCAGGCAGTAGTGGAGAGGAATAAACAATTGCTTGAGGTTTCATATTTTGGATTATAGTCCAGTGTAGCTTCCAGAACAGTGGCTGTGTAAGGAGGGAAGGACCCAGAGGCATCTCAGCATGTGACACAGGTTGGCTCTAAAACCCATGGGTATGAGAAGCTGGGAAACAAGGTCTTAGAACTTAGGTCCAGCATCAGAGGTTTGGGATCAGGAGACCTTCTAGTGATTCGCCTTGTTACTCAAGATTTCTCCATCCCTGTCAACAATTAGGGGCCCCATAGTTCAATAGAGGAAACCAGCTCAAGGGCAACATTTTATCTGTGGGATCAGAATAAGGCACTGAACGTGGGAGTGGTGGGTCCTAGACAGAGCTCATGTGTTTGTCTTCTCCCACCTTCTCCTCCTTCCCTTAGAAATGCATGCTTACGAAACATCATATATCACTCATTTTTTGTGAAATGTTTTGCAGATTCTGTGTCCATCCCGATTACCTGCTGCTTTGGTGTGGTCAATAAAAAGGTCCCCATGCAGAGGCTGGAGAGTTACAGCCGAATCACCAGCAGCCAGTGTCCCCAGGAGGCTGTGATGTAAGTAGAACATCCCCTGGTGCCCACAGCCAAAAGTTGTCAGACTTTGGGGTTCTATACAAGGGAAAGACGTCAGGATGCACATCCAAACGAGTCAGAAAAATATACCACCTAATGCAAAAAGCCCTTTACCCCATAGAGAAACAAAGCCCACAGAAGGAGTCCATACTCTGTGGTCCCCTTCTGGGGGCTTGATCAGATCACCCAAATTCCTCCAGCCAGGAGCCTGGGGGGCTTTCCCTGGATCAACAAGAGCAGAGCTGCTTTCTGTGGCCTCTACCTCCCATATCCCCCACCCCCACTTACTTTGGTCCTAATCCAAGCCCGTCACCCAGGGAGCAAGGGCTGATCAGGTTTAGGGGCCAAGGGGCAAAATCCTCAATGCACTCCATCTAACTGTGCCCTCTCCCCTCACAGTTTCAAGACTAAACTGAGCAAGGAGGTCTGTGCTGACACCAAGCAGAAATGGGTCCGGGAGTCCATGAAGCATCTGGACCGAAAGTCCCAAATGCTGAAGCCTTGAACCCTCATACCTGGACTGAGAGACAGTCAGAGCCTGAGGAAAATTCTCTTTATTCTCCCCTGCCTTGCCTAGGTGCAGAGCGATATTATTTTATTACAATATCCAAAAAGAGGTACTTCGTTTAATAATTAAAGGAACAATATTCCTTAAATTATATTTAATTATATTTAAATTATTGATGTTTTGACTGTACCTGCCATAAATCCTAATGAATGTGAAATACAAAGTCCGGTGATATGTTTTCTCTTCTGTGAAAACAGTTAAGTTCATGGCGTGATGTCACTGTTTCTCCACACCTGTCCGTAGTGCTGTAAGACCCTCTGTGGGTCATCAGAGGAAAACACGTCTGTATTCTTAGGAAATCAGGGCTCCTGTATGTCAAAGGTGTACTGTGCAGTGTTGTTGTTGAAATTATTATTATTAGACGACTGTGGAATTTTCTAAGAGAAAAAATACATAGTTTTAAACAACTTGGTCTTATTTTTCATGGGGTAACATTAAACCGGGCAGGGAGGAAGGCAGCAATGGCTGGCAATTCAGGGCTTGGAAGCCAGCCTCTAAGAAGTCTTTTGGATACAACTGTGGTTCATGGAGAATCTAGCAGGACAGACCAGGCTGTTCAGCCCGTTGGCTCCAGCCCCTAATACCACCTGCCTTTATTCAATAGGAGCTTGAAGCCCATTTCTTTTCTCGCCACACCTCTTTGCCCAGGCTCTCTCTTGATCTCTTGCAGGAGTCTTCACACTTTTCTCCATGACCCCAGGTTGTCTCCATCTAACTAATTCTCAAACCTGTAATATCCGAGGAGTGAAGCCAAATCTAAGGGGAAATTAGATGTCTATCACCTAGAAGCCCACTTAAGGCTTTTCATTGAAGATGAGTCTTTAATAGGACTGGTCTGTGCAATGCAGTGGCAAATAGAAAGTGTTCTTCAGAGCTGGTGCAGGAGGGAGAGGAAGGTTGTAGGCTGGAGGAAGGAACTCCATCTGGCTGGACTATGCGAAGATGGAGGAGTTTGGGGTTTAGAAATAATGGCTGGAGCCAGATTTCAGGGGCTCTTGAATTTCAGATTCAGAAGTCAGTGGGTAAGAGGTTTGCTAGGCAAGAAAGAAGGGCCATGGGCAGAGGTGGGCATCAGGAGGAGTAACCTGGTGTCTGAGGACAGGGTGGAGTGTGGGAGGGAGGGCCGAGAGAGAGCAGGCCACTGAAATGGTGCGGGGGAGAGGCAGGGGCTCTGGAACAGGGGGGTCATGAGTCATGAGGGTAAAGCTGGGAAGAATAGGCCAGACAGAGCGGTAAGTCAAATGTTACAGAAAGGGGAGAACAATTGACCCGGGACATACATCCTTCTCGGAAGATCTCACAAAGCAACCACGGACGGGGCAGATGTCCTTGAGGCACAGAATGAGTCAATCTCCATTACTGTGCCCCCAACTCCTAAAAACTAACCCCTAAATCCTAAAAACTCTCAAGCATTGATTTGAAGGCATGGGACCTCCTTTCCTTAACTGACTCTTAAAGTCAGGATTCCTTTGTATTTTCTGAGCATTGCTGGCTTCTTTTTGAGACATGGGGCCACCATTCTGAGGCCCAAAGGCCACACCCCTCACTCTAAGGGAAAGAGGATCATTGCCCTGCTGATCCAGCTCCTCAGCGCCTGTCACTGTGGTCACAGGGAGAGATGCCACAATTCCAGTTCGCTGGGAAGCATGGCAAGGCGGGAGACGGGTTCTGATCCCAGAACTGATCCTGACGCTCACTGTCACTTCCGGCGCATCTCTCTCTGGTGTTAAGATGCCGCGCAAGGTTGGAGCTAATGCTGCGTCACAGGCAGGAAGTGAGGGGATCTGGCAGGTGACCTTACAAGCCCCCTCCAGCTCCAGAACCACATCTCTTGGAAACTTGGTCAAGCCCGTTGGCTAGAGTAAGGTGGGGAGGTAAAGTGCTTGTGACTCAAACCACCGAGCCAGCCAGTTGCCTTAAACCTGTAAGTCAGATATGTCAACTGCCTGGAGATAAGCTTTCCACTAAAAGCCAGCAGAGTGACCCAAGCCCAAGAACAATAAGGCAGCTAAGTGTCCGCTGGGTAAGAGGAACACTTCCCAGCCACAAAAGGCTCTATCCAGTTCCAACTACTCTCTTCCACAGCCTCAAGGCCCAGCTGGCCATGAGATCTGGACCCAGGGTTTCATGAAGCAGCTGGACCACAAATCCAAGGCATGAAGACTCACTCCAAACTGACACCAGGCCATGGCCCATTTGTTTGCTCTGAGCTTTGCCCAGCTATCTGCACTCTGGCATTATGCCATTATATTTCAAATCACAATGAACACTGTTTAATGACATTAAACACCAATGTCCTAACTGTGTCATTTTATTTACATTATTGTTTTATGTGCCTTAATTAGAATATTGGTGTTTTGAAAATCAACACCCTTACATTGACTGGTTCATATCTGTGAGTCCGATTCACCCCCTTGTCAAGGGGGCCAGGAACTGGGAAAGTCACTTGAAGCCGACAGGCACTCTCCTGGGCTCACCTCTGGTTTTGCCCTTGGCTCAGGCAGATGGTTTGCTACAGGCTACGACTCACTTCACTCTCTTGACATCTGCTCTCTGTGTCTCCTCGCTTCTTGCTTTGGGTGCCATCTAGGGTCAGGGGTTGGCTTGGCAGGCACATCATGAGACTCAGATGTTTTGGGGAGGGAACTCTCTGGGTGACCACCTTCCACCAGTGAAGGATGGAGAAGTGAAGACTTCTGCCGCCCATCCTCCCGCAGGCTGACTCTGGGAGCCATCTGTAGGCTTCTCAGGTAGTCCTAGGAGAATCCCTCCCGTTGCCCGTGATGCTGACCTTGACTATGTATACTTGTGTTGGCCTCTCCACCTTCTCCATCTCATTCTTAGTCCTGATCCCTGGGGACAATTACCAAATGAAACTATCTACACACTGGTCCTTGTCTCAGGCTCTGTCTTACTGATTCATTGTTTGATACAGTCAACATTTGTTCTCCTTCCTCTTGGTCAATCTCTGGATATCACTGGGCAAATTCATTGGTCGGGGCCAGCAATTCAGTTGGGCATTGGGTGGATGCATTCACCAGCACTGGGGCTGGGATGGGGATCAGACCAGTGAGCCCTTTGGGGCCAACGGTGGGGCCAAGACCATGGACTCAACCAGCATATTTGGCCGGACTGGGTATGAGGGTGGCTTACAAGTCAGGACCAACAGAACTGGGACTGAGTCAGCCACATAGCTACTAAAATGGTGACATGGAGAGGAATTTAGTAAATAAGTAAAAGTGTTGAAGATAATGGATGCCAAGTCACTTGCTGTTGGAGAAGTTTCCATAGAGGAAAAATGGAATGTTGGAAGGCTAGAAAAAATACTATTGTGTTGGCCTGAAACTGGAGGTATTGATGTGAACTCAAGGTTTTAAAGGTAGATAATAGATACATGGATAGATAGATAATTGACAGATTGAACTACATACATGGATCATATATATGTGCAAGTTGAGCATACGTTCAACCACCCAATAATTTTCCAAAATACTGCCAAATATTTTCCAAAGCTGTTGCACCAATTTACATTCACTCCACCAGCAGTGTATGAGAGGTAGAGTTGTTCCACATTTGGTACTGCAACATTTCATACTGTCATTCTTTATAAATTAGCCATTCTGATTATGAGGATAGTTGCATGTAATCCAGATAATTGTGGTTTAAGTTGACCTTTTACTCATGACTAGTGCAGTTGAGCATCTATTCAAATGTTTATTCAATATCTTCCTTTATTGGGTCCTAGTCCATGTTGTCTTTTGTCCATTTTTTAAGATTTTTTAGATTGGCATCTTTTTCTCATGTATTAGAAGCATTTTTTATATTCTGAATGGGAATCTTTGGTCAGGTGTGTTAACTGAAGTATCTTCTCATAATCTGTGATTTTCCTTTTCACACCCTTAAAGATGCCTTTTGATGAAAACAGCTTCCTAATTTTAATATAGTCCATTTATCAATATGTTCCTTTTTTAGTAGTGCTTTTGTTTTCTGTTAAAGAAAAATTTTTTTAACCATTTCAGAGAAAGATTTGGCATCAGCTGGAAGCCTATGTGAGTGACACACAATGTAAGCCAGGCCTCGAGTAATTCCTGTTTGGGCCAGATGAGAAGAATGTTACTGGGGATGAGCTATTAGAAGCAAACATGGATCTGGGAGAGAAGGTGGTCAGAAGCAAGAAGGAAGGCAAGCAGTCTTGCACTGTTTTCAGGGCTGGTAGATGGACTTTCCTCCTCCAGGGTCAAAATGACAGTATCCTCTTCCTCTGCAGTCTTTGCCTTTCTCTGGAGAGACCGAGTCTGAGGGCAGAGAAGGCCAGTCAGTGCTGGCCCCCTCCCTTTCCATCAGCCACTCCAGTGGTCGGGTATCCATTCTATAAAGTTCAAAGGTTGCTGTGGCTCAATAATCCTTAGAACCCTGAAGAGTACAGTGAGATGGACAGGGAGAAGTGTTAAGCACTAGGTGGCCCAGCTCTGCTTCCCTGAGCAATTTTACTTTTAATCTGTTACACATCAGGGCTTCCCGAAAAATCATGAGAACAGACTTCAGTGGGTAAACAAGCCTCTGAAAACCACATTGTCAAGTGAAGCCAACTTTACATGTTCTCATCTAAGACAGCAGGGAACTAAGATTTCCCCTGGCTACAGGCACGTTGCAGGATGCCACAGCAACTTAATGGTTCCAAAATCACAGGATTCTATAGTTCTAGGAGACTTATATTGTATAAAGGTGACTGAGCCGGAGAAGAGCTAGCTGAGCTCTGCCCTGGCATAACTGAGCAACTGGTATAGAACCTCCATAAACTCTCACTCTGAGTGGTGGGTTGACCGGATTTTCAGGGGTCCAGAGAATACCATCCATTTAAAGCCAATATCAGATAATCCCAGGTCTCAGTATTTCTTTCCCCAGTGCAGAGTCACCCTGGTTATATGGCAGCAGGTTCCTCTGGGGAAGGCTTGGGGAAGATTTACAGTATAAACCTGTGAGTTTCTAGATTTAGCAAAAATATTGCCAAGGGTATAATTATACTAAAAATGTATTCATTGTTAATCTGAAATTCAAATTTAATTAAGTGTCCTATATTTTATCTGGCAACCTAGCATTGCATGGTCCTTCCTAAAAGGGAACTGGGTCCCACCCTTCTGGGCACTCCGGATCTATGAACTGGCTTAAATCTAGTAACTGGGTGAAAGGCCATGATTCTGTTCTATAGACTTACATTAGGTTTCTGCCCATGAAACCTAGAATTTTCTGCTAAAGTGAAGCAGTATCTTAGTAAGCACCTCATCTATCTCATGCCTAGGGAGCCCATAATCACGGTCACAGATTCCTGCTGATCAAAACACTTACTGGCACTCCAGTCCTGGGGCTCCTCGGAGTAATTGTGCCCACTTTGTCTCTGCTGCCTGGTAAGCACCATCGTCCAGCCTCTGCAACCCCCGGATCCCATTCCTCCCACTGAGATCCAAACCAGCTCCATTACAACAGTGGCATGAGCCTGACCAGAGGCATGAGCATCAGCTGGGAACTGGTCAGAAATGGATGTCATTGGCCCTGTGCTGGGTACTTTCTACACATTGTCTTATTCAATTCTCACATCACAAGGCCGGAATAATTAGCCATCAGTTTCCTCTAACAGAACCAAGCAGTTTCCTCCAAATCACATAATCAGTAAATGGTGGATATGGGACTAGAACCCATGTCTGATTGAACCCAGATTACAGGCTCTTAAACACACTTTCCCATGAGATATTAGGTCCTGAAGCAGAGGGAAGGACAGACAGGAGCCCTTACATATGTGTGGGTTGAATGTCTCACCTACTCAGTTTGGAGGAAGATCCGAGGTAAGAATAATATACAAGGTGCAATTGGTCAAATTCATTGACATGGGCATATTTGCCCAGGATTCAGGATTTAATGTGTTGGCACTAGTGCCTGGGAGTGATGTTAATGTTCAGCTAGATTGGCTGATTGGAGTCTAGACTGGAAAATAAGCCTACGGTTAATGAAGTTGAAATGCTGAAACATCCCTGGGATGTTAGGAAGGAGTCCAAAGGCTCAGGAAAGTGGATCTGTTTGGTTGGATCTATTGTATGCAAGATGCACTCCCAGGAAAGGCCAGACACACTTCCTTTACCAAGGCATTAAGGGATGCTTTGATGAGGCCTTGATGAAAGAGCAGCATCCTTAAGAGCTCTCTGGAGGCTTCATTTTAGATCAGAGAAGGCCAGGGGATATGCTGTAATTCCATGATCCTCAAACTTTAGTGCACATCACAATCATCTTGAGGGCTTGTCAAAACACAGTCTGCTGTACAACTACTGGTAACAGCTTAAGTATTCATGATGCTAACAGATGCCACTGTGGTGCTTCTAAAACATATAAGCAACCCAACCCCAGAACCCTGTTTGGAAGGTGTCTTGCTTGAAGGTTTCAGCCCCAGGCAAGTTCACTATGGATTCGGTGAGACTGAGAAATGACAATGGAATGTTCTTGGGGTAAAAGGATTTATACCTGTGCTTTATTCTCCTGGTGATAGGTTGAGCACAAGAATCATGTCTGCATCCAGCAGTCTGCAGGTCCACAATGCTCCTCCATCTCTGCCTCTACCCAGAGCACTGGGCACAGCTCTTTATATAGTGACTCAGTCAATAATAGCTTATTGCCTCTGGGTGTGAAGCAGTAAGCCAATTACATCATCAAGTAGTTTAGGGTTGGGTGAGGATCCTGGCCATAGGAACTTCCATTTTCCCCTTAGAAGGTCTACTTCCAGGAGCCATTTCCAGTACCTAAACCTATGTTGGTCACGATCCTGGAAAGAAATAGGTAACACTTGAATGATTTGAGGAAGGTGTCCTAAGAGCCTATTTACCAAGATGTGGTCTGGGTGTAAAGAAACCAGAGGGGTGCTTCAGTCCTCAGAGGCTAGTAACAGTGTGGTGACCACCCCTAAAGTACAGGCACTGGTTCCCCGAAACTAGATGAAAAAGGCCACTTAGATGAGAAAGCCATTGGTTGAGGGCTGCATCCAGGAGGAATAGCAGAGAAATGGGTGCTTCAGCTGTTCTCTTCTCCCTCTCCAGTGCCTGAGAGGCTCCCAGTGTCCGAGCCCAACCTGAAGCTAGAAGACCTGCAGTCCCATTAACGTGATCCACACAGGTTGGCTTCCCGAAAAGAGGATGGGCGAGAATAGAATGCATCTGGAAGGACAGCTTGCAGTCTTTTCTCATGTGGTTCTTGACAAGTTTTTGTATCAAAATTATGTAGGACTCATAAATAAAACAATCTGAAGAGTGTACACTCTTGATATACTCTGGAAGAGACTGTGTGAAGTTGGAATTGAGTTCTTGGAATGCTTGGAAAAGCCAGCTGTTAGAACTCTTGAATGTTTTCAGAGTGATCTTCAATTGCTGATCCAATTTCTTTAATAGTTTTAGAGTGACTTGCTCTTTCATTTTTTCCTGCAATATAGTAAATTATATTTTTTTAGAAATTCATCCATTTCATCCAAATTCTGGTTATTGGCATAAGGTTCTCATTTTCTTTTTGGTGTCTGCAGGCTGAGTGGTGACACCCTCTTCTATTTCTACTGTTGTCTATTTTCATGGTCAGTCTCAAGAGAGCGCTAGCTTCACTATTGACTGGCCAAAGAATCAACTTTGGGATTTGTCCAGCCTTTCTAATATATGTCACTTTCTATTTCGCTCATCGTAGCTCTTTATTTCCTTGCTTTTACTCTCACTGGAGTTTTGCCAGAGTGAAAGGATTCACCAGAATGGAAAACCGAGGGGAGGGTATTCCAGGCAGGTGCAAGAAGTGAGCCAAGTCTGGGAGCCGGGACTGAGACGGGGAGTGGGTCACTCAGGCAGAGGGCCCTGTAGGTTTCCAGTGGGAGTCCACCGCTGTTCCTGGCCTCCCACCATGCCCACTGCAGCCCCCATTCTTGGCTAGGGCACACATCCGTCACAGGAGGGAGCCAGTCACAGAAGCAAGGAACCACGTCCTTGCCCTTCTCTCCCACCCCCTCCTGCCAACAGCTCTAGAAACTCAATAGTGCTTCTGGAAAACAAGGAGCCTGGGCAAATCAGTGCTTTACGACTCTATCTCCATGGGCCTGAGAGGTAGAAGGGGACATCGCACAAGCATGTTATGTGAGGAGCCCCTGTCATCAGAATGTGTCTTTGATTTGTCTCAAGCATTGGACTTCCTCATAAAACTTGGGTGGAAAGAGGGTTCTGCAGCTCAATGCAAGCGTGAAGTCGCCTGTACTCATATGTAAGCACACCGGCTCTCTCTTCCCTTGTCACCACTCACTCCCCAAGAGACTTTGGACAAGTTATTTACTGTCAGCGTCTTCATCTGTAAATGGGTGTGGCGATAATGGGGGACACCTTGTCAGGACTAAATACAAACTGTGTGAAGCCCTTGCACAGTGCTCTTTCTCTACGGGGGTTGTTTTTCGTTTTGGAGAAAGCAAGGCCATGGAACAGCTCCTTGGATCACTGCCTGGGGTGGTGACGGCACATCTGTGTTCCCGCTTCCTCTGGCCTGGGCAGCTGGAAGGAAACCGTGCCCGCCCTGCTGCAGCCCACAGCTTCCCGCCTGCATTTCCTGGAAAACTCCTTGGAAGCCCAGCCTCCAGCTCAGCAAATTCAGGACCCCTCTCCATCTGGACTTGACCATGACCCTGTCCATCCCTCTGGGAGCTCCCCCACCGACTGCTTCCTATAAAAGGCAGGCAGAGCAGCTGGAGGAGCAGACAGGCTGAGCCAACCTCAGAACCCATCTCGCCCTGAAGGTCCCACGCCCAGCCTCCGACCTGATGGTCTCTGCAGCGCTTCTGTGCCTGCTGCTCACAACAGCCACCTTCAGCACCCAGATGCTCGCTCAGCCAGGTAAGCTCCGTCTCTCTCCTTCTTTCCCTCCCTCTTCTTCCATTTCTCTCTCCTTTTTGGAAGGCCTAAGTCAAACTGTCCCACTTCTGAGCCTATCAGAGCACCAGGGATCCTCAGAGCTGCACTTAACACATCTAATTTTATAGACAGACAGCTGAAGCCCAGGTGGGGCCTAGGAGGGGTCCTACCCCCACACCTGCAGTCATCCCAGAACCAGAATAAAACCTAAGCTGCCCTCTCCAAATCCAGGGCCTTTTCTTTGACTCCAGTTGATCTTCCCAAACTCTGCAGATTGGGGGCCATATCCAGGACCTGTCACACTGGCCTCTCCTGCTCAGCAGTGAGGCATCCCCACCGTGCCGCTGAGAGAAGGGACTTCAAAATCTTAAGCCACATGTTCCAGGTCCCACCCCGCCTCGGGACCGGGGTGGAAGCACTGGACCTGGGGCACATCAGATCCATTCCTAACTCTTTGCTTTCCTTCCCCCACAGACACGTCCTGCTGCATTCATGCTGAGGAAACCCGAGCACTTCCTAAAAGGCCTTTTCTTTGTGACTTTATTTCTAGATGCACTCATTGCCCTGTCCACTTGCTGTTTTACATTTAATAATAAGAGGATCCCCTTGCAGAAGTTGAAGAGCTATCGAATCACCAGCAGCCAATGTCCCCAGAAGCTGTCATGTGGGTAGAAAACCCATCCTCCTTCCCCCCTCCCCTTCCCTCCCCAACTCCAATTCAAAGTTCTGCCCCAGAAGACAGACGTCAGACTAATTTGGGATCTTATATCAGAGGATAAGATCTACCCAGACTATGTAATCCAAAGCCATCTATTATTACATCATAAACTGGCCCAGAGAGGGCCACCTCACTCCCTAAACAGCCTAGCTCACACCCCCACGCCGCTTTGGCAGATGCCAGGCCAGCTCCTCCTAGGGTGGCAAAAATGGCAACTACCTCCACAGGCCCCTTCTTCCCACACCCCTACTTCCTCTTGTCCCAGGGTGGCCCCCTTACCTACAGCATGTGGGCCAAGCAGGTTTTGGAATCCAGTGAGTCATCTCTTAGGTAAAACCCTCAAAGAGCTCCATCTAACTGTATGGCACTCCTTCACCCTCAGCCTCAGAACGAAACTGGGCAAGGACATCTGTGTCTCCCCAAAGGAGATGTGGGTCCAGAATTACATGAAACACCTAGATCAACAATCTCATATCCAGAAGACTAGAACTCGACCAACCCCTGAGATGAAGCCGGAGTATGAGAAATGACTGTTTATTCTCCTCCAGCCTTCCTGTCTATACCCTGGACTAATTTTACTGTCATTTTCAAGTAGGGTGGTTTCTGTTTGGGATATAAAACGTACTATGTCATAAGTAATATTTAATAGTATTTGAATTGTTGCTGGTTTGGTGTTTATTTTGAATACTGGTGATCTTTTTTTAAAAAAAAAAAAAAAAGCAAGAGCTCAAGCCAATTGGTTCCTTGATGAGCCCCAGATCTTTCCCCTGGAGGGAGCAGGTCTCCCTCCTGCTTAACTTTCCAGGGGTTGTGAGCATTCCCTGAGGATCATGGAGATGAAGGCAGTCTAGGGAGGAGAGTGCCTTGTGATTGGAAGGTATTACTAAATATGTAACAGAAGAATGCAATTCATAAGCCTGCTGACTCTTTGCAGAAAATACACTTTGTTTAAAATCTCTAACAGTGTTTCTTAGCCCGACCAGTAAGCAGTGCTCCGAGGTGCAGGTGGATGGCAGGGGCGCCAGAGGAATGAGGATATAGCGAGGCCTTTCCAGTGGCCAACCTGGGCTCCTCTGAATGTGTCAGGGAAGGCCTGGCTTGCCATCCCAGCATATTCTAGAACGAGTGTTCCAGTCGCTAGCATCAGCTTCTAACTGGCCTCTACCCATATGCCTCCCGGCACTGAGCAGTCCCCAGAGTAATACAGACATTACGTGCACCTGACCCCCAGGGGACCACTAGATGCCCCAGTCCTAGTTAGCCCTGGACTTGAGAGAGAGGGTGGGACTTGGGCACAACTGGCCTTGGAGGATAGCACAGCATAGTCATAGCAAAGATTCTCTAGAAGAGGTGCAGAATAGAAAAGTGAGGAGGAGGCCTGGAGGAAAAATCCCCATTTCGTCACTTCGGGCTCCAGAACGGAAACGTTAGAGTTGCTTAGAAAGGAAGGTTGAGGCATGGTTTTAGAGGAACTGCAATACCAAGATGGGGAGTTTGGAGTTAGTTCTGAAGGCAGGAGGTATGTACTGAAGGCTTTGGAGCCATCAGGAGGGCAGGGGGATGCCAGGGCAGGGGGATGCCAGGGCAGGGGAGGCCGAGAAGAGAAGCCTGTGGCCATGGGCAGGATAAAGCTGTCAAGGGAGAACTGAGAGCACCCTACTACAATAGTCCAGGCAAGAGGAAATGGGGCAAAGCAGGGAATTTCTCCCCTAAAGCCAGCACACTGGCCTTTAAAGGGTGCCAGTCCTGAGATCCAGAATTTACTTCCCTCCTTTGCTAGTCTCCCTAGAGTCATGCATTATACAAGCTAAAGCCTTTGACTGTCCCTCTGGAAGGGACAGGGCCTCGTCTTCCTGCTCGTGAAGGGTTCTCCTGCTCTTCCCAAAGCTGCCTTTCCCCAGGTGAGAGGATGAGCTGCGTTGGCACCTCTGTAAGATCTAGGACCCACCTGGGCCTGCACACTCACCAGGACCCTTCCCTCCCAGGACAAGCTCCTGCTAACCAACTCTGCAGGGTCTTTCCAGTGGAGAGAGGGTACCTGAGCCCTGCTGGGTCAGGTGGTCACTTGGCAGTTTGGAACATGGGAAGGAGTTCTGGCCTGGGAAGCAGGAGCCCTGGGCTTGAGTGCCAGATCTCTCCCTGACTTGCTCTGTATCCTCATGCCTGTTGGTGTCCCTCTCCAGCCCTCAGTCACCTCATCTATCAAGTGGGGCTAACAACATCTTAGAGGCAGAAGAACTCACAAGATCCCCTCCCGCTAGGGCAGCTGTGACTTTTGGATGACAGCCCCTTTGGGCATGGAAGGGAGGGAGAGGCTCCTGCACCCAGACATGGACTCAGTCCAGCTCCCTGCCTGCTGCTTCACTGAGCCTACCCCCACTGCCAAACCCAGAAGCAGAGAATCTGCATCACAGCTGTGAATGCACGCTCACCCCCCAGGACAAAGGCAGTGAGCTGGGAGATGTCAGTCATTTATTGGATCCTATTGACAAGGAGGACTGGCACCAAGTCCAACAAGTGTGCCCGCTCTCCCCCACCCACCTGCCCCTGTCCCCGGGCCCCCAGTGCCAATCAAATTTGCACCCCGGAATTCCTGTGGTACAAGAGGTCCAGGGAAGCAGGAGATGAAGATTCCAAAATTTAAATATGTAAAGTGCAACAACATAGCTTATCAAGACCAAGCAGACCCTCCACAACCTGGCAAAGTTGGGCAAAAGGACTGATGTGGGGTTAGAGGCTGGAGGGACAGGTGACACCATGAGGTCTCTGGAGTCCAGGGTGGAAAAGAATCTGCTCACATGTGCATTCACGGGCAGGTTTTTATCCCTTTTAACACATTCTTAATCCATCGGGCTGTGTTCAAGGCACAGATCTTTTGGCCTCCCTTCAGCTCGACTCTGTGGGCAGAGAACAAAAGAGCTGAGTCATCTGAGTCACCCCTGGGTGCCACACACAAGTCCCACCTCCCACTCCTCGCTGCTGGGTGCCCCTAAGCTGCCTCTCTGGGCCTGTAAAATGAAGTCGTTGCATGAGACGTGTGGCTCACACATTGGGAGGGACACCCAAGCTTCAGGGGGAACTTATCAAATTGAGTTTCCTGAACCCCTTTTCTGGAGAGCACAGTTCAGTGTACAAGCGTGGAGTGAAGGCTGGAGACATTCTGAGGGTTAGCTAGCCCGGAAAATTTCCACCTAGAATATCTCCGAGGGCCCCCACTCCTGCTCCATCTTTTCATGTGTCTGTGTCCATCTGGGATCCTCAGTCATTGCTTTGGGGTCCCTGTGTGTGTTTGTACATGCGTTTCTTTTCTGGACTGCCCACCTCCTAAATATGGCTATCATCTAAGCTATAGACCAACTCTGCCCTTATTATCTGAGTGAGCTCAGACAAATCTCTCTGCTTCCCTGAACTTCAGTTTTCATGATAATGAAAGTGTGTGCCTCAAGAAACTCAGCAGAAATAACACACTGAAAGTGCCTTAAAGACACTGAGTGGCAAGAGTAAGCGACGTCAGTCAAACTTCATGTTGAAGCCTCTCCCCAGCTAAAGATGCAGAGGAATGTCCAGATAATAAGGTGCAGGCGAGTTACGTGCCCACGGTCGCCCAAGGCTAGAGGTTGGCAAATCCAGAAGCAGGCACTAATTGTGACCCCTACCCCTTATTTTTTCCACTACGCAGTAATTCCTGGAGATTTTAAACAATTCCTTCCCCTGGGTACAAAGTATTAAGATATAATTCTTGATAGCTTGGCGCTCCAAGAAGGAAGTCACTTGGGGGAGCCCCGTTCCTGGCACCTACGAGGAAGCGCAGCGCTCCCCCAAGCGCCCAGCCCGGCTCTGCACCCAAGGTTTTGACGGCCTCGCGGGCTGGGTTTGGAAACCTTAATCTGGTGGTGAATAGCTCCATCTCGTGTCTGCCATTCTAATTGCATGTGGGCCGGTTTCTGTTCCCTGCAGGAGGGAGTTGGGGGCTGACAGGGAGGGCCACTCACATTATACCAGCATGGTAGGGGCAGGAGGAACTGGTGTTTCTGTAACACTGAACTCTCTTCTGGGAAATCTTTTTCTCCACAAATGTGTAGCAACAGTTGGAGGATGACACAATCACTAGGAAAGAAGCACAAAAATGGTTTGCATCCATTTCTCAACCAGGACTTTGTTTTAAAAAAATGCCTTCTGGGACAGGCCCAGGCTTGGGGACCACCACATCCAGGGGGCTCTGGTGCAGCACTGTGTCACCAGCCACCTAGTTCTATATTCAGGGAGAGTCGGGACACTGGAATTCAGATCCCTGCTCCCCACACACGAGCTGTGTGGCCTTGATCAAGATGAGCACAGACTCCCATCTGTGAAATAGGACTTCCTAGACCGATTTCTAAAAGCCCTTCCAGTTCTGACAGCCCACCATGAGTGTATAGTTCCACCCCAATATTGGGGCTCAAGGGCTCTAGACCCCACACTCTGGGGGCCTAGTGAGTCTGGTACATGCAGGGCAACTGTGATCCATGGACCTGGGGCAGGATTAGGAACTGTTCAAGGAGTTCAAACTGATGGAATGACAGGCAACAGCGTCCACACACTCAGCAGGCAGCTCCCCACTCCCTCTCCACGAGGCCCTCCTCCCCGGGCCCCCGGGCCCCACTCACAGCCACTGTGCTGTGAGCCGTGAGCACGCTCTCTCCCACCCGCAACCCCAGAGAACTGCGTTCCAATCCTGGTTCCTTCCTCCTAGTTCTACTGTTTACAAAGCCCCTTTCGTGTGCCTCGTATTAGGTCAGTATTCTCTCAACAGCCTCGGGGGGTGGGCATTATCGATCCCATTTCACTGATGGAGAACCCAGAATTTGAGAGTTAGTCACTTGCCCACGGTGAGCCAGCTGTTACAGCCCCAAGTCCTGACTGCCAACTCTGCCTGCTACACTGTGGAAACAAAACCCAGTCCCTGCTCTGGACCTCAGGCTTGGCCTACGTAGCCTCCCAGTTCCCCTCCATCAGTCTGCAAGGCCTGGGTGAGGCAGGGCTTCCTTTTGCTGAAGCTAGCAGCTCAGCCATCTGGCTTTGCCCCAGACTCACGGTTCTCGGATTGGCGCCCCTGCCCCACCCCACCCAAGTCCTCCATTCTGCCTCTCCTGCAAGTATTCTTCCCAGAGGAGGGGAGAGGGAGGCAGTGAGTCCGCTCCAACCCCAGAGTGCCTGCCTGCACCTCTGCCCTCCCCAAGGTGCCTCCAGCCCCACTCACTGCTCTTGCTGTCCACATCCTGCGGCCACATCGTAGCCAGCAGCAGACATGCCAGGGCCGTAGTGACGAGCTTCATCTTGGGCAGTGCGGCGCAGGCCCCTGTGGAGCAGCCTCAATGCATCTGGTGGAGCTAAGAGCTCCCCCTGACCCATCCTGCAGTGCCAGAGCTTTTTATTAGAAGGCCTCGGTGGGGTTTCCCAGACCTTGTGCAGAGGTGGGGAAGTCACAGAGAGAAGAGAATGTTATTCGTGTCCAGTGACCACATGGAAAACTCCTGCCACCTCTCCTGGGTGGTGTGCAAGGTGTGGGGTAACTTCCCTGAGTGGAGGAGCAGATAAGGATCTTGAGAAAACGAGTAGGAGCTGTCCCTGCTGAGTGAGCCAGGGAGAGAGGTGGGTGAGAGGAAGTGGCCTGTTTGGGGCTTCTCCCACCCCACGTCTTTCCATGCGGAGATGGAGCTACTGTCCCAGGAAATGGCAGAGCAGCAGAACCTTGGACCAGGACCAAGACACACCGGTGTTTGAACCCCAGTTCTAAAAATTAGTGGTTGAGTAAACCCACCCAAGTCACATGCCCTGCAAAATGGAAATAGTAACATGTGTCTCAGGATGTGGATAAGAATTAGATGAGATCTGCTGTGTCAAGTGCCTGGCCCACTACTTGGTATTTCTAGTTTTTCAATCACTCCACACTTCAACAGTGTTCTAGGTCCTTGGATGGGCCCAGGGAAGACAGCTCCCAGTGAGGTGTGGTGTCTGACCTTGACTCACTGCCCTTTGACACTCAGATAAACAAGTAAAACCATCCATTGTGAGGATATGTGGAGGGCAGAGAGAACGGGGCACTGTCCACAGGTGTTGTGGGCCTCCCAGGGGAATGCTGTCTAAGCAGAGTCTCCCGCAGATGGGCTGACATGGGAGGGGGCGTGACAATAGAGGAAGCAGCTTATGTCAGGACAGACAGGCAGCAAGGAGCAGATTCATTCCGAGAGGTCAGAAAGACCTGGAGTGTGAGGTCAGGAGAGTGACAGGAGTGGGAGGTGGCTGGAGAGGGATGCGACTATACAGCTACAGAAGGGCCAAGTCGTGAAGACACTGCACGCAGTGGTTGGAATAAATAGCACACAGTAGGTGCTCAAGAAAATATAACTGGCTGGGCCACATCCAGGTATTAAAGTCATGAGGCCCACATGTATCATATAACCATAGAGGGTTGGCTAGGCTGATCTGCTCCGAAGGCATATTCTCTGGCTCAAAAACCTGCATGGCTTCCCCTTGTCAGTTGGATGAAGTACAGGCTGCTCACCCTGGTGTTCATTGGCTCCTCATGCAACGTCTCCACTGATTCCTGCATGTTTGAATATTTGCAGTCCCTTGAGAATGCTGCACGCTTTCCTATCTCTAAGATTTTGTTCCTACTCTATCACCTGTGGGGCCCTCCTCGTTGCCTTCCTCTGAGAACTTTCTACCCATTCCAAATGCCACTGTCTCCATAAAGCCCCTTCTGCTCTCTCCAACAGATAGTCATTCAGCCTCCTTGGAAACCCCCTGTCCCTGCGTCACCCACATGCAGGCCTTGTATCCCTGCAGCCCTTCTTTTCAGTGTATTCTCCAGCCTAACACCTCACGTCAGGGCTGAAAGATCCCTGAAAACCATTTGCAACAACGGCTCTTAAAGTTTCCTGGGAGAGTTTTTAGAAAAATGCAAATGCTTTGGCCCTGTTCCAGAATCAGAATCAAAACATATGTGCCTACACATGTTAGGAGGAAAAACCCCCGGTAATTCAGGCACCAGAAGATGAGAATCAGGTATCCAGTGTATTTTACAGATATAGATGCGACATATGTTTATATTACAAATGGGAAAAAGGCATCTCAGAAGGAGGGAACTGACTTTCCCAAGGTCATAACGGGAATTCACTGCAGAGACGAGGTGATGGACTTGAACACTGGTGATCAGACTGCCACGCGGCCGCCTCTGAGATGCTCCTTCAGCCGGGCCCTCACCACCTGCTGCTCTGCTCCAGCCATGCCCATCCATCCCACCGGCTCCTGCCACCCGAAAGGACTGGAAGTAATGGAACCACTAACCCGCCATTGTCACTGCCCTTTGTCCTTGCAGCTGGAGTCTTTTTTATTCGTCTACTGTCATTTTGGTTAAAAGAGATAAAGGTGTGTGCTTTAACTGCTGAGTGTAACTGTCGGTGTTTTAGGCTCACTTGGGACCTGGTGCTGGGCCAATAGGGCCACTCAGGAAATACTTCACTCGTCCCTGCCTCCTGGGGGTGCAGCCTGGCTCACTCAAGAAGGGGATGGGGCTGCCTCTCCAGGATATCACCTCCCCTATCTCCCCTTTACTTCTGCCATCACGAGCCCAGGACAGGAAAAGGGGGAGAAGGAAGACTTAGTCACGCCCTCTCCTCAGCTCCCTCAGCACCTGAAGGACCAGGCACGGCTCCTGTTGCACAGAAGCCCAGGGCTCCCTGGGGGTATCTCCCCCACCCCAACTCGGCCTCTTCTTCTCTAGGCCCTGCACAAAGGTGAGGGCAAAAGTAACTCAAAAAATACGTGTGGACTTGCATGAGATGGGTCAGAACGGCAGAGGATGGACTGATAAACAAGATTTGCTCTCAGCATGCATGCTGAACCATTATTCATATGAACACACTTTTCCTTAGCAGTTAGAAAACCAGAAAGTACCTGTAGAAGGGTTTTTGTATTAGTCATCTTTTGTGAAACACGCACCAATTTACTGAGGATTGGTGGAGACCAAGCAGAGCTCAGGTACAGATTCAACTTGATAGCCTCTCCTCCAGAGGTCCCAGGGGTTCCCAGGCCTCTTGCCTTGGTGTGGACTGGAGCCTGGCCTTCCCTGCTTGCTTGCCAGTTACAATTCAGCCTGATCCTTACAGATCAGGACAGAGAAATTCACGGGGGCTGGCACATTGGACCTCAGAAGATGTTTGCTGAGTGAATGAGTGAAGGAATGAACAAATGAATGAATGCATCAGGAATGAGACCTGGCCCCAGGATCCCGCACAGCAGCACCCCGACCAGCACTCTTGGAAACTGCACACAGCTTGGTCTCCACCGAGGTGTGCGAGGTGCTGGAGACAGTGGAGTGCAGCATAAACAAGCACAGGATTTGGGCCGGAGCTCATCCTAATTCTGCCACTTGCTGCCTGTGTGACTCCCCTAACCTCCAGGCCTTCTGCTTCTCATCCATGGCAGAGGACAGCAATAGTGATGTTAAGGCCTCTTCTTCCTTCTTCTCCAGCCAACAGTCACTGCACTCCTGGGGCAGAAATGCAGACCACGACACAGGGACTCCTGCCCTCCAGGAGCTCCCAGACAAGGGAGGAGTGCGGGCCCCCAAGCAGTGATGATAGTTCAGGGTGCCTACTCCGAAGCGCGAGCCTGCTTTACCCTGGGAGCTCAGGCAGGGCAGCCTGCAGGAAGTTGGCCGATAAAGATGGAACAAGCAGACCAGGTGGAAGGCACGGGGAGGCCCCCGCGAGTGAGCGGCACAGTGGCAGTGCCGTGCAGCTAGAGCCCTGTCGGCCACATGCTGCAGAACTTTGTAAGCCCAGCCGAGACATTCACACTTCACCGAGCACGATGGGCTGAGTTGCTGTCAGCCCAGTAGCTCAATGGCTGTGCAGTGCAAGAGGCCCTGGAAAACGTAAGACAGGGCTGTGCATTCCAAGGCACTGGGGAGCCGGGACACTGTGCTGGGGGCTAGGCTTGCACTTCCAGGAGGCAGCTGGGGCCAGGTGCCAAGGAAGGGGCCAGAGAGGACACTGTGCTCACAGGTGCCAACAGAAAGCTGGGCAGCACCAGATTAGACAGGAAAGAGACCAGATGGGGGACATGGCTATGCAGCCGAATTCATGTGATGAAGCCTCAGATGGTCCAGGATTGAGGGGAATAGGGGAGCAGAGTACTGTTTCATTGAGCATCGACTAAGTGGCCCCTTGGTTAGGATTTCCACATACTCTGCTGCTCACAGGCCCAAGTCCTGATTATGTTACACTGTCTCCTGCGCCTCGCACACCCGGTGGAGACCAGGCTGCCTGCAGTGTCTGAGGGTGCTGGTGGGGGCACTGCGGTGCGGGATCCTGGTGCCAGGTCTCAGGTATCATTAGTTCATTCCTTCACTCATTCACTCAGCAAACATACTCCTAGGGCCACTGGTGCCAGCTCCGGCATGGCAGTCAGGTCAAAGAGACCTGACCACAAGATCCAGGACCTGGAGAGGGAACCGAACACACAAACCAGGGAGTGGGCGCGACAGGTAAGGACGCCATAATGCGCAGGCCAGAGGTGGTGCATGCCCAGTGTGAGGGGGCTCTTTGGGGTGCAGCATGGCCTTTCCACTGGGCCTGGAAGGATGAAGGTGGGATTTCCCCAGTGGCAGGGTGGAGAGGATGGGGAGCCGTGGTTATGAGAGTGGGCTCCGGGGAGACCTCCTGGCTCAGGGCCCCAGCCCCTGGTATGTATTGTGTGACTTCACTTGCTTAACCTCTGGGCTGTATGTCCAAATGGGGATAATAATGACACCTGCTTATAGGCTTTTGTGAAAACAAACGTGACATATTTCTTAAGGAAAATCGAACAATTGTTTTATAGCACGAGACTAGCCAGTGTGGAGGCTGGTGTCGCTGCAGTGCGGGGGAAGGATCCCGGCCCGCAGGGAGTGGCCAGAAGTGAAGCCAGGAGGACCGTGGGCCAGGTCTCACGGGATCCCGGTTCTAGGCTCCGGCCCTGGGACTTGACCCTGCTGGCAGCGGAGGGCCCTACGCAATCTTTTGCTCAGGACAAGGTTGTGGCCAGATGTGTGGTGTGGACTGAGGGGCTCATGCTAGAGGCTGTGGGACAGAATGAAGGGAAGGCAGTCGGGCTGGGAATTTTGAAAGAGTCTAGGTGGGCTGACAGGTGAGGAGGTGGGTTTCTTCAGGGGAGAAAGCATGAGAATCAGGAGCCAGACTCTCTGGGCCCCGCTGCTCATTTTCTGTGGGCCTTTGAGCACATCTTTCACCCCCTCTTGGGCCTCAGTGTCCTCACCTAAAGATTGGGAGGTGGCCTAAATCAGTGACTGTTTCCCTGGAAATGGGATCCTATTAGGACCATTTGGGAAACTTGTACTAAAAGACATGTGCTTAAACCTCACTCTGGACCTCTGTACTCTAAATCCAGGGCAGTGGGGTATCTTGAAAAGCCTCCCCGGGTAATCCACCCCTACTGCTTCCCTCCATCAGAAGCCCCTAGCCTGGATGACCACCAAGACCCTCTCTGGTTTGGCATTAAGTGACTGTCTGGACCTCCACGTGCAGGTAGACTCCTGCCCACAAACCATGCCCCAAACAGCCCGTCAGCCATCCCTTGTGTGACTGGCCCCTGGAGTCAGGCCTATGATGCTGAAGGAGCCTGCTGGGTGGGTCACCCTTCCCTCTCCAAAGGGGATCAAGGCAACAGAGCCTAACAGGGCTGATCCCAACCCCTGAGACATTAGACCCTCCCCACCCTAAGAGCCAAGCCACATTTAAAATGCTTCCAGCTAAAACTTAGATTCTAACACCCAGGAAGCCAGATGTTCAAAGAAGCCCAAGACATGGGCTTGGATCCAGAAGTGTCGCAGATTCAGTTTTGTGGTTCTTGAGCTGTTTGGCCCCGAATCAAAAATGTCCACCTTGCCAAGCAACTGTGAGTTACCCGAGGAGTCGGTGTAGGTTGGGTGTGCACAGACTGGCACCAGAAGGACACCGGCGGCCCTTTGTCCTTCTCCCTTTGGACCCCAGTCCCCACAGAGCAGGACAAATGGGGGGTGGGCCCTCTCACATTACAGATGAGGAGCCAGAGGCCCAGAAAGGAAAAATATGTTGTCACATGGAACCCAGTGACAGAGCCCTTAAGACAGCTCTGCCTCTTAACACCCAGGCAGCGCTCTTCCTCTGTGATATTTTCTGGCAATGTCTCCTGTCTGGAGAGCTGGGCTGTGGTCAGAGAAAGGTGGGCAAGTCAGGGCCCCTAGGATGGTGGGAAGCCCTGTGGGATTTCTGTTCCCCACCTGAAAGCCAGGGCATGGTGCCGGCTTTGCAAGGAACAGTGAGAAAAAAGCCCCCACAATTCCACCGGGTGGAACAAGGAAGCAGGGGCAGGAAGTAGCAGTAATTTGACTCCAAAATATGCCCACCTAAAGCAAGGCCCCTGTGATTCAGGCGACATGCCCATAGGCTGCTGGAAAAGACCCCTGAAGAGCCTTTCTCTTCCTGGATTGGTAGGTGAACAGCCTGAGCCCCACCTCGGCCCACAGCCCATTTTCCAGTGCATCCTGTGCCCACAAGATGGGAGCCCAGGCTGGTCTAGGCTAGGATGCCCTTCTTTCTGTGTCTTCAGGCCTGGTTCCAGGGCTCAGTTCAGAGCTGGCACACCCCAGAAATGCTGCCATTGCCAGGTCTGGCCTCCTGGGCTCAAGTGAGCTGAATCAACTACAGATTCACACACTGAACTCACACTCCTTGCCCCTCAAGACTGGAGCTGGGCCTCAGATGTGCCAGCCACCAGAACCCAGACAGCCAGGTCTCCTGGCCTTCACCTCTGTCCTCTAGTGTGGTGGAAAGAGCATGGTCTTGAGGTCTAGACACCTGCATTTTAGCCCAGGTTGGCAGTTTGTAGCACCTGGCAAATACTAATCATCTTGCTAAACCTCTGAGTCATGTCCTCTAAACCTGGGTTCACAGTGACTCTATCTTAAGATCGCTGTGAGGTTAACATGGAAATGTGTGCAAAGGCTTCCAGCACAGCCCAGCTTACCTACTGCGGTTTCTGAGGGTTCCTGTGTTTCCTCCCTCCCTGCTAGGTTTGTCTGAGGCATCTTTACAGCTGCTCTGAAGAGTTGATTCCAAATCGGCCAAGTCCTGTTTCTCACCTAGCTTGCTCAGAGGTGGGTGAGTCTCAGGAGCCAAGTTCACATGGGGAGCATCAGAAGTCAGGGCTGCTGCCTGCCAGACCCAGCCAAAGTCCGCAGTCTGCGTTCCACCCGCCCGTGCCCACAACCAGGAGAGTTCACAACATTTCCAGCTTCCAGGGCAAAATGAAAACGAGGGATCTGCATTCAAAAGCTAAGAATGTCAGAATGGCAACAGCAGAGACCTCGCAGGCGGTGCTCCATGAAGGCTGTCCTGCCCCATCGGCCCTCCGGCCGTGCTTCTGCTTCATGTTGGATGGGCATCCATCAGTTTACTCCCTGGACACTCCTCCAGCCCACACTGGGTCTCTTCTGCCCTGATTTTCCAAAATCACACCATTACGGTTTTCTTGTTCCAAAGTCCTTGACATAAAGACATTTCCCAAATGAGCCAGAAGGATGCATTTCACTTCCCACAAGCACGGCTCTAAGTGACACATCCTCTTTCAAGTCACACACCCGCAACTGCCCTGCAGCAGAATCAAGGGCCAGTGCTGTTGTCAGCCAGCCAGATGTAAGACAGCAGAGAAAGGACTGTGGAGGAGGGCAGATATGAAAAATAGACGGTGTTCCTTCCACTGACCTGAGTCCATCCTGCCCCCCTGTTTCTAGCCAGAACTAGAAATCTCAGCCAAAGATTTCGCCTACCCCCGGATATGTGATTTAATCGGATGAACATGTTG
The DNA here is from genome assembly GCF_030020395.1 of Manis pentadactyla. Lineage (NCBI taxonomy): Eukaryota > Metazoa > Chordata > Mammalia > Pholidota > Manidae > Manis > Manis pentadactyla. The sequence goes on from NC_080022.1 coordinate 146,375,993, forward strand.
GGCACCCAGCCGATGTCAGGTCCTCCTTCATTAAAGGAACCTGTCACCACCCTCCTCTGCCACCTCCTCCATCCACCTTCCACAGATGGGTCCTTTGAGATACAGGTGTGATAAAGCAGGTGGATGGCACTGAGCACCCCACGCCCTCTTGCTCAGTCCCTTCTTTAACAGTTGTACCGGCATCATGAAAAGAGAGAGGAAATGAGCAGCCTGGCTTCTGTCCCAGCCCTGCCACTCTTGAGTTCTATTTACATAAGTGTCTGCGTGGATAAGTTATGAATTCTAACGTTTCCCCTGCTTAGCTGACCAGAGGTCATGAGTCTCATAGGAGATGATGGCTGGATGGAATGTGTGTTTGGCAAAACAGACGGCTACTGACCTGACTGTCCCTCTGCCACTGCTGTTTCTTGGTTGCATCCCTTTCCAGCCAAGCAACTGAAATATTTCACCCCATGCTCTCCAATTCCTCCCTTCCCATGTTTTTAATATACTGCAGACTGGCCTCTGTCCCTCACATGTCACCAAAATTGCAATGGCTAAAGTCACCAGGGACCTCTTTCTTGCGAAATCCATGGCACCCTTGGCTGTCACCTTGCCTGACCTCTCAGCACCCTTGACCTTGTTGACCCTTCCTTCTGGAAACTTCCTCTTGCCGTGGCTTCTATGACACACGATCCTCCTAGTTTTCCTCCAAACTCTATGGCTGTTACTTCTAGGACTTGTTAGAGGCTCCTTACCCTCCATCCATCCCTTAACCTTGATGTTCCCCTAGCCCTCCGTGGAATAACAATAGTTAAGAGCCAACATCACTGTGTGCCAGGCACTGCTCTAAGCACTTCACATGTGTTAACCTGTCTAATTTTCCTCAAAGCTCTGGAATTAGGAGACAATACCCCATTTTACAGATGAGGAAATGGAGGCCCAGAGAAATTGCCCAAGATTACTCAGCTAGCCACCAGGCAGGTGGAACAGCCGTAAGCAGTCGGGCTCCACTTCTGAACTAGTATTTTGCACAGCCTCTGGGCAGATACCTGCCCCTGGATGTCCCCAGACACTTTAGCCCACAACATTCACATCAGGGTATGTGTAGGGAAAATGGAAGTTTGTATGGCCAGGATCCTCAGCTCACCCTAATCTGCTTGATGATGTAATCAGCTTACTGCATAGGCTGGAGCTTACACACCCGTTGGCAATCAGCCAATGCTGCCTGTGGTGCTATATAAAGAGCTCCGCCCAGTGCTTGGGGTCGAGCAGAGGGGCGGAGCAGAGGCTGGCGCGGAGGCAGAGACAGAGACAGAGACAGAGACAGAGACAGAGACAGAGACAGAGACAGAGATGGACTTGCCAGATGCAGAGGAGACTCTAGCACTTGACCTGCCACGGTGAGAATAAAACTTGGTACTTAAACCTTTTACTCCCACCCCCAACATTCCGTTGTTGTATTTAGGTCTCAAAGAATCCAGAGTGAACTTGCCAGGAGCTGGGAAACCCCTCCAGCCCAGAGCGACAGTATAGAGTCATTATTATAAATCTGTTTTACAAATGAGGAAATCTAATCCTCATGACCCCCCCACCACAGGCCTCTGCCTGAATGCCCTCAGCAAAGGGACGTGCCCTTTGAGTCCCAGGTCAAAGCAGGTTCATGCCAGGTGAACATGGGGTGGGCCAAGGCACACAAAAAAGTGAGTTTTCTCCAAAGAACCACACACGGAGCATTTCTTCCTGGTTCCACATCTGTATTCCCCAGGGTAAACCTCCATCAGTATCTCACGTGGGTAAACAAGCAGAGAAAGACAGTGTGGTTTTACTAATTCAGGTACATCGACGGAAAGGCAAGTTGAAGTTAAGACTGTTATTAAATAAATCTGGTTCTCTTACTTTCAACCATATGTAATTCCTCCTAACAGTATTATCGGGTGGAAGGTACTTAGAAGCTATACTTTAATGGAGAGTTTATCGGGATTTGTAATTAGCAGAGCAATCGTGAGCCCTTGTAAGTAGTTGGAAGCAGATTAAACCCACTAAAGAGAATCAGCTACTCAAAAACAATAGCTGTATCCATTTACAGACCAGTATTTGCTGTGTCAATTAGAAATGCATACACACAAACAGCTACTGTAAATCGTTCTGCTGATGCAGGATTCGACATCCCTCCCAGCAAAATCAGTCATTAATTAAGTTAACAAATATCTAAAGGATGCCTACTATGTGCAGGCACTCTCCTTTGTGCTGGAAACTACTTGCCCTTGTGGAGATAACACCCTGGGGGAGAGAGAGAACTTTTCAAGTTAATTATGTAAACAAGATAATTTCAACCAGAATAAGTCAGTGAGGGAGCATAACAACAAAGGGATAGACCCGAGGGGCATTTGAGCTGAGACCTGAATGACAAGGAGATGTGAAGGGGAGGAGAATATTCTAGGCAGAGAAAACATGAGTGCAAAGGCCTGACGCGGTATCTTAGCTTACACTACCCTTTGAGTAAGACCTGAGGCAAAGAACTACGTGAAAGCAGTTTGTTTGGAAAGTGAAGTAAGGATGATTAAGCGAGTGGGGAACAAAACAAGGAAAGGAAAGGACTTAATAAAGGATATGTTATCAGGCCAACGCAACTGTGGGTGAGCAAACTGAGCCTCAAGGGGACACTTAGGCAAACATGTAGAGCACCTGAGGGATCCCGTCCAGGAGTGAGGGAGCCGGGACAGTTACCCTCAAGCTCCTGCCAATCATTGCCAAGGGCTGCTCATGGGCAGAAGAGTCTTCCATGGCGGAATCCAGTTGGTGTGCAGAGATGGAATGCCTGGCCGAGAGACCTGGACGGGGTACTGGCAGCATTTGCTGCAGGCAGAGACCAGCCTGGAGTGTCGAGAAAGAAAGCCAGTGAGGGCAGCAATGACAGGAAATGAGTATGAGAGGAAGGCAGGGCCCAGCTCACCTGAAGCCGAGTAGGCCAGGATGAATTTGAATTGTGTTCTAAGTGCATTTGAAGGACAGCCGAGAAGTTTCATCAGAGAGAACATTTCTCCCTCAGCTGTGTGGAGAACAGGTTTGGGGAGGAGCAAGAGAGAATGTAAGAGGACTACTCAGGAGGCAAAAGCAGAGATCCAAGCAAGAGGTGCTCATGGCTTCGGCTGGCAGAAGGTGTACAAAGTGGTGGACCCAGGTGTGTCCGCAGAGCGGGACTGACAAGTGGGTTCATGTGGGGGAAGTAATGAAGGATGCAGCCCTGGCTTGGGTATGTTGGTACTGAGATGGGAGGATCACAGCAGGAGCGGCTGGGCTGAGCCACTCAAGAACAGAGTAACTTCGGTTAGTCACTCCCTGTTCTCAGCCTATTTTCTCATTTGGAAAATAAGGAAGCAGAGAACTAACTGACTCCTAAGGATGCTTTTAATTCTAATGATCTGTGACTTTTAAAAAACAACCAAAACAACTTCTTCTTTTAAAGTTTTACCTCTTTTAATAATACCATAAACCCATGTGAACCACAGCTCAAAGTGAAAGCTGGCAGCTTGTCTATAATCTACTTCTAGTTCTACCTTCCCTCCATTCTATTTCACCTGACTTCTTCAACCCATGATAACAAACACCCTGAATTCCCATGCTTACCTTTAGTTCTAATCTGGTTCATAGTTCTAATCTGCATGTGTTTCTAAAATGTGTATTTTTTTGCTGTAGCTATTTAAAAATTACTAAAAGGATATCATACTGTCCATAATTGTAGGGACTTATTTTTGCCCAATAATATTTTCTTAATATATGACCACATCGAGTGCCCTGTGTTTCATTCATTGCATCTGCTGTACAATATCCTATTGGTTAAGTGTACTATTTACTCATCCACTCTCTTGATGGGATTTTGAGTTTTTTCCATCTTTTTACCACTGTAAACAGTACAGCTATAAACACTTTTGTATAAGCAAGACTTCTTAAAAAAATGAAATTGCCGACTTAGAATATTTACTGTTATGAGATGGTTCTCATGATTTTCCAAATTAGTTGCATAAAAATACCAACAATATATTGATCACATAGATCTGCATTAGCTTGAACACTTAGTATTGTTGGAGTTTGCAATCTTTGCTTACCAAATTACCAAATTTGAGATCTCTTTTCTGGTCTGGCTTGGCATTTCCCTGACCAATATTGAGGTGAACATTTCTTCATCTGTCTATCAGCCGTAAGTGTTTCCTCTTCTGTGAAATGTCTACCGTTTTTTTGACATTTTCTTTGTTTTTCTTATCAGTATCATCAGCCTGCTTCCTGCCTGTTGAATGCTGGGGCTCAAGATCATTTTGTGTCCTGTAAAGTCAGTCTTATTTAATCTAGACAGACAGCACTTTGGACAATGTAACTCTCTCAAAAGCTTTTTCTTTTTTTTGAGGTGTCAGTAGCCAGACTCACATTTCACTGAGACATGCTGCTCTTTGTCCCGCTACATAACATGTCAGGTGCTTTACGCTACCAGGCTTTACGGGAGCTTCCCAGGAGTCATTTTGCCCAATGGATGGGATTCCCTGGAGCTGTTTTAATCTGTTCAGAGGTTTTAACAAAGGGAGTGACAGTCATGCCCTCAATTTGGTCTCCCCTGCTCAAAGCCTTGCCTTTGTTTAGATCTTTGCCCCTAAAGTTGTCCTACTTTGAGAACACTTTACAGGCTGGAGAGGTTTAGGAGTGACAGATGATTACCCCTTCCAACCCTGTGAGCCCTATAATTTCCAGACTTCCCGTGTTCCCTTTCAATTCTGCTTGCAAATAAGCCCGTTGTTTTCTGCTATCATCCCTATCTTCAACCCGAAATGTAGCTGGGAACTACCCGCTCACACAAACACTCTGTCTCCAAACTTCTCCAGAGCCATAAATTCAGTAGGTATATTTTCTGCCTTCCAAATTATCATATGTGACAGTTTTGCTAAGTATTTCACTACTGCATTATATAGCTTGCCATTTTTCTAGTCCCCTATAATAATTTCCTTGCTGCTGGCCACTCAGCCTCAAAGCCAAAACCACACATTTTATTCTAGGCACTAGTTTCCTTCTTGGTCAGCTTTTGCTGCAGTGATAAGCAACCTGAAATATCAGTGGCTTATAACAAGGGACATTTCTTTTTTTCTCTCAAGCATGCAAGTCAACTGCCTCTCTGCTCTAACCTGTGGTTGGGGTCTGGCTCTGTCTTCCCATCCCTGGGACCACACTACAAGAACAGGTTTTACTAGGACATGTCGTTCTCCTGGCAAAGGGTGCAGGAGACAGAGGATCGGCAGACACTTGCAATGCTTTTAAAGCTTCCGCTAGGCTGGGGTATCACATCGTATCTGCTCGCATTCTGTGGGCTCAAGGAAGTTAGTGGCCAGCCCCAAAACCAGTGATGTAGGAAAATACGTCCTGAATCATTTCAAATAAGAATATAGTCTCCCACAGATAAAAAAGAGCCTTTAATACATTCTTATACTTGTCTTCTGTTAGTGTGTTTATTGAGTATATGTTTATTGTGTATATATTCTCTGATTTGTAGCTTATTTTCAAGTTGTCTTTTTAAGAAAAAAAATCATTTTAATCAATCTTTGCTTGTATAGTCAACTTTTTTTGTCTTGTTTAAGAATTTTTTTCCTTTCCTCAAAGTTTAAAAATATTTCTATTACGGTTTTCTAAACATTTTGAAGACTTATATTTAACATTTAAGCATCTGGAGTTGATTTTTGTATACGGTGAAATGTAAGGGTACAATGTAATCTCTTCTTCCATATGGATGGCCATTTTGCCAGGCCCAGTTTTCTGAACAGTCTCTCCGTTGCCCACTTCTGTGACACATGAACTATGCACATACCACAGCTTCATACATATGTGGTTCTGTGTCTGGGCTTTCTTATTTCATTTCATTGGTCAACATGCCAAGCACTGAATTGGTTTATAACTCATAGCAAGTCATGTTATTCAGCAAAGTCAGTCCCCATCTGTGTTTTTTTGTTTGTCGTCTGCTTTTTGTTTTTCTTATTCTGCTGGGAGTCAGGCTCTGCCCTTGTGGGGAGAAAAAATTTCCCTCTACCCTTCAAGGTTCTTCTAGCTCCTAATGAAAAACAACTTCTAATTTAACACAGTATTATCACCTTCAAAGTGTCTGGTAAATATCAAGGTTTCTTTTCACACCTTCAAAGGCTTAAAGCACCATACAGGTAGTTTGCAGGCCCCTTACAGTTCTAAAATGTTTTCATTCTTTCATCAACTGGGATTTAGGAAACCTGGATTCTAGTCCCAGCTTTTTCCCAAACTGGCTATGAAACCTCAGGCATGATATTCAGGCCTACTTGGATGCTTCACCTATAGAAAAGTAATTCCTATCATTGTTTCACCATTAATATCCTATTGCTGGCACAGGAGCAAAAGTAAATAAATCAGAAGTCATTTTTTTAGACAATTTAAATATATCTTAAACACTAATGTCAACATTTTTTGGTCAGAGTGCCAGAATTAATTTAGTCTGAATACCCACCAAATGCATGGAAACCCTACCTCTAGAAGTATTAATTTTATTAAGAAATACAGTAATCATCTCAAATTGTCAGGTAATGTAATACTCTCATCTAACCCAGTATTTTTCTTTTATCTTTATATTTAAAATTTTAATGAAAAGACTTTTTGGATGAGGTATAAGGTATGGAATATTCCTTTCTATTTTTTATATCTCAGGTGATCAAGATCTTATCTGTAAGATAAAATAATTTTTGTAAAATAATTATTTCATATGGATCAGTCATAAAGTGAGCATTATTGTACTGCAGGAACTGGATTTCTCTACCTCTTTAGAGGTACACTTTAATGAATTAAATTAAATTGGCAGTTAAAATGGCTTTAAGATAGAAAGGAATGAAGGTGGTTTCACATTCTACTCAGAATTACCATAATATATTTATGGAATAGGATATATGTACAATCTGCATGCCTTGATCTACTCTGCCTTGGTTCAAATCCTAGCTTTTGTCCTAAATCTTGCTCTGTGGACTCTAGACAAGCCATTTAATCGGGGGTCAGCTGCCTTACATCAAATAGGTTGTGAGGATAAAATGAAATCAACAGATGCACTCTAAAAAGAAAAAAGGAAGTTAATATACAAATACTGCTGCTGTGGCTTATTTGATTAATTATTTAAGTGCCTGCATGAGATTGGGAGGGCTGGGGCCCTATTCTACTTCATTTTATTCCATTAGTTCTCTCTAATTCCCATCCTGTCTTTCACAGAGCCAGAGGCCCACCACCACCTATACATTAGTCCACGCACTTCACCATCACTGTAAATAACCTTCTTATTAATCTTTGTCAGGCCTTGCTTTCAACCAGACCAAATTACCTGTTCTACTGTAAGCCTCTGACATGCACTTCATATGTTCAATGATAAGCTTTTTGATGAGGCAACATCAAGAACACAAACCTATCTGGAAGATGAGGATGCACAAGCAGACTGGAATCACTGCTTTCTAATGGCTTTCTAAGCCTACAGGTGGTACCTGCTCATACTCGGCAGTGACCGCTGACAGTGGATGAAGTCAGCAATTCTCAAAAGCATAGAACATGACATGCACTCTCCGTTAGGCGTTTTTCCTTAAAAGTCTTCTTGCTAGAAAAGCGCATGGAAGTATCACACAGGTGTTCGGGGAAAAGGCTAGGAAATGCCTACTCACAAGCCTCTGTATTGTTACTACTGTACCTTACACAGGAAACGGACTAGGGAGTTGAGGCTGGCTTTCATTCCAGTACTCAGCATTGCTACAAGGTGCCAAAGCCGGTTTCTGGTAGTGAAGTCTGGATGGCCTTGGCTCCAGTTAAGCGGGATTTTACTCAGGGAAAGGAGAAACGTAAGTGGTGTTTCTGCATTGTGACAAAACAAGTTCCCTTACAGCCACAAACGTCTGCAACATGCATCCCTCGTACAGTTTCTCCCCAATTCCCTCCCTTAATGAGAGCGCGAGCGCCCAGGAAGGCCCATTACCATCCTGCAGGATGAGGGAGGGCTGCACCGCCTGCACTCGGAACTGCCTGGCCCTCCAGCCAGGGCTGGGCGCCTGAACCACCTCACTGCCGGACAGCCAGGTCACGGTCTCAAAGTTGTCCCCGCGAGCCAATGCCTCGGCCTCGGCGTGGTGCACGGCCACCCGGTCGAACTGGTAGAGGCCGCCGGAGTGGTCAAAGTGCACGTGTGTGGCCACGGCCAGCAGCGGCCTGCACGCAGCGTCCTCTTTCACGCCGCGGTCCTGCAAGAGGCCGAAGGAGTGCAGGTACTCCGGAAGGCTTCGTAGCCCCAGGCCCGTGTCAATCACCACATCCTGTTCCTAACCACGTACCAGCCAGACGTTGGCTCGGTTGCCCGACTCATAGAAGCGTTCCTGAATCCAGAAGATGCCGTCGCCCAGGGACTTCTGAGCGTACCACTCGAGCGCCGACATGCTTGGCAGGGCTGCGGCTGGGCGAAGTGGGTGTGGGCTTGTGTGCCAACTGTAGGCTGTCCAGAAGCGAGGTGCTGCGGCGGTACGGAGCTGTCGGCCCGCAGCCAAGGAGAAGGCGTACAGCGAGGAGGGGCGGGGCACGCGGGAGGTGTGGGAGGAGAACTGCGGTGACGGGGACGCACGGAGACGCTGCCCGGAGTGTGCGCCTTCACGCGCTCTCCAGGACCGCAGAGAGCAGCGGCGGCTCTGTCCGCACCGGGGCGCTGGAGCAGTGCAGCATCTGTAGCCGCAGGAGAGGGAGCGTTAACGCAGGGGCTACTGCAGCAAACTGCAGACACACTGGGGAAGTCGACACGTTCCCCATCCCCGGGGTCTGACTGCAGAGGCCAGCAGCTAGGCCCCAGAGGCACAAGCCCGCCCGCCCTCCGCACGCCGCGATGCGCTCTCTCCAGCCGGTGCAGAACCTGCTCAAGCCTGTTGGACGACTACCGCGTCTGCCAAGGGCTAAAAGGCTCTCTCTCCGGTGGTCTAAGAATCAAATGGACAGATTAACAGGAGGGAAAAAAAAAAAGCTTAATGGTGTACATAGGGGGAATCCATAGACATGAGATTCTAAAGACAGTCAGGGACAGTGACGTATATATGTCATTTTGGATGAAGTGGCCAGGGTAGGGAAGGAAGGCAGTTTACAGGAATATGAAAAAGTAAATGGTAAACAAACGTTTGCCAGGCCGTACAGAAACAATGGGGCTCAGAGGAATTTTAACAGACTTTGCTAAATTCCTCCCTGTCTACCATTCCTGGTTCATACTATAAAGTAGTTAACTATGGTGACAGCTGTCTTCCTGAAGCAGGTCTGCCATCTAAATTCTTTGTATTCAGCTGGAAGGAGGCAGATGAGAAGTCAAAGTTTCTTTCTGAGTCCAATGGGCTTTGAACATTTTCAGCTCCAACATCTCTAAATGCCAAGCTGGCACATGTCGGGGCAGCCTGCCCTTGGTCCCTACACTCTCTGCGTTTACTAGCTCCCTGAACCCTCACAATTACCCAAGGAGGGCCAGTGTTATTTTCTACACTACATATTTCCAAACTATGGATGAGGAAACAGATGTGCTGTGAGGCTGACCCACAGTTACAAATAGCTCTGAGATTCAAACCCAGGCCCATCCGACGCCAGAGCCCTGCAGTCCCCACATCACACGGTTTGGGGTGGAGGAGCTCAGCTAGGAGGTGCTGAATCAAGCCTGCTCTCTGGTTCCCACAAGAAAAGAGAGGTTGCCAAGGGCCTCATCAAACGCCCGGCATTTCCTCTGCTTGTCTGCGTGCTCCCCCCACCCACCTCAGGCTGGCAGCACGGTGGGTGGAGTCATAGGCCCAAGACCACAAAGCCTGGTGCATCTGCAGAGTCACTAGCGGTGCACGCTGTCACTTTACTGAGGATCCCCGGTAACAGGAGAAGCTGTGCAGGCTTCGTCTGACTCAGTTCGTTCTCACCGACTGCAAAGAAAAAAGAGCAGGGGCCTGACACCTGGAGATGGTTCATATTTCAAGAAGGAAGGCAGTCAACAACAGAAGTGTGTGTGTGTTGGTATACACAGCACAGCAAACTTGACTAGGATTTGGATTGTCCCTTTCACACCCATTCTGTCCTTCAGTCCTTGAAAGAGAAGGAGATAATCTTGTTACTCTTAGATGCAGTGAAGCAAAGAGGGTTAAAAGGCTTGTGGAGTCACTCAAGATCTCTATCCCCTTAGTCAGTAGGAGAAATATTTAAGGTACTTCACTGGCTGGGTTATTTTGAACAAGGAGATAATATGTGTAGAGCAGTGGCTCTCAATACCACCTGGGGACTTGTTAGAAATGCAAATTCTTGGACCTCCCCCCACAAATACTGAGTCTTAATTTGGGGGGCCCAGCAATCTCTGCATTCACAACCTCTGTATTAGCTGACCCCCGGGCTCCCAGTGCTCCTAAAATTTGAGAACCACTGACGTGAAGAATCCACCCTGGCACCCAACAGGGTGAATTCTCAATGAATACTTACAACTTTGGCCAAAGGTCACAGAGCTAGTCATGGAAAGTCAAAGACTTGGTGTCTTGTCCTACTGATTCTAGACAACTTTTTCCACCAAGTATAATCTTATCACGTAGGAAAGAGATTGGCATATCTGGGAGGATTGGTATAAGGTCAGACATGGTGTTAAGTAGAGATCACCTGAAAATATTCAAGTTTCAGGATTGGAAAAATAACAGGACTGAGCCTTAGGCATGTGAAATGCCATGGACACTTCATACGTGGTGTATCGTTTAAGACTCTTACAGGCTGGGAGGCTGGCAAAGTCAAATGTGCACATGCCATTCTTACATCTGCACATGTCTGTGTATATAGCCCCTCATACATACGAGTTGCTAATCCCATTATCCACAAGTGGGTTAAATCTCTACTGTCATCAGGCTGGCTCAGATTGAGTTTATCTTTTATATTACAAATAGCTTTTAGAATTAAAATCATTATTATAACAACATTAAACACACAGAAGAAATCGATGTCATGTCACTCTCAAAGAACTATTTGTTTCTCACTCTGCATTATTTAGCTCTTTGTAGAGAAATCTTTATATCATCCCAATTTTATCCTTTCCTTTTCTCACTGACTTCATCGTAAATATTTTCAGTGATGCCCCTCATCTTCAAAATTGCCATTGTGATGACTGAAAAACAGGCCTTCAAACTGATTTGATGTAATTTAACTACAGGGATTTGGCTGGCTACCACTATTTCCTCAATCAGAGTGTTGGGCCTAGTTTTCTATATAAGTGACATTTTTGTCATGTGATGCTCTTCTTTAGATTAAATTTCTAGAAGTGGAATTATAGGAAAAGAGGGTATGAATAGGACTACTGGAACATATAGGAAAAATGTTTCCAAAAGGAGCATAACAGTTTACTCTGTCAGTAGCAATGCATAAATACACCTGTTTCACAAAGAATGGTCCTCAGCACCGGCGACATCATTCCACTCTTCCCACTCCAGTCGCCAATACAGCGAAAATGCAATCATATGCTATTATGGGTGTGACTTTCCTTTTTATAAATCCCAGATCCCTTCTTCTTTCCAAAGACAGAGGTGGTCAAACCGACTTCAAAAAAAATTCATTTCAATAGTGTGTACGTGTATGTGCCTGCATGTTGTATATGTGTATGTGTCTGCATACATATATGTATCTGTATCATCTCTGTGGTACCTGCATCCATGTTTATGCCTCAAAGAGCACACATGTTGTGGAGTGCCTATATCTGAGGTTTTGCTGCAGACATTGTGTTTCTGAGCATGCATTCCTTGGACTTTGTTTACATGTATGTATGAATACATTGTTTTGTGGGATCACGGATGGCAATGTCATGAATGAAATCAAACACAGACCATTTGTGGTTTAACACAATCCTTGCATCTGTGCTTCTTGTTAACCATCACTTTCTTGCATAGCTGTCTCCACAAATGAATGGACAAATTAATGAGTTTAATATTTAGAGGAGTTAGGGCCCTTTTGCCAGAAAAAGCAGATAGCTACACAGAAGAGACTTTTCATGTAGAAAATGGATAATCCTGAGTAGGCTGGAACTTTGAGAACCATTTATCAGGCAAGTGATACTGAGCAGGTCACATACCACCCTTCCACACCTCTATTTTCTGAGGCTAAAGTGGGGATCATAAGAAAGGATGACTATGAAAGTTACATGGGCCACAGAAGGTATCAGGGGACAGGGTGTGCCCCACAGGGCAAGGAGTGGAGGAGAGCCAGATCCTGTCCCAGAGCCCATCTCTTCTCAGACTCTGAAGGGTGAAGGGTTGTCAAAAGTCTCTGCAAAAGTCTGGCTTGATGAGATGTCAAAGCTCACACACCATTGCTAACTACATGCAGGGGGCAGACGGAACTTCAAATCACGGGATCCATGGGGGAAAGACAGTCAAAAGGTCCTCATGGATGGAGGGAGTTGGGAATCACTAGGACAAATCTGTAGATTCCAAACTTTTGGAAAACCAGCAGAACTTCTCTCCTCCCTACACTTGCATCCATACAACCCTTATGGGGAACCCCAACTATGACACAGTTGGAGACAGTGGCAGAGGCTGGATGGGCTGCCCCCTCTCCCTCCCTGGGCTCTGCTGAGGGGCTCCTGGAGCACCCACACACCCCATAGCTCCCCCAGTGACAGCCTTGCATCTGGACGGCCCTGGAATCCCTGCCAGCACTGCCGTGCTCCAAGGCTAGATCATGGTTTCCAAGCAGCAAGAGCAAAACCAGCTGACATTTATCAAGAGCTTTCTCTGTGCCAAGGTGTGTGCTCCGCTCCCTGCACACCTGATCTCATTCTATCCTCGTGTGTTCTCCAGGAGGAAGATTCTGATAATACTATTAGGATCCCCATTCTACAGCCACAGAATATAAGGGCCAACACAGGGCAACATAGAGAATGTGTCCAGGTTCCCTCAGCTTGTAGATTATAGGGCCCAGAAGCAGACCTAGACAGTCTGGGTCTGAATCTGTGTCCTCAGCCCTACTCTGTAAAGCCTGCCAGTTTTGAGAGGTAAGTGGCATCTTTTGGACTTAAATTTCCCAATTCCTCATCAAGAGACTTTGTGACACTCACCTTTTTCTATTTTTGGGGGGTTTTGTTTTGCTTTGCTTTGCTTTGCTTTTAAGTATAGCTATGGGAATGGTCCCAAATTATCCTCATTCTTTTCCCTAAACCCCAATGTGATCAGACCAGAGATACTGTCTAACCTAAGTGAGTAGCAGGCCACTAACACTGACAACACCCATGGCTGCTGGTGTTCCTGTGCATATGTGCTTGATGGCAGGGCAAGATGGGCCTGGAGGCAGGGGAGTACCATCTGATGCCTCTCGACATTCTATAACAGCACCTTATTTAATAGTCACTCCAAAGAGGTAGATATGATTATCCCCACTTCACAGATGGCAAAGCTAAGGCTCAGAGAAAATTTGCTGGGCATACCCCAGCTCAGAAGTAGCAGTCTCGATCTGGACCCAGGTCCATGCGACCTTCCATCACACTGCACCAGATTTGGTGGCCTTTGGGGACAATGGGCCCTTGCTCTTCTTCAGAGCCTTCCTCCAAGCTACCAGAGTTCCTGCTTTGCCTGCCTCCATCCCAGCCCTTGTTACCCAGTCCTGCTGATGCTTGTCACCATGTCTGTCTCCCCCACTCCTTGGGGGTCCTTAACACCAAAGGGCATGAGCACAGAAGGCCCTTGGTGAAGGTTTGCTAGGGACTGAGCAGCCCAGCCCCACTGCACAGTCCAGGCCACTGTGGGCCCCAGGCTTTGTGGCCTGCAGTTCTTAGAATGCCTCAGGCCCTTTAAGATTCACCTCCCTCCTGCACATGGTGGCCCTCTTGGGGCTCTGGGAAATCCCAGGGCAGTTTTTGGACTCAAAGTGTTTTCCCCCAAAGTTGAGTGAGCAAAGGGACATTCAGCCTCTCCCGGCTGTAAGGACTCCTGTCTGTCCTTCCGTCTGCTTCATGACCACGTAGGGCCATGTGAATGAGACGCTTGGATCTGGAGTCAGCAGACATGGGTGTGAGTCCTGCTCCAACACTTGCCGCTTACGTGATCTGGGGCAAATTCCTTAACTTCCTGAGCCTCTAAGAGGAAACAGTTCTAACTGATCATGAACACACAGTGATGTTGCGAGAGTCAAATAAGATAACGCATGGAAAGGACTTAGCACAGTGCCTGGCTCTGAGGAGGTGCTCAGAGTGAGTGGTGGCTTGGCCTTGAACCCTGCCCTCTCTCAGAGTCTCCGAGCAGCTGGCGAAGGAAGAGCAAGGCTGTCAAAGTGGACCAGGGGCAGCTCGCCTTGGCAGGAGGTAAGGACAGGAAGGAGACCAAGAGGGACCCATGGCTGAGTCAGTGGGAGCCGGTGGGGGGACAGTGACTCAGACAGAGGTGCCCACCCAAAACCTCTGTCCACATATCAACCACAGGAGGCCGGTAAGAGCTTAGGCAGAAGGGCCTTTCCAGGGTGGAAACCCATGGGCAGCGTGCTAGAGAATGAGAAGGAGATTACGGTCCTGCTGGAAAAGAGAGAGGGGGCCAGAGTCACAGCCTCCCCCACAGCCCATGCAGCAGGCACAAGGGAGCTGCAAAGAGCAGGCTGTGTGGGACTCAGGAAGGAGCCTGCTTCACTCCAGCAGCTTGGATCTAAGATCCTTCCCCCATGGTCTAAGGCCACAGGGCCTTGCTGAAGCCTAGAAAGAGAAGGAGCTTGGGTTGACTCATCCCAGACCCTGCACCCAGTACCAGACTATAATAAGCTTTATCTCTGATGCCTCTCTTGCCTCAATACAACCCAGCATTGCAGGGGGTGGTCCCCCCTCTGCCCATGGCATATCTAGAATGCCCAGTGAGAGATTCCTCACCAGCTGGACGGCCACAGAGGGGAAATTCAAACCCAGATTTATTGCACTCTCGAATCCCTGCTTTCCCTTCCAGGTAGGTAGCACGTCCCTGAGGCATTGGGGCTGTCATCCGAGGTTCAAGTGCACACTTCTGCCAACTACTAGATGTGTGACCTTGGACATGTCGGTGTCTCTCTGGGCCTCAGTTTCCCTGGCTATAAACCATAGAAAGGAGCACTGCCTGTCACATACGTGCTATGCAGATTGAAGGAGCTAGAGCTGAGCCTGGCACAGAGTCAGTGCTCGATTTATGTCGACTGGGGGGCTTGTGTTCTTCACAGGGAACGCCAGGCCTCAGGAGAGTGGAAGAAAGCGTGGCTGCCCCCACCCCAAGCAGCTGTGGTGGAGACAGCCCTGGGCTGGGTCCTAAGGACCCGCACTCAGAGCCCCGCTCCACACCTTACAGGGCCTTGGATGTGGCATTAGGCCTCTCTGGACCTCAGCGTCCTCATTCCTAGAATGAAGATAATAATATTGCTGACCGCATGGAGTGATGGTGGGATGTTGTGTGTATGGCAGCCCCTAGTGGGGCTCGGAGTGGAGCAGAGACCAGGAGGCAGGCTGCAGTCTCCCTGTGGTGGCGGGGCCTGAGGTGCTGGGAACACTGAGGGAGAGGGGAAGGGGCATGGAGGAAGGTTCCGATGCCCAGAAAGGCCCAGCCCCTCCTGCAAAACCAAGGTGGGCATTTCCTCAGGCAGCAGAGAGATTCTGAGATGCATGGAGCCAAGATGGGTGGGAACATTCTGGGACTGGGGTCTTTACCCTTTTCTGCCCCCTTCTGCTCAAGGAGCTGACTGCCCACAGAGACCTTCTTGCTGTGTAACCCAGGGGAAGGCACTCACCCACGCTGTGCTTTCCTTTTTGACATCGGCACTAGGACGTCCACGAAGCTCCAGGGTGGGAGGGGTGATGGGGAGAGAGCTAAGCTACTGGGAAGGATGGAGAGAGAAGCCCTCAGCTAGGAACCGCCCAGCCGGGCAATCAGTGGGATCCCCCGCATTGGCTCTGGCCGGAGGACCTCACAGAAAGGGGCGACTGAGGGCGACCAAGCCACAGAGACCAAACTTAGCAGCAGATGCAGGCAAGCAAACCCTGTGGGCGCAGCTCTGCCTCCACCTCACAGCACAGAGGGAGGAAGGGCTCTGCTCCTCAGCCCCCTTTTCCCTCCCCGTTTCCACAGGGCCAAAGGGAGCTAGCCTGGGCTGGGGAGCAGGGTGAGGCATGCAGTGTCTAGGATTGTTGCTCCAGCTGTGTGGCTGCAGGCGAGACTTAACCTTCCTAAGCCTTTGTTTCCTCATCTCTGAGATGAGGTGATGATACTTACCTCACTGAGTAGTTGGGAGGAGAAAATACAGCTCTAAGAACAGAGCCTACTGGTGTATGCCAGGGTGCACAGTTTTCACTAACTCTCTCAACACCCCTGCTGTGTGAATGCTTTCATCCCCATTTACAGAGGCAGAAACAGCTTCAGACCCTAACCCTCCACTGGAGAAAGCAAGCCACCCTGGGTCTTTGCCCTCCCTGACAGGCTGTTGCAAGTCTACTTTGGATGCAGGAGGAAAGGAAATGGACTTTCCCCCACACTCCCTCTGCATGCTGGGGCTTCACCCAGGCAGGCAGCCTGAAGGGCCAGCATGATATTCCCTCAGGAAAGGAAAGAATGAAAGTTCTGGGAAGTTCATCCAAGTGCTGAGGTCCCCAGCTGGCCAGGGACAGAGTGGCCCGACTACCACACTTTCCCCTTTACACAGGACCCAGGGGATCCACCTCGTTACCCTGGGAGGCCGGTGCTGTCAGACCAGCCATGCAAGGGGAAGCAGAACCCGCAGGGTGATTTCACTGTCAGACCTTTCTCTACACCTCTGTCTCCCTTCTATCTTGAGCCACACATGTCTTATATCCACAGGTTACCTATTGGACAAATGTGTACTCGTTACACCCAAGGCTCTATTCCAGAAGCTAGACAAGCGTATATGAAGGCCAGGAGCCAACCTCAGAGAACTTAGTGGAGAAGACAGATGAAAATATGACCATGGTGCCAAGGTGGGTACCCCTGAGATGCCGTGGGGAGTTAGGAGGACAGAGATGGGGAGGGAAAGAGATCCAGGGCATGTGTCTGACCCAGAGCTACGATCATCACAGCGGGACAGGATCTTAGAGATTTTCTGGTTCAAACTTTTTCATTTTCCAGATGAGGAAACACAGGCAGGGAAAGGGAATTATTTGCACCAAGCCACATAACTTACTGGGGTCAGCACAGCCAGGTGAGGACCCAGGATTCCCGACTGATCAGGCCCACCCTCAGCACTGTCATGATTCCATTTATGCCTCTGACAGGTGACCCAGCAAAGGGTGCCCAGATAGCCCAGGACAGATACACTGTTATAACCATCAGAACTCACCATACTCAACATGCCAGCCTTCTGTATCAGTAAGATTCAGTTCATCCAGAAACCCTGCTTACGCACAGTAGTCTTTGATCTCTTCAGTAAAAGTCTGGAGGCCTGAGGTCCAGGTTATAAGAGAGCTGCACTCCTCAAAGTTGCCCCCTCCACCATCCCTAAGGTGTGGCCTGTATCCTGCAGCCTCTGGGGGCATCTGCACTCTAGAAGCAGGGCAGGATGGGGGAGAGGGGGGCAATGGGTGCACCCCTGCCTTCTAACAGGGGATACTGGAGGCTGTCACATGATACATCTCTTTATAGGCCTGGAGTCAGAGCCTGGTCAAGTTGGGGGCTGGAAAATGTAATTTTTGTTCTGGCTGGCTGTGACCCCAGCTGGAAGTTCTGTTACAGTGAAAAAAGAGAAAAATGGCCATCTGCCTTTTGTTTTCACACCTAAATTCACTTTCTGGGCTCTGTGTCACTAGCCTGTCCTTCCCCAGGTCCTACACACCCTGGCTGGGCCTCTCCCTTGATACCCCACTTATCAACAGTTTGGGTGTGACCATCCTTCCTCCCCCAGTCCCACCCCTGCACCTTCCCCATCTCAGAAACTGTCATCTGCTTCTCTGGTGAACCAGAGGCCACAGGGACTCGGGCAGAGTCGGTGCTGGACTGGGGGGCCAGGCATCTGAGTCTCAAGGCTGACTGGACTCTTCGCTCACTCTAGGACCTTCGCCTGATTGCCTGCTTTCTGGGTGAAGAGAGGGACTGTATTTCTGATCCAGAGAAGGGCCATAGGAAAATTAAAGGGGAAAAATTCCCAGATTTTCCCTCTAGATAGCCCTGTACATAGACCCAAAGATGTATCATCTTTTGAACACTCAAGAAAGCTTTAGTAATAGCAAAAGATTGGAAACAACCTAAATATCCATTAATCAGGAACTGGTTAAGCACATACTACCTCTGTGCTAGAATGTCCTAAAACTGTTAAGAGGAACAAGGTCACTTTATGTGTTCTTATGTAGAATAATATCCAGAATATATTAAGTGCTAAGTGTAAGGGATGGGATAGCGTTTATAGCATGAAACCACTCATGTGAAATCATATGCACTCAGATTTTTATATTGACTTGACCATGTGTAAAATTCCTCTGGGAGGCTCTGCCAGACACTATCAACCAGGGGAGGATCCAGTGATTGTGAGGACAAAGACTTGCTCTTCACTATATGAGCTTTTTGCATTTAAACCAGTAAGAGATAAGAAGGAAAAAGAAACATTTAGTGATAATTATTTAATCTTGGATCCAGAGAATTTTCTTCTCTAGGCCATAACTGTCCCTGTAGGAATGGTGAGGCACTTGATAAGCCAGCTGAGGCCCCACCTGGTTCAGCTCCATCCATGATCACCATCACCACCACCCTGAGACCCCAGGCCTGGTCCTCCCACCAGAGTCCATGACCCTTCTCCCCTCTGACACCATCCTTGGGAAAGAGACTCCAGAAGCTGAGGGGGAGGAAAGAGCCGGAGAAGGAAGCCTGGGGTCTTGTGGAGTTGGGGCCCTCCCCCTCTCCAGACCTCACTGCTGCCCAGCCCTCTGTTCCTCTTACGGAGTGAAGAGGATTGATTGGTCAGGACACCTGCATTGCAAGGGACAGACAGTCCCTAAACTGAACTCATTTATACTGGTGTACTAGTTGATTGGGTTATCAGGAGTTTGATTTTGGTCAAGTCATGCTTGTAATACCTCTAAGACATGCAAGGCAAATATAAACCCAATACACAGGTAGTTGGAGGCACCTGGAGTTCAGGGGCAGTAACATTTGGGAGTCATTAGATTCAACCACATGAAAGTGCTGATATTCAACCATGTGATCTACAAAATGGTGATTTCTTCTGGTTCAGTTTTGAACTGGTTGTTCAGGCCGTAAGGTTAGATCAGATTACCGAGGGCTGAATATAGGCAAAGAAGAGACAAGGGCCACTGCCTGAGCCCCAGCATTCCCTGCTGTTAAAATGCCTGGAAGGTGAGGAGAAGCCAGGAAAGAACACTAACAAGGAACAGGACAGGGAGGGGAGGTGCAGGGGCAATAGGAAAACTGGGAGCATAGGGTGCCTTGGGAGCCCAGGGAGGAGAGTGTTTCTGGAAGGAAGGGGTGACCAGCTGAGTCAAATGCTTCTGAGATCAAGGAGGGTGAGAGCTGGTAAGTGACTGTTGGATTTAGCATTGGTCACCGGGGACCTTGGCAAGAGTTATTAAAATGGATTCAAGAGAGAATAGAAGAAGGGAATTAGAGACAACTATTTACGGTGTTTACCTTTTTCTTAATACCATAAAGGGCTGCTATATTTGAGTCTTTGAAGGGAGGCAAAGGACTGAGAACAGAATACTTTGTAATCATACTATATAAAGCAAAATTCAGATAATTAACTTCCAATTCCTCTTCATCAGTAATTAGTGAACCTCTCAGCTAAGGAAATTACCTCTGTGTGTGGAGCCCACCCAGATCCTTCTCTGTCACCCAGGACTGCTGAAACTTGACCCAAGCTGATCTGATTCCACACCAGTCTGAGCTGGTACCAACATGCTTAATACTAACTGCAAAGATTTACCAGTTTCTCACTGGGCAATTTTCAGTGTGCAAAGTTTAATTTTCAGTGTCCAAATGTAAGCAGACTTCTTACTACCTCTGTTTATATATAGGGTTGCTGTCCCCAGCAGACTTGCAAACATTTTCTATTATCTGGAAAAATTTCTCTGTCTGGCCCCATTGCTCCCTCTGGAAACTTATTAATGACACCAAGACATGAACCCAGGTCTCCAGTCTTCAAGTACCATGCCCTTTCCACTATGAAACACCAGCTTTTGAGCCATTCTTTGAGATCTTTAAATAGGGAGGCAGCACCTGCAATGTAATTGATACGTTTTCCTATAAATTACTCTGTGTTCCAACCCTACCCCCCACCACCCCCAAGAGTCTTCAGACAAATCATGACAGCTAGGTCAAAATGGAATTTTTACAACCACAGGAAATGACAATTATTTAAACTGTTTTATCTTAGAATAAATAGTGACTCAATAACTGTTTGGACCCAAGCAAATGTGGTCCATAAGAATGTTAGAGCCCCACATCTACTGCCCCAAATACTGACCATCGGGGCTGATAAAATTCATCCCGTCAGCTATGGAATGTCCGTGCTGATAAAGGACGCATGCCATCGTATCAGGGCTGTTTGTTTGCCTCAGTTTTTTAAAAGGTCATTGTTTAAAGAATAGCCCTCTGTGGGAAAGAATGCATGAGAATTCTGTTGAATTTTTTAAGCCTGTGACATTTAGGCATTAAATGATATTGAAAGCTCTCTCTCTGCTTCTGTCTCTATTTTTGCTTCTTTCTCTCTTGTCTCTTTCTCCCTCTGCCTCCCCCAGATACTTGATAGGAAAAAAGAGAGTATTTAAATAATATATGATTTTTTTATTACACACAATATTAAACTTTTAAAATTATACAATAACCGTGAGATTTAAAATATTCCCTTTGTAGCTGTCCTTGAAGGCTTTGTCACACCATGGTCCAGGCTGAGGGACAGTTCTAGCTCATAGCCCACTTACAGAGATTCAGTGATCTGCCTTCCCGAAGACCCGCTAGGAGTCTTCCTCCACGTTTGAGCTCTGCTCCCCTCCTTGGGTGGACACCCCCTCCCTGTACTCCCGTCCCCCCACGCCAAGCTGGACTGAGGAGGATGGAAGACAGCTTTCCGCAGCTGCGGAGATTTCGATAGAAACTGAATAGCAGGGAAGCCCCACTATGGTTTCCAAAATGAACCCAGTGGGCCAAGAGTCTCTGCTACAGGTTGAAAGACCAGCAACCTCTAGCAAAGCTGTTGTTGCTCTGGTGAGACCCTAAGGGGGTCTCTGAGTGGGGTCTCTGCCTGACCTAGAATGCACACTAATTCTGCCCCCACAGCTGCAGAACACCTTGCACCCGGCCCGCGCTCTTCCGCAAATGCTCTCCGTGGCCCAATCACATACCTGACTGGAGCTCCCAAAGGTCTTCAGCACGAACAGTAACAAAGGCAACCTTACCTGGACAACGAGAAGGCACCCCTGACGTCACCCCTCACCCACCCCACAGCACACACCGGTATCATCCCCTTCACAGCCATAAAATACAGCGGCTAAGACACTCAACAGGCTGACTTGTTGAACAGAATTGCTTAGTATTGACCACCTGGGGACCACAGCACATGTACCAACATGAGCAACTTCGCATCGGTCCCCAGGGCCATCCCAGCTCACAGACCGTACTCACTGAGGGCTTACCCTGTGCCAGGCACGTAGGCTCGGTGCTCATGCGCATCAACCCAGTGAAGCTTCCTGACACACAAGTGCTGTAATTATAATTATCCCCATTTTACAGAGGAGGACTTGGGGCTCGGAGAGTAAGTTAACGTTATCTCCCGACGTGACAGACTGAGCCCACTCAGGGACCCCATGGAGTCTCACCATAGCAGCAACATTACAAAGTGACAAGATGAGAATTTGAGCCCAGAGTTATTGGTCCCCCCCATCCATATTTATAATTACTATGTTATACTGCCTTAAAAGTTAGGAATAGCATCAAATTCTTCAACCTTACCCAGGAGGCTGTTGGTGCCTCCCTCTTGGGTAACACATAATGCGCCTTCCCTTCTGGTCTCAGCAGAATGCAGAGGAGGTTTGACAGGGATCTGCCTGAGTCGGGGGAATGCTGTGGGAACTGCCCAGATAGGGTGTGTTTCCAACCTCTACCCTTGCTGCCTAAGGGCTTCTAGTTTCAGTTGACTTCTGTCCCCTTGTGCCCCACATTCGTACTTATGAAATAAACATAATACCCAGGTATCTTTTGCTTTGGGTTGTGACAGAGAAACAGAAGCCAGTTCAATTTTTCACTTAGCCCTTAGAAAATAGTTGGTGAGCCTTCAATATGTGTTCAGTGAATGAATGACTATCTTAGGAAAATAAGAAGGGTATCAGAAGAATCCTGGGGCGTCTTACAGCATCAAAGAGCAACCTGGACATCAAAGCCTTGGGAACATCAGGAATCGTGGGCAGCTGCCATGATCCCAAAAGGAGTTCGTGACAGAGTGTGGCAAAGACTGGGTCTGCCGGGCCCTCCTACCACACCACTCCCACAACCTTGGCAATGCCTGGGTGGAGCCCGGTATATGTGCACATGCATGTGTGAATGTGTGTGTGTGCTCTTGAAGGGTTAAGGCCTCCTGGAATGGGTTATATGAGAGTCAAAAACCAAAAAGGATAGATTAATGATAACAAAATTAAAAAAATTTTTTAAAAAGCCAAGAAGGATGGAAAGGAGAGGTTTCTTTTCAGGTTTTGCTTCTAGTCGAGATTCAGAACTAGCACAGCTGTTAATCCTCTTCTTCCCAGAATCAGCTCCAAAAATGCCAAAAGGAATAGAAAGGGAAAACTAAACACCGTAAGAAACTGCTGGGGGTGGGGTGCTATTGTGAACTAGAGGGTAGAGTGAAAGGTGACGGTGGCTTTGACCTGGGCAGAAGCCCAGCATGGCAGTGGAAATAGAAAAGAGAGGGGAAAATAACAGGAAGTCTGTTCTCACTTCACAGCTTTGGGAAAAACTTGTGGAGACTCAAATTTCTGGCCCAGGAATCCTCAGGAGTAGAAGCAGAGCGTTGCCGTCTGCACACAGGAGAGGCAAAGCCAAGCAGATGAGAAACAAGATGAGAAGCACACACATTTCAGTAAGAAATAGAATTGCCTTTCTGGGACCCAGAAGCCAAGCTGGGGTAAAGGGCTGAGATCCAAGCACTGTGGGAAGGGGAGGAGAGGGGGCTGGTCCTGTTACGCAGCAAATACTTCGTGTCAGACACCGGGTCAGCAGCTACCTAAGTTATCGTGGCTAATGTTCACCTCTGCTGAAATAGAACATCACTACCACTTCACACGTGCGAAGCTGTCTCAGAGGGGTCAAATGGCCTGCTGAAGGACACCCAATTTACAAATAGTGCCACTAGGATTTTAACCTAGACCTGAGCCTGTGGGCATCCAGGGGCAAGTCACTTCCTGGCTGTGTGAACTTGGCCGAGTCACTTAACTTCTCTAACTTCAAATGCCTCTTCTGAAGAACAGGGATAAGACTGTATTTAACCTTCAGGTTGTTGTGAGGTCACACTGAGTTTAGACATGTAGTACTCAATAAAGATGGGCTGTCATTTTCATCACCTTCAGCCATAAGCTCCTTTAAACATTCTGTCCTATTGGTCAAATGTAAGAAATTCCGTTCTTCAAGTTAACAACCAGTTGGAGTTGTTACTTCCACTTCTTAAATAGGAAAAGTCTACCCATGGTGGCCTGAAAGGGAAGAGGCAGACTGGGATCTGAAATCAAACGCTAATCCTTTAGCAAAGGGCTCAAAATGAGGCAATGAGCCCTCACTTAGGAAAAGAGCTCCTGTGAATGTCCAGAAAGACACAGGCATCACACAGAGGTCTTATCCCTAGATCTGATATTATCCGCAATCACAGACAAATACTGAAATAGTAAGCATTGGGGAGTGCTTTCTTAACAAACTGAAATCATGCAGTGACTCTTATGAAACCTCAGAACCAGCTGATACAAAGGCATTAAAACACACACATATACACATACACAGAACCACTTGTGAAATGGTTAAGTGCAAAAAGCTCAAAACAAAACCGTGGGCAGACCATTGTGCACTATAGGAAAATGTGGCTGTGAGCGGGCAGAGGCAACCAGAAAGATAGAGTGAGGGGTGCTCATGTCCAGGGAATATGGATCATTTTTGGGAACTTTCCCTGAAGTTATAGTCCTTTCAAAGCAAATATAAAATATTGGGAAACAGAACTATGTTGTACATTTATGTGAAAAGAAATCACACAAATGCAAATCTAATTCATTCTTCTTTTGCAGAAAATTAATCTAACATATATATAGTCTTATGTAGACTTATCATACCCATATAAAAATACAAAAAGTCACCTACATACATACCCATAGAAACTTACAGAAGGTCACATGGATTTATGAGCATCACTGGAATGGAAGCTGTTGGTTATCAAGAACCCCTAAGTGATTGACAGAAGGAAAGGACCTACTCTGTGCCAAGTGCTTTGCAACGGTTTCCTATGGAATCCCCACATTGTCCCTACAAAGTAGGCATCACATTTCCGTTTACAGATGGTGAAGTGAGCCTCAGAGAGGTAAAGTGACCTGCCCAGCATCACACAGCTCAAGGGTGTGGCTTCTACTCGCCACATGATAGGCATCGCCGGTGGGCACACTTAAATACTGGATCAGTGGGTATTCAGGTTGCTTACTGTCAGCCTCGACCCCTCATCAGCATCCCTTTGCAAGGCAGCCCATCTCTGCCCCTTATCAGGGGTGTAGCTCCCTCCCCTCCCCAGGCTGAGCGCTCCCGAAGTGCAGGCTCCTCACCTTTCTCATCTCTGGCACTGGGTTTGGCAAGAGGAGACACTTAGGAAAAGATGGGCACAAGAATTTCCAAGTCTTCTGGACTGCTCCCCCATGACGTGGAGACCCTGAGTTAGCATGAAGTTTGCTTGTAACACAATGGCAGTCACGCATCTGTGGTTTTGCATGGGGGAAATGTCATTCTAGCCACATTCTGTCATCTGTGATTGATAACTGATGATTGATGTGAGCAGAAATTCTGAAGGAAAGAACAGGATAATATGAGAGAAGATATCAGAACTAAACATGATAAGAAAGATTCTCTTCCTCAGGAGCGGGCTTTAGCCTGGAAATTATGCTGGGCCACCTGGTCAGTGCACGAACAGGGCCTGGCACACAACATTTTCATTTAGCATCAAATTAAGCATCCACTAAGTATTTGTTAAATGAATGGATGAATTATGATTAGTTCTTGAATCCACACAAATTTGGTTTGGTAATCCCACAGGTGTATAGAAATCAATATGCCCCCAATTAAATTCACTAGCTCCACCTCCCTGCTCGAACCACTTCCCCCGTCTCATACTCCCTCTCAGAGGTGAAGGAAGCTTAGTGCATGGGTTACCCAACCAGAATCCAGCTGTTGCCCTTGACCCCTTTTTCTCCCTCATCAGTCACCAAGTCCTGGCAATTCTCTCTTAAACCATGAAACACCTCTGCCTCTTCTCCATCTTGGAGGCCACCACCTTGGTTAAGAGGCAGCACAGTGACTAAGATTAGAGGCTCAGGAGCCAGACGCCCGGACCACCACATGTTAGCTTGGTGCCCTTTGGGAAATCACTCAACCCTCTGGAACCCTCAGTTTTCTCACCTGTAAAATGGGGGAAATAATAGTCACTCCGTAAGAGGATAACTATGCAAATGAAATGGGGCAAGCAGTTCTACTTAATACAAGATCCTATTAATTAGTTTCCCTGCTTCAAGTCCTTCCCAGAGCAATCAGACGACCCAGTTTGAAATGCATGTCTGCTCTGTCACTCACAGGGTCTAGTAGAAAGAACCTGTTCTTTGGTAGTCATAAAATGTTAGACTCAGCTTCATGTGTGCCCATGAAAGCTGGTTTCTTACACTCTCTCAGTCCTCAGTGTCCTCAGCCCAAATGCCACCAGACATTATTGGACTTTGAGATGAAATGAGATACCATGAGTGAGTGGAGCCCTTAGCCCAGGGCCTGGCATGTATTGGGCACTCAGTCTTAGCTCTTCTTCCTCTCTCTCTTCCCTTGTCAGAAGCAAGGGGAAGGGGCAGAGGGAATGCAGGAGGAAGGCGGGGTCAATCCCTGGGAAGAGGGATCCGAGTCAGCGGAGAAAATGAAGGTGGCCTTTGGTGAGTCCAGCCAGCAGCCCTTCTGGGAATCTATCCTGTTTTAGCAGATCACCCCAGAGAGCTGGCCCCGCTGTAGAGCAGTGGAGTCCCAGTGCCAGCCATTCATCAGAAGCCCCGGCAGAGCTGGTAAGACAACAGCTTCCACTGCCCCTTCACACTCCTTTCCTGAAATCCCCACGTGGCCTGCTTGGGGTGCAGCATTTTAATGTGCAGCCTAGGTGATCCCAGGGCTCGGCCAGGTTTAGGACCCCTGCTCAGAGTATTTGGCTTAGGTTAGTAGGTGACTCAGAAACCTCCCTACTGAAGCTCCCTGGCTGCCCTCTTAGAGGAGAAACGTGGCAGAAATTAGCCATATGGTTTCAAATGGACAGATTTACATTCATTTCAAGACAAAAGAGTAGAAGTTTTGAAAATCCACAGGGGATAGGTGACCCAGAAACCTAGCTTTGTGCCTCTGACCTCTTGGCTCTCAAAATGTGAGCGAGAGACCAGAACAGAGATGCTCAAGGCTGGGCAGGGTCTGGGCTGGGGTCGGGGGTGGGGCTTGGACCAGCACGGGGCCTTTTCTCTGGGCTGCAACAGCATCTGTTGTCAGTGTCTGATGTCCTCTCTTGGTACCCAGTTAAATGGCATATGGGGAGACAGTTTGGTGCCTGAATTCCAATAATGGTACCAAGTAGCGATGAAAGAATTTTTTTTGAGAGGGGTAGGAGGATGGATCCAGAGACCCCACAGTTACTATTCTTCAGATGATCACGTGTAACCTGACACATATCAATACAAGGAAGCCCTCACAGGTATCAGGCACTGTGGTAGGCCATGTACGTGTATGTGTACACACACATCTCTACCTATATCTATATGCACACACACACACATACAAATGTCTGTCTATGTACATGTGTGAGTATGTATTTATATATTCATATATAGTTATGTATTTATACATCTGGATATAATATGAACAAGTGTGTGTGTGTATGCAAGTATATATACAGAGAGAGAGAAGGCTGTACACATATGCCTTCACAATTGCCCTCACTATCAGTCCATTTTAAAGTTAGGGAAACTGAGGCTCAGAGAGATTAATTAACTCGTCAAGGTCACAAAGCTGGGTTTGACTCTAGATGCTTAGGACTCAGAAAACCATGTTCTTTCCACACTGGCTCCCCTCCGTACATAAATATACACATGGCAGGTCTAGCTCCCTGGAATGTGTCTTCTAAATTTTGCATATACTGACTATAGGAATCCCCAAAAGTGTCTTACTTACTAATCACACATGAGGGTGAGGGAGAGGAGGGGGCCGCATGCTCTGGACACAGCCAGGTTGCCCATGTGTACCCGGTGAAAAGACCAGAGAATCAGCTCCCAAATAGGCTGCCTGATTGCCAACCCTTCTCCCTGCCCCATGGTATGGGGCCACGTAATCTATAACACAATTTTTAGACTCCCATGTATGGGCTTAGGAGGAAGGGGCTCAGATTTAGGAGTATGGAGCAAAACTGTTCTTTGGTTTCCACTTTGACTTTGAATGTTACAAACTGCCTCCTTGCAGACTTTAAATAATGCATGGACCTCCCATGATTATTGAACGGAAGTTTTCTCCTACAATATCCTATGGTCTATTACTAGACTCTAGACTTTTCAATCTTCAGTCAGCACTGCTTAGCATCTCTAGTCTGCTGTGCACACTGCAAGGTGGCTTATACACTAACCTGATGCTCACCACGCCAGCAAGGAGGGGGTTTTCCCACTGTGCACATAGGGAACACGTTCTCATCTGGTGGCCCCCTGGGCTGTAAGTTCCATGTAAGGCAGAGTCGGTGTCTGAATGGCACAGGCCCCAGGATCTAGCATGGCATACACAGTAGGCACTTAGTATTTATTGATGAAACCATAGATGATTGGACAGGGAAGTGCTGAGAGGTTAAACCGTAAATCTCAAAAGCAGGGTCTGAAGGCAGGTCTACGACTCTGATGCCCATGAACCTTCTGCTATATTTTGCTGTCTTCCCATTGTATTTTGTTTTCTCTAATCCTTTTTTTTCAATCACATTTTTCAAAATTCATTTGTGCCATTTATTGGACTGGCTCTACTTATTTAGCTGGGAGGAGCTTTGCGTTTCAAAGTTCACATGTTTGTTTTCAAGTCAAGGATTTTTAGTACGTGTCATTTCTCTGAGCCTTCACTTTTCACTCTCACTTATCATATTTAGAGTTTTACACTTCACCAGGGAGTAACTGGGTGGCTGAGGTGGGGGGCAGTCCAGAGAACTGGCCACACGGGCAGTGAGATGCTCGATAGGTTGGTAGTCAGTCTCTGGGCTGCCCATCTGAGGGCCCCCAGGCCTCCTTGACCTCCATCAGCATGGACAGCAGGCCCAGCACTTCGGCCTCCTCTGCCAGTGGCTCCCACCTAGGGGACGGATAACAGGCCAGCCGTATCAGTCCGGACAGTCAAGAGTATGCTGCTGTATTAAGCAACCCCCAATCCCAGTGACTTAAAAAAGAACCAATGGTCCATTGCTTGTTCATGCTGCATGTCCACCAAGGGGCTTCTGCTCCACCCCAACCCCCAAGCACGAGGAGCAGCCACCACCTGAAACATTGACAGTTATGATAGAGGGAATGGGAGCTCTATGGAGTCTTACACCAGCAATTAGATGCTTGAGCCAGAAATGGTATTGGTCACTTCTACTCACGTGTCTCTGACCAGAGTCATTCACGTGATCCCATCCAAGCACAAGGAGGCCAGGAAATGCTGGTCCCCCAGGGCCCAGAAAGGACAGCCAAAACTAACTGATGACAGCACATCTGAAAAGGCCACTCCCCATCCTGAAAGCCTTCCTGCTTTCTCTTACCACCGAGATCAAGTATAGCCCCAGAGCAGATGACGTGAGGCCTCCACCTGCCCCACCAGCCTGGTCTCCACTGCCCCTGCCCTCCTGTCTGCAGTGAACCAGATGCCTGAGTGTCTTCAGGGGGCCCTGCTGTGCATGTCCACATGCTCTTCCTGCTGTCTGAGCTGCCTATGACCTCCTTCCTGAAGATCTGGGCCAAGGCTCCCCTTCCAGGACCCCTGCCTCCGACAGCTCCAGTTATAGCGGAGTCCTGCCTCTGCATTCCTTAGCACCTTGCTCGTCAGCATTTTGCCCCTTTCTGTTCATTCCTGTGTATGTCTCCTCCTCCAGTCAGACCCCACGGGACAGTGACTTAGAGCTACTCATCTCAGAATACCCAGACTCAACACAGTCCTCAGTCTGAGTGAGACATTCCGCATCTACTTCTTGAATGTTCGCTGATGACTACTTTGAGAGCACCTACTATTCAGTGGGTCTTAATCAGCTTTTAGAAATTTTATGAATATAGGTTCTATGGTTCATAACTTATTCTGTATTTTCCAAACGAGAGGCTGCCTTGATCATGTGGCTGCACATTGTGCCAAACTCCATGGCTATTGGCTGCACAATCACCTCTGACCCTGAGAATCAAGAAGGCATGTCACAGAGAAGTAGCGTCTGGCTGATGACAGACCTCCATCTTACCAGGATCCAGAAAGCATCACTGCCACCAAAGCGCAGATGGTATGACTCCTGTAACTATGTTCTTACTTCTCTCCAGGAAGGACGAGTGTGGGGGGTGAGACTGGGTTCCTGGAAAGAAAGGAACCGAGTATACTTGCGAATTAGCTATGCCTGCTTTGATGTCTGGGCAGGAACCCTGCTCCGGCCAGCGCAGGCGTGAAGGGAAAGCAGCCGAAGTGCATGGGAGTATCCCTCGGAAACCAAGGGCAAAAAGCTGGGTCTTAGGACCAAAGGAAACAAGAGCTTGAATGGTGCTGGGGGTTCCTCTTCTCTCTGGCCTCCACACTTCTCTCTGTATGTTACCTTCAACCTTTTCTCTCTAAAGACCAGATTCCTCCCCTTTTCCACTCCTCAAGGTGATAAATATGGCATCAGGGAGCCTATTGCTTCACAGATAACAATCCAGACCATGAGAGGGAGGTGGCACAACTCTTTGGCTTCAAATCTAGAAGCCCCAGAGGAAGGATACATTGGCCCAGCCAGGGTCAGCCGTCCACTCTCAGACCAACCAACTGTGTCCAGAGCTGGAGTCCCACTGTGACCTAGCTGGTCCCACTGTGTGCAGGGAAGAGAGACTCAAGATTACTAAGAGTCATGTGGACCAAGGACCCTGGAAGTCTCATTGGAGAGAATCAGCATAGACTATGGCTCTCGATGCCAGAGGACAAAAAGGTGACCGTGCTTGGTACATAACAATCATGAGGAGAATTTGTCAAAAATACAGATTCCGGAGCCCTGTCCCCCATGAGTCTGCTTCCGTAGGTCTGGGCTCAAGCCGGAACATGTATGGTTTGCACAGGAATCCAGGTAATTCTGATTCACTGCTTGTGCCTCAAATTCAGTTTTATGTCTTTGTTTTATTCATTTCTGTTTTTGGGTTTATTACTCTTCCCACTTCCCTTCCGCTTGATAATTTGTACCCCTTCTGGGTTATTTAGGTAGAGACTTAATTCCCAGTTTTTCTTCTTACCCCCTAATAGAGGCCATCATGAGCAATACTTTTTCCTCTAAGTGCCAGCAAGACAGAATCCCATAAATTTATATGTTTTGCTGTGTTTACATCTTTGTTCTTTAAATACTCTGTTCTGAAGAATTGCTTCCCTTCCCATGGCTTTATTTAGGAGTGCTAACTTCCCTGTGACTGGATAACCCCTTCTTGTTTGTGAGATTTATTTCTAACGTCACTGAGCTACAGTCTTAGGCTATCAAAGGCAAAATGTTTCTTACTTTTCTTATTGAATAAGTGCCTTTGTTTCCTAATAAGTGATACATTCCATGAGGAATCTATCCAGGAAGGCTAACTGGTCAAGTTCAAGATCGGGGTGTTGCTACTTTATACCCTACCCCCATCAAACAACCATCCTTCATGTCATTCTTTAGCACATACGTGTTTAAAAATTTAGCAGGTAGTCAGTTGTATTGGAAAGAGAAGGTCCTTGGAGTTGACTCCTGGCCATGCTGATCATTAGCTCTGTGAAACCTTGGACAAATGATTGACCTCCTCTGCGTCCATTCCCGTGTCTGGGGAAATCATGAGTGTAGACAGGCAGGCCTCAGCTCTGCCAGGTTTTCCCCACAGGATCAGCTGGGTAAATTGAAATAAGTGAAGACATCATAGGGGTTTTAAGAAGGGGGCACAGTGTTCAGCATCCCAGGTGTGCATCACAGCCTTTCAGTGAAATAGAGCTGATGGGAGGTGAGGAAATTGTCCGTATAAGTAGAACCTAAATGGTGTCTACTTAGCTGTTATCTGGCATATACAAGAATATGAACCTGAATACATGAGCATCTTTCCTTCATCCCCTGTCCAACTCTTCTTATTAAAAACTTAGCTCAGAGTCCATTTCTCCAGGGAATACTAGCCCATCACATATCATTGGCTCCTGTACACACAAGTCTCCTCGTGTTATTCCCATTATCATTACCTGCTTCCTTGAACTTCACCATGACACTCTGAGCTTCTTCATGGCAAGGACTGGGAGTTACTTAGAGCAGGAGGAAGGGAGAGAGCTGCTATCCCAAACCAGGTGTTTTCAGTAGAGGAACACACTGAAGAGCATGGATAGGGCATGCACATTATCCCACGGGGTGGAGTGAAACCTTTACTCAGCAGATGTTTACAGAGCACCACATGCCAAGTGCTGGACATAAGGGGTGACCCCCAGTGTCATGATTTCTCTGGGGAAGGGGGAATGGAATTCTGAGCAGGTCGGTGCGGGGGACCCAGTCCAGGTGCTGTGGGAACATGCAGACTGACGCATCTGTTCCCGTGCTGGGACGTTGGAGAGGCTGCCTGGAGGCTGTGGGTTTTAATGAGGTTCGAGAGACATGGTTCAGTAATGAAAAGAAAGGGTTCAGGAGAAGACTGCTCCAGGCTGAGGGAAGAGCGGATAGGAGCGCCAAGGACACTGTGATGCAAGAAACCATACCCGGAGTTGCTGGATGTTAGAGGGTGGGCAGGAGTGGAAGAAGGACTGAGCAGCACCAGGCCAGATGGGCACTTGGGAACCATGTTAAGGGGTTTGGGCTTTACAAGCAAGGGGGTCCCACTGAGAAACTCATGCAGCAAACCTAAGTGAGAGATGACGGTGGCCAGGCTGAGGGTGGGAGCAGGGGAAGCGGGCCAGGGGGGTGCAGGGAGGCAGATGCATGGACGTGGAGGTTGATTGGCCACAGGGGCGAAGACGGAAGGGCAGTCCAGGGGGTTTGCAGACATCAGTGGCATCATCCACCACGAGGAAAGGAACACACGGGGGATAAAAGTGCTGATGGACAGGTGGAGAAGACGGCGGATTAGGTTTGGACAGGTCACGTTCGCTGTGCCTCCGGGTCACCTGAAGGAGATGATATGCAACAACCATCCGCTGTGCCTAATAATAATGGCAACAACTGTATTTGGCCCTCACTATAACCTTAGGAGGAAGGAAACTGAGGCACAGAGAGATCAAGTAACTTGTCAAAGGCCACAAAAACACTAAAAGGCAGAGGCAGCTTCGTATGCAGCCATTCAGGTATCAGAGTTCATATCAGGAAGCCGAGACTCAGGAGGGAGGTGTCCCGGGCCCGGACGTGTAACCGGAAAGTGGTCCACACGTGATAGAGGGACACTGAAGCCACAAGAATGGAAGCGATTGCCGAGGAACAGTGTCGAGTGGCAAAAACCAAGCGTACACAGAGTGTCTGAGGTACCCCTGCCTTGAAGACAGGACAGAGGAAGAGAAGCTGAAGGATGAGACAAGAGAAATGGCTAGAGAGGCAGGAGGGAGGCCCAGAGAGAGGCTACTCCCCAGTCAGAGAAAAAAAGTGTCCCAAGGAGAGAATAGCATCGTTAAATGCTGCTTGCAAGTCAAGAAGACGAAAACTCAGAAGTGACTTTGGGTTTAGAAATAAGGAAACCATTAGTTACATTGGTAAAAAGTTTCTGTGGACTGGTAGGGGAAAAATCAAGGCAGTGGGCGGAGAAGTTAGCTGCAATCAAAGGCATAAGACAGCAAGTGTAGACAAGCTTTTGAAGGTAGCAGAGCGAGGACAGAGAGGACGGTGGGAAGAGGCAGTCATGGGGCTTTGTGCATAGAGCGTCTTCCTCTATTTATCCATTGTCCGTATTTTATGTTGAATATGGGAAGCACATTCAAGTCCTAAAACATCTTTAAAGAAGAAAGAGTTTTTAAATAATGAAGATAGTATATTGAAGTACTGAGGAGGAGGAGGCACTAGAGAAGGCAAGGTTGAGGTTACAGGACAGGGAGTGCATAACAAGGAGAGTGAGGTCCCTGAGAAGGCGAAGGGCGGGTGGGCTGCAGGGGGTAGACCCATGCCTAAGCAAGGACCCTGCTCCCAGGGAAACAAGGAGGAGGCGGAAAGACAGGCTGCAGAGAGCACCCAGACCAGGGTCACCAGCATTGAGCTTGGGGACCATGAGTTTCCCCCGGCACCCAGGCCCACACTTGGGAGGTCTGCCTTCCGGAGCATGCTGCAGCCCAACAGGGACAGAGGAGGTGTGCAGGTGCATTGATTCAATGTGGGGGCTTTTCCAGAAGGGAGTAACCAAAAGATGCTTGGACAGAAGAATTAAAAATCTTGGCACCAAAATGGTGGGAGTCACATTCCACGCACCCCAGGCTGATCGGAGGGGCTGTGAACCCTGTGTTGTCATTCCCACCCCAGCCCACCCCCCACCAGCCAACATCTTTACCGCAGACCCCCAGGGTATATAGTCAAGATCGCCTCCTGGTCTCCATCACTCTCCTGGGATTGGGTTGTTGGGATGAGGGGCACAGAAATATGACATTACTGAAAACAATCAGTCTGAGGACAAACCGACCCTGTGGGGCACTCCCCAGGTCAAGCTCATTTGAAAGAAACTTGATCTTCCCTTTGTTTAAAGCTCAGAGGTGCTGGGGGAGCTTTCCAGCTGTGATCTGATTGTAATCCCTAAGTACGTACACTATGTCCCAAAGTCAGTATAAGGAGTTAATGCAATACCAGCGTAAATCCCCCTAAATCCTCTAACAGAATTTGATGGCTCTGTGTGTGGACCGCTTATTCTTCCAAATGAAGGACCATCAAAGGATTTGTCTTTTAATGGCAGTGATAGCCAATCCCTCCTGAGCAATTAAGATGTGAATTGTCAATCACTGAAACTATGCTGAGTTAAAAACGGCAGAGGTCACTGGGAGATTCCTGAGATGAATTTGAGCCCTAGTGAGGCTAATGCTAAACCAGCCAAAGGGCACACTGGGGAAAGCGATTGTTATTTCATAAACATGGCAGGGACAGTTGGCTAAGGAGCTGGGGGAGAGTTCATTTAAATTCATGCAGCATGCCGGTCAAGTTGAGTCATACTGTACCGTTGATCTGGCATGGACCTGGAGACCAGGGACCAGCATCGCCCTCCCTGCTGCTGCTGAGGAGATAAATTCCCAGCTATTGAAGAAACAGATAACATCAGAGCTCTGATGGATGTGTTCAAATACATAAGAATGAAAATTTTTGCACCACAGTGTAATAAAAATAAATATTAAAAAGAAAGCAGCAGTATCCATGATGTCCGTCACATTCTCCTTTCCAGGCCTGTTTACTGCCCAAAACAGATAATGGATGGGCCGCTGTGTGATTCTTCCTGATAAGTGGTCAAAGGAGATGAACAGCATCACACCAGGAAATGGAGATAGTAAATCACAGTGTGGAAACATGCGCGATCTCGCCAGCTATGAAATAAAATTTAGATTCAAGCAACTTTCAGGTCCCATTACATGCCTATTAAAGCTGCAAAAATAAATATGATAAAACCCAAGATTGGCAGTCGGTAGAAGCACATCCTTGAGCATTGCTTTCTGGGCCAATTTACATAAGCAATCAGGCAGCATGAATGAGAGCTCTGCCATTTCTATACTCTCTGACCCAGGAATTTTCTCTTTGGTAACAAACGCCATGGTATTAGCCCCAAAGAAAGAAAAACATGTGTAGAGCAGCATTACCTGTAATAACTAAAACTCGCCCACAACCCAAAGGCCGAAGAAGAGGGGGCTGACCAAGCGAAGACACATGTGTTAACACAGTAGAATAACACGATGGCATTTCAAATGATGAATATGGGGGCTTGGGAGGTTGCGGAAACGTTTCTATGAAATATGCATGGTCATTATTAGTTGTGCATATCAAATGTCTTCCTGGGTATTGATAAAGAAGAGACTTTGGATGGAAGAGGATTCACTTAGAATTTAATGTTCATTAAGATTTTATGATAAGTTGGATACCAATTTTAGTCATTCACTCAACATTCATTGAATGTTGACCACATGCCAGACAGTAAGGATGTTAAGACGAGGAAGAAATGCTTCCTACCCCAAGAGCCCATGGTCAGAGGGGAAGACAGACAGGCTGATACACACACGCACACACACACACAGCAGTGGCAGGGCATTGTGTACAGGGGAAGGCGTGTGGATGTCATGGACAGAATTAGGATAATTCACAGGTTGGGCAGAAGTGGAGGAAGATGATGCTCCGGAGGGAAAGCATTGCACAGGCAGTGGCCATATAGGTCTGGTGTGTGTGTGTGTGTGTGTGGTGTTTCTCTATCCCGATCCATCTGCAGGGCTTGAAGAGCCCAGGATACCACTTTCATGGGACCCAGGACTGCATTTCCAGGGCCAGCTCCGCCCTGCCATTTCCCGTCACTGTCTTCAGCCCTCAAATGGTCATCCATCCCCACCATGTACACTCCTCACCGAAATCACTCAGGGCCATTCATCCTGGGTGAAGATGCTCTTACTGTGTTATATGCTATGTGAATAGGATTATTCTGAAGGCCAGTTTAAATAAGAAAGGATTCTTATTTTATATCGTCCACGACCTATTCATTGTGGAGTGTTCTTAAAAAGATGCTTGGTGGATGGAGCTGGAGGACATTATGCTCAGTGAAATAAGCCAGGCGGAGAAAGACAAGTGCCAAATGATTTCCCTCATTTGTGGAGTATAACAATGAAGCAAAACTGAAGGAACAAAACAGCAGCAGACTCAGAGACTCCAAGAACGAATTAGTGGTTACCAAAGGGGAGGGGTGTGGGAGGGTGGATGGGGAGGGAGGGAGAAGGGGACTGGGGGATATTATGTTTAGTACCCATGGTGTGAGGGATCACGGGGAGAACAGTGTAGCACAGAGAAGGCACATAGTGGATCTGTGGCATCTTGCTGCACTGATGGACAGTGACTGCATTGGGGTATGGGTGGGGACTTGATAATATGGGTGAATGTAGTAAACACATTGTTTTTTCATGTGAAACCTTCATAAGTGTGTATATCAATCATACCTTAATAAAAAAAAATTTAAAATAAATAAATAAATAAATAGATGATTGGAAAAGATCCAACTGTATTTTTTCTTTTAGGCCTTAAGGCCCCCTTCTTATTTTATTTATTTATTTATTTTTATTAAGGTATCATTGATGTACAATCTTATAAATGTTTCATAGGAGCAACATTGTGATTACAACTTTCACCCGTATTATCAAGTCCCCCCCAACCCCACTGCAGTCACTGTGCATCAGCGTAGTCAGATGCTATAGACTCACTACATGTCTTCTCCGTGCTGTACTGCCTATCCCGTGACCCTCCTACATTATGTGCACTGATCATAATGCCCCTTAATCCCCTAAAAGATCCAACCATATTAAAAAGAGACATGGAACCCCAGACAAACTTACCCTGTTACCATCTTCCTGAATGTGCTTGATATGTAAACCACTGCTAATGAATCGAGTGAAGTGGGAAAGTACATCAGGAATGCAAGCCCCTGGCTCAGATCAATATTAACAGATATGTGGTGTGCAGGATGTCATCCGTAAGAAATGAAAGCAAGTAGCCACAGGTTGGCATTCATTTGAATGTTGATATTTTGATAGCTGTGGGTATTATTTTAATTCAACATATAGTTTGGTTTGACAATGTGCAGCTTGGCATTTAGAAGCTAGCATGTGTGTGAGAGGAAAAGCTGGGAGCTCTGAAAAGGAAATAAGGACATAAATCAAGAGGTTCTTATGTGAGAACAATGAAAGAAGGGGCTTACTGAAATGCTGATTACCAACACATCAACGTGAACTGGTGACTCTGAAAAAAAAAATACGTCTCTCTTCTGAGATGACCCTAACTGCTGTGACCAATGGCGGTGCCTTGTATGAAGCCAGTAAGCCTGCAAAGTCATATAAATGCAGTCACAAGCCCGGAACGCAGTCCTTCTTTACTGCCATTCTCAGAAGACTAGGGCTCCCTGAAGGAGGAGCCTCTCCAGAGATAGATTCAGAGGGAAGCTGGGTCAGAAGTATCGAGCAGGAGGAGAGTCGTAACGTTTGCAGGGCCCTGTTGGACCACATTGGGGGTGAGTGGGGCCTGCCTGAGAAGAGGGCCCCCTCTTGTGGAAGCTGTCATGAAGCAGAAGGAGATCTTCAACTTGAACAACAAGGCAGCAATTAGAGCCAAGTGAGCTGGCTGAGAGCCTGTGAAAGACACTTGAGCCTGAGATGATCCTTTGAAAAGGAATGCTCATATGAAGTGAGCTGAGAAGATGGTGCAATGGCAGCTGGGGTGTTGTTGACGGAAGTCAGGAGTTGCTCTACATCCCTGACACCGCATTCTCAGAAATCCACCCCCAAGTCTCCATCGGTCTCCATGCTACAAATCACAGTTTCTCTTGCTCAACAAACCTCCACACAGCCCAAGCAATTTAGCTGAAGTTTCAAAATGTATCCAGATGATTCTATCATGTCTTTAAATCATACATGGTATGTGTGTGAGAAGCAAAGAGTAGAAGGCAGTGATC
This sequence comes from Manis pentadactyla, assembly GCF_030020395.1. Lineage (NCBI taxonomy): Eukaryota > Metazoa > Chordata > Mammalia > Pholidota > Manidae > Manis > Manis pentadactyla. The sequence goes on from NC_080022.1 coordinate 146,414,037, forward strand.
CGAGAATCCCTCTCTGGGGCTCCTGCACACACAGGGCCCCTTGCCTTTGCCCTGGGAGTGGGTCATGGTAGCTAATCAAGGGCACAGACAGAACCAGGGTTTTAGGGGTGGCTGGAGGGGAGTCTTAGCGGGAGTTCACCAACAACAGAGTCTGGTTGCCCTCCCTCTGCTGATGTGCACCCATTTCCTCTGCATCTTCTTCAAATGGTCCAGTCTTATTTAGATTGGGATTACGTGGCAAAGACTGCTCCATGCTCACCAAAATCTACATCCTGCTCTTAGCCCATCGCTCTATTTCCCAGTCTCTCCTGTAGTCGTATGCAGCTTTGTGATTGAGTTCTGCTCTAGCCCATGGGAGATGAGCAGAAATACATGCTGCTTGTGAAATTGCCCCATACGCAACTGCCAGTGACACTCCTCTCTGCTAGTGCTGCTCTCCAGCTGCCTGAAATTGAGATGCCCCCTGGGTGCCCTTGGAAACCCTTAGTTGAAGATGGCAGAGCATCCGGGAGCTTGGGACCCAGAGATGACATGAAGAATGGTCTCCTGCTGACCTCATCACGCACCAGTCCTGTAACAGAGGGAAGAAATAGCTTCTGTCATATCCGAGGCACTGTACAATTTGGGGTTTATTTGTTAGAGCATCAAGCATTACCCTAACCCGCTCAGATAGTAGCAAATGGAGTTGGAAACTGCAGCCACCCAGCCTTGACTCTGACCCAATACAGCCGAGGGATGATTTCACTGACTCCTTGCTTGCTTTTGCTAATTGAAGGAATGGTGATATCATGTGCTGAAGGCCACCCAACAAGGGAGAGTTGGTGCTCTTTGAATGGCAGCACTCTGGGGCTACAGAAAGGAAAACACAAAGTTGCACAAAATGCTGCAGGGTCGCCAAGACAGAATGATGAGTCCACGTGCTATCTGGGCTATGCTCTGCAGGATCCATAATGTGTTGGATGCTGTCCCAAGGGCAGAGACCAGTTCTGAGTGCCAGGGCAGTAGAGGCAGAAACAGGGGCTTGTGGGGAGGCCACGCAGCCAGTGGCTGGCACACAGAGTTCTCTTCCCAGAAAAGAAGGATCCTTTTAGTTAAATGTAATAAATCTCCTTTTAAGTAACACATGGCTGGGCTTGTTACTTTCGCTTTTAGGGCCCTGAAACTGGTTAAAAGAGCAATTCACATGAGCCACAAGGGAAGGAACAACTGGGATACCTAGACTGGAACCAACTCTCCCCACAGCTGGGCAGCTTTTTAAAGAGGAAACCTGGGTCGTTTACTAAAGACTTCCCCAAAAGCCATGAATTTGTGTACTTGTATCAGATCCCAGTCTCGAGGTCGGTTCTTGACTTTATGCTGACTGACAGGGGCACATCCCAGGAGGCCAATCACGGCAGAGACAGGAAGCCGTGTTACAAACAACAAAGTCTAGGGGCTGTGCAGTCGAGAGAAGACGAGACCCGGGATGGCTATGATTCCAGTTTATACATATATGAGGGCCTTTCAGGCGGGTCCACAGGGCTGGTGTCATGGTTGCACAGTTAGACAGATGTGGACATTCAGTGTAGAGGAGAACTAATCCCCTTATGGTTACAGCTGTCCCAGGGTGGACAGGTTGGCCTGACAGTAGTGAGCTGCCTATCAGGAGGGGGATGCAAGCAGAATTGGAATGGCTATCTCTCAGAAAGGTTGCCACAGGGGCTCCTCTTTGTCTGGGATAGCAGGGTCATGTGTTTGGAGGACACTTCAGGTCTAAAATGCTAAGCTTCTGAGAGAAGATCCTTTCCCAGAACAGAATGCCATCTATTGTTTTGTGCTCCCCATTCCAGCATCCACTCCCTTTTCTTGTGATAATCCATACCCCAAGCATGTTTTGCAGGGATCACCTTTCCTAGTTTAAGGGCTCAGGGACAAGTAGAGCCAACCCCTGTCCCAGGCGCAAAGCATGCTATCTGTGTTCTCTAAGCTTAAGGTCAGGCCACAGCTCTGGTGACAGTGATTAGTGCAGGAGGGAACAAGCAACTCAAGTTAGTCCAATCACAGTGAAGTTTAGGTAGGAGCTCCCAGGGAGAAAATCTTGCTCTCTGCTGCAGATCTAGAATCGGGAAGGCTGCAACTAATGCTGGCATGGGGGCCTGAAGATGGAGCCACAGAACCTGGCTGGGAAGCAGTGAAAATCCAGGTCCTGATCCCAATGCCTAAGTGCCTGGATCCAGCTATACCTGAAGTGAGTGGTTTTTCAGTGTATTGAACCAATATAATCCATTTTTTATCAATAGTGTTTGAGATGTGATTTTTTTCTTCACTCTCAACTGATAGAGGGTCCTGGCTAACGTGATGGGTTTTAGTGGAGAGTCTTGAGAAATAACAAAGGAGTAATAAGAATAGGAAACCAGCAATGACTTTGAGAAAGACCACAGAAAGAGGAAAGGGGACCTGTTAGCCTTTTGCCTGGGTCCCCAAGGCTGGCCAACCATGGAAGAGCCAACCACAGGAGCAGCTGGTGTGCATATCAGTAACGTCCCTAAAATTCCAGCCCAAGAAAATCATCCTAAATATTCAAAACCATCCTACACAAAACTGCTCTTTGAAGCATTATGTGTAACTTTGAAAACTTGGAGACAGTCTAAATGTCCAAAAACCAGGGGCTGGTCCACTGAGTTTGCTGCCTTCAAAAATGACATTTATGAAGTGTGTGTAATAACATGGGAAGTTCTTATGATGGTGTGAGTGAAATCAGGGCATGAAACTGTAGAGTCAATATGAATTCAACTCTGTGAAAAGGAAAAAAAATTGTAGAATCAATATGAATTCAACTGTGTGAACAGGGCAAACAAAGAATGTAAATGTACCCAAAAGTTGAAGCTTGGATGGTGGGACCATTTTTCTTTTACCTTTGCATTATTTTCTAAATTCTCTTCATGGTTTTTTAAATGGAAGGAAGCATTGTGTGATGTTCATTGATATATATATAGAGAGGACATCCCCACAGCGCCCCCCACACAATCAGTTTCAGAAAAAAGGGACAGATGAGGGACCTCTCTAACCCTTTGCCCAGCTAGAGGCAGAGGAACCCTGGAGCCACTCCGATGGACACGGGCCCAGCAGGAGTGTCTTGGGACTTCACAACCACAGGTCCCAGCGTGTGCCCCTTGGGATGCCCCAGCTGAGAGCCTGATATACATGCCGAAGGGCTGCCTTCCCCAAGTGGATGGAATTGTCCCCATTTCATGAAAGACCCGAGTGCTGGAAAGGGGGAGTGGTCCCACAGGCTGATCAGAACACAAAGCTCCAGAATGGGGGCTGTCTGGCTGCAGACTCCACCTCCAGGACGAGCTCGGGAGTAGAATGTGCAAGAACATAGGTGACGAGTAGAAGGCCCTTAGAGGTGACAGGGTCCACCCGCTCCTCATGCAAATGGAGAAACCAAAGCCAGAGAAGCTGTGACCAGCCGAGGTCTCGTAGCTTAGCAGTAGCAGAGCTCAGGTCGGCACCCAGCACCCCTGGGCCCTGCTTCCGCGTCCACCCAGGCAGCTCTCTGCCTGGGACAGGCAGGGAGGGGGCCTGCCAGAAGCGGAGGGAGGCCCTGTGGCTCTGGCTGGGTGGGTTTCTGTTTGTTCTCTGTGTGTGGAGCCCCTGGTCATGTTCTCTCCAGCCCTCACCCAGAATTGAGATTCTCAGGGGCGCTGAGAAGGGGGCGCCACTCTCACTGACTCTCTTCCTCCCTACCCTGGACCTTACAGCAGCCTCTACTCTGGTCTCCTGAGACAAGACTCCTGCTTGCAACCACCAGTGGGTCCCCACTGCTCCCTGCTAAGGCCCAGCCCCTCTGCTTTACTGTACAAGGCCCTCTGACCCAGCTCCCATTTGTCCCCTAGCCCCCATTCCAGCCACATTGAGCCTGCTGAGTCTAGGGTGACCATAATCTATCACCCGAACTGGGGCACCTTTAAGAGTGGAAGGGAGCTCTGTGGACAATCGTGCTGGAGCACCTTGCATTGACTGGGCTGTCCCAGACGCACCTGGGCCTGCGGTCACCCCAAGGCCAGGTCCTTTTGTAACATAATCTTACTATGTTCCCATCAGTTTTCTAACGTCTCCCCTTTCTACTTGGCAAAGGCCTATTCATCCTTCCAGGCAAGTTGAAACCACACATCCTCTGCGAAGTGAAACCCTCCCTGCCTCCAAGAGACAGGAGAATTACTCTCTCCTCTGCACCCAAACAGTTGGTTAGCACCTGTATTACAGTGCCTGACACAGTGACTTTGCTCAGGGCTTCTCAACCTCCGCACTTAGTGACATTTGGGGCCAGAACATTCTTGGTTATAGGAGTATGTCCTGTGCATTATAGAATCTTTTGCAGATCCTTGGCCTCTACTCACTAGATTCCAGTAACAACTCACCGCCTCTACCCAGTTGTGACAACTGAAAAAATGTTTCCAGACATTACCAAGAGCACCCCCAGGGAGAACCACTGTCTTACCAATGAGTTTTTGTCCTTTATGCCGTGAATTCCAAGAGAGCATTTTATTCTCTTCTGCACTGGTCAGTGCCCCGCGCAGAGTAGGTGCTTAGTACAAACTGCCTACGGAATGAATGAGTTAGAATGACCCAGAAGAACCCCAGAAATGTCTAACTCGCTAGCACCCTTGGGTGCGTTCCCAGTCGTGACCACTGGAGGGCGGGAATGGCCTGCCGAAAGCACAGAGCTGGAGGCGGGAAAGGCACAGATCAGGGAGACCCCAACTCTGGGGGCCCAGGGCCCCCATGGCTCTGGGGGCTGCGGTGACAAGGAAGGCCCCAGTCCCCTTAGCTGGTTCCTCATCACCTCCCTGCCCTGTAAATATTCTTACCCCGCAGGACTCACTTCTCAGACCTCTATTCTTTTCTATTCTCCATCCTGGGCTCTCATTCGGTGCCTAATTTTAAATACCATCTACATGCTGATAACTCCCAAAGCCACATTTCTGATCCAGAAATTTCCCCAAATTCATGAATCTATTCCAACTGCTTACCAACACCTCCATTCAGAGATCTAATTAATAGGCATGGGTAACAGTGCAGCCAAACCTGAGCTCCTGACATCCCTCCACCTCTGGGCCAAACCCCAGTCTTTCTCCACCCCGGCAGATGGCCACTCCAGCCTCCCATTGCCCCATCCGAGCCCTCGGGCTCGCTCTTCTCCATCCCCACGTCACTCACTCAGGTCATGGCTCAAACGCACCTGGAGGCGTCTCTGTCCTGCCATTTCCACTTAGTTCACCCCACGGCTGTAACTACTTACCACGACGTCATTTTGGTTAGTTTCTTGTTTATTCCCTTTCTTTGTCCCCCCCTTGTGGTCTCACTAGGGTCACAGCTAGTGTCCACTGTTATGTCCCCAGGGCAGGGCACGGGGTAAGTGCTCATTAAATAGTTGTGCAGTGAGAGTGAGTTAAGGACTTGAGGGGATGAGGGCAAGTCCTCCGTGGAAGAGCCCTGAGCTGACCGAGGAGAAATCCACTTTCAGGCCGGCGGGTTCTCCTAAAAAGAGATGGCCCGCAGCAGAGGCGCCTTTGTCCAACACAGAGCACTGAATCTCCCCGAAGTTTGGGCGAAGCGGAAGGCATGAGAGGCACATTTATTGGATGCCTATGATGGATTAGGAGGATAAACTATAAGGCCCAACAGAGTGGGCTCTGCTTGACTCTGTCCTGCCTGTGAGACCACAGATAAGCACATTAATATCTCTAGGCTGTGGTTTCATACCTGGAAACTGAGGACAGTCATCATAACAGCCTGGTAGGGCTGCTAGAGGAATGGGGACTTAGTATGCGTAAAGCACGTTGAACAGTGGCTGCCGTGTGGCAAGTGCTACGGCAGAGTAGCTGCTGTCTGCGCCATGCGCTTCCCATCGCTCATGTGGTGCTTAGAACACTGTTGGGTAAGTGATTTTATTAGCCCATTTTGCAGATAGGAATGTTGAAACTCAGAGGCGATGTGTCGCTTACCTGAGGCCTCACAGCTAGAGAGAGACATTCCAGCACAGCTGTCTGACTCCTTTCCCAGAGTGGGTGGGTGGCCAAACAATAGGCCCCACATTAGGCCCTGGGGCCCCTCCTCCCCTTGTCCCCTGCTCTGGTTTCTGCTGCCACCACCATCATCAGGGCAGCTCAGTGCTTAGTACCTCTGCTTTTTAGCTCTGGCCCAAGGGAAACACAAATTCCTTCCCACCTGCATGAGCAGCTCCAAATAAGGCTGGTGTATTAAAGAAAGCTTTGCTAAACATTGAAGCAGTCGGGGTCCTCAGGCAGGGGTTTCTGTTCCTAACCTCCCCCCCCAGCCTTCTCCCCATCCCCAGGGGACAAGAACAGCAGCCCCAGGGCACCAGCACAGTGGAGGTCCCACCAGGCCCATCTGCTGCCCAGGCCCTTCCCTGGGGATTTGGGTTCAGCGGGTGAAGAGAAGTCTGCAGTCTGCGCTCTACCAGGTTTCCAGGTGATTTTTGTCTTGGAAAAGTTTGAAAACCACTGGCATAGAATTGAGGGTGTGGATTCTAGAGTCAGACCACCTGGGTTCAGATGCCAGCACCACCTGTTCCTGTGTGATTCTGAATAGCTTTTCAACCTCTCTGATCCTCCATTTCCTTTTCTCTGAAATGTGGGTCATAAAACTACCTAGCTGGTAGGGTTGAATGAGGGTTCAATGAAATCATGCCTGCAAAGTGCTTAACACAATGGCCTGCTCTGAACAAAACAAGTTACTGTTGCGATTGTCAGTACTGCGGTCCTTTGTATTGTCCAAAGGGAAGCTTCCCGGAGTCTCAGATTCCCTGGGGCCCAAAGCTCAGTGCGGTGCCTTTTGCCAGTCCCTGGTGCCAGGCAGTCTCAGGGGTCCAGGCTCGGGATCCAGCCTCGGGGTCGTAGCCGTGGGGACCCAGCCTGAGGGGCCCAGTACAGTAAGGGCATGTTCTCAGCGCTCAAGAGAACGCTGACACCTGTCATTCAGGTAATGCCTCCTGGGTCACATGGACCCCACCCCCTAGAACTGTCCATGCAGGAGGCAGGTGGCCCTCTCAGACTCCCAGGCCCTGCACTGAGATGGAACCCATAGCCTGGAGGGAAAGTGAGGGCATGGAGGACCCCAGACACCTCCTTTTGTTTCTGGGGAGCCACTGGCATATGGCCTGTGACTAGATGCTGACTGACAGGTGTGACCTTATCTGCTCCCTGCCTTTGCCTGGAGACAAGCCACTCCTCAAGACATCAGGGATGCTGGGGCTAAGAAGATGCTGGCCCCCACTTCAGGGCCATGTGCCACTCCGGAAGGAAACACAGCGATGAGCGGGCTCTCCAACTAGCGAGCAAGAGCTCCTTCCTGGTGCTCCCCACCAGCCTCCGGACATGACCTGTGCTCTGACCCTGGCCCTCCTGGCCCTCCCCTCCTCAGCCCCTCCTGTCCCACAGGAGGTGGAAGGTGGAGGTGACCAGTCATTTGGGAAGCAGGGGTCTGGGACCAGCTGGGAGAGCAGGAAGAGCCTCAGACGGGACTTGGAGCAGAGGTGGATGGATGAAGGGACCTAGAGGGTGAGAGACATGGAAGGCAGCCTGGACGCCTTGGTGGGCCTGCGAGCGTGCAGCCTCATCCCTACGGGCGATGCTGACTTCTCCCACCCTGCCCCGAGCGCCTTGCACTGGGAGCCCTGCTCCTGCTCTGGTCCCGGCCTCCACTCACGCCCTGCTCTTGACAGGAGGCCTTCCGGGCAGACCCCCTTGTACTGACTTACCTGATCCCTGCTTGCCTCTCGGGCTTCCGCCTGAAGTCACAGTCTACATAGGCTGCCCTGAATGTCCCCCTTCCCCCGACTGGCTGGCGTCCTCCTGGACCCCTCTGCTCCCCGCACACAAGCCCACCCCTCCCCGCTCCAGGCCCTTTGCAGGACCAGCTCCCCACATCAGACTGGGCTCTCATGGGAGCAGACACTCTATCTGGTGGCCGACTCTCTCCCAGCCCCTTCACAGAGCCCAGCCTTGGAGCTGCTGACAGAAGCCTGCAAAGGAAAGAAGCTCTCAGGAGTCCCAACAGGAGGACATGCTGCCTGGCCTCTCGGCGACCCTGAGTTAAGCCCTCTTTCCTGGCCTCCAGGCCAGATTCTCTCCGTGCCACCCTGGGAGCCCCAGGCCTGGGGGAGAGGTCACCTGTGACCCAGGGGCTGAGAGATTCCTATCAGGTAAGGCCACCCTGCACAGCAGCTGGAAACATCTAGATGAGAGAGAGTCGGGAGCACCCATCAGCAGAGCTGCGGCCCTCAGAGCCTGAGACAGTAACCTGTCAGCCAAGGTGCCCCGTGAATATTTCACAGCTGTCAATGTTTAATTAGTGTGGACAGATTAACTCTGAAATCACACACACGTGGGCTGGGCTCCCCACACCTAGAGGGGGGGATTAGAGGAGAGGCCATGCTCGCTGCCATATGGCCAGAGACGCTGCTCACATCCCCCCAGCCACCCTGCTGCAGGAAGTGGGGCTCCTCAGGAACCTCAGGGAAGGGACGCTGGGAAAGCGGAGGGAAGTGCCTCCCTCTCCGGAGGGGTCTGGGTATGGTGGGGCGAGGTCAGGGCTGGGGCCTGCTCTCGCTGTCAGCAGCCCTCTTCCGGGCCTCCCAGACCCCAGCCTGACTTCCGGGAGCAGGTGTCGGTGTGTAATTACCTCCGTGCCTTTGGCATTTCTGGATTATGCTGTTTGTTTATTGCTTCTGCAGCAGTACCGGGAATCTTTTATTCCCTTTAAGTTTCTTTGAGTTTTATCACATCTTGTGCCACTTTTTAATTTAATGGAGTATCCTTGGACTTCAACATCTGGTAATAAATTACCATTGTTGATGCAGTGTTTATAAAAACATTTGATCAGGGGCTTGTAAAATTTCAGAGCTGGACCTGGGCTCTGCCTGCCTCTCCATGCTGAGGTTAACCTGCCAGCACAAAGAGGAAGTCGGGTCCCACAAACGTACCAGCTTATTCCATGCCCTTGTACCTTTGGGCATGCCCTACTTTCTGCTTTGATCACCTTTCTTCCATTTCTTCCTCCTCCAAGACTAGACAGAGATCTTTTTCCTCCAAGAAGTTGTCACTGAGATCGTATTTTGTAATCATCTGCTAAGCTGAACTCCTCAAAGACAGGAAACAAAACTTCTAAACACATCATGCCTAACTTGGGAATGGGTACATAGTGGGTGCTTAGTGATTTGTTGTTACTTTTAATAAATGGAGGTAAAAAGGAATTTTAGATAGGAACTGAGCTCTCAGAGCACACTGTGATACAGCTGTCTTTCAGTAAGCTCTTGCTGCATAACAAAACCAGCACAAAATCTCAATGGGATAGGATAGTAAGCATTTATTTTCGAGAATATTCAGGTCAGCTGAAATTTGGCTGGTCTAAGTTCAGTTGAGCAATTTGCTTCAAGCCACAGCAGCTGGGGAGCTCTGTTTCTCCCTGAAAGACTGGGGGTTGGCTGAGGGGCTCTGCTCCAAGTGTCTCTCATCCATCCTACACTAGTGGGCTAGCTGGGGCATGCTCATCTCGTGGCAGTGGCACGGGTGCAAGAGAACACACCCAACCACACAAGCACATTTCAAGTCCTTGATTTTGGCACATTGCTAACATCTCATTGAGCAAAGCAAGTCATGTGGTGAAGTCTGAAGTCAGGAAACAGGGACATAAACTCCATATATAATGAAGCCATGGCAAGGGTTAGATGAAGGGAGTAAATAATTAATCCATCACAAAGGGATTCCCAGCACACTATGCACAGGACCCCAGAATGACAATGGGGCAGGAGAGAGACTAGTTCTACAGACCTCTCCAACCATCATCCCCACCCTCTGAAGCCACCCCCGCCAGAGCACCAGAGTTAACAAAACAGCAACAGAGATGAGATTTGAGATTAAAGAAGCCACTGATGTGAGCCACGGGTTATGGCACAAAAGCAGAAAGAAGGGGACAGAACCAAAGCTGAGAATCAAAGTCAAGGCCAGTTTTTAGATGCCAAAAGACAGAAGTCAGAGACAAGGGCAAATAATGGGCTTGGCCAAGAAGCATAGAAAACAGCCTTGTTGCTCAGGCCTGGCTGTGGGTCCAACACACGCTGTTGCCTTGGGAAGCCCCGCCCACCAAGGAAGCCCCTCCCACCCAGGCGCCGTCTCCCGTCGGCGTGATCCTTAAGGACTTCGGACTTTGTGAACCTGACCGTTCCTGATGGCTCGGACGTCCGTTACCCTCAGGCCCACTTCCTCAACCTCCCCCCTATTTCTTTCTCCTCAACATACCAACTCCGAAATCCTCCCTAAACATCTCCATGCAAAAATCAGACAGCCTCTCTCTACATCATCCGAATCCCGGGGCCTCAGGACGAAGGATGATTACCAGCAGCGGGTCACTGACAGGTAGGTGAATTTCTCTCCGACGTGTGGAATCAAATATTGAGAGTTAAAGGAAGCAGCTGGTGGAAGGGAAAGGAATCTTCTTTGGAATCAGAAAGACATGGGTTCAAATTCTGCCACCACCGTTTGCTAGCTGAATAATCTTGAAGAGCCACATGAACTCAGAGGCTCCATTTCCTTGCCTGTAAAATGTGTTCATCAGGGAACCACACAGGGCCGCCAGGGGGTCAAATGACAACACGTGCAACGCAAGGCACCAGGCCTAGTGCGCGAGCTCGAGCTTGACATATGGCGTCCTTTGCGCTCCCTCTTTGGCCCCAAGCTCTTGGATTTTCACTGATTCTGCCTCCCTCCTCAAAAAATATATATACATACATATAAATTAAAATACCTGCCAAGGGTTTAGTCCCCTCAGCCCCTAAGGCCTCTATCCGGACATGGTGATTTGGACTGGGTAGGCATTATCCAATTGTTCTAAGTATTCTCTTTCCTACCTTTCATCAACTATATTAACAAGGCTTCTGTCCCTTTCTAATTGCCCATCCCTTGGATTTTTTTTCTTTTCCTTGTTAAAGACCAATTTTACAAAGCACTTCAGCAGCTCAGCCATTTTTATCATCATCATTAATTTTATTTCCCTTCTCATTTATTAATGGGCCAGGAGGCTCTCAAGGATTTCTTCCCCCTGATATATTTGTAAAACTCCCTTCCTATTCCCTTTGGCGGCCCCAACACTCCCTACAGCTTTTATTTCTTCCCTTGGCTGCCCTGCTCTTTCTCTGCTGCCTTTGCTGACTCCAGACCTTCCTTTCTGGACCCCCTCCCTGGCTGCCTCCTGTGATCCTCCTCTGCTACCCCTCCCTCCTCCCTCCCTCCTCAGACTTCATGGCAGGCCTGGCCTCTGAGACGGTCTCCAGTGGGGGCCCTGGAGGCCTTTAGTTAGCAGCAGGGGCTTGTCTGCTTGTTTCTGTTCTGCTCCCACTCTGTGAGCAGAGAGGCCCTTTTATCCACGTTGGCAGTCGGATGGAAGGGACCAGAGGCCTAGCCCCCTCCTACCGCTTCATTGCGTTAAATGTATCCTGCCACTCCCTTCTGGCCTGTAAGGTTTCTGCTGAGAAGTTCTGATGATAGCCTGATGGGTTTTCCTTTGCATGTGATCTTTTTAGTCTCTTTGGCTGCTTTTGATAGTCTGTCCTTATCCTTGATCTTTGCCGTTTTAATTATTATATGTCTTGGTGTTGTCTTCCTTGGGTCCCTTGTGTTGTGAGAACTGTGCACCTCCATTGCCTGAGAGACTATCACTATCCCCAGATTGGGGATGTTTTCAGCAATTACCCCCTCAAAGACACTTTCCCTTTTTTATTTCTCTTCTTCCTCTGGTACCCCTATACGAACATTATTCTGTTTGGATTGGTCACACAGTTCTCTCAATATTTTTTCATTCCTAGAGATTCTTCTTTCCTGTTGCTCTTTCAGGATTAGTTGCATTATATGTTCATACTATATGTGGTTTTGGGAGGAAGCCTCTGTCTCACCTCTCCTGCCACCATCTTTAAACCAATCCTGTCAGTAGTGTAGCTTCTTTACACTGATGTCATACTCACTGAGGGCCAGGGTCAAGTCTTCCATAGTTAAATGTACTTGCGGCCTTTGCCTTTGCTTTGGGAGGTGCCAGAGGCTGTGCCTTTCATTTTGTGTTGTTGCAGGGCATCATGGGCAGTATCTGAGATGAATTGATGGGCAGCTAGGGAGATGAGCTGAATTACATGTGCGTTCACGGCCTCAAAGCCAGCATGGTGCAGCAGTATCCAGTCAATACATCTGGGAATATAGATATGGAATCCTTCAGCTGCAATCAGGAAGTCCACTAGAGGTGTGCTGGGTACCATCGGCCTCACCGCTCCATTGGCAGTGTTGAGAGTGGCCCCCTCTGAGGACGCTGCACCGCGCAATGATGGCTTCCCCGCTCCGCTCGGCCAGCTCTCCAGCCTGCACTGCCGTGCTTCCCATGCCCCCTGCTCGCCTCCAGCCGCAGACACCCCTGCTGTCACTGTGGGGCTGGCCTTGTTCCTTTTTGCAGCAGTGCACTGAGGGCCGTGCTGAGGGGCACAGGCAGTAGAAGCCAGTGCTTCTTTGCAGTCTGAGCCTCAGCCGCTACGGTTTGTCAACCGGGTGCAGGACGCAGCTTTCTATTTCTTCTTGAGTGAGTTCTGGTAGTTAATAACTAGCACAACCAAGTAATTTGCCCATTTCAGCTATTTTGTCAAATTTAGGAGTTTAGAGGTGTTCATTGTATTTCCGTATCCTTTTAATGTCTTTAGGGATATAGTAATATCCCCTCTTTTGGGAAATTTGCTCTTGTTTTCTTTGGTTAGCTTGGCACCGTTCTTTCAGTTGTACTGACTTTTGTTTCTCTGCAAAAAACTAGCTTTCATTTTACTGATTTTGTTGTTTAGTTTCATTGATTTCTATTCTGTCTTTAGTATGTCCTTCTATATTTAGTTTTGGTTTTATTTGCTTTTCCCTTTCTAGATTTTAAGATGGGAGCTTGGATTGTTCTTTCGAGTCTTTTTCTACTATGACTTAGTGCCTTAATTTCTGAGTAAGAATCCTGTAAATTTTATGTTATATTTTTATTTTCACACAATTCATATTATTTTCTCTTTTCCCTTGAAATATCTTTATTGACCCATGGGTTACTTAGAAGTGTATGCAATTTCCAAACTTGAGGTTGTTTTGCTTTTGACTGTTTTGTTACTGATTTTAAGTTTATTACCCTCTTATCAGAAAATGTTTTGTATGAATTGAAATTTTTCACTTGTTAAGATTAGTTTTATGGCCCAAGGTATGATGTCATAGTGAATGTCATAATGCACACTTGAAAAGAATGCCCGTTGTGTTGTGGCCAGGTGACATACCTGAATGTCATTCGGTCCTGTTGGTTGGTGGTGTTGGTCTATGGTGGTGGTGTTCGAGTTACAGACTTTTCTCTTTTCAGTTGTATCAATTTTTCCTTCCTGTAATTTGAAGCTCTTTTGTCAGGTGAGTGTACATTTAGAATTTGATGAATGGAATCATAAAATTATGTAATGTCCCTCTTTACTCCTTGTAATTTTCATAGCTCTGAAGCTCTGAATATTTTGTCTGGTATTAATATAGCCTTTAGCTTTCTTTTGTTTAATATTTCACATTTCCCTTGAAGGAGGTCAGATTCTGTTAGATTCCATCATCTGTGTCTGTGTCTTTGTCTCTCTCTCTCTCTCTCTCTATTTTTTCTTTTTAAATTCATTCCACAAGACTTTTGCTTAGATGAAGGATTCTCTTCTGGGTTGGCAGTTCTTTTCTTTCCTCCCTTTAAAGATATTATTCAACATTCTGTGGCCTCCGTTGTATTTCATGAGAAATCTGTAATCATTCAAATTTTAGTTTATCTTTGGTTTTCAGCATCATGACATAGGCCTTATAAGGCCTGACTGTTTGTTACTGATTTTGAGTTGAGGCCTTCTCAGACCTAAACTCTTTGAAATTGCTGTTTGGGGTTAGCTGAGCATCTTGAATCTCTAAATTTATGTTTTTCTCAAATCTGTGATCTTTTCAGTATTCAGTAAGAATTGTTTTCTCTAAAATAATTAAATTTTATTTTCCTTTGTATAACACCTATAATGTGAAATTTAGACAAATTGATACTGTCCCACAAGTTTCTAAGGATGTATTCATTTTCTCCAATGCTTTTTCCTCTCTTTTCTTCAGTCTAGATAATTTCTATTGCTCTCTTATCTTCAGGTTTACAGACTCTTCTATCATTTCTTTTCAGGGGTTGAGCCCATGCACTTTCTTTTAATTACATTTTTCAGTTCTAAATTTTTCCATGTGAATCTGTTTTTATAGTTTGTATTTTTCTGCTAAGAACTTAAGTCTTTCCAGTTTTTTCAAGAGTGTTAACCATTAGCGCATGTACTATGCTTATAACAGCTGCTTTAAAGTCTTTATATGATAATTCCAGCATGAGGCATCTCAAAATAGGCATCTGTCCATTCTTCCCCTGCTAATTTGTCACATTTTCCAGTTGTGTGTATGTGTGTGTTGTTTGTTTCACCATGTGGACTAAAGTTTGAATTTTCTTCTGGCCATTTTGAATATGATATTGTCATTTCTGAGTCATGTTTGCATCTTCTCAAGAAGGTTGATTTGTTTTATTTCTTTACTTACTTACTTTTAATTTTCAGTAAGGTATGATTGATATACAACCTTATGAAGGTTTCACATGAAAAACCAATGTGGTTACTACATTTACCCATATTATCAAGTCCTCACCCATACCCCCATGCAGTCGCTGTCCATCAGGGCAGCAAGATGCCACAGATCCACTATGTGCCTTCTCTGTGGTACACTGTTCTCCCCGTGATCCCCCACACCATGTGTACTAAGCATAATACCACTCAATCCCCTACTCCCTCCCTCCCACCCGCCCTCCCACACCCCTCCCCTTTGGCAGCGTTCTTTCAGTTGTACTGACCTTTGTTTCTCTGCATAAAACTAGCTTTGATTTACTGATTTTGTCGTTTAGTTTCATTGATTTCTATTCTGTCTTTCGTATGTCCTTCTATATTTAGATTTGGTTTTGTTTGCTTTTCTCTTACTAGATTTTAAGACGGGAGCTTAGATTATTCATTGGAGTTTTTTTCTACTATGGTTTAGGGCCTTAATTTCTGAGTAAGAATCCTGTAAACTTGATGTTATATTTTTATTTTCACACAATTCATATTATTTTCTCTTTTCCCTTGAAATATCTTTATTGACCCATGGGTTACTTAGAAGTGTATGCAATTTCCAAACTTGAGGTTGTTTTGCTTTTGACTGTTTTGTTACTGATTTTAAGTTTATTACCCTCTTATCAGAAAATGTTTTGTATGAATTGAAATTTCTCACTTGTTAAGATTAGTTTTATGGCCCAAGGTATGATGTCACAGTGAATGTCATAATGCACAATTGAAAAGAATGCCCGTTGTGTTGTGGCCAGGTTACATACCTGAATGTCATTCGGTCCTGTTGGTTGGTGGTGTTGGTCTATGGTGGTGGTGTTCGAGTTACAGACTTTTCTCTTTTCAATTGTATCAATTTTTCCTTCATGTAATTTGGAACTCTTTTGTCAGGTGAGTGTACATTTAGAATTTGATGAATGGACTCATAACATTATGTAATGTCCCTCTTTACTCCTTTAATTTTCATAGCTCTGAAGCTCTGAATATTTTGTCTGGTATTGATATAGCCTTTAGCTTTCTTTTGTTTAGTATTTCACATTTCCCTTAATGGAGGTCAGATTCTCTTAGCTTTCCATCATCTGTGTCTTTGTCTCTCTCTCTCTCTCTCTCTCTCTCTCTCTCTCTCTCTCTCTCTCTCTCTACTTTTTTTGCATTCATTCCACAAGACTTTGGCGTAGATTAGGGATTCTCTTCTGGGTTGGCCGTTCTTTCCTTTCCTCACTTTAAAGATATTATTCCACATTCTGTGGCCTCCATTGTATTTCATGAGAAATCTGTAATCATTCAAATTTTAGTTTATCTTTGGTTTTCAGCATTATGACATGTTAAAGCCTTATCAGACCTGACTGTTTGTTACTGATTTTGAGTTTAGGCCTTCTCAGACCTAAACTCTTTGAATTTGCTCTGTTTGGGACTTGCTGAGTGTCTTGAATCTCTAAATTTATGTTTTTGTCAAATCTGTGATCTTTTCTGCTTTTAGTAAGAATTGTTTTCTCTAAAATAATTAAATTTTCTTTTCCTTTATATAACACCTGTAATGTGAAATTTAGACACATTGACACTGTCCCACAAGTTTCTAAGGATGTATTCATTTTCTCCAATGTTTTTTTCCTCTCTTTTCTTCAGTGTAGGTAATTTCTATTGCTTTATTATCTTCAAGTTTACAGACTCTTCTATCATCTCTGTTCAGTGGTTGAGCCCATGCAATTTCTTTTAATTATATTTTTCAGTCCTAAATTTTCCCATGTGGATCTTCTCTTATAGTTTGTATTTTTCTGCTAAGAACTTGTCTTTCCAGGTTTTTCAAGAGTGCTAACCAATAGCACATTTACTATGCTTATAACAGCTGCTTTAAAGTCTTTGTATGATAATTCCAGCATGAGGCATCTCAAAATAAACATCTGTCCTTTCTTCCCCTTGATAATTTGTCAC
This sequence comes from Manis pentadactyla, assembly GCF_030020395.1. Lineage (NCBI taxonomy): Eukaryota > Metazoa > Chordata > Mammalia > Pholidota > Manidae > Manis > Manis pentadactyla. The sequence goes on from NC_080022.1 coordinate 146,430,649, forward strand.
ATTGTGCGGTTGTGTGTGTGTGTGTGTGTGTGTGTGTTGTTTGTTTCAGCATGTGGAGTAAAGTTTGAATTTTATTCTGGCCATTTTGAATATGATATTGTCATTTCTGAGTCATGTTTGCATCTTCTCAAGAAGGTTGATTTGTTTTATTTCTTTACTTATACTTTTAATTTTCAGTAAGTTATGATTGATATACAACCTTATGAAGGTTTCACATGAAAAACCAATGTGGTTACTACATTTACCCATATTATCAAGTCCTCACCCATACCCCCATGCAGTCGCTGTCCATCAGGGCAGCAAGATGCCACAGATCCACTATGTGCCTTCTCTGTGGTACACTGTTCTCCCCGTGATCCCCCACGCCATGTGTACTAAACATAATACCCCTCAATCCCCTTCTCCCTCCCTCCCACCCGCCCTCCCACACCCCTCCCCTTTGGCAGCGTTCTTTCAGTTGTACTGACTTTTGTTTCTCTGCAAAAAACTAGCTTTGATTTTACTGATTTTGTCGTTTAGTTTCATTGATTTCTATTCTGTCTTTCGTATGTCCTTCTATATTTAGTTTTGGTTTTGTTTGCTTTTCTCTTACTAGATTTTAAGACGGGAGCTTAGATTATTCATTGGAGTTTTTTTCTACTATGGCTTAGTGCCTTAATTTCTGAGTAAGAATCCTGTAAACTTGATGTTATATTTTTATTTTCACACAATTCATATTATTTTCTCTTTTCCCTTGAAATATCTTTATTGACCCATGGGTTACTTAGAAGTGTATGCAATTTCCAAACTTGAGGTTGTTTTGCTTTTGACTGTTTTGTTACTGATTTTAAGTTTATTACCCTCTTATCAGAAAATGTGTTGTATGAATTGAAATTTTTCACTTGTTAAGATTAGTTTTATGGCCCAAGGTATGATGTCACAGTGAATGTCATAATGCACACTTGAAAAGAATGCCCGTTGTGTTGTGGCCAGGTGACATACCTGAATGTCATTCGGAACTGTTGGTTGGTGGTGTTGGTCTATGGTGGTGGTGTTCGAGTTACAGACTTTTCTCTTTTCAGTTGTATCAATTTTTCCTTCATGTAATTTGGAGCTCTTTTGTCAGGTGAGTGTACATTTAGAATTTGATGAATGGACTCATAACATTATGTAATGTCCCTCTTTACTCCTTTAATTTTCATAGCTCTGAAGCTCTGAATATTTTGTCTTGTATTGATATAGCCTTTAGCTTTCTTTTGTTTAGTATTTCACATTTCCCTTAATGGAGGTGAGATTCTCTTAGCTTTCCATCATCTGTGTCTTTGTCTCTCTCTCTCTCTCTCTCTCTCTCTCTTTCTCTCTCTCTCTCTCTCTACTTTTTTTGTATTCATTCCACAGACTTTTGCTTAGACAAATGATTCTCTTCTGGGTTGGCAGTTCTTTTCTTTCCTCACTTTAAAGATATTATTCCACATTCTGTGGCCTCCATTGTATTTCATGAGAAATCTGTAATCATTCAAATTTTAGTTTATCTTTGGTTTTCAGCATTATGACATGTTTAGGCCTTATCAGGCCTGACTGTTTGTTACTGATTTTGAGTTTAGGCCTTCTCAGACCTAAACTCTTTGAATTTGCTCTGTTTGGGACTTGATGAGTGTCTTGAATCTCTAAATTTATGTTTTTGTCAAATCTGTGATCTTTTCTGCTTTTAGTAAGAATTGTTTTCTCTAAAATAATTAAATTTTCTTTTCCTTTATATAACACCTGTAATGTGAAATTTAGACAAATTGATACTGTCCCACAAGTTTCTAAGGATGTATTCATTTTCTCCAATGTTTTGCCTCTCTTTTCTTCAGGGTAGGTAATTTCTACTGCTTTATTATCTTCAAGTTTACAGACTCTTCTATCATCTCTGTTCAGTGGTTGAGCCCATGCAATTTCTTTTAATTATATTTTTCAGTCCTAAATTTTCCCATGTGGATCTTCTCTTATAGTTTGTATTTTTCTGCTAAGAACTTGTCTTTCCAGGTTTTTCAAGAGTGCTAACCAATAGCACATTTACTATGCTTATACCAGCTGCTTTAAAGTCTTTGTATGATAATTCCAGCATGAGGCATCTCAAAATAAACATCTGTCCTTTCTTCCCCTTGATAATTTGTCACATTGTGCGGTTGTGTGTGTGTGTGTGTGTGTGTGTGTGTGTGTGTTGTTTGTTTCAGCATGTGGAGTAAAGTTTGAGTTTTATTCTGGCCATTTTGAATATGATATTGTCATTTCTGAGTCATGTTTGCATCTTCTCAAGAAGGTTGATTTGTTTTATTTCTTTACTTACTTACTTTTAATTTTCAGTAAGGTATGATTGATATACAATCTTATGAAGGTTTCACATGAAAAACCAATGTGGTTACTACATTTACCCATATTATCAAGTCCTCACCCATAGCCCCATGCAGTCGCTGTCCATCAGGGCAGCAAGATGCCACAGATCCACTATGTGCCTTCTCTGTGGTACACTGTTCTCCCCGTGATCCCCCACGCCATGTGTACTAAACATAATACCCCTCAATCCCCTTCTCCCTCCCTCCCACCCGCCCTCCCACACCCCTCCCCTTTGGCAGCGTTGTTTCAGTTGTACTGACTTTTGTTTCTCTGCAGAAAACTAGCTTTGATTTTTCTGATTTTGTCGTTTAGATTCATTGATTTCTATTCTGTCTTTTGTATGTCCTTCTATATTTAGTTTTGAGTTTGTTTGCTTTTCTCTTACTAGATTTTAAGACGGGAGCTTAGGTTATTCATTGGAGTTTTTTTCTACTATGGTTTAGTGCCTTAATTTCTGAGTAAGAATCCTGTAAACTTGATGTTATATTTTTATTTTCACACAATTCATATTATTTTCTCTTTTCCCTTGAAATATCTTTATTGACCCATGGGTTACTTAGTAGTGTATGCAATTTCCAAACTTGAGGTTGTTTTGCTTTTGACTGTTTTGTTACTGATTTTAAGTTTATTACCCTCTTATCAGAAAATGTGTTGTATGAATTGAAATTTTTCACTTGTTAAGATTAGTTTTATGGCCCAAGGTATGATGTCACAGTGAATGTCATAATGCACACTTGAAAAGAATGCCCGTTGTGTTGTGGCCAGGTGACATACCTGAATGTCATTCGGTCCTGTTGGTTGGTGGTGTTGGTCTATGGTGGTGGTGTTCGAGTTATAGACTTTTCTCTTTTCAGTTGTATCAATTTTTCCTTCCTGTAATTTGAAGCTCTTTTGTCAGGTGAGTGTACATTTAGAATTTGATGAATGGACTCATAACATTATGTAATGTCCCTCTTTACTCCTTTAATTTTCATAGCTCTGAAGCTCTGAATATTTTGTCTGGTATTGATATAGCCTTTAGCTTTCTTTTGTTTAGTATTTCACATTTCCCTTAATGGAGGTGAGATTCTCTTAGCTTTCCATCATCTGTGTCTTTGTCTCTCTCTCTCTCTCTCTCTCTCTCTCTCTCTCTCTCTACTTTTTTTGTATTCATTCCACAGACTTTTGCGTAGATAAAGGATTCTCTTCTGGGTTGGCAGTTCTTTCCTTTCCTCACTTTAAAGATATTATTCCACATTCTGTGGCCTCCATTGTATTTCATGAGAAATCTGTAATCATTCAAATTTTAGTTTATCTCTGGTTTTCAGCATTATGTCATGTTTAGGCCTTATCAGGCCTGACTGTTTGTTACTGATTTTGAGTTTAGGCCTTCTCAGACCTAAACTCTTTGAATTTGCTCTGTTTGGGACTTGCTGAGTGTCTTGAATCTCTAAATTTATGTTTTTGTCAAATCTGTGATCTTTTCTGCTTTTAGTAAGAATTGTTTTCTCTAAAATAATTAAATTTTCTTTTCCTTTATATAACACCTGTCATGTGAAATTTAGACAAATTGATACTGTCCCACAAGTTTCTAAGGATGTATTCATTTTCTCCAATGTTTTTTTCCTCTCTTTTCTTCAGTGTAGGTAATTTCTATTGCTTTATTATCTTCAAGTTTACAGACTCTTCTATCATCTCTGTTCACTGGTTGAGCCCATGCAATTTCTTTTAATTATATTTTTCAGTCCTAAATTTTCCCATGTGGATCTTCTCTTATAGTTTGTATTTTTCTGCTAAGAACTTGTCTTTCCAGGTTTTTCAAGAGTGCTAACCAATAGCACATTTACTATGCTTATAACAGCTGCTTTAAAGTCTTTGTATGATAATTCCAGCATGAGGCATCTCAAAATAAACATCTGTCCTTTCTTCCCCTTGATAATTTGTCACATTGTGCGGTTGTGTGTGTGTGTGTGTGTGTGTGTGTGTGTGTGTGTGTGTGTGTGTGTGTTGTTTGTTTCAGCATGTGGAGTAAAGTTTGAATTTTATTCTGGCCATTTTGAATATGATATTGTCATTTCTGAGTCATGTTTGCATCTTCTCAAGAAGGTTGATTTGTTTTATTTCTTTACTTATACTTTTAATTTTCAGTAAGTTATGATTGATATACAACCTTATGAAGGTTTCACATGAAAAACCAATGTGGTTACTACATTTACCCATATTATCAAGTCCTCACCCATACCCCCATGCAGTCGCTGTCCATCAGGGCAGCAAGATGCCACAGATCCACTATGTGCCTTCTCTGTGGTACACTGTTCTCCCCGTGATCCCCCACACCATGTGTACTAAACATAATACCCCTCAATCCCCTTCTCCCTCCCTCCCACCCGCCCTCCCACACCCCTCCCCTTTGGCAGCGTTCTTTCAGTTGTACTGACTTTTGTTTCTCTGCAAAAAACTAGCTTTGATTTTACTGATTTTGTCGTTAAGTTTCATTGATTTCTATTCTGTCTTTCGTATGTCCTTCTATATTTAGTTTTGGTTTTGTTTGCTTTTCTCTTACTAGATTTTAAGACGGGAGCTTAGATTATTCATTGGAGTTTTTTTCTACTATGGCTTAGTGCCTTAATTTCTGAGTAAGAATCCTGTAAACTTGATGTTATATTTTTATTTTCACACAATTCATATTATTTTCTCTTTTCCCTTGAAATATCTTTATTGACCCATGGGTTACTTAGAAGTGTATGCAATTTCCAAACTTGAGGTTGTTTTGCTTTTGACTGTTTTGTTACTGATTTTAAGTTTATTACCCTCTTATCAGAAAATGTGTTGTATGAATTGAAATTTTTCACTTGTTAAGATTAGTTTTATGGCCCAAGGTATGATGTCACAGTGAATGTCATAATGCACACTTGAAAAGAATGCCCGTTGTGTTGTGGCCAGGTGACATACCTGAATGTCATTCGGTCCTGTTGGTTGGTGGTGTTGGTCTATGGTGGTGGTGTTCGATTTATAGACTTCTCCCTTTTCAGTTGTATCAATTTTTCCTTCCTGTAATTTGAAGCTCTTTTGTCAGGTGATTGTACATTTAGAATTTGATGAATGGACTCATAACATTATGTAATGTGCCTCTTTACTCCTTTAATTTTCATAGCTCTGAAGCTCTGAATATTTTGTCTGGTATTGATATAGCCTTTAGCTTTCTTTTGTTTAATATTTCACATTTCCCTTAATGGAGGTGAGATTCTCTTAGCTTTCCATCATCTGTGTCTTTGTCTCTCTCTCTCTCTCTCTCTCTCTCTCTCTCTACTTTTTTCGCATTCATTCCACAAGACTTTTGCTTAGATAAAGGATTCTCTTCTGGGTTGGCCGTTCTTTTCTTTCCTCACTTTAAAGATATTATTCCACATTCTGTGGCCTCCATTGTATTTCATGAGAAATCTGTAATCATTCAAATTTTAGTTTATCTTTGGTTTTCAGCATTATGACATGTTTAGGCCTTATCAGGCCTGACTGTTTGTTACTGATTTTGAGTTTAGGCCTTCTCAGACCTAAACTCTTTGAATTTGCTCTGTTTGGGACTTGCTGAGTGTCTTGAATCTCTAAATTTATGTTTTTGTCAAATCTGTGATCTTTTCTGCTTTTAGTAAGAATTGTTTTCTCTAAAATAATTAAATTTTCTTTTCCTTTATATAACACCTGTAATGTGAAATTTAGACAAATTGATACTGTCCCACAAGTTTCTAAGGATGTATTCATTTTCTCCAATGTTTTTTTCCTCTCTTTTCTTCAGTGTAGGTAATTTCTATTGCTTTATTATCTTCAAGTTTACAGACTCTTCTATCATCTCTCTTCAGTGGTTGAGCCCATGCAATTTCTTTTAATTATATTTTTCAGTTCTAAATTTTTCCATGTGGATCTTCTCTTATAGTTTGTATTTTTCTGCTAAGAACTTGTCTTTCCAGGTTTTTCAAGAGTGCTAACCATTAGCACATTTACTATGCTTATACCAGCTGCTTTAAAGTCTTTGTATGATAATTCCAGCATGAGGCATCTCAAAATAAACATCTGTCCTTTCTTCCCCTTGATAATTTGTCACATTGTGCGGTTGTGTGTGTGTGTGTGTGTGTGTGTGTGTGTGTGTGTGTGTGTGTTGTTTGTTTCAGCATGTGGAGTAAAGTTTGAATTTTATTCTGGCCATTTTGAATATGATATTGTCATTTCTGAGTCATGTTTGCATCTTCTCAAGAAGGTTGATTTGTTTTATTTCTTTACTTACTTACTTTTAATTTTCAGTAAGGTATGATTGATATACAATCTTATGAAGGTTTCACATGAAAAACCAATGTGGTTACTACATTTACCCATATTATCAAGTCCTCACCCATACCCCCATGCAGTCGCTGTCCATCAGGGCAGCAAGATGCCACAGATCCACTATGTGCCTTCTCTGTGGTACACTGTTCTCCCCGTGATCCCCCACGCCATGTGTACTAAACATAATACCCCTCAATCCCCTTCTCCCTCCCTCCCACCCCCCTCCCCTTTGGCAGCGTTCTTTCAGTTGTACTGACTTTTGTTTCTCTGCAGAAAACTAGCTTTGATTTTTCTGATTTTGTCGTTTAGATTCATTGATTTCTATTCTGTCTTTTGTATGTCCTTCTATATTTAGTTTTGAGTTTGTTTGCTTTTCTCTTACTAGATTTTAAGACGGGAGCTTAGGTTATTCATTGGAGTTTTTTTCTACTATGGTTTAGTGCCTTAATTTCTGAGTAAGAATCCTGTAAACTTGATGTTATATTTTTATTTTCACACAATTCATATTATTTTCTCTTTTCCCTTGAAATATCTTTATTGACCCATGGGTTACTTAGTAGTGTATGCAATTTCCAAACTTGAGGTTGTTTTGCTTTTGACTGTTTTGTTACTGATTTTAAGTTTATTACCTTCTTATCAGAAAATGTGTTGTATGAATTGAAATTTTTCACTTGTTAAGATTAGTTTTATGGCCCAAGTTATGATGTCACAGTGAATGTCATAATGCACACTTGAAAAGAATGCCCGTTGTGTTGTGGCCAGGTGACATACCTGAATGTCATTCGGTCCTGTTGGTTGGTGGTGTTGGTCTATGGTGGTGGTGTTCGAGTTATAGACTTTTCTCTTTTCAGTTGTATCAATTTTTCCTTCCTGTAATTTGAAGCTCTTTTGTCAGGTGAGTGTACATTTAGAATTTGATGAATGGACTCATAACATTATGTAATGTCCCTCTTTACTCCTTGTAATTTTCATAGCTCTGAAGCTCTGAATATTTTGTCTGGTATTAATATAGCCTTTAGCTTTCTTTTGTTTAATATTTCACATTTCCCTTAATGGAGGTGAGATTCTCTTAGCTTTCCATCATCTTTCTCTCTCTCTCTCTCTCTCTCTCTCTCTCTACTTTTTTCGCATTCATTCCACAAGACTTTTGCTTAGATAAAGGATTCTCTTCTGGGTTGGCCGTTCTTTTCTTTCCTCACTTTAAAGATATTATTCCACATTCTGTGGCCTCCATTGTATTTCATGAGAAATCTGTAATCATTCAAATTTTAGTTTATCTTTGGTTTTCAGCATTATGACATGTTTAGGCCTTATCAGGCCTGACTGTTTGTTACTGATTTTGAGTTTAGGCCTTCTCAGACCTAAACTCTTTGAATTTGCTCTGTTTGGGACTTGCTGAGTGTCTTGAATCTCTAAATTTATGTTTTTGTCAAATCTGTGATCTTTTCTGCTTTTAGTAAGAATTGTTTTCTCTAAAATAATTAAATTTTCTTTTCCTTTATATAACACCTGTAATGTGAAATTTAGACAAATTGATACTGTCCCACAAGTTTCTAAGGATGTATTCATTTTCTCCAATGTTTTTTTCCTCTCTTTTCTTCAGTGTAGGTAATTTCTATTGCTTTATTATCTTCAAGTTTACAGACTCTTCTATCATCTCTGTTCAGTGGTTGAGCCCATGCAATTTCTTTTAATTATATTTTTCAGTCCTAAATTTTCCCATGTGGATCTTCTCTTATAGTTTGTATTTTTCTGCTAAGAACTTGTCTTTCCAGGTTTTTCAAGAGTGCTAACCAATAGCACATTTACTATGCTTATAACAGCTGCTTTAAAGTCTTTGTATGGTAATTCCAGCATGAGGCATCTCAAAATAAACATCTGTCCTTTCTTCCCCTTGATAATTTCTCACATTGTGCGGTTGTGTGTGTGTGTGTGTGTGTGTGTGTGTGTGTGTGTGTGTTGTTTGTTTCAGCATGTGGAGTAAAGTTTGAATTTTATTCTGGCCATTTTGAATATGATATTGTCATTTCTGAGTCATGTTTGCATCTTCTCAAGAAGGTTGATTTGTTTTATTTCTTTACTTACTTACTTTTAATTTTCAGTAAGGTATGATTGATATACAATCTTATGAAGGTTTCACATGAAAAACCAATGTGGTTACTACATTTACCCATATTATCAAGTCCTCACCCATACCCCCATGCAGTCGCTGTCCATCAGGGCAGCAAGATGCCACAGATCCACTATGTGCCTTCTCTGTGGTACACTGTTCTCCCCGTGATCCCCCACGCCATGTGTACTAAACATAATACCCCTCAATCCCCTTCTCCCTCCCTCCCACCCGCCCTCCCACAGCCCTCCCCTTTGGCAGGGTTCTTTCAGTTGTACTGACTTTTGTTTCTCTGCAGAAAACTAGCTTTGATTTTACTGATTTTGTCGTTTAGTTTCATTGATTTCTATTCTGTCTTTCGTATGTCCTTCTATATTTAGTTTTGGTTTTGTTTGCTTTTCTCTTACTAGATTTTAAGACGGGAGCTTAGGTTATTCATTGGAGTTTTTTTCTACTATGGCTTAGTGCCTTAATTTCTGAGTAAGAATCCTGTAAACTTGATGTTATATTTTTATTTTCACACAATTCATATTATTTTCTCTTTTCCCTTGAAATATCTTTATTGACCCATGGGTTACTTAGAAGTGTATGCAATTTCCAAACTTGAGGTTGTTTTGCTTTTGACTGTTTTGTTACTGATTTTAAGTTTATTACCCTCTTATCAGAAAATGTGTTGTATGAATTGAAATTTTTCACTTGTTAAGATTAGTTTTATGGCCCAAGGTATGATGTCACAGTGAATGTCATAATGCACACTTGAAAAGAATGCCCGTTGTGTTGTGGCCAGGTGACATACCTGAATGTCATTCGGTCCTGTTGGTTGGTGGTGTTGGTCTATGGTGGTGGTGTTCGAGTTACAGACTTTTCTCTTTTCAGTTGTATCAATTTTTCCTTCCTGTAATTTGAAGCTCTTTTGTCAGGTGAGTGTACATTTAGAATTTGATGAATGGACTCATAACATTATGTAATGTGCCTCTTTACTCCTTTAATTTTCATAGCTCTGAAGCTCTGAATATTTTGTCTGGTATTGATATAGCCTTTAGCTTTCTTTTGTTTAATATTTCACATTTCCCTTAATGGAGGTGAGAGTCTCTTAGCTTTCCATCATCTGTGTCTTTGTCTCTCTCTCTCTCTCTCTCTCTCTCTCTCTCTCTCTCTACTTTTTTCGCATTCATTCCACAAGACTTTTGCTTAGATAAAGGATTCTCTTCTGGGTTGGCCGTTCTTTTCTTTCCTCACTTTAAAGATATTATTCCACATTCTGTGGCCTCCATTGTATTTCATGAGAAATCTGTAATCATTCAAATTTTAGTTTATCTTTGGTTTTCAGCATTATGACATGTTTAGGCCTTATCAGGCCTGACTGTTTGTTACTGATTTTGAGTTTAGGCCTTCTCAGACCTAAACTCTTTGAATTTGCTCTGTTTGGGACTTGCTGAGTGTCTTGAATCTCTAAATTTATGTTTTTGTCAAATCTGTGATCTTTTCTGCTTTTAGTAAGAATTGTTTTCTCTAAAATAATTAAATTTTCTTTTCCTTTATATAACACCTGTAATGTGAAATTTAGACAAATTGATACTGTCCCACAAGTTTCTAAGGATGTATTCATTTTCTCCAATGTTTTTTTCCTCTCTTTTCTTCAGGGTAGGTAATTTCTATTGCTTTATTATCTTCAAGTTTACAGACTCTTCTATCATCTCTGTTCAGTGGTTGAGCCCATGCAATTTCTTTTAATTATATTTTTCAGTCCTAAATTTTCCCATGTGGATCTTCTCTTATAGTTTGTATTTTTCTGCTAAGAACTTGTCTTTCCAGGTTTTTCAAGAGTGCTAACCAATAGCACATTTACTATGCTTATACCAGCTGCTTTAAAGTCTTTGTATGGTAATTCCAGCATGAGGCATCTCAAAATAAACATCTGTCCTTTCTTCCCCTTGATAATTTGTCACATTGTGCGGTTGTGTGTGTGTGTGTGTGTGTGTGTGTGTGTGTGTTGTTTGTTTCAGCATGTGGAGTAAAGTTTGAATTTTATTCTGGCCATTTTGAATATGATATTGTCATTTCTGAGTCATGTTTGCATCTTCTCAAGAAGGTTGATTTGTTTTATTTCTTTACTTACTTACTTTTAATTTTCAGTAAGGTATGATTGATATACAATCTTATGAAGGTTTCACATGAAAAACCAATGTGGTTACTACATTTACCCATATTATCAAGTCCTCACCCATACCCCCATGCAGTCGCTGTCCATCAGGGCAGCAAGATGCCACAGATCCACTATGTGCCTTCTCTGTGGTACACTGTTCTCCCCGTGATCCCCCACGCCATGTGTACTAAACATAATACCCCTCAATCCCCTTCTCCCTCCCTCCCACCCGCCCTCCCACACCCCTCCCTTTTGGCAGCGTTCTTTCAGTTGTACTGACTTTTGTTTCTCTGCAGAAAACTAGCTTTGATTTTTCTGATTTTGTCGTTTAGATTCATTGATTTCTATTCTGTCTTTTGTATGTCCTTCTATATTTAGTTTTGAGTTTGTTTGCTTTTCTCTTACTAGATTTTAAGACGGGAGCTTAGGTTATTCATTGGAGTTTTTTTCTACTATGGTTTAGTGCCTTAATTTCTGAGTAAGAATCCTGTAAACTTGATGTTATATTTTTATTTTCACACAATTCATATTATTTTCTCTTTTCCCTTGAAATATCTTTATTGACCCATGGGTTACTTAGTAGTGTATGCAATTTCCAAACTTGAGGTTGTTTTGCTTTTGACTGTTTTGTTACTGATTTTAAGTTTATTACCCTCTTATCAGAAAATGTGTTGTATGAATTGAAATTTTTCACTTGTTAAGATTAGTTTTATGGCCCAAGGTATGATGTCACAGTGAATGTCATAATGCACACTTGAAAAGAATGCCCATTGTGTTGTGGCCAGGTGACATACCTGAATGTCATTCGGTCCTGTTGGTTGGTGGTGTTGGTCTATGGTGGTGGTGTTCGAGTTACAGACTTTTCTCTTTTCAGTTGTATCAATTTTTCCTTCCTGTAATTTGAAGCTCTTTTGTCAGGTGAGTGTCCATTTAGAATTTGATGAATGGACTCATAACATTATGTAATGTGCCTCTTTACTCCTTGTAATTTTCATAGCTCTGAAGCTCTGAATATTTTGTCTGGTATTGATATAGCCTTTAGCTTTCTTTTGTTTAATATTTCACATTTCCCTTAATGGAGGTGAGATTCTCTTAGCTTTCCATCATCTGTGTCTTTGTCTCTCTCTCTCTCTCTCTCTCTCTCTACTTTTTTCGCATTCATTCCACAAGACTTTTGCTTAGATAAAGGATTCTCTTCTGGGTTGGCCGTTCTTTTCTTTCCTCACTTTAAAGATATTATTCCACATTCTGTGGCCTCCATTGTATTTCATGAGAAATCTGTAATCATTCAAATTTTAGTTTATCTTTGGTTTTCAGCATTATGACATGTTTAGGCCTTATCAGGCCTGACTGTTTGTTACTGATTTTGAGTTTAGGCCTTCTCAGACCTAAACTCTTTGAATTTGCTCTGTTTGGGACTTGCTGAGTGTCTTGAATCTCTAAATTTATGTTTTTGTCAAATCTGTGATCTTTTCTGCTTTTAGTAAGAATTGTTTTCTCTAAAATAATTAAATTTTCTTTTCCTTTATATAACACCTGTAATGTGAAATTTAGACAAATTGATACTGTCCCACAAGTTTCTAAGGATGTATTCATTTTCTCCAATGTTTTTTTCCTCTCTTTTCTTCAGTGTAGGTAATTTCTATTGCTTTATTATCTTCAAGTTTACAGACTCTTCTATCATCTCTGTTCAGTGGTTGAGCCCATGCAATTTCTTTTAATTATATTTTTCAGTTCTAAATTTTCCCATGTGGATCTTCTCTTATAGTTTGTATTTTTCTGCTAAGAACATGTCTTTCCAGGTTTTTCAAGAGTGCTAACCAATAGCACATTTACTATGCTTATACCAGCTGCTTTAAAGTCTTTGTATGATAATTCCAGCATGAGGCATCTCAAAATAAACATCTGTCCTTTCTTCCCCTTGATAATTTGTCACATTGTGCGGTTGTGTGTGTGTGTGTGTGTGTGTGTGTGTGTGTGTGTGTGTGTGTTGTTTGTTTCAGCATGTGGAGTAAAGTTTGAATTTTATTCTGGCCATTTTGAATATGATATTGTCATTTCTGAGTCATGTTTGCATCTTCTCAAGAAGGTTGATTTGTTTTATTTCTTTACTTACTTACTTTTAATTTTCAGTAAGGTATGATTGATATACAATCTTATGAAGGTTTCACATGAAAAACCAATGTGGTTACTACATTTACCCATATTATCAAGTCCTCACCCATACCCCCATGCAGTCGCTGTCCATCAGGGCAGCAAGATGCCACAGATCCACTATGTGCCTTCTCTGTGGTACACTGTTCTCCCCGTGATCCCCCACGCCATGTGTACTAAACATAATACCCCTCAATCCCCTTCTCCCTCCCTCCCACCCGCCCTCCCACACCCCTCCCCTTTGGCAGCGTTCTTTCAGTTGTACTGACTTTTGTTTCTCTGCAGAAAACTAGCTTTGATTTTTCTGATTTTGTCGTTTAGATTCATTGATTTCTATTCTGTCTTTCGTATGTCCTTCTATATTTAGTTTTGAGTTTGTTTGCTTTTCTCTTACTAGATTTTAAGACGGGAGCTTAGGTTATTCATTGGAGTTTTTTTCTACTATGGTTTAGTGCCTTAATTTCTGAGTAAGAATCCTGTAAACTTGATGTTATATTTTTATTTTCACACAATTCATATTATTTTCTCTTTTCCCTTGAAATATCTTTATTGACCCATGGGTTACTTAGTAGTGTATGCAATTTCCAAACTTGAGGTTGTTTTGCTTTTGACTGTTTTGTTACTGATTTTAAGTTTATTACCCTCTTATCAGAAAATGTGTTGTATGAATTGAAATTTTTCACTTGTTAAGATTAGTTTTATGGCCCAAGGTATGATGTCACAGTGAATGTCATAATGCACACTTGAAAAGAATGCCCGTTGTGTTGTGGCCAGGTGACATACCTGAATGTCATTCGGTCCTGTTGGTTGGTGGTGTTGGTCTATGGTGGTGGTGTTCGAGTTATAGACTTTTCTCTTTTCAGTTGTATCAATTTTTCCTTCCTGTAATTTGAAGCTCTTTTGTCAGGTGAGTGTACATTTAGAATTTGATGAATGGACTCATAACATTATGTAATGTCCCTCTTTACTCCTTGTAATTTTCATAGCTCTGAAGCTCTGAATATTTTGTCTGGTATTAATATAGCCTTTAGCTTTCTTTTGTTTAATATTTCACATTTCCCTTAATGGAGGTGAGATTCTCTTAGCTTTCCATCATCTGTGTCTTTGTCTCTCTCTCTCTCTCTCTCTCTCTCTCTCTCTCTACTTTTTTCGCATTCATTCCACAAGACTTTTGCTTAGATAAAGGATTCTCTTCTGGGTTGGCCGTTCTTTTCTTTCCTCACTTTAAAGATATTATTCCACATTCTGTGGCCTCCATTGTATTTCATGAGAAATCTGTAATCATTCAAATTTTAGTTTATCTTTGGTTTTCAGCATTATGACATGTTTAGGCCTTATCAGGCCTGACTGTTTGTTACTGATTTTGAGTTTAGGCCTTCTCAGACCTAAACTCTTTGAATTTGCTCTGTTTGGGACTTGCTGAGTGTCTTGAATCTCTAAATTTATGTTTTTGTCAAATCTGTGATCTTTTCTGCTTTTAGTAAGAATTGTTTTCTCTAAAATAATTAAATTTTCTTTTCCTTTATATAACACCTGTAATGTGAAACTTAGACAAATTGATACTGTCCCACAAGTTTCTAAGGATGTATTCATTTTCTCCAATGTTTTTTTCCTCTCTTTTCGTCAGTGTAGGTTATTTCTATTGCTTTATTATCTTCAAGTTTACAGACTCTTCTATCATCTCTGTTCAGTGGTTGAGCCCATGCAATTTCTTTTAATTATATTTTTCAGTCCTAAATTTTCCCATGTGGATCTTCTCTTATAGTTTGTATTTTTCTGCTAAGAACTTGTCTTTCCAGGTTTTTCAAGAGTGCTAACCAATAGCACATTTACTATGCTTATACCAGCTGCTTTAAAGTCTTTGTATGATAATTCCAGCATGAGGCATCTCAAAATAAACATCTGTCCTTTCTTCCCCTTGATAATTTGTCACATTGTGCGGTTGTGTGTGTGTGTGTGTGTGTGTGTGTGTGTGTGTGTGTGTGTGTGTGTTGTTTGTTTCAGCATGTGGAGTAAAGTTTGAATTTTATTCTGGCCATTTTGAATATGATATTGTCATTTCTGAGTCATGTTTGCATCTTCTCAAGAAGGTTGATTTGTTTTATTTCTTTACTTACTTACTTTTAATTTTCAGTAAGTTATGATTGATATACAACCTTATGAAGGTTTCACATGAAAAACCAATGTGGTTACTACATTTACCCATATTATCAAGTCCTCACCCATACCCCCATGCAGTCGCTGTCCATCAGGGCAGCAAGATGCCACAGATCCACTATGTGCCTTCTCTGTGGTACACTGTTCTCCCCGTGATCCCCCACGCCATGTGTACTAAACATAATACCCCTCAATCCCCTTCTCCCTCCCTCCCACCCGCCCTCCCACACCCCTCCCCTTTGGCAGCGTTCTTTCAGTTGTACTGACTTTTGTTTCTCTGCAGAAAACTAGCTTTGATTTTTCTGATTTTGTCGTTTAGATTCATTGATTTCTATTCTGTCTTTTGTATGTCCTTCTATATTTAGTTTTGAGTTTGTTTGCTTTTCTCTTACTAGATTTTAAGACGGGAGCTTAGGTTATTCATTGGAGTTTTTTTCTACTATGGTTTAGTGCCTTAATTTCTGAGTAAGAATCCTGTAAACTTGATGTTATATTTTTATTTTCACACAATTCATATTATTTTCTCTTTTCCCTTGAAATATCTTTATTGACCCATGGGTTACTTAGTAGTGTATGCAATTTCCAAACTTGAGGTTGTTTTGCTTTTGACTGTTTTGTTACTGATTTTAAGTTTATTACCCTCTTATCAGAAAATGTGTTGTATGAATTGAAATTTTTCACTTGTTAAGATTAGTTTTATGGCCCAAGGTATGATGTCACAGTGAATGTCATAATGCACACTTGAAAAGAATGCCCGTTGTGTTGTGGCCAGGTGACATACCTGAATGTCATTCGGTCCTGTTGGTTGGTGGTGTTGGTCTATGGTGGTGGTGTTCGAGTTACAGACTTTTCTCTTTTCAGTTGTATCAATTTTTCCTTCCTGTAATTTGAAGCTCTTTTGTCAGGTGAGTGTCCATTTAGAATTTGATGAATGGACTCATAACATTATGTAATGTGCCTCTTTACTCCTTTAATTTTCATAGCTCTGAAGCTCTGAATATTTTGTCTGGTATTGATATAGCCTTTAGCTTTCTTTTGTTTAATATTTCACATTTCCCTTAATGGAGGTGAGAGTCTCTTAGCTTTCCATCATCTGTGTCTTTGTCTCTCTCTCTCTCTCTCTCTCTCTCTACTTTTTTCGCATTCATTCCACAAGACTTTTGCTTAGATAAAGGATTCTCTTCTGGGTTGGCCGTTCTTTTCTTTCCTCACTTTAAAGATATTATTCCACATTCTGTGGCCTCCATTGTATTTCATGAGAAATCTGTAATCATTCAAATTTTAGTTTATCTTTGGTTTTCAGCATTATGACATGTTTAGGCCTTATCAGGCCTGACTGTTTGTTACTGATTTTGAGTTTAGGCCTTCTCAGACCTAAACTCTTTGAATTTGCTCTGTTTGGGTCTTGCTGAGTGTCTTGAATCTCTAAATTTATGTTTTTGTCAAATCTGTGATCTTTTCTGCTTTTAGTAAGAATTGTTTTCTCTAAAATAATTAAATTTTCTTTTCCTTTATATAACACCTGTAATGTGAAATTTAGACAAATTGATACTGTCCCACAAGTTTCTAAGGATGTATTCATTTTCTCCAATGTTTTTTTCCTCTCTTTTCTTCAGTGTAGGTAATTTCTATTGCTTTATTATCTTCAAGTTTACAGACTCTTCTATCATCTCTGTTCAGTGGTTGAGCCCATGCAATTTCTTTTAATTATATTTTTCAGTCCTAAATTTTCCCATGTGGATCTTCTCTTATAGTTTGTATTTTTCTGCTAAGAACTTGTCTTTCCAGGTTTTTCAAGAGTGCTAACCAATAGCACATTTACTATGCTTATAACAGCTGCTTTAAAGTCTTTGTATGATAATTCCAGCATGAGGCATCTCAAAATAAACATCTGTCCTTTCTTCCCCTTGATAATTTGTCACATTGTGCGGTTGTGTGTGTGTGTGTGTGTGTGTGTGTGTGTGTGTGTTGTTTGTTTCAGCATGTGGAGTAAAGTTTGAATTTTATTCTGGCCATTTTGAATATGATATTGTCATTTCTGAGTCATGTTTGCATCTTCTCAAGAAGGTTGATTTGTTTTATTTCTTTACTTACTTACTTTTAATTTTCAGTAAGGTATGATTGATATACAATCTTATGAAGGTTTCACATGAAAAACCAATGTGGTTACTACATTTACCCATATTATCAAGTCCTCACCCATACCCCCATGCAGTCGCTGTCCATCAGGGCAGCAAGATGCCACAGATCCACTATGTGCCTTCTCTGTGGTACACTATTCTCCCCGTGATCCCCCACGCCATGTGTACTAAACATAATACCCCTCAATCCCCTTCTCCCTCCCTCCCACCCGCCCTCCCACACCCCTCCCCTTTGGCAGCGTTCTTTCAGTTGTACTGACTTTTGTTTCTCTGCAGAAATCTAGCTTTGATTTTTCTGATTTTGTCGTTTAGATTCATTGATTTCTATTCTGTCTTTCGTATGTCCTTCTATATTTAGTTTTGAGTTTGTTTGCTTTTCTCTTACTAGATTTTAAGACGGGAGCTTAGGTTATTCATTGGAGTTTTTTTCTACTATGGTTTAGTGCCTTAATTTCTGAGTAAGAATCCTGTAAACTTGATGTTATATTTTTATTTTCACACAATTCATATTATTTTCTCTTTTCCCTTGAAATATCTTTATTGACCCATGGGTTACTTAGTAGTGTATGCAATTTCCAAACTTGAGGTTGTTTTGCTTTTGACTGTTTTGTTACTGATTTTAAGTTTATTACCCTCTTATCAGAAAATGTGTTGTATGAATTGAAATTTTTCACTTGTTAAGATTAGTTTTATGGCCCAAGGTATGATGTCACAGTGAATGTCATAACGCACACTTGAAAAGAATGCCCGTTGTGTTGTGGCCAGGTGACATACCTGAATGTCATTCGGTCCTGTTGGTTGGTGGTGTTGGTCTATGGTGGTGGTGTTCGAGTTATAGACTTTTCTCTTTTCAGTTGTATCAATTTTTCCTTCCTGTAATTTGAAGCTCTTTTGTCAGGTGAGTGTACATTTATAATTTGATGAATGGACTCATAACATTATGTAATGTCCCTCTTTACTCCTTGTAATTTTCATAGCTCTGAAGCTCTGAATATTTTGTCTGGTATTAATATAGCCTGTAGCTTTCTTTTGTTTAATATTTCACATTTCCCTTAATGGAGGTGAGATTCTCTTAGCTTTCCATCATCTTTCTCTCTCTCTCTCTCTCTCTCTCTCTCTCTCTACTTTTTTCGCATTCATTCCACCAGACTTTTGCTTAGATAAAGGATTCTCTTCTGGGTTGGCCGTTCTTTTCTTTCCTCACTTTAAAGATATTATTCCACATTCTGTGGCCTCCATTGTATTTCATGAGAATTCTGTAATCATTCAAATTTTAGTTTATCTTTGGTTTTCAGCATTATGACATGTTTAGGCCTTATCAGGCCTGACTGTTTGTTACTGATTTTGAGTTTAGGCCTTCTCAGACCTAAACTCTTTGAATTTGCTCTGTTTGGGACTTGCTGAGTGTCTTGAATCTCTAAATTTATGTTTTTGTCAAATCTGTGATCTTTTCTGCTTTTAGTAAGAATTGTTTTCTCTAAAATAATTAAATTTTCTTTTCCTTTATATAACACCTGTAATGTGAAATTTAGACAAATTGATACTGTCCCACAAGTTTCTAAGGATGTATTCATTTTCTCCAATGTTTTTTTCCTCTCTTTTCTTCAGTGTAGGTAATTTCTATTGCTTTATTATCTTCAAGTTTACAGACTCTTCTATCATCTCTGTTCAGTGGTTGAGCCCATGCAATTTCTTTTAATTATATTTTTCAGTCCTAAATTTTCCCATGTGGATCTTCTCTTATAGTTTGTATTTTTCTGCTAAGAACTTGTCTTTCCAGGTTTTTCAAGAGTGCTAACCAATAGCACATTTACTATGCTTATACCAGCTGCTTTAAAGTCTTTGTATGGTAATTCCAGCATGAGGCATCTCAAAATAAACATCTGTCCTTTCTTCCCCTTGATAATTTGTCACATTGTGCGGTTGTGTGTGTGTGTGTGTGTGTGTGTGTGTGTTGTTTGTTTCAGCATGTGGAGTAAAGTTTGAATTTTATTCTGGCCATTTTGAATATGATATTGTCATTTCTGAGTCATGTTTGCATCTTCTCAAGAAGGTTGATTTGTTTTATTTCTTTACTTACTTACTTTTAATTTTCAGTAAGGTATGATTGATATACAATCTTATGAAGGTTTCACATGAAAAACCAATGTGGTTACTACATTTACCCATATTATCAAGTCCTCACCCATACCCCCATGCAGTCGCTGTCCATCAGGGCAGCAAGATGCCACAGATCCACTATGTGCCTTCTCTGTGGTACACTGTTCTCCCCGTGATCCCCCACGCCATGTGTACTAAACATAATACCCCTCAATCCCCTTCTCCCTCCCTCCCACCCGCCCTCCCACACCCCTCCCCTTTGGCAGCGTTCTTTCAGTTGTACTGACTTTTGTTTCTCTGCAGAAAACTAGCTTTGATTTTTCTGATTTTGTCGTTTAGATTCATTGATTTCTATTCTGTCTTTTGTATGTCCTTCTATATTTAGTTTTGAGTTTGTTTGCTTTTCTCTTACTAGATTTTAAGACGGGAGCTTAGGTTATTCATTGGAGTTTTTTTCTACTATGGTTTAGTGCCTTAATTTCTGAGTAAGAATCCTGTAAACTTGATGTTATATTTTTATTTTCACACAATTCATATTATTTTCTCTTTTCCCTTGAAATATCTTTATTGACCCATGGGTTACTTAGTAGTGTATGCAATTTCCAAACTTGAGGTTGTTTTGCTTTTGACTGTTTTGTTACTGATTTTAAGTTTATTACCCTCTTATCAGAAAATGTGTTGTATGAATTGAAATTTTTCACTTGTTAAGATTAGTTTTATGGCCCAAGGTATGATGTCACAGTGAATGTCATAATGCACACTTGAAAAGAATGCCCGTTGTGTTGTGGCCAGGTGACATACCTGAATGTCATTCGGTCCTGTTGGTTGGTGGTGTTGGTCTATGGTGGTGGTGTTCGAGTTACAGACTTTTCTCTTTTCAGTTGTATCAATTTTTCCTTCCTGTAATTTGAAGCTCTTTTGTCAGGTGAGTGTCCATTTAGAATTTGATGAATGGACTCATAACATTATGTAATGTGCCTCTTTACTCCTTTAATTTTCATAGCTCTGAAGCTCTGAATATTTTGTCTGGTATTGATATAGCCTTTAGCTTTCTTTTGTTTAATATTTCACATTTCCCTTAATGGAGGTGAGATTCTCTTAGCTTTCCATCATCTGTGTCTTTGTCTCTCTCTCTCTCTCTCTCTCTCTCTACTTTTTTCGCATTCATTCCACAAGACTTTTGCTTAGATAAAGGATTCTGTTCTGGGTTGGCCGTTCTTTTCTTTCCTCACTTTAAAGATATTATTCCACATTCTGTGGCCTCCATTGTATTTCATGAGAAATCTGTAATCATTCAAATTTTAGTTTATCTTTGGTTTTCAGCATTATGACATGTTTAGGCCTTATCAGGCCTGACTGTTTGTTACTGATTTTGAGTTTAGGCCTTCTCAGACCTAAACTCTTTGAATTTGCTCTGTTTGGGACTTGCTGAGTGTCTTGAATCTCTAAATTTATGTTTTTGTCAAATCTGTGATCTTTTCTGCTTTTAGTAAGAATTGTTTTCTCTAAAATAATTAAATTTTCTTTTCCTTTATATAACACCTGTAATGTGAAATTTAGACAAATTGATACTGTCCCACAAGTTTCTAAGGATGTATTCATTTTCTCCAATGTTTTTTTCCTCTCTTTTCTTCAGGGTAGGTAATTTCTATTGCTTTATTATCTTCAAGTTTACAGACTCTTCTATCATCTCTGTTCAGTGGTTGAGCCCATGCAATTTCTTTTAATTATATTTTTCAGTCCTAAATTTTCCCATGTGGATCTTCTCTTATAGTTTGTATTTTTCTGCTAAGAACTTGTCTTTCCAGGTTTTTCAAGAGTGCTAACCAATAGCACATTTACTATGCTTATACCAGCTGCTTTAAAGTCTTTGTATGGTAATTCCAGCATGAGGCATCTCAAAATAAACATCTGTCCTTTCTTCCCCTTGATAATTTGTCACATTGTGCGGTTGTGTGTGTGTGTGTGTGTGTGTGTGTTGTTTGTTTCAGCATGTGGAGTAAAGTTTGAATTTTATTCTGGCCATTTTGAATATGATATTGTCATTTCTGAGTCATGTTTGCATCTTCTCAAGAAGGTTGATTTGTTTTATTTCTTTACTTACTTACTTTTAATTTTCAGTAAGCTATGATTGATATACAATCTTATGAAGGTTTCACATGAAAAACCAATGTGGTTACTACATTTACCCATATTATCAAGTCCTCACCCATACCCCCATGCAGTCGCTGTCCATCAGGGCAGCAAGATGCCACAGATCCACTATGTGCCTTCTCTGTGGTACACTGTTCTCCCCGTGATCCCCCACGCCATGTGTACTAAACATAATACCCCTCAATCCCCTTCTCCCTCCCTCCCACCCGCCCTCCCACACCCCTCCCCTTTGGCAGCGTTCTTTCAGTTGTACTGACTTTTGTTTCTCTGCAGAAAACTAGCTTTGATTTTTCTGATTTTGTCGTTTAGATTCATTGATTTCTATTCTGTCTTTTGTATGTCCTTCTATATTTAGTTTTGAGTTTGTTTGCTTTTCTCTTACTAGATTTTAAGACGGGAGCTTAGGTTATTCATTGGAGTTTTTTTCTACTATGGTTTAGTGCCTTAATTTCTGAGTAAGAATCCTGTAAACTTGATGTTATATTTTTATTTTCACACAATTCATATTATTTTCTCTTTTCCCTTGAAATATCTTTATTGACCCATGGGTTACTTAGTAGTGTATGCAATTTCCAAACTTGAGGTTGTTTTGCTTTTGACTGTTTTGTTACTGATTTTAAGTTTATTACCCTCTTATCAGAAAATGTGTTGTATGAATTGAAATTTTTCACTTGTTAAGATTAGTTTTATGGCCCAAGGTATGATGTCACAGTGAATGTCATAATGCACACTTGAAAAGAATGCCCGTTGTGTTGTGGCCAGGTGACATACCTGAATGTCATTCGGTCCTGTTGGTTGGTGGTGTTGGTCTATGGTGGTGGTGTTCGAGTTACAGACTTTTCTCTTTTCAGTTGTATCAATTTTTCCTTCCTGTAATTTGAAGCTCTTTTGTCAGGTGAGTGTCCATTTAGAATTTGATGAATGGACTCATAACATTATGTAATGTGCCTCTTTACTCCTTTAATTTTCATAGCTCTGAAGCTCTGAATATTTTGTCTGGTATTGATATAGCCTTTAGCTTTCTTTTGTTTAATATTTCACATTTCCCTTAATGGAGGTGAGATTCTCTTAGCTTTCCATCATCTGTGTCTTTGTCTCTCTCTCTCTCTCTCTCTCTCTCTACTTTTTTCGCATTCATTCCACAAGACTTTTGCTTAGATAAAGGATTCTCTTCTGGGTTGGCCGTTCTTTTCTTTCCTCACTTTAAAGATATTATTCCACATTCTGTGGCCTCCATTGTATTTCATGAGAAATCTGTAATCATTCAAATTTTAGTTTATCTTTGGTTTTCAGCATTATGACATGTTTAGGCCTTATCAGGCCTGACTGTTTGTTACTGATTTTGAGTTTAGGCCTTCTCAGACCTAAACTCTTTGAATTTGCTCTGTTTGGGACTTGCTGAGTGTCTTGAATCTCTAAATTTATGTTTTTGTCAAATCTGTGATCTTTTCTGCTTTTAGTAAGAATTGTTTTCTCTAAAATAATTAAATTTTCTTTTCCTTTATATAACACCTGTAATGTGAAATTTAGACAAATTGATACTGTCCCACAAGTTTCTAAGGATGTATTCATTTTCTCCAATGTTTTTTTCCTCTCTTTTCTTCAGTGTAGGTAATTTCTATTGCTTTATTATCTTCAAGTTTACAGACTCTTCTATCATCTCTGTTCAGTGGTTGAGCCCATGCAATTTCTTTTAATTATATTTTTCAGTCCTAAATTTTCCCATGTGGATCTTCTCTTATAGTTTGTATTTTTCTGCTAAGAACTTGTCTTTCCAGGTTTTTCAAGAGTGCTAACCAATAGCACATTTACTATGCTTATAACAGCTGCTTTAAAGTCTTTGTATGATAACTCCAGCATGAGGCATCTCAAAATAAACATCTGTCCTTTCTTCCCCTTGATAATTTGTCACATTGTGCGGTTGTGTGTGTGTGTGTGTGTGTGTGTGTGTGTGTGTGTTGTTTGTTTCAGCATGTGGAGTAAAGTTTGAATTTTATTCTGGCCATTTTGAATATGATATTGTCATTTCTGAGTCATGTTTGCATCTTCTCAAGAAGGTTGATTTGTTTTATTTCTTTACTTACTTACTTTTAATTTTCAGTAAGCTATGATTGATATACAATCTTATGAAGGTTTCACATGAAAAACCAATGTGGTTACTACATTTACCCATATTATCAAGTCCTCACCCATACCCCCATGCAGTCGCTGTCCATCAGGGCAGCAAGATGCCACAGATCCACTATGTGCCTTCTCTGTGGTACACTGTTCTCCCCGTGATCCCCCACGCCATGTGTACTAAACATAATACCCCTCAATCCCCTTCTCCCTCCCTCCCACCCGCCCTCCCACACCCCTCCCCTTTGGCAGCGTTCTTTCAGTTGTACTGACTTTTGTTTCTCTGCAGAAAACTAGCTTTGATTTTTCTGATTTTGTCGTTTAGATTCATTGATTTCTATTCTGTCTTTCATATGTCCTTCTATATTTAGTTTTGAGTTTGTTTGCTTTTCTCTTACTAGATTTTAAGACGGGAGCTTAGGTTATTCATTGGAGTTTTTTTCTACTATGGTTTAGTGCCTTAATTTCTGAGTAAGAATCCTGTAAACTTGATGTTATATTTTTATTTTCACACAATTCATATTATTTTCTCTTTTCCCTTGAAATATCTTTATTGACCCATGGGTTACTTAGTAGTGTATGCAATTTCCAAACTTGAGGTTGTTTTGCTTTTGACTGTTTTGTTACTGATTTTAAGTTTATTACCCTCTTATCAGAAAATGTGTTGTATGAATTGAAATTTTTCACTTGTTAAGATTAGTTTTATGGCCCAAGGTATGATGTCACAGTGAATGTCATAATGCACACTTGAAAAGAATGCCCGTTGTGTTGTGGCCAGGTGACATACCTGAATGTCATTCGGTCCTGTTGGTTGGTGGTGTTGGTCTATGGTGGTGGTGTTCGAGTTATAGACTTTTCTCTTTTCAGTTGTATCAATTTTTCCTTCCTGTAATTTGAAGCTCTTTTGTCAGGTGAGTGTACATTTAGAATTTGATGAATGGACTCATAACATTATGTAATGTCCCTCTTTACTCCTTGTAATTTTCATAGCTCTGAAGCTCTGAATATTTTGTCTGGTATTAATATAGCCTTTAGCTTTCTTTTGTTTAATATTTCACATTTCCCTTAATGGAGGTGAGATTCTCTTAGCTTTCCATCATCTTTCTCTCTCTCTCTCTCTCTCTCTCTCTCTCTCTCTACTTTTTTCGCATTCATTCCACAAGACTTTTGCTTAGATAAAGGATTCTCTTCTGGGTTGGCCGTTCTTTTCTTTCCTCACTTTAAAGATATTATTCCACATTCTGTGGCCTCCATTGTATTTCATGAGAAATCTGTAATCATTCAAATTTTAGTTTATCTTTGGTTTTCAGCATTATGACATGTTTAGGCCTTATCAGGCCTGACTGTTTGTTACTGATTTTGAGTTTAGGCCTTCTCAGACCTAAACTCTTTGAATTTGCTCTGTTTGGGACTTGCTGAGTGTCTTGAATCTCTAAATTTATGTTTTTGTCAAATCTGTGATCTTTTCTGCTTTTAGTAAGAATTGTTTTCTCTAAAATAATTAAATTTTCTTTTCCTTTATATAACACCTGTAATGTGAAATTTAGACAAATTGATACTGTCCCACAAGTTTCTAAGGATGTATTCATTTTCTCCAATGTTTTTTTCCTCTCTTTTCTTCAGGGTAGGTAATTTCTATTGCTTTATTATCTTCAAGTTTACAGACTCTTCTATCATCTCTGTTCAGTGGTTGAGCCCATGCAATTTCTTTTAATTATATTTTTCAGTCCTAAATTTTCCCATGTGGATCTTCTCTTATAGTTTGTATTTTTCTGCTAAGAACTTGTCTTTCCAGGTTTTTCAAGAGTGCTAACCAATAGCACATTTACTATGCTTATACCAGCTGCTTTAAAGTCTTTGTATGGTAATTCCAGCATGAGGCATCTCAAAATAAACATCTGTCCTTTCTTCCCCTTGATAATTTGTCACATTGTGCGGTTGTGTGTGTGTGTGTGTGTGTGTGTGTGTGTGTGTTGTTTGTTTCAGCATGTGGAGTAAAGTTTGAATTTTATTCTGGCCATTTTGAATATGATATTGTCATTTCTGAGTCATGTTTGCATCTTCTCAAGAAGGTTGATTTGTTTTATTTCTTTACTTACTTACTTTTAATTTTCAGTAAGGTATGATTGATATACAATCTTATGAAGGTTTCACATGAAAAACCAATGTGGTTACTACATTTACCCATATTATCAAGTCCTCACCCATAGCCCCATGCAGTCGCTGTCCATCAGGGCAGCAAGATGCCACAGATCCACTATGTGCCTTCTCTGTGGTACACTGTTCTCCCCGTGATCCCCCACGCCATGTGTACTAAACATAATACCCCTCAATCCCCTTCTCCCTCCCTCCCACCCGCCCTCCCACACCCCTCCCCTTTGGCAGCGTTCTTTCAGTTGTACTGACTTTTGTTTCTCTGCAGAAAACTAGCTTTGATTTTTCTGATTTTGTCGTTTAGATTCATTGATTTCTATTCTGTCTTTCGTATGTCCTTCTATATTTAGTTTTGAGTTTGTTTGCTTTTCTCTTACTAGATTTTAAGACGGGAGCTTAGGTTATTCATTGGAGTTTTTTTCTACTATGGTTTAGTGCCTTAATTTCTGAGTAAGAATCCTGTAAACTTGATGTTATATTTTTATTTTCACACAATTCATATTATTTTCTCTTTTCCCTTGAAATATCTTTATTGACCCATGGGTTACTTAGTAGTGTATGCAATTTCCAAACTTGAGGTTGTTTTGCTTTTGACTGTTTTGTTACTGATTTTAAGTTTATTACCCTCTTATCAGAAAATGTGTTGTATGAATTGAAATTTTTCACTTGTTAAGATTAGTTTTATGGCCCAAGGTATGATGTCACAGTGAATGTCATAACGCACACTTGAAAAGAATGCCCGTTGTGTTGTGGCCAGGTGACATACCTGAATGTCATTCGGTCCTGTTGGTTGGTGGTGTTGGTCTATGGTGGTGGTGTTCGAGTTATAGACTTTTCTCTTTTCAGTTGTATCAATTTTTCCTTCCTGTAATTTGAAGCTCTTTTGTCAGGTGAGTGTACATTTAGAATTTGATGAATGGACTCATAACATTATGTAATGTCCCTCTTTACTCCTTGTAATTTTCATAGCTCTGAAGCTCTGAATATTTTGTCTGGTATTGATATAGCCTTTAGCTTTCTTTTGTTTAATATTTCACATTTCCCTTAATGGAGGTGAGATTCTCTTAGCTTTCCATCATCTGTGTCTTTGTCTCTCTCTCTCTCTCTCTCTCTCTCTCTCTCTACTTTTTTCGCATTCATTCCACAAGACTTTTGCTTAGATAAAGGATTCTCTTCTGGGTTGGCCGTTCTTTTCTTTCCTCACTTTAAAGATATTATTCCACATTCTGTGGCCTCCATTGTATTTCATGAGAAATCTGTAATCATTCAAATTTTAGTTTATCTTTGGTTTTCAGCATTATGACATGTTTAGGCCTTATCAGGCCTGACTGTTTGTTACTGATTTTGAGTTTAGGCCTTCTCAGACCTAAACTCTTTGAATTTGCTCTGTTTGGGACTTGCTGAGTGTCTTGAATCTCTAAATTTATGTTTTTGTCAAATCTGTGATCTTTTCTGCTTTTAGTAAGAATTGTTTTCTCTAAAATAATTAAATTTTCTTTTCCTTTATATAACACCTGTAATGTGAAATTTAGACAAATTGATACTGTCCCACAAGTTTCTAAGGATGTATTCATTTTCTCCAATGTTTTTTTCCTCTCTTTTCTTCAGTGTAGGTAATTTCTATTGCTTTATTATCTTCAAGTTTACAGACTCTTCTATCATCTCTGTTCAGTGGTTGAGCCCATGCAATTTCTTTTAATTATATTTTTCAGTCCTAAATTTTCCCATGTGGATCTTCCCTTATAGTTTGTATTTTTCTGCTAAGAACTTGTCTTTCCAGGTTTTTCAAGAGTGCTAACCAATAGCACATTTACTATGCTTATACCAGCTGCTTTAAAGTCTTTGTATGGTAATTCCAGCATGAGGCATCTCAAAATAAACATCTGTCCTTTCTTCCCCTTGATAATTTGTCACATTGTGCGGTTGTGTGTGTGTGTGTGTGTGTGTGTGTGTGTGTGTGTGTTGTTTGTTTCAGCATGTGGAGTAAAGTTTGAATTTTATTCTGGCCATTTTGAATATGATATTGTCATTTCTGAGTCATGTTTGCATCTTCTCAAGAAGGTTGATTTGTTTTATTTCTTTACTTATACTTTTAATTTTCAGTAAGTTATGATTGATATACAACCTTATGAAGGTTTCACATGAAAAACCAATGTGGTTACTACATTTACCCATATTATCAAGTCCTCACCCATACCCCCATGCAGTCGCTGTCCATCAGGTCAGCAAGATGCCACAGATCCACTATGTGCCTTCTCTGTGGTACACTGTTCTCCCCGTGATCCCCCACGCCATGTGTACTAAACATAATACCCCTCAACCCCCTTCTCCCTCCCTCCCACCCGCCCTCCCACACCCCTCCCCTTTGGCAGCGTTCTTTCAGTTGTACTGACTTTTGTTTCTCTGCAAAAAACTAGCTTTGATTTTACTGATTTTGTCGTTTAGTTTCATTGATTTCTATTCTGTCTTTCGTATGTCCTTCTATATTTAGTTTTGGTTTTGTTTGCTTTTCTCTTACTAGATTTTAAGACGGGAGCTTAGATTATTCATTGGAGTTTTTTTCTACTATGGCTTAGTGCCTTAATTTCTGAGTAAGAATCCTGTAAACTTGATGTTATATTTTTATTTTCACACAATTCATATTATTTTCTCTTTTCCCTTGAAATATCTTTATTGACCCATGGGTTACTTAGAAGTGTATGCAATTTCCAAACTTGAGGTTGTTTTGCTTTTGACTGTTTTGTTACTGATTTTAAGTTTATTACCCTCTTATCAGAAAATGTGTTGTATGAATTGAAATTTTTCACTTGTTAAGATTAGTTTTATGGCCCAAGGTATGATGTCACAGTGAATGTCATAATGCACACTTGAAAAGAATGCCCGTTGTGTTGTGGCCAGGTGACATACCTGAATGTCATTCGGTCCTGTTGGTTGGTGGTGTTGGTCTATGGTGGTGGTGTTCGAGTTACAGACTTTTCTCTTTTCAGTTGTATCAATTTTTCCTTCATGTAATTTGGAGCTCTTTTGTCAGGTGAGTGTACATTTAGAATTTGATGAATGGACTCATAACATTATGTAATGTGCCTCTTTACTCCTTTAATTTTCATAGCTCTGAAGCTCTGAATATTTTGTTTGGTATTGATATAGCCTTTAGCTTTCTTTTGTTTAGTATTTCACATTTCCCTTAATGGAGGTCAGATTCTCTTAGCTTTCCATCATCTGTGTCTTTGTCTCTCTCTCTCTCTCTCTCTCTCTCTCTCTCTCTCTCTCTCTCTCTCTACTTTTTTTGTATTCATTCCACAGACTTTTGCTTAGATAAAGGATTCTCTTCTGGGTTGGCAGTTCTTTTCTTTCCTCACTTTAAAGATATTATTCCACATTCTGTGGCCTCCATTGTATTTCATGAGAAATCTGTAATCATTCAAATTTTAGTTTATCTTTGGTTTTCAGCATTATGACATGTTTAGGTCTTATCAGGCCTGACTGTTTGTTACTGATTTTGAGTTTAGGCCTTCTCAGACCTAAACTCTTTGAATTTGCTCTGTTTGGGACTTGATGAGTGTCTTGAATCTCTAAATTTATGTTTTTGTCAAATCTGTGATCTTTTCTGCTTTTAGTAAGAATTGTTTTCTCTAAAATAATTAAATTTTCTTTTCCTTTATATAACACCTGTAATGTGAAATTTAGACAAATTGATACTGTCCCACAAGTTTCTAAGGATGTATTCATTTTCTCCAATGTTTTTTTCCTCTCTTTTCTTCAGTGTAGGTAATTTCTATTGCTTTATTATCTTCAAGTTTACAGACTCTTCTATCATCTCTGTTCAGTGGTTGAGCCCATGCAATTTCTTTTAATTATATTTTTCAGTCCTAAATTTTCCCATGTGGATCTTCTCTTATAGTTTGTATTTTTCTGCTAAGAACTTGTCTTTCCAGGTTTTTCAAGAGTGCTAACCAATAGCACATTTACTATGCTTATAACAGCTGCTTTAAAGTCTTTGTATGATAATTCCAGCATGAGGCATCTCAAAATAAACATCTGTCCTTTCTTCCCCTTGATAATTTGTCACATTGTGCGGTGTGTGTGTGTGTGTGTGTGTGTGTGTGTGTGTGTGTGTGTGTGTGTGTTGTTTGTTTCAGCATGTGGAGTAAAGTTTGAATTTTATTCTGGCCATTTTGAATATGATATTGTCATTTCTGAGTCATGTTTGCATCTTCTCAAGAAGGTTGATTTGTTTTATTTCTTTACTTACTTACTTTTAATTTTCAGTAAGTTATGATTGATATACAACCTTATGAAGGTTTCACATGAAAAACCAATGTGGTTACTACATTTACCCATATTATCAAGTCCTCACCCATACCCCCATGCAGTCGCTGTCCATCAGGGCAGCAAGATGCCACAGATCCACTATGTGCCTTCTCTGTGGTACACTGTTCTCCCCGTGATCCCCCACGCCATGTGTACTAAACATAATACCCCTCAATCCCCTTCTCCCTCCCTCCCACCCGCCCTCCCACACCCCTCCCCTTTGGCAGCGTTCTTTCAGTTGTACTGACTTTTGTTTCTCTGCAAAAAACTAGCTTTGATTTTACTGATTTTGTCGTTTAGTTTCATTGATTTCTATTCTGTCTTTCGTATGTCCTTCTATATTTAGTTTTGGTTTTGTTTGCTTTTCTCTTACTAGATTTTAAGACGGGAGCTTAGATTATTCATTATTCATTGGAGTTTTTTTCTACTATGGCTTAGTGCCTTAATTTCTGAGTAAGAATCCTGTAAACTTGATGTTATATTTTTATTTTCACACAATTCATATTATTTTCTCTTTTCCCTTGAAATATCTTTATTGACCCATGGGTTACTTAGAAGTGTATGCAATTTCCAAACTTGAGGTTGTTTTGCTTTTGACTGTTTTGTTACTGATTTTAAGTTTATTACCCTCTTATCAGAAAATGTGTTGTATGAATTGAAATTTTTCACTTGTTAAGATTAGTTTTATGGCCCAAGGTATGATGTCACAGTGAATGTCATAATGCACACTTGAAAAGAATGCCCGTTGTGTTGTGGCCAGGTGACATACCTGAATGTCATTCGGTCCTGTTGGTTGTTTTTGTTGGTCTATGGTGGTGGTGTTCGAGTTATAGACTTTTCTCTTTTCAGTTGTATCAATTTTTCCTTCCTGTAATTTGAAGCTCTTTTGTCAGGTGAGTGTCCATTTAGAATTTGATGAATGGACTCATAACATTATGTAATGTGCCTCTTTACTCCTTTAATTTTCATAGCTCTGAAGCTCTGAATATTTTGTCTGGTATTGATATAGCCTTTAGCTTTCTTTTGTTTAATATTTCACATTTCCCTTAATGGAGGTGAGATTCTCTTAGCTTTCCATCATCTGTGTCTTTGTCTCTCTCTCTCTCTCTCTCTCTCTCTACTTTTTTCGCATTCATTCCACAAGACTTTTGCTTAGATAAAGGATTCTCTTCTGGGTTGGCCGTTCTTTTCTTTCCTCACTTTAAAGATATTATTCCACATTCTGTGGCCTCCATTGTATTTCATGAGAAATCTGTAATCATTCAAATTTTAGTTTATCTTTGGTTTTCAGCATTATGACATGTTTAGGCCTTATCAGGCCTGACTGTTTGTTACTGATTTTGAGTTTAGGCCTTCTCAGACCTAAACTCTTTGAATTTGCTCTGTTTGGGACTTGCTGAGTGTCTTGAATCTCTAAATTTATGTTTTTGTCAAATCTGTGATCTTTTCTGCTTTTAGTAAGAATTGTTTTCTCTAAAATAATTAAATTTTCTTTTCCTTTATATAACACCTGTAATGTGAAATTTAGACAAATTGATACTGTCCCACAAGTTTCTAAGGATGTATTCATTTTCTCCAATGTTTTTTTCCTCTCTTTTCTTCAGTGTAGGTAATTTCTATTGCTTTATTATCTTCAAGTTTACAGACTCTTCTATCATCTCTGTTCAGTGGTTGAGCCCATGCAATTTCTTTTAATTATATTTTTCAGTCCTAAATTTTCCCATGTGGATCTTCTCTTATAGTTTGTATTTTTCTGCTAAGAACTTGTCTTTCCAGGTTTTTCAAGAGTGCTAACCAATAGCACATTTACTATGCTTATACCAGCTGCTTTAAAGTCTTTGTATGGTAATTCCAGCATGAGGCATCTCAAAATAAACATCTGTCCTTTCTTCCCCTTGATAATTTGTCACATTGTGCGGTTGTGTGTGTGTATGTGTGTGTGTGTGTGTGTGTGTGTGTGTGTGTGTGTGTGTTGTTTGTTTCAGCATGTGGAGTAAAGTTTGAATTTTATTCTGGCCATTTTGAATATGATATTGTCATTTCTGAGTCATGTTTGCATCTTCTCAAGAAGGTTGATTTGTTTTATTTCTTTACTTACTTACTTTTAATTTTCAGTAAGTTATGATTGATATACAACCTTATGAAGGTTTCACATGAAAAACCAATGTGGTTACTACATTTACCCATATTATCAAGTCCTCACCCATACCCCCATGCAGTCGCTGTCCATCAGGGCAGCAAGATGCCACAGATCCACTATGTGCCTTCTCTGTGGTACACTGTTCTCCCCGTGA
This sequence comes from Manis pentadactyla, assembly GCF_030020395.1. NCBI lineage: Eukaryota > Metazoa > Chordata > Mammalia > Pholidota > Manidae > Manis > Manis pentadactyla. The sequence goes on from NC_080022.1 coordinate 146,463,142, forward strand.
TCCCCCACGCCATGTGTACTAAACATAATACCCCTCAATCCTCTTCTCCCTCCCTCCCACCCGCCCTCCCACACCCCTCCCCTTTGGCAGCGTTCTTTCAGTTGTACTGACTTTTGTTTCTCTGCAAAAAACTAGCTTTGATTTTACTGATTTTGTCGTTTAGTTTCATTGATTTCTATTCTGTCTTTCGTATGTCCTTCTATATTTAGTTTTGGTTTTGTTTGCTTTTCTCTTACTAGATTTTAAGACGGGAGCTTAGATTATTCATTATTCATTGGAGTTTTTTTCTACTATGGCTTAGTGCCTTAATTTCTGAGTAAGAATCCTGTAAACTTGATGTTATATTTTTATTTTCACACAATTCATATTATTTTCTCTTTTCCCTTGAAATATCTTTATTGACCCATGGGTTACTTAGAAGTGTATGCAATTTCCAAACTTGAGGTTGTTTTGCTTTTGACTGTTTTGTTACTGATTTTAAGTTTATTACCCTCTTATCAGAAAATGTGTTGTATGAATTGAAATTTTTCAAATGTTAAGATTAGTTTTATGGCCCAAGGTATGATGTCACAGTGAATGTCATAATGCACACTTGAAAAGAATGCCCGTTGTGTTGTGGCCAGGTGACATACCGGGATGTCATTTGGTCCTGTTGGTTGGTGGTGTTGGTCTATGGTGGTGGTGTTCGAGTTACAGACTTTTCTCTTTTCAGTTGTATCAATTTTTCCTTCATGTAATTTGAACCTCTTTTGTCAGGTGAGTGTCCATTTAGAATTTGATGAATGGACTCATAACATTATGTAATGTGCCTCTTTACTCCTTTAATTTTCATAGCTCTGAAGCTCTGAATATTTTGTCTGGTATTAATATAGCCTTTAGCTATGTTTTGTTTAATATTTCACATTTCCCTTAATGGAGGTCAGATTCTCTTAGCTTTCCATCATCTGTGTCTTTTTCTCTCTCTCTCCCTCTCTCTCTCTCTCTCTCTCTCTCTACTTTTTTTGTATTCATTCCACAGACTTTTGCTTAGATAAAGGATTCTCTTCTGGGTTGGCAGTTCTTTTCTTTCCTCACTTTAAAGATATTATTCCACATTCTGTGGCGTCCATTGTATTTCATGAGAAATCTGTAATCATTCAAATTTTAGTTTATCTTTGGTTTTCAGCATTATGACATGTTTAGGCCTTATCAGGCCTGACTGTTTGTTACTGATTTTGAGTTTAGGCCTTCTCAGACCTAAACTCTTTGAATTTGCTCTGTTTGGGACTTGAGGAGTGTCTTGTATCTCTAAATTTATGTTTTTGTCAAATCTGTGATCTTTTCTGCTTTTAGTAAGAATTGTTTTCTCTAAAATAATTAAATTTTCTTTTCCTGTATATAACACCTGTAATGTGAAATTTAGACACATTGACACTGTCCCACAAGATTCTAAGGATGTATTCATTTTCTCCAATGTTTTTTTCCTCTCTTTTCTTCAGTGTAGGTAATTTCTATTGCTTTATTATCTTCAAGTTTACAGACTCTTCTATCATCTCTGTTCAGTGGTTGAGCCCATGCAATTTCTTTTAATTATATTTTTCAGTCCTAAATTTTCCCATGTGGATCTTCTCTTATAGTTTGTATTTTTCTGCTAAGAACTTGTCTTTCCAGGTTTTTCAAGAGTGCTAACCAATAGCACATTTACTATGCTTATAACAGCTGCTTTAAAGTCTTTGTATGATAATTCCAGCATGAGGCATCTCAAAATAAACATCTGTCCTTTCTTCCCCTTGATAATTTGTCACATTGTGCGGTTGTGTGTGTGTGTGTGTGTGTTGTTTGTTTCAGCATGTTGAGTAAAGTTTGAATTTTATTCTGGCCATTTTGAATATGATATTGTCATTTCTCAGTCATGTTTGCATCTTCTCAAGAAGGTTGATTTGTTTTATTTCTTTACTTATACTTTTAATTTTCAGTAAGTTATGATTGGTATACAACCTTATGAAGGTTTCACATGAAAAACCAATGTGGTTACTACATTTACCCATATTATCAAGTCCTCACCCATACCCCCATGCAGTCGCTGTCCATCAGGGCAGCAAGATGCCACAGATCCACTATGTGCCTTCTCTGTGGTACACTGTTCTCCCCGTGATCCCCCACGCCATGTGTACTAAACATAATACCCCTCAATCCCCTTCTCCCTCCCTCCCACCCGCCCTCCCACACCCCTCCCCTTTGGCAGCGTTCTTTCAGTTGTACTGACTTTTGTTTCTCTGCAAAAAACTAGCTTTGATTTTACTGATTTTGTCGTTTAGTTTCATTGATTTCTATTCTGTCTTTCGTATGTCCTTCTATATTTAGTTTTGGTTTTGTTTGCTTTTCTCTTACTAGATTTTAAGACGGGAGCTTAGATTATTCATTGGAGTTTTTTTCTACTATGGCATAGTGCCTTAATTTCTGAGTAAGAATCCTGTAAACTTGATGTTATATTTTTATTTTCACACAATTCATATTATTTTCTCTTTTCCCTTGAAATATCTTTATTGACCCATGGGTTACTTAGTAGTGTATGCAATTTCCAAACTTGAGGTTGTTTTGCTTTTGACTGTTTTGTTACTGATTTTAAGTTTATTACCCTCTTATCAGAAAATGTGTTGTATGAATTGAAATTTTTCACTTGTTAAGATTAGTTTTATGGCCCAAGGTATGATGTCACAGTGAATGTCATAATGCACACTTGAAAAGAATGCCCGTTGTGTTGTGGCCAGGTGACATACCTGAATGTCATTCGGTCCTGTTGGTTGGTGGTGTTGGTCTATGGTGGTGGTGTTCGAGTAATAGACTTTTCTCTTTTCAGTTGTATCAATTTTTCCTTCCTGTAATTTGAAGCTCTTTTGTCAGGTGAGTGTCCATTTAGAATTTGATGAATGGACTCATAACATTATGTAATGTCCCTCTTTACTCCTTTAATTTTCATAGCTCTGAAGCTCTGAATATTTTGTCTGGTATTAATATAGCCTTTAGCTATGTTTTGTTTAATATTTCACATTTCCCTTAATGGAGGTCAGATTCTCTTAGCTTTCCATCATCTGTGTCTTTGTCTCTCTCTCTCTCTCTCTCTCTCTCTCTCTCTCTCTCTCTACTTTTTTTGTATTCATTCCACAGACTTTTGCTTAGATAAAGGATTCTCTTCTGGGTTGGCAGTTCTTTTCTTTCCTCACTTTAAAGATATTATTCCACATTCTGTGGCCTCCATTGTATTTCATGAGAAATCTGTAATCATTCAAATTTTAGTTTATCTTTGGTTTTCAGCATTATGACATGTTTAGGCCTTATCAGGCCTGACTGTTTGTTACTGATTTTGAGTTTAGGCCTTCTCAGACCTAAACTCTTTGAATTTGCTCTGTTTGGGACTTGAGGAGTGTCTTGTATCTCTAAATTTATGTTTTTGTCAAATCTGTGATCTTTTCTACTTTTAGTAAGAATTGTTTTCTCTAAAATAATTAAATTTTCTTTTCCTTTATATAACACCTGTAATGTGAAATTTAGACACATTGACACTGTCCCACAAGATTCTAAGGATGTATTCATTTTCTCCAATGTTTTTTTCCTCTCTTTTCTTCAGTGTAGGTAATTTCTATTGCTTTATTATCTTCAAGTTTACAGACTCTTCTATCATCTCTGTTCAGTGGTTGAGCCCATGCAATTTCTTTTAATTATATTTTTCAGTTCTAAATTTTTCCATGTGGATCTTCTCTTATAGTTTGTATTTTTCTGCTAAGAACTTGTCTTTCCAGGTTTTTCAAGAGTGCCCACCATTAGCACATTTACTATGCTTATAACAGCTGCTTTAAAGTCTTTGTATGATAATTCCAGCATGAGGCATCTCAAAATAAACATCTGTCCTTTCTTCCCCTTGATAATTTGTCACATTGTGCGGTTGTGTGTGCGTGTGTGTGTGAGTGTGTGTGTGTGTGTGTGTGTGTGTGTTGTTTGTTTCAGCATGTGGAGTAAAGTTTGAATTTTATTCTGGCCATTTTGAATATGATATTGTCATTTCTGAGTCATGTTTGCATCTTCTCAAGAAGGTTGATTTGTTTTATTTCTTTACTTACTTACTTTTAATTTTCAGTAAGGTATGATTGATATACAATCTTATGAAGGTTTCACATGAAAAACCAATGTGGTTACTACATTTACCCATATTATCAAGTCCTCACCCATACCCCCATGCAGTCGCTGTCCATCAGGGCAGCAAGATGCCACAGATCCACTATGTGCCTTCTCTGTGGTACACTGTTCTCCCCGTGATCCCCCACGCCATGTGTACTAAACATAATACCCCTCAATCCCCTTCTCCCTCCCTCCCACCCGCCCTCCCACACCCCTCCCCTTTGGCAGCGTTCTTTCAGTTGTACTGACTTTTGTTTCTCTGCAGAAAACTAGCTTTGATTTTTCTGATTTTGTCGTTTAGATTCATTGATTTCTATTCTGTCTTTTGTATGTCCTTCTATATTTAGTTTTGAGTTTGTTTGCTTTTCTCTTACTAGATTTTAAGACGGGAGCTTAGGTTATTCATTGGAGTTTTTTTCTACTATGGCTTAGTGCCTTAATTTCTGAGTAAGAATCCTGTAAACTTGATGTTATATTTTTATTTTCACACAATTCATATTATTTTCTCTTTTCCCTTGAAATATCTTTATTGACCCATGGGTTACTTAGAAGTGTATGCAATTTCCAAACTTGAGGTTGTTTTGCTTTTGACTGTTTTGTTACTGATTTTAAGTTTATTACCCTCTTATCAGAAAATGTGTTGTATGAATTGAAATTTTTCACTTGTTAAGATTAGTTTTATGGCCCAAGGTATGATGTCACAGTGAATGTCATAATGCACACTTGAAAAGAATGCCCGTTGTGTTGTGGCCAGGTGACATACCTGAATGTCATTCGGTCCTGTTGGTTGGTGGTGTTGGTCTATGGTGGTGGTGTTCGAGTTATAGACTTTTCTCTTTTCAGTTGTATCAATTTTTCCTTCCTGTAATTTGAAGCTCTTTTGTCAGGTGAGTGTACATTTAGAATTTGATGAATGGACTCATAACATTATGTAATGTCCCTCTTTACTCCTTGTAATTTTCATAGCTCTGAAGCTCTGAATATTTTGTCTGGTATTAATATAGCCTTTAGCTTTCTTTTGTTTAATATTTCACATTTCCCTTAATGGAGGTCAGATTCTCTTAGCTTTCCATCATCTGTGTCTTTTTCTCTCTCTCTCTCTCTCTCTCTCTCTCTCTCTCTACTTTTTTCGCATTCATTCCACAAGACTTTTGCTTAGATAAAGGATTCTCTTCTGGGTTGGCCGTTCTTTTCTTTCCTCACTTTAAAGATATTATTCCACATTCTGTGGCCTCCATTGTATTTCATGAGAAATCTGTAATCATTCAAATTTTAGTTTATCTTTGGTTTTCAGCATTATGACATGTTTAGGCCTTATCAGGCCTGACTGTTTGTTACTGATTTTGAGTTTAGGCCTTCTCAGACCTAAACTCTTTGAATTTGCTCTGTTTGGGACTTGCTGAGTGTCTTGAATCTCTAAATTTATGTTTTTGTCAAATCTGTGATCTTTTCTGCTTTTAGTAAGAATTGTTTTCTCTAAAATAATTAAATTTTCTTTTCCTTTATATAACACCTGTAATGTGAAATTTAGACACATTGACACTGTCCCACAAGTTTCTAAGGATGTATTCATTTTCTCCAATGTTTTTTTCCTCTCTTTTCTTCAGTGTAGGTAATTTCTATTGCTTTATTATCTTCAAGTTTACAGACTCTTCTATCATCTCTGTTCAGTGGTTGAGCCCATGCAATTTCTTTTAATTATATTTTTCAGTCCTAAATTTTCCCATGTGGATCTTCTCTTATAGTTTGTATTTTTCTGCTAAGAACTTGTCTTTCCAGGTTTTTCAAGAGTGCTAACCAATAGCACATTTACTATGCTTATAACAGCTGCTTTAAAGTCTTTGTATGATAATTCCAGCATGAGGCATCTCAAAATAAACATCTGTCCTTTCTTCCCCTTGATAATTTGTCACATTGTGCGGTTGTGTGTGTGTGTGTGTGTGTGTGTGTGTGTGTGTGTGTGTGTGTGTGTGTGTTGTTTGTTTCAGCATGTGGAGTAAAGTTTGAATTTTATTCTGGCCATTTTGAATATGATATTGTCATTTCTGAGTCATGTTTGCATCTTCTCAAGAAGGTTGATTTGTTTTATTTCTTTACTTACTTACTTTTAATTTTCAGTAAGTTATGATTGATATACAACCTTATGAAGGTTTCACATGAAAAACCAATGTGGTTACTACATTTACCCATATTATCAAGTCCTCACCCATACCCCCATGCAGTCGCTGTCCATCAGGGCAGCAAGATGCCACAGATCCACTATGTGCCTTCTCTGTGGTACACTGTTCTCCCCGTGATCCCCCACGCCATGTGTACTAAACATAATACCCCTCAATCCCCTTCTCCCTCCCTCCCACCCGCCCTCCCACACCCCTCCCCTTTGGCAGCGTTCTTTCAGTTGTACTGACTTTTGTTTCTCTGCAAAAAACTAGCTTTGATTTTACTGATTTTGTCGTTTAGTTTCATTGATTTCTATTCTGTCTTTCGTATGTCCTTCTATATTTAGTTTTGGTTTTGTTTGCTTTTCTCTTACTAGATTTTAAGACGGGAGCTTAGATTATTCATTGGAGTTTTTTTCTACTATGGCTTAGTGCCTTAATTTCTGAGTAAGAATCCTGTAAACTTGATGTTATATTTTTATTTTCACACAATTCATATTATTTTCTCTTTTCCCTTGAAATATCTTTATTGACCCATGGGTTACTTAGAAGTGTATGCAATTTCCAAACTTGAGGTTGTTTTGCTTTTGACTGTTTTGTTACTGATTTTAAGTTTATTACCCTCTTATCAGAAAACGTTTTGTATGAATTGAAATTTCTCACTTGTTAAGATTAGTTTTATGGCCCAAGTTATGATGTCACAGTGAATGTCATATTGCACACTTGAAAAGAATGCCCGTTGTGTTGTGGCCAGGTGACATACCTGAATGTCATTCGGAACTGTTGGTTGGTGGTGTTGGTCTATGGTGGTGGTGTTCGAGTTACAGACTTTTCTCTTTTCAGTTGTATCAATTTTTCCTTCATGTAATTTGGAGCTCTTTTGTCAGGTGAGTGTACATTTAGAATTTGATGAATGGACTCATAACATTATGTAATGTGCCTCTTTACTCCTTTAATTTTCATAGCTCTGAAGCTCTGAATATTTTGTCTGGTATTGATATAGCCTTTAGCTTTCTTTTGTTTAGTATTTCACATTTCCCTTAATGGAGGTCAGATTCTCTTAGCTTTCCATCATCTGTGTCTTTGTCTCTCTCTCTCTCTCTCTCTCTCTCTCTCTACTTTTTTTGTATTCATTCCACAGACTTTTGCTTAGATAAAGGATTCTCTTCTGGGTTGGCAGTTCTTTCCTTTCCTCACTTTAAAAATATTATTCCACATTCTGTGGCCTCCATTGTATTTCATGAGAAATCTGTAATCATTCAAATTTTAGTTTATCTTTGGTTTTCAGCATTATGACATGTTTAGGCCTTATCAGGCCTGACTGTTTGTTACTGATTTTGAGTTTAGGCCTTCTCAGACCTAAACTCTTTGAATTTGCTCTGTTTGGGACTTGCTGAGTGTCTTGAATCTCTAAATTTATGTTTTTGTCAAATCTGTGATCTTTTCTGCTTTTAGTAAGAATTGTTTTCTCTAAAATAATTAAATTTTCTTTTCCTTTATATAACACCTGTAATGTGAAATTTAGACACATTGACACTGTCCCACAAGTTTCTAAGGATGTATTCATTTTCTCCAATGTTTTTTTCCTCTCTTTTCTTCAGTGTAGGTAATTTCTATTGCTTTATTATCTTCAAGTTCACAGACTCTTCTATCATCTCTGTTCAGTGGTTGAGCCCATGCAATTTCTTTTAATTATATTTTTCAGTCCTAAATTTTTCCATGTGGATCTTCTCTTATAGTTTGTATTTTTCTGCTAAGAACTTGTCTTTCCAGGTTTTTCAAGAGTGCCCACCATTAGCACATTTACTATGCTTATAACAGCTGCTTTAAAGTCTTTGTATGATAATTCCAGCATGAGGCATCTCAAAATAAACATCTGTCCTTTCTTCCCCTTGATAATTTGTCACATTGTGCGGTTGTGTGTGTGTGTGTGTGTGTGTGTTGTTTGTTTCAGCATGTGGAGTAAAGTTTGAATTTTATTCTGGCCATTTTGAATATGATATTGTCATTTATGAGTCATGTTTGCATCTTCTCAAGAAGGTTGATTTGTTTTATTTCTTTACTTACTTACTTTTAATTTTCAATAAGTTATGACTGATATACAACCTTATGAAGGTTTCACATGAAAAACCAATGTGGTTACTACATTTACCCATATTATCAAGTCCTCACCCATACCCCCATGCAGTCGCTGTCCATCAGGGCAGCAAGATGCCACAGATCCACTATGTGCCTTCTCTGTGGTACACTGTTCTCCCCGTGATCCCCCACGCCATGTGTACTAAGCATAATACCACTCAATCCCCTACTCCCTCCCTCCCACCCGCCCTCCCACACCCCTCCCCTTTGGCAGCGTTCTTTCAGTTGTACTGACTTTTGTTTCTCTGCAAAAAACTAGCTTTGATTTTACTGATTTTGTCGTTTAGTTTATTGATTTCTATTCTGTCTTTCGTTTGTCCTTCTATATTTAGTTTTGGTTTTGTTTGCTTTTCTCTTACTAGATTTTAAGACGGAGCTTAGATTATTCATTGGAGTTTTTTTCTACTATGGCTTAGTGCCTTAATTTCTGAGTAAGAATCCTGTAAACTTGATGTTATATTTTTATTTTCACGCAATTCATATTATTTTCTCTTTTCCCTTGAAATATCTTTATTGACCCATGGGTTACTTAGAAGTGTATGCAATTTCCAAACTTGAGGTTGTTTTGCTTTTGACTGTTTTGTTACTGATTTTAAGTTTATTACCGTCTTATCAGAAAATGTTTTGTATGAATTGAAATTTCTCACTTGTTAAGATTAGTTTTATGGCCCAAGGTATGATGTCACAGTGAATGTCATAATGCACACTTGAAAAGAATGCCCGTTGTGTTGTGGCCAGGTGACATACCTGAATGTCATTAGGTCCTGTTGGTTGGTGGTGTTGGTCTATGGTGGTGGTGTTCGAGTTACAGACTTTTCTCTTTTCAGTTGTATCAATTTTTCCTTCATGTAATTTGAAGCTCTTTTGTCAGGTGAGTGTACATTTAGAATTTGATGAATGGACTCATAACATTATGTAAGGTCCCTCTTTACTCCTTGTAATTTTCATAGCTCTGAAGCTCTGAATATTTTGTCTGGTATTAATATAGCCTTTAGCTTTCTTTTGTTTAATATTTCACATTTCCCTTAATGGAGGTCAGATTCTCTTAGCTTTCCATCATCTGTGTCTTTGTCTCTCTCTCTCTACTTTTTTTGCATTCATTCCACAAGACTTTTGCTTAGATAAAGGATTCTCTTCTGGGTTGGCAGTTCTTTTCTTTCCTCACTTTAAAGATATTATTCCACATTCTGTGGCCTCCATTGTATTTCATGAGAAATCTGTAATCATTCAAATTTTAGTTTATCTTTGGTTTTCAGCATTATGACATGTTTAGGCCTTATCAGGCCTGACTGTTTGTTACTGATTTTGAGTTTAGGACTTCTCAGACCTAAACTCTTTGAATTTGCTCTGTTTGGGTCTTGCTGAGTGTCTTGAATCTCTAAATTTATGTTTGTGTCAAATCTGTGATCTTTTCTTCTTTTAGTAAGAATTGTTTTCTCTAAAATAATTAAATTTTCTTTTCCTTTATATAACTCCTATAATGTGAAATTTAAACAAATTGACACTGTCCCACAAGTTTCTAAGGATGTATTCATTTTCTCCAATGTTTTTTCCTCCCTTTTCTTCAGTGTAGGTAATTTCTATTGCTTTATTATCTTCAAGTTTACAGACTCTTCTATCATCTCTGCTCAGTGGTTGAGCCATGCATTTTCTTTTAATTATATTTTTCCTAAATTTTTCCATGTGGATCTTCTCTTATAGTTTGTATTTTTCTGCTAAGAACTTGTCTTTCCAGGTTTTTCAAGAGTGCTAACCATTAGCACATTTACTATGCTTATACCAGCTGCTTTAAAGTCTTTGTATGATAATTCCAGCATGAGGCATCTCAAAATAAACTTCTGTCCTTTCTTCCCCTTGATAATTTGTCACATTGTCTGGTTTTGTGTGTATGTGTGTGTGTTGTTTGTTTCAGCATGTGGAGTAAAGTTTGAATTTTATTCTGGCCATTTTGAATATGATATTGTCATTTCTGAGTCATGTTTGCATCTTCTCAAGAAGGTTGATTTGTTTTATTTCTTTACTTACTTACTTTTAATTTTAAGTGAGGTATGATTGATATACAATCTTATGAAGGTTTCACATGAAAAACCAATGTGGTTACTACATTTACCCATATTATCAAGTCCTCACCCATACCCCCATGCAGTCGCTGTCCATCAGAGCCGCAAGTTACCACAGACCCACTATGTTCCTTCTCTGTGGTACACTGTTCTCCCCGTCATCGCCCATGCCATGTGTACTAAACATAATACCCCTCTGTCCCCTTCTCCCTTCCCCCCACACCCCTCTGCTTCGGTAACCACTAGTTCCTTCTTGGACTCTCTGATTCTGCTACTATTTTGTTCCTTCTGTTTTGCTTCACTGTTATCCTCCACAAATGAGGGAAATCATTTTTCATTTGTCTTTCTCCGCCTGGCTTATTTCACTGAGCATAATGTCTTCCATCTCCATCCATGTTGCCTAAATGGTACGATTCATTTCTTATGGCTACGTAGTATTGCATTGTATATATGTACCACATCTTCTTTATCCATTCATCTACGGATGGACACTTAGGTTGCTTCAATATCCTCGGTATTGTAAAAAAGTGCTGCGATAAACTTAGGGGTGCATATGTCTTTTTCAATCTGAGAACTTGCATTCTTCGGGTAAACTCCAAGGAGTGGATTCCCGGGTCAAATGGTATTTCTATTTTTAGTTTTTTGAAGAACCTCCATATTGCTTTCCATAATGGTTGAACTAGCTTTCATTCAACCAGCAGTGTACGAGGGCTCCCCTTTCTCTGCATCCTCACCAGCATTTATTGTTCTTAGTATTTTCAATGCTAGCCATTCTTACTGGTGTTAGTCCAATCATGATTTGTTTGTTTTAGATGACATGTTCTGTCTCACTTTCTGTATGTGGTGCTTCTAATACTAGTTCTGTTTTCAAAACTTTCCGAGCTCTTTGCATTTGCTCTGTGCTATGTCTCTCAGTGATAGCCTAGGACTTAGGCAGTAGTATATGTCATCCATTATTAGTTCTCTTTCTCATAGTCTTTGCTATACTTTCAGAGTCTATTTTCAACAAACACAAGTTGTTATTTGTATTACTTCATACCCAGAATGGGGTTGTCTTTTCCAGTTGTTTTCTTCTCCATGATTTCCTCCATAATCTTCAGTTTCCAGTGGCCTTTTCCCAGTTACTTTGATCAGAAAGACACAGACGCGTTTAGACTTCTGCCTTGTACAGCTCCCCCATAACTGGGACTGTTCTTGCTTAAAGTGCAGAAGGAAGAGAGAAAATGAGAAAAAACACAATGACAGTTCCCCTCATCCTTTGTGAATGACAGAGACCCTGTTTCCTAGCTTTCCTGGCCTGAGAGTGAGGTTTTTCTCACAGGGCTGTTCTGTTCCTTTGGCACTGCATGTCTGTGGCTCAGAAAAAAAGAAAAGGGGAAAAACGGCATATTTCCTCACAACCTGAAGATCACAGGGTCCCCTTTGGGACAGAAGAGCAGGATTCCTTTTAAGGGTTTTCTTGTCATCAGCACTATCAAAATAGTTACTCAGGCAACTCTTTGGTCAAAGCCAGGAGATAGAGGAAAGCGGAATCAGAAAACTCATGACTACACCCATTATATTTCAGGTTTTGACTTCTCTGTCCAATTGTTTATATTACCTGCTTATGGAATATTGATATCCTTTGGCCATTTATATATTGTTGGATTCGGTACTTTGTGAATGATTTGAATGATATGTATATATAGTTGAGGAATATTAACCCTTAATGTGGATGTTTCTGTTGTTGTGTTTGACTCAAATTTTTTGACATAGAAATTTTTTAATGAGTTAGTCTTTTGTGGATTAAAAAAATTTGCTAAAAGGTGTTTGGATAGTCTCCTAATCAGAGTTTGTGTTGTAGTTTTAAAAACATTCTATTTTATTTTTCTCAAATTTGAGCAAAATTTCTTAAATTTCTTTTAAGGGGCTGTAGGAAGAAGAATTAAGTAATCATTTAGTCCAACAAATATCTGTATATTAACTGTAAGAGGTAGTGTGTAGGATGTACAAAGGTAATGCAAAGATGAATGAGTCACACTGTGCCTACTTGTCTAGAGCAGAGGGATACTTGTGGTGTAGTAAATGCTGAAGGATGTTTTGGAGCATGAAGGGACAGTGACCAGCTCGTCCTACTGAAATTAAAACTTCACAAACATTACCTTTAATCTAAATTTTGAAAGATTTTGAATGGGAGTTTCTTAGGCACATAGAAAAGAGGATGCAAATCATTCAGGTACTTACAAATTTTTATGTAAAATAATGCTTGTAATAAAGGTACTATAATTTGATAATTCAGAGTTCTTAAATAAGCTCTTAAGTAACATAGAAGGCTTTTTGTTTGTCACAGGTATATTAATCGAATAGTAAGAGTTTATATAGAATTTATTTCAGTCTCCTCATTTTAGAAGTGATAAGTTAAGTGACTTTCCTGTGGTCACATATTCTTGGAAGAATTGTAATTGAAGCTCTGTTCCAGGGAACTAACTTCCAGAGCAGAGAGATTGGTAAAAGTGTAGAATATGGGGCAGCTTTGAAAATATGTTAGAAAAGGAATACAAACTAATGATTTGAGTTTTTACTGCAATGTAGTATTAATTTAGGGAGGAGCAAAAGATATGTAAATGTGTTTTATGTAGTTAGAAGTTTAATAGCAAGCATTATAATTGGTTCAGTTGACTTCACTAAAAATGAGACAGACTTAAGAATTTTTCTTTAGTTTAAAAAATTTCTGAAATTTAAAAAAATTTTAAACATTTAAAAATTTAAAAAATATGCTTTGGACATGGAAAAAACTGGCTAGAGCTTTATTTTCCCTTATGAGTTTAATGAAATCAATTTTGGAGTTTTTCATTTTAATTGGTACATTTAAGGAGGTCATGATAACTAACATTTAATGTACTGCTCGTTGTTCCTGAGTACTAGTCTGTACTTAACATTTATCAATTCATTTAACCCTCACAGCTACCCTAGGAGGTAGGTTATTTCTTTCATTTTATAGATTTGGAAAATGAGGCTACCCAAATTCATAGCTGGTAAATAATTGTTGCCAGAATTCCTATGTAAGCAGTGTCATTCTAGAACCAGGTTCTGAAGCCTCTCATTTATGGCAGTCATTTTTAAAATTTGGTAATCTGATATAAAGGAACTGCTATCAGAACCACCAGGAATTCTGTAGTGTATCTACTTATGTAAGGAAGCAGATCTGATGAGGCCATATTTTAATGTGAATCAGGTTATGAAGGAAACAGTTATCTGTCTATGTTAAATTCATTATTTTCTCGCATTTCAGTTTTCTTAGGAATGTCTGTGTTAAAGTTGATTAAACACTGCCATGTGGTATCTGAAAGGAAAAGAAATCTTACTGATTTAATTTACCAAATTAAATCTATTGCCTTATTTTCTTGCATTTGAAGGTCATTAATAGGTGGGAATCTTCCTGTTGTCAGAAACATATTATGGGTACATTTTGAGTTGTTGGGCATGTTTTTAATGGTCTTCCTACTATATTTACCTCTTTTGCTGATGAGCTTATTGCATCAGAGTTAGATAAATCTTTAAGTACTGATACAGAAAGCCTTCCAGGACATAAAGATTTATCTAAGTTTTAGAAGTGTATGTATAGTATGTACTTACATACTATGTATAGTGGGAATCTTTTTTTTTTTAAAGCAGCGTAGGTGATTGTGATGATGAGCCGGGTTTAAGACTCCTGCCCTAGTAGGCAACACTTCTTTTCAGTGAAATTCCACGTCTAAGATAATTTTATATATGTAGTCAGAAAATGATGTTATACTAATTATTCTTAGCAACTTTTGATTTTCCTTTTTTCTTTTCTTATTTCTCTACAATAGTTTATGCCAAAGTGGCTTCATTCATATGGATGAACCAAGGATTGGGATAGCGCTATACCATTAGAATCAGACAGCTGATTGCCCAGCAGGATGCCGTCGACTATCCCAACAGAGGGCCTGAAGGACCCTGAAACTGCAGAACTCTTCTTCAAAGAAGATCCAGAGAAGCTCTTCACAGATCTCAGAGAAGTTGGCCATGGGAGCTTTGGAGCAGTGTACTCTGTAAGTGTTAAAGGCTTAATGTCAGTGACCAGCGTTTATTTAATATCCAGTCCTGGAAGAGCAAAAATCTGTAATACAAAGAGATATAGGCAATAGTCTATTTTACAGTCACTTGCATTAGGTGTATATGAAAAGATCATTTTATTTATTGAGCTTCTTAGATTATTGAAAAAAATGGGAAAGATATTCTGCTTTAATTTCCATGTTGTTTACACTACTTTAGCAGTTTTATGACTTACATTGCTATTGATTCAAATATTGCAAAATACTGACTTACGTAAAGTCCCGTACACACATTTCATTATTATTCATTCATTATTTCTTCCTATTAAGACTGCTTTTTTGCCCTCAGCAACAAGTTTTGTATAGATGTTTAATATTTTCGTAGTATTACAGATTTAGCTTTTTTAGTTTTAATGGGTACCTTAAGAATAAAACAACAATTTGAAATATTATTTCCATAGAGAAAATGTGTTCCAAATTTGTAACAATTTGAACTTTTTATTTATTTCCCATTTGTAAATTAGAGGTAAAAATAAGGTAGTAGAAATCCCCTCTGTAATCTTCCTACCCAAGGAGAGCTGCTGTTAAAATTTAGATAAACATCCTTCAGAATATTTTTGTGTACACATGCTTTATGTGTGTGTGTGGTGTAGGTTATGTTTGTTGATTTCTGAGTTGGACACAGAATAAGGGAAGAGGCACTCAGAAACAGGTATTTCATAAACAACCTTTTTTCTGTGCTACAGTTTTGTCTGAATGTACACTTCTCCTGTTGTTCTCCTTAATACTAATGTGGAGAAATATAGAATAATAAAGGAAAAAAATATACAGACTCTTAGAAATGGGCCCAATAAGAGAACCCTGTTGAAAAAATCCCTGTCATGTAGCCCTTCAATGTGTGTCAGTAGTGTTTTTAAATTGACTTACTTTATTAAGTATATTTTGTATACAGTAAATACAGATATATTAAATGTATAGGTCGATGAAATTAGACAAGTTATATGCCATACAACAACAATTCAAGATACAGAATAGTGATACTGTGGGTACTAGAAAGAAGTAGATAGAGGACACAATGATAACTTGTTTTACCTCTTTTGATAATAAATATTCTATATAGTTAAAAGTTAAAATTAAGTCATTATGTATGGGGGGAGTCATGAAAAGGTAAGCAGGAACTATGAATCCAACTGTATTTGGGCTATAACCACATTGGAGTAAAAACCAAAACTAATATGAGTAACTTTCATACATAGTATTTTAACTTTATACCCTCTGTCTCCTTGGGAAGAGGAAACTGCAAGAAAATCTTGAACTCTTCTCAGTAAATTTGTTTCATATTGGTATGGGTGTGACAGTTCTGAAACTGTGTGATTCAAGATTGAGCAGTGAGTAATTTTGATGTCATTTGGAGTCAGATCCTAACTGAAAGAATGATAGAAATAGGAAATTGGCAAAAGTAAGGAAGAACCATGTGGGACTAGACAGGTATTGGATAGGAATTTGTGGCATTAATATGAACTAATTGTATGACATATATATTTCCTAGCTCTCTCTTCTGTAAGATTCTAGTTGCATTGATATCCCAGTAGCAACAAGCACACTTAGCACTCAGATCTTGAATTCCTCACTACATGGATCAAGAGCTCTTGGAGTAATGGTTAATTCTATTGTGGGGACAAGGATCATTAAAGATAAGCTCTAGAATATCTTGTACCAGAAGGTTAAAAAGTGCTTTAAAAAAAAGGGGGCCCTTTCAAGAGGATGCTAGAACCAGCTTGAAGGTGCTCCCACTGGCCAGATCTGGAACAATTTGAGCATCAACATAAACATCTATTGATTATAACCCATTGAATAAAATAGGAATTCCTAATTTCCATGATAGATGAAGGATGGATAGATAGTTGGAAAGGGAGGGCTTTTCTTTATAATAGAATGCTGACTGATACATGTGAAGGGAATGGTAGAGTTGGGAAAAACCAGCATTTTGAAGATTGCAGCAATCATTGCAAAGATTGTTTTGGGTAGAATCTTCAGTGGTTGCTAAACCTCGGGGGAAAGTTTGATGAGCAGGATATTTATATAGTTTAAAAGTATCTCTGCACGGATTGCTTGTTAGATACAAAGTAGGAAACAGGGGTATAACTATATACATTGGAAAGAAACAGTCAAATACCTTGAGTGGGTGATGAAAATTAGTAACCAGTGATGAACAGACATTGTATGTGTCCAGATATGATACCCTGAAAAGGACACAATATAACTCATGTAGTATTTCAGCCAGAGATGTGTAACCAGAATCTAATCTTGGAAAAGCTTCAGACAAACACAAATTTAGTAAGGTAAGTGCTGCTGTGTAGTCTCAGCAACTGCCAGTGTTATAAAAGACAAGGAAGGGTTGAGCAAATTGTTCCAGATTAGAGGAGATGTATAAAACATGATGAGTAAGCACAATTTGTAATCCTGAAGGGAGAGAGAAACATGACTGTGGACATTAAATATTTTTCTGTGGGTTTTTTTTTTGTGTGTGTGTGTGTGATAGGCAAAAGTAATCTCATCTTAATCTGATTTAATTTTAATGTAATCTAATGAGTTTGGATTTTAATAAATTACCATGACTTTAATGTACTGTTTTAAAGTAAGACTAGATTTGCAGATTTTGCAATAATAGTAAAGTTTTACCCTATAATCTTCACCCAAATCCTTTAAAGTTTACAAGTTTCATAACCACAGCACCTTAATCAAAACTAAGAAATCAACATTGATACACGGATACTATTAACTAAACTACATACTTTATTCAGATTTTCCCAGTCTGTGTGCTCTTTTCTGTTCTGGAATCTACTCCAGGATACTACACTGCATTCAGTATACCCACTTTTGAACTTTATCTTGTGCTAATTAGAAAGGTAGCTCTTTAGCAAAACAATGAAATTGGACCCTTACCTCTTACCATATATGAACATTAAATTGTATCAAAGACCTAAATATAACAGTTACAACTATAAAACTCTTAGGGTAAAACTGCATGACCTTGGTTTTGTCAAAGGATTCTCAGAAATGACAATAAAAGCATGAACAAAAGAAAAACATAGGTATTGGATTTGATCAAAATGTAAAACTTCTATGCTTCAAAACAGTGCAAAGACAACCAACAGAATAAGAGAAATTATTTGAAATCATATGTCTGCTAAGGGACTTGTGTCTAGAACATATAAAGAACTCTTACAACTCAATAATAAAAAGGCAACCCAATTTTTAAATGTGCAAAGGATCTGAATTGACATTTCTCCAAAGATGTACAAATGACCAAAAAGCACATGAAATGATGCTCAACATTCACTTGTCACAGTCTTGAAAAATTATACTAAGTGAAAGAAGCCAGTCACAAAAGACTGTATATTATATGGTTCCAAAGTGTACAGAATGGGCAAATCTCCAGAGACACAGAAAGTAGGTTAGTTGTTCCTTAGGGCTGAAGGGGTGAGGAAAAGGGATAAGAGAGTGATAGCTAAAGGGTGTGGGGTTTTGTTTCTTTTTTTTTTAATTGGGAAAAAATTTGAGGTAAGATACACATAATATAAAATTTACCATTTTAATCATTTTTAAATGAAACAATTTGGAGCTTCTTTTTGAGGTAATGAACGTTCTAAAATTGTAGTTATCAGTAAATTGCATGTATCTGTCATATCAATCAGTATTGCCCTGTATCTGTCAGTGTACTAAAAGCTATAGAATTACACACATTCAAATGGGTGAAATGTGTGGTATGTAAATTGTATCTCATTAAAACTGTTAGAAAAGAATATAGCTGGTTAGACCTATTGACTAAAATCAAGGGGCTCACAAATAGATGAGTAGAGAACATTTTGGAAAAATAAATTCATATTCAAGATCTTATGCAGATATATCCACTTCACCCATTATGGTAAGTGGTGCACGTTTTCATTAACCAGTCTGCCA
Organism: Manis pentadactyla; assembly: GCF_030020395.1. Lineage (NCBI taxonomy): Eukaryota > Metazoa > Chordata > Mammalia > Pholidota > Manidae > Manis > Manis pentadactyla. The sequence continues at coordinate 146,481,676 of NC_080022.1, forward strand.
GTAATTGAAATTGGAATGTCATTAGTTGTTCCCAGGACCCACTTAAAAATATATATATATATTTTAAGGAACTCTATTTAGGTGTAATTGACATATGTGCTTGTGTAATTTTTTAACAGTTTTTTTGAGATTTAAATTCCATACCCTAAGTCCACCAATTTTAAGTGTGCATTGCATAGATTTTTAGTAAGTTAGAATTTTGTAGCTATCACCATAATCTAATTTTAAATTTAAAACATTTTATCTTTGGGAATTCATTAAAGACTGAATTGAAGATGAATTCTCCCACAGATGACTAGAGATGATTAACCCTTTTTACTGAACTCATTTGAAATATTTTGCAGCTATCCTCTTGTGCCCTCTTTATATATAATCTTTTTTTTTTAAACATGTAATGAGAACTTGGCTCTTAGTTTCTAAAGAGTTAACTTTTATGTTTCTGTTATGCTTTTATTTTTTTATCAAAATTTCCAGAACAGTGGTAAATACTAATTGTGGTAGCATTTTAGCTGTCTTGTCTTAATTCTAGTTAATAGTTTATCATGTTGAGGAATTACCTTTCCCGTGTGGGTTTTCTAAGAGTTTGGTCTTCCCTGCATTGAATACATTTGGAGTTGGGCCTTTTCGGCATTTTCAGCATTTATTGAGCATTTACATATATAAGTATATATTTTTCCCCTTTGATTTGTAAAAACATATGGCAAATTCTGAAATGTTTTCCTGTATCAAAATTTTGCATTTCTGTGGTAATGTATTTTTCCAAGTGAAATATTGTTTTAATGCCCTGTAATATTTCATTTTAAAATTTTATTTTGAGTTCCCTTGTCTAAATTTATAAGTCAAATTGGTACCTAAGTTTCTATTTTGTGCTGCTGGTGAGGGTTTAGTTGCTGGGTTAGACTGCCTCCATAAAATTAATGGGATAGCTTTCCTTTTTTCTCCCCTTTTATCCTGGGAAGTTCCCTGGTGAAACTTTTCCACTCACAACTATTTTAAAGACAATTAGTATTCTTTTCAGTCTGCCACCACTGTTTTACTCAAATGTTCTTCTCTAGATCAATTTTAGTAGTTCTTTCCTAGAGAATTGTCCATTTCATTGAAATTTTGAAGTTTATAGGCCTAGCATAGACTTGTATGTACTAGTCATTTTTTTGTTTGTTGACAGTTCTATTCAACTTTCTATATTTTTCCTCTCAACTAGCTCATTCAAAGATGAACATTCATTATTTTTATTTCTAAAGTACCAGCTCCTTGATAATTTGATGTTTTTTGTATCTATTGAGTTATTTTTTAATGTTCTTTAAAAGCAGTTTTGATATCTTTTTTGACATGGTAGTTTATAAATACTTTTATTCTCCGAGAAATGATTTCCCAGATTTAATCTGATAATTTTTACAATGCTCTTCTGTCTTTTTTAGGCACGAGATGTGCGCACCAATGAAGTGGTGGCTATCAAGAAATTATCTTATACTGGAATGCAGTCTACGAAGGTAGGTGAAATATATGTGTTTGTATTGGCATGTTAAAGAACCCATACCGTTTTAAATTGGGGATAGGTGGGAATTTTTTCAAAAAATGTTGAAAAATATACAAATATTAAGTGTATATCTCAGTGAATTTTCTTCCACAGACTCAGTGTGCCCATTTAAATTGTACCTAGAGCTGTAAACATTCCTGACATTCTAGAAACCTCCCAACTGTGTCCCTTACTTTTAATTGTTTTAGATATGTGCTGCTGACACGAGTTTAATTTTTTAAATTGTTGTTTAGCAGTTTATTCTATAGTAGAGGGATTATCATGTCTAAGAAAGTAAACTAGAATAAGGTACATTTGACAGTAAGTATACTGGATATAAATTTTTAATGGTAGAGAAATTATCTAATGGCTGTTTCAAATAATCATCAGGCAGCATATATCTAGTCTGAAAAATAAGGCAGTGGTAATAATCTGAAAAATAAAATGATTGATACTGTATTGCATGTACTTTTGTTCTTCAGTATTCTGATTAGTTCTTAATTGCATAAGTTTATAAAATGTCTACTTCCTAAGTGTTATCTGTTTCTTGAATTCTTCAAAAATTTAATTATTTTTAATTGTGGTAAAGTACACAAAACAAATTTACCATCTTAATCACTTTAAGTGTAAGTTCAGTGGCGTTAAGGACATTCACATTGCTGTGCAACCAACACCACCATCCATCTGCAGAACTCTTTCACTTTGCAAAAGTGATATTCTACCCCCATCAAACAATAACTCCTCATTCCCTCTCCCCGCAGCCCCTGGAAATCACCTTTCTACTTTCTCTCTCTCTGAATTTGACTCCTTTAGCTATCTCATGTAATTGAAATTATGCACTATTTGTCCTTTTGTGACTGGCTTGTTTCACTTAATATAGTGCACTCAAAGTTCATCCATGTTGTTGTGTGTGTTTGTGACTGTGTGTGTGTCTTTGTAAAAACACCACATTTTGTCCATCCATCATCTGTAAATGGACCCTTAGTTGCTTCTGCCCCTTGGTCATTGTGAATAATGCTGCTGTGAGCATAGGTACACAAATATTTCTTTGAGTCCCTGCTTTTACTTAATATCTCAGGGTATTGCTGGATCAGTCTTTAATTTTTAAAGGTTTTGGTTTTGTATATTTCTGGAATCCCTATTTTGTGGTCAATCTTGTTTTTTGTGATAATCACACTTATGGGGTTGATAACACTGTTGTGATTGATCACTGTTCCTTTATGTTGATACCTAAAAAAACTCTTAATAATTTCTAAAACCCCTTTAAAAAGTCCATTTTTTTACAAGTTTACTGTAATTTTATTTGCCATTCCATAGCATAACTTTAAAACTAGCTTTCCTAGCCAACTTGTGTTGGAGTCTGTTTAATTAGTCACACCTAGAACAAAAAGTTTCACCTAGGGCAGCATCTTCTCTCATCTAATATTGTATCCTTCCTGGAAGTGTTTTTTACATTGAAGAATACATGTTTTAATTTTGTTTTGTTTTGTTTTGAGAGTTTGCCTCCCAGATCATTCAAATTTGAAATGTAAAGCCCATGAAACACTTTTTAAACTTAGCATCTTCCAGCTTACACATTTTACACTGTGAATATCTTCTGCTCTATTTTGTTGAGGGCTTATGAAATAACATAGGAGATATAGGATCTTAAATTCTAGTACAAAACATTTCTTAAAGTTCTGTATTCTAGTTCCCCTACCTTTAGAAATAGGATACAAGTGAGTGATAAAGCTTGGAAAAGCTGAAACAAGAACAAAATACAGATTCCAAGTTCCCATCCCACATCTACTAAGCTTCTAGAGTCTCTGGGTATGGGCCCAAGTACCTGTATTTTCAGAGTTCCCTGATTGCTTCTTAGAAGTAACTATAGTTAGGATATGGCCTAAGTTTCTGAAGTTGTCATAGAGCAGCTTTAATTGCTGAAGGTTCATCTGTTATTTACTAGTAGGCATCAATGGGAAGGCTGTTCGTAAAATCCTGTAGGAAAATGTTTTCATGCTGCTTGGTTTTTCTGGGAACTTCCCTCTGTTATAACCTAAGTGTTCACTAGCATTTTAGAATATGTGCAAGGAATTTAGGTAATTACTTGATTTGAGTTTAAACAGCAGGAAAAACTTAACATTTGGTAGACAATATAAGCCAAAAACACAAAAGCTGAACTTAAGGTATGTAAATTATGCAACAATAAAGCTGCACCAAAGAAGGGAGAGGTTGAACTTTTGAAGAAAAACCACTAAATATAGTATATAGTTTTCAACAGGCTTAGTGTGTGGTTGTAAAATTTTGATAAGACTCATTGGTAATAAATTTTATGAGAATAAAAATATGTCCTACCTGGAATGAATTTTATGTAATTGAGTTGTAAACTATACGGATGTAAGTTCTTTAAAATGTATTAGTTTGACATTTAAATATTACAAATGAAACAAAGTTGTATGTTCTTATTAACATATTGATCTAATAATTACTTTTTTACTTGTATAGCTTTCTAAGGAAAAGGAACTGTTCCTAATTATTTCCTGTATTCTTTTTTTCTCCCCATAGAAATGGCAGGACATTATTAAGGAAGTCAGGTTTCTACAAATATTAAAACATCCCAACATTATAGAATACAAAGGCTGCTATTTAAGTGAGCACACAGCATGGGTAGGTATCTGTTCTCCCCTTGCTGTAATTTTAGTAGATTTAGTTTATAATTAATTCAAAAATGTCTCAAAATAGTTGTGTAAAGCCATGCACAAGCACCTTGAAATGTTAGTTCATACCGAGAAAGGAGGAGCAGCTTTTCCTGGAACTCTTGGGCAGTAGGAGATAATAGAACTTTTGCCAGTTTACTTCAGAGATTCACCTGATCATTACATGCATGGGAAAATGTTCTGATGTATGTTAGCGGTATCATTCTTCAAATGCTTTATCAGACATTTGTTGAGAACAATCCTATCACTCAAGGATGAAAATCAGCATATATTTTTGACATAAATGTATTGTAAACTATTTAACCACAAGGATCTTGTGTGGAATATTGGTGGTGAATCCTGAAGGAATCTGAACTGATTGTGATTCTTTGGCTGAATGATCCTAAAGGTAGAAAATTGAGACATTTTATTGTAGAAAATGGAAATTAATTTTGCCCCATTGTTAAAACTAAGATAAGGTAGTAATCTTAGAACAGTATAGGCATAGTAATTATGTCTTTTAAGAGGAACGATAAATTTTCTTTCAACAGGAATGACCTTTTACTTTTAATAAGCTATTGCTGATTATCATTTTAATATACTGAACTTAGATTTAGATTTGTAATGTTTGGTTTAATTTAGTGGTGATGGTACTCCAAAATTTGAGGCTGTGGTTAAAGAAAAAACAGTGGCCGACAGGGTAGACTGCCTCCCTGTCTTTCAGGTTTCTCCATCTGTAAAACAAGGATGATAATAGGGTCTACTTCCAAATGTGGTTATGAGGATTAAATTAGTTAATATATATAAAATACCTTGCACATAAGAGGTGCTCTGTGTTGGCTTTATAGGAAAGATTTAAACTGTAACCTAAACTTTGTATATATAGTACCAGAGGATAATTTTCTGTTTCCTAACAATACCAGTATTGCTACTATAGGTTAATATTAATAGAATATGTATATTCCTTTATAGCTTTGGTTGGTAATTATGTGAAACACACATCTGCAAGCAGTTCTATGTTGGCATTATAAAAGATTAATGTAGTATTGGCTTAACTTCATGTATGCATTTAACAAGTTCCAAAAATGTGTAATTAAAGGTAATTGATAACTAGAGTTTGTTACTTCAAAGTGTCTTCTCGATCTCCTTGGTGAATTTGTTTTATCTCATATAGAATCTTTTAGTTTTAATAGTGTATTTTAATGTTTTTATCATTTTTTCCCATGTAGCTTGTAATGGAATATTGTATAAGATCTGTTTCAGATTTCCTGAAAGGTAAGTTTCCTTTATTTATTAAGAAAAGAGAAATATTAGTATAATAAAATGAGAATTTGTGCAGTAAGAGATTTTTTTAATAATGTTAAAACTCTTCAGGAAGAGTGAAAACCTTTGTCTTTTCTAGAGTCTCAGCGTGGTGTGCACTGTCCTCATTAAATATTATGTTTCAGCATACAGATGAGTTTTCGTTCATTATGATTTAACAGGCATTTTTCTGCATTCTTTATCATTAAATTTGATTTGTTCCTTCTGTTCAGAATGAAGATATGTAGGAATATAAAAAGGGAAAGCTTCTCTTTCATTGTTTTTATAATCACAAAATAATTGTTAAATGTTGTTTGTTAACTTTGAGGAAAATTGCCTGTGAACTATAACAAATAGGCACAACTGCACACTTGTTATAAAGTTAAACTGCCTTGTTTTATTATCTTGGAAAGCAAAAAGTTCCTTCTTGCTAAATGTTAGTTTTTAAAGATTTCCCCATATATTAGATATGTGTATATATATTTTTAAATAGAAATGTTCTATAGAATAATCATTTTTAAATGAATTCTTATTTTAAGTTCACAAAAAGCCATTACAAGAAATGGAAATAGCAGCAATTACACATGGTGCTCTCCAGGGCTTAGCCTACTTACATTCTCATGCCATGATCCATAGGTAAGTACTTTAAAAATGATCATATGTCAATAAGCAAATGGCTTATTGAATTTATCAGACCTAGAATTTATTAATCCTGAAAGCTTTATTTGTTTTAGGTAAATAAAAGTATTCTGGAGTTTTACAAACTCATATTTTTTTTTAGGTTATCCATGTCTTAAAAAGAATATACTAATTTATTTGATCTCTTTGTTGAGGATAATTTTTATCTTTTTCTACACATGCTGCCAGGCTGTGTGAAGTATGTGCACTTTATAGATTTGTGATAGAAATTTAATTATAGAATAATTTAATTTGTGAAGCGGAAAAGACGATTGGGATGATGTATTCTTACTTTTTTCATTTTACAGATGAAGAAACTGATGCCCCAATTTGTGACTAACTTCCCAAAGCTTACAAGCAAGATGGATTAGACTAGAACTAACCTAGATAGATCTTTTGTCCTCCTAGTGACTCATAATGCCAGATTTGATTCCATGACAGAGACAAGTGAAAGCTACTTAAGACTCTATGCTTTTGAGATAATCCTTGATAATCCTTGATAGTGAATAGTAATTTAAAGATTAAACCATCATAAACTACATTTTTAGCATTGGTATTGGTTTTCCCTGGTTTTAGAAGGAAACTAGCATTTTTAAAATTATCTATGAGAACTAGACAATACATAGTAAACTTATATAGTAGAGTCATTGCAAATTAATGGGTTATCAGTTTTTTAGATGAGAATACTAAGGTCCAAGAGAAATCCACATGCATAGTAAGTAAGAGAATCGAAGAGTTGGAAGTAAAACCTAAGGTCTTCTCAACTTCAAAGAACCAACCATTTGTTAACAAAATCAAATGGAAGAAAATAGATTGACTTACTATTATATCCATTATAGTACTATGTAGTATGAATTGACAAGTGCTTAGAAATTTATTTTTTTTGAATGTATGGTACCCATTGGGCATATAATTCCATTATAATTTTCTTAGTTCACTTGTACATTGTTGATTTAGAAAGAGCTTAAAAGTAAATTTGGGATCATTGATATTACCTTATCCATGTGTTTCAGTTTTCATTTCATATTTAGGTAGGAGAACTATGCTAAAGTTTGGAATGATATGAGTAATTAAAAAAAACAAATTTAGGGAATGAGGTTCTTTTTTTTCCATTTTAATGTTAAGGGTATGCTCAGAAATCTTACAGTTACATAAGAATTTTCAGCTGAATTTTTAAAACCATTATTTGTACCAATGAACAGGAACTCAAATATAGAGTATGTGCTATTAATTACCTAATTTTTTCTTCTGTTTCTACTGCTATTTTATCTTCTCTTTTAGAAAATTGTTACTATATACTTACAGAAATTCTGTGTATCTCACTTCTTAATTTGGATCTTAATTCTCATTATCTCATACTGAGAGATTATCAAAGGCCTTCATTATTCTGATTTCTCCTTCTGTGTTTTATAAAATTTTATATGATTTTTATCATTTTCAGTATAATCTTATGATGGAAAGACAAATAATTTTCTGTGTTCTTTAAACCCAGAGATATCAAAGCAGCAAATATCCTTCTGACAGAACAAGGCCAGGTGAAACTTGCTGACTTTGGATTGGCTTCCATGGCCTCTCGTGCCAGTTCTTTTGTGGGAACGCCGAATTGGTAAGAATAGTCCTGTCTGGTATTGATCCCCATAATTGAAATAGGCAGTGTGTGGTTATACTTTTTTCAGATGCTTTATCTTTTTTCTTGGAAATACAGTGCTGCTTTAGACATTACTCTAAGCACTACAGTTAGTTTCAGATATAGATTTGGAGTGCTGCCCTTGTATCTCCTATTGTTTCATTAGTCCCCCCAATGTTTCTTTCCTCTTATCATCTACATCATGTATTGGGTGTAGGAGTGAAAACATTTAAATATTTAAGAAGGGAGAGGATAGAAGTGCTAAATAGAAATTTTCTTTAGATTTATACTTACTGTGTGTCAGTATCTCTGAATAAGAGTATCTGAAGACTGGTAGCTAATTACAAATATAAAAAAATTTTTTTATTCTGGAGAATTTCAAGTATACAGGGAAATAGACAAAAATATAAGGGAGGCTCACACAGCGGTCAGCTCAGCCTAACAGCACTACCCCGGGGCCCAGCTGCCCTGTGTACTTGCTCCTCTTGCCCTCCCTCCACCTCCAGTTATTTGAAACGAGTTCTAGACATCATCTAACTTAATTCATAAATAATTCCATATTAATGTCAGCAAGCCTGAAGGGAATAATTTTCCACATCTTCAACTTCCAAAGGTGTTTTCTCTCTGTATATGTTGAGAGGTGTCTTAGGTCTACTGCATCATCTTCTCCACTTACCTTTCAAATCTCCCAACTCCCATTTTGTTAAAGAAAGGCTTCTCACCCATCCTGAATAGTAGAATGATGCATTGTTCTGAGGATTAAAAGCCTCAAACCATCACCAGAGGGACAACTTGAGAATACATAACATCTAGAGTATATAGCATCAGAAATATTGAAGAGTTAGGACACAAAGTTTTGGCAAGGGCCTTCTGCCTTCACAGTCATCTCTCTTCACTTCCTTTTACTCCTTGCTCTTTCTTTTCCCCAATTATCTTCCCTCCCATCTTCTTTTCTAGTGGATCATAAATTACCTCATTTATAACTGGGACAATTGCCATGAGGACACATTAACATGTTATTTACATTGAAAAATGAAGTTTGGCATTTCCTGATAGAAAATAATTCTGATTTGAATGGTTGATATGACCATGCAGACTGGGTTTGCTAATTAGGTTATTATACAGCAGTGTTTTTAATGAATTGAATGAGCTAGGTCCTCAGCTCCAAGTTGTACATATCTGTAAAGCACATATACAAAATAATGTATATACATATGTGTACACTATATCCTTTGCAACTAAGTTTATAAAATTTCGATACCAACTCAAAAATGTACAAGCAGATACATTTTTAAAATAAATTCATTGGAAGTAAGAAAATAAAAAGGTTGAAGGCTACTGTTCTGTATGACCAAAACTTTCTTATGTTGAACCCTAGTTTAGATAGAATCCTCTTCCCCTGTATAAAAAAAGGGTTCTTTGGAGAAATCATTCTTTTTCGTGGTCCCCTTTCACAAGTCAGTGATCAATGTTTTATACTAGAAAGGAGCTGGAAAGTTGTGCATTAAAAACAAAACTACTTTTTTAACTTTGTTGAACTTACTGACTCCCCAAGCTTACTTCAACATCTTAACACATTAGAAGCCCTCTATTATTGGCAATTGGAAGTTACATATGTATGAATTTGTATATAGTATATTAGGAACACAGCACTGTGTACATATTTACATGTTTTTACACAGAGGAACACACATACGCCTGGTGACAATCTTACTAAGCAGTCAGAAACTGTTCTAAATGTCTGTCTGTGCTTAACAACAAGTACAAAGGAAGTATAAGGTGAAGCATACCAGTGAGAACATTAGAGTCTAGCTGAAGATGTGAATGAGCATTTCATTTTATAACCAAGACACCTATAAAGTTAATAATTGTATGATTTATTTAGTTATGAGTGGCTGTCGTAGCCACTTTTATCACAGAACACTACTCCTATTTGCAAAAAAGACTGACAAACTGCTTATTCGTTGTTGCTTATTGTGGCAGATATTTTCTCAGCTAAATGTAGTGAGCTGGTTTACTTCAAGGAAACAAGTGCCGTGATAAAATGCCCTCTTTCAAGCAAAACTTAGACTTTTGTAATAAGATACTAAAATGAAAATGTTTGAGAATCACTGGCATAAAGGATATACAATATTAGAATCTGCAAACTTGAGTTGATGCAGAATACAACCCTGCTCTGGGGAATCTTTCCTCCAGGACGCTGTTACATGATCATGACAAATGGTAAGAATAAGTCTAGCACTGTATATGCAATGGTAAATATTTACCTCACAACCTGTAATGCATTTATTTCCCTTTACAAGAATTCTTTTGTCCAGTTATATCATGTGGAATTCACACAGGTGTTCTCCATGGAGACGGTCATTATGTTTTTAAAGAATAATATACTTGGACATTTTATGTTTTAGGATGGCCCCAGAAGTAATTTTAGCCAAGGATGAAGAACAACAATATGGTACCGAAGTAGATATTTGGTCTCTTGGAATAACATGTATTGAACTAGGTAAGCATTGCTCTTTATTACTGTGTAGTAAGTTTTGATCAATGTTTTACCTCAATTTCTGTACAAAATTACAAATTTTTATTTTTATGTCAGTGTTTAAGGGGAGCAATAAATCTATTAAAATTGTCACATTGGTTATTTGGCTATATATATATATATTAGGTTAGGTGTATTATATTTGCTGTATTAAATTAGGTCTAAAATAGTTTATAATGTGGTATTAATTTTGAGGTATCTGTGTCTAACATTTAATGAGTATTTGTTAAACACCTAGAATATGTCTATGGTTATAGATTTACCATGTATGAAGGGTCTGTAAAGCATTCAATACACTAAAAAGATAATATATCATGATTAACTGTGACATATCCCAGGGGTGCAAATATGGATCACTATCTGTAGATCAGTGTGATCCACCACATTAACAAAATGAAGGCTGAAAATCATGATTATCTCATTAGACACAGAAAAGCATTTGACTAAATTCAGCATCCATTTGTGATAAAAACTCTTAGCATAAGTATAAAGGGAACATAGCTCAACATAACTAAGTCCATAAATGGCAATCCCACTGCTAATATCCTACCTAGTAGCCAAAAGGTAAAAGTTTTTCCTCTAAGATTGGGAACAAGACAAGGATATCCCCTCACCACTTTTATTCAACAGAGTATTGGAAATAACATTCAAAGCAATTAGATAAGAAAAAGAAACAAAAGGTATACAGATCAGGAAGGAAGAAGTAAAACTATCACTGTCTACAGATGACATGATATTATTACATATAGAAAACCCTAAAGACTCCACCAAAAAATGGTTAGAACTAATAACCAAATTCAGCAAAGTTGCAGGATACAAAATTAATACACAGAAATCTGTTGCATTCCTATATACTAACAACAAACTAGCAGAAACAGAAAACAGGAAAACAATTCTATTTAAAACTGCATCAAAAAGAATAAAATAGCTAGGAATAAACCTAACCAAGGAGGTGAAAGACCTATACTTTCTTCACGAGAGAAACTAACCAATAAATGGAAATAATCCCATGTTCATGGATAGGAAGAATTAATATCATCAAAATGGCCATCCTGCCCAAAGCAATTTACAGAGTCAGTGCAATACCTATCAAAATACCAATAGTATTTTTCAATGAGCTAGAACAAATAGTTCTAAAATTCATGTGGAACGACAAAAGACCCCATATAGCCAAAGCAGTTCTGAGAAAGAACAAAGCAATTCTGAGAAAGAAGAAAGCTACTATGGGGGAGGGGTTGGGGTGAGTAGTTGACGGTGAGGGGAATAAAAGGGCACAAAAATTTTCAGTCATAAATTGGTCACAGGGATAGTAGTATAGCATGGAAAATAAAAGCACTGCTTCTGTAACATTTTCCTATGTTGACAGTAACTGCAGTGGGGGGGGGTTGAGGATTTAATATGGGTGACTGTAGGACCACTGTGTTGTATACTTGAAATCAATATAAGATTGAATATCAAGGATACTTTAATTAAAAAAATAATTGAAATGTAAAATGTCCTTTGAATCCACTGAAGGCTCCCACAGTTTAGATTGAGTAAATCTCTATGGTTTTTAGCGAAGTGCAGTGTTCTTTGACTGAATTGAGATGGTCAGGTTTATGGTAAACGACAGAATCAAAAATCATCCTCTGGTCTGATATATTGATGGTACACCATTTAGAATTTTTGAATACTTTAATAAATCACAGTAGAAACACAAGTTATTTTATTTATTAACAATTTCTTCAGTAATCCCTTCCCCTTCCTGGACCAAACTAGTCATTCTTAAAGCTGTTGGGAGGACAGTATAAAGCAGGTGTCCACGTCACCTGCTGAGTCATGGTAGCCCGGAGTGGCGTGTCAGAGTGCTGTGAGGAGAGGAGGGAGTTCCCACAGACAGAGTGCCTTGTAAGTGGAAGCAGAACCTATGCAGGAAGGGCGGCAGTCACGTTTGGAGATCAGAGTCCTGGTGGGGTAACCGAAGCACTCATACCTGGAAGTAGCCCAGCATGGGGTGTCAGAGGCCAAGGAGCAGGTCCACATTTTGGGGTGGGTAAACCTGACACATGGCGGTGCCTGACTGAAAGGAAGGGGGCTTCCCTCCTGAGGACTGATGAGGAGGGCCTCACCGCAGAAAGTGATCCAGTTTGGATGGGGTGTCAGAAACTGAGTGGATGAAGTAGACAGACTTGGAATGGGGTTTGAAAACTTGATGGGGAAAAGCGGAAAGGGTGGTGGCCAAGATGGGAGACTGGCTATGTACAGGGGAGATTCATCACATATATTAAGGATAATCAGAGTGAGGTCTCTTATTGTCAGAGACAATACAAAGGATATTTTACAAAGGAAAAAAGTGAAACTTTACTATGAAAACTTGTGGAATGGCCGTAAGTGATCAAAGTGAACACCATCAATAACAAGACGATCTGAAACCATGAACTACATCACAGAATACACTGAGAAAAGTGTGGTATTTGCTACTGTGATATTCCTGCCAGAGATGTTGAAACGAAATTTAGTAACAGCACAAAGCCAAACTGAGGGACATTTGAGAGTCAAAATTATACTTGTAAATTGTCAAGGTCATGACTTCAACTGTCACCTTAAGACTAGAAAAAGAAGGCAAATTCAATCCACAGTAAGCAGAAATAAAGAGACCCACAAAAGATCAAAGCAGAGAAAATGAAAGCAGTAGAGAACATCAATGAGATCACAAATTAGTTCTTTGGGAAAAGTAATGAAATTAATAAACCTCTAGCTAGATTGAGCAGAAAGAAGACACAAACGACCAATATCAGGAATGACAGGGGACATGACTCCAGATTTTACACATATTGAAAGGATTATAGGGAAATTTTATGAACAATTTTATGTAAGTTTAAAACTTAGAAAAAATGGACTATTTCCTTGAAGGATGCAGATGGTTGAAGCTCATTTTTGCTACAAAGGACATTATTGGGACACTTGATTGAAACTACAATGGAGTTTGAGGATTAGATAATAGTCATGTATTCATATCAATGGTCTGATTTAATGAATGTACTAGGTTCTCTTAGAATGTTCTTGCTTATTGGAAAATACACTATTTAGAGATGATGTGCATCAGGGCTGCAATTTCCTCTCTATTGGACTCCCTTGAATAAGTTCTCTGAACTCTACTTTCAACTTTTTTGCTAAGTTTGGGTTTATTTAAAAAAAAAAACTAACAGTACTTCCATTCTCCTGTATAACAGGCACATATTTTAACAGGAACTTTTCTTTCTTTTACAGCGGAAATGAAGCCTCCTTTACAGAGTAATAGTTCAGTAAGTGTCTTCAGTCGCATAATCAGAAGTGAATCCCCTACACTACAGTCTACTGAATGGTGAGTATGGCTGAGAGATGTATTGTTCACACGGTAAAATTTAAATATTTTTCATGATGTTATCAAAATGATTTCATTTCAATGAGGTGAAGTGTATATAACCTGAAGAAATATTAAAATAGCTTAATTTTATCCATACATCATGTATATCCTTTATTACCTCTATTTTTCATAGCATATAAGTAACTCAGTTTAGAAATAAAAGATACATGATGCTACATGGGAGCAAAAAGTATGGCTTTTGTATAAAAATTAATATATTTTTTGTACCTTAGCAACACATACAACCCTAATTACGTAATAAATAGCATGATTTAAAGATTCACATTTTATAACTGCAATATATAGATTGCCACAACCTGTACAGATATTTAATTGGGGAATGGTTTATAATTGATATGGTATAAAACATAGGTAAAAATGATTAGATAATTTATCAGAGTTACCAGATAATTGATAATTTTTGGATCATTCTAATTGTCATTATTTATTATTCAGAATGTACTTTGATGTTGCATCTCCTAGTGCTTCTTTGATAATACTGTTATTCATGTAAAGAAGTTTATTGAAAACGGATGATTTTAGGAAACAAGGATTTTTATCAGTGATAGAAAATTTTAATGGGAAATTCTTCAGGTGTATGTAGCATTTGAAAAGTTCTAGGGGACTACCTACCATACTTAACAAATACTTTAAAATTCACAAGTAAAATGCATAAATTAGCAAAAATTTATTTTTTATCATTACGGAATTAAGGCACGTTCACAGGTGTTTGCTCCTTCTGTAGAGATGTTTTGAAGAAATCCTCACAAAGAGTTTATTATGGTACTTCTAAATAATAGATACACTAAACACAGGCTGTCTTTACACTGGCTGATACTTGGGGATTCAAAAAAGAATTCTTGTATAAAAGAATTAAATCTTATTTGAATATTGATGACAATCTTGTATAAAAGAATTAAAAATCTTATTTGACTATTGATGACAAATATTGATGGAGTATTTTTTACCTACTGCCTTACTGAACTCTCATCATTAACACTATATGATAGTATGTTACAGAATTCTAATTTTAAAAAATCTTACTATTTTCTGGAACTTTTATCCATTTGCTCAAGGATGCTAAAAACATAGGTATAAAAAATGTTCCTTCCAAAACAAATAGCGTGATGTTCTGAAACATGCTATATGGAAGATGATCCAAGGGTCAAGCAAGAAAGAGACGTGGCTAGGGAAAAGAAAAAAAAACTAAGAAGAATATTATCTTAGATTTGAATGTGAAAAGGAAAATGATTGACTTCCCTAATTCACCTCAACGTAGAATGAGTTGTGATACTTAAGTATGTGAGAGCAGGATTTTAAAATAATGTGTGCAAATTTATCTTTGGGAAATGGTAAAGATTCATTAGTTACTTTGCATAACTTTTTATAGACTTACATGATGAAATATATAGTGTATTTTGTCTGCTTTGTTTTTAATCATTTCTATTCTCCCTCCCACCTATAGGCACATGCCTTGATTTGTGGATATGTTTTTAAAGGAAATAGCAATATGTTCACTTGATACTTTCCTTTCAATAGGTCTTATCATTTTCGACACTTTGTAGATTCTTGCCTCCAGAAAATCCCTCAAGATCGTCCTACATCACAGAAACTTTTAAAGGTCAGTTATACTCTGTTTTGTACACCTAAGAAATTGTTTTAAAGAATGTGTTTTATTCTTCTTTGATTCTGAATCAGTATTAAGTACGGTACCAGTTGTTGCTAAAATACTAATTTCATAATACTCTTCTTTCTTGGAAACTTTGGTTTCTAAGTTACTAAGTTTTTTCATTTGTTTTTCAAAATTAACTGCTTTCACCATGTCTGAATAGAATATATAGTTAAATATTCAATTCAGTCGTATTAAATGGCTTAATTTTTATATGTGCAAGCATATATTCATGAGTTACAACTATAAATTTTAATTCATGTGGAACCATGGCATTTCAGAATTGGCAAAACATAGTTTAACTTTGGATTTAATTTTTGTATGTACCACACTTGATATATCCATCTGTCATATATAAAATAATATGAAAGTAAGAGAAATGATGTGTAATACATTTACGTAAATACTGTGGGAGAAAGGAGATTTCAAAAGAACTGCTAAAAATGGATATCACATTTTTATTTCCTTTTGAGAAACATGTTTTTCTAACATAGCAATGAAAATATTTTAAAAGTAATGTGAATTCTATTCATTTTTCAGTAGGCTTGGTTACCTAATTTAAATAAATTACTAGTATATGCTTTCTGTTCTCAAAAATAAGTATTCACAATAGCAACAAAAGGTTTACTATAGCTATGAGTTATGTTAGTGAAAAATAAGCAGGATGCATTTGTAGAAAACTGTTAAATAACAGAATTACAAGATATATTTATTTCATTTTGAGGTTGATATCTTATTAATAGCAATAATAGTATTATTCAATTTAATATAGTTTTCAAAACATCTAGATAAGGCATTATTGAGTAGCAGTTAACTCTATCTCTTTGTGACCCTAAGGAATTTTGTGGATTTTTCACTAGAAAATAAGAATTTCTGCATGAATGTTTTAGAATTTTAAAGAAGTTCAGTTTATTTTCACCAACACACAGTTCAAGATGCAAGGATACTGAAAGGATCATGTACATATTCAGTAAGGTTATTTGCAACTACAGTATGTAGAAGAGCAGTATAAAGTTTCAGTAACACTTCGGGAATTCTAGGCCATAAGCACACTTACAGTCTCAAACGAAAGCCCAAAAAATAGGTATTCACGGTAGCAACAAAAGGTTTAGTAGAGCTGCGAATTATGTTAGTGAAAAATAAGCACGATCCATTCATAGAAAACTGTTAACTAACTTAGAATTATAAGATATATTATTCTCGGATTAAAAAAAGACCAAATATCATAAATAGTGGTACATATCAAGCTAAGGCTCAGGAAAAGGAAGAACATGACTGGCTTCTTACATTTGCCAAATGAAGGTAAAAGAAGCCCTTTCGGTAATAACCCAACCCTCCAGGAGTGGATACTTGGCCTTGGGTGATCAGATCCCAAACATGCATATATATATTCACTTACCTGGTCCATTTTGTATATTGACCTTATTGGAAGTGATAGGAAGTATCTATCAAGTGCATCCTTCACTTTGGCCTGATCACATTTCTGTTACAGTCTGTCATAAGGAAAAAAACTAAGATGGAAAAAAGTGACTTACTGTATGAAGCTATTTGTCTCAGAATGCAAAATTGAAAATAATTATCCAGAATTAGAATAACGGTTATGTAATTTTGGCATGAACATTTGATGAAGTAGTCTGTAGGCATTATGTTTATGAGTTGAAATAGTATAATACTTACAGCAATGAAAAGAGAATAATATATAGTTACAACTCTTCAGAGAAGAAATAAATTTGAGCTAGTAAAGGAGGTAGAAGTCTTAAAAGAATTCAAGATTATCTCATGAACTCCAGTGCACAAGGCATCTTTCTGCAATCCGTGCTAACTACAAAACAAAATCTATACACAGAAAATTTCTGAGAAGAAATAAATATCCAAAAAATACCAAAAGTAACAATGATAATCTTATGGCAGAATTGTTCTTTCTACTTTTCTGTATTTGATAATGTTAAGCTGTATTAAGTATTAATGGTAAAAATCACTGATACATGTCTTTTAATCAACTGCTAGTGTTTTATGAAGTGTCATTTAAGCAACATAAAGGAACCCGAAATACCCAAGTGGTATGTTACGTAATTCACCATCACTGAATACATTCCTGTTGAAATCTAATGTAATTCAGAACTGAACATGTCTCCTCTATGAAATCAGTTCTAAGAATTTGTGAGCGTTTACTTAGGGATGTAATTGGACTTAATTCTTAATGTTTACTTAGACTCTTGATTATTTCAACTCTGCATTTTCAGTTGGCCAACAAAGGTGTCATGTTCAAAGTTTTCATAAAAAGTACGGGGGATGTTATGTAGGCACAGAGTGTATACATGTAAATTAAATTTTATAAATATAAGAAGTAAAAAGCATAACAGAACTAGGTAGCTACAGATTACATGCATTATCTATCATTATTTAGGATAGTAACTCTAGGGTCTAAGAAGGGATTCATTTGTTCTGAATGAAAAAATATGTAGGTCTCAACCTGACTTTTGCCTTCTACTCTTAACCAGCACATGTTTGTTCGTCGGGAGCGCCCTGAAACAGTGTTAATCGATCTTATTCAGAGGACAAAGGTGCTTTCCCAGGAGGCACATAATGGACCAGCAGTAGAGTCACAGGAAGAAGAGGTAATAACTTAGAAATGGCTCAAGTATTGGGGTCTCTTTATTGACTTCTTTCCTTATGCAACTTTTCTTGCCAAGAATCTTTTATATCAATGGATTCCAAATTGTGCCTTAACAGTGATTCTCTAAGGTTCCACCCAGATGGGGAAAAAGGTTTTCCATTCTTTAAACCATCCTCTTGGTGGTGCACATTAGCATAGTAAAGCTCTGTGAAGTCTATTAAAGAAACCTGTTTAACTTTGATTTAATCTAGTCCCTCTCAAAATTCTGGGCTACGGGGCACTTTTTTCCTGATTGTCTGATGGCTTGGGACATGCTTCTGGAAGTATTTGAAATTACAGGCTTTGGAAGTTGACGGTGCTCACACAGAAGTCATTAGAATTACCAACCATTGTCCTTATCTTGGTTATTGTATAAACCTTTCCCCCAGTGCCTTTTATATAATGTTTGATAAGTGTTTATTAAATTGGAAATTTCTTGCTTCTTTAAAAATAAATAAGTAAATAAAATAAACATGTAACTTAACTAAACTTATCCTGAGGGAAAAAAATTACCAAGCATTCTTATTCTGTTACTAAGAACACTTGATTCTTTTCAGTTGTGTACAGGGATTCATTCCTCTACATGGTTCTAAAATACTCATTTTATAGGTGAGTAAAGTAAGGCTCAGAGTGGTTAACTAACTTATTACTGTAGAAGCATATGTGTTCGGATTCATATATGACTCCTGAGACCAAGTTCTTTCCATTTTGCCATGTTTCCAAATTTGCTGGAGAAATGTTATAGAACTTTCTCACAAGGAAAATATAAAGTTTATTATTTGTGGAGCTATCTTTTTTAGTCTAAGTGTTTTCTGTTTTCTTCTTTGCTCATGTCACAATGCCAAAGCTTTGATTCTTTTTTATTGCTTTCTACTGAGAAAGATCCCTGCATTCTGAAAACAGGAGTAGTAGTTACTTTTCTTTTTAAAAGCACTATATGATTAATGAACTATAAAATAAAAGACTCTCTTGCATACAGTTTTGGTGTTTTTGATATTGCCTTTTAGATCTAACAGTAGTCACTAGAAAATTGGGGCTATTTTAGGTATACGAAATACTTCAGTAAAGTGAAATTAATAAAATCCTAATGTCATTAAACATTAGAATAACAGCAACTTTTTTAGGCTGTGGATGTAAGAAAAGACCCTCTATATACCATGGGTCTGTATTTATTATTCTGCTTATCTTAAATAATTTTGGTATGGTAAGACTATAATATTGGGGCCCAGATACCAAAGCTTGCCGGATTTGTTCAGAATAGTCTTCTAATTATGATTAAATATACAATTTTTAATTTTACACAGAAATAGATAGGAATTAATATTAAATTACTTAGTGGAAAAAGTTTAGGCTAAAGACTATATTCTGAGAAGAAAAGAAATATAAAAGGCTTCAATAAAAAATAAGTAAAAGTGATGTTTATAGGATTAAAAAAAAGGTTGGTGTTTGTTTTCACCATTGGAATCATTGAGAAATGAGCAGCGTCCCTGTGTATACCCCGTGAGATGTGTAGTAGAAATGGATTTCAAACTAATGTCAAAAATTATAGAAAAAGACTACACTTTGGAAATAACTTGGAATTGACATGGTTGGGCTTTTTGGTATTTGCTTTTTGGTCACTTTTTTTATCTGTCAACTAACAATTGATAAACTTCCTGGTCTTGGCAAATACAAGGAATTTCTCAAAATAAACCACCAACTTTCTAAAGACTGTGTGTGCCAAGCAGTGTGCTAGGTGCTAATAATCAAGTATTTAGGAGATAAAGATATTTGAATCTAATGCTCTTTTCCCTCAGGAACTAGATTACTGTGTTGGATGGAAAGGGACAGTGAATAGTGTTGAAAGTCATCAGGCTGTTCCCAGTATGTCCAGCGGGGCCAGTAGTCAAAGCACTAGTGTCAGCAGTTTTCCAGATGCCTCAGATGCTGAGAGAGAGCTAGACATGATGGAGGGAAACCACCCAGTCACGCCTAGTAGTTCTGTCATCGATTTAAAACCTGTGAGTATTTGGATTTCAGTGAAAAAAATTTCAAATTTGGTAACTAATTTTCTTAGTCTGGTTAGTCTAAGAGTTTGAGTTTTTTTTTCCTTTGATGTTTCAGAAGTTTGGAACATAATTTTAGGCAACTTATTTTAAAGTGGCAAAAGGCTTTTAAATTCCCAGTTTAATGTCTGCATTTAGGGAACATGTTTTGGAATGCAAAAAGAATATTTTTTAAATCTTAAAAGAAAGAGAGAAAGAAATGCCATATAATGTATTATCTGAAGTTACATAGATGAAAATGAAGGTATTTAAAAATAGTAAGTATACAACACGATATTAATGATAATGGTTGCCTTTGGGAAGTGGAGAAAGGGTTAAGGTGGGTGACAATCAAAAGTGATTTTTGCATTTTCCATAATGTTTACATTTTTTAAGTAAAACAGTGTAACTGTAGAAAATTACACCTTCTTGGTTTAGGAAATACGGATGTTTGCTACACTTTCACGTGTAAGATTTTAAATTTTCTTGAAAACATTTGAAGGTCAGGTAACTCCTTTTTGCAATTGATGGAAATGCTTCCTTTTTAACTTCACTATTTTCAATATTACCAAAAAGTTACTGGGCACAATAGCTAAAAGATGGAACCAACCCAAGTGTTCATCAACACATGAATGGATGAACAAACCATAATATATACATATAATGGAATATTATTCAGCTGTGAAAAGAAATGGCATTCTAATGTATGCTACAATGTGAGTGAACCTTGAAAACATGCTAAGTGATATAAGCCAGACACAAAAGGGAAAATGTTATTAGAATTCCACTTATATGAAATATCTAAAATAGTCATATTCATAGAAAGTAGATGAGAGGTTGCTAAGGGGCAAGTGGAAAATGAAATAAATACTTTTATTCTTTTTATTTTGGTATCATTAATGTACAATTACATGAGCAACGTTATGGTTACTAGACTCCCCCTATTATCAAATCCCCACCACATACCCCATTACAGTCACTGTCCATCAGCATACTAAGATACTATAAACATTGTACATGTCTTTATGTGAACATGATGTATTAATTTCTATGACAAATACATAGGGTAATATTGCTGAGTCATAGGGCATATGTATGTTGGACTTCATAAGAAACTGTCAAGCAGCTTTCCAAAATGGTTGTACTGTTTCACATCCCCATTAACAATGTATAAGAGTTGCAATTGGTTCACATATTCTCCAGCATTTGGTTTGTCAGTCTTTTTTATTTTAGCCGTTCCAGTGGGAATGAAATGGAATCTCATGATAGTTGTTTTTGCAATTCCCTATGACTGACAATGGCACCAGAATCACCTTTTCATGTGTTTATTGTCCATTTGTGTATCTCTTCAGTGAAGTGTTTTCTTAAGTCTTTTGTCTGTTTTCTTATTCCGGTGTTCATCTTTTAATACTGATTAGTAGGAGTTGTTATATACTCTGGGTACAAGTATTATATCTCAGATATGTCTTGCAAATATTTTTTCTCCATCTGTAATAAATTAAAACTTTTTGGTTTTAAAATCCAATTTAAACAACCCATTAAAAATGAGTAAAGGCCATAAAAAAGCTTCCTCTAAAATCGGGAATAAGACAAGGATGCCTACTCACAACACTTTTATTCAACAGAGTGTTGGAAGTCCTAGCTACATTAATCAGGCAAGAAAAAGAAATAAAAGGCATCCACACTGGTAAGGAAGAAGTGAAACAAAACTGTCACTGTTTGGAGATGACCCGATAGTACATAGAGAAAGCCCTAAAGACTCTACCAAAATATTATTAGGATTAATATATCAACTGTACCTCAATTTTTTTAAATGTGTTAATGACCTGAATAGACATTTATCCAAAGAATATATACAAATGGCCAAGAAGCACATGAAAAGATGCTCAATATAAGTAGTTATTAGGGAAACACAAATCAAAACCACAATGAGGTACCACCTTACAGCCACTAGGATGGCTAACTATTTTGTTTTTTTGTTAAGGTATCATTGATACACAATCTTATGAAGGTTTCACATGAGCAACATTGGTTACTACATTCATGCATATTATTGAGTCCCCTGCTAACACCAATTGAAGTCATTGTCCATCAGCGTAGTAAGATGCTATAGAGTCACTGCTTGTCTTCTCCGTGCTATTACTGCCTTCCCGTCTCCCCCTTCTACACTATGTGTGTTAATCATAATGCCCCTTAATCCTCTTCTCCCTCCCTCCCCACCCACCCTTCCCACCCCCTTCCTTTGTTGACTGCTATTCCCTTCTTGGACTCTGTGAGTCTGCTGCTGTTTTGTTGGATGGCTAGCTATGAAAAGAGAAGAGCAAAAACAAAAATGGAAAATAACAATTAGGGAGCACATGGAGAAATTGGAACTCCTGCTCTGTATTTCTGGTAGGAATGTAAAATGTGAGCTGCTGTGGAAAACACTTGACGATTTCTCAAAAAGTTAAACATAGCATTTCCCCATGACCCAGAAATTCTACTCCTAGATATACACCCAAAACAATTGAAAGCAGGTACTTAAGCAAATGCATATACACAAATGTTCATAACAGCAGTATTCACAATAGCCAAAATGTGGAAATAACCCAGAGGTCCAGCAACAAATAAATGGATAAACAAATTAGGGTATGTGCATACCGTGGAATATTAATCACCTATAAAAAGGAATGTAGTACTAATACATGCTATACAATATGGATGAACCTTAGAAACATGCTAGGTGAAAGAAGCCAGATACAACAGGTCACATAGTATATGAAACATCTAAAATAGATCAATCCGTAGACAAAAGATAGATTGGTGGTGACGAGAAGGGGAGAATGGGGAGCACGTGCTTAAAACATACAGGGTTTTCTGTTTCCTCCTGAGGTGTTAAATATGCTTTGTAACTAGACACGGGCAGTCATTGCAGAACATCATGAATATACTAAATGCTACTGAATTCCTCACATTAAATGATTAATCATACATTGTGTGAATTTTGCCTCTATTTAAGAATCCAGTTTGTACATTTTTTTCTTTATACTAAGGGCAGTGGTTGCAGAACATCATGAATATACAAAATGCTACTCAGTTGTTCACTTTACATGATTAATCTTACATTATGAATTTTGTCTCTGTTTGAGAATGCAGTTGGTACATTTTTTCATTATAATCAGTGTTTTTTGTGTCCTTTCCAAGAAATATTTGCTGCCCCAAGGTCATGACAATATTCTGTGTTTTCTTCTGCTGTATGATTCTGGATTTTAGGTTTAGGTCAAGTCATTCTTTTCAAATCAATTTCTGTATATAGAATGATTGAGCATTGATTCACTTTGAATACAGAGAACCAGTTGTTACAGCAGGGTTTGTTAAAAACACTTTCCTTTCCTCTTTGAATTAACTTGACTTTTTGGTAGCACATCAATTGACTGAATATATGTGGGTCGGTTTCCAGATTTTACTGTGTACCTTTGCTCTATTCAGTCTGTCCTTATACCAGTACCAGTGTTTTGATTACTGAAGTTTACGTCTTCCAACTTTTTATTCCCCCTCAAAATTTTGGCTATTCTAGGTCTTTTACATTCCCATTTAAATTTTAGAACCAGCTAGTTTGTCTGCTTCTTCAGATGAAATTTTATTAGAAGCTGTTGACTGGGTTCTCCTACATGAATTACCTGCTTAGTTGATAGTGGACTGGTCCAAGATGGTTTTGAAAGAAAAAGGTTTTGCTTTATTTCACTCTTTCCTCTCCATTGCTGTAGGTTACAAGGCAAATACAAGAACAGGAGCCTAGAGAACAAATGTTTTGTTACATCGAAATGAGGCGGCAACATCGAAGAAAGCTGGTGACTCTGGAAAACAAGCTAAAGGCTGAGATGGATGAACATCGTTTCAGATTAGAAAAAGATTTTGAAACTCAGTGTAACAACTTTGCGGCAGAAATGGCGAAACTTATCAAGAAACATCAGGCTGCTCTGGAAAAAGAGGTAGCTGATCAGTATTACTAATGTATTTATTCTAACTTGTGACTATTTCAAATTAACCAAGATGGCATTTTGCTATTAGGGTGTCTGTTCCCCAGAACCAAGCAAATCAGTTGAGGAAAGGGAGAAATATTTATATAATAGGTAAAATTTCCAGTGCTGAGTCTGGGAACCTGTAGATATGGGATTGATGACTTGATAGTTTTATCGTGTAACAGTGGTTAAGTCAGGTAGATCAGATTGAAGATGATGACGTGACAGGTGACAGGCCTCCTCCCAAAACCACATATAATACAAAAATATAGTTAATACAACTAACCCTAAAAGATCAACAGGAAAAAAGGCTGCCCCAGACTGCTTACACCTGGAGAAAAAACAAACCTCTAAAAGGTAACATATGAAAGCCGTGATCTGGAGGGACCCACACTCTTCCCCCACCCCAACTCACTGGCAGAAGGAAGAGAAATGGAGTGGGGATGGGTGGAGGCCTGGGACGGCTGAACACCCAGCCCTGGAGAGCTGCAGTGCTGTGGGAGCACAAACCCACATTGCATGGTGCTCTGGCAGTTAGTGGGGTTGGAAAGCTAAGACAGGAGGAACACTTGGAGAGACTGAGATTCCAGCTGCTTGTGGAAAATGGGGATCCACATCTGGCTGCTCTGGGACAAAAGAAAGGCAGGCAGTATGAGAGACTTCCTAACAGTGAGAGGACTACTAAAGGGGCAAGGATTACATAGGGCTAGCTGCTCAGGAAAAAGGACAGGTAGACAAAATTGTCCAGGTACACTCTGCCCAGCAGATTGGGAACTTTTCAGAAACCTCAGGCGCTACATCCCCCAGGCTGGCTACCCAGCTCCGAGGCCTTCCACCATGATACGCAGCCTGCTGCACCTTCCAGACAGCTGGCACTGGCTTGCAAACCAGCTGCCCCTGCCCTGGTGTCAGTCCAGCCAGAGGGAAGCCCTGCCTACAGCAGCTACAAATGCAAAGCATACAGGGTTACACCTGTGTGTTCGGCCCACTGGTCTGGCTGTGGAGAGAGGCACAGTAGCCAGGAAGCAGGAAACAGCTCTTCCCAACCCCCAGTGACCAGCACCACTCCCCTGCGACCCCCGACTTCCCTCCATGGGCTAAGCAGCTCCAGAGAGTAGACCTTCTGAGTAATAGAGGGTGCCACATATAGATAAGGAACATCAAAGGGATGAAATGCTTTAGAACAGATGGACCTAACAGATATCTACAGAATAGTCCACCAAAAAGCCACAGGATACACATTCTTCTCAGGTTCAACCCCTGATCCCAAAAATGCCAGAAAAAGAATCAAGTGAAAATGAACTCATCAACCTTCCTGAAAGACATTTTAAAAAGAAGTCATAAACATGCTCATAGAGGTACAGAAAAATATTCAAGAACTCAGGAACGAATTCAAGGCAGAGATCCATTCATTATGGAATACAATAGGGGGATTTAAAAGCAGATTAGATATGATAGAGGAGACAATAAATGAAAAAGACAGTAGAGAAGAGGAATACAACGAAGCTGAGGCACAGAAAAAAGGATCTTTAGGAATGAAAGAATATTGAGAGAACTGTGTGACCAATGCAAATGGAACAATATTTGTACTATAGGGGTACCAGAAGAAGAAGAGAGAGTAAAAGGGAAAGTGTCTTTGAGGAGGTAATTGCTGAAAACTTCCCCAGTCTGGGGAAGGAGATAGTCTCTCAGGCCATGGAGGTGCACAGATCTCCCAACACAGGGGACCCAAGGAAGACAACACCAAAACATATAATAATTAAAATGGCAAAGATCAAGGATAAGGACAGAGTATTAAAAGAAGGCACAGAGAGTAAAAAGATCATATACAAAGGAAAACAAATCAGGCTATCATCAGACTATGCAGCTGAAACCTTACAGGCCAGAAGGGAGTGGCATGATATATTTAATGCAATGAAGCAGAAGCAAGAATACTCTACCTGGAAAGATTATCATTTAAAGTTAAAGGAGGGATTCAACAATTTCCAGAAAAGCAAAAGCTGAGAGAATTTACCTCCCACAAACTGTCTCTACAGTGTATTTTGGAGGGACTGCTATAGGTGGAAGTGTACCTAAGGCTAAACAGCTGTCACCAGAGGTCATGAAAGCACAGTAAAGAAAGGAGAAAAATTAATTACTAAGCAAATGCAGAATTAAATCAACTACCACAAAGTAGGTGAAGGGTAGACAAAGAGTACAGAATATGATACCTAATATATAAAGAATGGAGGAGGAAGAAAAAAGAGGAAAAAAAAAAACCTTTGGATTGTGTTTGTAATAGCATAGTAAGTGAGTTTAGTTAGACTCTTAGATAGTAAGGAAGTTACCCTTGAACCTTTGGTAACCACAAATCTAAAGCCTGCAAAGGCAATAAGTACATAATTATCGATAATCACTATAAATGTAAATGGTCTGAATGCACCAATCAAAAGACATAGAGTCACTGAATGGATAACAGAAGAAGAACCGTCTATATGCTGCCTACAAGAGACTCACTTCAAACCCAAAGACATACACAGACTGAAAGTAAAGGGATGGGAAATGATATTTCATGCATCTAATAGGGAGAAAAAAGCAGGAGTTGCAGTACTTGTGTCAGACAAAATAGACTTCAAAACACAGAAAGTAAGAGACAAAGAACGACATTACAGAATGATAAAGGGGTCAGTCCAACAAGAGGATATATAACCATTATAAATATCTATGCACCCAACACAGGATTACCTACTTGTGTGAAACAAATACTAACAGAATTAAAAGGGGAAATAGAATGCAATGCATTCATTTTAGGAGACTTCAACACACCACTCACTCCAAAGGACAAATCAAGTAACATGACAGAGGCACTGAACAACACTTTAGAACAGATGGACCTAACTGATATCTACAGAATGCTCCACCAAAAAGCCACAGTATACACATTCTTCTCAGGTGCACATGGAACATTTTCCAGAATAGATCATGTACTAGGCCACAAAAAGGAGTCTCAGTAAATTCAAAAATATTGAAATTCTACCAACCAGCTTCTCAGACCACAAAGGTATGAACCTAGAAATAAACTACTCAAAGAAAGTGAAAAAGCCCACAAACACATGGAGGCTTAACAACATGCTCCTAAATAATCAGTGGATCAATGACCAAATAAAAACAGATCAAGCAATATATGGAGGCAAATGACAACACTAATTCAACACCACAAAAATCTGTGGGATGCAGCAAAGGCCGTGCTAAGAAGGAAGTTTATTGCAATATGGGCCTTCCTGAGGAAAGAAGAAAAATTCCATATGAACAGTCTAAACTCACAATTAAAAAACCTAGACAAAGAAGAACAAATGAGGCCCAAGTCAGTAGAAGGAGGGACATAATAAAGATTACAGCTCGCTTAAATAAATTGAGAAGATTAAAACAATAGAATCAATGAAAGCAGGAGCTGGTTTTTTGAGAAAATAAGCAAAATAGATAAACCCCTAGCCAGACTTATCAAGAAAAAATAGAGAGTAAACATAAAGAGTATCAGAAATGAAAAGGAAAATCACTACAGACACCACAGAAATACAAAGAATTAGAAGAGAATACTATGAAAAATTGTATGCTAAAAAACTGGATAACCTAGAAGAAATGGACAACATTCAAGAAAAGTACAACCTTCCATGGCTGACCCAGAAAGAAACAGAAAATCTGAACAGACCAATTACCTGCAGCAAAACTGAATTGGTAATCAAAAAACTACCTAAGAGTAAAACTCGTGCACCAGATGGCTTCACTGCTGAATTCTATCGAACATTTAGTGAAGACCTAATACCCATCCTCCTTAAAGTTTTCCAAAGAGTAGAAGAGGAGGGAATACTTCCACCTCATTCTATGAAGCCAGCATCACTCTAATACCAAAACTAGGCAAATACCCCACAAAAAAGAAAATTAGAGACCAATACCCCTGTGAACCTAGGTGCAAAAATACTCAACAAAATCAAATAAAAAAATATACCAACCACATCGTCTATCATGATCAAATATGATTTATTCCACGGATGCAAGGATGGTACAACATTCAGACATCCATCAGCGTCATCCACCACATTGACAAAAACAAAGACAAAAACCACATGACCATCTCCATAGAAGCTGAAAAAGCATTCAACAACATTCAGCATCCATTCATGGTAAAAAATCTCAACAAAATGAGTATAGAGGGCAAGTAACTCAACATAATAAAGGCCATATATGACAAACCCACAGCCAACATCATACTTAACGGTGGGAAGCTGAAAGCTTTTCCTCTAAGATCAGAAAGAAGACAAGGATGCCCACTCTCCCCACTTTTATTCAACATAGTACTGGAGGTCCTAGCCATGGCAATCAGACAACACAAAGAAATAAAAGTTATCCAGATTGGAAAAGAAGAAGTTAAACTGTCACTGTTTGAGATTACATGATATCATACATAAAAATCCCTGAAGAATCCACCCCTACCCTACTAGAACTAATAACTGAATTCAGCAAAGTGGGAGGATACAAAGCTAATACAGAGAAATCTGTTGCATTCCTATACACTAATGATTAACTAGCAGAAAGAGAAATCAGGAAAACAATTCCATTCACAATTGCATCAATAAGAATAAAATACCTAGGGATAAAAACAAATGAAGAAAGTGAAAGACCTATACCCTGAAAACTACAAGACAGTCGAGAGAAAGAAGATACCAATAAACATGGAAAGGAAGATTTAATACTGTCAAAATGGCCATCCTGCCTGAAGCAATCTACTAATTCAATGCAGTGCCTAGCAAAATGCCAACAGCATTCTTCAATGAACTAGATCACATAGTTCTAAAATTCATATGGTACCACGGAAGACCCCAAATAGCCAAAGCAATCATGAGAAGGAAGAATAAAGCAGGTGGGGGATTATGGTCCCTGACTTCAAGCTCTACTGCAAAGACAATTTGGTACTGGCACGAGAACAGACCCACAGACCAGTGGAACACACTAGGGATCCCAGATAAAAACCCAAGCACATATGGTCAGTAAATATATGATAAAGGAGCCATGGACATACAGTGGGGAAACAACAGTGTCTTCAACAACTGGTGTTGGCAAAACTGGACAGCTACATGCAAGAGAATGAAACTAGATTATTGTCTTACCCCATACATGAAAGTAAACTCAAAATGGATCAAAGACCTGAATGTAAGTCATGAAACCATAAAACTCTTAGAAGACAACATATGCAAAAATCTCCTGAACATAAACATGAGCAGCTTTTTCCTGAACACATCTCCTTGGGCAAGGGAAACAAAAGCAAAAATGAACAAATGGGACTACATCAAGGTTCTGTATAGCAAAGGACACCATCAGCAGAACAAAAAGGCATCCGACAGTATGGGAGAATATATTTGTAAATGACATATTTGACAAATGATTAACATCCAAAATATGTAAAGAGCTTACATGCCTCAACACCCAAAAAGCAAATAACCTGATTAAAAAATGGGCACAGGATATGAACAGACACTTCTCCAAAGAAGAAATCCAGATGGGCAACAGGCACTTGGAAAGATGCTCCACATCACTAATTTTAAAAGCACAATGAGCTATCACCTCACACCAGTTAGTATGACCAACATAGAAAAAACTATGAGCAATTATGGTGGCTAGGATGTGGAGAAAGGGGATTCCTCCTACACTGCTGGTGGGAATGTAAACTGGTTCAAGCATTGTGGATAGCAATATGGAGGTTCCTCCAAAAACTGAAAATAGAAATTCCATTTAGTCCGGGAATTCCACTCCTAGGAATTTACCCAGAGAAAACAAGCTGTCAGATTCAAAAAGACATATGCACCCCTATGTTTATTGTAGCACTATTTACAATAGCCATGATATGGAAGCAACCTAAGTGTCCACTAGTAGATGGATGGATAGAGAAGAAGTGGTACATATACACAACAGAATATTTTTCAGCCATACAAAGAAAACAAATCCTACCGTTTGCAACAACATGGATGGAGCTAGAGGGTATTATGCTCAGTGAAATAAGTCAGGGAGAGAAAGACAAATACCAAATGATTTCCCTCATTTGTGGAGTATAACAATGAAGCAAAACTGAAGGAACAAAACAGCAGCAGACTCACAAACTCTGAGAAGCGACTAGCGGTTATCAAAGGAGAGGGGTGTGAGAGGGTGGTTGGGGAGGGAGCGAGAAGGGGATTGAGGCTATTATGATTAGCACACATGGTGTGGGGGGGATCATGGGGAAGACAGTGTAGCACAGAAAAGACATGTAGTGACTGTGGCATCTTACAACACTGATGGACAGTGACTGCAGTGGGGTTTTGAGCAGGGACTTGATATGGGTGAATGTAGTAACCACATTGGTTTTCGTGTGAAACCTTCATAAGAGTGTATATCAATGATAACTTACTAAAAAAAAGTCATTAAGTATTCTGCTCTAGGCCTTGGACACTTTGGTTATATGAGGAGTTTGATAAATCAGTATTTAATTTCGGTTTCAGAAATCATTCATCATTCTCTGTATACTTTTTGGACTTAAATTTATAGTGGCATTTTTATATCAGAAGAACTGAAGAGTACTATAATATACAGAGAATGTTAAAGTAAGAGGGATTAAGAGGGTTTCAGATCCAGATTTAGCCCATTTGTTTACTGCAAATAAGTATCATTCGACTATATGATAAAGTTGCATTTTTTTAGGAGTTACGTGAAAACTTGTCTTCTAATTTCCTTGCTTTCCCATTTGTTTCAATTTATTTTGATCATCACAGTTGTCAAGTAAAATGTAAACTTCTCAATAAACTTACACTATATCTTCAAATATGTCTGGCTAGTCCACCCTGAGGCATTTATAGCTACCCTGCTCACCCTTCCCTGCAAAAAAAGAAGAATCACTCTCTCACAGTAATAGAGAATTTAGCAAAATAATTTCTGGTGTAAATGAATATTTGATTTTGAAATAATTTGGTGAGAGAATGTAAAAATATTTAGAATCGTGTTTGGTGTTTACTTTCTTGAATAATTTGTAAAGTGGTAGATACTAACATGTTTAGGAAAGCAATTCATGAAACATGATGTGCAATATGATTTTAGATTCATTTTATATATTTATATCTATGTCTATATATGCCTAGAAAAAATTAGGAAGGATCCGCACCAAAATGTTAATATTGGTTGTCTCTGGCTGGTAAAATCATACAAGATTTTTCTTCTTTGTGTGTTTCTGTATTTCCTAAATGTTCTGCAATGAATATGTATACTTCACCCTTGAATAACATAGGTTTGGACTGCACGGGCTCATTTATACACGTATTGCTTTTCAATAAACATCTTGGAAAATGTTTTGAGAGATGGTTTGAAAGATCATTTTCTTTTTTCTAGCTTTCTTTATTGTAAGAATGCAGTATATAATTTATACAACACACAGAATATGTGTGAATATCTGTTCCTGTTGTTAGTAAGGTTTCCAGTCAGCAGCATGCTGTGTTAAGTTTTTGGGGAGTGAAAAGTTATATGAGGATTTTTTTACTGTGTTGGGAGTCAACACCCCTAATCTCCACATTGTTTATGGGTCAACTATTGCATATATCATCAGAAATAAGATAATATTATACTGGGATTTAATATTTAACATTTTCATATTACTTAAAATACAAATTAAAAGTCAGGGATTAATTTGAAGATGAATGTATTACATTATTTAATATACAAGTCAAGCTAGATAAAAGGTCATAAGTTAATTACATTTGTTTTGCTTTATTGGAGGGGTGTCAGGCAGCATACTCCAGTATGGGGGAAAAAAGGTGAAAACACTGACCCTGTAAAAGATCAGCATTTTAAAGATGAGTTCCATTTTATTGGTTCTCTGAAATTCAAATAAGGATGCTGAGTAATACTTAATAATTTATTGGATATTCTTGCTTTGGTAATGATTATACTGATGTTATATTCTTAGGTGGGAGGAAGTATCCTTGCTAATGTGTATTAAACGGCTGCTTTGAACTTATCTGCTGAGCTAATTTGATCCATTAAAAAAATTTGCTATAGGCTAAAGTGATGTCCAAGGAGGAGGAAAAATTTAAGCAACATCTTCAGGCCCAGCAGAAGAAAGAACTGAACAGCTTTCTGAAGTCCCAGAAGAGAGAATATAAACTTCAGAAGGAACAGCTTAAGAAGGTATTTACTTTATAGAACTTTTCAAGCCACTTACCCGCTTACTGATTATATTCAATAGTGATCTACTCATAGAACCATTAGCATAAATTTTTCTTTTGTTTGTGGCCACTAACTATATATCAGTTTAAGTGAGGACATTGATTATAACCTATTTTCAATGGCTGATATCCTCAGTTGAGTGGGATCTAGAAAGAGTGATCTCTTGAACATTTAAATTATTTTATGAAGCTATTATTTATAATAGCTTTCCTAAGCACTTACTGAGTAACTGAGTCACTAGAAATAAAAATACTTTAGCTGTGAAAAAGAGCCATACATTTCTTCCTTGAAAAGTAAATCATACCTTCTTACTTTGGGCTCAGATTACAATAATTTGTTCTTATTCTGATTTTAACACAGAATAAGGATAAGAGGCATTTCTGCTCATCCCATTTTCTTTAATAGGAAAGCATGCTAATCATGTCTTTGTGGTTACATGATTTCATGTGTATTTGCCCTTTATGTGCTGCTTTCTTGAACTTCTTTTTATCGCAGATGTACTCTAACTTTGAGGAAAGCCATGGTTGTTCCAAGGCAATTTCTGAAAGGGGATTATTATTCAGGATAGTGGTCAGGACATGAAAATGATATGTGTCAGCTATTGCATATTTATTATATTGCAGAGAATATAAATCAACCATCTTTCCCAGGTCTAAGATGATTTTTCAGAGAATATTAACCTTATGGTTCTTTACCTGTTATTCAAGAAAGAAACCAATTCTTTATTAGTTTTGTTGATAAGATACTCAAACACATAAATATAAAAAAATCATATAAAGTTGTAGTTCTCAACTTAAAGATGTCAATGAGAAGACAGAGATAATACAGGCATACACACAAAGAATCATTTGGCTATGTTTTTCAAAATCTCTTGCCAAGGAAATTCCCCACCCACCAAGACTTCTCCAGTTACACCCCCTCTTACAAACTGATGGGCTGAAATTTTTAGCCCATGTAATAAATTATTAGCACACAGATAAATTAATATTGATAATATAACCATAATATCTTTGGTACAGTGCTTTTGTGTGTGTAGGAATTTGACCTATAATTAGATATTCAAGTCTTATTAAGGACATATTGGTGGCACAAAGCCTTGCTATATATATCCTGCCAAGTGAGGTTCATTGATAAGATTTTTCTGACTCGAAAGAGTATAAACTGGTATGTATTCCCATTACTGTAATCTAAAAGCTAAACTCAGTACTAGAACATGGAATTTGAAAAGATGGTAAATAGGATTCCCAACTGTAAATAAATACCAACAAAATGCAGTTCTATAGTTGTTTCTTAGTGAAATGAGCTTTTAGTTTTATAAGTGAATGTGTTGATTTAGATAATCCTTAAGCATATAATTCATAGTCTAACTAATAAGTTCATTTTCTTTTAGAGGGTAGTTTTGTGCATTTGTGTGTGTGTGTGTGTGTGTGTGTGTGTGTGTGTGTTCATTTAGAATGATTATTATCGGTATAGAGGAAGGGACATACTAGAGTCTTGGTGGGTGGGGAGTTTCCTTGGCAAAAGATTTTGAAAAACAGCCAAGTGAGCTTTGTGTACATGCCTGTATTATCCCTGTCTTATCACTGACATCTGTAAGTTGAGAACTACAAGCTTATGAGCTTTTTATTTTTATGTGTTTGAATATCTTATTAATGAAAGTAATGAATAATTGGTTTCTTTCTTGAATAACAGATGAAGAACCATAAGGTTAATAGTCTCTGAAAAGTCATCTTAGACCTAGGAAAGATGGCTATATTCTCTACAAGGTTGATGCATTTTAGGTTGAAATATACTAGTATTAATTAGCATCCTCGGGTTTGTATCATTGAATGTATTGTCAACATTCTCATCTTGTCCAGTATAAATAAATTTTTTTTAGGTAGTTTGTGAGATGATATTTAAAATGCTGTAGAAAAACATTGGTCTTGCCTTGTACCGTGGTTATAGTGCTGAATATTAAATCCATTCTAAAAGGTCTCTATTTTCCTATAGTTTTCTTGATTTTCCATTTAATTTCCAAAGTCTTTTATACTGAACCCATCCTTAACTTTGCCAAAAACTTAGCATTTCTATTGTTGAAAATCAAGAAGTGAGACATAACTATATTTTAACCTTGATTTTAATTCGTGTGTGATTTTTACTTGAAAGAACTGCCTTCTTCCCCTTTTGGGGAGGGATTTAAAGAAAGATGCTTTACTTCATTCACCAATCATTGTGTGCTTTCAAAGCGACGAGCCATCATAAATATGGCTGTGCAAAGCTAAAAAGTATGCATGTTTTCTAGTGTATGTTTTCTCTTTTCTTGTCCTACTTCATGGATAACTCAAGAAATGGAAAAATACTACCTACCTCCTTAAGGTCATCGCCCTGCCTGCCCTTGAGAGAGGGCACAAATTAAGTACTTTTACTGAAGATTACCAGCTGCCAAATAATATATTCATGTAGTTAATTTTTATGTATTTTGAACTCAGTTGTTTTTTATCTTGCCAGGCGCTGAATGAAAGCCGGAGCGCCCCAAGGAAAGAAAAACAGGAATGGCTGTCAAAGCAGATAGAGAACATCCAGCATCTCCGAGCCGCGGAAAAGACTGATCTTCTTCAACATCAGAGACAGTGCCTAGGGCTGCAATGCCGTCGCTTCCAAAGAAAGATATTCCTTGGGCGCTGTAACTTGGAGCAGGACCTTGTCATGGAGGTATGTTTAACTGGTGTGAAATCAGAATCTTCCAGAAAAGATGTCAGTCACATCCCACCCTCAAGGCCTGAGAGCGCTTCTGCTTCCCTTTGCCTAAGTCCTTCTTCCCTGGAAACCCAACCCACACGGTTCACCTTCTCCCTCACTTCATATCTCCCCAATTCTGATCACCAAATCCTTCTCCTTCTTTAAATATTCTTGCACTCCTCTCTCTCTCTCTCTCTCTCTCTCTCTCTCTTTCTCACACACACACACACACACACACACACACACACATGCACACTTTTTTCGGGGGATCTCTCTCTCCCCAAGGAGAATGGAAATTATATGAAGTCCCAGGTTCTGTTCAGGGCTTTATATCCAGTGGATAGATATCTCCAGGCCTTATACCTAGTGGCTGGCCCATAACAGGTATTCAATAAATATGTATTAAGTAAATATTTAATAAATATCAAATCCATGAGTGAAAGAAGTATTAATTTTTAAATGTGAGAAAATTAATTGGATAATTTATGTCTTTTCATCCAAAATGGGTGCCATGAAGATATATACTACCATTTAACATATTTTTATAATCATGAAATTATTCATTGGGCATATGTAGAAACTTATGCCAATGAAAACAATGGTTCTCATTATCAGGTATACCTATGAGCAAAGATCAATTTCTTTCCAAGAATGGCTTAAACTTCAAATATAAGTTAATTATTCAAATTCACTAATTAAAGAAATTCAAATTAAAACAATTGAATCAATTCGATAAGATCAGTCTACAAAATTGGTAAGTCCTAGTAGTGGCACGGGAAAGTGGGCAACGTTGGGAAGAGTATAAATTGCTACTGCCATTTTGGAGCATAATTCAGCAGCTTTTACAATTTAATTTGCATGTATCTTCTATCCATCAAATCCACTTCTCAAATTCTATCCTAAAGAAATAATAACATAATCATGTGGTGTATCATGTGTAGATGTTTATTGAAAATTTGTCATAAGCAAAAAATGGAACAACTATGGCATCACAAAGCAGAAGCTTACTATAAAACTTAAAAGAAAGATCTGTATGTCCTGATCTGATCTGGATATTTGTCCATTATATTTTTCGGTAAAGAAAGCATATTATATACCTATAATATATTTTTTTATTCAATTTTAAAACTATATGTTTTCATGCAATAGTTGTGTCATGACAGCATGGGGAAGGTTGGGAAACATATGCACCAAATGTTGGCCCCTGGAGAAGGGGCAGCAGAGGCGAAAGGGCCAAGTCTGGCTTCCTTCGACAGAGAAAAAGAGAGAGTGTGTGTGAGTGTATGTGTGTGTGTTGTATATTTGATCTTTTTAAACTGAAAAAATTGTTGTAACATTTACTGATCATGAGGTAGGTATTCTGAGAGCTTTCCACTTATGAATTCATTTCAGCCTCATGTTAATTTTATGAAACAGCTATGTTATGGTCTCCATTTGAGAAGTGATGAAATTGAAGCACAGAGAGTTTAAGTAATTAACCCAAGGACTCACTGCTAGTTGGTAGCAGAGCCAGGGTTTAGAAAGCAGGCAGTCTAGCCCTAGAGTCTTGTGTTCTTTTTTGTTTGTTTGTTTGTTTGTTAATATTTTGTTAAGGTATGATTTATATACACTCTTATGAAGGTTTCACGTGAAAAAACAATGTGGTTACTACATTTACCCATATTGTCAAGTCCCCACCCATACCCCAATGCAGTCACTGTCCATCAGTGCAGCAAG
Organism: Manis pentadactyla; assembly: GCF_030020395.1. NCBI lineage: Eukaryota > Metazoa > Chordata > Mammalia > Pholidota > Manidae > Manis > Manis pentadactyla. The sequence goes on from NC_080022.1 coordinate 146,518,408, forward strand.
TTGCCAGAGATCCACTATGTCCCTTCTCTGTGAAACACTATTCTCCCCGTGATCCCCCACACCATGTGTACTAAACATAATACCCCTCAGTCCCCTTCTCCCTCCCTCCCCACCCACCCTCCCACACCCCTCCCCTTTGGTAACCACCAGTTCATTCTTGGAGTCTGAGTCTGCTGCCATTTTGTTCCTTCAGTTTTGCTTCATTGTTATTAGAGTCTTGTGTTCTTAACCACTACACTATACTGGGTATACTGCATGTAATAGAATTGAATGTATACACTGAAGAAATTCAAAGGATGACTTAGAAGTCCTCTTCAAATACAAAATTAGGAAACATAAATGAAAGAGAGTGGAAAGGACATTAAGTCTCTTGGGACAGATTTGATATATCTTAAGCTTATTGCTAAAAATAGTATAAATAGCTAATGAACAGATAAGGAAATTATGCTACCAATTGCCCATTTTCTACAGTTACAGTAATAAAACCCTAATATTTACTGTGCAGCCATTATTAAATCAGAGGATTACATCTATATCCTGGTTATTCTGCTTCTTAGGATTTTTTTCGCCTGGCACTGTACATCAGTAAATTATGCCTTTGTCTTTTGTTATGAATTAGGAGTTAGATAAGAGGCAGACTCAAATGGACTTGGAGCATGCAACGCTACTGCGACATCACGAATCCATGCAAGAACTGGAGTTCCGCCAGCTCAACACAAGGCAGAAGATGCGCTCTGAGCTGATCAGACTGCAGCATCAAGCCGAGCTCACTAACCAGCTGGAGCATAATAAACGGAGAGAACAAGGACTAAGGCGAAAGCATGCCATGGAGGTTCAACAACAGTCTAAGAGTCTAAAGGTACCTTTAGCCTAAGCTTCTTGACAAAGGAGAACAGATAAAAGGCATCATGTAAACACTAAAAGTCTGAGCCAGATGTCTGCCATAAAGAAATTGAATAAGCTTTTTTTCTTTTCATTTTAAGCATGCTTGGTTAGTTTTGATGTAGAGGGTCTGTAGCTACAGATTTCTGCTTATGTATTTCTCAGCAGAGTACCAAAAAATGGCCAGAACATTTTCACTGCAGAAAGTGCCATAAATGAGATTCAAAATTCTTATTTTAACTGTACCCAGATGTCCAATGTTGATACTACAAATATATATCAACATACTAACCTGTTGGCTTCTCTCTGTTGTTCCAAGTTCTATAGTTTTGGGATCTTGTTTCCTCTGAATGTGATTTGTATCCAAAAGAGGCAGTAAGTTCTTGATTAGTACAGAAACCAGTGAATGAAAAATGCCTTTTTACTCCCTCTCCCTTCATTGTCTATACTCATCCTAAGAAGAATAGTGGAATTATCACATTGTTACTCCCATTCTTTCTGTGCTTGATAGCATAGGTAAGACCAGGGCATGTGTAGTTGGAGTGTATTTTTTTAATTAGCACATCAGAGTGAAGCAAGCTATTATTATATGACCTCTTGTAGACAAATAAGGAAAGACAAGTGTTGGTGATATATAATTTCTAAGTACTTTAAATTTTGTATTTGCTTTGCACAGACGAATTTATTCATAGGATACAAAATTCAAAAGATGCCGAAGTGTATTTATTATAAAGTTAAAGGTTTCCCTCTCCTTGTCCTTTAAGCCACCTGGTCCAGGCCCCTCTACCAAAATTAACCAGAGTTAACAATTCCAAGGAATTTTCAAATTTTATAACTTGTAATAAATATGTGAAGTTTAATCACATGCATCTTAATAAACAAAAAACTGAAACAACCCACTATATATGTTGTCATTCATAGTAGTACGTCAATTAATCTGTACAAGTCTGCACATTTTAAACTTTTATTTACATCCAATAAGGCCCAGATCCCACAGTATCTTCTTTACCCCCTTTTTCAAACTCTTTGACAATTTAATTATAGAACTATCATGTAACAACACTTACCTGAGTAACTGTCCTGAAGTGAAGTGAACTTCACTCACAGAAGTAATCTGTGTCAAAACCAGAAGCAAAATCAGAGGTATCTCTGATTCCTATGCAGCTCCATTCATACAGGTTGTCCTGAACAAAATACAGAAGCAAAGCTAAGATTCACCCTTTCCTTGTGAATCTAAGTAAAATGTTACTTTGCTGTATCTTCAAAACAGCTAATGAACATCGCTTCCAGAGTGGCTCATATGTTGACTACCCACATAACCATTATTAGTTAATGCTTATGAAAATCAGAATTCTTAATGATTTTCCAGATTTATTTTGTCTTTGTAGTAGCTACACAGTACAGTTTCCCACCAAAAGATATTTAAAGCATGTCTATAAAATTAATTACAATTTTAAAGTGAGCAGCACCCAGAAGTAAACCACACTGAAAGCTTCCTGGTTTTCTTTGGTCAGACCACAAATCTGATACGACTTCATTACTCTGGGGCTTGGCATAGGTTAGTTGTTTGCTGTTTAACCCTTCCTTTTTTTCCCTGTTGTTACAGCCTTCTCAGTTTGAAAGCTTGTACAACACTAGTCTTATTCTCACAGATACTATTAAAAAATCAAGGGGAAAAATAATGTTTCACAATCATAGTCAGACCTTGGATAGAAAACTTCCTTCTCGTGATACTTAAGCTCAAGATTTTCCATTAAAGAAATTCTTCTGTTACTTTAGTGGGAAAGAAAATCACCATGTTCCTCTTAGTTGTATATATCTACCTACTTGCACAATTTGAACAAAACAGACTCTTTTTCTTTAAATTAAGGTATCATTGATAAACAATCTTATGAAGGTTTCACAAGAGCACATTGTGGTTTCAACATTCACTCATACTATCAATTCACTCATACTATCACCCTCCAACCCCACTGCAGTCACTGTCCATCAGCGTAGTAAGACACTACAGAGTCATTACTTGTCTTCTCCGTGCTGTACTGCCTTCCCCATGACCCACCTATATTGTGAGTGCTAATTATAGTGCCCTTTAATCCCCTTCTCCCTCCCTCCCCACCCACGATCCCCAATCCCTTCCCTTTGGTAACCCTAGTCCCTTTGTGGAGAAAACAGACTCTATTTTAACACCAGGTCATTTCATTTATGTAAGTAACAGTTGCAATTTTTTTAGGTAAATTTTTATTTACTAAGTAATAGCTCAACTGCAATAGTGGCAACTATTCCAGCTTTCTCCAAGACTTTAAGGGGGATAGGAGGACGTCAGTGTGCACACTTAGATAAGCTGACAGTATTTGTAGACACTGGGCACCATTTCTGTGGAATGACTTGGGTAAACACCTATTGTCTATCTGCCATTTCTTCATCTGCCATCAGGTGATGTTTTGTCAGTATTAAGTGATTAAGAAACAACTGGAACACGTTTATCCTGCTTTCACTTGAGCGAAACATTGTGGGATGTAGTTAATTCTTGGTATAAGTATTAATCTTGTTAAAAAAAATTTTCAGGGCATTCCTTTTTGTCATTAGCTAGTGATACGGAGTACTATAGTTTTCTTGGCAAAAATATTTGAATATTTAAAAGTTTTTTAAAGAATGGAGTCTGTTACACAAAGTCAGAAGAGAATTCTAAATTTCATTGTTCCATTCCTAACTTGGAGGAATTTTATTAACCAAGGGCAGTATTTAAGAGCAGTGCTAAGCCAACTAAACCAAGAGTTTGTCTTTCTAGCTAGACATTTCTTGACCCTTCACAGAATAAAGGTACATAACTATGGCTTAGTACCTCAATTGGTGTAAAATGCAGAAAAGGATATATATTTGATTTTGTAGTATTGGAGCAAAGAGCATGAACTAGTTCCTTGACAAGAGTGTTTGGTCATACATGCATCTGCACACTGACTCAACCATTCAATATCTGGCAATATATATATTGAGGGAAATAATTTCAACTATAGGTTCTGCCTTTGTGTAGTAAATGAGTGTTGTTACTTGTAGGCTTGAGGGATATACCTTATAAAATATATCTCATCTTACTAAGTTTTGTTAAAACTTGAGTTCACAGAAAAATTAACCTGTGATTTAAAGCCAGAGTTTTTCTGTTTCTGAACCCAAATTATTTTATCTCAAAACTGCTTATGTAGTTCATGTCTGTTATCATTACCGCAAGAAGGGTTGTTGTCCCTTCCCTTGCCTCATAACTTTTCTTTGACCTTTGAAAGATTAGTTAACTTTCAGGTTTTTGCTCATGGTGCTAAAGAGTAAACCCTTATGAAGTAGTTTCTACCTAGTTCAGTATCGTAAGGAAAAGACAATTGTAATAACAGTATCAGTCAGTTACTAGTACCCTACTTTTATGGGGTCCATCACAGACTATATTTACAGTTGAGATTGTCATTAAAAGAAATTGGAGCAAAATGTCTTAGACAAGGAACAGAGTAAATATACTTATTTTCTGCTTCAGAGATCTGATAAAATACTGACTGGCCAGTAAAATTATTTTATATATACTAAGTGCATGAAAAGAAATATAATTTTCTGCCATCTATATACACAGTTATCAAAGGTAATTTTAATATTTACTCACTTCACTAAATTAAAAACAAAATAAATGTTGCCTGAAGTACTATGATAAATGAAGTTCTTGGTATTCTTATGTTTTAGAGTTTGTTATAAAATTGCATGGAATCCAATGGTTTGACCCAAGTATAGAGGTACCTGTCACCTTATGATCTGAGTTTTTGTTTCCTCTTCTTTTCTATTCTAGCCTTTTCATGTAAGCATAAGCTATACCAAATGCCATATGTTAAAAATTATATGTCTTGCTTCTTTTCTTTACAGTCTAAAAAACTCCAAATCAAAAAGCAGTTCCAGGACACCTGTAAAATCCAAACCAGACAGTACAAAGCTTTAAGAAAACTCTTACGGGAATCTACACCAAAGAGTGAGCGCAAAGCTGTTCTGAAACGGCTTAAGGAGGAGCAGACCCGGAAGTTAGCCATCTTAGCTGAGCAGTGTGACCACAGCATTCGTGAAATGCTCTCCACTCAAGCCGTAAGTTTATTTTACTTAGGCAAAACAAATATAGTGCCCCTTTCCTTCCACCACATTAATAAAATCCCAACAATTAAAATATTAAGGTGGAAATGAAAACTCTGCGGCACCTTGGGAAATAGTGCTGCTGGTCCATATTCTTCTTGTTCTCAGCATTGCTTGGAAATATGCATGATGTATATATAATCCTCTTTGATACACTTGGACATGAGGTTCTCCATAGGCTCTCTGCTGGTGCCTTGCAGGGGTTTAGTACAGATACCAGCAGCATATCAAGATTGGAGAAGCAGCTTTGTTAAGCAGAGTTTGAAAAGTAGTACTTGATTGGGAATCCAGGTGGTTCCATTTGAGTGCAGATACAAAATATCTGCTATGTTAAGTTTACGGATATTTTCTTAATTGGCCAGATAGTAAATATTTTAGGCTTTGTGGGCCAGGAGGAAAAATTGGGGTTATTATGTGGGTATTTACATTGCCATTTAAAATATGTCCATTTCAGATTGTAAAAACCATTCCTAATTAGTGGGCTGTTGAAAAACAAAAACAAAAATCATGTAGCTGTTCAGATTTGGCCCATAAGCTGTAGCATGCTTGTCCCTGTTCTATAGTTATTTCCACTGGAGAGAAAAGATTCAGAGTCTTATATCAATCAGAATCTATATTTTTCTTTAAAAAAATAATGATTATTTAGGCATCATCCAAGTAGCTTATGATAGCTTTATCCTTATAATGCCATCATTGGTACTATGTTTTCCTTTTTTCGGAGATGTTTACTCCAAGATGTAAGCGAGAACAGCTGTGCCCTATAGAAGAGTAGTCTGTCTTAACTTACACCTCCTCCTTTCCAGACGTCATGAAAAGATAGCTCATAGCTCATAGGAGGATATATCTGTTTTCTTTCTCTCTTTCAGCTGCATTTGGATGAAGCACAGGAGGCAGAGTGCCAGGTTTTGAAAATGCAGCTGCAGCAGAAACTGGAGCTGCTGAATGCATATCACAGCAAAATCAAGCTGCAGGCTGAGGCACAAGATGATCGAGAGCTTCGGGAGCTTGAACAGAGGGTCTCCTACCGCAGGGCACTCATACAACAACAGGTATAAGTAATAGAAAAAAGTAATTGTGGGGAGGTGGAGTCAAGATGGCAGCATGAGTAGAGCAGTGGAAATTTCCTCCCAAAACCATATATATATATATATATATATACACATACATATTTGGTATCATTAATCTACAATTACATGAAGAACATTATGTTTACTAGGATCCCCCCTTCACCAAGTCCCCCCCACAGGCACCTTCACAGTCACTGTCCATCAGCGTAGTAAGATGCTGTAAAATCACTACTTGTCTTCTCTGTGTTGTAGAGCCTGCCCTGTACCCCCCCATATTATACATGCTAATTGTAATGCTCCCTTTCTTTTCCCCACCCTTACCCTCCCTTGCCAGCCATCCTCCCCAGTCCCTTTCCCTTTGGTAACTGTTAGTCCATTCTTGGGTTCTGTGATTCTGCTGTTTTGTTCCTTCAGTTTTTCTTTGTTCTTATACTCCACATATGAGTGAAATCATTTGGTACTTGTATTTCTCTGCCTGGCTTATTTCACTGAGCATAATACCCTCTAGCTCCACCCATGTTGTTGCAAATGGTAGGATTTGTTTTCTTCCTATGGCTGAATAATATTCCATTGTGTATATGTACCACATCTTCTTTATCCATTCAACTACTGATGGACACTTAGGTTGCTTCCATTTCCTGGCTGTTGTAAATAGTGCTGCGATAACATAGGGGTGCATCTGTCTTTTTCAAACTGGGCTGCTGCATTCTTAGGGTAAATTCCTAGGAGTGGAACTGCTGGGTCAAACGGTATTTCTATTTTAAGCATTTCGAGGAACCCTCCATACTGCCTTCCACAATGCTTGAACTAATTTAAATTCCCACCAGCAGTGTAGGAGGGTTCCCCTTACTCCGCAACCTCGCCAACATTTGTTGTTGTTTGTCTTTTGGATGGTGATATTCCTTACTGGTGTGAGGTGATATCTCATTGTGGTTTTAATTTGCATTTCTCTGATGATAAGCAATGTGGAACATCTTTTCATGTGTCTGTTGGCCATCTGAATTTCTTCTTTAGAGAACTGTTTATTCAGCTCCTCTGCCCATTTTTAATTGGATTATTTGCTTTTTTTTGTTGAGGCATGTGAGCTCTTTATATTTGGATGTCAACCCTTTATCGGATCTCTCATTTATGAATATATTCTCCCATACTGTAGGGACCTTTTCAATCTATTGATGGTGTCCTTTGCTGTACAGAAGCTTTTCAGCTTGATATAGTCCCACCTGTTCAGTTTTGCTTTTGTTTCCCTTGCCTGGGGAGATATGTTCATAAAGAAGTCGCTCATGTTTCTGTCCAAGAGATTTTTGCCTATGTTTTTTTCTGAGAGTTTTATAGTTTCATGACTTACATTCAGATCTTTGATCCACTTCAAATTTACTTTTGTGTATGGGGTTAGACAATGATCCAGTTTCATTCTCTTATATGTACCTGTCCAGTTTTGCCAACACCAGCTGTTGAAGAGACTGTCATTTCCCCATTGTATGTCCATGGCTCCTTTATCATATATTAATTGACCATATATGTTTGGGTTAATGTTTGGAGTCTCTATTCTGTTCCACTGGTCTGTGGCTCTGTTCTTGTGCCGGTACCAAATTGTCTTGATTACTGTGGCTTTGTAGTAGAGCTTGAAGTTGGGGAGCAAGATACCCCCGACTTTACTTTTCCTTCTCAGGATTGCTTTGGCTATTTGGGGTATTTGGTAGTTCCATATGAATTTTTGAACTATTTGTTCCAGTCAAAACCATATATATTATTGAAAATACAACAAATACAACTATTCCTAAAAGAGAGACCAGAAGACACAGGGCAAAAGCCAGACTACATCCACAACCTGCGAGAACCCAGTGTCTCACAAAGGGAGTGAGATACACGCTACAGCCATGTGCGACCCGAGCGCCCCTCACCCCAGCTCCTGGCAAGAGGAGAGGAGTCAGAGCGGGGAGGGAGAGGGAGCCCAGGACTGCTAAATAGCCAGCCCCAGCCATCTGCACCGCAGCACAGACACACAGTGTGTGGTGTGCTGGATGCTAGGGAAACAGGACAGGAAGACCTGTGAGTGGGTCCCCACTGCTGGCACCCCTGGGACAAAGAAAAGCGAGTGCCCTTTGAAAATCTTAAAGGGACAGGGGCTTCACAGCTGGATGGAAGCGCCCCAGCACAATCGGCCCAGTAACTGGGAATCCCAGGGAACTCCGGGTGCCCCAACCACCTGCGCAGCACGGAGGCCCCTCATTTTGATAAACAGCCTCTGGCCCGTTCCCCCTCTGGCGCAACTCCACCATAGAGGCAGTGGCCATGCCCAGAGCAACTGGGAAGAGCTTCATCCACAGCGGCTCAGCAAGAATCAGACACCCTGTCTTCGAGCAGCTGCCCAGCACAAGCCACTAGGGGTCACTGTTCTCCCAGGAGAGGAAGGCCACAAACCAGCAAGAAGGGACGTTCTCCCAGCCATCACATGCGCCAGCTCCACACAACTACCTCTATCGCCATGAAAAAGCAGAAGAATTTGATCCAGACCAAACTAACAGAGACAACCCCTGAGAAGGAGTAAACCTAACCAATCTTCCTGAAAAAGAATTCAAAATAAAGGTCATAACCATGCAGATGGATCTTCAGAGAAATATGCAAGAGCTAAGGGATAAAGTCTGGAGGGAGATTACAGAAATGAAACAATCTCTGGAAGGACTTAAGAGCAGATGACGTGCAAGAGGCCATTAATGAAATAGAAATCAGAGAACAGGAATGCAGAGAAGCTGACACAGAGAGAGATAAAAGGATCTCCAGGAATGAAAGAATATTAAGAGAACTGTGTGACCAACCAAAAGGAACAATATCCACATTATAGGGGTACCAGAAGAAGAAGAAGAAGAGAAAAAGGGATAGAAAGTGTCTTTGAAGAAATAATTGCTAAAAACTTCCCCAAACTGGGATAGGAAATAGTTGCTCAGACTACAGAAGCACACTGAACTCCCAATAGAAGGGACCCAAAGAGGACAACACCAAGACACATAATAATTAAAATGGCAAAGATCAAGGACAAGGACAGAGTTTTAAAGGCAGCTAGAGAGAGGAAAAAGGTCACCTACAAAGGAAAACCCATCAGGCTATCATCAGACTTCTCAACAGAAACCTTACAGGCCAGAAGAGAATGGCATGATATATTTAATGCAATGAAACAGAAGGGCCTTGAACCAAGAATACTGTGTATCCAGCACAATTATCATTTAAATATGAAGGAGGGATTAAACAATTCCCAGACAAGCAAAAGTGGAGTGCATTTGCCTCCCACAAACCACCTCTACAGGTATTTTAGAGGGACTGCTCTAGGTGGGAGCACTCCTAAGACTAAATAGATGTCACCAGAGGAAACACAAAAGAGCACAGAATAAAACAACCAACATATAAAGAATGGAGGAGGAGGAATAAGAAGGGAGAGAAATAAAGAATCACCAGACAGTGTTTATAACAGCTCAATAAGCGAGTTAAGTTAGACAGTAAGATACCAAAGAAGCTAACCTTGAACCTTTAGTAACCATGAATGTAAAGCCAGCAATGGCAATAAGTACATATCTTTCAATAATCACCCTACATGTAAATGGACTGTATGCACCAATCAAAAGACACAGAGTAATAGAATGGATAAAAAAGCAAGACCCATCTATATGCTGCTTACAAGAGACGCACCTCAGACCCAAAGACATGCACAGACTAAATGTCAAGGGATGGAAAAAGATATTTCACGCAAACAACAGGGGGAAAAAAGCAGGTGTTGCAGTACTAGTATCAGACAAAACAGATTTCAAAACAAAGAAAGTAACAAGAGATAAAGAAGGACATTACATAATGATAAAGGGCTCAGTCCAACAAGAGGATATAACCATTCTAAATATATATGCACCCAACACAGGAGCACCAACATATGTGAAACAAATACTAACAGAACTAAAGGAGGAAATAGAATGCAATGCATTCATTTTAGGAGACTTCAACACGCCACTCACTCCAAAGGATGGATCCACCGGACAGAAAATAGGTAAGGACACAGAGGCACTGAACAACACACTAGAACAGATGGACCTAATAGACATCTGTAGAACTCTACATCCAAAAGCAACAGGATACACATTCTTCTCAAGGGCACATGGAACATTCTCCAGAATAGACTACACACTAGGCCGCAAAAAGTGCCTCAGTAAATTCAAAAAGATTGAAATTCTACCAACCAACTTCCCAGACCACAAAGGTATAAAACTAGAAATAAATTGTACAAAGAAAACAAAAAGGCTCACAAACACATGAAGGCTTAACAACATGCTCCTAAATAATCAATGGGTCAATGAACAAATTAAAATAGAGATCAAGGAATATATGGAAACAAATGACAACAACAACACAAAGCCCCAACTTCTGTGGGACACAGCGAAGGAAAGTATATAGCAATCCAGGCATACTTAAGGAAGGAAAAACAATCCCAAATGAATAGTCTAATTTCACAATTATTGAAATTGGAAAAAGAAGAACAAATGAGGCCTAAAGTCAGTAAAAGGAGGGACATAATAAAGATCAGAGAAGACATAAATAAAATTGAGAAGAATTAAACAATAGAAAAAATCAATGAAACCAAGAGCTGGTTCTTTGAGAAAATAAACAAAATAGATAAGCCTCTAGCCAAACTTATTAAGAGAAAAAGAGAATCAACACACATCAACAGAATCAGAAATGAGAAAGGAGAAATCACGACAGACACCACAGAAATACAAAGAATTATTAGAGAATACTATGAAAACCTATATGCTAACATATGGATTCCTAGAAGAAATGGACAACTTCTGAGAAAAATACAAACTTCCAAGACTGACAAAGGAAGAAACACAAAATTTAAACAAACCAATTACGAGCAAATAAATTGAAGCAGTAATCAAAAAACTTTTGTTCTTACCTAAATAAATTGGAGAAAAAGTTGGATAGTAAAGGAAAAAACTTTAGTAATTGCTTGGGAGAGACAAGGAATAAGGATTAGGAATATACTTTATTCATTCATCCTTGGTCTGGCACTGTACAGATTGGTAGATTACTAGAAAACAAGGTAAAACCAGTTTTACACAGATGAAGAGTTAGGCTGAAAATATTATTTCTAGATGTATCTTTATTTTTTTTACTTATTCTGTCATATACATTAGAACAAGAATCCCTAAATTCACTTGTATCTTTTAAGGTACTGAGGCTCTATGTCTGTGTGTGTTTGGAGAAAGAATAATGGGCAGAAGATTTAGAGAAAGAAAGAGAGGAAAGACATTTGTTTTGAGTAGTAGTAGAATATCAGTTGTATCCAGGATTGAATGTTATGTTCCAGAATTCCTGAGCCATAAGTTCTCAGCAGCTGGTATGGTCTTAGGTGCATTGGTCCCTTGTAAGTTACCATGTGCCTAAGGGTTTTGTCTATTAAAAATTGTCATTGCTTCTGGACTATTAATTGGCCCATAGATTTTCCTCTGTTTTCTACAGTTCTTGTGATAAAAGTAGAATACCTCATTTATATTAAGAAAATATGGTCTTAAGGTGTTGCTATTTCGCTGGCTCAGCTGTCTTTATTACTGGCTCCTTTGACAGTTACTTGCCTCTAAAATTGATCTCAATTATGTTTCTCGTTCAAGATGGGCAGATTGAAACACATATAAATTTTTAGAAAAATGTAGTTGTCCCATGTACAGAATTCATAAATCTGCCTGATTTCAACTTGCATATTTGAAATTTAATCTAAAGTTCCATCTCTTATGCTTCAAAATTATCACTAAAAGAAAAACCTATACTATTTCAGTAACAGTGTTAAGAGAGAAATATTGGTAGTTTTATTTGTATTTGTAGCTCCACCTAGTGGCTCAGTTAAAGAGTGCTAATAAGTATCTTAGGTGTAGTCTTATTTCAATATATGAACTAAGGCCTTCATGTTCTACAAAACCAGGTAAAATGTTGGCATAGGGCTGATAGCATTGCCAGAAGTGCAGTGGAACTCTCATACATTGTTAGTGCATTTTGGAAAGCAATTTGGAAGTATGTATTGATCTTTGAAAATGTTAAGCAAAGAATTTAGAGAAAAGAAATCCTGAATACAGTAAAAGCAATATGCATAAATATGTTAATTATGGCATCATTTATAATGGTTTAAAACACCTAACCATCTAAAATAATTAAGTGCTCATGACCAAGCCACTTAAAATCTTACTCAGACATTTAAATGATGGCTACAAAGATAGCAATAATGGGGAAAATGCTTATGAGGTGTTGAATAAAATAAAGACAAATCACACTTAAAGTGAATTGAACTAATGCTTATAGTGGCTATATTAATATAGGAGACTGGTTGTGATGGTTTACATTATTTTGATAATGGACATGCATAAGGTCATTTAGTATTAAAAATAATAAAAGAAACAGTGGAATAAATCTACAGTGCTTTGAGTTGCTACTTGATTTTTAGGGCTCATGTTTACATTTCAAGTGAAGTGCATGAATATAAAGCAGTTTGGGGTCAGCCAGTTGGTTACTCCCAAGGCCGTGATACACCCATGGTATGATTTGTAAACATTGTAACATCTATATTTTCTGTACTTTGTGCTTACTGATTGTACAGATAAGAAACAGTCATCTGAAAATAGAGGTGGAACCAGAGAGAATGTTAGTTGTTTCTAGATGAATAATAATTCTGTTTGAAGATTGCTTTGAGCCTCCAAATGAACCAAGAACTGTCCTCCAGGTCACCAGCAGAGTAAGCCTCAGTTGAGGCTCACATGAGGTCTTACTGCAACTTTTCTTGTGCTTCATTTACATTAAATTTCAGCAAAATGACAACATAACTATAAACGTTAAAATTCTATGTGAATTTCATACATGCATAAAAAGTGGCAGTATTTCCAAGTATAAATAGGCTTTTCTTTGTTTTATCATTTCCTTTAATTTTTCCTGAATATTTCACTTAGTATCAATAACATGGTTGGTAGTTTTTAAATAAGAACTGACAATTGGAATATCTTATAGGACATTTCAAACTGAAAGTATTCACACAAAAATATCACATTTGATTTCAGAAAAGATAGGTTAGGAGAGAAGTCTCAGAAGTCTTATATTCAGTGAAACCACCCTTCTTAATTAGTTTTAATTTTTATTGAAAAATATTCTGAGTTTCTTAAATGACAAAACTAATTCAAAAACAAAATTGAAGCTGTGCTTACTGAATAAAAGTGGATAAGCATTAATGTGTTTAACATTTTTATCATGAGTTTCCTTCAAATAATATACAAGGCATTCAAATTAGTTAAATCCTCAGTACAAGCCTATCATTTATTAGGTCCTTTGAATTAAATGTTCTTAATAAATGGAGTTTTGAAAATTTAAAATAGAAAAGAAAGAAAAATATTTAAAAGAAAAATTTGAAGTTATTTGAATCCTTGCAGATATATTAATTTAATTCTATATGAGTTGGGTATTTTATATGTAGATATTAAAGAGTAGAAAAGTTATTTTACAAATACACATTTTTTTTAATTTGGCAATTATAGAGAAACAAATAGAAATTAAAATGTCTTTAATCCCACCACTCAGAAGTCACCACAGACAATTTAATACCTTTCCCTTAATAGAAGCATTGTGTCTAATCTAAGTTCTCTTTCAACCTTCATTACGAAATGCCCTCTTTAAACCTTTGTAACACGTTAGCACTTAGAGTTTAATAATTTTCAAATTCACCCTACCAAAGTCCTATTTGTAATTCCCCACACACATTTTATCATTTTGCATGCCTTTGCCCATGTTCCCTCTGCTGAAAATATCTTTCCCTTCCCTTGTCTTCTGGTAAACTTGTGCTTTTCCTTCAGAATCCAGTCTCTGTCACCCTCTCTGAGAAGACTTCTTTGCCCTACTCTTCTTCCCCTATACAGTGAATTACTCCATCCCTTTGTATTTCTGCTTCACCTTATAAATCTGTTATTACTTCTGATCACATTATGTGGTAGTTTTTTATTTGCATGTGTTTCCATGCTAAATTGTGTTTTTTATAAAGGGCACTTTAAAAAATGACATATAAGAGGGGACGTGATAATATGGGTGAATTTTGTCACCACAATGTTGCTCATGTGAAACCTTCATAAGATTGTATATCAGTGATAACTTAGTAAAAAAAAAATACACAAAAATTAAACATATCCGTTGAGCTAGATTTCTGTAGAGAACAATGACTATTGGTTTAAGTCCTCAAATATCTTGAAACCTAATTGAATATTTATTTAAAATACTCTTTATTTCCTATTTTTAAAAATCTTTGTGTCATGGAAATTTTCAAACATACACAAAAATATTAGTGGAATTATTAAGAATTAGTACAATGAAGTCCCCAAATACTCATTACCCAACTTCAACAGTTACCAGTATCTTGCTAATATTTCATGTGTTTCCCCACTCCACATGCAGCTTTTTAGGGGGGCAGAATATGGGGCAGAGTATCTGGAATATTTTAAAGCAAATCCCAGCATAGAATCATTTCACTCCAAACACAGATAAGGAAATAAGGACTCTTTTACTTTAACATAGTCATAATTCCACTGTGTTAACTAACAAAATTATAATAAATGTTTAAGATTACCTAATACTCAGTCCATACTTAAATTTTCCTTTGTATCTAAAAAATGTCTTCTTGGTTTATTTAGACTGGGGCCCAAACACGGTCTAGACATTGCATTTGATTGTCTTTTAAGCCTTTCGGTCTCCCCTGCCCTTTCTTGTATTATTGTGGACTGGGTCATTTGCTCTGTAGGAATTCTCACCTTTGGATTTGGCTGATTCCAACCTCATGGTGTCACTGAATGCATTCCTCTTTACTTTATATTTCCTGTAATCTGGTAATTAGATCTAGGGGCATGATTATATTAAAAAGTTTTTTTCCTTTTAAAAATTTTGGTGAGGAATTTTCGTAAGGGTTACTCTGTTACACTTCCTTTTGCATCACATCAAAAGATGTATAATGTCTAGTTGTCCCACTTTGAAGTGATATTTGATGAGTGACTTCAGGTATTCTCATTCATTAACAAGTTCTCCATCAGCTTCTTCCCATTGTCATTGACTTTATTATGTATTTTTTCACATTAAAAAAATTTATAGTCAGCTGTATGTATTTGTAAGCCTGTGAGTTGTCCAGAACTGATTGTGATGGCTACCCAACCACTAATTTCTAAGTACATAGAGTGTCCTAACTTTCCAATGGAAACTTTATAGTTTTTGTTTGTTCAGTGCCTTCACTTACACTCTTAATCCCTTAATGCTCTGATCTGTGTGGAATATGGTATCAGATGAGGTTCCATTTTTATTCTTCTCCAGGTGGTTGGCCACTTGTGCCTGTGTTGTTTTTCCCATTAAATTAATTAGTGCTTTCGTTCTGCATTAAAAACTTACAAGCTTCATTCTGTTTCTGTTTTACTAATTGCTGGTTCCTACACCAATACCATATTTATTTTATTAGAGTGACATGATGGTATGTCTAATAAGGCTAGATTTTCCTTATACATTTTCTTTTTCATTGTTTTTACCTAGTGGATTTAGTAGCCATTGATGATAATTGCCTTCATTTATTATTTTAATAGAGGTTAAGACCTTTGCTTTTAAGAACTTGTTTTTATATATTTTAGCAATATAAGTTATATATGATTCCTACAGTACATCTCTTTGATTTTTAAATGTACATCCTTTAAAATAGCCTGAGTGGACATTTTATGATTCACTTTAAACCACAATAATTATTGCTTCTGTAGTTTATAGATTTTTTAAAATAAATGAGCTTTCTTTTTGCTTCCCCCCCCAAACCACAACAGATAGAAGAAGAGGTACTGACGTTTCAGAATGAATCTACGGAACGAATACAAAGCCTGCTGGAGCGTCGAGCAACACAATTGAACGCTTTCAAGTCTGAAAGCGAAAGACTAGGTTTTAGTAACCTTTCCTCTGACGCATTCAGCCACAGCTCCTCCAGAGCTTCTGATTTGCCTCACAGTCCAACTGGGGGTCCAGGACCTCACTCGGGGCATCCCATAGGTGGCCCACCACAAGCCTGCGGCCATCCAATGCAAGGTGGGTCCCTAGTCATGGAGGTCACCATTCCACGCCAATGCCTTGGGTACCCCGAGGTAGCAGTATGGGAGTTGGCAATGGCCCTCAGGCTCTGAGGCGGACAGCTGCTGGGGGATGGACCGAACAGGGCATGAGCAGAAGCACGAGCGTCACTTCACAAACATCCAGTGGGTCACACATGTCTTACACGTAACTTAATAACTGAGAATGGCAATTCCGCTGAGCTGGCCGCCACTACAGACATCACCCCAGCAGCCTCCTCACTTGGCTAATACCGTGTGGAAGCTGAGTGCATGTGGTATATTTTACTCATTTTTGTAAAGCGTTTTGTTTTGTGTTTACTAATTGGGATGTCATAGTATTTAGCTGTTGGGTTTTGTGTTTTTTGTTTTTAACTTTTGGGGAAATTTTATGAAAAGGGGAATTGGTGTGTATGTGTATTTATCAAATATGCAGACACACACACACACACACATAATGCACGTAGGAAAAAGAAACTGGTTAGATAGGGTATTTTCTGAAAACTGCAAAAACAGAATTCAGCAGTGGCCTGAGTCATCATCACCTTTGGGCAACTCTATCCTAAGAAATTTGTGAAAAGATCTAAAGCCTTTCTCCGTATACCCCACCCAGATTCTTATGAGCCACTCACAGCAGGGAGCATGTGCCAGAACAAGTTATTATGGAAACACCTGTATCCCCTCACCAATGTATTTTGTTTATTAAATAAATGTATTTTGTCTGACTTTTGTTTATTAAATTGGCCTCATTTGAAGTAGGAAAAAAAGTAGAAATCCATGAACACTAAAGGGTTGCATTGACTTTTTCAGAGAGAAGACAACCTAATTCTTTTTCTCAATGCTGCAAGTTTGTCAGGGACTTTTTTTTTTTGGTCCATTCAATTGTGCCTTCTTTGAGGCATGGTGAGATTGAGGTGCTTCAGGGGGTCACACGTTTTGTGGGAATTGCTTCACAGCACTGATCTGGGTCATCTTCAGCCCCATCAATACTAGTTGTGAGACCTTAAGCACAGCTTCTCTGACCATGATTCAAAAGAAATAGGAAAACAGGTGGTTTCTGGCTGGAACAAATGAACCAGTGTGAGACTCATCAGCCATATTATGGTTCTCAGAGTGTGTGTGTCTGTGTGTGGGGAGTGTACAGTGGGCAGCCCAGGGCCCAGCCTGAGAGCCTCAGAGATGCCCATCTTGCAGGCCCTTCCCAACTTTGCAATGGAATTAATAACTGGGACGTCTGGCTTTGTAAGAACTGGAGAATAGATTCGGATCAGAAAGTAGATGCCATTTCATCATAGAAGTCTTTAATAGACTCGGAGAACAGGATCTAGCTACTTTGACTGTTTCATTATATTCTAACAGACCAAATTAAGGTCTATTCACAGTCTCAGTCTTTTCATAGGGAACAACTCATGAGTCAGATGAAGTAGAAACTAAAAGCCACATCTCCAAACTACCTCAGTGCTCTATCCCCCACACAAGTTACTAATTGCCCTCTGGAAAATATCTCTACATAGATACCATTGATAATCAGGGAATTTTGAGCTTGCTGGCAAATTATTAGCCCAGAGCAGGAGGCCAGGTTGTTGATTAAACAGAGCCGCTACTGGTTAATGTTGGGCACAGAGGCTAGATCTACAAAGCAGCACCTAGAGGATGGAGGGTGGACAGGGGGCTCTGCCAGCTCCACAGGTGGGCGAGCATGGCTCAGCACACAGAGCTTCAGAGGACAGACAGAACATTTCTTTCTGGGCATTCAAAAAATAATGACATGCCATCATTGCAGGGAAACTGTAATTTATATATTATTCAGAGGCGAACGAGTTGGAGATTTTTTCTCAGCCACACTAGTGATAAACACTAGGGCAAGGTACTCTCTGATTACACAGGATGACTGAAAGGCTAGAGATGTTTATTTTTTGATGCATTGGTGTCTTTTATTCTTTGTTTTCATGAAATTCCACTTTTCAAACTTTTAGCTCTTCCTGGACACTTTAATGCAAGATTATTGGTTATTTTAAATTACTCTCTCATCACTTTAGCAGAGTTATCTTAATTAAAATCTTTATGTCATCTCCCAACTCCCAGGATCTGGATCAGGTCTGTGATCTGATCTTCAAGCCCATAAACCAACCAGACAATTTTAAACCCACTGAGCTCAACAGCATTATTTCAGTTCACCGGCTCTCAGATGAGAAGAGAACTTATATCTAATCTAGGCCACCTTATTTCCCCACACATGTCCTCCCATGATCTGTGCCAAGTGGCACAGAGAGATGACAAATCTCAAAGCAAGGATCTGGTGATATGTTTTTCATACTACCATCTTTGGCCAAGTCACCCTGGAAACCTATGTATAAGTATATAAAATACTATATTTTTGAGAGAGTTAAATTATCACTTAGCAGCCTTAGTGTGGATAAAATGAGAGTTCCTGTGGCGAGGATTCTCACCTGGCGTTGGTTGACTAGCTCACTGCACACCTGTGGGCAATACATGGCTGTTGACTCTATATGAAGAACCCTGCCCAGTGTTCTGGGTGTGACACGGTGGCAGGGCTGCAAGGCTGCAGGAGAGCAGAGCAGAGGCTGGAGTGGTGACAGCACTGAGGACAGAGGCCCAGAGGACGGCTGTGTGGGACGACTATGCAGAGAGGCCCAGAGGACAGCTGTGTGGACAGAGGGGCCCAGAGGATGGCTGTGTGGACAGACAGGCCCAGAGGATGGCTGTGCAGGCTGAGAGGCCCAGAGGCAGAGACCGACTTGCTGCATGCAGACTCACTCTGAGTGAACAGGACTTTAGGGACTGACCTGCCACCTGGGAATAAAGTTGGGAATAACCCTTTCACCCCAAGAACGTATTGCTGTCAATCTCTTTGGTCACATTGAATCCATAGTGAACTTGCCCAGGACTGAAACCCATTGGCAAGACACTTAGGTATCAGAAATCAGAACTCAGCAGAACTCAAAGAAGCCTGCAGAGGCAGCTGTCTGCTTCCTGCATTCTGATTCATTGGTGTAGACAGAGGACCCAGTCTCTACTTCAGAAGTAATGCCTCCTTTAATTACATCACTGGAGTGTTCCCCCTCACCGCCTGGAGGTGTTTATGAGTAATGAGGAGACCAAGAGGTGGCAAATGAGGCCTGAGAGGATCGCTAAAGACTCACTACCTGGAAAACTCCAAGTCAGTGGTACTTTGGGTTTGTCTGTTCCTTGCTTCCTCAAACTTGTAGCTTACTCTGTTCAAGGAGGGACTCACATTCTCTCAGAAAAGTGAAGCTGGGGTTTCTCTAACTGGTGTCATGTGATTTGCTATTAACCAAAGCAGAGCCAATTCAGGTGATTCCTTCACTGCTAGACTAAAGGACATGGTCACCCAAGCCTGCTTGAATAGGAACTGTACTTTCTTGGCCAAAGGGGACTGAAAAAGTAGTGATGCCATCAAGTAATGAGGAGATGAGAAAGAAGCAGCTTCCTGAGATAGCCTGTGAGCCCAAAGGCCACAGAGGAGAAATAGTTGAGGGCTTAGGTGTTAGTGCTGTGGGTCCAAGGGAATTAGTGGAACCTGGACGAGGGCTGTTCTGCTGTTCTGAGAGCTTCAAGACTATACCCGAAAAGGTATATGTCTGTGTACCCACCCCCTGCAAGCTTGCTTTCCTATGAAAAAGGAAAGGAAACCAACCATAATTTCTCCAAAAGATATTATCTTAAAAAATCAGAGTCCCATGGTATCTGGCCTAGAGGCATGATCCAGATTTAGTCCTTAGGGGCCCTTTCAGCAGGGTGGGGAGGGGGGAGGTGAGGGGTGTTAAAACACCACGGGGCTGCTTCCACTTTGCTGGCAGTTCTGCATAATCCTGCGGTCCTGCACATGGGACAGGAGACCCTAATTAATGAAATCCCCACTGCACCAGGTGCTGGGGGAGGGGGGCCGGGTGTCAGACATTCTTCCTCATCAAGCCTTATGCAGAGGCTGTTACCCAGCAGTAGAATGGCTTCTTTGGATTTCATTTTTTTGTTATTTCTCCTGATCAGAAATGGTGAAAGAATGTTAGGTGAGGAATGTGGGGAGGAGGAGCTAGGTAATTTCTCCAGGACAGAATAACCTGCCTAAGACAACTGAGTGTTATTTGCATTTCAATTTAGATTCTTGGATAGTTCATTTTCTTTTCATTTGCTCTATAAGAACAAGGCTAGGTTAAGATTATCCAAACCTCAAACTGTAACCCCAGGAACTCCCCATACCAAGCCTTAGGATATGGCTTTTGGTAAACATCTCGCCTCTTTAAACTGCTTCGTTGTTGTTTGCGAGGCCAGGATGGAGCTTCCTGTCAAAGCAGCTGCCCTCTTTCTCAATGACTAATTTAAATTTCATGGCAAAGCTCTTAGATGTCCAATTGTAGTGTTTAACGGCCTGACCCAAACCGGGGATACTGGTCTATAATTTTCTTTTTTTGTGGTGTCTTTACCTGGTTTTGGTATTAGAGTGATGCTGGCCTCAGAGAAAGAGTTTGGGAGTATTCCCTCCTCTTCTACTTTTTGGAAAACTTTAAGGAGGTTGGGTATTAGGTATTCACTAAATGTTTGATAAAATTCAGCGGTGAAGAGGAGCTTCTCAAGATGGCAGTGTGGGTAGGGTGGTGGAAATCTCCTCCCCAAACCATATATATTTTGAAAATACAGCAAATACAGCTATTCCTAAGAGAGAGCCCAGAAGATACAGTACAACAGCCAGGCTACATCTACATCTACAAGGACTCAGCATCTCATTAAAAGGGTAAGATACAAAGCCATGACCCGGCGGGACCCGAGCACGCACCCCCACCCCAGCTCACCCATGGGAGGAAAAGAGTCAGAGTGGGGAGGGAGTGGAAGCACAGTACTGCTAAATGACCAACCCTAGTAATCTGCGCTGGGAGCACGGCCACATTGCATGGTGTAATGGATATTAGAGAAAAAGAAAAGTAAAATCCGAGACTAAGACTGCAAATAGGTCCCCACAGCCGGCTGCCCTGGGACAAAAGAAAAGCGGGCACTTTAAAAGTCTTAAAGGTGAGCCAGGTGGAGAGGGACAGCTATCAAATGATTTCACTCATCTGGGGAGCATAAGAACAAAGAAAAAAACTGAAGGAACAAAACAGCAGCAAACTCACAGAATCCAAGAATGGACTAACAGTTACCAAAGGGAAAGGGACTGGGGAGGGTGGGTGGGAAGGGAGGGATAAGGGGACAAAGGGGCCTCATGATTAGCACACATAATGGGGGGGTCATGGGGAAGGCAGTATAGCACAGAGAAGACAAGCAGTGATTATATAGCATCTTAATATGCTGGTGGAGAGTGACTGTAATGGGGTATGTGGTGGGAACTTGATAATGGGGGGAATCTAGTAACTACAATGTTGTTCATGTTATTGTATATTAATGATACCAAAAAATTAATTCATTAATTTTTAAAAAATTCTTAAAGGGACAAGGGTTTAACAGGTGGACAAAATCGTCCTGGCACACTCATCCCAGCAGGCTGGGAATTTTAAGGAACTTCAGGTGCCCTAATCCCCTGGGTGGCAATGCAGCTCTGAAGCCCCTCATAGTGATAAGCAGCCTGCCATTGATTGCCCCTTGCCAGCACTGCAAGCAAACTGGCTGACCCGCCATTGCTGCAGAGCAGCCGGGGAGCAACCCTGCCCACAGCAACCACACAGTCTTCTCCCAGCAAGCAGCTAACCAGGCCAGACCCAGAGGCTGCCCTTGTGTGCAGCTTCCGGGCACAGACAGCAGAGAGACAGTGCAGAGCTGGAAGGCACAAAGGGGCTTATTCTCACAGCGAGCACGTGCTGCTCACCTGCAACCCCCACAGTGCCCTAAGCCATCCAAAAGGCCCCCAGCCCAGGGCAGCTCAGAGTATTAACCCAGAAGCTTCCCCCTGCACCCTGTTGACTGACACAGGCAGAGGAATCCAGTGCAAAGTCCAGAAGGCATGTAGGGGCTCTGCTCTTGCAGCAAACACATGCAGATTGCCTGCAACTCCTGCCAGTGCCCTAGGCAATCCCAAGGACCACCCTGCCCATGACAGCTCAGGGAATTAAACCAGAGGCTGCTACCTGTGTGCAGGTAACCTGCACAGACAGCAGAGATGGGCAAGGCGATCAGCAAGCAGGAAGGGACTTTGTGCTCTTAGCTGACACACACGCCACATGCCAGCAATCAATTCCATCACCAAGGAAAGGCAGAAGTATGTGATTCAGTCCAAAATCACTCAAACACCAGATAGAGGGTGTGGTGAGAATGAACTAACCAATCTTGCTGAAAAAGAATTCAAAATAAAAGTCATGACCATGCTGATGGAGCTGCAGAGAAATATGCAAGAGCTAAGGGATTAATTCCAGAGGGCAGTAAGAGGAATGAAACAAATAATGGAAGGAATTAAGAGCAGACTGGATGAAGTGGAAGAAACTGTTAATGGAATAGAAATCAGAGAACAGGAATACAGAGAAGCATTACAGACAAGAACAGGGTATTAAAAGCAGCCAGAGAGAGAAAAAGATCACCTACAAAGGAAAACCCATCAGGCTATCATCAAGCTTCTCAACAGAAACCTTACAGGCCAGAAGAGAATGGCATGATATATTTAATGAAACAGAAGGGCCTTGAACCAAGAATACTCTATCCAAAATAATAAATTGGTTATCATCTATTATCTTCCTGTTCAAAGATAGCTTCTATTAGTAACATATTTCCAATCTCTAATTTCTTTTTTTTGGTAACATTAAGTTACAATTACATGAGGAACATTATCTTACTAGACTCCCACCCACCAAGTCCCCTCCTATACCCCATTACATTCACTGTCCATAAGCATAGTAAGATGCTGTAGAATCCCTACTTGTCTTCTCTATGTTGTAGAGCCCTCTCCGTGATCCCGCTACATTATGAATGCTCATAGTAATGCCCCCACCCCCGGCTTTTTTTCCCCTCATCCCTCCCTTCCCACCCATCCTCCCCAGTCCCTTTCCTTTTGGTAACAGTCCATTCTTGGGTTCTGTGAGTCTGCTGCTCTTTTGTTCCTTCAGTGTTTTCTTTGTTCCTATACTCCACAGATGAGTGAAATCATTTGATACTTATCTTTTTCTGCCTGGCTTATTTCAATGAGCATAACACCCTCTAGCTCCATCCATGCTGTTGCAAATGGTAGGATTTGTTTTCTTCTTATGGTTGAATAATATCAAATTGTGTCTATGTACCACATCTTCTTTATCCATTCATCTACTGTTGGACACATAGGTTGCTTCCATTTCTTGGCTATTGTAAGTAGTGCTGTGATAAACATAGAGGTGCATATGTCTTTTTAAAACTGGGCTCCTGCATTCTTAGGGTAAATTTCTAGGAGTGGAACGCCTAGGTCAAATGGCATTTCTATTTTGAGTTTTTTGTGGAATCTCCATACTGCTTTCCACAATGGTTGAACTAATTTACATACCCACGAGCAGCGTAGGATAGTTCCACTTTCTCCACATCCATGCCAACATTTGTTGTTTGTCTTTTGGATGGTAGCGATCCTTACTGGTGTGAGGTGATATGTCATTGTGGTTTTAATTTGCATTTCTCTCATGACTAGGGATGTGGAGCATATTTTCATGTGCCTGTTGGCCATCTGAATTTCTTCTTTGGAGAAGTGTCTATTCAGATCCTGTGCCCATTTTTTCATTGGATTATTTGCTTTTTGTTTGTTGAGATGCATGAGCTCATTATATATTTTGGATGTCAACCCTTTATCAGATCTGTCATTTACGAATATATTCTCCCATACTGTAGGATGCCTTTTTATTCTATTGATGGTGCCCTTTGCTGTACAGAAGCTTTTCAGCTTGATATAGTCCCCCTTGTTCATTTTTGCTTTTGTTTCCCTTGCCCAGGGAGATATTGTCATGAAGAAGTTGCTCATGTTTATATCCAAGAGATTTTTCCCTATGTTCTTTTCTAAGAGTTTTATGGTTTTATGACTTACATTCAGGTCTTTGATCCATTTTGAATTTACGTTTGTGTATGGGGTTAGACAATGATCCAGTTTTATTCTCTTACATGTAGCTGTCCTGTTGGTGGTAGCCAACACCAACTGTTGAAGAGGCTGTCATTTCCCTATTGTATGTCCATGGCTCCTTTATTGTATACTAATTGACCATATATGCTTGGATAAATATCTGGACTCCCTATTCTGTTCCACTGGTCTGGGGGTCGGTTCTTGTGCCCATACCAAATTATCTTGATTACTGTGGCTTTGTAGTAGAGCTTGAAGTTGGAAGCGAGATACCCCCGCTTTATTCTTCCTTCTCAGGATTGCTTTGGCTATTCATGGTCTTTTGTTGTTCCATATGAATTTGTGAACTATTTGTTCCAGTTTGTTGAAGAATGCTGTTGGTATTTTGATAGGGATTGCATTCAATCTGTAGATTGCTTTAGGCAGGGTGGCTGTTTTGACAATAATAATTCTTCCTAGCCAAGAGCATGGGATTATTTTCCATTTGTTAGTGTCCTCTTTAATTCCTCTTAAGAGTGTCTTGTAGTTTTCAAGGTATAGGTCTTTCACTTCCTTGGTTAGGTTTATTCCTAGGTATTTTATTCTTTTTGATGCAATTGTGAATGGAATTGTTTTCCTGATTTCTCTTTCTGCTAGTTCATCGTTAGTGTATAGGAATGCGACAGATTTCTGTGTACTAATTTTGTACCCTTCAACTTTGCTGAATTCAGATATTAGTTCTAGTAGTTTTGGAGTGGATTCCTTAGGGTTTTTTATGTACAATGTCATGTTGTATGCAAATAGTGACAGTTTCACTTCTTCTTTACCGATCTGGATGCCTTTTATTTCCCTGTGTTGTCTGATTGCTGTGGCTAGGACCTCCAGTACTATGTTGAATAACTGGGGAGAGTGGGCATCCCTATCTTGTTCCCAATCTTAGGTGAAAGCTTTCAGCTTCTTGCTGTTAAGTATGATGTTGACTGTGGTTTTGTCATATATGGGCTTTATTATGTTGAGGTACTTTCCCTCTATACCCATTTTGTTTAGAGTTTTTTCTGAATGGATGTTGAATTTTGTCGAATGCTTTTTCTAGCATCTATGGAGATGATCATGTGGTTTTTGTCCTTTTGTTGATGTGGTTGATGATGTTGATGCATTTTTGAATGTTGTACCAATGCTGCATCCCTGAGATGAATCCCACTTGACCATGGTGTATGATCCTCTCTATGTATTTTTTAATTCAATTTGTTAATATTTTGTTGAGTATTTTTGCACCTATGTTCATCAGGGATATTGGTCTGTAATTTTCTTTTTTGGAGGGGTATTTGTATGGTTTTGGTAGTAGAGTGATGCTGGCTTCATAGAATGGGTTTGGAAGTATTCCCTCCTCTTCTATTTTTTAAAAAAGTTTAAGGAGAATGGGTATTATGTCTTCTCTAAATGTCTGATAAAATTCAACGGTGTATTCATCTGGCCTGGGAGTTTTGTCACGATGGACACCACATGCTTTAACTATGGTATATATGTGGTATATATATGAAGCCTTTACAATTCAAGCAATTGAAAAATATCAAGCAATTCAAGACTTGAAAGATCAATGTGAAGTGATAAAAGATACAAATATCAACAAATGTTCCTTATGTCTGTGTGTATATGTATACACCACATATATGCATAAGTGTGATATAAAAAACACAATATACATAAATTTATGCATGTATACATACACATAGTGCAATGAAGAGAGAAGAAAGGGATAAAATAAGTAAAAATAGCCAGATTCAATCTTAGTATTTAAGATGCAGATAAGATGGCCAACCACCCCAGTTTACCCAGGACTGAGGGATTTCCTGGGACGCTGGACTTCTAATGCCAAAAGCGAGTAATTCCAGGCTTCCTCAGAAAGAACCAGTCACCCTAAATGCAGATGTACTCAGTCCTTTCCTTTAGGCATTTGGTGTATTTTTATGTTTCCTACAATAAGGGTGCCACCATTCAAAAATCACTGGAAGTTCTTCTGGCATCTTATTCTGAGTTAGGGGAAATGCCAGGGAAACATTTCAGAAGTTCTTAGAAGTGTCACAAATCCTCACAACGTTTCCAGTAAGTGAAAGAAAGGAAGGCCTTCCTCAAATGAAACCCACCTGAACCCGGCTGCAGTTTCCTCTTCCCCCACCTCCCCTTCCCTTCCCCTCCCCTCCCCCTTCCCTCCCCTCCCACCCCTCCCCCTGTCCCCTCCCTCCCCCTTCCCTCCCCTCCCACCCCTCCCCCTGTCCCCTCCCTCCCCCTTCCCTCCCCTCCCACCCCTCCCCCTGTCCCCTCCCTCCCCCTTCCCTCCCCTCCCACCCCTCCCCCTGTCCCCTCCCTCCCCCTTCCCTTCTCCCTCCCCTCCGTAAGCACCCGAGGCCCCTCTCCTCTGATTGGGTGTGATTAGCGCAACCTCGGAGACTGCAATGAGAAAAGCAATAGAATTAAACACCACAGAGCTAAAGCTGCCCATTCTGGAGCTGTACGCTGCAGTCACAGTTTCTTACCGGAGATTCCCAGTGCGGAATGAGGCCGGCCTGGCAGCTGCAGGCGGAGAACGAGGTCACTTCCCCAAGGTGCTCAGGCCGGGAGCCCCGGGGCTGGGCGCCCAAGCGGGCGGCGCCTGGAGAGATGCACAGCTTTCCAGTCGTTCCTATGCTAGAATACATGAATGTTTACTATTCTGGCCTAAAGTTTCTACCATCTACTTAATGTTACACACTCTTATCTTTAAAAATGTAGAATAAAAACCAGTTGTTCTTAAACAACCATTTGATCAATAAATATGAGAGGTGCCCTCTCAAAAATTAAATTAAATTAAAAAGAGGAAGGAATCAAAGCCCCTAAAACTGGCTTCTAGCCAACATAATAACTATGAGGTCTTACTTAATAAACAAGGTATTATTAAAAATTAAAAAAAAAAACAGTTGTTCTGACATAAAGATAATAGAACATTTTGGTTCAGAATGTTCTGGAGTATAATATATAGTATTACATCAGATAGACTGGTCAAAACTTAAAAGAACACTGATGTAAACAGTGACTATTTTGCATGTGATAAAGAACATTTCATAGCACAATGACTTCTTGCAGTGTGTAACCTGGAGGCTCTTAGCCTTCCTAAGTGTAATCGTGACTTCATAAATGAAATAAAAGCATTGCCCTAAGGAACATCTGCATCCATTAAGGGCTTTGTAATAATTTCCTCCTTTTACTGAGTTGATGTAGATAACGTGACATGGTAGTCATTAATATAGTTCCTTGACATTTAGGTAAAGTCAATTATGCAGCGGGGTGGGGGAGCAAAAATAACACAGCTTAATTTAGAATGCTATGGGAGTGCCCTAAATATGATGAAACTATTTAGACTCACCACTCGGCCTTGAGTTAACATAAAAGTCTTTTCTAAAAAGGAGTGGGCTATTTTGAACATGAAATATTAGAAATTGTTTAATCGAGGAATATCACGTAAAACTGTGGCTTCTTTACAATGCTTAACAGTTAGTAAACCAATATGGATAACATAGAGCATGCAGTGGGGACTAGAAATCCCAGCTGATATTTCCAGTTCTTATTCAGAATGGCTGGATTATATTCCCAGGCCATCTTGAAGACAGGCAAGATGTCTGACCCACTTTGATCAATAAAACATAAGCAGAAGTGACATATGTCACTCCAGGCAGAGGCCTTTGAGAGTTAATATAAGAATCTCCATGTCTCTTTGACCTGCCTTGGTGACCAGGCATATTCCTGATGAAAGAAATCTAACAGCCCAAGTGAATAAAGACTAGAGCAGAACCAGAGCCCTCCACTCAGTTATAGTGAGGAAACTACTGGAAGATGGCTAAGAACAACCTATGATATGCTGTGCCATGCTGTTCCACACTGTTCCACAGCCACCAGAGGAGACAGAGCAGGGTGAGGCAGTGCCTAGAGTCCACACTACCAAGCCAGCCAAAAACCCAGGATCACAACAAATGACCCCACATGACCTCAGAGCAGGCCAGGAGGCTTCCATCCACACCCCAATGACACCCCAAAAGGGCAGGAGCAACTGAACAGCCTGCCTGCTGCCATCAACACAAAGTTCTCATAATAGTGTGGACTTGCCCCATTAAGTCGAGCAACCCTGCCTACCTCTCCTCCTTGCACCTACCCGGTATCCCCCAACACCACTGAGAAGTTTATCCTAACATTCCAGTTTTTTCCATGAAGTTATAAAGAACAAGAACAACAGACATTAGGAGATAATTTCCTGAGTCTCAGAAAGTGCTCTGTGCCACACAAATATTAGGCATTGAGTGGGGCAAGATGATGCCAGGGCTTGGTGGAATAAGCTACATGTCCCCAAGCCGAAAGAGAATCTGCTCGTGCAACCCATGGGAGACGTATCAGTAATCCTTTGTGAAATTATTTACATTCCCACTGGGCTCACAATTGCTTCTCCCTGTAACATGAATTTTCAGGCACAAAACATTAGAGCTTCTAGGGCCTGTCCCGCCAGGGACCAAGCAAAGGGGCCTAGTGCATAAATGGGCATGGTGATTGCATCTCTGAGCTCTGGTTTTAGTTCTTTACTAAGTTGTCAGAGGGACTCTGGGCACATCATTCTCCCACCCTGGGCCTCAATTTACAAATCTGTAAATGAGGAATTTGAACAAAGGTAGTGGCTCCCAAACTGGCCATCGTTTGACCTGGAGCGTGAGTTGAGGCATCACCTCTAAGGATTCTGAGTCATTCTGCTGGAGTGGGTTAAGGCCTCTCTTACTAATAGCTGCCCATCATGATATTACAGGGAGATCTGAGGAAAAGATGTGTTGGATAGTCTCTGAGGCTTCTGGGCCCCTTACTGTAGCTTCTGTCTGCTTCTTATCATCTAACCTGGAATCTCATAATGGCTTTTGTCCTGACACAGCCACTCGCCAGTCCTGGCTTGTTATGGAGCAGCTGCACTGCCTTGACAAATGGTTTCACCTTTATAATTCTTTCTCTCGCTTGTAAAGGGAAAGGGTTGAATAAATTAAATACAAACGTCTCTTCCAGCGCATCCTATAGTTTTGTGACCATTGAGGATATTTGGGACAGAGCTGAAACACAAAAGCAGAAGTTGTGATACCTACGATGTGGTCTCATGTAATCACATTCCTCTAGAACCACGTAAGAAGTAAGAACCCAGATCTAGCTCCACAGCAAAGTACCCTCTCTTGCCCTCTATTCACAGACACTTGTTTCTGACCTCAGGCTACGCTTCACAACCACTGAGCTGGGTCGGGGGCGGAGGGTGGGGGGGTGGGGGGTGTTCTCAAAGCTGCTTTAGGAAGCTGCTGATTGGAAGACACCAAGAGGAAAAAAAAGAGGCAGAATAGCCACTTCCTTAAACAGCACGGCCAAGCAGCTAGACAGGATTTTGCATGACCTAAAGTTTCATTTTAACGTTTTATGTTGGGATTTCTTGAATTCAGTTTAAAAACAAAACAAGAGAGGGGAATTGGATAATCAAAGTGATTTACCGACTGGGATCTCTGCACTCCTGGTAGAACTAGGGCCCTGGTGCCCCTCGTTGTGTCAGCTCCAGGATCTGACCCCCACATCCTCTCTAAGCCCCCAAACATTCCACTCTTCTGGTTCATAGCAGTGAGACAGGGACCGTGGGTGCAGTCAGAGTAGGGGGAGGGCCTCCGGAAAAGGCAAAGCAAGATAATTACAGTCAGAGCAGGGAAGCCCCCTACCAAAACTCTGTGTTGAACATTAACCTCTAGAGTCATTCTTCAGTAATATCAGTTAATATTCTCCAGATAAAGGAAAGTAGCCCATGTTTTTTATTACGCTAATCATTTGTAATCATGTGTAAGATTCACTTTAGCATGCTAAAAGGCCCAGGCCTATGTGCTGTTTTTCCTCCTTTAGACCTGGTAAGATCATTTGCAATATGGGCAATTAATGGCAAGCAAGCCCAGCCATAAACAACATAGTAAAAAGCAGGAAGGATTCCATCTTAAAAATAAGATTGCATTTTAATACCCAGGAAGTTAAGAAGTAAGATTCTTAACTTACTCTTTAGCAAACAGACAATAACTCAGCCCACCTTGGGGGCTGGGCAGGCAGTCTTGTTTGATATGCTCCCAGACCGAGACACCAGTATCTCAGAGAGAAATCAAAGAAGTAAATTTCTTGTGTTAAGTTAATTTGAAATATTCAGGGACCACTTAACAAGTCCACACCCCTAAGCCCTTTATCAAATTCCCCAAAATATTTAACTGCCTATAAAACCCCTAGAGCACCACCACGGGCTCTCTTGTCCCCTCCTGGTGTGAGCCAGGAGCTCTGACCTCTCACTGTATCTCTCAATGAAAGCCTCTCCCTGGCTCTCCTACCTTGACTGTTTGCTAAGTTCATTCTTTGACTCCGCAAACAAGAACCCCGGCATCAATACCATCCCTCTTATTCTCCAAGAGCTTGCCTTCTCAGATGTACCTTTTCTCCTCTCCCCCAGGGGCTGAAATATGACTGCTTTCCTGCCCCAAAATTCATCTTTGTTGTTTCCCATGTAATGTGTACTGGCCTCAGCCTCCTGACTGTTGCCAAATTTAACTAAGTTTGGTCTTTGGTCTTGAACACTTTGCAGAGTCATTCTACCTTGATTTATTAATTCCATTCATTTATTCAGTAAATATTTATTGAGTGCCTACTATGTGTGAGTCAGATTTTCTCAACACTGTAAAATTTGTAGAGTTACTATTAAAAACCCTATTTTCTTTCAAGTTAGAGTAGAGGCAAAGGATGCTTAATGCCTAGATCTTGTTTTCTAAATATCATTTCCCACTAAAAGGGATCATTTGAAAAACCTTTTTGACTCCCAATAACTATGATTCACATATTTGTCATCTGCTTAGAGATGAACTTTCCGCATAAAGGCAGCTCAGAGGAGACATTAATGAGCTCTGGAGGGCATTCTGTAAGAAAGTGACTTTATTTCTGATGCATAATTGATGCAAGCTTGGCCTTTTAGCGAACATACCTGCACAGGGAGCAGTGCTACATGGGACACCTGGAAGAGGGACTGTCCCCAAAGTGATTAAAAAGCCACCACCCAAAGAGTTCAACTTCCCTTTTGGCCAGAAGAAATCCTGATGACACTGATGCAGCCCACGCTTTGCAAATTCTTTACTGTTACAAGTTCACACAATATTTGCAATAAATGGAAATGCATGAAGTAAATGTTCAAAAATCTCTTGTGAATCAATATGAAAAATAAAAGTCCATCTGATATAAGAAAACGAAGCCTTTATCACAAGAAAAAAATAAACCAACATACACATAAAAAGCAAATAAATTGAAATGTAAGCAAAATAAAGCTTTGCCTTCTTATTTTACTTACTTTATATTGAAGTATAATTTATATAGAGTGTAGAAAGTTTAAGTACACAATTTCATGAACTTTGCATATAGACAACTATTTAAGCTCCACTTTAAATATAGAACATTCCTCCTTCTCAAAAGACTCCCTCATGATGTCAAAACCACAAAGGAAACCACTATTCCACTGGTTAGTTTCGCTTTTTTTTGTTATTAACATATCATTGATATATGCTCTTGTAAAGGTTTCACATGAAAAGCATTGTGGTTACTACGTTCACCCATATTATTAAATCCCCACCTCACCCCATTGTAGTCACTGTCCTCTGTGGCATCAGAATAGTAAGATGCCACAGAGTCACTACTTGTCTTCTCTGTGCTACACTGTTTTCTCTGTGACCCCCTCACACACCATGTGCACCAATTATAATACCCCTCACTCCCCTTCTCCCTCCCTCCCCATCCACTCTCCCCTCCAACAGCCTTTGGTAACCTCTGTTCCCTTCTTGGAGTCTGTGAGTTTGCTGCTGCTTTGTTCCTTCAGTTTTGCTTCATTGTTATACTCAACAAATAAAGGAAATTATTTGGTACTTGTATTTCTCCACCTGGCTTATTTCACTGAGCATAATACCCTCTAGTTCCATCCATTTTGTTGCAAATGGTAGGATTTGATTTCTTCTTATGGCCGAATAATATTCCACTGTGTATATGTACCACATCTTCTTTATCCATTCATCTACTGATGGACACTTAGGTTGCTTCCATTTCTTGGCTATTGTAAATAGTTCTGCGATAAACATAGGGGTGCATACGTCTTTTTGAATCTGGGATCTTGTATTCTTTGGATAAATTCCTAGGAGTGGAATTTCTGTATCAAACGTTATTTCTATTTTTAGTTTTTTGAGGAACTTCCATATTGCTTTCCACAATGGTAGAACTAGTTTACGTTCCCACCAGCAGTGTAGGAGGGTTCCCCTTTCCTCACATCCTCGCCAGCATTTGTTGTTCCTTGTCTTTTCGATGTTGGCTATCCTAACTGGTATGAGGTGATATCTCATTGTGGTTTTAATTTGCATTTCCCTGATAATTTGCAATGTGTAGCATCTTTTCATGTGCCAGTTGGCCATCTGAATTTCTTCTTTGGAGAAGTGTCTGTTCATCCCTCTGCCCATTTTTTAATCAGAATAGTTGTTTTTTTGGGTGTTGAGGCATGTGAGTTCTTCATATATTTTGGATGTTAACCCCTAGTTTTACCTTTTAACAAGATAAACACCATCCCTTAGCAACTTTCAAATATTTCTAAGAATAATAAATTCACATTTTTAGTGAAGATGCAGAATTTTCAAATGTCCATTTTCCAATGTGTCAATTCTATTTTCAATTCTGTCAAACTCTAGAATCTTTATGATATGCACACATTTTATCTGATAATCTCTTAGCTGTGGAATTGAATATAGATATTAATGATAATGTTACATCAGCTATCTCACAAGTATTGTTTATTATTGTGAATGGAAATTGTATAATTCCCAGCTGTGGACAAATGCTTAAATTAATTATGGTGCATTTATATACGGAATCCTATGGTGCCTTTAGCATTCAGGATTATTGGGGAATAATAAATAACTTGTGGAAAATCTAGAAATGTTCATTGAAAAGACAATATACAACCTTGGGTTTGATGATGAAATTTTAAATATAATACCAAAAGAAAGATCTATGAAAGAAAAAAATGATAAATTAGATTTTATTACACTAAAAAGTTTTGTTCTGTGAAAGACACTGTTAAGAAAATAAGCCATATGCCCTTGTACTGTTCACCATGTAAGAACTTATTCACTATGTAAGAATTTGTTCCCCATGTAAGAACTTGTTTGTTATGCCTCAGAAGATTGGAGACTGATGAAAATTAGGCTTGGGGTGGATTAATGATTGTGCATTGAGCATTGGCTCCCCTATACAGAATTCTATTGTTGTTAACAACCATTTGATCAATAAATATGAGAGATGCCCTCACAAACAAAACAAAACAAAACAACAACAACAAAAAAATACAGTACACACTTCCAATGGTAAAATAATAAGTAACCGGGATGTAATGAATATAATCAAGATATTGTAACAGCTTGGTATGGTGATAGCTGGTACCCAGAATTGTCATGTATATAAATGTTGAATCACTATGTTGTACACCTGAAACTAATGTAATGTAATACTGTGTGTCAACTACCCTTCAATAAAAAATAATTATCTACAAAAAAAAAAAAATCAAGACCTAAATACTAAATAAATGAAGTGACCTATGTGTTTATGAATTTGAAGACTCAAAAAAAAAAAAAAAAAGAAAAGAAGCCATAGATTAGGATAAAACAGTCTGAAAGCAAAAGGCAAGCAACAGAACCAAATGGCAGAGATTTTGGAATCATCATACCCAGACTTAAAAATAATCATGATTATTGTTCTAAGGGCTCCAATGGAAAAATTGGACAATGTGCAAGAACAGACAAATATGAGCATACAGATGAAAACACTAATAAAGAACCAAAACAAAAGGCTAGAAATCAAATACATTGCAACAAAAATAAACAACAAGCCTACCAGGAGAGTGGACACAGCTAAGGAAAGAATCAGTGCGCTTGGAGATATGTCATTAGAAACTTTCCAAATTGAAATGCAAAGGGAAAATGGAATGGGAAAAAAAATGAAGCAGAATACTTAAGAACCGTGGGGCAATTGCAAAAGGTATAACATACATGGGATGGGAATACCAAAAGGATTATGGAAAAGAGAAAGGAACAGAAGAAATATCTTAAGCAATAATGGCTGAGAATTTACCAAAATTAATGTCAGATACCAAATCCAACTATCACATTGCAGACTTCCACACACCTCTATCAGTAGTGGGCAGATCCAACAGGAAAAGCCAAAAGAATATATGTACAAGCAATCATCTGGATCTGACATCCATAGACTACTTCATCCAACAAAACAAATACAATTTCTTCTCAAGATCACATAGAACATTTACCAACATAGACCACATACTGGGTAATAAAACAGCTTAAAATCTTTAAAATAATAGAAATTGTGTAATGTCTACTTTCAGATCAAAGTGAAATTAAAGTAGAAATCAATAACAGAAAGATGCCTGGGTAATCCCAAAATATTTGGAGGTTAAACAATTCTAAATAACACATCACATTGGGAACAAGATGTGGACGTCTCCTCTCAGCATTCCTGTTCAACATCATACTGGAAATCCCAGCTAATGCAATAAGACAGGACAAAGGAATAAAATATTTACAGATTTGGAAGAAAGAAATAAAACTGTCTTTGTGGAAGACACACTTGTCGTTGTAGAAAAATAAGAAAAAAAAAACTGCAACTAATAAGTAATTATATCAATGTTACAGGATACAAGGTTAATATATAAAATGCAATTACTTTCCAATATACCAACAGTGAATAATTGCAACCTGAAACTGATAACACAGTACGATTTATATTAGCACCAAAAAGTACTCAGGAGTGAATCCAAGAAAATATGTACAACATCAATATGATGAAAGCTATAAAACTTTGAAGAAAGAATAAAGAGCTAAATAAATGGGGAAATATTCCAGTTAATGCATAGGAAGAGTCAATATTGTCAACATATCAGTTCTTCCCAACTTGATCTATACATGCAATGGAATCCCAATTAAAAGCCCACCCAGTTATTTTGTGTATATTAACAAACTGATCCTAAGACTTATGTGGAAAGGCAAAACAGCCAGACTAGCTATCACACTACTGGAGAACAAAGGGAACTGACACTATCCAGCTTCAAGATTTACTTTAAAGTTATGCTAACCAAAATAATGTGGTATTGGTAAAAAAAAAAAAAAAAAAAAGACCCACATGGATATAGGCAGCTGTTTTTTAGAGAGGAGCAAAAGCAAATCAATAGAGAAAGAATAATCTTTTCAACAAATGGTTCTGGAACGACTTGACAAACACATGCAAAAAAAAAAAAAATGGGTTTAGACACAGACTTACACCTGTCACAAAAATTAACTCAAAATGGATCAAAGGCCTAAATGTAAAATTCAAAACTATAAAATTTCTGGAATATAACAAGAGAAAACCTAAGTGACCTTGGGTTTGTGATGACTTTATAGATACAACACCAAAAGTATAGTTCATGAAAGAAATAACTGATTAGCTGGACTTCTTCAAATGTCTACTCTGTGAAAAACACCACTGGGGAATAAGACAGGACACAGGCTGGGAGAATATCTTTGTAAAACACATACCCTTTCAAGGACTTGTATCCAAAATACACAAAGACCTCTTAAAACTCCAGAACAAGAAAACAAACAACATTATTTAAAAACAGGTGGAAGATCTCACCAAAGACATCTCACAGAAGATATGCAAATGGAAAGTAAGCATATGAAAATATGTTCAATATCATGTCATTAGGAAATTGCAAATCAAAACAATGAGATATCACTACCCACCTACTGGAATGGTTAATATAAAAAAATGATAATAGCATATGCTGACAAAGATGTGGAGCAACAGGAATTCTTATTTACTGCTAGCAGTGAAT
The DNA here is from genome assembly GCF_030020395.1 of Manis pentadactyla. NCBI lineage: Eukaryota > Metazoa > Chordata > Mammalia > Pholidota > Manidae > Manis > Manis pentadactyla. The sequence goes on from NC_080022.1 coordinate 146,554,630, forward strand.
GCAAAATGGAGGCCCATTTGGCAACTTACAAAGCTAAACATAGTCCTTACCATATGATCCAGTAGTCACATTCTTGGGTATTTACCCAAATAAGTTGAAATTTTATGTCCACACAAAATTCTGCACATGAATGCTTATAGCAGCTTTATTCATAATTTCCCCAAACTGGAAGCAACCAAGGCGTCCCTCAATAGACAAATGGATAAACAAGTTGTGATACATACACAGAATAGAATATTATTCAACAGTAAAAAGAACTGAACTATCAGACCATGAAAAGACACCATGCAACCTTAAATGAATTATTTCTTAGTGAAATAAGTCAGTCTGAAAAGGCTATGTACTCCATAATTCCAAACTATATGATATTGTAGAAAAAGAAAACCTACAGAGACAGTAAAAAGATCAGTCATAGCCAGAGATTTGGGGTGGGGGAGAAGAGAAAGGATGTACAGGTTGAAAACAGGGGATTTTAGGGCAGTAGAACTTCTATATTCTATAATGGTAGATACGTAGAGGAGGAAAGTAGAAAAGGTCAGTGATTTGCAAACCTAACTTCTTCCCTTTGAGCCCCCATTCCCTGCTCCACTGTGTGTGAACGAAGGGAATTGGGAGGCATTTTTCAGATAAACCATTTCTACCTGGATCTGCATGAAATATTAGCTTCTTTATATGATTTCACTTGGAGAGAAACTTGAATGCCTGAATAAATATTTGGAAACCACCATCCCACACGATCAGCACGTGCTGTCATTCTTAGGCTGCATGCCACAAGATTCCAGGGCCCTGAGACTTGAAGATTCCTGCATTCTCCCATTCTGCCCAGGTTCCCGCAAGCCACCTGTGTGGGCTTCTAAAGGAGCCTGACTGTAGGATGGAAGGGACTAGAGTCTGATAGAGAGTGCTAAGACAAAGGGCGCCATCGTGGGCCTCCTGGGTCCTGGGGAGGGTCAGGCCCTCAGTTCTCGGTACTCCACTATGACCTTAGCTTCCATTCTTCCTTTCTGACAGATCATTTTCCATTTCAAAGAAATCACTGTCCTTAAGAGTCCAATGAGGTTACTTCCTATACTTTGCTGGACACAGTCACACACCCTTCCACCACTGCTCCACATAGTCTAAGAAAATGATAGAAACTGCAGAGCGTCCCTCTCTCGGTGTTGGGAAATCACCCCAGCTTGGTGCCTACTCAGCATACTCAGGGTCTTACTTCATCCTTCGTTGATCAGGACCCTGCCCACGCTCTCTGCTCCCAATAAAAGGCGGGCAAAATGGCCAGAGCCACCAGAGCAGCAGAGCGGCTGAGACCAACCCTGAAACCTCCCACTCTCAGCTGCAGCTCCCGTGCTCACCCTCCAGCATGAAGGGCTCTGCTGTCCTGCTGTGCCTGATGCTCACAGCAGCCGCCTTCAGCGCCCAGGTGCTCGCTCAGCCGGGTAAGGCTCCTCTCTTCCTAAGGCTTAACGTCTGAACTGACATCTGGGCAGATACTAGCTCCCAGCAGGAGTCACCCCGTGCCTGCTGCATAGGCTACATGGCAAAGCCGAAGAAAATGAGACTAAGATGGGAAATAAGAAGAGCCACCGTGTCACAGCTAGTCAGGCCAGAGCCAGAGCCAGACACACCCAGGCTGCTGGGGCTGGTCCCCGCGATCAGTCCTGGCACCAGCTTTGGGAAGAGACACTGAATGCAGCCACCATCTCAATGGCACTCACATTGCATGGGAATGTGTCACAGAAGGAAGCACCATTTCTCATCAGGGATGTGAAGGACATTTCAGGCAGTAGTGGAGAGGAATAAACAATTGCTTGAGGTTTCATATTTTGGATTATAGTCCAGTGTAGCTTCCAGAACAGTGGCTGTGTAAGGAGGGAAGGACCCAGAGGCATCTCAGCATGTGACACAGGTTGGCTCTAAAACCCATGGGTATGAGAAGCTGGGAAACAAGGTCTTAGAACTTAGGTCCAGCATCAGAGGTTTGGGATCAGGAGACCTTCTAGTGATTCGCCTTGTTACTCAAGATTTCTCCATCCCTGTCAACAATTAGGGGCCCCATAGTTCAATAGAGGAAACCAGCTCAAGGGCAACATTTTATCTGTGGGATCAGAATAAGGCACTGAACGTGGGAGTGGTGGGTCCTAGACAGAGCTCATGTGTTTGTCTTCTCCCACCTTCTCCTCCTTCCCTTAGAAATGCATGCTTACGAAACATCATATATCACTCATTTTTTGTGAAATGTTTTGCAGATTCTGTGTCCATCCCGATTACCTGCTGCTTTGGTGTGGTCAATAAGAAGGTCCCCATGCAGAGGCTGGAGAGTTACAGCCGAATCACCAGCAGCCAGTGTCCCCAGGAGGCTGTGATGTAAGTAGAACATCCCCTGGTGCCCACAGCCAAAAGTTGTCAGACTTTGGGGTTCTATACAAGGGAAAGACGTCAGGATGCACATCCAAACGAGTCAGAAAAATATACCACCTAATGCAAAAAGCCCTTTACCCCATAGAGAAACAAAGCCCACAGAAGGAGTCCATACTCTGTGGTCCCCTTCTGGGCGCTTGGTCAGGTCACCCAAATTCCTCCAGCCAGGAGCCTGGGGGGCTTTCCCTGGATCAACAAGAGCAGAGCTGCTTTCTGTGGCCTCTACCTCCCATATCCCCCACCCCCACTTACTTTGGTCCTAATCCAAGCCCGTCACCCAGGGAGCAAGGGCTGATCAGGTTTAGGGGCCAAGGGGCAAAATCCTCAATGCACTCCATCTAACTGTGCCCTCTCCCCTCACAGTTTCAAGACTAAACTGAGCAAGGAGGTCTGTGCTGACACCAAGCAGAAATGGGTCTGGGAGTCCATGAAGCATCTGGACCGAAAGTCCCAAATGCTGAAGCCTTGAACCCTCATACCTGGACTGAGAGACAGTCAGAGCCTGAGGAAAATTCTCTTTATTCTCCCCTGCCTTGCCTAGGTGCAGAGCGATATTATTTTATTACAATATCCAAAAAGAGGTACTTCGTTTAATAATTAAAGGAACAATATTCCTTAAATTATATTTAATTATATTTAAATTATTGATGTTTTGACTGTACCTGCCATAAATCCTAATGAATGTGAAATACAAAGTCCGGTGATATGTTTTCTCTTCTGTGAAAACAGTTAAGTTCATGGCGTGATGTCACTGTTTCTCCACACCTGTCCGTAGTGCTGTAAGACCCTCTGTGGGTCATCAGAGGAAAACAAGTCTGTATTCTTAGGAAATCAGGGCTCCTGTATGTCAAAGGTGTACTGTGCAGTGTTGTTGTTGAAATTATTATTATTAGACGACTGTGGAATTTTCTAAGAGAAAAAATACATAGTTTTAAACAACTTGGTCTTATTTTTCATGGGGTAACATTAAACCGGGCAGGGAGGAAGGCAGCAATGGCTGGCAATTCAGGGCTTGGAAGCCAGCCTCTAAGAAGTCTTTTGGATACAACTGTGGTTCATGGAGAATCTAGCAGGACAGACCAGGCTGTTCAGCCCGTTGGCTCCAGCCCCTAATACCACCTGCCTTTATTCAATAGGAGCTTGAAGCCCATTTCTTTTCTCGCCACACCTCTTTGCCCAGGCTCTCTCTTGATCTCTTGCAGGAGTCTTCACACTTTTCTCCATGACCCCAGGTTGTCTCCATCTAACTAATTCTCAAACCTGTAATATCCGAGGAGTGAAGCCAAATCTAAGGGGAAATTAGATGTCTATCACCTAGAAGCCCACTTAAGGCTTTTCATTGAAGATGAGTCTTTAATAGGACTGGTCTGTGCAATGCAGTGGCAAATAGAAAGTGTTCTTCAGAGCTGGTGCAGGAGGGAGAGGAAGGTTGTAGGCTGGAGGAAGGAACTCCATCTGGCCGGACTATGCGAAGATGGAGGAGTTTGGGGTTTAGAAATAATGGCTGGAGCCAGATTTCAGGGGCTCTTGAATTTCAGATTCAGAAGTCAGTGGGTAAGAGGTTTGCTAGGCAAGAAAGAAGGGCCATGGGCAGAGGTGTGCATCAGGAGGAGTAACCTGGTGTCTGAGGACAGGGTGGAGTGCGGGAGGGAGGGCCGAGAGAGAGCAGGCCACTGAAATGGTGCGGGGGAGAGGCAGGGGCTCTGGAACAGGGGGGTCATGAGTCATGAGGGTAAAGCTGGGAAGAATAGGCCAGACAGAGCGGTAAGTCAAATGTTACAGAAAGGGGAGAACAATTGACCCGGGACATACATCCTTCTCGGAAGATCTCACAAAGCAACCACGGACGGGGCAGATGTCCTTGAGGCACAGAATGAGTCAATCTCCATTACTGTGCCCCCAACTCCTAAAAACTAACCCCTAAATCCTAAAAACTCTCAAGCATTGATTTGAAGGAATGGGAACTCCTTTCCTTAACTGACTCTTAAAGTCAGGATTCCTTTGTATTTTCTGAGCATAGCTGGCTTCTTTTTGAGACATGGGGCCACCATTCTGAGGCCCAAAGGCCACACCCCTCACTCTAAGGGAAAGAGGATCATTGCCCTGCTGATCCAGCTCCTCAGCGCCTGTCACTGTGGTCACAGGGAGAGATGCCACAATTCCAGTTCGCTGGGAAGCATGGCAAGGCGGGAGACGGGTTCTGATCCCAGAACTGATCCTGACGCTCACTGTCACTTCCGGCGCATCTCTCTCTGGTGTTAAGATGCCGCGCAAGGTTGGAGCTAATGCTGCGTCACAGGCAGGAAGTGAGGGGATCTGGCAGGTGACCTTACAAGCCCCCTCCAGCTCCAGAACCACATCTCTTGGAAACTTGGTCAAGCCCGTTGGCTAGAGTAAGGTGGGGAGGTAAAGTGCTTGTGACTCAAACCACCGAGCCAGCCAGTTGCCTTAAACCTGTAAGTCAGATATGTCAACTGCCTGGAGATAAGCTTTCCACTAAAAGCCAGCAGAGTGACCCAAGCCCAAGAACAATAAGGCACCTAAGTGTCCGCTGGGTAAGAGGAACACTTCCCAGCCACAAAAGGCTCTATCCAGTTCCAACTACTCTCTTCCACAGCCTCAAGGCCCAGCTGGCCATGAGATCTGGACCCAGGGTTTCATGAAGCAGCTGGACCACAAATCCAAGGCATGAAGACTCACTCCAAACTGACACCAGGCCATGGCCCATTTGTTTGCTCTGAGCTTTGCCCAGCTATCTGCACTCTGGCATTATGCCATTATATTTCAAATCACAATGAACATTGTTTAATTACATTAAACACCAATGTCCTAACTAATGTGTCATTTCATTTACATTATTGTTTTATGTGCTTTAATTAGAATATTGGTGTTTTGAAAATCAACACCCTTACGTTGACTGGTTCATATCTGTGAGTCCGATTCATCCCCTTGTCAAGGGGGCCAGGAACTGGGAAAGTCACTTGAAGCCGACAGGCACTCTCCTGGGCTCACCTCTGGTTTTGCCCTTGGCTCAGGCAGATGGTTTGCTACAGGCTACGACTCACTTCACTCTCTTGACATCTGCTCTCTGTGTCTCCTCGCTTCTTGCTTTGGGTGCCATCTAGGGTCAGGGGTTGGCTTGGCAGGCACATCATGAGACTCAGATGTTTTGGGGAGGGAACTCTCTGGGTGATTTCCACCTTCCACCAGTGAAGGATGGAGAAGTGAAGACTTCTGCCGCCCATCCTCCCGCAGGCTGACTCTGGGAGCCATCTGTAGGCTTCTCAGGTAGTCCTAGGAGAATCCCTCCCGTTGCCCGTGATGCTGACCTTGACTATGTATACTTGCGTTGGCCTCTCCACCTTCTCCATCTCATTCTTAGTCCTGATCCCTGGGGACAATTACCAGATGAAACTATCTACACACTGGTCCTTGTCTCAGGCTCTGTCTTACTGATTCATTGTTTGATACAGTCAACATTTGTTCTCCTTCCTCTTGGTCAATCTCTGGATATCACTGGGCAAATTCACTGGTCGGGGCCAGCAATTCAGTTGGGCATTGGGTGGATGCATTCACCAGCACTGGGGCTGGGATGGGGATCAGACCAGTGAGCCCTTTGGGGCCAACGGTGGGGCCAAGACCATGGACTCAACCAGCATATTTGGCCGGACTGGGTATGAGGGTGGCTTACAAGTCAGGACCAACAGAACTGGGACTGAGTCAGCCACATAGCTACTAAAATGGTGACATGGAGAGGAATTTAGTAAATAAGTAAAAGTGTTGAAGATAATGGATGCCAAGTCACTTGCTGTTGGAGAAGTTTCCATAGAGGAAAAATGGAATGTTGGAAGGCTAGAAAAAATACTATTGTGTTGGCCTGAAACTGGAGGTATTGATGTGAACTCAAGGTTTTAAAGGTAGATAATAGATACATGGATAGATAGATAATTGACAGATTGAACTACATACATGGATCATAGATATGTGCAAGTTGAGCATACGTTCAACCACCCAATAATTTTCCAAAATACTGCCAAATATTTTCCAAAGCTGTTGCACCAATTTACATTCACTCCACCAGCAGTGTATGAGAGGTAGAGTTGTTCCACATTTGGTACTGCAACATTTCATACTGTCATTCTTTATAAATTAGCCATTCTGATTATGAGGATAGTTGCATGTAATCCAGATAATTGTGGTTTAAGTTGACCTTTTACTCATGACTAGTGCAGTTGAGCATCTATTCAAATGTTTATTCAATATCTTCCTTTATTGGGTCCTAGTCCATGTTGTCTTTTGTCCATTTTTTAAGATTTTTTAGATTGGCATCTTTTTCTCATGTATTAGAAGCATTTTTTATATGCTGAATGGGAATCTTTGGTCAGGTGTGTTAATTGAAGTATCTTCTCATAATCTGTGATTTTCCTTTTCACACCCTTAAAGATGCCTTTTGATGAAAACAGCTTCCTAATTTTAATATAGTCCATTTATCAATATGTTCCTTTTTTATTAGTGCTTTTGTTTTCTGTTAAAGAAAAATTTTTTTAACCATTTCAGAGAAAGATTTGGCATCAGCTGGAAGCCTATGTGAGTGACACACAATGTAAGCCAGGCCTCGAGTAATTCCTGTTTGGGCCAGATGAGAAGAATGTTACTGGGGATGAGCTATTAGAAGCAAACATGGATCTGGGAGAGAAGGTGGTCAGAAGCAAGAAGGAAGGCAAGCAGTCTTGCACTGTTTTCAGGGCTGGTAGATGGACTTTCCTCCTCCAGGGTCAAAATGACAGTATCCTCTTCCTCTGCAGGCTTTGCCTTTCTCTGGAGAGACCGAGTCTGAGGGCAGAGAAGGCCAGTCAGTGCTGGCCCCCTCCCTTTCCATCAGCCACTCCAGTGGTCGGGTATCCATTCTATAAAGTTCAAAGGTTGCTGTGGCTCAATAGTCCTTAGAACCCTGAAGAGTACAGTGAGATGGACAGGGAGAAGTGTTAAGCACTAGGTGGCCCAGCTCTGCTTCCCTGAGCAATTTTACTTTTAATCTGTTACACATCAGGGCTTCCCGAAAAATCATGAGAACAGACTTCAGTGGGTAAACAAGCCTCTGAAAACCACATTGTCAAGTGAAGCCAACTTTACATGTTCTCATCTAAGACAGCAGGGAACTAAGATTTCCCCTGGCTACAGGCACGTTGCAGGATGCCACAGCAACTTAATGGTTCCAAAATCACAGGATTCTATAGTTCTAGGAGACTTATATTGTATAAAGGTGACTGAGCCAGAGAAGAGCTAGCTGAGCTCTGCCCTGGCATAACTGAGTAACTGGTATAGAACCTCCATAAACTCTCACTCTGAGTGGTGGGTTGACCGGATTTTCAGGGGTCCAGAGAATACCATCCATTTAAAGCCAATATCAGATAATCCCAGAAGGTCTCAGTATTTCTTTCCCCAGTGCAGAGTCACCCTGGTTATATGGCAGCAGGTTCCTCTGGGGAAGGCTTGGGGAAGATATACAGTATAAACCTGTGAGTTTCTAGATTTAGCAAAAATATTGCCAAGGGTATAATTATACTAAAAATGTATTCATTGTTAATCTGAAATTCAAATTTAATTAAGTGTCCTATATTTAATCTTGCAACCTAGCATTGCATGGTCCTTCCTAAAAGGGAACTGGGTCCCACCCTTCTGGGCACTCCGGATCTATGAACTGGCTTAAATCTAGTAACTGGGTGAAAGGCCATGATTCTGTTCTATAGACTTACATTAGGTTTCTGCCCATGAAACCTAGAATTTTCTGCTAAAGTGAAGCAGTATCTTAGTAAGCACCTCATCTATCTCATGCCTAGGGAGCCCATAATCACGGTCACAGATTCCTGCTGATCAAAACACTTACTGGCACTCCAGTCCTGGGGCTCCTCGGAGTAATTGTGCCCACTTTGTCTCTGCTGCCTGGTAAGCACCATCGTCCAGCCTCTGCAACCCCCGGATCCCATTCCTCCCACTGAGATCCAAACCAGCTCCATTACAACAGTGGCATGAGCCTGACCAGAGGCATGAGCATCAGCTGGGAACTGGTCAGAAATGGATGTCATTGGCCCTGTGCTGGGTACTTTCCACACATTGTCTTATTCAATTCTCACATCACAAGGCCGGAATAATTAGCCATCAGTTTCCTCTAACAGAACCAAGCAGTTTCCTCCAAATCACATAATCAGTAAATGGTGGATATGGGACTAGAACCCATGTCTGATTGAACCCAGATTACAGGCTCTTAAACACACTTTCCCATGAGATATTAGGTCCTGAAGCAGAGGGAAGGACAGACAGGAGCCCTTACATATGTGTGGGTTGAATGTCTCACCTACTCAGTTTGGAGGAAGATCCGAGGTAAGAATAATATACAAGGTGCAATTGGTCAAATTCATTGACATGGGCATATTTGCCCAGGATTCAGGATTTAATGTGTTGGCACTAGTGCCTGGGAGTGATGTTAATGTTCAGCTAGATTGGCTGATTGGAGTCTAGACTGGAAAATAAGCCTACGGTTAATGAAGTTGAAATGCTGAAACATCCCTGGGATGTTAGGAAGGAGTCCAAAGGCTCAGGAAAGTAGATCTGTTTGGTTGGATCTATTGTATGCAAGATGCACTCCCAGGAAAGGCCAGACACACTTCCTTTACCAAGACATTAAGGGATGCTTTGATGAGGCCTTGATGAAAGAGCAGCATCCTTAAGAGCTCTCTGGAGGCTTCATTTTAGATCAGAGAAGGCCAGGGGATATGCTGTAATTCCATGATCCTCAAACTTTAGTGCACATCACAATCATCTTGAGGGCTTGTCAAAACACAGTCTGCTGTACAACTACTGGTAACAGCTTAAGTATTCATGATGCTAACAGATGCCACTGTGGTGCTTCTAAAACATATAAGCAACCCAACCCCAGAACCCTGTTTGGAAGGTGTCTTGCTTGAAGGTTTCAGCCCCAGGCAAGTTCACTATGGATTCGGTGAGACTGAGAAATGACAATGGAATGTTCTTGGGGTAAAAGGATTTATACCTGTGCTTTATTCTCCTGGTGATAGGTTGAGCACAAGAATCATGTCTGCATCCAGCAGTCTGCAGGTCCACAATGCTCCTCCATCTCTGCCTCTACCCAGAGCACTGGGCACAGCTCTTTATATAGTGACTCAGTCAATAATAGCTTATTGCCTCTGGGTGTGAAGCAGTAAGCCAATTACATCATCAAGTAGTTTAGGGTTGGGTGAGGATCCTGGCCATAGGAACTTCCATTTTCCCCTTAGAAGGTCTACTTCCAGGAGCCATTTCCAGTACCTAAACCTATGTTGGTCACGATCCTGGAAAGAAATAGGTAACACTTGAATGATTTGAGGAAGGTGTCCTAAGAGCCTATTTACCAAGATGTGGTCTGGGTGTAAAGAAACCAGAGGGGTGCTTCAGTCCTCAGAGGCTAGTAACAGTGTGGTGACCACCCCTAAAGTACAGGCACTGGTTCCCCGAAACTAGATGAAAAAGGCCACTTAGATGAGAAAGCCATTGGTTGAGGGCTGCATCCAGGAGGAATAGCAGAGAAATGGGTGCTTCAGCTGTTCTCTTCTCCCTCTCCAGTGCCTGAGAGGCTCCTAGTGTCCGAGCCCAACCTGAAGCTAGAAGACCTGCAGTCTCATTAACGTGATCCACACAGGTTGGCTTCCCGAAAAGAGGATGGGCGAGAATAGAATGCATCTGGAAGGACAGCTTGCAGTCTTTTCTCATGTGGTTCTTGACAAGTTTTTGTATCAAAATTATGTAGGACTCATAAATAAAACAATCTGAAGAGTGTACACTCTTGATATACTCTGGAAGAGACTGTGTGAAGTTGGAATTGAGTTCTTGGAATGCTTGGAAAAGCCAGCTGTTAGAACTCTTGAATGTTTTCAGAGTGATCTTCAATTGCTGATCCAATTTCTTTAATAGTTTTAGAGTGACTTGCTCTTTCATTTTTTCCTGCAATATAGTAAATTATATTTTTTTAGAAATTCATCCATTTCATCCAAATTCTGGTTATTGGCATAAGGTTCTCATTTTCTTTTTGGTGTCTGCAGGCTGAGTGGTGACACCCTCTTCTATTTCTACTGTTGTCTATTTTCATGGTCAGTCTCAAGAGAGCGCTAGCTTCACTATTGACTGGCCAAAGAATCAACTTTGGGATTTGTCCAGCCTTTCTAATATATGTCACTTTCTATTTCGCTCATCGTAGCTCTTTATTTCCTTGCTTTTACTCTCACTGGAGTTTTGCCAGAGTGGAAGGATTCACCAGAATGGAAAACCGAGGGGAGGGTATTCCAGGCAGGTGCAAGAAGTGAGCCAAGTCTGGGAGCCAGGACTGAGACGGGGAGTGGGTCACTCAGGCAGAGGGCCCTGTAGGTTTCCAGTGGGAGTCCACCGCTGTTCCTGGCCTCCCACCATGCCCACTGCAGCCCCCATTCTTGGCTAGGGCACACATCCGTCACAGGAGGGAGCCAGTCACAGAAGCAAGGAACCACGTCCTTGCCCTTCTCTCCCACCCCCTCCTGCCAACAGCTCTAGAAACTCAATAGTGCTTCTGGAAAACAAGGAGCCTGGGCAAATCAGTGCTTTTCAACTCTATCTCCATGGGCCTGAGAGGTAGAAGGGGACATCGCACAAGCATGTTATGTGAGGAGCCCCTGTCATCAGAATGTGTCTTTGATTTGTCTCAAGCATTGGACTTCCTCATAAAACTTGGGTGGAAAGAGGGTTCTGCAGCTCAATGCAAGCGTGAAGTCGCCTGTACTCATATGTAAGCACACTGGCTCTCTCTTCCCTTGTCACCACTCACTCCCCAAGAGACTTTGGACAAGTTATTTACTGTCAGCGTCTTCATCTGTAAATGGGTGTGGCGATAATGGGGGACACCTTGTCAGGACTAAATACAAACTGTGTGAAGCCCTTGCACAGTGCTCTTTCTCTACGGGGGTTGTTTTTCGTTTTGGAGAAAGCAAGGCCATGGAACAGCTCCTTGGATCACTGCCTGGGGTGGTGACGGCACATCTGTGTTCCCGCTTCCTCTGGCCTGGGCAGCTGGAAGGAAACCGTGCCCGCCCTGCTGCAGCCCACAGCTTCCCGCCTGCATTTCCTGGAAAACTCCTTGGAAGCCCAGCCTCCAGCTCAGCAAATTCAGGACCCCTCTCCATCTGGACTTGACCATGACCCTGTCCATCCCTCTGGGAGCTCCCCCACCGACTGCTTCCTATAAAAGGCAGGCAGAGCAGCTGGAGGAGCAGACAGGCTGAGCCAACCTCAGAACCCATCTCGCCCTGAAGGTCCCACGCCCAGCCTCCGACCTGATGGTCTCTGCAGCGCTTCTGTGCCTGCTGCTCACAACAGCCACCTTCAGCACCCAGATGCTCGCTCAGCCAGGTAAGCTCCGTCTCTCTCCTTCTTTCCCTCCCTCTTCTTCCATTTCTCTCTCCTTTTTGGAAGGCCTAAGTCAAACTGTCCCACTTCTGAGCCTATCAGAGCACCAGGGATCCTCAGAGCTGCACTTAACACATCTAATTTTATAGACAGACAGCTGAAGCCCAGGTGGGGCCTAGGAGGGGTCCTACCCCCACACCTGCAGTCATCCCAGAACCAGAATAAAACCTAAGCTGCCCTCTCCAAATCCAGGGTCTTCTCTTTGACTCTAGTTGATCTTCCCAAACTCTGCAGATTGGGGGCCATATCCAGGACCTGTCACACTGGCCTCTCCTGCTCAGCAGTGAGGCATCCCCACCGTGCCGCTGAGAGAAGGGACTTCAAAATCTTAAGCCACATGTTCCAGGTCCCACCCCACCTCGGGACCGGGGTGGAAGCACTGGACCTGGGGCACATCAGATCCATTCCTAACTCTTTGCTTTCCTTCCCCCACAGACACGTCCTGCTGCATTCATGCTGAGGAAACCCGAGCACTTCCTAAAAGGCCTTTTCTTTGTGACTTTATTTCTAGATGCACTCATTGCCCTGTCCACTTGCTGTTTTACATTTAATAATAAGAGGATCCCCTTGCAGAAGTTGAAGAGCTATCGAATCACCAGCAGCCAATGTCCCCAGAAGCTGTCATGTGGGTAGAAAACCCGTCCTCCTTCCCCCCTCCCCTTCCCTCCCCACCTCCAATTCAAAGTTCTGCCCCAGAAGACAGACGTCAGACTAATTTGGGATCTTATATCAGAGGATAAGATCTACCCAGACTATGTAATCCAAAGCCATCTATTATTACATCATAAACTGGCCCAGAGAGGGCCACCTCACTCCCTAAACAGCCTAGCTCACACCCCCACGCCGCTTTGGCAGATGCCAGGCCAGCTCCTCCTAGGGTGGCAAAAATGGCAACTACCTCCACAGGCCCCTTCTTCCCACACCCCTACTTCCTCTTGTCCCAGGGTGGCCCCCTTACCTACAGCATGTGGGCCAAGCAGGTTTTGGAATCCAGTGAGTCATCTCTTAGGTAAAACCCTCAAAGAGCTCCATCTAACTGTATGGCACTCCTTCACCCTCAGCCTCAGAACAAAACTGGGCAAGGACATCTGTGTCTCCCCAAAGGAGATGTGGGTCCAGAATTACATGAAACACCTAGATCAACAATCTCATACCCAGAAGACTAGAACTCTTCCAACCACTGAGACGAAGCCGGAGTATGAGAAATGACTGTTTATTCTCCTCCAGCCTTCCTGTCTATACCCTGGACTAATTTTGCTGTCATTTTCAAGTAGGGTGGTTTCTGTTTGGGATATAAAATGTACTATGTCATAAGTAATATTTAATAGTATTTGAATTGTTGCTGGTTTGGTGTTTATTTTGAATACTGGTGATCTTTTTTTTAAAAAAAAAAAAGCAAGAGCTCAAGCCAATTGGTTCCTTGATGAGCCCCAGATCTTTCCCCTGGAGGGAGCAGGTCTCCCTCCTGCTTAACTTTCCAGGGGTTGTGAGCATTCCCTGAGGATCATGGAGATGAAGGCAGTCTAGGGAGGAGAGTGCCTTGTGATTGGAAGGTGTTACTAAATATGTAACAGAAGAATGCAATTCATAAGCCTGCTGACTCTTTGCAGAAAATACACTTTGTTTAAAATCTCTAACAGTGTTTCTTAGCCCGACCAGTAAGCAGTGCTCCGAGGTGCAGGTGGATGGCAGGGGCGCCAGAGGAATGAGGATATAGCGAGGCCTTTCCAGTGGCCAACCTGGGCTCCTCTGAATGTGTCAGGGAAGGCCTGGCTTGCCATCCCAGCATATTCTAGAACGAGTGTTCCAGTCGCTAGCATCAGCTTCTAACTGGCCTCTACCCATATGCCTCCCGGCACTGAGCAGTCCCCAGAGTAATACAGACATTACGTGCACCTGACCCCCAGGGGACCACTAGATGCCCCAGTCCTAGTTAGCCCTGGACTTGAGAGAGAGAGGGTGGGACTTGGGCACAACTGGCCTTGGAGGATAGCACAGCATAGTCATAGCAAAGATTCTCTAGAAGAGGTGCAGAATAGAAAAGTGAGGAGGAGGCCTGGAGGAAAAATCCCCATTTTGTCACTTCGGGCTCCAGAATGGAAACGTTAGAGTTGCTTAGAAAGGAAGGTTGAGGCATGGTTTGAGAGGAACTGCAATACCAAGATGGGGAGTTTGGAGTTAGTTCTGAAGGCAGGAGGTATGTACTGAAGGCTTTGGAGCCATCAGGAGGGCAGGGGGATGCCAGGGCAGGGGAATGCCAGGGCAGGGGAGGCCGAGAAGAGAAGCCTGTGGCCATGGGCAGGATAAAGCTGTCAAGGGAGAACTGAGAGCACCCTACTACAATAGTCCAGGCAAGAGGAAATGGGGCAAAGCAGGGAATTTCTCCCCTAAAGCCAGCACACTGGCCTTTAAAGGGTGCCAGTCCTGAGATCCAGAATTTACTTCCCTCCTTTGCTACTCTCCCTAGAGTCATGCATTATACAAGCTAAAGCCTTTGACTGTCCCTCTGGAAGGGACAGGGCCTCGTCTTCCTGCTCGTGAAGGGTTCTCCTGCTCTTCCCAAAGCTGCCTTTCCCCAGGTGAGAGGATGAGCTGCGTTGGCACCTCTGTAAGATCTAGGACCCACCTGGGCCTGCACACTCACCAGGACCCTTCCCTCCCAGGACAAGCTCCTGCTAACCAACTCTGCAGGGTCTTTCCAGTGGAGAGAGGGTTCCTGAGCCCTGCTGGGTCAGGTGGTCACTTGGCAGTTTGGAACACGGGAAGGAGTTCTGGCCTGGGAAGCAGGAGCCCTGGGCTTGAGTGCCAGATCTCTCCCTGACTTGCTCTGTATCCTCATGCCTGTTGGTGTCCCTCTCCAGCCCTTGGTCACCTCATCTATCAAATGGGGTTAACAACATCTTAGAGGCAGAAGAACTCACAAGATCCCCTCCCGCTAGGGCAGCTGTGACTTTTGGATGACATCAGCCCCTTTGGGCACGAAAGGGAGGGAGAGGCTCCTGCACCCAGACATGGACTCAGTCCAGCTCCCTGCCTGCTGCTTCACTGAGCCTACCCTCACCGCCAAACCCAGAAGCAGAGAATCTGCATCACAGCTGTGAATGCACGCTCACCCCCCCAGGACAAAGGCAGTCAGCTGGGAGATGTCAGTCATTTATTGGATCCTATTGACAAGGAGGACTGGCACCAAGTCCAACAAGTGTGCCCGCTCTCCCCCCCCCACATGCCCCTGTCCCCAGGCCCCCAGTGCCAATCAAATTTGCACCCCGGAATTCCTGTGGTACAAGAGGTCCAGGGAAGCAGGAGATGAAGATTCCAAAATTTAAATATGTAAAGTGCAACAACATAGCTTATCAAGACCAAGCAGACCCTCCAGAACCTGGCAAAGTTGGGCAAAAGGACTGATGTGGGGTTAGAGGCTGGAGGGACAGGTGACACCATGAGGTCTCTGGAGTCCAGGGTGGAAAAGAATCTGCTCACATGTGCTTTCACGGGCAGGTTTTTATCCCTTTTAACACATTCTTAATCCATCGGGCTGTGTTCAAGGCACAGATCTTTTGGCCTCCCTTCAGCTCGACTCTGTGGGCAGAGAACAAAAGAGCTGAGTCATCTGAGTCACCCCTGGGTGCCACACACAAGTCCCACCTCCCACTCCTCGCTGCTGGGTGCCCCTAAGCTGCCTCTCTGGGCCTGTAAAATGAAGTTGTTGCATGAGACGTGTGGCTCACACATTGGGAGGGACACCCAAGCTTCAGGGGGAGCTTATCAAATTGAGTTTCCTGAACCCCTTTTCTGGAGAGCACAGTTCAGTGTACAAGCGTGGAGTGAAGGCTGGAGACATTCTGAGGATTAGCTAGCCCGGAAAATTTCCACCTAGAATATCTCCGAGGGCCCCCACTCCTGCTCCATCTTTTCATGTGTCTGTGTCCATCTGGGATCCTCAGTCATTGCTTTGGGTTCCCTGTGTGTGTTTGTACATGCGTTTCTTTTCTGGACTGCCCACCTCCTAAATATGGCTATCATCTAAGCTATAGACCAACTCTGCCCTTATTATCTGAGTGAGCTTAGACAAATCTCTCTGCTTCCCTGAACTTCAGTTTTCATGATAATGAAAGTGTGTGCCTCAAGAAACTCAGCAGAAATAATACACTGAAAGTGCCTTAAAGACACTGAGTGGCATGAGTAAGCGACGTCAGTCAAACTTCATGTTGAAGCCTCTCCCCAGCTAAAGATGCAGAGGAATGTCCAGATAATAAGGTGCAGGCGAGTTACCTGCCCACAGTCGCCCAAGGCTAGAGGTTGGCAAATCCAGAAGCAGGCACTAATTGTGAGCCCTACCCCTTATTTTTTCCACTACGCAGTAATTCCTGGAGATTTAAAACAATTCCTTCCCCTGGGTACAAAGTATTAAGATATAATTCTTGATAGCTTGGCGCTCCAAGAAGCAAGTCACTTGGGGGAGCCCAGTTCCTGGCACCTACGAGGAAGCGCAGCGCTCCCCCAAGCGCCCAGCCCGGCTCTGCACCCAAGGTTTTGACGGCCTCGCGGGCTGGGTTTGGAAACCTTAATCTGGTGGTGAATAGCTCCATCTCGTGTCTGCCATTCTAATTGCATGTGGGCCGGTTTCTGTTCCCTGCAGGAGGGAGTTGGGGGCTGACAGGGAGGGCCACTCACATTATACCAGCATGGTAGGGGCAGGAGGAACTGGTGTTTCTGTAACACTGAACTCTCTTCTGGGAAATCTTTTTCTCCACAAATGTGTAGCAACAGTTGGAGGATGACACAATCACTAGGAAAGAAGCACAAAAATGGTTTGCATCCATTTCTCAACCAGGACTTTGTTTTTAAAAAATGCCTTCTGGGACAGGCCCAGGCTTGGGGACCACCACATCCAGGGGGCTCTGGTGCAGCACTGTGTCACCAGCCACCTAGTTCTATATTCAGGGAGAGTCGGGACACTGGAATTCAGATCCCTGCTCCCCACACACGAGCTGTGTGGCCTTGATCAAGATGAGCACAGACTCCCATCTGTGAAATAGGACTTCCTAGACCGATTTCTAAAAGCCCTTCCAGTTCTGACAGCCCACCATGAGTGTATAGTTCCACCCCAATATTGGGGCTCAAGGGCTCTAGACCCCACACTCTGGGGGCCTAGTGAGTCTGGTACATGCAGGGCAACTGTGATCCATGGACCTGGGGCAGGATTAGGAACTGTTCAAGGAGTTCAAACTGATGGAATGACAGGCAACAGCGTCCACACACTCAACAGGCAGCTCCCCACTCCCTCTCCACGAGGCCCTCCTCCCCGGGCCCCCAGCCCCCACTCACAGCCACTGTGCTGTGAGCCGTGAGCACGCTCTCTCCCACCCGCAACCCCAGAGAACTGCGTTCCAATCCTGGTTCCTTCCTCCTAGTTCTACTGTTTACAAAGCCCCTTTCGTGTGCCTCATATTAGGTCAGTATTCTCTCAACAGCCTCGGGGGGTGGGCATTATCGATCCCATTTCACTGATGGAGAACCCAGAATTTGAGAGTTAGTCACTTGCCCACGGTGAGCCAGCTGTTACAGCCCCAAGTCCTGACTGCCAACTCTGCCTGCTACACTGTGGAAACAAAACCCAGTCCCTGCTCTGGACCTCAGGCTTGGCCTACGTAACCTCCCAGTTCCCCTCCATCAGTCTGCAAGGCCTGGGTGAGGCAGGGCTTCCTTTTGCTGAAGCTAGCAGCTCAGCCATCTGGCTTTGCCCCAGACTCACGGTTCTCGGATTGGCGCCCCTGCCCCACCCCACCCAAGTCCTCCATTCTGCCTCTCCTGCAAGTATTCTTCCCAGAGGAGGGGAGAGGGAGGCAGTGAGTCCGCTCCAACCCCAGAGTGCCTGCCTGCACCTCTGCCCTCCCCAAGGTGCCTCCAGCCCCACTCACTGCTCTTGCTGTCCACATCCTGCGGCCACATCGTAGCCAGCAGCAGACATGCCAGGGCCGTAGTGACGAGCTTCATCTTGGGCAGTGCGGCGCAGGCCCCTGTGGAGCAGCCTCAATGCATCTGGTGGAGCTAAGAGCTCCCCCTGACCCATCCTGCAGTGCCAGAGCTTTTTATTAGAAGGCCTCGGTGGGGTTTCCCAGACCTTGTGCAGAGGTGGGGAAGTCACAGAGAGAAGAGAACGTTATTCGTGTCCAGTGACCACATGGAAAACTCCTGCCACCTCTCCTGGGTGGTGTGCAAGGTGTGGGGTAACTTCCCTGAGTGGAGGAGCAGATAAGGATCTTGAGAAAACGAGTAGGAGCTGTCCCTGCTGAGTGAGCCAGGGAGAGAGGTGGGTGAGAGGAAGTGGCCTGTTTGGGGCTTCTCCCACCCCACGTCTTTCCATGCGGAGATGGAGCTACTGTCCCAGGAAATGGCAGAGCAGCAGAACCTTGGACCAGGACCAAGACACACCGGTGTTTGAACCCCAGTTCTAAAAATTAGTGGTTGAGTAAACCCACCCAAGTCACATGCCCTGCAAAATGGAAATAGTAACATGTGTCTCAGGATGTGGATAAGAATTAGATGAGATCTGCTGTGTCAAGTGCCTGGCCCACTACTTGGTATTTCTAGTTTTTCAATCACTCCACACTTCAACAGTGTTCTAGGTCCTTGGATGGGCCCAGGGAAGACAGCTCCCAGTGAGGTGTGGCGTCTGACCTTGACTCACTGCCCTTTGACACTCAGATAAACAAGTAAAACCATCCATTGTGAGGATATGTGGAGGGCAGAGAGAACGGGGCACTGTCCACAGGTGTTGGGGGCCTCCCAGGGGAATGCTGTCTAAGCAGAGTCTCCCGCAGATGGGCTGACATGGGAGGGGGCGTGACAATAGAGGAAGCAGCTTATGTCAGGACAGAGAGGCAGCAAGGAGCAGATTCATTCCGAGAGGTCAGAAAGACCTGGAGTGTGAGGTCAGGAGAGTGACAGGAGTGGGAGGTGGCTGGAGAGGGATGCGACTATACAGCTACAGAAGGGCCAAGTCGTGAAGACACTGCACGCAGTGGTTGGAATAAATAGCACACAGTAGGTGCTCAAGAAAATATAACTGGCTGGGCCACATCCAGGTATTAAAGTCATGAGGCCCACATGCATCATATAACCATAGAGGGTTGGCTAGGCTGATCTGCTCCGAAGGCATATTCTCTGGCTCAAAAACCTGCATGGCTTCCCCTTGTCAGTTGGATGAAGTACAGGCTGCTCACCCTGGTGTTCATTGGCTCCTCATGCAACGTCTCCACTGATTCCTGCATGTTTGAATATTTGCAGTCCCTTGAGAATGCTGCACGCTTTCCTATCTCTAAGATTTTGTTCCTACTCTATCACCTGTGGGGCCCTCCTCGTTGCCTTCCTCTGAGAACTTTCTACCCATTCCAAATGCCACTGTCTCCATAAAGCCCCTTCTGCTCTCTCCAACAGATAGTCATTCAGCCTCCTTGGAAACCCCCTGTCCCTGCGTCACCCACATGCAGGCCTTGTATCCCTGCAGCCCTTCTTTTCAGTGTATTCTCCAGCCTAACACCTCACGTCAGGGCTGAAAGATCCCTGAAAACCATTTGCAACAATGGCTCTTAAAGTTTCCTGGGAGAGTTTTTAGAAAAATGCAAATGCTTTGGCCCTGTTCCAGAATCAGAATCAAAACATATGTGCCTACACATGTTAGGAGGAAAAACCCCCGGTAATTCAGGCACCAGAAGATGAGAATCAGGTATCCAGTGTATTTTACAGATATAGATGTGATATATGTTTATATTACAAATGGGAAAAAGGCATCTCAGAAGGAGGGAACTGACTTTCCCAAGGTCATAATGGGAATTCACTGCAGAGACGAGGTGATGGACTTGAACACTGGTGATCAGACTGCCACGCGGCCGCCTCTGAGATGCTCCTTCAGCCGGGCCCTCACCACCTGCTGCTCTGCTCCAGCCATGCCCATCCATCCCACCGGCTCCTGCCACCCGAAAGGACTGGAAGTAATGGAACCACTAACCCGCCATTGTCACTGCCCTTTGTCCTTGCAGCTGGAGTCTTTTTTATTCCTCTACTGTCATTTTGGTTAAAAGAGATAAAGGTGTGTGCTTTAACTGCTGAGTGTAACTGTCGGTGTTTTAGGCTCACTTGGGACCTGGTGCTGGGCCAATGGGGCCACTCAGGAAATACTTCACTTGTCCCTGCCTCCTGGGGGTGCAGCCTGGCTCACTCAAGAAGGGGATGGGGCTGCCTCTCCAGGATATCACCTCCCCTATCTCCCCTTTACTTCTGCCATCACGAGCCCAGGACAGGAAAAGGGGGAGAAGGAAGACTTAGTCACGCCCTCTCCTCAGCTCCCTCAGCACCTGAAGGACCAGGCACGGCTCCTGTTGCACAGAAGCCCAGGGCTCCCTGGGGGTATCTCCCCCACCCCAACTCGGCCTCTTCTTCTCTAGGCCCTGCACAAAGGTGAGGGCAAAAGTAACTCAAAAAATACGTGTGGACTTGCATGAGATGGGTCAGAACGGCAGAGGATGGACTGATAAACAAGATTTGCTCTCAGCATGCATGCTGAACCATTATTCATATGAACACACTTTTCCTTAGCAGTTAGAAAACCAGAAAGTGCCTGTAGAAGGGTTTTTGTATTAGTCATCTTTTGTGAAATAGGCACCAATTTACTGAGGATTGGTGGAGACCAAGCAGAGCTCAGGTACAGATTCAACTTGATAGCCTCTCCTCCAGAGGTCCCAGGGGTTCCCAGGCCTCTTGCCTTGGTGTGGACTGGAGCCTGGCCTTCCCTGCTTGCTTGCCAGTTACAATTCAGCCTGATCCTTACAGATCAGGACAGAGAAATTCACGGGGGCTGGCACATTGGACCTCAGAAGATGTTTGCTGAGTGAATGAGTGAAGGAATGAACAAATGAATGAATGCATCAGGAATGAGACCTGGCCCCAGGATCCCGCACAGCAGCACCCCGACCAGCACTCTTGGAAACTGCACACAGCTTGGTCTCCACCGAGGTGTGCGAGGTGCTGGAGACAGTGGAGTGCAGCATAAACAAGCACAGGATTTGGGCCGGAGCTCATCCTAATTCTGCCACTTGCTGCCTGTGTGACTCCCCTAACCTCCAGGCCTTCTGCTTCTCATCCATGGCAGAGGACAGCAATAGTGATGTTAAGGCCTCTTCTTCCTTCTTCTCCAGCCAACAGTCACTGCACTCCTGGGGCAGAAATGCAGACCACGACGCAGGGACTCCTGCCCTCCAGGAGCTCCCAGACAAGGGAGGAGTGCGGGCCCCCAAGCAGTGATGATAGTTCAGGGTGCCTACTCCGAAGGGCGAGCCTGCTTTACCCTGGGAGCTCAGGCAGGGCAGCCTGCAGGAAGTTGGCCGATAAAGATGGAACAAGCAGACCAGGTGGAAGGCACGGGGAGGCCCCGGCGAGTGAGCGGCACAGTGGCAGTGCCGTGCAGCTAGAGCCCTGTCGGCCACATGCTGCAGAACTTTGTAAGCCCAGCCGAGACATTCACACTTCACCGAGCACGATGGGCTGTGTTGCTGTCAGCCCAGTAGCTCAATGGCTGTGCAGTGCAAGAGGCCCTGGAAAACGTAAGACAGGGCTGTGCATTCCAAGGCACTGGGGAGCCGGGACACTGTGCTGGGGGCTAGGCTTGCACTTCCAGGAGGCAGCTGGGGCCAGGTGCCAAGGAAGGGGCCAGAGAGGACACTGTGCTCACAGGTGCCAACAGAAAGCTGGGCAGCACCAGATTAGACAGGAAAGAGACCAGATGGGGGACATGGCTATGCAGCCGAATTCATGTGATGAAGCCTCAGATGGTCCAGGATTGAGGGGAATAGGGGAGCAGAGTACTGTTTCATTGAGCATCGACTAAGTGGCCCCTTGGTTAGGATTTCCACATACTCTGCTGCCCACAGGCCCAAGTCCTGATTATGTTACACTGTCTCCTGCGCCTCGCACACCCGGTGGAGACCAGGCTGCCTGCAGTGTCTGAGGGTGCTGGTGGGGGCACTGCGGTGCGGGATCCTGGTGCCAGGTCTCAGGTATCATTAGTTCATTCCTTCACTCATTCACTCAGCAAACATACTCCTAGGGCCACTGGTGCCAGCTCCGGCATGGCAGTCAGGTCAAAGAGACCTGACCACAAGATCCAGGACCTGGAGAGGGAACCGAACACACAAACCAGGGAGTGGGCGCGACAGGTAAGGACGCCATAATGCGCAGGCCAGAGGTGGTGCATGCCCAGTGTGAGGGGGCTCTTTGGGGTGCAGCATGGCCTTTCCACTGGGCCTGGAAGGATGAAGGTGGGATTTCCCCAGTGGCAGGGTGGAGAGGATGGGGAGCCGTGGTTATGAGAGTGGGCTCCGGGGAGACCTCCTGGCTCGGGGCCCCAGCCCCTGGTATGTATTGTGTGACTTCACTTGCTTAACCTCTGGGCTGTATGTCCAAATGGGGATAATAATGACACCTGCTTATAGGCTTTTGTGAAAACAAACGTGACATATTTCTTAAGGAAAATCGAACAATTGTTTTATAGCACGAGACTAGCCAGTGTGGAGGCTGGTGTCGCTGCAGTGTGGGGGAAGGATCCCGGCCCGCAGGGAGTGGCCAGAAGTGAAGCCGGGAGGACCGTGGGCCAGGTCTCACGGGATCCCGGTTCTAGGCTCCGACCCTGGGACTTGACCCTGTGGGCAGCGGAGGGCCCTACACAATCTTTTGCTCAGGACAAGGTTGTGGCCAGATGTGTGGTGTGGACTGAGGGGCTCATGCTAGAGGCTGTGGGACAGAATGAAGGGAAGGCAGTCGGGCTGGGAATTTTGAAAGAGTCTAGGTGGGCTGACAGGTGAGGAGGTGGGTTTCTTCAGGGGAGAAAGCATGAGAATCAGGAGCCAGACTCTCTGGGCCCCGCTGCTCATTTTCTGTGGGCCTTTGAGCACATCTTTCACCCCCTCTTGGGCCTCAGTGTCCTCACCTAAAGATTGGGAGGTGGCCTAAATCAGTGACTGTTTCCCTGGAAATGGGATCCTATTAGGACCATTTGGGAAACTTGTACTAAAAGACATGTGCTTAAACCTCACTCTGGACCTCTGTACTCTAAATCCAGGGCAGTGGGGTATCTTGAAAAGCCTCCCCGGGTAATCCACCCCTACTGCTTCCCTCCATCAGAAGCCCCTAGCCTGGATGACCACCAAGACCCTCTCTGGTTTGGCATTAAGTGACTGTCTGGACCTCCACGTGCAGGTAGACTCCTGCCCACAAACCATGCCCCAAACAGCCCGTCAGCCATCCCTTGTGTGACTGGCCCCTGGAGTCAGGCCTATGATGCTGAAGGAGCCTGCTGGGTGGGTCACCCTTCCCTCTCCAAAGGGGATCAAGGCAACAGAGCCTAACAGAGCTGATCCCAACCCCTGAGACATTAGACCCTCCCCACCCTAAGAGCCAAGCCACATTTAAAATGCTTCCAGCTAAAACTTAGATTCTAACACCCAGGAAGCCAGATGTTCAAAGAAGCCCAAGACATGGGCTTGGATCCAGAAGTGTCGCAGATTCAGTTTTGTGGTTCTTGAGCTGTTTGGCCCTGAATCAAAAATGTCCACCTTGCCAAGCAACTGTGAGTTACCCGAGGAGTCGGTGTAGGTTGGGTGTGCACAGACTGGCACCAGAAGGACACCGGCGGCCCTTTGTCCTTCTCCCTTTGGACCCCAGTCCCCACAGAGCAGGACAAATGGGGGGTGGGCCCTCTCACATTACAGATGAGGAGCCAGAGGCCCAGAAAGGAAAAATATGTTGTCACATGGAACCCAGTGACAGAGCCCTTAAGACAGCTCTGCCTCTTAACACCCAGGCAGCGCTCTTCCTCTGTGATATTTTCTGGCAATGTCTCCTGTCTGGAGAGCTGGGCTGTGGTCAGAGAAAGGTGGGCAAGTCAGGGCCCCTAGGATGGTGGGAAGCCCTGTGGGATTTCTGTTCCCCACCTGAAAGCCAGGGCATGGTGCCGGCTTTGCAAGGAACAGTGAGAAAAAAGCCCCCACAATTCCACCCTGTGGAGCAAGGAAGCAGGGGCAGGAAGTAGCAGTAATTTGACTCCAAAATATGCCCACCTAAAGCAAGCCCCCCTATGATTCAGGTGACATGCCCATAGGCTGCTGGAAAAGACCCCTGAAGAGCCTTTCTCTTCCTGGATTGGTAGGTGAACAGCCTGAGCCCCACCTCGGCCCACAGCCCATTTTCCAGTGCATCCTGTGCCCACAAGATGGGAGCCCAGGCTGGTCTAGGCTAGGATGCCCTTCTTTCTGTGTCTTCAGGCCTGGTTCCAGGGCTCAGTTCAGAGCTGGCACACCCCAGAAATGCTGCCATTGCCAGGTCTGGCCTCCTGGGCTCAAGTGAGCTGAATCAACTACAGATTCACACACTGAACTCACACTCCTTGCCCCTCAAGACTGGAGCTGGGCCTCAGATGTGCCAGCCACCAGAACCCAGACAGCCAGGTCTCCTGGCCTTCACCTCTGTCCTCTAGTGTGGTGGAAAGAGCATGGTCTTGAGGTCTAGACACCTGCATTTTAGCCCAGGTTGGCAGTTTGTAGCACCTGGCAAATACTAATCATCTTGCTAAACCTCTGAGTCATGTCCTCTAAACCTGGGTTCACAGTGACTCTATCTTAAGATCGCTGTGAGGTTAACATGGAAATGTGTGCAAAGGCTTCCAGCACAGCCCAGCTTACCTACTGCGGTTTCTGAGGGTTCCTGTGTTTCCTCCCTCCCTGCTAGGTTTGTCTGGGGCATCTTTACAGCTGCTCTGAAGAGTTGATTCCAAATCGGCCAAGTCCTGTTTCTCACCTAGCTTGCTCAGAGGTGGGTGAGTCTCAGGAGCCAAGTTCACATGGGGAGCATCAGAAGTCAGGGCTGCTGCCTGCCAGACCCAGCCAAAGTCCGCAGTCTGCGTTCCACCCGCCCGTGCCCACAACCAGGAGAGTTCACAACATTTCCAGCTTCCAGGGCAAAATGAAAACGAGGGATCTGCATTCAAAAGCTAAGAATGTCAGAATGGCAACAGCAGAGACCTCGCAGGCGGTGCTCCATGAAGGCTGTCCTGCCCCATCGGCCCTCCGGCCGTGCTTCTGCTTCATGTTGGATGGGCATCCATCAGTTTACTCCCTGGACACTCCTCCAGCCCACACTGGGTCTCTTCTGCCCTGATTTTCCAAAATCACACCATTACGGTTTTCTTGTTCCAAAGTCCTTGACATAAAGACATTTCCCAAATGAGCCAGAAGGATGCATTTCACTTCCCACAAGCACGGCTCTAAGTGACACATCCTCTTTCAAGTCACACACCCGCAACTGCCCTGCAGCAGAATCAAGGGCCAGTGCTGTTGTCAGCCAGCCAGATGTAAGACGGCAGAGAAAGGACTGTGGAGGAGGGCAGATATGAAAAATAGACGGTGTTCCTTCCACTGACCTGAGTCCATCCTGCCCCCCTGTTTCTAGCCAGAACTAGAAATCTCAGCCAAAGATTTCGCCTACCCCCAGATATGTGACTTAATCGGACGAACATGTTGGGCACCCAGCCGATGTCAGGTCCTCCTTCATTAAAGGAACCTGTCACCACCCTCCTCTGCCACCTCCTCCATCCACCTTCCACAGATGGGTCCTTTGAGATACAGGTGTGATAAAGCAGGTGGATGGCACTGAGCACCCCACGCCCTCTTGCTCAGTCCCTTCTTTAACAGTTGTACCGGCATCATGAAAAGAGAGAGGAAATGAGCAGCCTGGCTTCTGTCCCAGCCCTGCCACTCTTGAGTTCTATTTACATAAGTGTCTGCGTGGATAAGTTATGAATTCTAACGTTTCCCCTGCTTAGCTGACCAGAGGTCATGAGTCTCATAGGAGATGATGGCTGGATGGAATGTGTGTTTGGCAAAACAGACGGCTACTGACCTGACTGTCCCTCTGCCACTGCTGTTTCTTGGTTGCATCCCTTTCCAGCCAAGCAACTGAAATATTTCACCCCATGCTCTCCAATTCCTCCCTTCCCATGTTTTTAATATACTGCAGACTGGCCTCTGTCCCTCACATGTCACCAAAATTGCAATGGCTAAAGTCACCAGGGACCTCTTTCTTGCTAAATCCATGGCACCCTTGGCTGTCACCTTGTCTGACCTCTCAGCACCCTTGACCTTGTTGACCCTTCCTTCTGGAAACTTCCTCTTGCTGTGGCTTCTATGACACACGATCCTCCTAGTTTTCCTCCAAACTCTATGGCTGTTACTTCTAGGACTTGTTAGAGGCTCCTTACCCTCCATCCATCCCTTAACCTTGATGTTCCCCTAGCCCTCCGTGGAATAACAATAGTTAAGAGCCAACATCACTGTGTGCCAGGCACTGCTCTAAGCACTTCACATGTGTTAACCTGTCTAATTTTCCTCAAAGCTCTGGAATTAGGAGACAATACCCCCATTTTACAGATGAGGAAATGGAGGCCCAGAGAAATTGCCCAAGATTACTCAGCTAGCCACCAGGCAGGTGGAACAGCCGTAAGCAGTCGGGCTCCACTTCTGAACTAGTATTTTGCACAGCCTCTGGGCAGATACCTGCCCCTGGATGTCCCCAGACACTTTAGCCCACAACATTCACATCAGGGTATGTGTAGGGAAAATGGAAGTTTGTATGGCCAGGATCCTCAGCTCACCCTAATCTGCTTGATGATGTAATCAGCTTACTGCATAGGCTGGAGCTTACACACCCGTTGGCAATCAGCCAATGCTGCCTGTGGTGCTATATAAAGAGCTCCGCCCAGTGCTTGGGGTGGAGCAGAGGGGCGGAGCAGAGGCTGGCGCGGAGGCAGAGACAGAGACAGAGACAGAGACAGAGACAGAGACAGAGATGGACGTGCCAGATGCAGAGGAGACTCTAGCACTTGACCTGCCACGGTGAGAATAAAACTTGGTACTTAAACCTTTTACTCCCACCCCCAACATTCCGTTGTTGTATTTAGGTCTCAAAGAATCCAGAGTGAACTTGCCAGGAGCTGGGAAACCCCTCCAGCCCAGAGCGACAGTATAGAGTCATTATTATAAATCTGTTTTACAAATGAGGAAATCTAAGCCTCATGACCCCCCCACCACAGGCCTCCGCCTGAATGCCCTCAGCAAAGGGACGTGCCCTTTGAGTCCCAGGTCAAAGCAGGTTCATGCCAGGTGAACATGGGGTGGGCCAAGGCACACAAAAAAGTGAGTTTTCTCCAAAGAACCACACACAGAGCATTTCTTCCTGGCTCCACATCTGTATTCCCCAGGGCAAACCTCCATCAGTATCTCACTGGGTAAATAAGCAAGCAGAGAAAGACAGTATGGTTTTACTAATTCAGGTACATCGACGGAAAGGCAAGTTGAAGTTAAGACTGTTATTAAATAAATCTGGTTCTCTTACTTTCAACCATATGTAATTCCTCCTAACAGTATTATCGGGTGGAAGGTACTTAGAAGCTATACTTTAATGGAGAGTTTATCGGGATTTGTAATTAGCAGAGCAATTGTGAGCCCTTGTAAGTAGTTGGAAGCAGATTAAACCCACTAAAGAGAATCAGCTACTCAAAAACAATAGCTGTATCCATTCACAGGCCAGCATTTGCTGTGTCAATTAGAAATGCATACACACAAACAGCTACTGTAAATCGTTCTGCTGATGCAGGATTCGACATCCCTCCCAGCAAAATCAGTCATTAATTAAGTTAACAAATATCTAAAGGATGCCTACTATGTGCAGGCACTCTCCTTTGTGCTGGAAACTACTTGCCCTTGTGGAGCTAACACCCTGGGGGAGAGAGAGAACTTTTCAAGTTAATTATGTAAACAAGATAATTTCAACCAGAATAAGTCAGTGAGGGAGCATAACAACAAAGGGATAGACCCGAGGAGCATTTGAGCTGAGACCTGAATGACAAGGAGATGTGAAGGGGAGGAGAATATTCTAGGCAGAGAGAACATGAGTGCAAAGGCCTGACGCGGTATCTTAGCTTACACTACCCTTTGAGTAAGACCTGAGGCAAAGAACTAAGTGAAAGCAGTTTGTTTGGAAAGTGAAGTAAGGATGATTAAGCGAGTGGGGAACAAAACAAGGAAAGGAAAGGACTTAATAAAGGATATGTTATCAGGCCAACGCAACTGTGGGTGACGCAAACTGAGCCTCAAGGGGACATTTAGGCAAACATGTAGAGCACCTGAGGGATCCCGTCCAGGAGTGAGGGAGCCGGGACAGTTACCCTCAAGCTCCTGCCAATCATTGCCAAGGGCTGCTCATGGGCAGAAGAGTTTTCCATGGCGGAATCCAGTTGGTGTGCAGAGATGGAATGCCTGGCCGAGAGACCTGGACGGGGTACTGGCAGCATTTGCTGCAGGCAGAGACCAGCCTGGAGTGTCGAGAAAGAAAGCCAGTGAGGGCAGCAATGACAGGAAATGAGTATGAGAGGAAGGCAGGGCCCAGCTCACCTGAAGGCGAGTAGGCCAGGATGAATTTGAATTGTGTTCTAAGTGCATTTGAAGGACAGCCGAGAAGTTTCATCAGAGAGAACATTTCTCCCTCAGCTGTGTGGAGAACAGGTTTGGGGAGGAGCAAGAGAGAATGTAAGAGGATTACTCAGGAGGCAAAAGCAGAGATCCAAGCAAGAGGTGCTCATGGCTTCGGCTGGCAGAAGGTGTACAAAGTGGTGGACCCAGGTGTGTCCGCAGAGCGGGACTGACAAGTGGGTTCATGTGGGGGAAGTAATGAAGGATGCAGCCCTGGCTTGGGTATGTTGGTACTGAGATGGGAGGATCACAGCAGGAGCGGCTGGGCTGAGCCACTCAAGAACAGAGTAACTTCGGTTAGTCACTCCCTGTTCTCAGCCTATTTTCTCATTTGGAAAATAAGGGAGCAGAGAACGAACTGACTCCTAAGGATGCTTTTAATTCTAATGATCTGTGACTTTTAAAAAACAACCAAAACAACTTCTTCTTTTAAAGTTTTACCTCTTTTAATAATACCATAAACCCATGTGAACCACAGCTCAAAGTGAAAGCTGGCAGCTTGTCTATAATCTACTTCTAGTTCTACCTTCCCTCCATTCTATTTCACCTGACTTCTTCAACCCATGATAACAAACACCCTGAATTCCCATGCTTACCTTTAGTTCTAATCTGGTTCATAGTTCTAATCTGCATGTGTTTCTAAAATGTGTATTTTTTTGCTGTAGCTATTTAAAAATTACTAAAAGGATATCATACTGCCCATAATTGTAGGCACTTATTTTTGCCCAATAATATTTTCTTAATATATGACCAGATCGAGTGCCGTGTTTCATTCATTGCATCTGCTGTACAATATCCTATTGGTTAAGTGTACTATTTACTCATCCACTCTCTTGATGGGATTTTGAGTTTTTTCCATCTTTTTACCACTGTAAACAATACAGCTATAAACACTTTTGTATAAGCAAGACTTCTTAAAAAAATGAAATTGCCGACTTAGAATATTTACTGTTATGAGATGGTTCTAATCATTTTCCAAATTAGTTGCATAAAAATACCAACAATATATTGATCACATAGATCTGCATTAGCTTGAACACTTAGTATTGTCGGAGTTTGCAATCTTTGCTTACCAAATTACCAAATTTGAGATCTCTTTTCTGGTCTGGCTTGGCATTTCCCTGACCAATAATGAGGTGAACATTTCTTCATCTGTCTATCAGCCGTAAGTGTTTCCTCTTCTGTGAAATGTCTACCGTTTTTTTTGACATTTTCTTTGTTTTTCTTATCAGTATCATCAGCCTGCTTCCTGCCTGTTGAATGCTGGGGCTCAAGATCATTTTGTGTCCTGTAAAGTCAGTCTTATTTAATCTAGACAGACAGCACTTTGGACAGTGTAACTCTCTCAAAAGCTTTTTTTTTTTGAGGTGTCAGTAGCCAGACTCACATTTCACTGAGACATGCCGCTCTTTGTCCCGCTACATAACATGTCAGGTGCTTTACGCTACCAGGCTTTACGGGAGCTTCCCAGGAGTCATTTTGCCCAATGGATGGGATTCCCTGGAGCTGTTTTAATCTCATCAGAGGTTTTAACAAAGGGAGTGACAGTCATGCCCTCAATTTGGTCTCCCCTGCTCAAAGCCTTGCCTTTGTTTAGATCTTTGCCCCTAAAGTTGTCCTATTTTGAGAACACTTTACAGGCTGGAGAGGTTTAGGAGTGACAGATGATTACCCCTTCCAACCCTGTGAGCCCTATAATTTCCAGACTTCCCGTGTTCCCTTTCGATTCTGCTTGCAAATAAGCCCGTTGTTTTCTGCTATCATCCCTATCTTCAACCTGAAATGTAGCTGGGAACTACCCGCTCACACAAACACTCTGTCTCCAAATTTCTCCAGAGCCATAAATTCAGTAGGTATATTTTCTGCCTTCCAAATTATCATATGTGACAGTTTTGCTAAGTATTTCACTACTGCATTATATAGCTTGCCATTTTTCTAGTCCCCTATAATAATTTCCTTGCTGCTGGCCACTCAGCCTCAAAGCCAAAACCACACATTTTATTCTAGGCACTAGTTTCCTTCTTGGTCAGCTTTTGCTGCAGTGATAAGCAACCTGAAATATCAGTGGCTTATAACAAGGGACATTTCTTTTTTTCTCTCAAGCATGCAAGTCAACTGCCTCTCTGCTCTAACCTGTGGTTGGGGTCTGGCTCTGTCTTCCCATCCCTGGGACCACACTACAAGAACAGGTTTTACTAGGACATGTCGTTCTCCTGGCAAAGGGTGCAGGAGACAGAGGATCGGCAGACACTTGCAATGCTTTTAAAGCTTCCGCTAGGCTGGGGTATCACATCGTATCTGCTCGCATTCTGTGGGCTCGAGGAAGTTAGTGGCCAGCCCCAAAACCAGTGATGTAGGGAAATACGTCCTGAATCATTTCAAATAAGAATATAGTCTCCCACAGATAAAAAAGAGCCTTTAATACATTCTTATACTTGTCTTCTGTTAGTGTGTTTATTGAGTATATGTTTATTGTGTATATATTCTCTGATTTGTAGCTTATTTTCAAGTTGTCTTTTTAAGAAAAAAAATCATTTTAATCAATCTTTGCTTGTATAGTCAACTTTTTTTGTCTTGTTTAAGAATTTTTTTCCTTTCCTCAAAGTTTAAAAATATTTCTATTACGGTTTTCTAAACATTTTGAAGACTTATATTTAACATTTAAGCATCTGGAGTTGATTTTTGTATACGGTGTAATGTAAGGGTACAATGTAATCTCTTCTTCCGTATGGATGGCCATTTTGCCAGGCCCAGTTTTCTGAACAGTCTCTCCGTTGCCCACTTCTGTGACACATGAACTGTGCACATACCACAGCTTCATACATATGTGGTTCTGTGTCTGGGCTTTCTTATTTCATTTCATTGGTCAACATGCCAAGCACTGAATTGGTTTATAACTCATAGCAAGTCATGTTATTCAGCAAAGTCAGTCCCCATCTGTGTTTTTTTGTTTGTCGTCTGCTTTTTGTTTTTCTTATTCTGCTGGGAGTCAGGCTCTGCCCTTGTGGGGAGAAAAAATTTCCCTCTACCCTTCAAGGTTCTTCTAGCTCCTAATGAAAAACAACTTCTAATTTAACACAGTATTATCACCTTCAAAGTGTCTGGTAAATATTAAGGTTTCTTTTCACACCTTCAAAGGCTTAAAGCACCATACAGGTAGTTTGCAGGCCCCTTACAGTTCTAAAATGCTTTCATTCTTTCATCAACTGGGATTTAGGAAACCTGGATTCTAGTCCCAGCTTTTTCCCAAACTGGCTATGAAACCTCAGGCATGATATTCAGGCCTACTTGGATGCTTCACTTATAGAAAAGTAATTCCTATCATTGTTTCACCATTAATATCCTATTGCTGGCACAGGAGCAAAAGTAAATAAATCAGAAGTCATTTTTTTAGACAATTTAAATATATCTTAAACACTAATGTCAACATTTTTTGGTCAGAGTGCCAGAATTAATTTAGTCTGAATACCCACCAAATGCATGGAAACCCTACCTCTAGAAGTATTAATTTTATTAAGAAATACAGTAATCATCTCAAATTGTCAGGTAATGTAATACTCTCATCTAACCCAGTATTTTTCTTTTATCTTTATATTTAAAATTTTAATGAAAAGACTTTTTGGATGAGGTATAAGGTATGGAATATTCCTTTCTATTTTTTATATCTCAGGTGATCAAGATCTTATCTGTAAGATAAAATAATTTTTGTAAAATAATTATTTCATATGGATCAGTCATAAAGTGAGCATTATTGTACTGCAGGAACTGGATTTCTCTACCTCTTTAGAGGTACACTTTAATGAATTAAATTAAATTGGCAGTTAAAATGGCTTTAAGATAGAAAGGAATGAAGGTGGTTTCACATTCTACTCAGAATTACCATAATATATTTATGGAATAGGATATATGTACAATCTGCATGCCTTGATCTACTCTGCCTTGGTTCAAATCCTAGCTTTTGTCCTAAATCTTGCTCTGTGGACTCTAGACAAGCCATTTAATCGGGGGTCAGCTGCCTTACATCAAATAGGTTGTGAGGATAAAATGAAATCAACAGATGCACTCTAAAAAGAAAAAAGGAAGTTAATATACAAATACTGCTGCTGTGGCTTATTTGATTAATTATTTAAGTGCCTGCATGAGATTGGGAGGGCTGGGGCCCTATTCTACTTCATTTTATTCCATTAGTTCTCTCTAATTCCCATCCTGTCTTTCACAGAGCCAGAGGCCCACCACCACCTATACATTAGTCCACGCACTTCACCATCACTGCAAATAACCTTCTTATTAATCTTTGTCAGGCCTTGCTTTCAACCAGACCAAATTACCTGTTCTACTGTAAGCCTCTGACATGCACTTCATATGTTCAATGATAAGCTTTTTGATGAGGCAACATCAAGAACACAAACCTATCTGGAAGATGAGGATGCACAAGCAGACTGGAATCACTGCTTTCTAATGGCTTTCTAAGCCTACAGGTGGTACCTGCTCATACTCGGCAGTGACCGCTGACAGTGGATGAAGTCAGCAATTCTCAAAAGCATAGAACATGACATGCACTCTCCGTTAGGCGTTTTTCCTTAAAAGTCTTCTTGCTAGAAAAGCGCATGGAAGTATCACACAGGTGTTCGGGGAAAAGGCTAGGAAATGCCTACTCACAAGCCTCTGTATTGTTACTACTGTACCTTACACAGGAAACGGACTAGGGAGTTGAGGCTGGCTTTCATTCCAGTACTCAGCATTGCTACAAGGTGCCAAAGCCGGTTTCTGGTAGTGAAGTCTGGATGGCCTTGGCTCCAGTTAAGCGGGATTTTACTCAGGGAAAGGAGAAACGTAAGTGGTGTTTCTGCATTGTGACAAAACAAGTTCCCTTACAGCCACAAACGTCTGCAACATGCATCCCTCGTACAGTTTCTCCCCAATTCCCTCCCTTAATGAGAGCGCGAGCGCCCAGGAAGGCCCATTACCATCCTGCAGGATGAGGGAGGGCTGCACCGCCTGCACTCGGAACTGCCTGGCCCTCCAGCCAGGGCTGGGCGCCTGAACCACCTCACTGCCGGACAGCCAGGTCACGGTCTCAAAGTTGTCCCCGCGAGCCAATGCCTCGGCCTCGGCGTGGTGCACGGCCACCCGGTCGAACTGGTAGAGGCCGCCGGAGTGGTCAAAGTGCACGTGTGTGGCCACGGCCAGCAGCGGCCTGCACGCAGCGTCCTCTTTCACGCCGCGGTCCTGCAAGAGGCCGAAGGAGTGCAGGTACTCCGGAAGGCTTCGTAGCCCCAGGCCCGTGTCAATCACCACATCCTGTTCCTAACCACGTACCAGCCAGACGTTGGCTCGGTTGCCCGACTCATAGAAGCGTTCCTGAATCCAGAAGATGCCGTCGCCCAGGGACTTCTGAGCGTACCACCCGAGCGCCGACATGCTTGGCAGGGCTGCGGCTGGGCGAAGTGGGTGTGGGCTTGTGTGCCAACTGTAGGCTGTCCAGAAGCGAGGTGCTGCGGCGGTACGGAGCTGTCGGCCCGCAGCCAAGGAGAAGGCGTACAGCGAGGAGGGGCGGGGCACGCGGGAGGTGTGGGAGGAGAACTGCGGTGACGGGGACGCACGGAGACGCTGCCCGGAGTGTGCGCCTTCACGCGCTCTCCAGGACCGCAGAGAGCAGCGGCGGCTCTGTCCGCACCGGGGCGCTGGAGCAGTGCAGCATCTGTAGCCGCAGGAGAGGGAGCGTTAACGCAGGGGCTACTGCAGCAAACTGCAGACACACTGGGGAAGTCGACACGTTCCCCATCCCCGGGGTCTGACTGCAGAGGCCAGCAGCTAGGCCCCAGAGGCACAAGCCCGCCCGCCCTCCGCACGCCGCGATGCGCTCTCTCCAGCCGGTGCAGAACCTGCTCAAGCCTGTTGGACGACTACCGCGTCTGCCAAGGGCTAAAAGGCTCTCTCTCCGGTGGTCTAAGAATCAAATGGACAGATTAACAGGAGGAAAAAAAAAAAAGCTTAATGGTGTACATAGGGGGAATCCATAGACATGAGATTCTAAAAGTCAGGGACAGTGACGTATATATGTCATTTTGGATGAAGGGGCCAGGGTAGGGAAGGAAGGCAGTTTACAGGAATATGAAAAAGTAAATGGTAAACAAACGTTTGCCAGGCCGTACAGAAACAATGGGGCTCAGAGGAATTTTAAGACTTTTGCTAAATTCCTCCCTGTCTACCATTCCCGGTTCATACTATAAAGTAGTTAACTATGGTGACAGCTGTCTTCCTGAAGCAGGTCTGCCATCTAAATTCTTTGTATTCAGCTGGAAGGAGGCAGATGAGAAGTCAAAGTTTCTTTCTGAGTCCAGTGGGCTTTGAACATTTTCAGCTCCAACATCTCTACATGCCAAGGTGGCACATGTCAGGGCAGCCTGCCCTTGGTCCCTACACTCTCTGCATTTACTAGCTCCCTGAACCCTCACAATTACCCAAGGAGGGCCAGTGTTATTTTCTACACTACATATTTCCAAACTATGGATGAGGAAACGGATGTGCTGTGAGGCTGACCCACAGTTACAAATAGCTCTGAGATTCAAACCCAGGCCCATCCGACGCCAGAGCCCTGCAGTCCCCACATCACACGGTTTGGGGTGGAGGAGCTCAGCTAGGAGGTGCTGAATCAAGCCTGCTCTCTGGTTCCCATAAGAAAAGAGAGGTTGCCAAGGGCCTCATCAAACGCCCGGCATTTCCTCTGCTTGTCTGCGTGCTCCCCCCACCCACCTCAGGCTGGCAGCACGGTGGGTGGAGTCATAGGCCCAAGACCACAAAGCCTGGTGCATCTGCAGAGTCACTAGCGGTGCACGCTGTCACTTTGCTGAGGATCCCCGGTAACAGGAGAAGCTGTGCAGGCTTCGTCTGACTCAGTTCGTTCTCACCGACTGCAAAGAAAAAAGAGCAGGGGCCTGACACCTGGAGATGGTTCATATTTCAAGAAGGAAGGCAGTCAACAACAGAAGTGTGTGTGTGTTGGTATACACAGCACAGCAAACTTGACTAGGATTTGGATTGTCCCTTTCACACCCATTCTGTCCTTCAGTCCTTGAAAGAGAAGGAGATAATCTTGTTGCTCTTAGATGCAGTGAAGCAAAGAGGGTTAAAAGGCTTGTCGAGTCACTCAAGATCTCTATCCCCTTAGTCAGTAGGAGAAATATTTAAGGTACTTCACTGGCTGGGTTATTTTGAACAAGGAGATAATATGTGTAGAGCAGTGGCTCTCAATACCACCTGGGGACTTGTTAGAAATGCAAATTCTTGGACCTCCCCCCACAAATACTGAGTCTTAATTTGGGGGGCCCAGCAATCTCTGCATTCACAACCTCTGTATTAGCTGACCCCCGGGCTCCCAGTGCTCCTAAAATTTGAGAACCACTGACGTGAAGAATCCACCCTGGCACCCAACAGGGTGAATTCTCAATGAATACTTACAACTTTGGCCAAAGGTCACAGAGCTAGTCATGGAAAGTCAAAGACTTGATGTCTTGTCCTACTGATTCTAGACAACTTTTTCCACCAAGTATAATCTTATCACGTAGGAAAGAGATTGGCATATCTGGGAGGATTGGTATAAGGTCAGACATGGTGTTAAGTAGAGATCACCTGAAAATATTCAAGTTTCAGGATTGGAAAAATAACAGGACTGAGCCTTAGGCATGTGAAATGCCATGGACACTTCATACGTGGTGTATCGTTTAAGACTCTTACAGGCTGGGAGGCTGGCAAAGTCGAATGTACACATGCCATTCTTACATCTGCACATGTCTGTGTATATAGCCCCTCATACATACGAGTTGCTAATCCCATTATCCACAAGTGGGTTAAATCTCTACTGTCATCAGGCTGGCTCAGATTGAGTTTATCTTTTATATTACAAATAGCTTTTAGAATTAAAATCATTATTATAACAACATTAAACACACAGAAGAAATCGATGTCATGTCACTCTCAAAGAACTATTTGTTTCTCACTCTGCATTATTTAGCTCTTTGTAGAGAAATCTTTATATCATCCCAATTTTATCCTTTCCTTTTCTCACTGACTTCATCGTAAATATTTTCAGTGATGCCCCTCATCTTCAAAATTGCCATTGTGATGACTGAAAAACAGGCCTTCAAACTGATTTGATGTAATTTAACTACAGGGATTTGGCTGGCTACCACTATTTCCTCAATCACAGTGTTGGGCCTAGTTTTCTATATAAGTGACATTTTTGTCATGTGATGCTCTTCTTTAGATTAAATTTCTAGAAGTGGAATTATAGGAAAAGAGGGTATGAATAGGACTACTGGAACATCTAGGAAAAATGTTTCCAAAAGGAGCGTAACAGTTTACTCTGTCAGTAGCAATGCATAAATACACCTGTTTCACAAAGAATGGTCCTCAGCACCGGCGACATCATTCCACTCCTCCCACTCCAGTTACCAATACAGCGAAAATGCAATCATATGCTATTATGGGTGTGACTTTCCTTTTTATAAATCCCAGATCCCTTCTTCTTTCCAAAGACAGAGGTGGTCAAACCGACTTCAAAAAAAACTCATTTCAATAGTGTGTACGTGTATGTGCCTGCATGTTGTATATGTGTATGTGTCTGCATACATATATGTATCTGTATCATCTCTGTGTGGTACCTGTGTATGCCTCAAAGAGCACACATGTGGAGTGCCTATATCTGAGGTTTTGCTGCAGACATTGTGTTTCTGAGCATGCATTCCTTGGACTTTGTTTACATGTATGTATGAATACATTATTTTGTGGGATCACGGATGGCAATGTCATGAATGAAATCAAACACAGACCATTTATGGTTTAACACAATCCTTCCATCTGTGCTTCTTGTTAACCATCACTTTCTTGCATAGCTGTCTCCACAAATGAATGGACAAATTAATGAGTTTAATA
Source organism: Manis pentadactyla (assembly GCF_030020395.1). Lineage (NCBI taxonomy): Eukaryota > Metazoa > Chordata > Mammalia > Pholidota > Manidae > Manis > Manis pentadactyla. Next base: position 146,592,048 of record NC_080022.1, read on the forward strand.
TTTAGAGGAGTTAGGGCCCTTTTGCCAGAAAAAGCAGATAGCTACACAGAGGAGACTTTTCATGTAGAAAATAGATAATCCTGAGTAGGCTGGAACTTTGAGAACCATTTATCAGGCAAGTGATACTGAGCAGGTCACATACCACCCTTCCACACCTCTATTTTCTGAGGCTAAAGTGGGGATCATAAGAAAGGATGACTATGAAAGTTACATGGACCACAGAAGGTATCAGGGGACGGGGTGTGCCCCACAGGGCAAGGAGTGGAGGAGAGCCAGGTCCTGTCCCAGAGCCCATCTCTTCTCAGACTCTGAAGGGCGAAGGGTTGTCAAAAGTCTCTGCAAAAGTCTGGCTTGATGAGATGTCAAAGCTCACACACCATTGCTAACTACATGCAGGGGGCAGACGGAACTTCAAATCACGGGAGCCATGGGGGAAAGACAGTCAAAAGGTCCTCATGGATGGAGGGAGTTGGGAATCACTAGGACAAATCTGTATATTCCAAACTTTTGGAAAACCAGCAGAACTTCTCTCCTCCCTACACTTGCATCCATAAAACCCTTATGGGGAACCCCAACTATGACACAGTTGGAGACAGTGGCAGAGGCTGGGTGGGCTGCCCCCTCTCCCTCCCTGGGCTCTGCTGAGGGGCTCCTGGAGCACCCACACACCCCATAGCTCCCCCAGTGACAGCCTTGCATCTGGACGGCCCTGGAGTCCCTGCCAGCACTGCCGTGCTCCAAGGCTAGATCATGGTTTCCAAGCAGCAAGAGCAAAACCAGCTGACATTTATCAAGAGCTTTCTCTGTGCCAAGGTGTGTGCTCCGCTCCCTGCACACCTGATCTCATTCTATCCTCGTGTGTTCTCCAGGAGGAAGATTCTAATAATACTATTAGGATCCCCATTCTACAGCCACAGAATATAACGGCCGACACAGGGCAACATAGAGAATGTGTCCAGGTTCCCTCAGCTTGTAGATTATAGGGCCCAGAAGCAGACCTAGACAGTCTGGGTCTGAATCTGTGTCCTCAGCCCTACTCTGTAAAGCCTGCCAGTTTTGAGAGGTAAGTGGCATCTTTTGGACTTAAATTTCCCAATTCCTCATCAAGAGACTTTGTGACACTCACCTTTTTCTATTTTTGGGGGGTTTTGTTTTGTTTTGCTTTGCTTTGCTTTTAAGTATAGCTATGGGAATGGTCCCAAATTATCCTCATTCTTTTCCCTAAACCCCAATGTGATCAGAGCAGAGATACTGTCTAACCTAAGTGAGTAGCAGGCCACTAACACTGACAACACCCATGGCTGCTGGTGTTCCTGTGCATATGTGCTTGATGGCAGGGCAAGATGGGCCTGGAGGCAGGGGAGTACCATCTGATGCCTCTCGACATTCTATAACAGCACCTTATTTAATAGTCACTCCAAAGAGGTAGATATGATTATCCCCACTTCACAGATGGCAAAGCTAAGGCTCAGAGAAAATTTGCTGGGCATACCCCAGCTCAGAAGTAGCAGAGTCTCGATCTGGACCCAGGTCCATGCGACCTTCCATCACACTGCACCAGATTTGGTGGCCTTTGGGGACAATGGGCCCTTGCTCTTCTTCAGAGCCTTCCTCCAAGCTACCAGAGTTCCTGCTTTGCCTGCCTCCATCCCAGCCCTTGTTACCCAGTCCTGCTGATGCTTGTCACCATGTCTGTCTCCCCCACTCCTTGGGGGTCCTTAACACCAAAGGGCATGAGCACAGAAGGCCCTTGGTGAAGGTTTGCTAGGGACTGAGCAGCCCAGCCCCACTGCACAGTCCAGGCCACTGTGGGCCCCAGGTTTTGTGGCCTGCAGTTCTTAGAATGCCTCAGGCCCTTTAAGATTCACCTCCCTCCCGCACATGGTGGCCCTCTTGGGGCTCTGGGAAATCCCAGGGCAGTTTTTGGACTCAAAGTGTTTTCCCCCAAAGTTGAGTGAGCAAAGGGACATTCAGCCTCTCCCGGCTGTAAGGACTCCTGTCTGTCCTTCCGTCTGCTTCATGACCACGTAGGGCCATGTGAATGAGACGCTTGGATCTGGAGTCAGCAGACATGGGTGTGAGTCCTGCTCCAACACTTGCCGCTTACGTGATCTGGGGCAAATTCCTTAACTTCCTGAGCCTCTAAGAGGAAACAGTTCTAACTGATCATGAACACACAGTGATGTTGCGAGAGTCAAATAAGATAACGCATGGAAAGGACTTAGCACAGTGCCTGGCTCTGAGGAGGTGCTCAGAGTGAGTGGTGGCTTGGCCTTGAACCCTGCCCTCTCTCAGAGTCTCCGAGCAGCTGGCGAAGGAAGAGCAAGGCTGTCAAAGTGGACCAGGGGCAGCTCGCCTTGGCAGGAGGTAAGGACAGGAAGGAGACCAAGAGGGACCCATGGCTGAGTCAGTCAGTGGGAGCCGGTGGGGGGACAGTGACTCAGACAGAGGTGCCCACCCAAAACCTCTGTCCACATATCAACCACAGGAGGCCGGTAAGAGCTTAGGCAGAAGGGCCTTTCCAGGGTGGAAACCCATGGGCAGCGTGCTAGAGAATGAGAAGGAGATTACGGTCCTGCTGGAAAAGAGAGAGGGGGCCAGAGTCACAGCCTCCCCCACAGCCCATGCAGCAGGCACAAGGGAGCTGCAAAGAGCAGGCTGTGTGGGACTCAGGAAGGAGCCTGCTTCACTCCAGCAGCTTGGATCTAAGATCCTTCCCCCATGGTCTAAGGCCACAGGGCCTTGCTGAAGCCTAGAAAGAGAAGGAGCTTGGGTTGACTCATCCCAGACCCTGCACCCAGTACCAGACTATAATAAGCTTTATCTCTGATGCCTCTCTTGCCTCAATACAACCCAGCATTGCAGGGGGTGGTCCCCCCTCTGCCCATGGCATATCTAGAATGCCCAGTGAGAGATTCCTCACCAGCTGGACGGCCACAGAGGGGAAATTCAAACCCAGATTTATTGCACTCTCGAATCCCTGCTTTCCCTTCCAGGTAGGTAGCACGTCCCTGAGGCATTGGGGCTGTCATCCGAGGTTCAAGTGCACACTTCTGCCAACTACTAGATGTGTGACCTTGGACATGTCGGTGTCTCTCTGGGCCTCAGTTTCCCTGGCTATAAACCATAGAAAGGAGCACTGCCTGTCACATACGTGCTATGCAGATTGAAGGAGCTAGAGCTGAGCCTGGCACAGAGTCAGTGCTCGATTTATGTCGACTGGGGGGCTTGTGTTCTTCACAGGGAACGCCAGGCCTCAGGAGAGTGGAAGAAAGCGTGGCTGCCCCCACCCCAAGCAGCTGTGGTGGAGACAGCCCTGGGCTGGGTCCTAAGGACCCGCACTCAGAGCCCCGCTCCACACCTTACAGGGCCTTGGATGTGGCATTAGGCCTCTCTGGACCTCAGCGTCCTCATTCCTAGAATGAAGATAATAATATTGCTGACCGCATGGAGTGATGGTGGGATGTTGTGTGTATGGCAGCCCCTAGTGGGGCTCGGAGTGGAGCAGAGACCAGGAGGCAGGCTGCAGTCTCCCTGTGGTGGCGGGGCCTGAGGTGCTGGGAACACTGAGGGAGAGGGGAAGGGGCATGGAGGAAGGTTCCGATGCCCAGAAAGGCCCAGCCCCTCCTGCAAAACCAAGGTGGGCATTTCCTCAGGCAGCAGAGAGATTCTGAGATGCATGGAGCCAAGATGGGTGGGAACATTCTGGGACTGGGGTCTTTACCCTTTTCTGCCCCATTCTGCTCAAGGAGCTGACTGCCCACAGAGACCTTCTTGCTGTGTAACCCAGGGGAAGGCACTCACCCACTCTGTGCTTTCCTTTTTGACATCGGCACTAGGACGTCCACGAAGCTCCAGGGTGGGAGGGGTGAGGGGGAGAGAGCTAAGCTACTGGGAAGGATGGAGAGAGAAGCCCTCAGCTAGGAACTTCCCAGCCGGGCAATCAGTGGGATCCCCCGCATTGGCTCTGGCCGGAGGACCTCACAGGAAGGGGCGACTGAGGGCGACCGAGCCACAGAGACCAAACTTAGCAGCAGGTGCAGGCAAGCAAACCCTGTGGGCGCAGCTCTGCCTCCACCTCACAGCACAGAGGGAGGAAGGGCTCTGCTCCTCAGCCCCCTTCTCCCTCCCCGTTTCCACAGGGCCAAAGGAGGCTAGCCTGGGCTGGGGAGCAGGGTGAGGCATGCAGTGTCTAGGATTGTTGCTCCAGCTGTGTGGCTGCAGGCGAGACTTAACCTTCCTAAGCCTTTGTTTCCTCATCTCTGAGATGAGGTGATGATACTTACCTCACTGAGTAGTTGGGAGGAGAAAATACAGCTCTAAGAACAGAGCCTACTGATGTATGCCAGGGCGCACAGTTTTCACTAACTCTCTCAACACCCCTGCTGTGTGAATGCTTTCATCCCCATTTACAGAGGCAGAAACAGCTTCAGACCCTAACCCTCCACTGGAGAAAGCAAGCCACCCTGGGTCTTTGCCCTCCCTGACAGGCTGTTGCAAGTCTACTTTGGATGCAGGAGGAAAGGAAATGGACTTTCCCCCACACTCCCTCTGCATGCTGGGGCTTCACCCAGGCAGGCAGCCTGAAGGGCCAGCATGATATTCCCTCAGGAAAGGAAAGAATGAAAGTTCTGGGAAGTTCATCCAAGTGCTGAGGTCCCCAGCTGGCCAGGGACAGAGTGGCCCGACTACCACACTTTCCCCTTTACACAGGAACCAGGGGATCCACTTCGTTACCCTGGGAGGCCGGTGCTGTCAGACCAGCCATGCAAGGGGAAGCAGAACCCGCAGGGTGATTTCACTGTCAGACCTTTCTCTACACCTCTGTCTCCCTTCTATCTTGAGCCACACATGTCTTATATCCACAGGTTACCTATTGGACAAATGTGTACTCGTTACACCCAAGGCTCTATTCCAGAAGCTAGACAAGCGTATATGAAGGCCAGGAGCCAACCTCAGAGAACTTAGTGGAGAAGACAGATGAAAATATGACCATGGTGCCAAGGTGGGTACCCCTGAGATGCCGTGGGGAGTTAGGAGGACAGAGATGGGGAGGGAAAGAGATCCAGGGCATGTGTCTGACCCAGAGCTACGATCATCACAGTGGGACGGGATCTTAGAGATTTTCTGGTTCAAACTTTTTCATTTTCCAGATGAGGAAACACAGGCAGGGAAAGGGAATTATTTGCACAAAGCCACATAACTTACTGGGGTCAGCACAGCCAGGTGAGGACCCAGGATTCCCGACTGCTCAGGCCCACCCTCAGCACTGTCATGATTCCATTTATGCCTCTGACAGGTGACCCAGCAAAGGGTGCCCAGATAGCCCAGGACAGATGCACTGTTATAACCATCAGAACTCACCATACTCAACATGCCAGCCTTCTGTATCAGTAAGATTCAGTTCATCCAGAAACCCTGCTTACGCACAGTAGTCTTTGATCTCTTCAGTAAAAGTCTGGAGGCCTGAGGTCCAGGTTATAAGAGAGCTGCACTCCTCAAAGTTGCCCCCTCCACCATCCCTAAGGTGTGGCCTGTATCCTGCAGCCTCTGGGGGCATCTGCACTCTAGAAGCAGGGCAGGATGGGGGAGAGGGGGGCAATGGGTGCACCCCTGCCTTCTAACAGGGGATACTGGAGGCTGTCACATGATACATCTCTTTATAGGCCTGGAGTCAGAGCCTGGTCAAGTTGGGGGCTGGAAAATGTAATTTTTGTTCTGGCTGGCTGTGACCCCAGCTGGAAGTTCTGTTACAGTGAAAAAAGAGAAAAATGGCCATCTGCCTTTTGTTTTCACACCTAAATTCACTTTCTGGGCTCTGTGTCACTAGCCTGTCCTTCCCCAGGTCCTACACACCCTGGCTGGGCCTCTCCCTTGATACCCCACTTATCAACAGTTTGGGTGTGACCATCCTTCCTCCCCCAGTCCCACCCCTGCACCTTCCCCATCTCAGAAACTGTCATCTGCTTCTCTGGTGAACCAGAGGCCACAGGGACTCGGGCAGAGTCGGTGCTGGACTGGGGGGCCAGGCATCTGAGTCTCAAGGCTGACTGGACTCTTCGCTCACTCTAGAACCTTCGCCTGATTGCCTGCTTTCTGGGTGAAGAGAGGGACTGTATTTCTGATCCAGAGAAGGGCCATAGGAAAATTAAAGGGGAAAAATTCCCAGATTTTCCCTCTAGATAGCCCTGTACATAGACCCAAAGATGTATCATCTTTTGAACACTCAAGAAAGCTTTAGTAATAGCAAAAGATTGGAAACAACCTAAATATCCATTAATCAGGAACTGGTTAAGCACATACTACCTCTGTGCTAGAATGTCCTAAAACTGTTAAGAGGAACAAGGTCACTTTATGTGTTCTTATGTAGAATAATATCCAGAATATATTAAGTGCTAAGTGTAAGGGATGGGATAGCGTTTATAGCATGAAACCACTCATGTGAAATCATATGCACTCAGATTTTTATATTGACTTGACCATGTGTAAAATTCCTCTGGGAGGCTCTGCCAGACACTATCAACCAGGGGAGGATGCAGTGATTGTGAGGACAAAGACTTGCTCTTCACTATATGAGCTTTTTGCATTTAAACCAGTAAGAGATAAGAAGGAAAAAGAAACATTTAGTGATAATTATTTAATCTTGGATCCAGAGAATTTTCTTCTCTAGGCCATAACTGTCCCTGTAGGAATGGTGAGGCACTTGATAAGCCAGCTGAGGCCCCACCTGGTTCAGCTCCATCCATGATCACCATCACCACCACCCTGAGACCCCAGGCCTGGTCCTCCCACCAGAGTCCATGACCCTTCTCCCTCTGACACCATCCTTGGGAAAGAGACTCCAGAAGCTGAGGGGGGGGAAAGAGCCGGAGAAGGAAGCCTGGGGTCTTGTGGAGTTGGGGCCCTCCCCCTCTCCAGACCTCACTGCTGCCCAGCCCTCTGTTCCTCTTACGGAGTGAAGAGGATTGATTGGTCAGGACACCTGCATTGCAAGGGACAGACAGTCCCTAAACTGAACTCATTTATACTGGTGTACTAGTTGATTGGGTTATCAGGAGTTTGATTTTGGTCAAGTCATGCTTGTAATACCTCTAAGACATGCAAGGCAAATATAAACCCAATACACAGGTAGTTGGAGGCACCTGGAGTTCAGGGGCAGTAACATTTGGGAGTCATTAGATTCAACCACATGAAAGTGCTGATATTCAACCATGTGATCTACAAAATGGTGATTTCTTCTGGTTCAGTTTTGCACTGGTTGTTCAGGCCGTAAGGTTAGATCAGATTACCGAGGGCTGAATATAGGCAAAGAAGAGACAAGGGCCACTGCCTGAGCCCCAGCATTCCCTGCTGTTAAAATGCCTGGAAGGTGAGGTGAAGCCAGGAAAGAACACTAACAAGGAACAGGACAGGGAGGGGAGGTGCAGGGGCAATAGGAAAACTGGGAGCATAGGGTGCCTGGGGAGCCCAGGGAGGAGAGTGTTTCTGGAAGGAAGGGGTGACCAGCTGAGTCAAATGCTTCTGAGATCAAGGAGGGTGAGAGCTGGTAACTGACTGTTGGATTTAGCATTGGTCACCGGGGACCTTGGCAAGAGTTATTAAAATGGATTCAAGAGAGAATAGAAGAAGGGAATTAGAGACAACTATTTACGGTGTTTACCTTTTTCTTAATACCATAAAGGGCTGCTATATTTGAGTCTTTGAAGGGAGGCAAAGGACTGAGAACAGAATACTTTGTAATCATACTATATAAAGCAAAATTCAGATAATTAACTTCCAATTCCTCTTCATCAGTAATTAGTGAACCTCTCAGCTAAGGAAATTACCTCTGTGTGTGGAGCCCACCCAGATCCTTCTCTGTCACCCAGGACTGCTGAAACTTGACCCAAGCTGATCTGATTCCACACCAGTCTGAGCTGGTACCAACATGCTTAATACTAACTGCAAAGATTTACCAGTTTCTCACTGGGCAATTTTCAGTGTGCAAAGTTTAATTTTCAGTGTCCAAATGTAAGCAGACTTCTTACTACCTCTGTTTATATATAGGGTTGCTGTCCCCAGCAGACTTGCAAACATTTTCTATTATCTGGAAAAATTTCTCTGTCTGGCCCCATTGCTCCCTCTGGAAACTTATTAATGACACCAAGACATGAACCCAGGTCTCCAGTCTTCAAGTACCATGCCCTTTCCACTATGAAACACCAGCTTTTGAGCCATTCTTTGAGATCTTTAAATAGGGAGGCAGCACCTGCAATGTAATTGATACGTTTTCCTATAAATTACTCTGTGTTCCAACCCTACCCCCCGCCACCCCCAAGAGTCTTCAGACAAATCATGACAGCTAGGTCAAAATGGAATTTTTACAACCACAGGAAATGACAATTATTTAAACTGTTTTATCTTAGAATAAATAGTGACTCAATAACTGTTTGGACCCAAGCAAATGTGGTCCATAAGAATGTTAGAGCCCCACATCTACTGCCCCAAATACTGACCATCGGGGCTGATAAAATTCATCCCGTCAACTATGGAATGTCCGTGCTGATAAAGGACGCATGCCATCGTATCAGGGCTGTTTGTTTGCCTCAGTTTTTTAAAAGGTCATTGTTTAAAGAATAGCCCTCTGTGGGAAAGAATGCATGAGAATTCTGTTGAATTTTTTAAGCCTGTGACATTTAGGCATTAAATGATATTGAAAGCTCTCTCTCTGCTTCTGTCTCTATTTTTGCTTCTTTCTCTCTTGTCTCTTTCTCCCTCTGCCTCCCCCAGATACTTGATAGGAAAAAAGAGAGTATTTAAATAATATATGATTTTTTTATTACACACAATATTAAACTTTTAAAATTATACAATAACCGTGAGATTTAAAATATTCCCTTTGTAGCTGTCCTTGAAGGCTTTGTCACACCATGGTCCAGGCTGAGGGACAGTTCTAGCTCATAGCCCACTTACAGAGATTCAGTGATCTGCCTTCCCGAAGACCCGCTAGGAGTCTTCCTCCACGTTTGAGCTCTGCTCCCCTCCTTGGGTGGACACCCCCTCCCTGTACTCCCGTCCCCCCACGCCAAACTGGACTGAGGAGGATGGAAGACAGCTTTCCGCAGCTGCGGAGATTTCGATAGAAACTGAATAGCAGGGAAGCCCCACTATGGTTTCCAAAATGAACCCAGTGGGCCAAGAGTCTCTGCTACAGGTTGAAAGACCAGCAACCTCTAGCAAAGCTGTTGTTGCTCTGGTGAGACCCTAAGGGGGTCTCTGAGTGGAGTCTCTGCCTGACCTAGAATGCACACTAATTCTGCCCCCACAGCTGCAGAACACCTTGCACCCGGCCCGCGCTCTTCCGCAAATGCTCTCCGTGGCCCAATCACATACCTGACTGGAGCTCCCAAAGGTCTTCAGCACGAACAGTAACAAAGGCAACCTTACCTGGACAATGAGAAGGCACCCCTGACGTCACCCCTCACCCACCCCACAGCACACACCGGTATCATCCCCTTCACAGCCATAAAATACAGCGGCTAAGACACTCAACAGGCTGACTTGTTGAACAGAATTGCTTAGTATTGACCACCTGGGGACCACAGCACATGTACCAACATGAGCAGCTTTGTATCGGTCCCCAGGGCCATCCCAGCTCACAGACCGTACTCACTGAGGGCTTACCCTGTGCCAGGCACGTAGGCTCGGTGCTCCTGCGCATCAACCCAGTGAAGCTTCCTGACACTCAAGTGCTGTAATTATAATTATCCCCATTTTACAGAGGAGGACCTGGGGCTCAGAGAGTAAGTTAACGTTATCTCCCGAAGTGACAGACTGAGCCCACTCAGGGACCCCATGGAGTCTCACCATAGCAGCAACATTACAAAGGGACAAGATGAGAATTTGAGCCCAGAGTTATTGGTCCCCCCCATCCGTATTTATAATTACTATGTTATACTGCCTTAAAAGTTAGGAATAGCATCAAATTCTTCAACCTTACCCAGGAGGCTGTTGGTGCCTCCCTCTTGGGTAACACATAATGCGCCTTCCCTTCTGGTCTCAGCGGAATGCAGAGGAGGTTTGACAGGGATCTGCCTGAGTCGGGGGAATGCTGTGGGAACTGCCCAGATAGGGTGTGTTTCCAACCTCTACCCTTGCTGCCTAAGGGCTTCTAGTTTCAGTTGACTTCTGTCCCCTTGTGCCCCACATTCGTACTTATGAAATAAACATAATACCCAGGTATCTTTTGCTTTGGGTTGTGACAGAGAAACAGAAGCCAGTTCAATTTTTCACTTAGCCCTTAGAAAATAGTTGGTGAGCCTTCAATATGTGTTCAGTGAATGAATGACTATCTTAGGAAAATAAGAAGGGTATCAGAAGAATCCTGGGGCGTCTTACAGCATCAAAGAGCAACCTGGACATCAAAGCCTTGGGAACATCAGGAATCGTGGGCAGCTGCCATGATCCCAAAAGGAGTTCGTGACAGAGTGTGGCAAAGACTGGGTCTGCCGGGCCCTCCTACCACACCACTCCCACAACCTTGGCAATGCCTGGGTGGAGCCCGGTATATGTGCACATGCATGTGTGAATGTGTGTGTGTGCTCTTGAAGGGTTAAGGCCTCCTGGAATGGGTTATATGAGAGTCAAAAGCCAAAAAGGATAGATTAATGATAACAAAATTAAAAAAATTTTTTAAAAAGCCAAGAAGGATGGAAAGGAGAGGTTTCTTTTCAGGTTTTGCTTCTAGTCGAGATTCAGAACTAGCACAGCTGTTAATCCTCTTCTTCCCAGAATCAGCTCCAAAAATGCCAAAAGGAATAGAAAGGGAAAACTAAACACCGTAAGAAACTGCTGGGGGTGGGGTGCTATTGTGAACTAGAGGGTAGAGTGAAAGGTGACGGTGGCTTTGACCTGGGCAGAAGCCCAGCATGGCAGTGGAAATAGAAAAGAGAGGGGAAAATAACAGGAAGTCTGTTCTCACTTCACAGCTTTGGGAAAAACTTGTGGAGACTCAAATTTCTGGCCCAGGAATCCTCAGGAGTAGAAGCAGAGCGTTGCCGTCTGCACACAGGAGAGGCAAAGCCAAGCAGATGAGAAACAAGATGAGAAGCACACACATTTCAGTAAGAAATAGAATTGCCTTTCTGGGACCCAGAAGCCAAGCTGGGGTAAAGGGCTGAGATCCAAGCACTGTGGGAAGGGGAGGAGAGGGGGCTGGTCCTGTTACGCAGCAAATACTTCGTGTCAGACACCGGGTCAGCAGCTACCTAAGTTATCATGGCTAATGTTCACCTCTGCTGAAATAGAACATCACTACCACTTCACACGTGCGAAGCTGTCTCAGAGGGGTCAAATGGCCTGCTGAAGGACACCCAATTTACAAATAGTGCCACTAGGATTTTAACCTAGACCTGAGCCTGTGGGCATCCAGGGGCAAGTCACTTCCTGGCTGTGTGAACTTGGCCAAGTCACTTAACTTCTCTAACTTCAAATGCCTCTTCTGAAGAACAGGGATAAGACTGTATTTAACCTTCAGGTTGTTGTGAGGTCACACTGAGTTTAGACATGTAGTACTCAATAAAGATGGGCTGTCATTTTCATCACCTTCAGCCATAAGCTCCTTTAAACATTCTGTCCTATTGGTCAAATGTAAGAAATTCCGTTCTTCAAGTTAACAACCAGTTGGAGTTGTTACTTCCACTTCTTAAATAGGAAAAGTCTACCCATGGTGGCCTGAAAGGGAAGAGGCAGACTGGGATCTGAAATCAAACGCTAATCCTTTAGCAAAGGGCTCAAAATGAGACAATGAGCCCTCACTTAGGAAAAGAGCTCCTGTGAATGTCCAGAAAGACACAGGCATCACACAGAGGTCTTATCCCTAGATCTGATATTATCCGCAATCACAGACAAATACTGAAATAGTAAGCATTGAGGAGTGCTTTCTTAACAAACTGAAATCATGCAGTGACTCTTATGAAACCTCAGAACCAGCTGATACAAAGGCATTAAAACACACACATATACACATACACAGAACCACTTGTGAAATGGTTAAGTGCAGAAAGCTCAAAACAAAACCGTGGGCAGACCATTGTGCACTATAGGAAAATGTGGCTGTGAGCGGGCAGAGGCAACCAGAAAGATAGAGTGAGGGGTGCTCATGTCCAGGGAATATGGATCATTTTTGGGAACTTTCCCTGAAGTTATAGTCCTTTCAATGCAAATATAAAATATTGGGAAACAGAACTATGTTGTACATTTATGTGAAAAAAAATCACACAAATGCAAATCTAATTCATTCTTCTTTTGCAGAAAATTAATCTAACATATATATAGTCTTATGTAGACTTATCATACCCATATAAAAATACAAAAAGTCACCTACATACATACCCATAGAAACTTACAGAAGGTCACATGGATTTATGAGCATCACTGGAATGGAAGCTGTTGGTTATCAAGAACCCCTAAGTGATTGACAGAAGGAAAGGACCTACTCTGTGCCAAGTGCTTTGCAACGGTTTCCTATGGAATCCCCACATTGTCCCTACAAAGTAGGCATCACATTTCCGTTTACAGATGGTGAAGTGAGCCTCAGAGAGGTAAAGTGACCTGCCCAGCATCACACAGCTCAAGGGTGTGGCTTCTACTCGCCACATGATAGGCATCGCCGGTGGGCACACTTAAATACTGGATCAGTGGGTATTCAGGTTGCTTACTGTCAGCCTCGACCCCTCATCAGCATCCCTTTGCAAGGCAGCCCATCTCTGCCCCTTATCAGGGGTGTAGCTCCCTCCCCTCCCCAGGCTGAGCGCTCCCGAAGTGCAGGCTCCTCACCTTTCTCATCTCTGGCACTGGGTTTGGCAAGAGGAGACACTTAGGAAAAGATGGGCACAAGAATTTCCAAGTCTTCTGGACTGCTCCCCCATGACGTGGAGACCCTGAGTTAGCATGAAGTTTGCTTGTAACACAATGGCAGTCACGCATCTGTGGTTTTGCGTGGGGGAAATGTCATTCTAGCCACATTCTGTCATCTGTGATTGATAACTGATGATTGATGTGAGCAGAAATTCTGAAGGAAAGAACAGGATAATATGAGAGAAGATATCAGAACTAAACATGATAAGAAAGATTCTCTTCCTCAGGAGCGGGCTTTAGCCTGGAAATTATGCTGGGCCACCTGGTCAGTGCACGAACAGGGCCTGGCACACAACATTTTCATTTAGCATCAAATTAAGCATCCACTAAGTATTTGTTAAATGAATGGATGAATTATGATTAGTTCTTGAATCCACACAAATTTGGTTTGGTAATCCCACAGGTGTATAGAAATCAATATGCCCCCAATTAAATTCACTAGCTCCCCCTCCCTGCTCGAACCACTTCCCCGTCTCATACTCCCTCTCAGAGGTGAAGGAAGCTTAGTGCATGGGTTACCCAACCAGAATCCAGCTGTTGCCCTTGACCCCTTTTTCTCCCTCATCAGTCACCAAGTCCTGGCAATTCTCTCTTAAACCATGAAACACCTCTGCCTCTTCTCCATCTTGGAGGCCACCACCTTGGTTAAGAGGCAGCACAGTGACTAAGATTAGAGGCTCAGGAGCCAGACGCCCGGACCACCACATGTTAGCTTGGTGCCCTTTGGGAAATCACTCAACCCTCTGGAACCCTCAGTTTTCTCACCTGTAAAATGGGGGAAATAATAGTCACTCCGTAAGAGGATAACTATGCAAATGAAATGGGGCAAGCAGTTCTACTTAATACAAGATCCTATTAATTAGTTTCCCTGCTTCAAGTCCTTCCCAGAGCAATCAGACGACCCAGTTTGAAATGCATGTCTGCTCTGTCACTCACAGGGTCTAGTAGAAAGAACCTGTTCTTTGGTAGTCATAAAATGTTAGACTCAGCTTCATGTGTGCCCATGAAAGCTGGTTTCTTACACTCTCTCAGTCCTCAGTGTCCTCAGCCCAAATGCCACCAGACATTATTGGACTTTGAGATGAAATGAGATACCATGAGTGAGTGGAGCCCTTAGCCCAGGGCCTGGCATGTATTGGGCACTCAGTCTTAGCTCTTCTTCCTCTCTCTCTTCCCTTGTCAGAAGCAAGGGGAAGGGGCAGAGGGAATGCAGGAGGAAGGCGGGGTCAATCCCTGGGAAGAGGGATCCGAGTCAGCGGAGAAAATGAAGGTGGCCTTTGGTGAGTCCAGCCAGCAGCCCTTCTGGGAATCTATCCTGTTTTAGCAGATCACCCCAGAGAGCTGGCCCCGCTGTAGAGCAGTGGAGTCCCAGTGCCAGCCATTCATCAGAAGCCCCGGCAGAGCTGGTAAGACAACAGCTTCCACTGCCCCTTCACACTCCTTTCCTGAAATCCCCACGTGGCCTGCTTGGGGTGCAGCATTTTAATGTGCAGCCTAGGTGATCCCAGGGCTCGGCCAGGTTTAGGACCCCTGCTCAGAGTATTTGGCTTAGGTTAGTAGGTGACTCAGAAACCTCCCTACTGAAGCTCCCTGGCTGCCCTCTTAGAGGAGAAACGTGGCAGAAATTAGCCATATGGTTTCAAATGGACAGATTTACATTCATTTCAAGACAAAAGAGTAGAAGTTTTGAAAATCCACAGGGGATAGGTGACCCAGAAACCTAGCTTTGTGCCTCTGACCTCTTGGCTCTCAAAATGTGAGCGAGAGACCAGAACAGAGATGCTCAAGGCTGGGCGGGGTCTGGGCTGGGGTCGGGGGTGGGGCTTGGACCAGCACGGGGCCTTTTCTCTGGGCTGCAACAGCATCTGTTGTCAGTGTCTGATGTCCTCTCTTGGTACCCAGTTAAATGGCATATGGGGAGACAGTTTGGTGCCTGAATTCCAATAATGGTACCAAGTAGCGATGAAAGAATTTTTTTTGAGAGGGGTAGGAGGATGGATCCAGAGACCCCACAGTTACTATTCTTCAGATGATCACATGTAACCTGACACATATCAATACAAGGAAGCCCTCACAGGTATCAGGCACTGTGGTAGGCCATGTACGTGTATGTGTACACACACATCTCTACCTATATCTATATGCACACACACATACAAATGTCTGTCTATGTACATGTGTGCATATGTATTTATATATTCATATATAGTTATGTATTTATACATCTGGATATAATATGAACAAGTGTGTGTGTGTATGCAAGTATATATACAGAGAGAGAGAAGGCTGTACACATATGCCTTCACAATTGCCCTCACTATCAGTCCATTTTAAAGTTAGGGAAACTGAAGCTCAGAGAGATTAATTAACTCGTCAAGGTCACAAAGCTGGGTTTGACTCTAGATGCTTAGGACTCAGAAAACCATGTTCTTTCCACACTGGCTCCCCTCCGTACATAAATATACACATGGCAGGTCTAGCTCCCTGGAATGTGTCTTCTAAATTTTGCATATACTGACTATAGGAATCCCCAAAAGTGTCTTACTTACTAATCACACATGAGGGTGAGGGAGAGGAGGGGGCCGCATGCTCTGGACACAGCCAGGTTGCCCATGTGTACCCGGTGAAAAGACCAGAGAATCAGCTCCCAAATAGGCTGCCTGATTGCCAACCCTTCTCCCTGCCCCATGGTATGGGGCCACGTAATCTATAACACAATTTTTAGACTCCCATGTATGGGCTTAGGAGGAAGGGGCTCAGATTTAGGAGTATGGAGCAAAACTGTTCTTTGGTTTCCACTTTGACTTTGAATGTTACAAACTGCCTCCTTGCAGACTTTAAATAATGCATGGACCTCCCATGATTATTGAACGGAAGTTTTCTCCTACAATATCCTATGGTCTATTACTAGACTCTAGACTTTTCAATCTTCAGTCAGCACTGCTTAGCATCTCTAGTCTGCTGTGCACACTGCAAGGTGGCTTATACACTAACCCGATGCTCACCACGCCAGCAAGGAGGGGGTTTTCCCACTGTGCACATAGGGAACACGTTCTCATCTGGTGGCCCCCTGGGCTGTAAGTTCCATGTAAGGCAGAGTCGGTGTCTGAATGGCACAGGCCCCAGGATCTAGCATGGCATACACAGTAGGCACTTAGTATTTATTGATGAAATCATAGATGATTGGACAGGGAAGTGCTGAGAGGTTAAACCGTAAATCTCAAAAGCAGGGTCTGAAGGCAGGTCTACGACTCTGATGCCCATGAACCTTCTGCTATATTTTGCTGTCTTCCCATTGTATTTTGTTTTCTCTAATCCTTTTTTTTAATCACATTTTTCAAAATTCATTTGTGCCATTTATTGGACTGGCTCTACTTATTTAGCTGGGAGGAGCTTTGCGTTTCAAAGTTCACATGTTTGTTTTCAAGTCAAGGATTTTTAGTACGTGTCATTTCTCTGAGCCTTCACTTTTCACTCTCACTTATCATATTTAGAGTTTTACACTTCACCAGGGAGTAACTGGGTGGCTGAGGTGGGGGGCAGTCCAGAGAACTGGCCACACGGGCAGTGAGATGCTCGATAGGTTGGTAGCCAGTGTCTGGGCTGCCCATCTGAGGGCCCCCAGGCCTCCTTGACCTCCATCAGCATGGACAGCAGGCCCAGCACTTCGGCCTCCTCTGCCAGTGGCTCCCACCTAGGGGACGGATAACAGGCCAGCCGTATCAGTCCGGACAGTCAAGAGTATGCTGCTGTATTAAGTAACCCCCAATCCCAGTGACTTAAAAAAGAACCAATGGTCCATTGCTTGTTCATGCTGCATGTCCACTAAGGGGCTTCTGCTCCACCCCAACCCCCAAGCACGAGGAGCAGCCACCACCTGAAACATTGACAGTTATGATAGAGGGAATGGGAGCTCTATGGAGTCTTACACCAGCAATTAGATGCTTGAGCCAGAAATGGTATTGGTCACTTCTACTCACGTGTCTCTGACCAGAGTCATTCACGTGATCCCATCCAAGCACAAGGAGGCCAGGAAATGCTGGTCCCCCAGGGCCCAGAAAGGACAGCCAAAACTAACTGATGACAGCACATCTGCCAAGGCCACGCCCCATCCTGAAAGCCTTCCTGCTTTCTCTTACCACCGAGATCAAGTATAGCCCCAGAGCAGATGACGTGAGGCCTCCACCTGCCCCACCAGCCTGGTCTCCACTGCCCCTGCCCTCCTGTCTGCAGTGAACCAGATGCCTGAGTGTCTTCAGGGGGCCCTGCTGTGCATGTCCACATGCTCTTCCTGCTGTCTGAGCTGCCTATGACCTCCTTCCTGAAGATCTGGGCCAAGGCTCCCCTTCCAGGACCCCTGCCTCCGACAGCTCCAGTTATAGCGGAGTCCTGCCTCTGCATTCCTTAGCACCTTGCTCGTCAGCATTTTGCCCCTTTCTGTTCATTCCTGTGTATGTCTCCTCCTCCAGTCAGACCCCATGGGACAGTGACTTAGAGCTACTCATCTCAGAATACCCAGACTCAACACAGTCCTCAGTCTGAGTGAGACATTCCGCATCTACTTCTTGAATGTTCGCTGATGACTACTTTGAGAGCACCTACTATTCAGTGGGTCTTAATTAGCTTTTAGAAATATTATGAATATAGGTTCTATGGTTTATAACTTATTCTGTATTTTCCAAACGAGGGGCTGCCTTGATCATGTGGCTGCACATTGTGCCAAACTCCATGGCTATTGGCTGCACAATCACCTCTGACCCTGAGAATCAAGAAGGCATGTCACAGAGAAGTAGCGTCTGGCTGATGACAGACCTCCATCTTACCAGGATCCAGAAAGCATCACTGCCACCAAAGCGCAGATGGTATGACTCCTGTAACTATGTTCTTACTTCTCTCCAGGAAGGACGAGTGTGGGGGGTGAGACTGGGTTCCTGGAAAGAAAGGAACCGAGTATACTTGCGAATTAGCTATGCCTGCTTTGATGTCTGGGCAGGAACCCTGCTCCGGCCAGCGCAGGCGTGAAGGGAAAGCAGCCGAAGTGCATGGGAGTATCCCTCGGAAACCAAGGGCAAAAAGCTGGGTCTTAGGACCAAAGGAAACAAGAGCTTGAATGGTGCTGGGGTTTCCTCTTCTCTCTGGCCTCCACACTTCTCTCTGTATGTTACCTTCAACCTTTTCTCTCTAAAGACCAGATTCCTCCCCTTTTCCACTCCACAAGGTGATAAATATGGCATCAGGGAGCCTATTGCTTCACAGATAACAATCCAGACCATGAGAGGAAAGGCTGCACAACTCTTTGGCTTCAAATCTAGAAGCCCCAGAGGAAGGATACATTGGCCCAGCCAGGGTCAGCCGTCCACTCTCAGACCAACCAACTGTGTCCAGAGCTGGAGTCCCACTGTGACCTAGCTGGTCCCACTGTGTGCAGCGAAGAGAGACTCAAGATTACTAAGAGTCATGTGGACCAAGGACCCTGGAAGTCTCATTGGAGAGAATCAGCATAGACTATGGCTCTCGATGCCAGAGGACAAAAAGGTGACCATGCTTGGTACATAACAATCATGAGGAGAATTTGTCAAAAATACAGATTCCGGAGCCCTGTCCCCCATGAGTCTGCTTCCGTAGGTCTGGGCTCAAGCCGGAACATGTATGGTTTGCACAGGAATCCAGGTAATTCTGATTCACTGCTTGTGCCTCAAATTCAGTTTTATGTCTTTGTTTTATTCATTTCTGTTTTTGGGTTTATTACTCTTCCCACTTCCCTTCCGCTTGATAATTTGTACCCCTTCTGGGTTATTTAGGTAGAGACTTAATTCCCAGTTTTTCTTCTTACCCCCTAATAGAGGCCATCATGAGCAATACTTTTTCCTCTAAGTGCCAGCAAGACAGAATCCCATAAATTTATATGTTTTGCTGTGTTTACATCTTTGTTCTTTAAATACTCTGTTCTGAAGAATTGCTTCCCTTCCCATGGCTTTATTTAGGAGTGCTAACTTCCCTGTGACTGGATAACCCCTTCTTGTTTGTGCGATTTATTTCTAACGTCACTGAGCTACAGTCTTAGGCTATCAAAGGCAAAATGTTTCTGACTTTTCTTATTGAATAAGTGCCTTTGTTTCCTAATAAGTGATACATTCCATGAGGAATCTATCCAGGAAGGCTAACTGGTCAAGTTCAAGATCGGGGTGTTGCTACTTTATACCCTACCCCCATCAAACAACCATCCTTCATGTCATTCTTTAGCACATACGTGTTTAAAAATTTAGCAGGTAGTCGGTTGTATTGGAAAGAGAAGGTCCTTGGAGTTGACTCCTGGCCATGCTGATCATTAGCTCTGTGAAACCTTGGACAAATGATTGACCTCTTCTGCGTCCATTCCCGTGTCTGGGGAAATCATGAGTGTAGACAGGCAGGCCTCAGCTCTGCCAGGTTTTCCCCACAGGATCAGCTGGGTAAATTGAAATAAGTGAAGACATCATAGGGGTTTTAAGAAGGGGGCACAGTGTTCAGCATCCCAGGTGTGCATCACAGCCTTTCAGTGAAATAGAGCTGATGGGAGGTGAGGAAATTGTCTGTATAAGTAGAACCTAAATGGTGTCTACTTAGCTGTTATCTGGCATATACAAGAATATGAACCTGAATACATGAGCATCTTTCCTTCATCCCCTGTCCAACTCTTCTTATTAAAAACTTAGCTCAGAGTCCATTTCTCCAGGGAATACTAGCCCATCACATATCATTGGCTCCTGTACACACAAGTCTCCTCGTGTTATTCCCATTATCATTACCTGCTTCCTTGAACTTCACCATGACACCCCAAGCTTCTTCATGGCAAGGACTGGGAGTTACTTAGAGCAGGAGGAAGGGAGAGAGCTGCTATCCCAAACCAGGTGTTTTCAGTAGAGGAACACACTGAAGAGCATGGATAGGGCATGCACATTATCCCACGGGGTGGAGTGAAACCTTTACTCAGCAGATGTTTACAGAGCACCACATGCCAAGTGCTGGACATACAGGGGTGACCCCCAGTGTCATGATTTCTCTGGGGAAGGGGGAATGGAATTCTGAGCAGGTGGGTGCGGGGGACCCAGTCCAGGTGCTGTGGGAACATGCAGACTGACGCATCTGTTCCCGTGCTGGGACGTTGGAGAGGCTGCCTGGAGGCTGTGGGTTTTAATGAGGTTCGAGAGACATGGTTCAGTAATGAAAAGAAAGGGTTCAGGAGAAGACTGCTCCAGGCTGAGGGAAGAGCGGGTAGGAGCGCCAAGGACACTGTGATGCAAGAAACCATACCCGGAGTTGCTGGATGTTAGAGGGTGGGCAGGAGTGGAAGAAGGACTGAGCAGCACCAGGCCAGATGGGCACTTGGGAACCATGTTAAGGGGTTTGGGCTTTACAAGCAAGGGGGTCCCACTGAGAAACTCATGCAGCAAACCTAAGTGAGAGATGACGGTGGCCAGGCTGAGGGTGGGAGCAGGGGAAGCGGGCCAGGGGGGTGCAGGGAGGCAGATGCATGGACGTGGAGGTTGATTGGCCACAGGGGCGAAGACGGAAGGGCAGTCCAGGGGGTTTGCAGACATCAGTGGCATCATCCACCACGAGGAAAGGAACACACGGGGGATAAAAGTGCTGATGGACAGGTGGAGAAGACGGCGGATTAGGTTTGGACAGGTCACGTTCGCTGTGCCTCCGGGTCACCTGAAGGAGATGATATGCAACAACCATCCGCTGTGCCTAATAATAATGGCAACAACTGTATTTGGCCCTTACTATAACCTTAGGAGGAAGGAAACTGAGGCACAGAGAGATCAAGTAACTTGTCAAAGGCCACAAAAACACTAAAAGGCAGAGGCAGCTTCGTATGCAGCCATTCAGGTATCAGAGTTCATATCAGGAAGCCGAGACTCAGGAGGGAGGTGTCCCGGGCCCGGACGTGTAACCGGAAAGTGGTCCACACGTGATAGAGGGACACTGAAGCCACAAGAATGGAAGCGATTGCCGAGGAACAGTGTCGAGTGGCAAAAACCAAGCGTACACAGAGTGTCTGAGGAACCCCTGCCTTGAAGACAGGACAGAGGAAGAGAAGCTGAAGGATGAGACAAGAGAAATGGCTAGAGAGGCAGGAGGGAGGCCCAGAGAGAGGCTACTTCCCAGTCAGAGAAAAAAAGTGTCCCAAGGAGAGAATAGCATCGTTAAATGCTGCTTGCAAGTCAAGAAGACGAAAACTCAGAAGTGACTTTGGGTTTAGAAATAAGGAAACCATTAGTTACATTGGTAAAAAGTTTCTGTGGACTGGTAGGGGAAAAATCAAGGCAGTGGGCGGAGAAGTTAGCTGCAATCAAAGGCATAAGACAGCAAGTGTAGACAAGCTTTTGAAGGTAGCGGAGCGAGGACAGAGAGGACGGTGGGAAGAGGCAGTCATGGGGCTTTGTGCATAGAGCGTCTTCCTCTATTTATCCATTGTCCGTATTTTATGTTGAATATGGGAAGCACATTCAAGTCCTAAAACATCTTTAAAGAAGAAAGAGTTTTTAAATAATGAAGATAGTATATTGAAGTACTGAGGAGGAGGAGGCACTAGAGAAGGCAAGGTTGAGGTTACAGGACAGGGAGTGCATAACAAGGAGAGTGAGGTCCCCGAGAAGGCGAAGGGCGGGCGGGCTGCAGGGGGTAGACCCGTGCCTAAGCAAGGACCCTGCTCCCAGGGAAACAAGGAGGAGGCGGAAAGACAGGCTGCAGAGAGCACCCAGACCAGGGTCACCAGCATCACTGAGCTTGGGGACCATGAGTTTCCCCCGGCACCCGGGCCCACACTTGGGAGGTCTGCCTTCCGGAGCGTGCTGCAGCCCAGCAGGGACAGAGGAGGTGTGCAGGTGCATTGATTCAATGTGGGGGCTTTTCCAGAAGGGAGTAACCAAAAGATGCTTGGACAGAAGAATTAAAAATCTTGGCACCAAAATGGTGGGAGTCACATTCCACGCACCCCAGGCTGATCGGAGGGGCTGTGAACCCTGTGTTGTCATTCCCACCCCAGCCCACCCCCCACCAGCCAACATCTTTACCGCAGACCCCCAGGGTATATAGTCAAGATCGCCTCCTGGTCTCCATCACTCTCCTGGGATTGGGTTGTTGGGATGAGGGCCACAGAAATATGACATTACTGAAAACAATCAGTCTGAGGACAAACCGACCCTGTGGGGCACTCCCCAGGTCAAGCTCATTTGAAAGAAACTTGATCTTCCCTTTGTTTAAAGCTCAGAGGTGCTGGGGGAGCTTTCCAGCTGTGATCTGATTGTAATCCCTAAGTACGTACACTATGTCCCAAAGTCAGTATAAGGAGTTAATGCAATACCAGCGTAAATCCCCCTAAATCCTCTAACAGAATTTGATGGCTCTGTGTGTGGACCGCTTATTCTTCCAAATGAAGGACCATCAAAGGATTTGTCTTTTAATGGCAGTGATAGCCAATCCCTCCGGAGCAATTAAGATGTGAATTGTCAATCACTGAAACTATGCTGAGTTAAAAACGGCAGAGGTCACTGGGAGATTCCTGAGATGAATTTGAGCCCTAGTGAGGCTAATGCTAAACCAGCCAAAGGGCACACTGGGGAAAGCGATTGTTATTTCATAAACATGGCAGGGACAGTTGGCTAAGGAGCTGGGGGAGAGTTCATTTAAATTCATGCAGCATGCCGGTCAAGTTGAGTCATACTGTACCGTTGATCTGGCATGGACCTGGAGACCAGGGACCAGCATCGCCCTCCCTGCTGCTGCTGAGGAGATAAATTCCCAGCTATTGAAGAAACAGATAACATCAGAGCTCTGATGGATGTGTTCAAATACATAAGAATGAAAATTTTTGCACCACAGTGTAATAAAAATAAATATTAAAAAGAAAGCAGCAGTATCCATTATGTCCGTCACATTCTCCTTTCCAGGCCTGTTTACTGCCCAAAACAGATAATGGATGGGCCGCTGTGTGATTCTTCCTGATAAGTGGTCAAAGGAGATGAACAGCATCACACCAGGAAATGGAGATAGTAAATCACAGTGTGGAAACATGCGCGATCTCGCCAGCTATGAAATAAAATTTAGATTCAAGCAACTTTCAGGTCCCATTACATGCCTATTAAAGCTGCAAAAATAAATATGATAAAACCCAAGATTGGCAGTCGGTAGAAGCACATCCTTGAGCATTGCTTTCTGGGCCAATTTACATAAGCAATCAGGCAGCATGAATGAGAGCTCTGCCATTTCTATACTCTCTGACCCAGGAATTTTCTCTTTGGTAACAAACGCCATGGTATTAGCCCCAAAGAAAGAAAAACATGTGTAGAGCAGCATTACCTGTAATAACTAAAACTCGCCCACAACCCAAAGGCCGAAGAAGAGGGGGCTGACCAAGCAAAGACACATGTGTTAACACAGTAGAATAACACGATGGCATTTCAAATGATGAATATGGGGGCTTGGGAGGTTGCGGAAACGTTTCTATGAAATATGCATGGTCATTATTAGTTGTGCATATCAAATGTCTTCCTGGGTATTGATAAAGAAGAGACTTTGGATGGAAGAGGATTCACTTAGAATTTAATGTTCATTAAGATTTTATGATAAGTTGGATACTAATTTTAGTCATTCACTCAACATTCATTGAATGTTGACCACATGCCAGACAGTAAGGATGTTAAGACGAGGAAGAAATGCTTCCTACCCCAAGAGCCCATGGTCAGAGGGGAAGACAGACAGGCTGATACACACACGCACACACACACACAGCAGTGGCAGGGCATTGTGTACAGGGGAAAGCGTGTGGATGTCATGGACAGAATTAGGATAATTCACAGGTTGGGCAGAAGTGGAGGAAGATGATGCTCCGGAGGGAAAGCATTGCACAGGCAGTGGCCATATAGGTCTGGTGTGTGTGTGTGTGTGTGTGGTGTTTCTCTATCCCGATCCATCTGCAGGGCTTGAAGAGCCCAGGATACCACTTTCATGGGACCCAGGACTGCATTTCCAGGGCCAGCTCTGCCCTG
This sequence comes from Manis pentadactyla, assembly GCF_030020395.1. NCBI lineage: Eukaryota > Metazoa > Chordata > Mammalia > Pholidota > Manidae > Manis > Manis pentadactyla. The sequence continues at coordinate 146,615,981 of NC_080022.1, forward strand.
CCATTTCCTGTCACTGTCTTCAGCCCTCAAATGGTCATCCATCCCCACCATGTACACTCCTCACCGAAATCACTCAGGGCCATTCATCCTGGGTGAAGATGCTCTTACTGTGTTATATGCTATGTGAATAGGATTATTCTGAAGGCCAGTTTAAATAAGAAAGGATTCTTATTTTATATCGTCCACGACCTATTCATTGTGGAGTGTTCTTAAAAAGATGCTTGGTGGATGGAGCTGGAGGACATTATGCTCAGTGAAATAAGCCAGGCGGAGAAAGACAAGTGCCAAATGATTTCCCTCATTTGTGGAGTATAACAATGAAGCAAAACTGAAGGAACAAAACAGCAGCAGACTCAGAGACTCCAAGAACAAATTAGTGGTTACCAAAGGGGAGGGGTGTGGGAGGGTGGCTGGGGAGGGAGGGAGAAGGGGACTGGGGGATATTATGTTTAGTACCCATGGTGTGAGGGATCACGGGGAGAACAGTGTAGCACAGAGAAGGCACATAGTGGATCTGTGACATCTTGTTGCACTGATGGACAGTGACTGCATTGGGTTATGGGTGGGGACTTGATAATATGGGTGAATGTAGTAAACACATTGTTTTTTCATGTGAAACCTTCATAAGTGTGTATATCAATCATACCTTAATAAAAAAAATTTAAAATAAATAAATAAATAAATAGATGATTGGAAAAGATCCAACTGTATTTTTTCTTTTAGGCCTTAAGGCCCCCTTCTTATTTTATTTATTTATTAATTTTTATTAAGGTATCATTGATGTACAATCTTATAAATGTTTCATAGGAGCAACATTGTGATTACAACTTTCACCCGTATTATCAAGTCCCCCCCCACCCCACTGCGGTCACTGTGCATCAGCGTAGTCAGATGCTATAGACTCACTACATGTCTTCTCCGTGCTGTACTGCCTATCCCGTGACCCTCCTACATTATGTGCACTGATCATAATGCCCCTTAGTCCCCTAAAAGATCCAACCATATTAAAAAGAGACATGGAACCCCAGACAAACTTACCCTGTTACCATCTTCCTGAATGTGCTTGATATGTAAACCACTGCTAATGAATCGAGTGAAGTGGGAAAGTACATCAGGAATGCAAGCCCCTGGCTCAGATCAATATTAACAGATATGTGGTGTGCAGGATGTCATCCGTAAGAAATGAAAGCAAGTAGCCACAGGTTGGCATTCATTTGAATGTTGATATTTTGATAGCTGTGGGTATTATTTTAATTCAACATATAGTTTGGTTTGACAATGTGCAGCTTGGCATTTAGAAGCTAGCATGTGTGTGAGAGGAAAAGCTGGGAGCTCTGAAAAGGAAATAAGGACATAAATCAAGAGGTTCTTATGTGAGAACAATGAAAGAAGGGGCTTACTGAAATGCTGATTACCAACACATCAACGTGAACTGGTGACTCTGAAAAAAAAAATACGTCTCTCTTCTGAGATGACCCTAACTGCTGTGACCAATGGCGGTGCCTTGTATGAAGCCAGTAAGCCTGCAAAGTCATATAAATGCAATCACAAGCCCGGAACGCAGTCCTTCCTTACTGCCATTCTCAGAAGACTAGGGCTCCCTGAAGGAGGAGCCTCTCCAGAGATAGATCCAGAAGGAAGCTGGGTCAGAAGTATCGAGCAGGAGGAGAGTCGTAACGTTTGCAGGGCCCTGATGGACCACATTGGGGGTGAGTGGGGCCTGCCTGAGAAGAGGGCCCCCTCTTGTGGAAGCTGTCATGAAGCAGAAGAAGATCTTCAACTTGAACAACAAGGGAGCAATTAGAGACAAGTGAGCTGGCTGAGAGCCTGTGAAAGACACTTGATCCTGAGATGATCCTTTGAAAAGGAATGCTCATATGAAGTGAGCTGAGAAGATGGTGCAATGGCAGCTGGGGTGTTGTTGACGGAAGGCAGGAGTTGCTCTACATCCCTGACACCGCATTCTCAGAAATCCACCCCCAAGTCTCCATCTGTCTCCATGCTACAAATCACAGTTTCTTTTGCTCAACAAACCTCCACACAGCCCAAGCAATTTAGCTGAAGTTTCAAAATGTATCCAGATGATTCTATCATGTCTTTAAATCATACATGGTATGTATGTGAGAAGCAAAGAGTAGAAGGCAGTGATCCGAGAATCCCTCTCTGGGGCTCCTGCACACACAGGGCCCCTTGCCTTTGCCCTGGGAGTGGGTCATGGTAGCTAATCAAGGGCACAGACAGAACCAGGGTTTTAGGGGTGGCTGGAGGGGAGTCTTAGCGGGAGGTCACCAACAACAGAGTCTGGTTGCCCTCCCTCTGCTGATGTGCACCCATTTCCTCTGCTTCCTCTTCAAATGGTCCAGTCTTATTTAGATTGGGATTATGTGGCAAAGACTGCTCCATGCTCACCAAAATCTACGTCCTGCTCTTAGCCCATCGCTAGACTGTATTTCCCAGTCTCTCCTGTAGTCGTATGCAGCTTTGTGATTAAGTTCTGCTCTAGCCCATGGGAGATGAGCAGAAATACATGCTGCTTGTGAAACTGCCCCATACGCAACTGCCAGTGACACTCCTCTCTGCTAGTGCTGCTCTCCAGCTGCCTGAAATTGAGATGCCCCCTGGGTGCCCTTGGAAACCCTTAGTTGAAGATGGCAGAGCATTCGGGAGCTTGGGACCCAGAGATGACATGAAGAATGGTCTCCTGCTGACCTCATCACACACCAGTCCTGTAACAGAGGGAAGAAATAGCTTCTGTCATATCCGAGGCACTGTACAATTTGGGGTTTATTTGTTACAGCATCAAGCATTACCCTAACCCGCTCAGATAGTAGCAAATGGAGTTGGAAACTGCAGCCACCCAGCCTTGACTCTGACCCAATATAGCCAAGGGATGATTTCACTGACTCCTTGCTTGCTTTTGCTAATTGAAGGAATGGTGATATCATGTGCTGAAGGCCACCCAACAAGGGAGAGTTGGTGCTCTTTGAATGGCAGCACTCTGGGGCTACAGAAAGGAAAACACGAAGTTGCACAAAATGCTGCAGGGTCGCCAAGACAGAATGATGCGTCCACGTGCTATCTGGGCTATGCTCTGCGGGATCCATAATGTGTTGGATGCTGTCCCAAGGGCAGAGGCCAGTTCTGAGTGCCAGGGCAGTAGAGGCAGAAACAGGGGCTTGTGGGGAGGCCACGCAGCCAGTGGCTGGCACACAGAGTTCTCTTCCCAGAAAAGAAGGATCCTTTTAGTTAAATGTAATAAATCTCCTTTTAAGTAACACATGGCTGGGCTTGTTACTTTCGCTTTTAGGGCCCTGAAACTGGTTAAAAGAGCAATTCACATGAGCCACAAGGGAAGGAACAACTGGGATACCTAGACTGGAACCAACTCTCCCCACAGCTGGGCAGCTTTTTAAAGAGGAAACCTGGGTCGTTTACTAAAGACTTCCCCAAAAGCCATGAATTTGTGTACTTGTATCAGATCCCAGTCTCGAGTTCGGTTCTTGACTTTATGCTGACTGACAGGGGCACATCCCAGGAGGCCAATCACGGCAGAGACAGGAAGCCGTGTTACAAACAACAAAGTCTAGGGGCTGTGCAGTCGAGAGAAGACGAGACCCGGGATGGCTATGATTCCAGTTTATACATATATGAGGGCCTTTCAGGCGGGTCCACAGGGCTGGTGTCATGGTTGCACAGTTAGACAGATGTGGACATTCAGTGTAGAGGAGAACTAATCCCCTTATGGTTACAGCTGTCCCAGGGTGGACAGGTTGGCCTGACAGTAGTGAGCCGCCTATCAGGAGGGGGATGCAAGCAGAATTGGAATGGCTATCTCTCAGAAAGGTTGCCACAGGGGCTCCTCTTTGTCTGGGATAGCAGGGGCGTGTGTTTGGAGGACACTTCAGGTCTAAAATGTTAAGCTTCTGAGAGAAGATCCTTTCACAGAACAGAATGCCATCTATTGTTTTGTGCTCCCCATTCCAGCATCCACTCCCTTTTCTTGTGATAATCCATACCCCAAGCATGTTTTGCAGGGATCACTTTTCCTAGTTTAAGGGCTCAGGGACAAGTAGAGCCAACCCCTGTCCCAGGCGCAAAGCATGCTATCCGTGTTCTCTAAGCTTAAGGTCAGGCCACAGCTCTGGTGACAGTGATTAGTGCAGGAGGGAACAAGCAACTCAAGTTAGTCCAATCACAGTGAAGTTTAGGTAGGAGCTCCCAGGGAGAAAATCTTGCTCTCTGCTGCAGATCTAGAATCGGGAAGGCTGCAACTAATGCTGGCATGGGGGCCTGAAGATGGAGCCGCAGAACCTGGCTGGGAAGCAGTGAAAATCCAGGTCCTGATCCCAATGCCTAAGTGCCTGGATCCAGCTATACCTGAAGTGAGTGGTTTTTCAGTGTATTGAACCAATATAATCCATTTTTTATCAATAGTGTTTGAGATGTGATTTTTTTCTTCACTCTCAACTGATAGAGGGTCCTGGCTAACGTGATGGGTTTTAGTGGAGAGTCTTGAGAAATAACAAAGGAGTAATAAGAATAGGAAACCAGCAATGACTTTGAGAAAGACCACAGAAAGAGGAAAGGGGACCTGTTAGCCTTTTGCCTGGGTCCCCAAGGCTGGCCAACCATGGAAGAGCCAACCACAGGAGCAGCTGGTGTGCATATCAGTAACGTCCCTAAAATTCCAGCCCAAGAAAATCATCCTAAATATTCAAAACCATCCTACACAAAACTGCTTTTTGAAGCATTATGTGTAACTTTGAAAACTTGGAGACAGTCTAAATGTCCAAAAACCAGGGGCTGGTCCACTGAGTTTGCTGCCTTCAAAAATGACATTTATGAAGTGTGTGTAATAACATGGGAAGTTCTTATGATGGTGTGAGTGAAATCAGGGCATGAAACTGTAGAGTCAATATGAATTCTACTCTGTGAAAAGGAAAAAAAATTGTAGAATCAATATGAATTCAACTGTGTGAACAGGGCAAACAAAGAATGTAAATGTACCCAAAAGTTGAAGCTTGGATGGTGGGACCATTTTTCTTTTACCTTTGCATTATTTTCTAAATTCTCTTCATGGTTTTTTAAATGGAAGGAAGTATTGTGTGATGTTCATTGATATATATAGAGAGGACATCCCCACAGCCCCCCACACACAATCAGTTTCAGAAAAAAGGGACAGATGAGGGACCTCTCTAACCCTTTGCCCAGCTAGAGGCAGAGGATCCTCGCAAAGCAGTCAGATCTGGTCTCAGGAGTTCCTCTCAGTAGCTAGATGACCTGTGGCAAATCTCTTTGTCTCTCTAGACCCCAGCATCCTCCTCTATCAAAGAAAAGGCATCCGAATAGATGTCCCAGGAACACAGCAAACAGCAGTCAGAATGCCCAGGTTCACCCAAATGCTCAGCCATACACTTGCTGAATGACTTCCTCTCTGAACCTCAGTGCTGCCGATGTGGGTGCCCACTGGCTCTGCCCTGCCCTTGGGCTGCTGTACGCAGACAGCAGTTTGTCTTGTTAGAAAGCCCTTCCCCGCTCAGCCCTGGCTTGGCCCGTCTGTTGTCATCTCAGCCCTTGAGTTAGGCTGTCTGTAAATAGCAAGACAGCATTCTCTCTGATGGCTCTCCAGGCTGTGCTCTTTCCAGTTTTCCTGTGGCAAAGCCTGTTTACTGGCTCTCCAGAAACATGGCTGAGCAGACAGGAACCCTGGAGCTACTCCGATGGACACGGGCCCAGCAGGAGTGTCTTGGGACTTCACAACCACAGGTCCCAGCGTGTGCCCCTTGGGATGCCCCAGCTGAGAGCCTGATATACATGCCGAAGGGCTGCCTTCCCCAAGTGGATGGAATTGTCCCCATTTCATGAAAGACCCGAGTGCTGGAAAGGGGGAGTGGTCCCACAGGCTGATCAGAACACAAAGCTCCAGAATGGGGGCTGTCTGGCTGCAGACTCCACCTCCAGGGACGAGCTCGGGAGTAGAATGTGCAAGAACATAGGTGACGAGTAGAAGGCCCTTAGAGGTGACAGGGTCCACCCGCTCCTCATGCAAATGGAGAAACCAAAGCCAGAGAAGCTGTGACCAGCCGAGGTCTCGTAGCTTAGCAGTAGCAGAGCTCAGGTCGGCACCCAGTGCCCCAGGGCCCTGCTTCCGCGTCCACCCAGGCAGCTCTCTGCCTGGGACAGGCAGGGAGGGGGCCTGCCAGAAGCGGAGGGAGGCCCTGTGGCTCTGGCTGGGTGGGTTTCTGTTTGTTCTCTGTGTGTGGAGCCCCTGGTCATGTTCTCTCCAGCCCTCACCCAGAACTGGGATTCTCAGGGGCGCTGAGAAGGGGGCGCCACTCTCACTGACTCTCTTCCTCCTTACCCTGGACCTTACAGCAGCCTCTACTCTGGTCTCCTGAGACAAGACTCCTGCTTGCAACCACCAGTGGGTCCCCACTGCTCCCTGCTAAAGCCCAGCCCCTCTGCTTTACTGTACAAGGCCCTCTGACCCAGCTCCCATTTGTCCCCTAGCCCCCATTCCAGCCACATTGAGCCTGCTGAGTCTAGGGTGACCATAATCTATCACCCGAACTGGGACACCTTTAAGAGTGGAAGGGAGCTCTGTGGACAATCGTGCTGGAGCACCTTGCATTGACTGGGCTGTCCCAGACGCACCTGGGCCTGCGGTCACCCCAAGGCCAGGTCCTTTTGTAACATAATCTTACCATGTTCCCATCAGTTTTCTAACGTCTCCCCTTTCTACCTGGCAAAGGCCTACTCATCCTTCCAGGCAAGTTGAAACCACACATCCTCTGCGAAGTGAAGCCCTCCCTGCCTCCAAGAGACAGGAGAATTACTCTCTCCTCTGCACCCAAACAGTTGGTTAGCACCTGTATTACAGTGCCTGACACAGTGACTTTGCTCAGGGCTTCTCAACCTCCGCACTTAGTGACATTTGGGGCCAGAACATTCTTGGTTATAGGAGTATGTCCTGTGCATTATAGAATCTTTTGCAGATCCTTGGCCTCTACTCACTAGATTCCAGTAACAACTCACCGCCTCTACCCAGTTGTGACAACTGAAAAAATGTTTCCAGACATTACCAAGAGCACCCCCAGGGAGAACCACTGTCTTACCAATGAGTTTTTGTCCTTTATGCCGTGAATTCCAAGAGAGCATTTTATTCTCTTCTGCACTGGTCAGTGCCCCACGCAGAATAGGTGCTTAGTACAAACTGCCTACTGAATGAATGAGTTAGAATGACCCAGAAGAACCCCAGAAATGTCTAACTCACTAGCTCCCTTGGGTGCGTTCCCAGTCGTGACCACTGGAGGGCGGGAAAGGCCTGCCGAAAGCACAGAGCTGGAGGCGGGAAAGGCACAGATCAGGGAGACCCCAACTCTGGGGGCCCAGGGCCCCCATGGCTCTGGGGGCTGCGGTGACAAGGAAGGCCCCAGTCCCCTTAGCTGTTTCCTCATCACCTCCCTGCCCTGTAAATATTCTTACCCCGCAGGACTCACTTCTCAGACCTCTATTCTTTTCTATTCTCCATCCTGGGCTCTCATTCGGTGCCTAATTTTAAATACCATCTACATGCTGATAACTCCCAAAGCCACATTTCTGATCCAGAAATTTCCCCAAATTCATGAATCTATTCCAACTGCTTACCAACACCTCCATTCAGAGATCTAATTAATAGGCATGGGTAACAGTGCAGCCAAACCTGAGCTCCTGACATCCCTCCACCTCTGGGCCAAACCCCAGTCTTTCTCCACCCCGGCAGATGGCCACTCCAGCCTCCCATTGCCCCATCCGAGCCCTCGGGCTCGCTCTTCTCCATCCCCACGTCACTCACTCAGGTCATGGCTCAAACGCACCTGGAGGCGTCTCTGTCCTGCCATTTCCACTTAGTTCACCCCACGGCTGTAACTACTTACCACGACGTCATTTTGGTTAGTTTCTTGTTTATTCCCTTTCTTTGTCCCCCCCTTGTGGTCTCACTAGGGTCACAGCTAGTGTCCACTGTTATGTCCCCAGGGCAGGGCACGGGGTAAGTGCTCATTAAATAGTTGTGCAGTGAGAGTGAGTTAAGGACTTGAGGGGATGAGGGCAAGTCCTCCGTGGAAGAGCCCTGAGCTGACCGAGGAGAAATCCACTTTCAGGCCGGCGGGTTCTCCTAAAAAGAGATGGCCCGCAGCAGAGGCGCCTTTGTCCAACACAGAGCACTGAATCTCCCCGAAGTTTGGGCGAAGCGGAAGGCATGAGAGGCACATTTATTGGATGCCTATGATGGATTAGGAGGATAAACTATAAGGCCCAACAGAGTGGGCTCTGCTTGACTCTGTCCTGCCTGTGAGACCACAGATAAGCACATTAATATCTCTAGGCTGTGGTTTCATACCTGAAAACTGAGGATAGTCATCATAACAGCCTGGTAGGGCTGCTAGAGGAATGGGGACTTAGTATGCGTAAAGCACGTTGAACAGTGGCTGCCGTGTGGCAAGTGCTATGGAAGAGTAGCTGCTGTCTGCGCCATGCGCTTCCCATCGCTCATGTGGTGCTTAGAACACTGTTGGGTAAGTGATTTTATTAGCCCATTTTGCAGATAGGAATGTTGAAACTCAGAGGCGATGTGTCGCTTACCTGAGGCCTCACAGCTAGAGAGAGACATTCCAGCACAGCTGTCTGACTCCTTTCCCAGAGTGGGTGGGTGGCCAAACAATAGGCCCCACATTAGGCCCTGGGGCCCCTCCTCCCCTTGTCCCCTGCTCTGGTTTCTGCTGCCGCCAGCATCATCAGGGCAGCTCAGTGCTTAGTACCTCTGCTTTTTAGCTCTGGCCCAAGGGAAACACAAATTCCTTCCCACCTGCATGAGCAGCTCCAAATAAGGCTGGTGTATTAAAGAAAGCTTTGCTAAACATTGAAGCAGTCGGGGTCCTCAGGCAGGGGTTTCTGTTCCTAACCTCCCCCACCAGCCTTCTCCCCATCCCCAGGGGACAAGAACAGCAGCCCCAGGGCACCAGCACAGTGGAGGTCCCACCAGGCCCATCTGCTGCCCAGGCCCTTCCCTGGGGATTTGGGTTCAGCGGGTGAAGAGAAGTCTGCAGTCTGCGCTCTACCAGGTTTCCAGGTGATTTTTGTCTTGGAAAAGTTTGAAAACCACTGGCATAGAATTGAGGGTGTGGATTCTAGAGTCAGACCACCTGGGTTCAGATGCCAGCACCACTTGTTCCTGTGTGATTCTGAATAGCTTTTCAACCTCTCTGATCCTCCATTTCCTTTTCTCTGAAATGTGGGTCATAAAACTACCTAGCTGGTAGGGTTGAATGAGGGTTCAATGAAATCATGCCTGCAAAGTGCTTAACACAATGGCCTGCTCTGAACAAAACAAGTTACTGTTGCGATTGTCAGTACTGCGGTCCTTTGTATTGTCCAAAGGGAAGCTTCCCGGAGTCTCAGATTCCCTGGGGCCCAAAGCTCAGTGCGGTGCCTTTTGCCAGTCCCTGGTGCCAGGCAGTCTCAGGGGTCCAGGCTCGGGATCCAGCCTCGGGGTCGTAGCCGTGGGGACCCAGCCTGAGGGGCCCAGTACAGTAAGGGCATGTTCTCAGCGCTCAAGAGAACGCTGACACCTGTCATTCAGGTAATGCCTCCTGGGTCACATGGACCCCACCCCCTAGAACTGTCCATGCAGGAGGCAGGTGGCCCTCTCAGACTCCCAGGCCCTGCACTGAAATGGAACCCATAGCCTGGAGGGAAAGTGAGGGCATGGAGGACCCCAGACACCTCCTTTTGTTTCTGGGGAGCCACTGGCATATGGCCTGTGACTAGATGCTGACTGACAGGTGTGACCTTATCTGCTCCCTGCCTTTGCCTGGAGACAAGCCACTCCTCAAGACATCAGGGATGCTGGGGCTAAGAAGATGCTGGCCCCCACTTCAGGGCCATGTGCCACTCCGGAAGGAAACACAGCGATGAGCGGGCTCTCCAACTAGCTAGCAAGAGCTCCTTCCTGGTGCTCCCCACCAGCCTCCGGACATGACCTGTGCTCTGACCCTGGCCCTCCTGGCCCTCCCCTCCTCAGCCCCTCCTGTCCCACAGGAGGTGGAAGGTGGAGGTGACCAGTCATTTGGGAAGCAGGGGTCTGGGACCAGCTGGGAGAGCAGGAAGAGCCTCAGACGGGACTTGGAGCAGAGGTGGACGGATGAAGGGACCTAGAGGGTGAGAGACATGGAAGGCAGCCTGGACGCCTTGGTGGGCCTGCGAGCGTGCAGCCTCATCCCTACGGGCGATGCTGACTTCTCCCACCCTGCCCCGAGCGCCTTGCACTGGGAGCCCTGCTCCTGCTCTGGTCCCGGCCTCCACTCACGCCCTGCTCTTGACAGGAGGCCTTCCGGGCAGACCCCCTTGTACTGACTTACCTGATCCCTGCTTGCCTCTCGGGCTTCCGCCTGAAGTCACAGTCTACATAGGCTGCCCTGAATGTCCCCCTTCCCCCGACTGGCTGGCGTCCTCCTGGACCCCTCTGCTCCCCGCACACAAGCCCACCCCTCCCCGCTCCAGGCCCTTTGCAGGACCAGCTCCCCACATCAGACTGGGCTCTCATGGGAGCAGACACTCTGTCTGGTGGCCGACTCTCTCCCAGCCCCTTCACAGAGCCGAGCCTTGGAGCTGCTGACAGAAGCCTGCAAAGGAAAGAAGCTCTCAGGAGTCCCGACAGGAGGACATGCTGCCTGGCCTCTCGGCGACCCTGAGTTAAGCCCTCTTTCCTGGCCCCCAGGCCAGATTCTCTCCCTGCCACCCTGGGAGCCCCAGGCCTGGGGGAGAGGTCACCTGTGACCCAGGGGCTGAGAGATTCCTATCAGGTGAGGCCACCCTGCACAGCAGCTGGAAACATCTAGATGAGAGAGAGTCGGGAGCACCCATCAGCAGAGCTGCGGCCCTCAGAGCCTGAGACAGTAACCTGTCAGCCAAGGTGCCCCGTGAATATTTCACAGCTGTCAATGTTTAATTAGTGCGGACAGATTAACTCTGAAATCACACACACGTGGGCTGGGCTCCCCACACCTAGAGGGGGGTCTAGAGGAGAGGCCATGCTCGCTCCCATATGGCCAGAGACGCTGCTCGCCTCCCCCCAGCCACCCTGCTGCAGGAAGTGGGGCCCCTCAGGAACCTCAGGGAAGGGACGCTGGGCAAGCGGAGGGAAGTGCCTCCCTCTCCGGAGGGGTCTGGGTATGGTGGGGCGAGGTCAGGGCTGGGGCCTGCTCTCGCTGTCAGCAGCCCTCTTCCGGGTCTCCCAGACCCCAGCCTGACTTCCGGGAGCAGGTGTCGGTGTGTAATTACCTCCGTGCCTTTGGCATTTCTGGATTATGCTGTTTGTTTATTGCTTCTGCAGCAGTACCGGGAGTCTTTTATTCCCTTTAAGTTTCTTTGAGTTTTATCACATCCTGTGCCACTTTTTAATTTAATGGAGTATCCTTGGACTTCATCATCTGGTAATAAATTACCATTGTTGATGCAGTGTTTATAAAAACATTTGATCAGGGGCTTGTAAAATTTCAGAGCTGGACCTGGGCTCTGCCTGCCTCTCCATGCTGAGGTTAACCTGCCAGCACAAAGAGGAAGTCGGGTCCCACAAACGTACCAGCTTATTCCATGCCCTTGTACCTTTGGGCATGCCCTACTTTCTGCTTTGATCACCTTTCTTCCATTTCTTCCTCCTCCAAGACTAGACAGAGATCTTTTTCCTCCAAGAAGTTGTCACTGAGATCGTATTTTGTAATCATCTGCTAAGCTGAACTCCTCAAAGACAGGAAACAAAACTTCTAAACACATCATGCCTAACTTGGGAATGGGTACATAGTGGGTGCTTAGTGATTTGTTGTTACTTTTAATAAATCGAGGTAAAAAGGAATTTTAGATAGGAACTGATCTCTCAGAGCACACTGTGATACAGCTGTCTTTCAGTAAGCTCTTGCTGCATAACAAAACCAGCACAAAATCTCAATGGGATAGGATAGTAAGCATTTATTTTCGAGAATATTCAGGTCAGCTGAAATTTGGCTGGTCTAAGTTCAGTTGAGCAATTTGCTTCAAGCCACAGCAGCTGGGGCAGCTCTGTTTCTCCCTGAAAGACTGGGGGTTGGCTGGGGGGCTCTGCTCCAAGTGTCTCTCATCCATCCTACACTAGTGGGCTAGCTGGGGCATGCTCATCTCGTGGCAGTGGCACGGGTGCAAGAGAACACACCCAACCACACAAGCACATTTCAAGTCCTTGATTTTGGCACATTGCTAACATCTCATTGAGCAAAGCAAGTCATGTGGTGAAGTCTGAAGTCAGGAAACAGGGACATAAACTCCATATATAATGAAGCCATGGCAAGGGTTAGATGAAGGGAGTAAATAATTAATCCATCACAAAGGGATTCCCAGCACACTATGCACAGGACCCCAGAATGACAATGGGGCAGGAGAGAGACTAGTTCAACAGACCTCTCCAACCATCATCCCCACCCTCTGAAGCCACCCCCGCCAGAGCACCAGAGTTAACAAAACAGCAACAGAGATGAGATTTGAGATTAAAGAAGCCACTGATGTGAGCCACGGGTTATGGCACAAAAGCAGAAAGAAGGGGACAGAACCAAAGCTGAGAATCAAAGTCAAGGCCAGTTTTTAGATGCCAAAAGACAGAAGTCAGAGACAAGGGCAAATAATGGGCTTGGCCAAGAAGCATAGAAAACAGCCTTGGAGCTCAGGCCTGGCTGTGGGTCCAACACACGCTGTTGCCTTGGGAAGCCCCGCCCACCAAGGAAGCCCCGCCCACCCAGGCGCCGTCTCCCGTCGGCGTGATCCTTAAGGACTTCGGACTTTGTGAACCTGACCGTTCCTGATGGCTCGGACGTCCGTTACCCTCAGGCCCACTTCCTCAACCTCCCCCCTATTTCTTTCTCCTCAACATACCAACTCCGAAATCCTCCCTAAACATCTCCATGCGAAAATCAGACAGCCTCTCTCTACATCATCCGAATCCCGGGGCCTCAGGACGAAGGATGATTACCAGCAGCGGGTCACTGACAGGTAGGTGAATTTCTCTCCGACGTGTGGAATCAAATATTGAGAGTTAAAGGAAGCAGCTGGTGGAAGGGAAAGGAATCTTCTTTGGAATCAGAAAGACATGGGTTCAAATTCTGCCACCACCGTTTGCTAGCAGAATAATCTTGAAGAGCCACATGAACTCAGAGGCTCCATTTCCTTTTCTGTAAAATGTGTTCATCAGGGAACCACACAGGGCCGCCAGGGGGTCAAATGACAACACGTGCAACGCAAGGCGCCAGGCCTAGTGCGCGAGCTCGAGCTTGACATATGGCGTCCTTTGCGCTCCCTCTTTGGCCCCAAGCTCTTGGATTTTCACTGATTCTGCCTCCCTCCTCAAAAAATATATATACATACATATAAATTAAAATACCTGCCAAGGGTTTAGTCCCCTCAGCCCCTAAGGCCTCTATCCGGACATGGTGATTTGGACTGGGTAGGCATTATCCAATTGTTCTAAGTATTCTCTTTCCTACCTTTCATCAACTATATTAACAAGGCTTCTGTCCCTTTCTAATTGCCCATCCCTTGGATTTTTTTTCTTTTCCTTGTTAAAGACCAATTTTACAAAGCACTTCAGCAGCTCAGCCATTTTTATCATCATCATTAATTTTATTTCCCTTCTCATTTATTAATGGGCCAGGAGGCTCTCAAGGATTTCTTCCCCCTGATATATTTGTAAAACTCCCTTCCTATTCCCTTTGGCGGCCCCAACACTCTCTACAGCTTTTATTTCTTCCCTTGGCTGCCCTTCTCTTTCTCTGCCGCCTTTGCTGACTCCAGACCTTCCTTTCTGCACCCCCTCCCTGGCGGCCTCCTGTGATCCTCCTCTGCTACCCCTCCCTCCTCCCTCCCTCCTCAGACTTCATGGCAGGCCTGGCCTCTGAGACGGTCTCCAGTGGGGGCCCTGGAGGCCTTTAGTTAGCAGCAGGGGCTTGTCTGCTTGTTTCTGTTCTGCTCCCACTCTGTGAGCAGAGAGGCCCTTTTATCCACGTTGGCAGTCGGATGGAAGGGACCAGAGGCCTAGCCCCCTCCTACCGCTTCATTGCGTTAAATGTATCCTGCCACTCCCTTCTGGCCTGTAAGGTTTCTGCTGAGAAGTTCTGATGATAGCCTGATGGGTTTTCCTTTGCATGTGATCTTTTTAGTCTCTTTGGCTGCTTTTGATAGTCTGTCCTTATCCTTGATCTTTGCCGTTTTAATTATTATATGTCTTGGTGTTGTCTTCCTTGGGTCCCTTGTGTTGTGAGAACTGTGCACCTCCATTGCCTGAGAGACTATCACTATCCCCAGATTGGGGATGTTTTCAGCAATTACCCCCTCAAAGACACTTTCCCTTTTTTATTTCTCTTCTTCTTCTGGTACCCCTATACGAACATTATTCTGTTTGGATTGGTCACACAGTCCTCTCAATATTTTTTCATTCCTAGAGATTCTTCTTTCCTGTTGCTCTTTCAGGATTAGTTGCATTATATGTTCATACTATATGTGGTTTTGGGAGGAAGCCTCTGTCTCACCTCTCCTGCCACCATCTTTAAACCAATCCTGTCAGTAGTGTAGCTTCTTTACACTGATGTCATACTCACTGAGGGCCAGGGTCAAGTCTTCCATAGTTAAATGTACTTGCGGCCTTTGCCTTTGCTTTGGGAGGTGCCAGAGGCTGTGCCTTTCATTTTGTGTTGTTGCAGGGCATCATGGGCAATATCTGAGATGAATTGATGGGCAGCTAGGGAGATGAGCTGAATTACATGTGTGTTCACGGCCTCAAAGCCAGCATGGTGCAGCAGTATCCAGTCAATACATCTGGGAATATAGATATGGAATCCTTCAGCTGCAATCAGGAAGTCCACTAGAGGTGTGCTGGGTACCATCGGCCTCACCGCTCCATTGGCAGTGTTGAGAGTGGCCCCCTCTGAGGACGCTGCACCGCGCAATGATGGCTTCCCCGCTCCGCTCGGCCAGCTCTCCAGCCTGCACTGCCGTGCTTCCCATGCCCCCTGCTCGCCTCCAGCCGCAGACACCCCTGCTGTCACTGTGGGGCTGGCCTTGTTCCTTTTTGCAGCAGTGCACTGAGGGCCGTGCTGAGGGGCACAGGCAGTAGAAGCCAGTGCTTCTTTGCAGTCTGAGCCTGAGCCGCTACGGTTTGTCAACCGGGTGCAGGACGCAGCTTTCTATTTCTTCTTGAGTGAGTTCTGGTAGTTAATAACTAGCACAACCAAGTAATTTGCCCATTTCAGCTATTTTGTCAAATTTAGGAGTTTAGAGGTGTTCATTGTATTTCCGTATCCTTTTAATGTCTTTAGGGATATAGTAATATCCCCTCTTTTGGGGAATTTGCTCTTGTTTTCTTTGGTTAGCTTGGCACCGTTCTTTCAGTTGTACTGACTTTTGTTTCTCTGCAAAAAACTAGCTTTCATTTTACTGATTTTGTTGTTTAGTTTCATTGATTTCTATTCTGTCTTTAGTATGTCCTTCTATATTTAGTTTTGGTTTTATTTGCTTTTCTCTTTCTAGATTTTAAGATGGGAGCTTGGATTGTTCTTTCGAGTCTTTTTCTACTATGACTTAGTGCCTTAATTTCTGAGTAAGAATCCTGTAAATTTGATGTTATATTTTTATTTTCACACAATTCATATTATTTTCTCTTTTCCCTTGAAATATCTTTATTGACCCATGGGTTACTTAGAAGTGTATGCAATTTCCAAACTTGAGGTTGTTTTGCTTTTGACTGTTTTGTTACTGATTTTAAGTTTATTACCCTCTTATCAGAAAATGTTTTGTATGAATTGAAATTTTTCACTTGTTAAGATTAGTTTTATGGCCCAAGGTATGATGTCATAGTGAATGTCATAATGCACACTTGAAAAGAATGCCCGTTGTGTTGTGGCCAGGTGACATACCTGAATGTCATTCGGTCCTGTTGGTTGGTGGTGTTGGTCTATGGTGGTGGTGTTCGAGTTACAGACTTTTCTCTTTTCAGTTGTATCAATTTTTCCTTCCTGTAATTTGAAGCTCTTTTGTCAGGTGAGTGTACATTTAGAATTTGATGAATGGAATCATAAAATTATGTAATGTCCCTCTTTACTCCTTGTAATTTTCATAGCTCTGAAGCTCTGAATATTTTGTCTGGTATTAATATAGCCTTTAGCTTTCTTTTGTTTAATATTTCACATTTCCCTTGAAGGAGGTCAGATTCTGTTAGTTTCCATCATCTGTGTCTGTGTCTTTGTCTCTCTCTCTCTCTCTCTCTATTTTTTCTTTTTAAATTCATTCCACAAGACTTTTGCTTAGATGAAGGATTCTCTTCTGGGTTGGCAGTTCTTTTCTTTCCTCCCTTTAAAGATATTATTCAACATTCTGTGGCCTCCGTTGTATTTCATGAGAAATCTGTAATCATTCAAATTTTAGTTTATCTTTGGTTTTCAGCATCATGACATAGGCCTTATAAGGCCTAACTGTTCGTTACTGATTTTGAGTTGAGGCCTTCTCAGACCTAAACTCTTTGAAATTGCTGTTTGGGGTTAGCTGAGCATCTTGAATCTCTAAATTTATGTTTTTCTCAAATCTGTGATCTTTTCAGTTTTCAGTAAGAATTGTTTTCTCTAAAATAATTAAATTTTATTTTCCTTTGTATAACACCTATAATGTGAAATTTAGACAAATTGATACTGTCCCACAAGTTTCTAAGGATGTATTCATTTTCTCCAATGCTTTTTCCTCTCTTTTCTTCAGTGTAGATAATTTCTATTGCTTTCTTATCTTCAGGTTTACAGACTCTTCTATCATTTCTTTTCAGGGGTTGAGCCCATGCACTTTCTTTTAATTACATTTTTCAGTTCTAAATTTTTCCATGTGAATCTGTTTTTATAGTTTGTATTTTTCTGCTAAGAACTTAAGTCTTTCCAGTTTTTTCAAGAGTGTTAACCATTAGCGCATGTACTATGCTTATAACAGCTGCTTTAAAGTCTTTATATGATAATTCCAGCATGAGGCATCTCAAAATAGGCATCTGTCCTTTCTTCCCCTGCTAATTTGTCACATTTTCCAGTTGTGTGTATGTGTGTGTTGTTTGTTTCACCATGTGGACTAAAGTTTGAATTTTCTTCTGGCCATTTTGAATATGATATTGTCATTTCTGAGTCATGTTTGCATCTTCTCAAGAAGGTTGATTTGTTTTATTTCTTTACTTACTTACTTTTAATTTTCAGTAAGGTATGATTGATATACAACCTTATGAAGGTTTCACATGAAAAACCAATGTGGTTACTACATTTACCCATATTATCAAGTCCTCACCCATACCCCCATGCAGTCGCTGTCCATCAGGGCAGCAAGATGCCACAGATCCACTATGTGCCTTCTCTGTGGTACACTGTTCTCCCCGTGATCCCCCACACCATGTGTACTAAGCATAATACCACTCAATCCCCTACTCCCTCCCTCCCACCCGCCCTCCCACACCCCTCCCCTTTGGCAGCGTTCTTTCAGTTGTACTGACCTTTGTTTCTCTGCATAAAACTAGCTTTGATTTACTGATTTTGTCGTTTAGTTTCATTGATTTCTATTCTGTCTTTCGTATGTCCTTCTATATTTAGATTTGGTTTTGTTTGCTTTTCTCTTACTAGATTTTAAGACGGGAGCTTAGATTATTCATTGGAGTTTTTTTCTACTATGGTTTAGGGCCTTAATTTCTGAGTAAGAATCCTGTAAACTTGATGTTATATTTTTATTTTCACACAATTCATATTATTTTCTCTTTTCCCTTGAAATATCTTTATTGACCCATGGGTTACTTAGAAGTGTATGCAATTTCCAAACTTGAGGTTGTTTTGCTTTTGACTGTTTTGTTACTGATTTTAAGTTTATTACCCTCTTATCAGAAAATGTTTTGTATGAATTGAAATTTCTCACTTGTTAAGATTAGTTTTATGGCCCAAGGTATGATGTCACAGTGAATGTCATAATGCACAATTGAAAAGAATGCCCGTTGTGTTGTGGCCAGGTTACATACCTGAATGTCATTCGGTACTGTTGGTTGGTGGTGTTGGTCTATGGTGGTAGTGTTAGAGTTACAGACTTTTCTCTTTTCAGTTGTATCAATTTTTCCTTCATGTAATTTGGAGCTCTTTTGTCAGGTGAGTGTACATTTAGAATTTGATGAATGGACTCATAACATTATGTAATGTGCCTCTTTACTCCTTTAATTTTCATAGCTCTGAAGCTCTGAATATTTTGTCTGGTATTGATATAGCCTTTAGCTTTCTTTTGTTTAGTATTTCACATTTCCCTTAATGGAGGTCAGATTCTCTTAGCTTTCCATCATCTGTGTCTTTGTCTCTCTCTCTCTCTCTCTCTCTCTTTCTCTCTCTCTCTCTCTACATTTTTGCATTCATTCCACAAGACTTTGGCTTAGATTAGGGATTCTCTTCTGGGTTGGCAGTTCTTTCCTTTCCTCACTTTAAAGATATTATTCCACATTCTGTGGCCTCCGTTGTATTTCATGAGAAATCTGTAATCATTCAAATTTTAGTTTATCTTTGGTTTTCAGCATTATGACATGTTTAGGCCTTATCAGACCTGACTGTTTGTTAATGATTTTGAGTTTAGGCCTTCTCAGACCTAAACTCTTTGAATTTGCTCTGTTTGGGACTTGCTGAGTGTCTTGAATCTCTAAATTTATGTTTTTGTCAAATCTGTGATCTTTTCTGCTTTTAGTAAGAATTGTTTTCTCTAAAATAATTAAATTTTCTTTTCCTTTATATAACACCTGTAATGTGAAATTTAGACAAATTGATACTGTCCCACAAGTTTCTAAGGATGTATTCATTTTCTCCAATGTTTTGCCTCTCTTTTCTTCAGGGTAGGTAATTTCTATTGCTTTATTATCTTCAAGTTTACAGACTCTTCTATCATCTCTGTTCAGTGGTTGAGCCCATGCAATTTCTTTTAATTATATTTTTCAGTTCTAAATTTTTCCATGTGGATCTTCTCTTATAGTTTGTATTTTTCTGCTAAGAACTTGTCTTTCCAGGTTTTTCAAGAGTGCTAACCAATAGCACATTTACTATGCTTATACCAGCTGCTTTAAAGTCTTTGTATGATAATTCCAGCATGAGGCATCTCAAAATAAACATCTGTCCTTTCTTCCCCTTGATAATTTGTCACATTGTGCGGTTGTGTGTGTGTGTGTGTGTGTGTGTGTGTGTGTGTGTTGTTTGTTTCAGCATGTGGAGTAAAGTTTGAATTTTATTCTGGCCATTTTGAATATGATATTTTCATTTCTGAGTCATGTTTGCATCTTCTCAAGAAGGTTGATTTGTTTTATTTCTTTACATATACTTTTAATTTTCAGTAAGTTATGATTGATATACAACCTTATGAAGGTTTCACATGAAAAACCAATGTGGTTACTACATTTACCCATATTATCAAGTCCTCACCCATACCCCCATGCAGTCGCTGTCCATCAGGGCAGCAAGATGCCACAGATCCACTATGTGCCTTCTCTGTGGTACACTGTTCTCCCCGTGATCCCCCACGCCATGTGTACTAAACATAATACCCCTCAATCCCCTTCTCCCTCCCTCCCACCCGCCCTCCCACACCCCTCCCCTTTGGCAGCGTTCTTTCAGTTGTACTGACTTTTGTTTCTCTGCAGAAAACTAGCTTTGATTTTTCTGATTTTGTCGTTTAGATTCATTGATTTCTATTCTGTCTTTTGTATGTCCTTCTATATTTAGTTTTGAGTTTGTTTGCTTTTCTCTTACTAGATTTTAAGACGGGAGCTTAGGTTATTCATTGGAGTTTTTTTCTACTATGGTTTAGTGCCTTAATTTCTGAGTAAGAATCCTGTAAACTTGATGTTATATTTTTATTTTCACACAATTCATATTATTTTCTCTTTTCCCTTGAAATATCTTTATTGACCCATGGGTTACTTAGTAGTGTATGCAATTTCCAAACTTGAGGTTGTTTTGCTTTTGACTGTTTTGTTACTGATTTTAAGTTTATTACCCTCTTATCAGAAAATGTGTTGTATGAATTGAAATTTTTCACTTGTTAAGATTAGTTTTATGGCCCAAGGTATGATGTCACAGTGAATGTCATAATGCACACTTGAAAAGAATGCCCGTTGTGTTGTGGCCAGGTGACATACCTGAATGTCATTCGGTCCTGTTGGTTGGTGGTGTTGGTCTATGGTGGTGGTGTTCGAGTTATAGACTTTTCTCTTTTCAGTTGTATCAATTTTTCCTTCCTGTAATTTGAAGCTCTTTTGTCAGGTGAGTGTACATTTAGAATTTGATGAATGGACTCATAACATTATGTAATGTCCCTCTTTACTCCTTGTAATTTTCATAGCTCTGAAGCTCTGAATATTTTGTCTGGTATTAATATAGCCTTTAGCTTTCTTTTGTTTAGTATTTCACATTTCCCTTAATGGAGGTCAGATTCTCTTAGCTTTCCATCATCTGTGTCTTTGTCTCTCTCTCTCTCTCTCTCTCTCTCTCTACTTTTTTCGCATTCATTCCCCAAGACTTTTGCTTAGATAAAGGATTCTCTTCTGGGTTGGCCGTTCTTTTCTTTCCTCACTTTAAAGATATTATTCCACAATCTGTGGCCTCCATTGTATTTCATGAGAAATCTGTAATCATTCAAATTTTAGTTTATCTTTGGTTTTCAGCATTATGACATGTTTAGGCCTTATCAGGCCTGACTGTTTGTTACTGATTTTGAGTTTAGGCCTTCTCAGACCTAAACTCTTTGAATTTGCTCTGTTTGGGACTTGCTGAGTGTCTTGAATCTCTAAATTTATGTTTTTGTCAAATCTGTGATCTTTTCTGCTTTTAGTAAGAATTGTTTTCTCTAAAATAATTAAATTTTCTTTTCCTTTATATAACACCTGTAATGTGAAATTTAGACAAATTGATACTGTCCCACAAGTTTCTAAGGATGTATTCATTTTCTCCAATGTTTTTTTCCTCTCTTTTCTTCAGTGTAGGTAATTTCTATTGCTTTATTATCTTCAAGTTTACAGACTCTTCTATCATCTCTGTTCAGTGGTTGAGCCCATGCAATTTCTTTTAATTATATTTTTCAGTCCTAAATTTTTCCATGTGGATCTTCTCTTATAGTTTGTATTTTTCTGCTAAGAACTTGTCTTTCCAGGTTTTTCAAGAGTGCTAACCAATAGCACATTTACTATGCTTATACCAGCTGCTTTAAAGTCTTTGTATGATAATTCCAGCATGAGGCATCTCAAAATAAACATCTGTCCTTTCTTCCCCTTGATAATTTGTCACATTGTGCGGTTGTGTGTCTGTATGTGTGTGTGTGTGTGTGTGTGTGTGTGTGTGTTGTTTGTTTCAGCATGTGGAGTAAAGTTTGAATTTTATTCTGGCCATTTTGAATATGATATTGTCATTTCTGAGTCATGTTTGCATCTTCTCAAGAAGGTTGATTTGTTTTATTTCTTTACTTATACTTTTAATTTTCAGTAAGTTATGATTGATATACAACCTTGTGAAGGTTTCACATGAAAAACCAATGTGGTTACTACATTTACCCATATTATCAAGTCCTCACCCATACCCCCATGCAGTCGCTGTCCATCAGGGCAGCAAGATGCCACAGATCCACTATGTGCCTTCTCTGTGGTACACTGTTCTCCCCGTGATCCCCCACGCCATGTGTACTAAACATAATACCCCTCAATCCCCTTCTCCCTCCCTCCCACCCGCCCTCCCTCACCCCTCCCCTTTGGCAGCGTTCTTTCAGTTGTACTGACTTTTGTTTCTCTGCAAAAAACTAGCTTTGATTTTACTGATTTTGTCGTTTAGTTTCATTGATTTCTATTCTGTCTTTTGTATGTCCTTCTATATTTAGTTTTGAGTTTGGTTGCTTTTCTCTTACTAGATTTTAAGACGGGAGCTTAGGTTATTCATTGGAGTTTTTTTCTACTATGGTTTAGTGCCTTAATTTCTGAGTAAGAATCCTGTAAACTTGATGTTATATTTTTATTTTCACACAATTCATATTATTTTCTCTTTTCCCTTGAAATATCTTTATTGACCCATGGGTTACTTAGAAGTGTATGCAATTTCCAAACTTGAGGTTGTTTTGCTTTTGACTGTTTTGTTACTGATTTTAAGTTTATTACCCTCTTATCAGAAAATGTGTTGTATGAATTGAAATTTTTCACTTGTTAAGATTAGTTTTATGGCCCAAGGTATGATGTCACAGTGAATGTCATAATGCACACTTGAAAAGAATGCCCGTTGTGTTGTGGCCAGGTGACATACCTGAATGTCATTCGGTCCTGTTGGTTGGTGGTGTTGGTCTATGGTGGTGGTGTTCGAGTTATAGACTTTTCTCTTTTCAGTTGTATCAATTTTTCCTTCCTGTAATTTGAAGCTCTTTTGTCAGGTGAGTGTACATTTAGAATTTGATGAATGGACTCATAACATTATGTAATGTGCCTCTTTACTCCTTTAATTTTCATAGCTCTGAAGCTCTGAATATTTTGTCTGGTATTGATATAGCCTTTAGCTTTCTTTTGTTTAATATTTCACATTTCCCTTAATGGAGGTGAGATTCTCTTAGCTTTCCATCATCTGTGTCTTTGTCTCTCTCTCTCTCTCTCTCTCTCTCTCTCTCTCTCTCTCTCTCTCTCTCTCTCTCTACTTTTTTTGTATTCATTCCACAGACTTTTGCTTAGATAAAGGATTCTCTTCTGGTTTGGCAGTTCTTTTCTTTCCTCACTTTAAAGATATTATTCCACATTCTGTGGCCTCCATTGTATTTCATGAGAAATCTGTAATCATTCAAATTTTAGTTTATCTTTGGTTTTCAGCATTATGACATGTTTAGGCCTTATCAGGCCTGACTGTTTGTTACTGATTTTGAGTTTAGGCCTTCTCAGACCTAAACTCTTTGAATTTGCTCTGTTTGGGACTTGCTGAGTGTCTTGAATCTCTAAATTTATGTTTTTGTCAAATCTGTGATCTTTTCTGCTTTTAGTAAGAATTGTTTTCTCTAAAATAATTAAATTTTCTTTTCCTTTATATAACACCTGTAATGTGAAATTTAGACAAATTGATACTGTCCCACAAGTTTCTAAGGATGTATTCATTTTCTCCAATGTTTTTTTCCTCTCTTTTCTTCAGTGTAGGTAATTTCTATTGCTTTATTATCTTCAAGTTTACAGACTCTTCTATCATCTCTGTTCAGTGGTTGAGCCCATGCAATTTCTTTTAATTATATTTTTCAGTCCTAAATTTTCCCATGTGGATCTTCTCTTATAGTTTGTATTTTTCTGCTAAGAACTTGTCTTTCCAGGTTTTTCAAGAGTGCTAACCAATAGCACATTTACTATGCTTATACCAGCTGCTTTAAAGTCTTTGTATGATAATTCCAGCATGAGGCATCTCAAAATAAACATCTGTCCTTTCTTCCCCTTGATAATTTTTCACATTGTGCGGTTGTGTGTGTGTGTGTGTGTGTGTGTGTTGTTTGTTTCAGCATGTGGAGTAAAGTTTGAATTTTATTCTGGCCATTTTGAATATGATATTGTCATTTCTGAGTCATGTTTGCATCTTCTCAAGAAGGTTGATTTGTTTTATTTCTTTACTTATACTTTTAATTTTCAGTAAGTTATGATTGATATACAACCTTATGAAGGTTTCACATGAAAAACCAATGTGGTTACTACATTTACCCATATTATCAAGTCCTCACCCATACCCCCATGCAGTCGCTGTCCATCAGGGCAGCAAGATGCCACAGATCCACTATGTGCCTTCTCTGTGGTACACTGTTCTCCCCGTGATTCCCCACGCAATGTGTACTAAACATAATACCCCTCAATCCCCTTCTCCCTCCCTCCCACCCGCCCTCCCACACCCCTCCCCTTTGGCAGCGTTCTTTCAGTTGTACTGACTTTTGTTTCTCTGCAAAACACTAGCTTTGATTTTACTGATTTTGTCGTTTAGTTTCATTGATTTCTATTCTGTCTTTCGTATGTCCTTCTATATTTAGTTTTGGTTTTGTTTGCTTTTCTCTTACTAGATTTTAAGACGGGAGCTTAGATTATTCATTGGAGTTTTTTTCTACTATGGCTTAGTGCCTTAATTTCTGAGTAAGAATCCTGTAAACTTGATGTTATATTTTTATTTTCACACAATTCATATTATTTTCTCTTTTCCCTTGAAATATCTTTATTGACCCATGGGTTACTTAGAAGTGTATGCAATTTCCAAACTTGAGGTTGTTTTGCTTTTGACTGTTTTGTTACTGATTTTAAGTTTATTACCCTCTTATCAGAAAATGTTTTGTATGAATTGAAATTTCTCACTTGTTAAGATTAGTTTTATGGCCCAAGGTATGATGTCACAGTGAATGTCATAATGCACACTTGAAAAGAATGCCCGCTGTGTTGTGGCCAGGTGACATACCTGAATGTCATTCGGAACTGTTGGTTGGTGGTGTTGGTCTATGGTGGTGGTGTTCGAGTTACAGACTTTTCTCTTTTCAGTTGTATCAATTTTTCCTTCATGTAATTTGGAGCTCTTTTGTCAGGTGAGTGTACATTTAGAATTTGATCAATGGACTCATAACATTATGTAATGTCCCTCTTTACTCCTTGTAATTTCCATAGCTCTGAAGCTCTGAATATTTTGTCTGTTATTGATATAGCCTTTAGCTTTCTTTTGTTTAGTATTTCACATTTCCCTTAATGGAGGTCAGATTCTCTTAGCTTTCCATCATCTGTGTCTTTGTCTCTCTCTCTCTCTCTCTCTCTCTCTCTACTTTTTTTGTATTCATTCCACAAGACTTTTGCTTAGATAAAGGATTCTCTTCTGGGTTGGCAGTTCTTTTCTTTCCTCACTTGAAAGATATTATTCCACATTCTGTGGCCTCCATTGTATTTCATGAGAAATCTGTAGTCATTCAAATTTTAGTTTATCTTTGGTTTTCAGCATTATGACATGTTTAGGCCTTATCAGGCCTGACTGTTTGTTACTGATTTTGAGTTTAGGCCTTCTCAGACCTAAACTCTTTGAATTTGCTCTGTTTGGGACTTGCTGAGTGTCTTGAATCTCTAAATTTATGTTTTTGTCAAATCTGTGATCTTTTCTGCTTTTAGTAAGAATTGTTTTCTCTAAAATAATTAAATTTTCTTTTCCTTTATATAACACCTGTAATGTGAAATTTAGACAAATTGATACTGTCCCACAAGTTTCTAAGGATGTATTCATTTTCTCCAATGTTTTTTCCTCTCTTTTCTTCAGTGTAGGTAATTTCTATTGCTCTATTACCTTCAAGTTTACAGACTCTTCTATCATCTCTGTTCAGTGGTTGAGCCCATGCAATTTCTTTTAATTATATTTTTCAGTCCTAAATTTTCCCATGTGGATCTTCTCTTATAGTTTGTATTTTTCTGCTAAGAACTTGTCTTTCCAGGTTTTTCAAGAGTGCTAACCAATAGCACATTTACTATGCTTATACCAGCTGCTTTAAAGTCTTTGTATGATAATTCCAGCATGAGGCATCTCAAAATAAACATCTGTCCTTTCTTCCCCTTGATAATTTGTCACATTGTGTGGTTGTGTGTGTGTGTGTGTGTGTGTGTGTGTGTGTGTTGTTTGTTTCAGCATGTGGAGTAAAGTTTGAATTTTATTCTGGCCATTTTGAATATGATATTTTCATTTCTGAGTCATGTTTGCATCTTCTCAAGAAGGTTGATTTGTTTTATTTCTTTACTTATACTTTTAATTTTCAGTAAGTTATGATTGATATACAACCTTATGAAGGTTTCACATGAAAAACCAATGTGGTTACTACATTTACCCATATTATCAAGTCCTCACCCATACCCCCATGGAATCGCTTTCCCATCAGGGCAGCAAGATGCCACAGATCCACTGTGTGCCTTCTCTGTGGCACACTGTTCTCCCCGTGATCCCCCACGCCATGTGTACTAAACATAATACCCCTCAATCCCCTTCTCCCTCTCTCCCACCCGCCCTTCCACACCCCTCCCCTTTGGCAGCGTTCTTTCAGTTGTACTGACTTTTGTTTCTCTGCAGAAAACTAGCTTTAATTATACTGATTTTGTTGTTTAGATTCATTGATTTCTATTCTGTCTTTCGTATGTCCTTCTATATTCAGTTTTGGTTTTGTTTGCTTTTCTCTGACTAGATTTTAAGACGGGAGCTTAGGTTATTCATTGGAGTTTTTTTCTACTATGGTTTAGTGCCTTAATTTCTGAGTAAGAATCCTGTAAACTTGATGTTATATTTTTATTTTCACACAATTCATATTATTTTCTCTTTTCCCTTGAAATATCTTTATTGACCCATGGGTTACTTAGAAGTGTATGCAATTTCCAAACTTGAGGTTGTTTTGCTTTTGACTGTTTTGTTACTGATTTTAAGTTTATTACCCTCTTATCAGAAAACGTTTTGTATGAATTGAAATTTTTCACTTGTTAAGATTAGTTTTATGGCCCAAGGTATGATGTCACAGTGAATGTCATAATGCACACTTGAAAAGAATGCCCGTTGTGTTGTGGCCAGATGGCATACCTGAATGTCATTCGGTCCTGTTGGTTGGTGGTGTTGGTCTATGGTGGTGGTGTTCGAGTTACAGACTTTTCTCTTTTCAGTTGTATCAATTTTTCCTTCCTGTAATTTGAAGCTCTTTTGTCAGGTGAGTGTACATTTAGAATTTGATGAATGGACTCATAACATTATGTAATGTCCCTCTTTACTCCTTGTAATTTTCATAGCTCTGAAGCTCTGAATATTTTGTCTGGTATTAATATAGCCTTTAGCTTTCTTTTGTTTAATATTTCACATTTCCCTTAATGGAGGTCAGATTCTCTTAGCTTTCCATCATCTGTGTCTTTCTCTCTCTCTCTCTCTCTCTACTTTTTTTGCATTCATTCCACAAGACTTTTGCTTAGATAAAGGATTCTCTTCTGGGTTGGCAGTTCTTTTCCTTCCTCACTTTAAAGATATTATTCCACATTCTGTGGCCTCCATTGTATTTCATGAGAAATCTGTAATCATTCAAATTTTAGTTTATCTTTGGTTTTCAGCATTATGACATGTTTAGGCCTTATCAGGCCTGACTGTTTGTTACTGATTTTGAGTTTAGGCCTTCTCAGACCTAAACTCTTTGAATTTGCTCTGTTTGGGACTTGCTGAGTGTCTTGAATCTCTAAATTTATGTTTTTGTCAAATCTGTGATCTTTTCTGCTTTTAGTAAGAATTGTTTTCTCTAAAATAATTAAATTTTCTTTTCCTTTATATAACACGTGTAATGTGAAATTTAGACAAATTGATACTCTCCCACAAGTTTCTAAGGATGTATTCATTTTCTCCAATGTTTTTTCCTCTCTTTTCTTCAGTGTAGGTAATTTCTATTGCTTTATTATCTTCAAGTTCATAGTCTCTTCTATCATCTCTGTTCAGTGGTTGAGCCCATGCAATTTCTTTTAATTATATTTTTCAGTCCTATATTTTCCCATGTGGATCTTCTCTTATAGTTTGTATTTTTCTGCTAAGAACTTGTCTTTCCAGGTTTTTCAAGAGTGCTAACCAATAGCACATTTACTATGCTTATAACAGCTGCTTTAAAGTCTTTGTATGATAATTCCAGCATGAGGCATCTCAAAATAAACATCTGTCCTTTCTTCCCCTTGATAATTTGTCACATTGTGCGGTTGTGTGTGTGTGTGTGTGTGTGTGTGTTGTTTGTTTCAGCATGTGGAGTAAAGTTTGAATTTTATTCTGGCCATTTTGAATATGATATTGTCATTTCTGAGTCATGTTTGCATCTTCTCAAGAATGTTGATTTGTTTTATTTCTTGACTTACTTACTTTTAATTTTCAGTAAGGTATGATTGATATACAACCTTATGAAGGTTTCACATGAAAAACCAATGTGGTTACTACATTTACCCATATTATCAAGTCCTCACCCATACCCCCATGCAGTCGCTGTCCATCAGGGCAGCAAGATGCCACAGATCCACTATGTGCCTTCTCTGTGGTACACTGTTCTCCCCGTGATCCCCCACGCCATGTGTACTAAACATAATACCCCTCAATCCCCTTCTCCCTCCCTCCCACCCGCCCTCCCACACCCCTCCCCTTTGGCAGCGTTCTTTCAGTTGTACTGACTTTTGTTTCTCTTCAAAAAACTAGCTTTGATTTTACTGATTTTGTCGTTTAGTTTATTGATTTCTATTCTGTCTTTCGTTTGTCCTTCTATATTTAGTTTTGGTTTTGTTTGCTTTTCTCTTACTAGATTTTAAGACGGGAGCTTAGATTATTCATTGGAGTTTTTTTCTACTATGGCTTAGTGCCTTAATTTCTGAGTAAGAATCCTGTAAACTTGATGTTATATTTTTATTTTCACACAATTCATATTATTTTCTCTTTTCCCTTGAAATATCTTTATTGACCCATGGGTTACTTAGAAGTGTATGCAATTTCCAAACTTGAGGTTGTTTTGCTTTTGACTGTTTTGTTACTGATTTTAAGTTTATTACCCTCTTATCAGAAAATGTGTTGTATGAATTGAAATTTTTCACTTGTTAAGATTAGTTTTATGGCCCAAGGTATGATGTCACAGTGAATGTCATAATGCACACTTGAAAAGAATGCCCGTTGTGTTGTGGCCAGGTGACATACCTGAATGTCATTCGGTCCTGTTGGTTGGTGGTGTTGGTCTATGGTGGTGGTGTTCGAGTTATAGACTTTTCTCTTTTCAGTTGTATCAATTTTTCCTTCCTGTAATTTGAAGCTCTTTTGTCAGGTGAGTGTACATTTAGAATTTGATGAATGGACTCATAACATTATGTAATGTCCCTCTTTACTCCTTGTAATTTTCATAGCTCTGAAGCTCTGAATATTTTGTCTGGTATTAATATAGCCTTTAGCTTTCTTTTGTTTAATATTTCACATTTCCCTTAATGGAGGTCAGATTCTCTTAGCTTTACATCATCTGTGTCTTTCTCTCTCTCTCTCTCTCTCTCTCTACTTTTTTTGCATTCATTCCACAAGACTTTTGCTTAGATAAAGGATTCTCTTCTGGGTTGGCAGTTCTTTTCTTTCCTCACTTGAAAGATATTATTCCACATTCTGTGGCCTCCATTGTATTTCATGAGAATTCTGTAATCATTCAAATTTTAGTTTGTCTTTGGTTTTCAGCATTATGACATGTTTAGGCCTTATCAGGCCGGACTGTTTGTTACTGATTTTGAGTTTAGGCCTTCTCAGACCTAAACTCTTTGAATTTGCTCTGTTTGGGACTTGCTGAGTGTCTTGAATCTCTCAATTTATGTTTTTGTCAAATCTGTGATCTTTTCTGCTGCTAGTAAGAATTGTTTTCTCTAAAATAATTAAATTTTCTTTTCCTTTATATAACACGTATAATGTGAAATTTAAACAAATTGATTCTGTCCCACAAGTTTCTAAGCATGTATTCATTTTCTCCAATGTTTTTTCCTCCCTTTTCTTCAGTGTAGGTAATTTCTATTGCTTTATTATCTTCAAGTTTACAGACTCTTCTATCATCTCTGCTCAGTGGTTGAGCCCATGCATTTTCTTTTAATTATATTTTTCCTAATTTTTTCCATGTGGATCTTCTCTTATAGTTTGTATTTTTCTGCTAAGAACTTGTCTTTCCAGGTTTTTCAAGAGTGCTAACCAATAGCACATTTACTATGCTTATAACAGCTGCTTTAAAGTCTTTGTATGATAATTCCAGCATGAGGCATCTCAAAATAAACATCTGTCCTTTCTTCCCCTTGATAATTTGTCACATTGTGCGGTTGTGTGTGTGTGTGTGTGTGTGTGTGTGTGTGTGTGTGTGTGTTGTTTGTTTCAGCATGTGGAGTAAAGTTTGAATTTTATTCTGGCCATTTTGAATATGATATTGTCATTTCTGAGTCATGTTTGCATCTTCTCAAGAAGGTTGATTTGTTTTATTTCTTTACTTACTTACTTTTAATTTTAAGTGAGGTATGATTGATATACAATCTCATGAAGGTTTCACATGAAAAACCAATGTGGTTACTACATTTACCCATATTATCAAGTCCTCACCCATACCCCCATGCAGTCGCTGTCCATCAGGGCCGCAAGATGCCACAGATCCACTATGTGCCTTCTCTGTGGTACACTGTTCTCCCCGTGATCCCCCACGCCATGTGTGCTAAACATAATACCCCTCTGTCCCCTTCTCCCTTCCCCCCACACCCCTCTGCTTCGGTAACCACTAGTTCCTTCTTGGACTCTCTGATTCTGCTACTATTTTTTTCCTTCTGTTTTGCTTCACTGTTATCCTCCACAAATGAGGGAAATCATTTTTCATTTGTCTTTCTCCGCCTGGCTTATTTCACTTAGCATAATGTCTTCCATCTCCATCCATGTTGCCTAAATGGTACGATTCATTTCTTATGGCTAAGTAGTATTGCATTGTATATATGTACCACATCTTCTTTATCCATTCATCTACGGATGGACACTTAGGTTGCTTCAATATCCTCGGTATTGTAAAAAAGTGCTGCGATAAACTTAGGGGTGCATATGTCTTTTTCAATCTGAGAACTTGCATTCTTCGGGTAAACTCCAAGGAGTGGATTCCCGGGTCAAATGGTATTTCTATTTTTAGTTTTTTGAAGAACCTCCATATTGCTTTCCATAATGGTTGAACTAGCTTTCATTCAACCAGCAGTGTACGAGGGCTCCCCTTTCTCTGCATCCTCACCAGCATTTATTTTTCTTAGTATTTTCAATGCTAGCCATTCTTACTGGTGTTAGTCCAATCATGATTTGTTTGTTTTAGATGACATGTTCTGTCTCACTTTCTGTATGTGGTGCTTCTAATACTAGTTCTGTTTTCAAAACTTTCCGAGCTCTTTGCATTTGCCCTGTGCTATGTCTCTCAGTGATAGCCTAGGACTTAGGCAGTAGTATATGTCATCCATTATTAGTTCTCTTTCTCATAGTCTTTGCTATACTTTCAGAGTCTATTTTCAACAAACACAAGTTGTTATTTGTATTACTTCATACCCAGAATGGGGTTGTCTTTTCCAGTTGTTTTCTTCTCCATGATTTCCTCCATAATCTTCAGTTTCCAGTGGCCTTTTCCCAGTTACTTTGATCAGAAAGACACAGACGCGTTTAGACTTCTGCCTTGTACAGCTCCCCCATAACTGGGACTGTTCTTGCTTAAAGTGCAGAAGGAAGAGAGAAAATGAGAAAAAACACAATGACAGTTCCCCTCATCCTTTGTGAATGACAGAGACCCTGTTTCCTAGCTTTCCTGGCCTGAGAGTGAGGTTTTTCTCACAGGGCTGTTCTGTTCCTTTGGCACTGCATGTCTGTGGCTCAGAAAAAAAGAAAAGGGGAAAAACGGCATATTTCCTCACAACCTGAAGATCACAGGGTCCCCTTTGGGACAGAAGAGCAGGATTCCTTTTAAGGGTTTTCTTGTCATCAGCACTATCAAAATAGTTACTCAGGCAACTCTTTGGTCAAAGCCAGGAGATAGAGGAAAGCGGAATCAGAAAACTCATGACTACACCCATTATATTTCAGGTTTTGACTTCTCTGTCCAATTGTTTATATTACCTGCTTATGGAATATTGATATCCTTTGGCCATTTATATATTGTTGGATTCGGTACTTTGTGAATGATTTGAATGATATGTATATATAGTTGAGGAATATTAACCCTTAATGTGGATGTTTCTGTTGTTGTGTTTGACTCAAATTTTTTGACATAGAAATTTTTTAATGAGTTAGTCTTTTGTGGATTAAAAAAATTTGCTAAAAGGTGTTTGGATAGTCTCCTAATCAGAGTTTGTGTTGTAGTTTTAAAAACATTCTATTTTATTTTTCTCAAATTTGAGCAAAATTTCTTAAATTTCTTTTAAGGGGCTGTAGGAAGAAGAATTAAGTAATCATTTAGTCCAACAAATATCTGTATATTAACTGTAAGAGGTAGTGTGTAGGATGTACAAAGGTAATGCAAAGATGAATGAGTCACACTGTGCCTACTTGTCTAGAGCAGAGGGATACTTGTGGTGTAGTAAATGCTGAAGGATGTTTTGGAGCATGAAGGGACAGTGACCAGCTCGTCCTACTGAAATTAAAACTTCACAAACATTACCTTTAATCTAAATTTTGAAAGATTTTGAATGGGAGTTTCTTAGGCACATAGAAAAGAGGATGCAAATCATTCAGGTACTTACAAATTTTTATGTAAAATAATGCTTGTAATAAAGGTACTATAATTTGATAATTCAGAGTTCTTAAATAAGCTCTTAAGTAACATAGAAGGCTTTTTGTTTGTCACAGGTATATTAATCGAATAGTAAGAGTTTATATAGAATTTATTTCAGTCTCCTCATTTTAGAAGTGATAAGTTAAGTGACTTTCCTGTGGTCACATATTCTTGGAAGAATTGTAATTGAAGCTCTGTTCCAGGGAACTAACTTCCAGAGCAGAGAGATTGGTAAAAGTGTAGAATATGGGGCAGCTTTGAAAATATGTTAGAAAAGGAATACAAACTAATGATTTGAGTTTTTACTGCAATGTAGTATTAATTTAGGGAGGAGCAAAAGATATGTAAATGTGTTTTATGTAGTTAGAAGTTTAATAGCAAGCATTATAATTGGTTCAGTTGACTTCACTAAAAATGAGACAGACTTAAGAATTTTTCTTTAGTTTAAAAAATTTCTGAAATTTAAAAAAATTTTAAACATTTAAAAATTTAAAAAATATGCTTTGGACATGGAAAAAACTGGCTAGAGCTTTATTTTCCCTTATGAGTTTAATGAAATCAATTTTGGAGTTTTTCATTTTAATTGGTACATTTAAGGAGGTCATGATAACTAACATTTAATGTACTGCTCGTTGTTCCTGAGTACTAGTCTGTACTTAACATTTATCAATTCATTTAACCCTCACAGCTACCCTAGGAGGTAGGTTATTTCTTTCATTTTATAGATTTGGAAAATGAGGCTACCCAAATTCATAGCTGGTAAATAATTGTTGCCAGAATTCCTATGTAAGCAGTGTCATTCTAGAACCAGGTTCTGAAGCCTCTCATTTATGGCAGTCATTTTTTAAATTTGGTAATCTGATATAAAGGAACTGCTATCAGAACCACCAGGAATTCTGTAGTGTATCTACTTATGTAAGGAAGCAGATTTGATGAGGCCATATTTTAATGTGAATCAGGTTATGAAGGAAACAGTTATCTGTCTATGTTAAATTCATTATTTTCTCGCATTTCAGTTTTCTTAGGAATGTCTGTGTTAAAGTTGATTAAACACTGCCATGTGGTATCTGAAAGGAAAAGAAATCTTACTGATTTAATTTACCAAATTAAATCTATTGCCTTATTTTCTTGCATTTGAAGGTCATTAATAGGTGGGAATCTTCCTGTTGTCAGAAACATATTATGGGTACATTTTGAGTTGTTGGGCATGTTTTTAATGGTCTTCCTACTATATTTACCTCTTTTGCTGATGAGCTTATTGCATCAGAGTTAGATAAATCTTTAAGTACTGATACAGAAAGCCTTCCAGGACATAAAGATTTATCTAAGTTTTAGAAGTGTATGTATAGTATGTACTTACATACTATGTATAGTGGGAATCTTTTTTTTTTTAAAGCAGCGTAGGTGATTGTGATGATGAGCCGGGTTTAAGACTCCTGCCCTAGTAGGCAACACTTCTTTTCAGTGAAATTCCACGTCTAAGATAATTTTATATATGTAGTCAGAAAATGATGTTATACTAATTATTCTTAGCAACTTTTGATTTTCCTTTTTTCTTTTCTTATTTCTCTACAATAGTTTATGCCAAAGTGGCTTCATTCATATGGATGAACCAAGGATTGGGATAGCGCTATACCATTAGAATCAGACAGCTGATTGCCCAGCAGGATGCCGTCGACTATCCCAACAGAGGGCCTGAAGGACCCTGAAACTGCAGAACTCTTCTTCAAAGAAGATCCAGAGAAGCTCTTCACAGATCTCAGAGAAGTTGGCCATGGGAGCTTTGGAGCAGTGTACTCTGTAAGTGTTAAAGGCTTAATGTCAGTGACCAGCGTTTATTTAATATCCAGTCCTGGAAGAGCAAAAATCTGTAATACAAAGAGATATAGGCAATAGTCTATTTTACAGTCACTTGCATTAGGTGTATATGAAAAGATCATTTTATTTATTGAGCTTCTTAGATTATTGAAAAAAATGGGAAAGATATTCTGCTTTAATTTCCATGTTGTTTACACTACTTTAGCAGTTTTATGACTTACATTGCTATTGATTCAAATATTGCAAAATACTGACTTACGTAAAGTCCCGTACACACATTTCATTATTATTCATTCATTATTTCTTCCTATTAAGACTGCTTTTTTGCCCTCAGCAACAAGTTTTGTATAGATGTTTAATATTTTCGTAGTATTACAGATTTAGCTTTTTTAGTTTTAATGGGTACCTTAAGAATAAAACAACAATTTGAAATATTATTTCCTTAGAGAAAATGTGTTCCAAATTTGTAACAATTTGAACTTTTTATTTATTTCCCATTTGTAAATTAGAGGTAAAAATAAGGTAGTAGAAATCCCCTCTGTAATCTTCCTACCCAAGGAGAGCTGCTGTTAAAATTTAGATAAACATCCTTCAGAATATTTTTGTGTACACATGCTTTATGTGTGTGTGTGGTGTAGGTTATGTTTGTTGATTTCTGAGTTGGACACAGAATAAGGGAAGAGGCACTCAGAAACAGGTATTTCATAAACAACCTTTTTTCTGTGCTACAGTTTTGTCTGAATGTACACTTCTCCTGTTGTTCTCCTTAATACTAATGTGGAGAAATATAGAATAATAAAGGAAAAAAATATACAGACTCTTAGAAATGGGCCCAATAAGAGAACCCTGTTGAAAAAATCCCTGTCATGTAGCCCTTCAATGTGTGTCAGTAGTGTTTTTAAATTGACTTACTTTATTAAGTATATTTTGTATACAGTAAATACAGATATATTAAATGTATAGGTCGATGAAATTAGACAAGTTATATGCCATACAACAACAATTCAAGATACAGAATAGTGATACTGTGGGTACTAGAAAGAAGTAGATAGAGGACACAATGATAACTTGTTTTACCTCTTTTGATAATAAATATTCTATATAGTTAAAAGTTAAAATTAAGTCATTATGTATGGGGGGAGTCATGAAAAGGTAAGCAGGAACTATGAATCCAACTGTATTTGGGCTATAACCACATTGGAGTAAAAACCAAAACTAATATGAGTAACTTTCATACATAGTATTTTAACTTTATACCCTCTGTCTCCTTGGGAAGAGGAAACTGCAAGAAAATCTTGAACTCTTCTCAGTAAATTTGTTTCATATTGGTATGGGTGTGACAGTTCTGAAACTGTGTGATTCAAGATTGAGCAGTGAGTAATTTTGATGTCATTTGGAGTCAGATCCTAACTGAAAGAATGATAGAAATAGGAAATTGGCAAAAGTAAGGAAGAACCATGTGGGACTAGACAGGTATTGGATAGGAATTTGTGGCATTAATATGAACTAATTGTATGACATATATATTTCCTAGCTCTCTCTTCTGTAAGATTCTAGTTGCATTGATATCCCAGTAGCAACAAGCACACTTAGCACTCAGATCTTGAATTCCTCACTACATGGATCAAGAGCTCTTGGAGTAATGGTTAATTCTATTGTGGGGACAAGGATCATTAAAGATAAGCTCTAGAATATCTTGTACCAGAAGGTTAAAAAGTGCTTTAAAAAAAAGGGGGCCCTTTCAAGAGGATGCTAGAACCAGCTTGAAGGTGCTCCCACTGGCCAGATCTGGAACAATTTGAGCATCAACATAAACATCTATTGATTATAACCCATTGAATAAAATAGGAATTCCTAATTTCCATGATAGATGAAGGATGGATAGATAGTTGGAAAGGGAGGGCTTTTCTTTATAATAGAATGCTGACTGATACATGTGAAGGGAATGGTAGAGTTGGGAAAAACCAGCATTTTGAAGATTGCAGCAATCATTGCAAAGATTGTTTTGGGTAGAATCTTCAGTGGTTGCTAAACCTCGGGGGAAAGTTTGATGAGCAGGATATTTATATAGTTTAAAAGTATCTCTGCACGGATTGCTTGTTAGATACAAAGTAGGAAACGGGTATAACTATATACATTGGAAAGAAACAGTCAAATACCTTGAGTTGGTGATGAAAATTAGTAACCAGTGATGAACAGACATTGTATGTGTCCAGATATGATACCCTGAAAAGGACACAATATAACTCATGTAGTATTTCAGCCAGAGATGTGTAACCAGAATCTAATCTTGGAAAAGCTTCAGACAAACACAAATTTAGTAAGGTAAGTGCTGCTGTGTAGTCTCAGCAACTGCCAGTGTTATAAAAGACAAGGAAGGGTTGAGCAAATTGTTCCAGATTAGAGGAGATGTATAAAACATGATGAGTAAGCACAATTTGTAATCCTGAAGGGAGAGAGAAACATGACTGTGGACATTAAATATTTTTCTGTGGGTTTTTTTTGTGTGTGTGTGTGTGTGATAGGCAAAAGTAATCTCATCTTAATCTGATTTAATTTTAATGTAATCTAATGAGTTTGGATTTTAATAAATTACCATGACTTTAATGTACTGTTTTAAAGTAAGACTAGATTTGCAGATTTTGCAATAATAGTAAAGTTTTACCCTATAATCTTCACCCAAATCCTTTAAAGTTTACAAGTTTCATAACCACAGCACCTTAATCAAAACTAAGAAATCAACATTGATACACGGATACTATTAACTAAACTACATACTTTATTCAGATTTTCCCAGTCTGTGTGCTCTTTTCTGTTCTGGAATCTACTCCAGGATACTACACTGCATTCAGTATACCCACTTTTGAACTTTATCTTGTGCTAATTAGAAAGGTAGCTCTTTAGCAAAACAATGAAATTGGACCCTTACCTCTTACCATATATGAACATTAAATTGTACCAAAGACCTAAATATAACAGTTACAACTATAAAACTCTTAGGGTAAAACTGCATGACCTTGGTTTTGTCAAAGGATTCTCAGAAATGACAATAAAAGCATGAACAAAAGAAAAACATAGGTATTGGATTTGATCAAAATGTAAAACTTCTATGCTTCAAAACAGTGCAAAGACAACCAACAGAATAAGAGAAATTATTTGAAATCATATGTCTGCTAAGGGACTTGTGTCTAGAACATATAAAGAACTCTTACAACTCAATAATAAAAAGGCAACCCAATTTTTAAATGTGCAAAGGATCTGAATTGACATTTCTCCAAAGATGTACAAATGACCAAAAAGCACATGAAATGATGCTCAACATTCACTTGTCACAAGTCTTGAAAAATTATACTAAGTGAAAGAAGCCAGTCACAAAAGACTGTATATTATATGGTTCCAAAGTGTACAGAATGGGCAAATCTCCAGAGACACAGAAAGTAGGTTAGTTGTTCCTTAGGGCTGAAGGGGTGAGGAAAAGGGATAAGAGAGTGATAGCTAAAGGGTGTGGGGTTTTGTTTCTTTTTTTTTTAATTGGGAAAAAATTTGAGGTAAGATACACATAATATAAAATTTACCATTTTAATCATTTTTAAATGAAACAATTTGGAGCTTCTTTTTGAGGTAATGAACGTTCTAAAATTGTAGTTATCAGTAAATTGCATGTATCTGTCATATCAATCAGTATTGCCCTGTATCTGTCAGTGTACTAAAAGCTATAGAATTACACACATTCAAATGGGTGAAATGTGTGGTATGTAAATTGTATCTCATTAAAACTGTTAGAAAAGAATATAGCTGGTTAGACCTATTGACTAAAATCAAGGGGCTCACAAATAGATGAGTAGAGAACATTTTGGAAAAATAAATTCATATTCAAGATTTTATGCGGATAGATCCACCTCAGCCATTATGGTAAGTGGTGCATGTTTTCATTAACCAGTCTGCCAGTAATTGAAATTGGAATGTCATTAGTTGTTCCCAGAACCCACTTAAAAATATATATATATATTTTAAGGAACTCTATTTAGGTGTAATTGACATATGTGCTTGTGTAATTTTTTAACAGTTTTTTTGAGATTTAAATTCCATACTCTAAGTCCACCAATTTTAAGTGTGCATTGCATAGATTTTTAGTAAGTTAGAATTTTGTAGCTATCACCATAATCTAATTTT
Source organism: Manis pentadactyla (assembly GCF_030020395.1). Classification (NCBI taxonomy): domain Eukaryota; kingdom Metazoa; phylum Chordata; class Mammalia; order Pholidota; family Manidae; genus Manis; species Manis pentadactyla. The sequence continues at coordinate 146,654,339 of NC_080022.1, forward strand.
AAATTTAAAACATTTTATCTTTGGGAATTCATTAAAGACTGAATTGAAGATGAATTCTCCCACAGATGACTAGAGATGATTAACCCTTTTTACTGAACTCATTTGAAATATTTTGCAGCTATCCTCTTGTGCCCTCTTTATATATAATCTTTTTTTTTTAAACATGTAATGAGAACTTGGCTCTTAGTTTCTAAAGAGTTAACTTTTATGTTTCTGTTATGCTTTTATTTTTTTATCAAAATTTCCAGAACAGTGGTAAATACTAATTGTGGTAGCATTTTAGCTGTCTTGTCTTAATTCTAGTTAATAGTTTATCATGTTGAGGAATTACCTTTCCCGTGTGGGTTTTCTAAGAGTTTGGTCTTCCCTGCATTGAATACATTTGGAGTTGGGCCTTTTCGGCATTTTCAGCATTTATTGAGCTTTACATATATAAGTATATATTTTTCCCCTTTGATTTGTAAAAACATATGGCAAATTCTGAAATGTTTTCCTGTATCAAAATTTTGCATTTCTGTGGTAATGTATTTTTCCAAGTGAAATATTGTTTTAATGCCCTGTAATATTTCATTTTAAAATTTTATTTTGAGTTCCCTTGTCTAAATTTATAAGTCAAATTGGTACCTAAGTTTCTATTTTGTGCTGCTGGTGAGGGTTTAGTTGCTGGGTTAGACTGCCTCCATAAAATTAATGGGATAGCTTTCCTTTTTTCTCCCCTTTTATCCTGGGAAGTTCCCTGGTGAAACTTTTCCACTCACAACTATTTTAAAGACAATTAGTATTCTTTTCAGTCTGCCACCACTGTTTTACTCAAATGTTCTTCTCTAGATCAATTTTAGTAGTTCTTTCCTAGAGAATTGTCCATTTCATTGAAATTTTGAAGTTTATAGGCCTAGCATAGACTTGTATGTACTAGTCATTTTTTTGTTTGTTGACAGTTCTATTCAACTTTCTATATTTTTCCTCTCAACTAGCTCATTCAAAGATGAACATTCATTATTTTTATTTCTAAAGTACCAGCTCCTTGATAATTTGATGTTTTTTGTATCTATTGAGTTATTTTTTAATGTTCTTTAAAAGCAGTTTTGATATCTTTTTTGACATGGTAGTTTATAAATACTTTTATTCTCCGAGAAATGATTTCCCAGATTTAATCTGATAATTTTTACAATGCTCTTCTGTCTTTTTTAGGCACGAGATGTGCGCACCAATGAAGTGGTGGCTATCAAGAAATTATCTTATACTGGAATGCAGTCTACGAAGGTAGGTGAAATATATGTGTTTGTATTGGCATGTTAAAGAACCCATACCGTTTTAAATTGGGGATAGGTGGGAATTTTTTCAAAAAATGTTGAAAAATATACAAATATTAAGTGTATATCTCAGTGAATTTTCTTCCACAGACTCAGTGTGCCCATTTAAATTGTACCTAGAGCTGTAAACATTCCTGACATTCTAGAAACCTCCCAACTGTGTCCCTTACTTTTAATTGTTTTAGATATGTGCTGCTGACACGAGTTTAATTTTTTAAATTGTTGTTTAGCAGTTTATTCTATAGTAGAGGGATTATCATGTCTAAGAAAGTAAACTAGAATAAGGTACATTTGACAGTAAGTATACTGGATATAAATTTTTAATGGTAGAGAAATTATCTAATGGCTGTTTCAAATAATCATCAGGCAGCATATATCTAGTCTGAAAAATAAGGCAGTGGTAATAATCTGAAAAATAAAATGATTGATACTGTATTGCATGTACTTTTGTTCTTCAGTATTCTGATTAGTTCTTAATTGCATAAGTTTATAAAATGTCTACTTCCTAAGTGTTATCTGTTTCTTGAATTCTTCAAAAATTTAATTATTTTTAATTGTGGTAAAGTACACAAAACAAATTTACCATCTTAATCACTTTAAGTGTAAGTTCAGTGGCGTTAAGGACATTCACATTGCTGTGCAACCAACACCACCATCCATCTGCAGAACTCTTTCACTTTGCAAAAGTGATATTCTACCCCCATCAAACAATAACTCCTCATTCCCTCTCCCCGCAGCCCCTGGAAATCACCTTTCTACTTTCTGTCTCTCTGAATTTGACTCCTTTAGGTATCTCATGTAATTGAAATTATGCACTATTTGTCCTTTTGTGACGGCTTGTTTCACTTACTATAGTGCACTCAAAGTTCATCCATGTTGTTGTGTGTGTTTGTGCCTGTGTGTGTCTGTGTCTGTGTAAAAACACCACATTTTGTCCATCCATCATCTGTAAACGGACCCTTAGTTGCTTCTGCCCCTTGGTCATTGTGAATAATGCTGCTGTGAGCATAGGTACACAAATATTTCTTTGAGTCCCTGCTTTTACTTAATATCTCAGGGTATTGCTGGATCAGTCTTTAATTTTTAAAGGTTTTGGTTTTGTATATTTCTGGAATCCCTATTTTGTGGTCAATCTTGTTTTTTGTGATAATCACACTTATGGGGTTGATAACACTGTTGTGATTGATCACTGTTCCTTTATGTTGATACCTAAAAAAACTCTTAATAATTTCTAAAACCCCTTTAAAAAGTCCATTTTTTTACAAGTTTACTGTAATTTTATTTGCCATTCCATAGCATAACTTTAAAACTAGCTTTCCTAGCCAACTTGTGTTGGAGTCTGTTTAATTAGTCACACCTAGAACAAAAAGTTTCACCTAGGGCAGCATCTTCTCTCATCTAATATTGTATCCTTCCTGGAAGTGTTTTTTACATTGAAGAATACATGTTTTAATTTTGTTTTGTTTTGTTTTGAGAGTTTGCCTCCCAGATCATTCAAATTTGAAATGTAAAGCCCATGAAACACTTTTTAAACTTAGCATCTTCCAGCTTACACATTTTACACTGTGAATATCTTCTGCTCTATTTTGTTGAGGGCTTATGAAATAACATAGGAGATATAGGATCTTAAATTCTAGTACAAAACATTTCTTAAAGTTCTGTATTCTAGTTCCCCTACCTTTAGAAATAGGATACAAGTGAGTGGTAAAGCTTGGAAAAGCTGAAACAAGAACAAAATACAGATTCCAAGTTCCCATCCCACATCTACTAAGCTTCTAGAGTCTCTGGGTATGGGCCCAAGTACCTGTATTTTCAGAGTTCCCTGATTGCTTCTTAGAAGTAACTATAGTTAGGATATGGCCTAAGTTTCTGAAGTTGTCATAGAGCAGCTTTAATTGCTGAAGGTTCATCTGTTATTTACTAGTAGGCATCAATGGGAAGGCTGTTCGTAAAATCCTGTAGGAAAATGTTTTCATGCTGCTTGGTTTTTCTGGGAACTTCCCTCTGTTATAACCTAAGTGTTCACTAGCATTTTAGAATATGTGCAAGGAATTTAGGTAATTACTTGATTTGAGTTTAAACAGCAGGAAAAACTTAACATTTGGTAGACAATATAAGCCAAAAACACAAAAGCTGAACTTAAGGTATGTAAATTATGCAACAATAAAGCTGCACCAAAGAAGGGAGAGGTTGAACTTTTGAAGAAAAACCACTAAATATAGTATATAGTTTTCAACAGGCTTAGTGTGTGGTTGTAAAATTTTGATAAGACTCATTGGTAATAAATTTTATGAGAATAAAAATATGTCCTACCTGGAATGAATTTTATGTAATTGAGTTGTAAACTATACGGATGTAAGTTCTTTAAAATGTATTAGTTTGACATTTAAATATTACAAATGAAACAAAGTTGTATGTTCTTATTAACATATTGATCTAATAATTACTTTTTTACTTGTATAGCTTTCTAAGGAAAAGGAACTGTTCCTAATTATTTCCTGTATTCTTTTTTTCTCCCCATAGAAATGGCAGGACATTATTAAGGAAGTCAGGTTTCTACAAATATTAAAACATCCCAACATTATAGAATACAAAGGCTGCTATTTAAGTGAGCACACAGCATGGGTAGGTATCTGTTCTCCCCTTGCTGTAATTTTAGTAGATTTAGTTTATAATTAATTCAAAAATGTCTCAAAATAGTTGTGTAAAGCCATGCACAAGCACCTTGAAATGTTAGTTCATACCGAGAAAGGAGGAGCAGCTTTTCCTGGAACTCTTGGGCAGTAGGAGATAATAGAACTTTTGCCAGTTTACTTCAGAGATTCACCTGATCATTACGTGCATGGGAAAATGTTCTGATGTATGTTAGCGGTATCATTCTTCAAATGCTTTATCAGACATTTGTTGAGAACAATCCTATCACTCAAGGATGAAAATCAGCATATATTTTTGACATAAATGTATTGTAAACTATTTAACCACAAGGATCTTGTGTGGAATATTGGTGGTGAATCCTGAAGGAATCTGAACTGATTGTGATTCTTTGGCTGAATGATCCTAAAGGTAGAAAATTGAGACATTTTATTGTAGAAAATGGAAATTAATTTTGCCCCATTGTTAAAACTAAGATAAGGTAGTAATCTTAGAACAGTATAGGCATAGTAATTATGTCTTTTAAGAGGAACGATAAATTTTCTTTCAACAGGAATGACCTTTTACTTTTAATAAGCTATTGCTGATTATCATTTTAATATACTGAACTTAGATTTAGATTTGTAATGTTTGGTTTAATTTAGTGGTGATGGTACTCCAAAATTTGAGGCTGTGGTTAAAGAAAAAACAGTGGCCGACAGGGTAGACTGCCTCCCTGTCTTTCAGGTTTCTCCATCTGTAAAACAAGGATGATAATAGGGTCTACTTCCAAATGTGGTTATGAGGATTAAATTAGTTAATATATATAAAATACCTTGCACATAAGAGGTGCTCTGTGTTGGCTTTATAGGAAAGATTTAAACTGTAACCTAAACTTTGTATATATAGTACCAGAGGATAATTTTCTGTTTCCTAACAATACCAGTATTGCTACTATAGGTTAATATTAATAGAATATGTATATTCCTTTATAGCTTTGGTTGGTAATTATGTGAAACACACATCTGCAAGCAGTTCTATGTTGGCATTATAAAAGATTAATGTAGTATTGGCTTAACTTCATGTATGCATTTAACAAGTTCCAAAAATGTGTAATTAAAGGTAATTGATAACTAGAGTTTGTTACTTCAAAGTGTCTTCTCGATCTCCTTGGTGAATTTGTTTTATCTCATATAGAATCTTTTAGTTTTAATAGTGTATTTTAATGTTTTTATCATTTTTTCCCATGTAGCTTGTAATGGAATATTGTATAAGATCTGTTTCAGATTTCCTGAAAGGTAAGTTTCCTTTATTTATTAAGAAAAGAGAAATATTAGTATAATAAAATGAGAATTTGTGCAGTAAGAGATTTTTTTAATAATGTTAAAACTCTTCAGGAAGAGTGAAAACCTTTGTCTTTTCTAGAGTCTCAGCGTGGTGTGCACTGTCCTCATTAAATATTATGTTTCAGCATACAGATGAGTTTTCGTTCATTATGATTTAACAGGCATTTTTCTGCATTCTTTATCATTAAATTTGATTTGTTCCTTCTGTTCAGAATGAAGATATGTAGGAATATAAAAAGGGAAAGCTTCTCTTTCATTGTTTTTATAATCACAAAATAATTGTTAAATGTTGTTTGTTAACTTTGAGGAAAATTGCCTGTGAACTATAACAAATAGGCACAACTGCACACTTGTTATAAAGTTAAACTGCCTTGTTTTATTATCTTGGAAAGCAAAAAGTTCCTTCTTGCTAAATGTTAGTTTTTAAAGATTTCCCCATATATTAGATATGTGTATATATATTTTTAAATAGAAATGTTCTATAGAATAATCATTTTTAAATGAATTCTTATTTTAAGTTCACAAAAAGCCATTACAAGAAATGGAAATAGCAGCAATTACACATGGTGCTCTCCAGGGCTTAGCCTACTTACATTCTCATGCCATGATCCATAGGTAAGTACTTTAAAAATGATCATATGTCAATAAGCAAATGGCTTATTGAATTTATCAGACCTAGAATTTATTAATCCTGAAAGCTTTATTTGTTTTAGGTAAATAAAAGTATTCTGGAGTTTTACAAACTCATATTTTTTTTTAGGTTATCCATGTCTTAAAAAGAATATACTAATTTATTTGATCTCTTTGTTGAGGATAATTTTTATCTTTTTCTACACATGCTGCCAGGCTGTGTGAAGTATGTGCACTTTATAGATTTGTGATAGAAATTTAATTATAGAATAATTTAATTTGTGAAGCGGAAAAGACGATTGGGATGATGTATTCTTACTTTTTTCATTTTACAGATGAAGAAACTGATGCCCCAATTTGTGACTAACTTCCCAAAGCTTACAAGCAAGATGGATTAGACTAGAACTAACCTAGATAGATCTTTTGTCCTCCTAGTGACTCATAATGCCAGATTTGATTCCATGACAGAGACAAGTGAAAGCTACTTAAGACTCTATGCTTTTGAGATAATCCTTGATAATCCTTGATAGTGAATAGTAATTTAAAGATTAAACCATCATAAACTACATTTTTAGCATTGGTATTGGTTTTCCCTGGTTTTAGAAGGAAGCTAGCATTTTTAAAATTATCTATGAGAACTAGACAATACATAGTAAACTTATATAGTAGAGTCATTGCAAATTAATGGGTTATCAGTTTTTTAGATGAGAATACTAAGGTCCAAGAGAAATCCACATGCATAGTAAGTAAGAGAATCGAAGAGTTGGAAGTAAAACCTAAGGTCTTCTCAACTTCAAAGAACCAACCATTTGTTAACAAAATCAAATGGAAGAAAATAGATTGACTTACTATTATATCCATTATAGTACTATGTAGTATGAATTGACAAGTGCTTAGAAATTTATTTTTTTTGAATGTATGGTACCCATTGGGCGTATAATTCCATTATAATTTTCTTAGTTCACTTGTACATTGTTGATTTAGAAAGAGCTTAAAAGTAAATTTGGGATCATTGATATTACCTTATCCATGTGTTTCAGTTTTCATTTCATATTTAGGTAGGAGAACTATGCTAAAGTTTGGAATGATATGAGTAATTAAAAAAAACAAATTTAGGGAATGAGGTTCTTTTTTTTCCATTTTAATGTTAAGGGTATACTCAGAAATCTTACAGTTACATAAGAATTTTCAGCTGAATTTTTAAAACCATTATTTGTACCAATGAACAGGAACTCAAATATAGAGTATGTGCTATTAATTACCTAATTTTTTCTTCTGTTTCTACTGCTATTTTATCTTCTCTTTTAGAAAATTGTTACTATATACTTACAGAAATTCTGTGTATCTCACTTCTTAATTTGGATCTTAATTCTCATTATCTCATACTGAGAGATTATCAAAGGCCTTCATTATTCTGATTTCTCCTTCTGTGTTTTATAAAATTTTATATGATTTTTATCATTTTCAGTATAATCTTATGATGGAAAGACAAATAATTTTCTGTGTTCTTTAAACCCAGAGATATCAAAGCAGCAAATATCCTTCTGACAGAACAAGGCCAGGTGAAACTTGCTGACTTTGGATTGGCTTCCATGGCCTCTCGTGCCAGTTCTTTTGTGGGAACGCCGAATTGGTAAGAATAGTCCTGTCTGGTATTGATCCCCATAATTGAAATAGGCAGTGTGTGGTTATACTTTTTTCAGATGCTTTATCTTTTTTCTTGGAAATACAGTGCTGCTTTAGACATTATTCTAAGCACTACAGTTAGTTTCAGATATAGATTTGGAGTGCTGCCCTTGTATCTCCTATTGTTTCATTAGTCCCCCCAATGTTTCTTTCCTCTTATCATCTACATCATGTATTGGGTGTAGGAGTGAAAACATTTAAATATTTAAGAAGGGAGAGGATAGAAGTGCTAAATGGAAATTTTCTTTAGATTTATACTTACTGTGTGTCAGTATCTCTGAATAAGAGTATCTGAAGACTGGTAGCTAATTACAAATATAAAAAAATTTTTTTATTCTGGAGAATTTCAAGTATACAGGGAAATAGACAAAAATATAAGGGAGGCTCACACAGCGGTCAGCTCAGCCTAACAGCACTACCCCGGGGCCCAGCTGCCCTGTGTACTTGCTCCTCTTGCCCTCCCTCCACCTCCAGTTATTTGAAACGAGTTCTAGACATCATCTAACTTAATTCATAAATAATTCCATATTAATGTCAGCAAGCCTGAAGGGAATAATTTTCCACATCTTCAACTTCCAAAGGTGTTTTCTCTCTGTATATGTTGAGAGGTGTCTTAGGTCTACTGCATCATCTTCTCCACTTACCTTTCAAATCTCCCAACTCCCATTTTGTTAAAGAAAGGCTTCTCACCCATCCTGAATAGTAGAATGATGCATTGTTCTGAGGATTAAAAGCCTCAAACCATCACCAGAGGGACAACTTGAGAATACATAACATCTAGAGTATATAGCATCAGAAATATTGAAGAGTTAGGACACAAAGTTTTGGCAAGGGCCTTCTGCCTTCACAGTCATCTCTCTTCACTTCCTTTTACTCCTTGCTCTTTCTTTTCCCCAATTATCTTCCCTCCCATCTTCTTTTCTAGTGGATCATAAATTACCTCATTTATAACTGGGACAATTGCCATGAGGACACATTAACATGTTATTTACATTGAAAAATGAAGTTTGGCATTTCCTGATAGAAAATAATTCTGATTTGAATGGTTGATATGACCATGCAGACTGGGTTTGCTAATTAGGTTATTATACAGCAGTGTTTTTAATGAATTGAATGAGCTAGGTCCTCAGCTCCAAGTTGTACATATCTGTAAAGCACATATACAAAATAATGTATATACATATGTGTACACTATATCCTTTGCAACTAAGTTTATAAAATTTCGATACCAACTCAAAAATGTACAAGCAGATACATTTTTAAAATAAATTCATTGGAAGTAAGAAAATAAAAAGGTTGAAGGCTACTGTTCTGTATGACCAAAACTTTCTTATGTTGAACCCTAGTTTAGATAGAATCCTCTTCCCCTGTATAAAAAAAGGGTTCTTTGGAGAAATCATTCTTTTTCGTGGTCCCCTTTCACAAGTCAGTGATCAATGTTTTATACTAGAAAGGAGCTGGAAAGTTGTGCATTAAAAACAAAACTACTTTTTTAACTTTGTTGAACTTACTGACTCCCCAAGCTTACTTCAACATCTTAACACATTAGAAGCCCTCTATTATTGGCAATTGGAAGTTACATATGTATGAATTTGTATATAGTATATTAGGAACACAGCACTGTGTACATATTTACATGTTTTTACACAGAGGAACACACATACGCCTGGTGACAATCTTACTAAGCAGTCAGAAACTGTTCTAAATGTCTGTCTGTGCTTAACAACAAGTACAAAGGAAGTATAAGGTGAAGCATACCAGTGAGAACATTAGAGTCTAGCTGAAGATGTGAATGAGCATTTCATTTTATAACCAAGACACCTATAAAGTTAATAATTGTATGATTTATTTAGTTATGAGTGGCTGTCGTAGCCACTTTTATCACAGAACACTACTCCTATTTGCAAAAAAGACTGACAAACTGCTTATTCGTTGTTGCTTATTGTGGCAGATATTTTCTCAGCTAAATGTAGTGAGCTGGTTTACTTCAAGGAAACAAGTGCCGTGATAAAATGCCCTCTTTCAAGCAAAACTTAGACTTTTGTAATAAGATACTAAAATGAAAATGTTTGAGAATCACTGGCATAAAGGATATACAATATTAGAATCTGCAAACTTGAGTTGATGCAGAATACAACCCTGCTCTGGGGAATCTTTCCTCCAGGACGCTGTTACATGATCATGACAAATGGTAAGAATAAGTCTAGCACTGTATATGCAATGGTAAATATTTACCTCACAACCTGTAATGCATTTATTTCCCTTTACAAGAATTCTTTTGTCCAGTTATATCATGTGGAATTCACACAGGTGTTCTCCATGGAGACGGTCATTATGTTTTTAAAGAATAGTATACTTGGACATTTTATGTTTTAGGATGGCCCCAGAAGTAATTTTAGCCAAGGATGAAGAACAACAATATGGTACCGAAGTAGATATTTGGTCTCTTGGAATAACATGTATTGAACTAGGTAAGCATTGCTCTTTATTACTGTGTAGTAAGTTTTGATCAATGTTTTACCTCAATTTCTGTACAAAATTACAAATTTTTATTTTTATGTCAGTGTTTAAGGGGAGCAATAAATCTATTAAAATTGTCACATTGGTTATTTGGCTATATATATATATATATATATATTAGGTTAGGTGTATTATATTTGCTGTATTAAATTAGGTCTAAAATAGTTTATAATGTGGTATTAATTTTGAGGTATCTGTGTCTAACATTTAATGAGTATTTGTTAAACACCTAGAATATGTCTATGGTTATAGATTTACCATGTATGAAGGGTCTGTAAAGCATTCAATACACTAAAAAGATAATATATCATGATTAACTGTGACATATCCCAGGGGTGCAAATATGGATCACTATCTGTAGATCAGTGTGATCCACCACATTAACAAAATGAAGGCTGAAAATCATGATTATCTCATTAGACACAGAAAAGCATTTGACTAAATTCAGCATCCATTTGTGATAAAAACTCTTAGCATAAGTATAAAGGGAACATAGCTCAACATAACTAAGTCCATAAATGGCAATCCCACTGCTAATATCCTACCTAGTAGCCAAAAGGTAAAAGTTTTTCCTCTAAGATTGGGAACAAGACAAGGATATCCCCTCACCACTTTTATTCAACAGAGTATTGGAAATAACATTCAAAGCAATTAGATAAGAAAAAGAAACAAAAGGTATACAGATCAGGAAGGAAGAAGTAAAACTATCACTGTCTACAGATGACATGATATTATTACATATAGAAAACCCTAAAGACTCCACCAAAAAATGGTTAGAACTAATAACCAAATTCAGCAAAGTTGCAGGATACAAAATTAATACACAGAAATCTGTTGCATTCCTATATACTAACAACAAACTAGCAGAAACAGAAAACAGGAAAACAATTCTATTTAAAACTGCATCAAAAAGAATAAAATAGCTAGGAATAAACCTAACCAAGGAGGTGAAAGACCTATACTTTCTTCACGAGAGAAACTAACCAATAAATGGAAATAATCCCATGTTCATGGATAGGAAGAATTAATATCATCAAAATGGCCATCCTGCCCAAAGCAATTTACAGAGTCAGTGCAATACCTATCAAAATACCAATAGTATTTTTCAATGAGCTAGAACAAATAGTTCTAAAATTCATGTGGAACGACAAAAGACCCCATATAGCCAAAGCAGTTCTGAGAAAGAACAAAGCAATTCTGAGAAAGAAGAAAGCTACTATGGGGGAGGGGTTGGGGTGAGTAGTTGACGGTGAGGGGAATAAAAGGGCACAAAAATTTTCAGTCATAAATTGGTCACAGGGATAGTAGTATAGCATGGAAAATAAAAGCACTGCTTCTGTAACATTTTCCTATGTTGACAGTAACTGCAGTGGGGGGGGGTTGAGGATTTAATATGGGTGACTGTAGGACCACTGTGTTGTATACTTGAAATCAATATAAGATTGAATATCAAGGATACTTTAATTAAAAAAATAATTGAAATGTAAAATGTCCTTTGAATCCACTGAAGGCTCCCACAGTTTAGATTGAGTAAATCTCTATGGTTTTTAGCGAAGTGCAGTGTTCTTTGACTGAATTGAGATGGTCAGGTTTATGGTAAACGACAGAATCAAAAATCATCCTCTGGTCTGATATATTGATGGTACACCATTTAGAATTTTTGAATACTTTAATAAATCACAGTAGAAACACAAGTTATTTTATTTATTAACAATTTCTTCAGTAATCCCTTCCCCTTCCTGGACCAAACTAGTCATTCTTAAAGCTGTTGGGAGGACAGTATAAAGCAGGTGTCCACGTCACCTGCTGAGTCATGGTAGCCCGGAGTGGCGTGTCAGAGTGCTGTGAGGAGAGGAGGGAGTTCCCACAGACAGAGTGCCTTGTAAGTGGAAGCAGAACCTATGCAGGAAGGGCGGCAGTCACGTTTGGAGATCAGAGTCCTGGTGGGGTAACCGAAGCACTCATACCTGGAAGTAGCCCAGCATGGGGTGTCAGAGGCCAAGGAGCAGGTCCACATTTTGGGGTGGGTAAACCTGACACATGGCGGTGCCTGACTGAAAGGAAGGGGGCTTCCCTCCTGAGGACTGATGAGGAGGGCCTCACCGCAGAAAGTGATCCAGTTTGGATGGGGTGTCAGAAACTGAGTGGATGAAGTAGACAGACTTGGAATGGGGTTTGAAAACTTGATGGGGAAGAGCGGAAAGGGTGGTGGCCAAGATGGGAGACTGGCTATGTACAGGGGAGATTCATCACATATATTAAGGATAATCAGAGTGAGGTCTCTTATTGTCAGAGACAATACAAAGGATATTTTACAAAGGAAAAAAGTGAAACTTTACTATGAAAACTTGTGGAATGGCCGTAAGTGATCAAAGTGAACACCATCAATAACAAGACGATCTGAAACCATGAACTACATCACAGAATACACTGAGAAAAGTGTGGTATTTGCTACTGTGATATTCCTGCCAGAGATGTTGAAACGAAATTTAGTAACAGCACAAAGCCAAACTGAGGGACATTTGAGAGTCAAAATTATACTTGTAAATTGTCAAGGTCATGACTTCAACTGTCACCTTAAGACTAGAAAAAGAAGGCAAATTCAATCCACAGTAAGCAGAAATAAAGAGACCCACAAAAGATCAAAGCAGAGAAAATGAAAGCAGTAGAGAACATCAATGAGATCACAAATTAGTTCTTTGGGAAAAGTAATGAAATTAATAAACCTCTAGCTAGATTGAGCAGAAAGAAGACACAAACGACCAATATCAGGAATGACAGGGGACATGACTCCAGATTTTACACATATTGAAAGGATTATAGGGAAATTTTATGAACAATTTTATGTAAGTTTAAAACTTAGAAAAAATGGACAATTTCCTTGAAGGATGCAGATGGTTGAAGCTCATTTTTGCTACAAAGGACATTATTGGGACACTTGATTGAAACTACAATGGAGTTTGAGGATTAGATAATAGTCATGTATTCATATCAATGGTCTGATTTAATGAATGTACTAGGTTCTCTTAGAATGTTCTTGCTTATTGGAAAATACACTATTTAGAGATGATGTGCATCAGGGCTGCAATTTCCTCTCTATTGGACTCCCTTGAATAAGTTCTCTGAACTCTACTTTCAACTTTTTTGCTAAGTTTGGGTTTATTTAAAAAAAAAAACTAACAGTACTTCCATTCTCCTGTATAACAGGCACATATTTTAACAGGAACTTTTCTTTCTTTTACAGCGGAAATGAAGCCTCCTTTACAGAGTAATAGTTCAGTAAGTGTCTTCAGTCGCATAATCAGAAGTGAATCCCCTACACTACAGTCTACTGAATGGTGAGTATGGCTGAGAGATGTATTGTTCACACGGTAAAATTTAAATATTTTTCATAATGTTATCAAAGTGATTTCATTTCAATGAGGTGAAGTGTATATAACCTGAAGAAATATTAAAATAGCTTAATTTTATCCATACATCATGTATATCCTTTATTACCTCTATTTTTCATAGCATATAAGTAACTCAGTTTAGAAATAAAAGATACATGATGCTACATGGGAGCAAAAAGTATGGCTTTTGTATAAAAATTAATATATTTTTTGTACCTTAGCAACACATACAACCCTAATTACGTAATAAATAGCATGATTTAAAGATTCACATTTTATAACTGCAATATATAGATTGCCACAACCTGTACAGATATTTAATTGGGGAATGGTTTATAATTGATATGGTATAAAACATAGGTAAAAATGATTAGATAATTTATCAGAGTTACCAGATAATTGATAATTTTTGGATCATTCTAATTGTCATTATTTATTATTCAGAATGTACTTTGATGTTGCATCTCCTAGTGCTTCTTTGATAATACTGTTATTCATGTAAAGAAGTTTATTGAAAACGGATGATTTTAGGAAACAAGGATTTTTATCAGTGATAGAAAATTTTAATGGGAAATTCTTCAGGTGTATGTAGCATTTGAAAAGTTCTAGGGGACTACCTACCATACTTAACAAATACTTTAAAATTCACAAGTAAAATGCATAAATTAGCAAAAATTTATTTTTTATCATTACGGAATTAAGGCACGTTCACAGGTGTTTGCTCCTTCTGTAGAGATGTTTTGAAGAAATCCTCACAAAGAGTTTATTATGGTACTTCTAAATAATAGATACACTAAACACAGGCTGTCTTTACACTGGCTGATACTTGGGGATTCAAAAAAGAATTCTTGTATAAAAGAATTAAATCTTATTTGAATATTGATGACAATCTTGTATAAAAGAATTAAAAATCTTATTTGACTATTGATGACAAATATTGATGGAGTATTTTTTACCTACTGCCTTACTGAACTCTCATCATTAACACTATATGATAGTATGTTACAGAATTCTAATTTTAAAAAATCTTACTATTTTCTGGAACTTTTATCCATTTGCTCAAGGATGCTAAAAACATAGGTATAAAAAATGTTCCTTCCAAAACAAATAGCGTGATGTTCTGAAACATGCTATATGGAAGATGATCCAAGGGTCAAGCAAGAAAGAGACGTGGCTAGGGAAAAGAAAAAAAAACTAAGAAGAATATTATCTTAGATTTGAATGTGAAAAGGAAAATGATTGACTTCCCTAATTCACCTCAACGTAGAATGAGTTGTGATACTTAAGTATGTGAGAGCAGGATTTTAAAATAATGTGTGCAAATTTATCTTTGGGAAATGGTAAAGATTCATTAGTTACTTTGCATAACTTTTTATAGACTTACATGATGAAATATATAGTGTATTTTGTCTGCTTTGTTTTTAATCATTTCTATTCTCCCTCCCACCTATAGGCACATGCCTTGATTTGTGGATATGTTTTTAAAGGAAATAGCAATATGTTCACTTGATACTTTCCTTTCAATAGGTCTTATCATTTTCGACACTTTGTAGATTCTTGCCTCCAGAAAATCCCTCAAGATCGTCCTACATCACAGAAACTTTTAAAGGTCAGTTATACTCTGTTTTGTACACCTAAGAAATTGTTTTAAAGAATGTGTTTTATTCTTCTTTGATTCTGAATCAGTATTAAGTACGGTACCAGTTGTTGCTAAAATACTAATTTCATAATACTCTTCTTTCTTGGAAACTTTGGTTTCTAAGTTACTAAGTTTTTTCATTTGTTTTTCAAAATTAACTGCTTTCACCATGTCTGAATAGAATATATAGTTAAATATTCAATTCAGTCGTATTAAATGGCTTAATTTTTATATGTGCAAGCATATATTCATGAGTTACAACTATAAATTTTAATTCATGTGGAACCATGGCATTTCAGAATTGGCAAAACATAGTTTAACTTTGGATTTAATTTTTGTATGTACCACACTTGATATATCCATCTGTCATATATAAAATAATATGAAAGTAAGAGAAATGATGTGTAATACATTTACGTAAATACTGTGGGAGAAAGGAGATTTCAAAAGAACTGCTAAAAATGGATATCACATTTTTATTTCCTTTTGAGAAACATGTTTTTCTAACATAGCAATGAAAATATTTTAAAAGTAATGTGAATTCTATTCATTTTTCAGTAGGCTTGGTTACCTAATTTAAATAAATTACTAGTATATGCTTTCTGTTCTCAAAAATAAGTATTCACAATAGCAACAAAAGGTTTACTATAGCTATGAGTTATGTTAGTGAAAAATAAGCAGGATGCATTTGTAGAAAACTGTTAAATAACAGAATTACAAGATATATTTATTTCATTTTGAGGTTGATATCTTATTAATAGCAATAATAGTATTATTCAATTTAATATAGTTTTCAAAACATCTAGATAAGGCATTATTGAGTAGCAGTTAACTCTATCTCTTTGTGACCCTAAGGAATTTTGTGGATTTTTCACTAGAAAATAAGAATTTCTGCATGAATGTTTTAGAATTTTAAAGAAGTTCAGTTTATTTTCACCAACACACAGTTCAAGATGCAAGGATACTGAAAGGATCATGTACATATTCAGTAAGGTTATTTGCAACTACAGTATGTAGAAGAGCAGTATAAAGTTTCAGTAACACTTCGGGAATTCTAGGCCATAAGCACACTTACAGTCTCAAACGAAAGCCCAAAAAATAGGTATTCACGGTAGCAACAAAAGGTTTAGTAGAGCTGCGAATTATGTTAGTGAAAAATAAGCACGATCCATTCATAGAAAACTGTTAACTAACTTAGAATTATAAGATATATTATTCTCGGATTAAAAAAAGACCAAATATCATAAATAGTGGTACATACCAAGCTAAGGCTCAGGAAAAGGAAGAACATGACTGGCTTCTTACATTTGCCAAATGAAGGTAAAAGAAGCCCTTTCGGTAATAACCCAACCCTCCAGGAGTGGATACTTGGCCTTGGGTGATCAGATCCCAAACATGCATATATATATTCACTTACCTGGTCCATTTTGTATATTGACCTTATTGGAAGTGATAGGAAGTATCTATCAAGTGCATCCTTCACTTTGGCCTGATCACATTTCTGTTACAGTCTGTCATAAGGAAAAAAACTAAGATGGAAAAAAGTGACTTACTGTATGAAGCTATTTGTCTCAGAATGCAAAATTGAAAATAATTATCCAGAATTAGAATAACGGTTATGTAATTTTGGCATGAACATTTGATGAAGTAGTCTGTAGGCATTATGTTTATGAGTTGAAATAGTATAATACTTACAGCAATGAAAAGAGAATAATATATAGTTACAACTCTTCAGAGAAGAAATAAATTTGAGCTAGTAAAGGAGGTAGAAGTCTTAAAAGAATTCAAGATTATCTCATGAACTCCAGTGCACAAGGCATCTTTCTGCAATCCGTGCTAACTACAAAACAAAATCTATACACAGAAAATTTCTGAGAAGAAATAAATATCCAAAAAATACCAAAAGTAACAATGATAATCTTATGGCAGAATTGTTCTTTCTACTTTTCTGTATTTGATAATGTTAAGCTGTATTAAGTATTAATGGTAAAAATCACTGATACATGTCTTTTAATCAACTGCTAGTGTTTTATGAAGTGTCATTTAAGCAACATAAAGGAACCCGAAATACCCAAGTGGTATGTTACGTAATTCACCATCACTGAATACATTCCTGTTGAAATCTAATGTAATTCAGAACTGAACATGTCTCCTCTATGAAATCAGTTCTAAGAATTTGTGAGCGTTTACTTAGGGATGTAATTGGACTTAATTCTTAATGTTTACTTAGACTCTTGATTATTTCAACTCTGCATTTTCAGTTGGCCAACAAAGGTGTCATGTTCAAAGTTTTCATAAAAAGTACGGGGGATGTTATGTAGGCACAGAGTGTATACATGTAAATTAAATTTTATAAATATAAGAAGTAAAAAGCATAACAGAACTAGGTAGCTACAGATTACATGCATTATCTATCATTATTTAGGATAGTAACTCTAGGGTCTAAGAAGGGATTCATTTGTTCTGAATGAAAAAATATGTAGGTCTCAACCTGACTTTTGCCTTCTACTCTTAACCAGCACATGTTTGTTCGTCGGGAGCGCCCTGAAACAGTGTTAATCGATCTTATTCAGAGGACAAAGGTGCTTTCCCAGGAGGCACATAATGGACCAGCAGTAGAGTCACAGGAAGAAGAGGTAATAACTTAGAAATGGCTCAAGTATTGGGGTCTCTTTATTGACTTCTTTCCTTATGCAACTTTTCTTGCCAAGAATCTTTTATATCAATGGATTCCAAATTGTGCCTTAACAGTGATTCTCTAAGGTTCCACCCAGATGGGGAAAAAGGTTTTCCATTCTTTAAACCATCCTCTTGGTGGTGCACATTAGCATAGTAAAGCTCTGTGAAGTCTATTAAAGAAACCTGTTTAACTTTTATTTAATCTAGTCCCTCTCAAAATTCTGGGCTACGGGGCACTTTTTTCCTGATTGTCTGATGGCTTGGGACATGCTTCTGGAAGTATTTGAAATTACAGGCTTTGGAAGTTGACGGTGCTCACACAGAAGTCATTAGAATTACCAACCATTGTCCTTATCTTGGTTATTGTATAAACCTTTCCCCCAGTGCCTTTTATATAATGTTTGATAAGTGTTTATTAAATTGGAAATTTCTTGCTTCTTTAAAAATAAATAAGTAAATAAAATAAACATGTAACTTAACTAAACTTATCCTGAGGGAAAAAAATTACCAAGCATTCTTATTCTGTTACTAAGAACACTTGATTCTTTTCAGTTGTGTACAGGGATTCATTCCTCTACATGGTTCTAAAATACTCATTTTATAGGTGAGTAAAGTAAGGCTCAGAGTGGTTAACTAACTTATTACTGTAGAAGCATATGTGTTCGGATTCATATATGACTCCTGAGACCAAGTTCTTTCCATTTTGCCATGTTTCCAAATTTGCTGGAGAAATGTTATAGAACTTTCTCACAAGGAAAATATAAAGTTTATTATTTGTGGAGCTATCTTTTTTAGTCTAAGTGTTTTCTGTTTTCTTCTTTGCTCATGTCACAATGCCAAAGCTTTGATTCTTTTTTATTGCTTTCTACTGAGAAAGATCCCTGCATTCTGAAAACAGGAGTAGTAGTTACTTTTCTTTTTAAAAGCACTATATGATTAATGAACTATAAAATAAAAGACTCTCTTGCATACAGTTTTGGTGTTTTTGATATTGCCTTTTAGATCTAACAGTAGTCACTAGAAAATTGGGGCTATTTTAGGTATACGAAATACTTCAGTAAAGTGAAATTAATAAAATCCTAATGTCATTAAACATTAGAATAACAGCAACTTTTTTAGGCTGTGGATGTAAGAAAAGACCCTCTATATACCATGGGTCTGTATTTATTATTCTGCTTATCTTAAATAATTTTGGTATGGTAAGACTATAATATTGGGGCCCAGATACCAAAGCTTGCCGGATTTGTTCAGAATAGTCTTCTAATTATGATTAAATATACAATTTTTAATTTTACACAGAAATAGATAGGAATTAATATTAAATTACTTAGTGGAAAAAGTTTAGGCTAAAGACTATATTCTGAGAAGAAAAGAAATATAAAAGGCTTCAATAAAAAATAAGTAAAAGTGATGTTTATAGGATTAAAAAAAAAGGTTGGTGTTTGTTTTCACCATTGGAATCATTGAGAAATGAGCAGCGTCCCTGTGTATACCCCGTGAGATGTGTAGTAGAAATGGATTTCAAACTAATGTCAAAAATTATAGAAAAAGACTACACTTTGGAAATAACTTG
Organism: Manis pentadactyla; assembly: GCF_030020395.1. Lineage (NCBI taxonomy): Eukaryota > Metazoa > Chordata > Mammalia > Pholidota > Manidae > Manis > Manis pentadactyla. The sequence goes on from NC_080022.1 coordinate 146,673,748, forward strand.
GAATTGACATGGTTGGGCTTTTTGGTATTTGCTTTTTGGTCACTTTTTTTATCTGTCAACTAACAATTGATAAACTTCCTGGTCTTGGCAAATACAAGGAATTTCTCAAAATAAACCACCAACTTTCTAAAGACTGTGTGTGCCAAGCAGTGTGCTAGGTGCTAATAATCAAGTATTTAGGAGATAAAGATATTTGAATCTAATGCTCTTTTCCCTCAGGAACTAGATTACTGTGTTGGATGGAAAGGGACAGTGAATAGTGTTGAAAGTCATCAGGCTGTTCCCAGTATGTCCAGCGGGGCCAGTAGTCAAAGCACTAGTGTCAGCAGTTTTCCAGATGCCTCAGATGATGAGAGAGAGCTAGACATGATGGAGGGAAACCACCCAGTCACGCCTAGTAGTTCTGTCATCGATTTAAAACCTGTGAGTATTTGGATTTCAGTGAAAAAAATTTCAAATTTGGTAACTAATTTTCTTAGTCTGGTTAGTCTAAGAGTTTGGGTTTTTTTTTCCTTTGATGTTTCAGAAGTTTGGAACATAATTTTAGGCAACTTATTTTAAAGTGGCAAAAGGCTTTTAAATTCCCAGTTTAATGTCTGCATTTAGGGAACATGTTTTGGAATGCAAAAAGAATATTTTTTAAATCTTAAAAGAAAGAGAGAAAGAAATGCCATATAATGTATTATCTGAAGTTACATAGATGAAAATGAAGGTATTTAAAAATAGTAAGTATACAACACGATATTAATGATAATGGTTGCCTTTGGGAAGTGGAGAAAGGGTTAAGGTGGGTGACAATCAAAAGTGATTTTTGCATTTTCCATAATGTTTACATTTTTTAAGTAAAACAGTGTAACTGTAGAAAATTACACCTTCTTGGTTTAGGAAATACGGATGTTTGCTACACTTTCACGTGTAAGATTTTAAATTTTCTTGAAAACATTTGAAGGTCAGGTAACTCCTTTTTGCAATTGATGGAAATGCTTCCTTTTTAACTTCACTATTTTCAATATTACCAAAAAGTTACTGGGCACAATAGCTAAAAGATGGAACCAACCCAAGTGTTCATCAACACATGAATGGATGAACAAACCATAATATATACATATAATGGAATATTATTCAGCTGTGAAAAGAAATGGCATTCTAATGTATGCTACAATGTGAGTGAACCTTGAAAACATGCTAAGTGATATAAGCCAGACACAAAAGGGAAAATGTTATTAGAATTCCACTTATATGAAATATCTAAAATAGTCATATTCATAGAAAGTAGATGAGAGGTTGCTAAGGGGCAAGTGGAAAATGAAATAAATACTTTTATTCTTTTTATTTTGGTATCATTAATGTACAATTACATGAGCAACGTTATGGTTACTAGACTCCCCCTATTATCAAATCCCCACCACATACCCCATTACAGTCACTGTCCATCAGCATACTAAGATACTATAAACATTGTACATGTCTTTATGTGAACATGATGTATTAATTTCTATGACAAATACATAGGGTAATATTGCTGAGTCATAGGGCATATGTATGTTGGACTTCATAAGAAACTGTCAAGCAGCTTTCCAAAATGGTTGTACTGTTTCACATCCCCATTAACAATGTATAAGAGTTGCAATTGGTTCACATATTCTCCAGCATTTGGTTTGTCAGTCTTTTTTATTTTAGCCGTTCCAGTGGGAATGAAATGGAATCTCATGATAGTTGTTTTTGCAATTCCCTATGACTGACGATGGCACCAGAATCACCTTTTCATGTGTTTATTGTCCATTTGTGTATCTCTTCAGTGAAGTGTTTTCTTAAGTCTTTTGTCTGTTTTCTTATTCCGGTGTTCATCTTTTAATACTGATTAGTAGGAGTTTTTATATACTCTGGGTACAAGTATTATATCTCAGATATGTCTTGCAAATATTTTTTCTCCATCTGTAATAAATTAAAACTTTTTGGTTTTAAAATCCAATTTAAACAACCCATTAAAAATGAGTAAAGGCCATAAAAAAGCTTCCTCTAAAATCGGGAATAAGACAAGGATGCCTACTCACAACACTTTTATTCAACAGAGTGTTGGAAGTCCTAGCTACATTAATCAGGCAAGAAAAAGAAATAAAAGGCATCCACACTGGTAAGGAAGAAGTGAAACAAAACTGTCACTGTTTGGAGATGACCCGATAGTACATAGAGAAAGCCCTAAAGACTCTACCAAAATATTATTAGGATTAATATATCAACTGTACCTCAATTTTTTTAAATGTGTTAATGACCTGAATAGACATTTATCCAAAGAATATATACAAATGGCCAAGAAGCACATGAAAAGATGCTCAATATAAGTAGTTATTAGGGAAACACAAATCAAAACCACAATGAGGTACCACCTTACAGCCACTAGGATGGCTAACTATTTTGTTTTTTTGTTAAGGTATCATTGATACCCAATCTTATGAAGGTTTCACATGAGCAACATTGGTTACTACATTCATGCATATTATTGAGTCCCCTGCTAACACCAATTGAATTCATTGTCCATCAGCGTAGTAAGATGCTATAGAGTCACTGCTTGTCTTCTCTGTGCTATTACTGCCTTCCCGTCTCCCCCTTCTACACTATGTGTGTTAATCATAATGCCCCTTAATCCTCTTCTCCCTCCCTCCCCACCCACCCTTCCCACCCCCTTCCTTTGGTGACTGCTAGTCCCTTCTTGGACTCTGTGAGTCTGCTGCTGTTTTGTTGGATGGCTAGCTATGAAAAGAGAAGAGCAAAAACAAAAATGGAAAATAACAATTAGGGAGCACATGGAGAAATTGGAACTCCTGCTCTGTATTTCTGGTAGGAATGTAAAATGTGAGCTGCTGTGGAAAACACTTGACGATTTCTCAAAAAGTTAAACATAGCATTTCCCCATGACCCAGAAATTCTACTCCTAGATATACACCCAAAACAATTGAAAGCAGGTACTTAAGCAAATGCATATACACAAATGTTCATAACAGCAGTATTCACAATAGCCAAAATGTGGAAATAACCCAGAGGTCCAGCAACAAATAAATGTATAAACAAATTAGGGTATGTGCATACCGTGGAATATTAATCACCTATAAAAAGGAATGTAGTACTAATACATGCTATACAATATGGATGAACCTTAGAAACATGCTAGGTGAAAGAAGCCAGATACAACAGGTCACATAGTATATGAAACATCTAAAATAGATCAATCCGTAGACAAAAGATAGATTGGTGGTGACGAGAAGGGGAGAATGGGGAGCACGTGCTTAACACATACAGGGTTTTCTGTTTCCTCCTGAGGTGTTAAATATGCTTTGTAACTAGACACGGGCAGTCATTGCAGAACATCATGAATATACTAAATGCTACTGAATTCCTCACATTAAATGATTAATCATACATTGTGTGAATTTTGCCTCTATTTAAGAATCCAGTTTGTACATTTTTTTCTTTATACTAAGGGCAGTGGTTGCAGAACATCATGAATATACAAAATGCTACTCAGTTGTTCACTTTACATGATTAATCTTACATTATGAATTTTGTCTCTGTTTGAGAATGCAGTTGGTACATTTTTTCATTATAATCAGTGTTTTTTGTGTCCTTTCCAAGAAATATTTGCTGCCCCAAGGTCATGACAATATTCTGTGTTTTCTTCTGCTGTATGATTCTGGATTTTAGGTTTAGGTCAAGTCATTCTTTTCAAATCAATTTCTGTATATAGAATGATTGAGCATTGATTCACTTTGAATACAGAGAACCAGTTGTTACAGCAGGGTTTGTTAAAAACACTTTCCTTTCCTCTTTGAATTAACTTGACTTTTTGGTAGCACATCAATTGACTGAATATATGTGGGTCGGTTTCCAGATTTTACTGTGTACCTTTGCTCTATTCAGTCTGTCCTTATACCAGTACCAGTGTTTTGATTACTGAAGTTTACGTCTTCCAACTTTTTATTCCCCCTCAAAATTTTGGCTATTCTAGGTCTTTTACATTCCCATTTAAATTTTAGAACCAGCTAGTTTGTCTGCTTCTTCAGATGAAATTTTATTAGAAGCTGTTGACTGGGTTCTCCTACATGAATTACCTGCTTAGTTGATAGTGGACTGGTCCAAGATGGTTTTGAAAGAAAAAGGTTTTGCTTTATTTCACTCTTTCCTCTCCATTGCTGTAGGTTACAAGGCAAATACAAGGACAGGAGCCTAGAGAACAAATGTTTTGTTACATCGAAATGAGGCGGCAACATCGAAGAAAGCTGGTGACTCTGGAAAACAAGCTAAAGGCTGAGATGGATGAACATCGTTTCAGATTAGAAAAAGATTTTGAAACTCAGTGTAACAACTTTGCGGCAGAAATGGCGAAACTTATCAAGAAACATCAGGCTGCTCTGGAAAAAGAGGTAGCTGATCAGTATTACTAATGTATTTATTCTAACTTGTGACTATTTCAAATTAACCAAGATGGCATTTTGCTATTAGGGTGTCTGTTAACCAGAACCAAGCAAATCAGTTGAGGAAAGGGAGAAATATTTATATAATAGGTAAAATTTCCAGTGCTGAGTCTGGGAACCTGTAGATATGGGATTGATGACTTGATAGTTTTATCGTGTAACAGTGGTTAAGTCAGGTAGATCAGATTGAAGATGATGACGTGACAGGTGACAGGCCTCCTCCCAAAACCACATATAATACAAAAATATAGTTAATACAACTAACCCTAAAAGATCAACAGGAAAAAAGGCTGCCCCAGACTGCTTACACCTGGAGAAAAAACAAACCTCTAAAAGGTAACATATGAAAGCCGTGATCTGGAGGGACCCACACTCTTCCCCCACCCCAACTCACTGGCAGAAGGAAGAGAAATGGAGTGGGGATGGGTGGAGGCCTGGGACGGCTGAACACCCAGCCCTGGAGAGCTGCAGTGCTGTGGGAGCACAAACCCACATTGCATGGTGCTCTGGCAGTTAGTGGGGTTGGAAAGCTAAGACAGGAGGAACACTTGGAGAGACTGAGATTCCAGCTGCTTGTGGAAAATGGGGATCCACATCTGGCTGCTCTGGGACAAAAGAAAGGCAGGCAGTATGAGAGACTTCCTAACAGTGAGAGGACTACTAAAGGGGCAAGGATTACATAGGGCTAGCTGCTCAGGAAAAAGGACAGGTAGACAAAATTGTCCAGGTACACTCTGCCCAGCAGATTGGGAACTTTTCAGAAACCTCAGGCGCTACATCCCCCAGGCTGGCTACCCAGCTCCGAGGCCTTCCACCATGATACGCAGCCTGCTGCACCTTCCAGACAGCTGGCACTGGCTTGCAAACCAGCTGCCCCTGCCCTGGTGTCAGTCCAGCCAGAGGGAAGCCCTGCCTACAGCAGCTACAAATGCAAAGCATACAGGGTTACACCTGTGTGTTCGGCCCACTGGTCTGGCTGTGGAGAGAGGCACAGTAGCCAGGAAGCAGGAAACAGCTCTTCCCAACCCCCAGTGACCAGCACCACTCCCCTGCGACCCCCGACTTCCCTCCATGGGCTAAGCAGCTCCAGAGAGTAGACCTTCTGAGTAATAGAGGGTGCCACATATAGATAAGGAACATCAAAGGGATGAAACGCTTTAGAACAGATGGACCTAACAGATATCTACAGAATAGTCCACCAAAAAGCCACAGGATACACATTCTTCTCAGGTTCAACCCCTGATCCCAAAAATGCCAGAAAAAGAATCAAGTGAAAATGAACTCATCAACCTTCCTGAAAGACATTTTAAAAAGAAGTCATAAACATGCTCATAGAGGTACAGAAAAATATTCAAGAACTCAGGAACGAATTCAAGGCAGAGATCCATTCATTATGGAATACAATAGGGGGATTTAAAAGCAGATTAGATATGATAGAGGAGACAATAAATGAAAAAGACAGTAGAGAAGAGGAATACAACGAAGCTGAGGCACAGAAAAAAGGATCTTTAGGAATGAAAGAATATTGAGAGAACTGTGTGACCAATGCAAATGGAACAATATTTGTACTATAGGGGTACCAGAAGAAGAAGAGAGAGTAAAAGGGAAAGTGTCTTTGAGGAGGTAATTGCTGAAAACTTCCCCAGTCTGGGGAAGGAGATAGTCTCTCAGGCCATGGAGGTGCACAGATCTCCCAACACAGGGGACCCAAGGAAGACAACACCAAAACATATAATAATTAAAATGGCAAAGATCAAGGATAAGGACAGAGTATTAAAAGAAGGCACAGAGAGTAAAAAGATCATATACAAAGGAAAACAAATCAGGCTATCATCAGACTATGCAGCTGAAACCTTACAGGCCAGAAGGGAGTGGCATGATATATTTAATGCAATGAAGCAGAAGCAAGAATACTCTACCTGGAAAGATTATCATTTAAAGTTAAAGGAGGGATTCAACAATTTCCAGAAAAGCAAAAGCTGAGAGAATTTACCTCCCACAAACTGTCTCTACAGTGTATTTTGGAGGGACTGCTATAGGTGGAAGTGTACCTAAGGCTAAACAGCTGTCACCAGAGGTCATGAAAGCACAGTAAAGAAAGGAGAAAAATTAATTACTAAGCAAATGCAGAATTAAATCAACTACCACAAAGTAGGTGAAGGGTAGACAAAGAGTACAGAATATGATACCTAATATATAAAGAATGGAGGAGGAAGAAAAAAGAGGAAAAAAAAAACCTTTGGATTGTGTTTGTAATAGCATAGTAAGTGAGTTTAGTTAGACTCTTAGATAGTAAGGAAGTTACCCTTGAACCTTTGGTAACCACAAATCTAAAGCCTGCAAAGGCAATAAGTACATAATTATCGATAATCACTATAAACGTAAATGGTCTGAATGCACCAATCAAAAGACATAGAGTCACTGAGTGGATAACAGAAGAAGAACCGTCTATATGCTGCCTACAAGAGACTCACTTCAAACCCAAAGACATACACAGACTGAAAGTAAAGGGATGGGAAATGATATTTCATGCATCTAATAGGGAGAAAAAAGCAGGAGTTGCAGTACTTGTGTCAGACAAAATAGACTTCAAAACACAGAAAGTAAGAGACAAAGAACGACATTACAGAATGATAAAGGGGTCAGTCCAACAAGAGGATATATAACCATTATAAATATCTATGCACCCAACACAGGATTACCTACTTGTGTGAAACAAATACTAACAGAATTAAAAGGGGAAATAGAATGCAATGCATTCATTTTAGGAGACTTCAACACACCACTCACTCCAAAGGACAAATCAAGTAACATGACAGAGGCACTGAACAACACTTTAGAACAGATGGACCTAACTGATATCTACAGAATGCTCCACCAAAAAGCCACAGTATACACATTCTTCTCAGGTGCACATGGAACATTTTCCAGAATAGATCATGTACTAGGCCACAAAAAGGAGTCTCAGTAAATTCAAAAATATTGAAATTGTACCAACCAGCTTCTCAGACCACAAAGGTATGAACCTAGAAATAAATTACTCAAAGAAAGTGAAAAAGCCCACAAACACATGGAGGCTTCACAACATGCTCCTAAATAATCAGTGGATCAATGACCAAATAAAAACAGATCAAGCAATATATGGAGGCAAATGACAACACTAATTCAACACCACAAAAATCTGTGGTATGCAGCAAAGGCCGTGCTAAGAAGGAAGTTTATTGCAATATGGTCCTTCCTGAGGAAAGAAGAAAAATTCCATATGAACAGTCTAAACTCACAATTAAAAAACCTAGACAAAGAAGAACAAATGAGGCCCAAGTCAGTAGAAGGAGGGACATAATAAAGATTACAGCTCGCTTAAATAAATTGAGAAGATTAAAACAATAGAATCAATGAAAGCAGGAGCTGGTTTTTTGAGAAAATAAGCAAAATAGATAAACCCCTAGCCAGACTTATCAAGAAAAAATAGAGAGTAAACATAAAGAGTATCAGAAATGAAAAGGAAAATCACTACAGACACCACAGAAATACAAAGAATTAGAAGAGAATACTATGAAAAATTGTATGCTAAAAAACTGGATAACCTAGAAGAAATGGACAACATTCAAGAAAAGTACAACCTTCCATGGCTGACCCAGAAAGAAACAGAAAATCTGAACAGACCAATTACCTGCAGCAAAACTGAATTGGTAATCAAAAAACTACCTAAGAGTAAAACTCGTGCACCAGATGGCTTCACTGCTGAATTTTATCGAACATTTAGTGAAGACCTAATACCCATCCTCCTTAAAGTTTTCCAAAGAGTAGAAGAGGAGGGAATACTTCCACCTCATTCTATGAAGCCAGCATCACTCTAATACCAAAACTAGGCAAATACCCCACAAAAAAGAAAATTAGAGACCAATACCCCTGTGAACCTAGGTGCAAAAATGCTCAACAAAATCAAATTAAAAAATATACCAACCACATCGTCTATCATGATCAAATATGATTTATTCCACGGATGCAAGGATGGTACAACATTCAGACATCCATCAGCGTCATCCACCACATTGACAAAAACAAAGACAAAAACCACATGACCATCTCCATAGAAGCTGAAAAAGCATTCAACAACATTCAGCATCCATTCATGGTAAAAAATCTCAACAAAATGAGTATAGAGGGCAAGTAACTCAACATAATAAAGGCCATATATGACAAACCCACAGCCAACATCATACTTAACGGTGGGAAGCTGAAAGCTTTTCCTCTAAGATCAGAAAGAAGACAAGGATGCCCACTCTCCCCACTTTTATTCAACATAGTACTGGAGGTCCTAGCCATGGCAATCAGACAACACAAAGAAATAAAAGTTATCCAGATTGGAAAAGAAGAAGTTAAACTGTCACTGTTTGAGATTACATGATATCATACATAAAAATCCCTGAAGAATCCACCCCTACCCTACTAGAACTAATAACTGAATTCAGCAAAGTGGGAGGATACAAAGCTAATACAGAGAAATCTGTTGCATTCCTATACACTAATGATTAACTAGCAGAAAGAGAAATCAGGAAAACAATTCCATTCACAATTGCATCAATAAGAATAAAATACCTAGGGATAAAAACAAATGAAGAAAGTGAAAGACCTATACCCTGAAAACTACAAGACAGTCGAGAGAAAGAAGATACCAATAAACATGGAAAGGAAGATTTAATACTGTCAAAATGGCCATCCTGCCTGAAGCAATCTACTAATTCAATGCAGTGCCTAGCAAAATGCCAACAGCATTCTTCAATGAACTAGATCACATAGTTCTAAAATTCATATGGTACCACGGAAGACCCCAAATAGCCAAAGGAATCATGAGAAGGAAGAATAAAGCAGGTGGGGGATTATGGTCCCTGACTTCAAGCTCTACTGCAAAGACAATTTGGTACTGGCACGAGAACAGACCCACAGACCAGTGGAACACACTAGGGATCCCAGATAAAAACCCAAGCACATATGGTCAGTAAATATATGATAAAGGAGCCATGGACATACAGTGGGGAAACAACAGTGTCTTCAACAACTGGTGTTGGCAAAACTGGACAGCTACATGCAAGAGAATGAAACTGGATTATTGTCTTACCCCATACATGAAAGTAAACTCAAAATGGATCAAAGACATGAATGTAAGTCATGAAACCATAAAACTCTTAGAAGACAACATATGCAAAAATCTCCTGAACATAAACATGAGCAGCTTTTTCCTGAACAATCTCCTTGGGCAAGGGAAACAAAAGCAAAAATGAACAAATGGGACTACATCAAGGTTCTGTATAGCAAAGGACACCATCAGCAGAACAAAAAGGCATCCGACAGTATGGGAGAATATATTTGTAAATGACATATTTGACAAATGATTAACATCCAAAATATGTAAAGAGCTTACATGCCTCAACACCCAAAAAGCAAATAACCTGATTAAAAAATGGGCACAGGATATGAACAGACACTTCTCCAAAGAAGAAATCCAGATGGGCAACAGGCACTTGGAAAGATGCTCCACATCACTAATTTTAAAAGCACAATGAGCTATCACCTCACACCAGTTAGTATGACCAACATAGAAAAAACTATGAGCAATTATGGTGGCTAGGATGTGGAGAAAGGGGATTCCTCCTACACTGCTGGTGGGAATGTAAACTGGTTCAAGCATTGTGGATAGCAATATGGAGGTTCCTCCAAAAACTGAAAATAGAAATTCCATTTAGTCTGGGAATTCCACTCCTAGGAATTTACCCAGAGAAAACAAGCTGTCAGATTCAAAAAGACATATGCACCCCTATGTTTATTGTAGCACTATTTACAATAGCCATGATATGGAAGCAACCTAAGTGTCCACTAGTAGATGGATGGATAGAGAAGAAGTGGTACATATACACAACAGAATATTTTTCAGCCATACAAAGAAAACAAATCCTACCGTTTGCAACAACATGGATGGAGCTAGAGGGTATTATGCTCAGTGAAATAAGTCAGGGAGAGAAAGACAAATACCAAATGATTTCCCTCATTTGTGGAGTATAACAATGAAGCAAAACTGAAGGAACAAAACAGCAGCAGACTCACAAACTCTGAGAAGCGACTAGCGGTTATCAAAGGAGAGGGGTGTGAGAGGGTGGTTGGGGAGGGAGCGAGAAGGGGATTGAGGCTATTATGATTAGCACACATGGTGTGGGGGGGATCATGGGGAAGACAGTGTAGCACAGAAAAGGCATGTAGTGACTGTGGCATCTTACAACACTGATGGACAGTGACTGCAGTGGGGTTTTGAGCAGGGACTTGATATGGGTGAATGTAGTAACCACATTGGTTTTCGTGTGAAACCTTCATAAGAGTGTATATCAATGATAACTTACTAAAAAAAAGTCATTAAGTATTCTGCTCTAGGCCTTGGACACTTTGGTTATATGAGGAGTTTGATAAATCAGTATTTAATTTCGGTTTCAGAAATCATTCATCATTCTCTGTATACTTTTTGGACTTAAATTTATAGTAGCATTTTTATATCAGAAGAATTGAAGAGTACTATAATATACAGAGAATGTTGAAGTAAGAGGGATTAAGAGGGTTTCAGATCCAGATTTAGCCCATTTGTTTACTGCAAATAAGTATCATTCGACTATATGATAAAGTTGCATTTTTTTAGGAGTTATGTGAAAACTTGTCTTCTAATTTCCTTGCTTTCCCATTTGTTTCAATTTATTTTGATCATCACAGTTGTCAAGTAAAATGTAAACTTCTCAATAAACTTACACTATATCTTCAAATATGTCTGGCTAGTCCACCCTGAGGCATTTATAGCTACCCTGCTCACCCTTCCCTGCAAAAAAAGAAGAATCACTCTCTCACAGTAATAGAGAATTTAGCAAAATAATTTCTGGTGTAAATGAATATTTGATTTTGAAATAATTTGGTGAGAGAATGTAAAAATATTTAGAATCGTGTTTGGTGTTTACTTTCTTGAATAATTTGTAAAGTGGTAGATACTAACATGTTTAGGAAAGCAATTCATGAAACATGATGTGCAATATGATTTTAGATTCATTTTATATATTTATATCTATGTCTATATATGCCTAGAAAAAATTAGGAAGGATCCGCACCAAAATGTTAATATTGGTTGTCTCTGGCTGGTAAAATCATACAAGATTTTTCTTCTTTGTGTGTTTCTGTATTTCCTAAATGTTCTGCAATGAATATGTATACTTCACCCTTGAATAACATAGGTTTGGACTGCACGGGCTCATTTATACACGTATTGCTTTTCAATAAACATCTTGGAAAATGTTTTGAGAGATGGTTTGAAAGATCATTTTCTTTTTTCTAGCTTTCTTTATTGTAAGAATGCAGTATATAATTTATACAACACACAGAATATGTGTGAATATCTGTTCCTGTTGTTAGTAAGGTTTCCAGTCAGCAGCATGCTGTGTTAAGTTTTTGGGGAGTGAAAAGTTATATGAGGATTTTTTTACTGTGTTGGGAGTCAACACCCCTAATCTCCACATTGTTTATGGGTCAACTATTGCATATATCATCAGAAATAAGATAATATTATACTGGGATTTAATATTTAACATTTTCATATTACTTAAAATACAAATTAAAAGTCAGGGATTAATTTGAAGATGAATGTATTACATTATTTAATATACAAGTCAAGCTAGGTAAAAGGTCATAAGTTAATTACATTTGTTTTGCTTTATTGGAGGGGTGTCAGGCAGCATACTCCAGTATGGGGGAAAGAAGGTGAAAACACTGACCCTGTAAAAGATCAGCATTTTAAAGATGAGTTCCATTTTATTGGTTCTCTGAAATTCAAATAAGGATGCTGAGTAATACTTAATAATTTACTGGATATTCTTGCTTTGGTAATGATTATACTGATGTTATATTCTTAGGTGGGAGGAAGTATCCTTGCTAATGTGTATTAAACGGCTGCTTTGAACTTATCTGCTGAGCTAATTTGATCCATTAAAAAATTTTGCTATAGGCTGAAGTGATGCCCAAAGAGGAGGAAAAATTTAAGCAACATCTACAGGCCCAGCAGAAGAAAGAACTGAACAGCTTTCTGAAGTCCCAGAAGAGAGAATATAAACTTCAGAAGGAACAGCTTAAGAAGGTATTTACTTTATAGAACTTTTCAAGCCACTTACCCGCTTACTGATTATATTCAATAGTGATCTACTCATAGAACCATTAGCATAAATTTTTCTTTTGTTTGTGGCCACTAACTATATATCAGTTTAAGTGAGGACATTGATTATAACCTATTCTCAATGGCTGATATCCTCAGTTGAGTGGGATCTAGAAAGAGTGATCTCTTGAACATTTAAATTATTTTATGAAGCTATTATTTATAATAGCTTTCCTAAGCACTTACTGAGTAACTGAGTCACTAGAAATAAAAATACTTTAGCTGTGAAAAAGAGCCATACATTTCTTCCTTGAAAAGTAAATCATACCTTCTTACTTTGGGCTCAGATTACAATAATTTGTTCTTATTCTGATTTTAACACAGAATAAGGATAAGAGGCATTTCTGCTCATCCCATTTTCTTTAATAGGAAAGCATGCTAATCATGTCTTTGTGGTTACATGATTTCATGTGTATTTGCCCTTTATGTGCTGCTTTCTTGAACTTCTTTTTATCGCAGATGTACTCTAACTTTGAGGAAAGCCATGGTTGTTCCAAGGCAATTTCTGAAAGGGGATTATTATTCAGGATAGTGGTCAGGACATGAAAATGATATGTGTCAGCTATTGCATATTTATTATATTGCAGAGAATATAAATCAACCATCTTTCCCAGGTCTAAGGTGATTTTTCAGAGAATATTAACCTTATGGTTCTTTACCTGTTATTCAAGAAAGAAACCAATTCTTTATTAGTTTTGTTGATAAGATACTCAAACACATAAATATAAAAAAATCATATAAAGTTGTAGTTCTCAACTTAAAGATGTCAATGAGAAGACAGAGATAATACAGGCATACACACAAAGAATCATTTGGCTATGTTTTTCAAAATCTCTTGCCAAGGAAATTCCCCACCCACCAAGACTTCTCCAGTTACACCCCCTCTTACAAACTGATGGGCTGAAATTTTTAGCCCATGTAATAAATTATTAGCACACAGATAAATTAATCTTGATAATATAACCATAATATCTTTGGTACAGTGCTTTTGTGTGTGTAGGAATTTGACCTATAATTAGATATTCAAGTCTTATTAAGGACATATTGGTGGCACAAAGCCTTGCTATATATATCCTGCCAAGTGAGGTTCATTGATAAGATTTTTCTGACTCGAAAGAGTATAACCTGGTATGTATTCCCATTACTGTAATCTAAAAGCTAAACTCAGTACTAGAACATGGAATTTGAAAAGATGGTAAATAGGATTCCCAACTGTAAATAAATACCAACAAAATGCAGTTCTATAGTTGTTTCTTAGTGAAATGAGCTTTTCGTTTTATAAATGAATGTGTTGATTTAGATAATCCTTCAAGCATATAATTCATAGTCTAACTAATAAGTTCATTTTCTTTTAGAGGGTAGTTTTGTGTATTTGTGTGTGTGTGTGTTCATTTAGAATGATTATTATCGGTATAGAGGAAGGGACATACTAGAGTCTTGGTGGGTGGGGAGTTTCCTTGGCAAAAGATTTTGAAAAACAGCCAAGTGAGCTTTGTGTACATGCCTGTATTATCCCTGTCTTATCACTGACATCTGTAAGTTGAGAACTACAAGCTTATGAGCTTTTTATTTTTATGTGTTTGAATATCTTATTAATGAAAGTAATGAATAATTGGTTTCTTTCTTGAATAACAGATGAAGAACCATAAGGTTAATAGTCTCTGAAAAGTCATCTTAGACCTAGGAAAGATGGCTGATTTATATTCTCTACAAGGTTGATGCATTTTAGGTTGAAATATACTAGTATTAATTAGCATCCTCGGGTTTGTATCATTGAATGTATTGTCAACATTCTCATCTTGTCCAGTATAAATAAATTTTTTTTAGGTAGTTTGTGAGATGATATTTAAAATGCTGTAGAAAAACATTGGTCTTGCCTTGTACCGTGGTTATAGTGCTGAATATTAAATCCATTCTAAAAGGTCTCTATTTTCCTATAGTTTTCTTGATTTTCCATTTAATTTCCAAAGTCTTTTATACTGAACCCATCCTTAACTTTGCCAAAAACTTAGCATTTCTATTGTTGAAAATCAAGAAGTGAGACATAACTATATTTTAACCTTGATTTTAATTCGTGTGTGATTTTTACTTGAAAGCACTGCCTTCTTCCCCTTTTGGGGAGGGATTTAAAGAAAGATGCTTTACTTCATTCACCAATCATTGTGTGCTTTCAAAGCTACGAGCCATCATAAATATGGCTGTGCAAAGCTAAAAAGTATGCATGTTTTCTAGTGTATGTTTTCTCTTTTCTTGTCCTACTTCATGGATAACTCAAGAAATGGAAAAATACTACCTACCTCCTTAAGGTCATCGCCCTGCCTGCCCTTGAGAGAGGGCACAAATTAAGTACTTTTACTGAAGATTACCAGCTGCCAAATAATATATTCATGTAGTTAATTTTTATGTATTTTGAACTCAGTTGTTTTTGATCTTGCCAGGCGCTGAATGAAAGCCGGAGCGCCCCAAGGAAAGAAAAACAGGAATGGCTGTCAAAGCAGATAGAGAACATCCAGCATCTCCAAGCCGCGGAAAAGACTGATCTTCTTCAACATCAGAGACAGTGCCTAGGGCTGCAATGCCGTCGCTTCCAAAGAAAGATATTCCTTGGGCGCTGTAACTTGGAGCAGGACCTCGTCATGGAGGTTTGTTTAACTGGTGTGAAATCAGAATCTTCCTGAAAAGATGTCAGTCACATCCCACCCTCAAGGCCTGAGAGCGCTTCTGCTTCCCTTTGCCTAAGTCCTTCTTCCCTGGAAACCCAACCCACACGGTTCACCTTCTCCCTCACTTCATATCTCCCCAATTCTGATCACCAAATCCTTCTCCCTTCTTTAAATATTCTTGCACTCCTCCCTCTCTCTCTCTCTCTCTCTCTCTCTCTCTCTCACACACACACACACACACACACACACACACACACACACATATGCACACTTTTTTCGGGGGATCTCTCTCTCCCCAAGGAGAATGGAAATTATATGAATTCCCAGGTTCTGTTCCGGGCTTTTATATCCAGTGGATAGATATCTCCAGGCCTTATACCTAGTGGCTGGCCCATAACAGGTATTCAATAAATATGTATTAAGTAAATATTTAATAAATATCAAATCCATGAGTGAAAGAAGTATTAATTTTTAAATGTGAGAAAATTAATTGGATAATTTATGTCTTTTCATCCAAAATGGGTGCCATGAAGATATATACTACCATTTAACATATTTTTATAATCATGAAATTATTCATTGGGCATATGTAGAAACTTATGCCAATGAAAACAATGGTTCTCATTATCAGGTATACCTATGAGCAAAGATCAATTTCTTTCCAAGAATGGCTTAAACTTCAAATATAAGTTAATTATTCAAATTCACTAATTAAAGAAATTCAAATTAAAACAATTGAATCAATTCGATAAGATCAGTCTACAAAATTGGTAAGTCCTAGTAGTGGCACGGGAAAGTGGGCAACGTTGGGAAGAGTATAAATTGCTACTGCCATTTTGGAGCATAATTCAGCAGCTTTTACAATTTAATTTGCATGTATCTTCTATCCATCAAATCCACTTCTCAAATTCTATCCTAAAGAAATAATAACATAATCATGTGGTGTATCATGTGTAGATGTTTATTGAAAATTTGTCATAAAGCAAAAAATGGAACAACTACGGCATCACAAAGCAGAGGCTTACTATAAAACTTAAAAGAAAGATCTGTATGTCCTGATCTGATCTGGATATTTGTCCATTATATTTTTCGGTAAAGAAAGCATATTATATACCTATAATATGTTTTTTTATTCAATTTTAAAACTATATGTTTTCATGCAATAGTTGTGTCATGACAGCATGGGGAAGGTTGGGAAACATATGCACCAAATGTTGGCCCCTGGAGAAGGGGCAGCAGAGGCGAAAGGGCCAAGTCTGGCTTCCTTCGACAGAGAAAAAGAGAGAGTGTGTGTGAGTGTATGTGTGTGTGTTGTATATTTGATCTTTTTAAACTGAAAAAATTGTTGTAACATTTACTGATCATGAGGTAGGTATTCTGAGAGCTTTCCACTTATGAATTCATTTCAGCCTCATGTTAATTTTATGAAACAGCTATGTTATGGTCTCCATTTGAGAAGTGATGAAATTGAAGCACAGAGAGTTTAAGTAATTAACCCAAGGACTCACTGCTAGTTGGAAGCAGAGCCAGGGTTTAGAAAGCAGGCAGTCTAGCCCTAGAGTCTTGTGTTCTTTTTTGTTTGTTTGTTTGTTTGTTAATATTTTGTTAAGGTATGATTTATATACACTCTTATGAAGGTTTCACGTGAAAAAACAATGTGGTTACTACATTTACCCATATTGTCAAGTCCCCACCCATACCCCAATGCAGTCACTGTCCATCAGGGCAGCAAGTTGCCACAGATCCACTATGTCCCTTCTCTGTGAAACACTGTTCTCCCCGTGATCCCCCACACCATGTGTACTAAACATAATACCCCTCAGTCCCCTTCTTCCTCCCTCCCCACCCACCCTCCCACACCCCTCCCCTTTGGTAACCACCAGTTCGTTCTTGGAGTCTCCGAGTCTGCTGCCATTTTGTTCCTTCAGTTTTGCTTCATTGTTATTAGAGTCTTGTGTTCTTAACCACTACACTATACTGGGTATACTGCATGTAATAGAAATGAATGTATACACTGAAGAAATTCAAAGGATGACTTAGAAGTCCTCTTCAAATACAAAATTAGGAAACATAAATGAAAGAGAGTGGAAAGGACATTAAGTCTCTTGGGACAGATTTGATATATCTTAAGCTTATTGTGAAAAATAGTATAAATAGCTAATGAACAGATAAGGAAATTATGCTACCAATTGCCCATTTTCTACAGTTACAGTAATAAAACCCTAATATTTACTGTGCAGCCATTATTAAATCAGAGGATTACATCTATATCCTGGTTATTCTGCTTCTTAGGATTTTTTTCGCCTGGCACTGTACATCAGTAAATTATGCCTTTGTCTTTTGTTATGAATTAGGAGTTAGATAAGAGGCAGACTCAAATGGACTTGGAGCATGCAACGCTACTGCGACATCACGAATCCATGCAAGAACTGGAGTTCCGCCAGCTCAACACAAGGCAGAAGATGCGCTCTGAGCTGATCAGACTGCAGCATCAAGCCGAGCTCACTAACCAGCTGGAGCATAATAAACGGAGAGAACAAGGACTAAGGCGAAAGCATGCCATGGAGGTTCAACAACAGTCTAAGAGTCTAAAGGTACCTTTAGCCTAAGCTTCTTGACAAAGGAGAACAGATAAAAGGCATCATGTAAACACTAAAAGTCTAAGCCAGATGTCTGCCATAAAGAAATTGAATAAGCTTTTTTTCTTTTCATTTTAAGCATGCTTGGTTAGTTTTGATGTAGAGGGTCTGTAGCTACAGATTTCTGCTTATGTATTTCTCAGCAGAGTACCAAAAAATGGCCAGAACATTTTCACTGCAGAAAGTGCCATAAATGAGATTCAAAATTCTTATTTTAACTGTACCCAGATGTCCAATGTTGATACTACAAATATATATCAACATACTAACCTGTTGGCTTCTCTCTGTTGTTCCAAGTTCTATAGTTTTGGGATCTTATTTCCTCTGAATGTGATTTGTATCCAAAAGAGGCAGTAAGTTCTTGATTAGTACAGAAACCAGTGAATGAAAAATGCCTTTTTACTCCCTCTCCCTTCATTGTCTATACTCATCCTAAGAAGAATAGTGGAATTATCACATTGTTACTCCCATTCTTTCTGTGCTTGGTAGCATAGGTAAGACCAGGGCATGTGTAGTTGGAGTGTATTTTTTTAATTAGCACATCAGAGTGAAGCAAGCTATTATTATATGCCCTCTTGTAGACAAATAAGGAAAGACAAGTGTTGGTGATATATAATATCTAAGGACTTTAAATTTTGTATTTGCTTTGCACAGACGAATTTATTCATAGGATACAAAATTCAAAAGATGCCGAAGTGTATTTATTATAAAGTTAAAGGTTTCCCTCTCCTTGTCCTTTAAGCCACCTGGTCCAGGCCCCTCTACCAGAATTAACCAGAGTTAACAATTCCAAGGAATTTTCAAATTTTATAACTTGTAATAAATATGTGAAGTTTAATCACATGCATCTTAATAAACAAAAAACTGAAACAACCCACTATATATGTTGTCATCCATAGTAGTACGTCAATTAATCTGTACAAGTCTGCACATTTTAAACTTTTATTTACATCCAATAAGGCCCAGATCCCACAGTATCTTCTTTACCCCCTTTTTCAAACTCTTTGACAATTTAATTATAGAACTATCATGTAACAACACTTACCTGAATAACTGTCCTGAAGTGAAGTGAACTTCACTCACAGAAGTAATCTGTGTCAAAACCAGAAGCAAAATCAGAGGTATCTCTGATTCCTATTCAGCTCCATTCATACAGGTTGTCCTGAACAAAATACAGAAGCAAAGCTAAGATTCACCCTTTCCTTGTGAATCTAAGTAAAATGTTACTTTGCTGTATCTTCAAAACAGCTAATGAACATCGCTTCCAGAGTGGCTCATATGTTGACTACCCACATAACCATAATTAGTTAATGCTTATGAAAATCAGAATTCTTAATGATTGTCCAGATTTATTTTGTCTTTGTAGTAGCTACACAGTACAGTTTCCCACCAAAAGATATTTAAAGCATGTCTATAAAATTAATTACAATTTTAAAGTGAGCAGCACCCAGAAGTAAACCACACTGAAAGCTTCCTGGTTTTCTTTGGTCAGACCACAAATCTGATACGACTTCATTTCTCTGGGGCTTGGCATAGGTTAGTTGTTTGCTGTTTAACCCTTCCTTTTTTTCCCTGTTGTTACAGCCTTCTCAGTTTGAAAGCTTGTACAACACTAGTCTTATTCTCACAGATACTATTAAAAAATCAAGGGGAAAAATAATGTTTCACAATCATAGTCAGACCTTGGATAGAAAGCTTCCTTCTCGTGATACTTAAGCTCAAGATTTTCCATTAAAGAAATTCTTCTGTTACTTTAGTGGGAAAGAAAATCACCATGTTCCTCTTAGTTGTATATATCTACCTACTTGCACAATTTGAACAAAACAGACTCTTTTTCTTTAAATTAAGGTATCATTGATAAACAATCTTATGAAGGTTTCACAAGAGCACATTGTGGTTTCAACATTCACTCATACTATCAATTCACTCATACTATCACCCTCCAACCCCACTGCAGTCACTGTCCATCAGCGAAGGAAGACACTACAGAGTCATTACTTGTCTTCTCCGTGCTGTACTGCCTTCCCCATGACCCACCTATATTGTGAGTGCTAATTATAGTGCCCTTTAATCCCCTTCTCCCTCCCTCCCCACCCACGATCCCCAATCCCTTCCCTTTGGTAACCCTAGTCCCTTTGTGGAGAAAACAGAC
This sequence comes from Manis pentadactyla, assembly GCF_030020395.1. NCBI lineage: Eukaryota > Metazoa > Chordata > Mammalia > Pholidota > Manidae > Manis > Manis pentadactyla. The sequence goes on from NC_080022.1 coordinate 146,693,907, forward strand.
TCTATTTTAACACCAGGTCATTTCATTTATGTAAGTAACAGTTGCAATTTTTTTAGGTAAATTTTTATTTACTAAGTAATAGCTCAACTGCAATAGTGGCAACTATTCCAGCTTTCTCCAAGACTTTAAGGGGGATAGGAGGACGTCAGTGTGCACACTTAGATAAGCTGACAGTATTTGTAGACACTGGGCACCATTTCTGTGGAATGACTTGGGTAAACACCTATTGTCTATCTGCCATTTCTTCATCTGCCATCAGGTGATGTTTTGTCAGTATTAAGTGATTAAGAAACAACTGGAACACGTTTATCCTGCTTTCACTTGAGCGAAACATTGTGGGATGTAGTTAATTCTTGGTATAAGTATTAATCTTGTTAAAAAAAATTTTCAGGGCATTCCTTTTTGTCATTAGCTAGTGATACGGAGTACTATAGTTTTCTTGGCAAAAATATTTGAATATTTAAAAGTTTTTTAAAGAATGGAGTCTGTTACACAAAGTCAGAAGAGAATTCTAAATTTCATTGTTCCATTCCTAACTTGGAGGAATTTTATTAACCAAGGGCAGTATTTAAGAGCAGTGCTAAGCCAACTAAACCAAGAGTTTGTCTTTCTAGCTAGACATTTCTTGACCCTTCACAGAATAAAGGTACATAACTATGGCTTAGTACCTCAATTGGTGTAAAATGCAGAAAAGGATATATATTTGATTTTGTAGTATTGGAGCAAAGAGCATGAACTAGTTCCTTGACAAGAGTGTTTGGTCATACATGCATCTGCACACTGACTCAACCATTCAATATCTGGCAATATATATATTGAGGGAAATAATTTCAACTATAGGTTCTGCCTTTGTGTAGTAAATGAGTGTTGTTACTTGTAGGCTTGAGGGATATACCTTATAAAATATATCTCATCTTACTAAGTTTTGTTAAAACTTGAGTTCACAGAAAAATTAACCTGTGATTTAAAGCCAGAGTTTTTCTGTTTCTGAACCCAAATTATTTTATCTCAAAACTGCTTATGTAGTTCATGTCTGTTATCATTACCGCAAGAAGGGTTGTTGTCCCTTCCCTTGCCTCATAACTTTTCTTTGACCTTTGAAAGATTAGTTAACTTTCAGGTTTTTGCTCATGGTGCTAAAGAGTAAACCCTTATGAAGTAGTTTCTACCTAGTTCAGTATCGTAAGGAAAAGACAATTGTAATAACAGTATCAGTCAGTTACTAGTACCCTACTTTTATGGGGTCCATCACAGACTATATTTACAGTTGAGATTGTCATTAAAAGAAATTGGAGCAAAATGTCTTAGACAAGGAACAGAGTAAATATACTTATTTTCTGCTTCAGAGATCTGATAAAATACTGACTGGCCAGTAAAATTATTTTATATATACTAAGTGCATGAAAAGAAATATAATTTTCTGCCATCTATATACACAGTTATCAAAGGTAATTTTAATATTTACTCACTTCACTAAATTAAAAACAAAATAAATGTTGCCTGAAGTACTATGATAAATGAAGTTCTTGGTATTCTTATGTTTTAGAGTTTGTTATAAAATTGCATGGAATCCAATGGTTTGACCCAAGTATAGAGGTACCTGTCACCTTATGATCTGAGTTTTTGTTTCCTCTTCTTTTCTATTCTAGCCTTTTCATGTAAGCATAAGCTATACCAAATGCCATATGTTAAAAATTATATGTCTTGTTTCTTTTCTTTACAGTCTAAAAAACTCCAAATCAAAAAGCAGTTCCAGGACACCTGTAAAATCCAAACCAGACAGTACAAAGCTTTAAGAAAACTCTTACGGGAATCTACACCAAAGAGTGAGCGCAAAGCTGTTCTGAAACGGCTTAAGGAGGAGCAGACCCGGAAGTTAGCCATCTTAGCTGAGCAGTGTGACCACAGCATTCGTGAAATGCTCTCCACTCAAACCGTAAGTTTATTTTACTTAGGCAAAACAAATATAGTGCCCCTTTCCTTCCACCACATTAATAAAATCCCAACAATTAAAATATTAAGGTGGAAATGAAAACTCTGCGGCACCTTGGGAAATAGTGCTGCTGGTCCATATTCTTCTTGTTCTCAGCATTGCTTGGAAATATGCATGATGTATATATAATCCTCTTTGATACACTTGGACATGAGGTTCTCCATAGGCTCTCTGCTGGTGCCTTGCAGGGGTTTAGTACATACACCAGCAGCATATCAAGATTGGAGAAGCAGCTTTGTTAAGCAGAGTTTGAAAAGTAGTACTTGATTGGGAATCCAGGTGGTTCCATTTGAGTGCAGATACAAAATATCTGCTATGTTAAGTTTACGGATATTTTCTTAATTGGCCAGATAGTAAATATTTTAGGCTTTGTGGGCCAGGAGGAAAAATTGGGGTTATTATGTGGGTATTTACATTGCCATTTAAAATATGTCCATTTCAGATTGTAAAAACCATTCCTAATTAGTGGGCTGTTGAAAAACAAAAACAAAAATCAGGTAGCTGTTCAGATTTGGCCCATAAGCTGTAGCATGCTTGTCCCTGTTCTATAGTTATTTCCACTGGAGAGAAAAGATTCAGAGTCTTATATCAATCAGAATCTATATTTTTCTTTAAAAAAATAATGATTATTTAGGCATCATCCAAGTAGCTTATGATAGCTTTATCCTTATAATGCCATCATTGGTACTATGTTTTCCTTTTTTCGGAGATGTTTACTCCAAGATGTAAGCGAGAACAGCTGTGCCCTATAGAAGAGTAGTCTGTCTTAACTTACACCTCCTCCTTTCCAGACGTCATGAAAAGATAGCTCATAGCTCATAGGAGGATATATCTGTTTTCTTTCTCTCTTTCAGCTGCATTTGGATGAAGCACAGGAGGCAGAGTGCCAGGTTTTGAAAATGCAGCTGCAGCAGAAACTGGAGCTGCTGAATGCATATCACAGCAAAATCAAGCTGCAGGCTGAGGCACAAGATGATCGAGAGCTTCGGGAGCTTGAACAGAGGGTCTCCTACCGCAGGGCACTCATACAACAACAGGTATAAGTAATAGAAAAAAGTAATTGTGGGGAGGTGGAGTCAAGATGGCGGCATGAGTAGAGCAGTGGAAATCTCCTCCCAAAACCATATATATATATATATATATATATATACACATACATATTTGGTATCATTAATCTACAATTACATGAAGAACATTATGTTTACTAGGATCCCCCCTTCACCAAGTCCCCCCCACAGGCACCTTCACAGTCACTGTCCATCAGCGTAGTAAGATGCTGTAAAATCACTACTTGTCTTCTCTGTGTTGTAGAGCCTGCCCTGTACCCCCCCATATTATACATACTAATTGTAATGCTCCCTTTCTTTTCCCCACCCTTACCCTCCCTTGCCAGCCATCCTCCCCAGTCCCTTTCCCTTTGGTAACTGTTAGTCCATTCTTGGGTTCTGTGATTCTGCTGTTTTGTTCCTTCAGTTTTTCTTTGTTCTTATACTCCACATATGAGTGAAATCATTTGGTACTTGTATTTCTCTGCCTGGCTTATTTCACTGAGCATAATACCCTCTAGCTCCACCCATGTTGTTGCAAATGGTAGGATTTGTTTTCTTCCTATGGCTGAATAATATTCCATTGTGTATATGTACCACCTCTTCTTTATCCATTCAACTACTGATGGACACTTAGGTTGCTTCCATTTCCTGGCTGTTGTAAATAGTGCTGCGATAACATAGGGGTGCATCTGTCTTTTTCAAACTGGGCTGCTGCATTCTTAGGGTAAATTCCTAGGAGTGGAACTGCTGGGTCAAACGGTATTTCTATTTTAAGCATTTCGAGGAACCCTCCATACTGCCTTCCACAATGCTTGAACTAATTTAAATTCCCACCAGCAGTGTAGGAGGGTTCCCCTTACTCCGCAACCTCGCCAACATTTGTTGTTGTTTGTCTTTTGGATGGTGATATTCCTTACTGGTGTGAGGTGATATCTCATTGTGGTTTTAATTTGCATTTCTCTGATGATAAGCAATGTGGAACATCTTTTCATGTGTCTGTTGGCCATCTGAATTTCTTCTTTAGAGAACTGTTTATTCAGCTCCTCTGCCCATTTTTAATTGGATTATTTGCTTTTTTTTGTTGAGGCATGTGAGCTCTTTATATTTGGATGTCAACCCTTTATCGGATCTCTCATTTATGAATATATTCTCCCATACTGTAGGGACCTTTTCAATCTATTGATGGTGTCCTTTGCTGTACAGAAGCTTTTCAGCTTGATATAGTCCCACCTGTTCAGTTTTGCTTTTGTTTCCCTTGCCTGGGGAGATATGTTCATAAAGAAGTCGCTCATGTTTCTGTCCAAGAGATTTTTGCCTATGTTTTTTTCTGAGAGTTTTATAGTTTCATGACTTACATTCAGATCTTTGATCCACTTCAAATTTACTTTTGTGTATGGGGTTAGACAATGATCCAGTTTCATTCTCTTATATGTACCTGTCCAGTTTTGCCAACACCAGCTGTTGAAGAGACTGTCATTTCCCCATTGTATGTCCATGGCTCCTTTATCATATATTAATTGACCATATATGTTTGGGTTAATGTTTGGAGTCTCTATTCTGTTCCACTGGTCTGTGGCTCTGTTCTTGTGCCGGTACCAAATTGTCTTGATTACTGTGGCTTTGTAGTAGAGCTTGAAGTTGGGGAGCAAGATACCCCCGACTTTACTTTTCCTTCTCAGGATTGCTTTGGCTATTTGGGGTATTTGGTAGTTCCATATGAATTTTTGAACTATTTGTTCCAGTCAAAACCATATATATTATTGAAAATACAACAAATACAACTATTCCTAAAAGAGAGACCAGAAGACACAGGGCAAAAGCCAGACTACATCCACAACCTGCGAGAACCCAGTGTCTCACAAAGGGAGTGAGATACACGCTACAGCCATGTGCGACCCGAGCGCCCCTCACCCCAGCTCCTGGCAGGAGGAGAGGAGTCAGAGCGGGGAGGGAGAGGGAGCCCAGGACTGCTAAATAGCCAGCCCCAGCCATCTGCACCGCAGCACAGACACAGTGTGTGGTGTGCTGGATGCTAGGGAAACAGGACAGGAAGACCTGTGAGTGGGTCCCCACTGCTGGCACCCCTGGGACAAAGAAAAGCGAGTGCCCTTTGAAAATCTTAAAGGGACAGGGGCTTCACAGCTGGATGGAAGCGCCCCAGCACAATCGGCCCAGTAACTGGGAATCCCAGGGAACTCCGGGTGCCCCAACCACCTGCGCAGCACGGAGGCCCCTCATTTTGATAAACAGCCTCCGGCCCGTTCCCCCTCTGGCGCAACTCCACCATAGAGGCAGTGGCCATGCCCAGAGCAACTGGGAAGAGCTTCATCCACAGCAGCTCAGCAAGAATCAGACACCCTGTCTTCGAGCAGCTGCCCAGCACAAGCCACTAGGGGTCACTGTTCTCCCAGGAGAGGAAGGCCACAAACCAGCAAGAAGGGACGTTCTCCCAGCCATCACATGCGCCAGCTCCACACAACTACCTCTATCGCCATGAAAAAGCAGAAGAATTTGATCCAGACCAAACTAACAGAGACAACCCCTGAGAAGGAGTAAACCTAACCAATCTTCCTGAAAAAGAATTCAAAATAAAGGTCATAACCATGCAGATGGATCTTCAGAGAAATATGCAAGAGCTAAGGGATAAAGTCTGGAGGGAGATTACAGAAATGAAACAATCTCTGGAAGGACTTAAGAGCAGATGACGTGCAAGAGGCCATTAATGAAATAAAAATCAGAGAACAGGAATGCAGAGAAGCTGACACAGAGAGAGATAAAAGGATCTCCAGGAATGAAAGAATATTAAGAGAACTGTGTGACCAACCAAAAGGAACAATATCCACATTATAGGGGTACCAGAAGAAGAAGAAGAAGAGAAAAAGGGATAGAAAGTGTCTTTGAAGAAATAATTGCTAAAAACTTCCCCAAACTGGGATAGGAAATAGTTGCTCAGACTACAGAAGCACACTGAACTCCCAATAGAAGGGACCCAAAGAGGACAACACCAAGACACATAATAATTAAAATGGCAAAGATCAAGGACAAGGACAGAGTTTTAAAGGCAGCTAGAGAGAGGAAAAAGGTCACCTACAAAGGAAAACCCATCAGGCTATCATCAGACTTCTCAACAGAAACCTTACAGGCCAGAAGAGAATGGCATGATATATTTAATGCAATGAAACAGAAGGGCCTTGAACCAAGAATACTGTGTATCCAGCACAATTATCATTTAAATATGAAGGAGGGATTAAACAATTCCCAGACAAGCAAAAGTGGAGTGCATTTGCCTCCCACAAACCACCTCTACAGGTATTTTAGAGGGACTGCTCTAGGTGGGAGCACTCCTAAGACTAAATAGATGTCACCAGAGGAAACACAAAAGAGCACAGAATAAAACAACCAACATATAAAGAATGGAGGAGGAGGAATAAGAAGGGAGAGAAATAAAGAATCACCAGACAGTGTTTATAACAGCTCAATAAGCGAGTTAAGTTAGACAGTAAGATACCAAAGAAGCTAACCTTGAACCTTTAGTAACCATGAATGTAAAGCCAGCAATGGCAATAAGTACATATCTTTCAATAATCACCCTACATGTAAATGGACTGTATGCACCAATCAAAAGACACAGAGTAATAGAATGGATAAAAAAGCAAGACCCATCTATATGCTGCTTACAAGAGACGCACCTCAGACCCAAAGACATGCACAGACTAAATGTCAAGGGATGGAAAAAGATATTTCACGCAAACAACAGGGGGAAAAAAGCAGGTGTTGCAGTACTAGTATCAGACAAAATAGATTTCAAAACAAAGAAAGTAACAAGAGATAAAGAAGGACATTACATAATGATAAAGGGCTCAGTCCAACAAGAGGATATAACCATTATAAATATATATGCACCCAACACAGGAGCACCAACATATGTGAAACAAATACTAACAGAACTAAAGGAGGAAATAGAATGCAATGCATTCATTTTAGGAGACTTCAACACGCCACTCACTCCAAAGGATGGATCCACCGGACAGAAAATAAGTAAGGACACAGAGGCACTGAACAACACACTAGAACAGATGGACCTAATAGACATCTGTAGAACTCTACATCCAAAAGCAACAGGATGCACATTCTTCTCAAGGGCACATGGAACATTCTCCAGAATAGACTACACACTAGGCCGCAAAATGTGCCTCAGTAAATTCAAAAAGATTGAAATTCTACCAACCAACTTCCCAGACCACAAAGGTATAAAACTAGAAATAAATTGTACAAAGAAAACAAAAAGGCTCACAAACACATGAAGGCTTAACAACATGCTCCTAAATAATCAATGGGTCAACGAACAAATTAAAATAGAGATCAAGGAATATATGGAAACAAATGACAACAACACAAAGCCCCAACTTCTGTGGGACACAGCAAAGAAAAGTATATAGCAATCCAGGCATACTTAAGGAAGGAAGAACAATCCCAAATGAATAGTCTAATTTCACAATTATTGAAATTGGAAAAAGAAGAACAAATGAGGCCTAAAGTCAGTAAAAGGAGGGACATAATAAAGATCAGAGAAGACATAAATAAAATTGAGAAGAATTAAACAATAGAAAAAATCAATGAAACCAAGAGCTGGTTCTTTGAGAAAATAAACAAAATAGATAAGCCTCTAGCCAAACTTATTAAGAGAAAAAGAGAATCAACACACATCAACAGAATCAGAAATGAGAAAGGAGAAATCACGACAGACACCACAGAAATACAAAGAATTATTAGAGAATACTATGAAAACCTATATGCTAACATATGGATTCCTAGAAGAAATGGACAACTTCTGAGAAAAATACAACCTTCCAAGACTGACAAAGGAAGAAACACAAAATTTAAACAAACCAATTACGAGCAAGTAAATTGAAGCAGTAATCAAAAAACTTTTGTTCTTACCTAAATAAATTGGAGAAAAAGTTGGATAGTAAAGGAAAAAACTTTAGTAATTGCTTGGGAGAGACAAGGAATAAGGATTAGGAATATACTTTATTCATTCATCCTTGGTCTGGCACTGTACAGATTGGTAGATTACTAGAAAACAAGGTAAAACCAGTTTTACACAGATGAAGAGTTAGGCTGAAAATATTATTTCTAGATGTATCTTTATTTTTTTTTACTTATTCTGTCATATACATTAGAACAAGAATCCCTAAATTCACTTGTATCTTTTAAGGTACTGAGGCTCTATGTCTGTGTGTGTTTGGAGAAAGAATAATGGGCAGAAGATTTAGAGAAAGAAAGAGAGGAAAGACATTTGTTTTGAGTAGTAGTAGAATATCAGTTGTATCCAGGATTGAATGTTATGTTCCAGAATTCCTGAGCCATAAGTTCTCAGCAGCTGGTATGGTCTTAGGTGCATTGGTCCCTTGTAAGTTACCATGTGCCTAAGGGTTCTGTCTATTAAAAATTGTCATTGCTTCTGGACTATTAATTGGCCCATAGATTTTCCTCTGTTTTCTACAGTTCTTGTGATAAAAGTAGAATACCTCATTTATATTAAGAAAATATGGTCTTAAGGTGTTGCTATTTCGCTGGCTCAGCTGTCTTTATTACTGGCTCCTTTGACAGTTACTTGCCTCTGAAATTGATCTCAATTATGTTTCTCGTTCAAGATGGGCAGATTGAAACACATATAAATTTTTAGAAAAATGTAGTTGTCCCATGTACAGAATTCATAAATCTGCCTGATTTCAACTTGCATATTTGAAATTTAATCTAAAGTTCCATCTCTTATGCTTCAAAATTATCACTAAAAGAAAAACCTATACTATTTCTGTAACAGTGTTGAGAGAGAAATATTGGTAGTTTTATTTGTATTTGTAGCTCCACCTAGTGTCTCAGTTAAAGAGTGCTAATAAGTATCTTAGGTGTAGTCTTATTTCAATATATGAACTAAGGCCTTTATGTTCTACAAAACCAGGTAAAATGTTGGCATAGAGCTGATAGCATTGCCAGAAGTGCAGTGGAACTCTCATACATTGTTAGTGCATTTTGGAAAGCAATTTGGAAGTATGTATTGATCTTTGAAAATGTTAAGCAAAGAATTTAGAGAAAAGAAATCCTGAATACAGTAAAAGCAATATGCATAAATATGTTAATTATAGCATCATTTATAATGGTTTAAAACACCTAACCATATAAAATAATTAAGTGCTCATGACCAAGCCACTTAAAATCTTACTCAACCATTTAAATGATGGCTACAAAGATAGTAATAATGGGGAAAATGCTTATGAGGTGTTGAATAAAATAAAGACAAATCACACTTAAAGTGAATTGAACTAATGCTTATAGTGGCTATATTAATATAGGAGACTGGTTGTGATGGTTTACATTATTTTGATAATGGACATGCATAAGGTCATTTAGTATTAAAAATAATAAAAGAAACAGTGGAATAAATCTACAGTGCTTTGAGTTGCTACTTGATTTTTAGGGCTCATGTTTACATTTCAAGTGAAGTGCATGAATATAAAGCAGTTTGGGGTCAGCCAGTTGGTTACTCCCAAGGCCGTGATACACCCATGGTATGATTTGTAAACATCGTAACATCTATATTTTCTGTACTTTGTGCTTACTGATTGTACAGATAAGAAACAGTCATCTGAAAATAGAGGTGGAACCAGAGAGAATGTTAGTTGTTTCTAGATGAATAATAATTCTGTTTGAAGATTGCTTTGAGCCTCCAAATGAACCAAGAACTGTCCTCCAGGTCACCAGCAGAGTAAGCCTCAGTTGAGGCTCACATGAGGTCTTACTGCAACTTTTCTTGTGCTTCATTTACATTAAATTTCAGCAAAATGACAACATAACTATAAACGTTAAAATTCTATGTGAATTTCATACATGCATAAAAAGTGGCAGTATTTCCAAGTATAAATAGGCTTTTCTTTGTTTTATCATTTCCTTTAATTTTTCCTGAATATTTCACTTAGTATCAATAACATGGTTGGTAGTTTTTAAATAAGAACTGACAATTGGAATATCTTATAGGACATTTCAAACTGAAAGTATTCACACAAAAATATCACATTTGATTTCAGAAAAGATAGGTTAGGAGAGAAGTCTCAGAAGTCTTATATTCAGTGAAACCACCCTTCTTAATTAGTTTTAATTTTTATTGAAAAATATTCTGAGTTTCTTAAATGACAAAACTAATTCAAAACAAAATTGAAGCTGTGCTTACTGAATAAAAGTGGATAAGCATTAATGTGTTTAACATTTTTATCATGAGTTTCCTTCAAATAATATACAAGGCATTCAAATTAGTTAAATCCTCAGTACAAGCCTATCATTTATTAGGTCCTTTGAATTAAATGTTCTTAATAAATGGAGTTTTGAAAATTTAAAATAGAAAAGAAAAAAATATTTAAAAGAAAAATTTGAAGTTATTTGAATCCTTGCAGATATATTAATTTAATTCTATATGAATTGGGTATTTTATATGTAGATATTAAAGAGTAGAAAAGTTATTTTACAAATACACATTTTTTTAAATTTGGCAATTATAGAGAAACAAATAGAAATTAAAATGTCTTTAATCCCACCACTCAGAAGTCACCACAGACAATTTAATACCTTTCCCTTAAAAGAAGCATTGTGTCTAATCTAAGTTCTCTTTCAACCTTCATTACGAAATGCCCTCTTTAAACCTTTGTAACACTTGAGCACTTAGAGTTTAATAATTTTCAAATTCACCCTACCAAAGTCCTATTTGTAATTCCCCACACACATTTTATCATTTTGCATGCCTTTGCCCATGTTCCCTCTGCTGAAAATATCTTTCCCTTCCCTTGTCTTCTGGTAAACTTGTGCTTTTCCTTCAGAATCCAGTCTCTGTCACCTTCTCTGAGAAGACTTCTTTGCCCTACTCTTCTTCCCCTATACAGTGACTTACTCCATCCCTTTGTATTTCTGCTTCACCTTATAAATCTGTTATTACTTCTGATCACATTATGTGGTAGTTTTTTATTTGCATGTGTTTCCATGCTAAATTGTGTTTTTTATAAAGGGCACTTTAAAAAATGACATATAAGAGGGGACGTGATAATATGGGTGAATTTTGTCACCACAATGTTGCTCATGTGAAACCTTCATAAGATTGTATATCAGTGATAACTTAGTAAAAAAAAAATACACAAAAATTAAACATATCCGTTGAGCTAGGTTTCTGTAGAGAACAATGACTATTGGTTTAAGTCCTCAAATATCTTGAAACCTAATTGAATATTTATTTAAAATACTCTTTATTTCCTATTTTTAAAAATCTTTGTGTCATGGAAATTTTCAAACATACACAAAAATATTAGTGGAATTATTAAGAATTAGTACAATGAAGTCCCCAAATACTCATTACCCAACTTCAACAGTTACCAGTATCTTGCTAATATTTCATGTGTTTCCCCACTCCACATGCAGCTTTTTAGGGGGGCAGAATATGGGGCAGAGTATCTGGAATATTTTAAAGCAAATCCCAGCATAGAATCATTTCACTCCAAACACAGATAAGGAAATAAGGACTCTTTTACTTTAACATAGTCATAATTCCACTGTGTTAACTAACAAAATTATAATAAATGTTTAAGATTACCTAATACTCAGTCCATACTTAAATTTTCCTTTGTATCTAAAAAATGTCTTCTTGGTTTATTTAGACTGGGGCCCAAACACGGTCTAGACATTGCATTTGATTGTCTTTTAAGCCTTTCGGTCTCCCCTGCCCTTTCTTGTATTATTGTGGACTGGGTCATTTGCTCTGTAGGAATTCTCACCTTTGGATTTGGCTGATTCCAACCTCATGGTGTCACTTAATGCATTCCTCTTTACTTTATATTTCCTGTAATCTGGTAATTAGATCGAGGGGCATGATTATATTAAAAAGTTTTTTTCCTTTTAAAAATTTTGGTGAGGAATTTTCGTAAGGGTTACTGTGTTACACTTCCTTTTGCATCACATCAAAAGATGTATAATGTCTAGTTGTCCCACTTTGAAGTGATATTTGATGAGTGGGTTCAGGTATTCTCATTCATTAACAAGTTCTCCATCAGCTTCTTCCCATTGTCATTGACTTTATTATGTATTTTTTCACATTAAAAAAATTTATAGTCAGCTGTATGTATTTGTAAGCCTGTGAGTTGTCCAGAACTGATTGTGATGGCTACCCAACCACTAATTTCTAAGTACATAGAGTGTCCTAACTTTCTAATGGAAACTTTATAGTTTTTGTTTGTTCAGTGCCTTCACTTACACTCTTAATCCCTTAATGCTCTGATCTGTGTGGAATATGGTATCAGATGAGGTTCCATTTTTATTCTTTTCCAGGTGGTTGGCCACTTGTGCCTGTGTTGTTTTTCCCATTAAATTAATTAGTGCTTTCGTTCTGCATTAAAAACTTACAAGCTTCATTCTGTTTCTGTTTTACTAATTGCTGGTTCCTACACCAATACCATATTTATTTTATTAGAGTGACATGATGGTATGTCTAATAAGGCTAGATTTTCCTTATACATTTTCTTTTTCATTGTTTTTACCTAGTGGATTTAGTAGCCATTGATGATAATTGCCTTCATTTATTATTTTAATAGAGGTTAAGACCTTTGCTTTTAAGAACTTGTTTTTATATATTTTAGCAATATAAGTTATATATGATTCCTACAGTACATCTCTTTGATTTTTAAATGTACATCCTTTAAAATAGCCTGAGTGGACATTTTATGATTCACTTTAAACCACAATAATTATTGCTTCTGTAGTTTATAGATTTTTTAAAATAAATGAGCTTTCTTTTTGCTTCCCCCCCCAAACCACAACAGATAGAAGAAGAGGTACTGACGTTTCAGAATGAATCTACGGAACGAATACAAAGCCTGCTGGAGCGTCGAGCAACACAATTGAACGCTTTCAAGTCTGAAAGCGAAAGACTAGGTTTTAGTAACCTTGCCCCTGACGCATTCAGCCACAGCTCCTCCAGAGCTTCTGATTTGCCTCACAGTCCAACTGGGGGTCCAGGACCTCACTCGGGGCATCCCATAGGTGGCCCACCACAAGCCTGCGGCCATCCAATGCAAGGTGGGTCCCTAGTCATGGAGGTCACCATTCCACGCCAATGCCTTGGGTACCCCGAGGTAGCAGTATGGGAGTTGGCAATGGCCCTCAGGCTCTGAGGCGGACAGCTGCCGGGGGATGGACCGAACAGGGCATGAGCAGAAGCACGAGCGTCACTTCACAAACATCCAGTGGGTCACACATGTCTTACACGTAACTTAATAACTGAGAATGGCAATTCCGCTGAGCTGGCCGCCACTACAGACATCACCCCAGCAGCCTCCTCACTTGGCTAATACCGTGTGGAAGCTGAGTGCATGTGGTATATTTTACTCATTTTTGTAAAGCGTTTTGTTTTGTGTTTACTAATTGGGATGTCATAGTATTTAGCTGTTGGGTTTTGTGTTTTTTGTTTTTAACTTTTGGGGAAATTTTATGAAAAGGGGAATTGGTGTGTATGTGTATTTATCAAATATGCAGACACACACACACACACACATAATGCACGTAGGAAAAAGAAACTGGTTAGATAGGGTATTTTCTGAAAACTGCAAAAACAGAATTCAGCAGTGGCCTGAGTCATCATCACCTTTGGGCAACTCTATCCTAAGAAATTTGTGAAAAGATCTAAAGCCTTTCTCCGTATACCCCACCCAGATTCTTATGAGCCACTCACAGCAGGGAGCATGTGCCAGAACAAGTTATTATGGAAACACCTGTATCCCCTCACCAATGTATTTTGTTTATTAAATAAATGTATTTTGTCTGACTTTTGTTTATTAAATTGGCCTCATTTGAAGTAGGAAAAAAAGTAGAAATCCATGAACACTAAAGGGTTGCATTGACTTTTTCAGAGAGAAGACAACCTAATTCTTTTTCTCAATGCTGCAAGTTTGTCAGGGACTTTTTTTTTTGGTCCATTCAATTGTGCCTTCTTTGAGGCATGGTGAGATTGAGGTGCTTCAGGGGGTCACACGTTTTGTGGGAATTGCTTCACAGCACTGATCTGGGTCATCTTCAGCCCCATCAATACTAGTTGTGAGACCTTAAGCACAGCTTCTCTGACCATGATTCAAAAGAAATAGGAAAACAGGTGGTTTCTGGCTGGAACAAATGAACCAGTGTGAGACTCATCAGCCATATTATGGTTCTCAGAGTGTGTGTGTCTGTGTGTGGGGAGTGTACAGTGGGCAGCCCAGGGCCCAGCCTGAGAGCCTCAGAGATGCCCATCTTGCAGGCCCTTCCCAACTTTGCAATGGAATTAATAACTGGGACGTCTGGCTTTGTAAGAACTGGAGAATAGATTCGGATCAGAAAGTAGATGCCATTTCATCATAGAAGTCTTTAATAGACTCGGAGAACAGGATCTAGCTACTTTGACTGTTTCATTATATTCTAACAGACCAAATTAAGGTCTATTCACAGTCTCAGTCTTTTCATAGGGAACAACTCATGAAATAACTTTCCCAAGGTCATGAGTCAGATGAAGTAGAAACTAGAAGCCACATCTCCAAACTACCTCAGTGCTCTATCCCCCACACAAGTTACTAATTGCCCTCTGGAAAATATCTCTACATAGATACCATTGATAATCAGGGAATTTTGAGCTTGCTGGCAAATTATTAGCCCAGAGCAGGAGGCCAGGTTGTTGATTAAACAGAGCCGCTACTGGTTAATGTTGGGCACAGAGGCTAGATCTACAAAGCAGCACCTAGAGGATGGAGGGTGGACAGGGGGCTCTGCCAGCTCCACAGGTGGGCGAGCATGGCTCAGCACACAGAGCTTCAGAGGACAGACAGAACATTTCTTTCTGGGCATTCAAAAAATAATGACATGCCATCATTGCAGGGAAACTGTAATTTATATATTATTCAGAGGCGAACGAGTTGGAGATTTTTTCTCAGCCACACTAGTGATAAACACTAGGGCAAGGTACTCTCTGATTACACAGGATGACTGAAAGGCTAGAGATGTTTATTTTTTGATGCATTGGTGTCTTTTATTCTTTGTTTTCATGAAATTCCACTTTTCAAACTTTTAGCTCTTCCTGGACACTTTAATGCAAGATTATTGGTTATTTTAAATTACTCTCTCATCACTTTAGCAGAGTTATCTTAATTAAAATCTTTATGTCATCTCCCAACTCCCAGGATCTGGATCAGGTCTGTGATCTGATCTTCAAGCCCATAAACCAACCAGACAATTTTAAACCCACTGAGCTCAACAGCATTATTTTAGTTCACCGGCTCTCAGATGAGAAGAGAACTTATATCTAATCTAGGCCACCTTATTTCCCCACACATGTCCTCCCATGATCTGTGCCAAGTGGCACAGAGAGATGACAAATCTCAAAGCAAGGATCTGGTGATATGTTTTTCATACTACCATCTTTGGCCAACTCACCCTGGAAACCTATGTATAAGTATATAAAATACTATATTTTTGAGAGAGTTAAATTATCACTTAGCAGCCTTAGTGTGGATAAAATGAGAGTTCCTGTGGCGAGGATTCTCACCTGGCGTTGGTTGACTAGCTCACTGCACACCTGTGGGCAATACATGGCTGTTGACTCTATATGAAGAACCCTGCCCAGTGTTCTGGGTGTGACACAGTGGCAGGGCTGCAAGGCTGCAGGAGAGCAGAGCAGAGGCTGGAATGGTGGCAGCACTGAGGACAGAGGCCCAGAGGATGGCTGTGTGGGACGACTATGCAGAGAGGCCCAGAGGACAGCTGTGTGGACAGAGGGGCCCAGAGGATGGCTGTGTGGACAGACAGGCCCAGAGGATGGCTGTGCAGGCTGAGAGGCCCAGAGGCAGAGACCGACTTGCTGCATGCAGACTCACTCTGAGTGAACAGGACTTTAGGGACTGACCTGCCACCTGGGAATAAAGTTGGGAATAACCCTTTCACCCCAAGAACGTATTGCTGTCAATCTCTTTGGTCACATTGAATCCATAGTGAACTTGCCCAGGACTGAAACCCATTGGCAAGACACTTAGGTATCAGAAATCAGAACTCAGCAGAACTCAAAGAAGCCTGCAGAGGCAGCTGTCTGCTTCCTGCATTCTGATTCATTGGTGTAGACAGAGGACCCAGTCTCTACTTCAGAAGTAATGCCTCCTTTAATTACATCACTGGAGTGTTCCCCCTCACCGCCTGGAGGTGTTTATGAGAAATGAGGAGACCAAGAGGTGGCAAATGAGGCCTGAGAGGATCGCTGAAGACTCACTACCTGGAAAACTCCAAGTCAGTGGTACTTTGGGTTTGTCTGTTCCTTGCTTCCTCAAACTTGTAGCTTACTCTGTTCAAGGAGGGACTCACATTCTCTCAGAAAAGTGTAGCTGGGGTTTCTCTAACTGGTGTCATGTGATTTGCTATTAACCAAAGCAGAGCCAATTCAGGTGATTCCTTCACTGCTAGACTAAAGGACATGGTCACCCAAGCCTGCTTGAATAGGAACT
Organism: Manis pentadactyla; assembly: GCF_030020395.1. Lineage (NCBI taxonomy): Eukaryota > Metazoa > Chordata > Mammalia > Pholidota > Manidae > Manis > Manis pentadactyla. The sequence continues at coordinate 146,710,499 of NC_080022.1, forward strand.
GTACTTTCTTGGCCAAAGGGGACTGAAAAAGTAGTGATGCCATCAAGTAATGAGGAGATGAGAAAGAAGCAGCTTCCTGAGATAGCCTGTGAGCCCAAGGGCCACAGAGGAGAAATAGTTGAGGGCTTAGGTGTTAGTGCTGTGGGTCCAAGGGAATTAGTGGAACCTGGACGAGGGCTGTTCTGCTGTTCTGAGAGCTTCAAGACTATACCCGAAAAGGTATATGTCTGTGTACCCACCCCCTGCAAGCTTGCTTTCCTATGAAAAAGGAAAGGAAACCAACCATAATTTCTCCAAAAGATATTATCTTAAAAAATCAGAGTCCCATGGTATCTGGCCTAGAGGCATGATCCAGATTTAGTCCTTAGGGGCCCTTTCAGCAGGGTGGGGAGGGGGGAGGTGAGGGGTGTTAAAACACCACGGGGCTGCTTCCACTTTGCTGGCAGTTCTGCATAATCCTGCGGTCCTGCACATGGGACAGGAGACCCTAATTAATGAAATCCGCACTGCACCAGGTGCTGGGGGAGGGGGGCCGGGTGTCAGACATTCTTCCTCATCAAGCCTTATGCAGAGGCTGTTACCCAGCAGTAGAATGGCTTCTTTGGATTTCATTTTTTTGTTATTTCTCCTGATCAGAAATGGTGAAAGAATGTTAGGTGAGGAATGTGGGGAGGAGGAGCTAGGTAATTTCTCCAGGACAGAATAACCTGCCTAAGACAACTGAGTGTTATTTGCATTTCAATTTAGATTCTTGGATAGTTCATTTTCTTTTCATTTGCTCTATAAGAACAAGGCTAGGTTAAGATTATCCAAACCTCAAACTGTAACCCCAGGAACTCCCCATACCAAGCCTTAGGATATGGCTTTTGGTAAACATCTCGCCTCTTTAAACTGCTTCGTTGTTGTTTGCGAGGCCAGGATGGAGCTTCCTGTCAAAGCAGCTGCCCTCTTTCTCAATGACTAATTTAAATTTCATGGCAAAGCTCTTAGATGTCCAATTGTAGTGTTTAACGGCCTGACCCAAACCGGGGATACTGGTCTATAATTTTCTTTTTTTGTGGTGTCTTTACCTGGTTTTGGTATTAGAGTGATGCTGGCCTCAGAGAAAGAGTTTGGGAGTATTCCCTCCTCTTCTACTTTTTGGAAAACTTTAAGGAGGTTGGGTATTAGGTATTCACTAAATGTTTGATAAAATTCAGCGGTGAAGAGGAGCTTCTCAAGATGGCAGTGTGGGTAGGGTGGTGGAAATCTCCTCCCCAAACCATATATATTTTGAAAATACAGCAAATACAGCTATTCCTAAGAGAGAGCCCAGAAGATACAGTACAACAGCCAGGCTACATCTACATCTACAAGGACTCAGCATCTCATTAAAAGGGTAAGATACAAAGCCATGACCCGGCGGGACCTGAGCACGCACCCCCACCCCAGCTCACCCATGGGAGGAAAAGAGTCAGAGTGGGGAGGGAGTGGAAGCACAGTACTGCTAAATGACCAACCCTAGTAATCTGCGCTGGGAGCACGGCCACATTGCATGGTGTAATGGATATTAGAGAAAAAGAAAAGTAAAATCCGAGACTAAGACTGCAAATAGGTCCCCACAGCCGGCTGCCCTGGGACAAAAGAAAAGCGGGCACTTTAAAAGTCTTAAAGGTGAGCCAGGTGGAGAGGGACAGCTATCAAATGATTTCACTCATCTGGGGAGCATAAGAACAAAGAAAAAAACTGAAGGAACAAAACAGCAGCAAACTCACAGAATCCAAGAATGGACTAACAGTTACCAAAGGGAAAGGGACTGGGGAGGGTGGGTGGGAAGGGAGGGATAAGGGGACAAAGGGGCCTCATGATTAGCACACATAATGGGGGGGTCATGGGGAAGGCAGTATAGCACAGAGAAGACAAGCAGTGATTATATAGCATCTTAATATGCTGGTGGAGAGTGACTGTAATGGGGTATGTGGTGGGAACTTGATAATGGGGGGAATCTAGTAACTACAATGTTGTTCATGTTATTGTATATTAATGATACCAAAAAATTAATTCATTAATTTTTAAAAAATTCTTAAAGGGACAAGGGTTTAACAGGTGGACAAAATCGTCCTGGCACACTCATCCCAGCAGGCTGGGAATTTTAAGGAACTTCAGGTGCCCTAATCCCCTGGGTGGCAATGCAGCTCTGAAGCCCCTCATAGTGATAAGCAGCCTGCCATTCATTACCCCCTGCCAGCACTGCAAGCAAACTGGCTGACCCGCCATTGCTGCAGAGCAGCCGGGGAGCAACCCTGCCCACAGCAACCACACAGTCTTCTCCCAGCAAGCAGCTAACCAGGCCAGACCCAGAGGCTGCCCTTGTGTGCAGCTTCCGGGCACAGACAGCAGAGAGACAGTGCAGAGCTGGAAGGCACAAAGGGGCTTATTCTCACAGCGAGCACGTGCTGCTCACCTGCAACCCCCACAGTGCCCTAAGCCATCCAAAAGGCCCCCTGCCCAGGGCAGCTCAGAGTATTAACCCAGAAGCTTCCCCCTGCACCCTGTTGACTGACACAGGCAGAGGAATCCAGTGCAAAGTCCAGAAGGCATGTAGGGGCTCTGCTCTTGCAGCAAACACATGCAGATTGCCTGCAACTCCTGCCAGTGCCCTAGGCAATCCCGAGGACCACCCTGCCCATGACAGCTCAGGGAATTAAACCAGAGGCTGCTACCTGTGTGCAGGTAACCTGCACAGACAGCAGAGATGGGCAAGGCGATCAGCAAGCAGGAAGGGACTTTGTGCTCTTAGCTGACACACACGCCACATGCCAGCAATCAATTCCATCACCAAGGAAAGGCAGAAGTATGTGATTCAGTCCAAAATCACTCAAACACCAGATAGAGGGTGTGGTGAGAATGAACTAACCAATCTTGCTGAAAAAGAATTCAAAATAAAAGTCATGACCATGCTGATGGAGCTGCAGAGAAATATGCAAGAGCTAAGGGATTAATTCCAGAGGGCAGTAAGAGGAATGAAACAAATAATGGAAGGAATTAAGAGCAGACTGGATGAAGTGGAAGAAACTGTTAATGGAATAGAAATCAGAGAACAGGAATACAGAGAAGCATTACAGACAAGAACAGGGTATTAAAAGCAGCCAGAGAGAGAAAAAGATCACCTACAAAGGAAAACCCATCAGGCTATCATCAAGCTTCTCAACAGAAACCTTACAGGCCAGAAGAGAATGGCATGATATATTTAATGAAACAGAAGGGCCTTGAACCAAGAATACTCTATCCAAAATAATAAATTGGTTATCATCTATTATCTTCCTGTTCAAAGATAGCTTCTATTAGTAACATATTTCCAATCTCTAATTTCTTTTTTTTGGTAACATTAAGTTACAATTACATGAGGAACATTATCTTACTAGACTCCCACCCACCAAGTCCCCTCCTATACCCCATTACATTCACTGTCCATAAGCATAGTAAGATGCTGTAGAATCCCTACTTGTCTTCTCTATGTTGTAGAGCCCTCTCCATGATCCCGCTACATTATGAATGCTCATAGTAATGCCCCCACCCCCGGCTTTTTTTCCCCTCATCCCTCCCTTCCCACCCATCCTCCCCAGTCCCTTTCCTTTTGGTAACAGTCCATTCTTGGGTTCTGTGAGTCTGCTGCTCTTTTGTTCCTTCAGTGTTTTCTTTGTTCCTATACTCCACAGATGAGTGAAATCATTTAATACTTATCTTTTTCTGCCTGGCTTATTTCAATGAGCATAACACCCTCTAGCTCCATCCATGCTGTTGCAAATGGTAGGATTTGTTTTCTTCTTATGGTTGAATAATATCAAATTGTGTCTATGTACCACATCTTCTTTATCCATTCATCTACTGTTGGACACATAGGTTGCTTCCATTTCTTGGCTATTGTAAGTAGTGCTGTGATAAACATAGAGGTGCATATGTCTTTTTAAAACTGGGCTCCTGCATTCTTAGGGTAAATTTCTAGGAGTGGAACGCCTAGGTCAAATGGCATTTCTATTTTGAGTTTTTTGTGGAATCTCCATACTGCTTTCCACAATGGTTGAACTAATTTACATACCCACGAGCAGCGTAGGATAGTTCCACTTTCTCCACATCCATGCCAACATTTGTTGTTTGTCTTTTGGATGGTAGCGATCCTTACTGGTGTGAGGTGATATGTCATTGTGGTTTTAATTTGCATTTCTCTCATGACTAGGGATGTGGAGCATATTTTCATGTGCCTGTTGGCCATCTGAATTTCTTCTTTGGAGAAGTGTCTATTCAGATCCTGTGCCCATTTTTTCATTGGATTATTTGCTTTTTGTTTGTTGAGATGCATGAGCTCATTATATATTTTGGATGTCAACCCTTTATCAGATCTGTCATTTACGAATATATTCTCCCATACTGTAGGATGCCTTTTTATTCTATTGATGGTGCCCTTTGCTGTACAGAAGCTTTTCAGCTTGATATAGTCCCCCTTGTTCATTTTTGCTTTTGTTTCCCTTGCCCAGGGAGATATTGTCATGAAGAAGTTGCTCATGTTTATATCCAAGAGATTTTTCCCTATGTTCTTTTCTAAGAGTTTTATGGTTTTATGACTTACATTCAGGTCTTTGATCCATTTTGAATTTACGTTTGTGTATGGGGTTAGACAATGATCCAGTTTTATTCTCTTACATGTAGCTGTCCTGTTGGTGGTAGCCAACACCAACTGTTGAAGAGGCTGTCATTTCCCTATTGTATGTCCATGGCTCCTTTATTGTATACTAATTGACCATATATGCTTGGATAAATATCTGGACTCCCTATTCTGTTCCACTGGTCTGGGGGTCGGTTCTTGTGCCCATACCAAATTATCTTGATTACTGTGGCTTTGTAGTAGAGCTTGAAGTTGGAAGCGAGATACCCCCGCTTTATTCTTCCTTCTCAGGATTGCTTTGGCTATTCATGGTCTTTTGTTGTTCCATATGAATTTGTGAACTATTTGTTCCAGTTTGTTGAAGAATGCTGTTGGTATTTTGATAGGGATTGCATTCAATCTGTAGATTGCTTTAGGCAGGGTGGCTGTTTTGACAATAATAATTCTTCCTAGCCAAGAGCATGGGATTATTTTCCATTTGTTAGTGTCCTCTTTAATTCCTCTTAAGAGTGTCTTGTAGTTTTCAAGGTATAGGTCTTTCACTTCCTTGGTTAGGTTTATTCCTAGGTATTTTATTCTTTTTGATGCAATTGTGAATGGAATTGTTTTCCTGATTTCTCTTTCTGCTAGTTCATCGTTAGTGTATAGGAATGCGACAGATTTCTGTGTACTAATTTTGTACCCTTCAACTTTGCTGAATTCAGATATTAGTTCTAGTAGTTTTGGAGTGGATTCCTTAGGGTTTTTTATGTACAATGTCATGTTGTATGCAAATAGTGACAGTTTCACTTCTTCTTTACCGATCTGGATGCCTTTTATTTCCCTGTGTTGTCTGATTGCTGTGGCTAGGACCTCCAGTACTATGTTGAATAACTGGGGAGAGTGGGCATCCCTATCTTGTTCCCAATCTTAGGTGAAAAGCTTTCAGCTTCCTGCTGTTAAGTATGATGTTGACTGTGGTTTTGTCATATATGGGCTTTATTATGTTGAGGTACTTTCCCTCTATACCCATTTTGTTTAGAGTTTTTTCTGAATGGATGTTGAATTTTGTCGAATGCTTTTTCTAGCATCTATGGAGATGATCATGTGGTTTTTGTCCTTTTGTTGATGTGGTTGATGATGTTGATGCATTTTTGAATGTTGTACCAATGCTGCATCCCTGAGATGAATCCCACTTGACCATGGTGTATGATCCTCTCTATGTATTTTTTAATTCAATTTGTTAATATTTTGTTGAGTATTTTTGCACCTATGTTCATCAGGGATATTGGTCTGTAATTTTCTTTTTTGGAGGGGTATTTGTATGGTTTTGGTAGTAGAGTGATGCTGGCTTCATAGAATGGGTTTGGAAGTATTCCCTCCTCTTCTATTTTTTAAAAAAGTTTAAGGAGAATGGGTATTATGTCTTCTCTAAATGTCTGATAAAATTCAACGGTGTATTCATCTGGCCTGGGAGTTTTGTCACGATGGACACCACATGCTTTAACTATGGTATATATGTGGTATATATATGAAGCCTTTACAATTCAAGCAATTGAAAAATATCAAGCAATTCAAGACTTGAAAGATCAATGTGAAGTGATAAAAGATACAAATATCAACAAATGTTCCTTATGTCTGTGTGTATATGTATACACCACATATATGCATAAGTGTGATATAAAAAACACAATATACATAAATTTATGCATGTATACATACACATAGTGCAATGAAGAGAGAAGAAAGGGATAAAATAAGTAAAAATAGCCAGATTCAATCTTAGTATTTAAGATGCAGATAAGATGGCCAACCACCCCAGTTTACCCAGGACTGAGGGATTTCCTGGGACGCTGGACTTCTAATGCCAAAAGCGAGTAATTCCAGGCTTCCTCAGAAAGAACCAGTCACCCTAAATGCAGATGTACTCAGTCCTTTCCTTTAGGCATTTGGTGTATTTTTATGTTTCCTACAATAAGGGTGCCACCATTCAAAAATCACTGGAAGTTCTTCTGGCATCTTATTCTGAGTTAGGGGAAATGCCAGGGAAACATTTCAGAAGTTCTTAGAAGTGTCACAAATCCTCACAACGTTTCCAGTAAGTGAAAGAAAGGAAGGCCTTCCTCAAATGAAACCCACCTGAACCCGGCTGCAGTTTCCTCTTCCCCCACCTCCCCTTCCCTTCCCCTCCCCTCCCCCTTCCCTCCCCTCCCACCCCTCCCCCTGTCCCCTCCCTCCCCCTTCCCTCCCCTCCCACCCCTCCCCCTGTCCCCTCCCTCCCCCTTCCCTCCCCTCCCACCCCTCCCCCTGTCCCCTCCCTCCCCCTTCCCTCCCCTCCCACCCCTCCCCCTGTCCCCTCCCTCCCCCTTCCCTTCTCCCTCCCCTCCGTAAGCACCCGAGGCCCCTCTCCTCTGATTGGGTGTGATTAGCGCAACCTCGGAGACTGCAATGAGAAAAGCAATAGAATTAAACACCACAGAGCTAAAGCTGCCCATTCTGGAGCTGTACGCTGCAGTCACAGTTTCTTACCGGAGATTCCCAGTGCGGAATGAGGCCGGCCTGGCAGCTGCAGGCGGAGAACGAGGTCACTTCCCCAAGGTGCTCAGGCCGGGAGCCCCGGGGCTGGGCGCCCAAGCGGGCGGCGCCTGGAGAGATGCACAGCTTTCCAGTCGTTCCTGTGCTAGAATACATGAATGTTTACTATTCTGGCCTAAAGTTTCTACCATCTACTTAATGTTACACACTCTTATCTTTAAAAATGTAGAATAAAAACCAGTTGTTCTTAAACAACCATTTGATCAATAAATATGAGAGGTGCCCTCTCAAAAATTAAATTAAATTAAAAAGAGGAAGGAATCAAAGCCCCTAAAACTGGCTTCTAGCCAACATAATAACTATGAGGTCTTACTTAATAAACAAGGTATTATTAAAAATTAAAAAAAAAAACAGTTGTTCTGACATAAAGATAATAGAACATTTTGGTTCAGAATGTTCTGGAGTATAATATATAGTATTACATCAGATAGACTGGTCAAAACTTAAAAGAACACTGATGTAAACAGTGACTATTTTGCATGTGATAAAGAACATTTCATAGCACAATGACTTCTTGCAGTGTGTAACCTGGAGGCTCTTAGCCTTCCTAAGTGTAATCGTGACTTCATAAATGAAATAAAAGCATTGCCCTAAGGAACATCTGCATCCATTAAGGGCTTTGTAATAATTTCCTCCTTTTACTGAGTTGATGTAGATAACGTGACATGGTAGTCATTAATATAGTTCCTTGACATTTAGGTAAAGTCAATTATGCAGCGGGGTGGGGGAGCAAAAATAACACAGCTTAATTTAGAATGCTATGGGAGTGCCCTAAATATGATGAAACTATTTAGACTCACCACTCGGCCTTGAGTTAACATAAAAGTCTTTTCTAAAAAGGAGTGGGCTATTTTGAACATGAAATATTAGAAATTGTTTAATCTAGGAATATCACGTAAAACTGTGGCTTCTTTACAATGCTTAACAGTTAGTAAACCAATATGGATAACATGGAGCATGCAGTGGGGACTAGAAATCCCAGCTGATATTTCCAGTTCTTATTCAGAATGGCTGGATTATATTCCCAGGCCATCTTGAAGACAGGCAAGATGTCTGACCCACTTTGATCAATAAAACATAAGCAGAAGTGACATATGTCACTCCAGGCAGAGGCCTTTGAGAGTTAATATAAGAATCTCCATGTCTCTTTGACCTGCCTTGGTGACCAGGCATATTCCTGATGAAAGAAATCTAACAGCCCAAGTGAATAAAGACTAGAGCAGAACCAGAGCCCTCCACTCAGTTATAGTGAGGAAACTACTGGAAGATGGCTAAGAACAACCTATGATATGCTGTGCCATGCTGTTCCACACTGTTCCACAGCCACCAGAGGAGACAGAGCAGGGTGAGGCAGTGCCTAGAGTCCACACTACCAAGCCAGCCAAAAACCCAGGATCACAACAAATGACCCCACATGACCTCAGAGCAGGCCAGGAGGCTTCCATCCACACCCCAATGACACCCCAAAAGGGCAGGAGCAACTGAACAGCCTGCCTGCTGCCATCAACACAAAGTTCTCATAATAGTGTGGACTTGCCCCATTAAGTCGAGCAACCCTGCCTACCTCTCCTCCTTGCACCTACCCGGTATCCCCCAACACCACTGAGAAGTTTATCCTAACATTCCAGTTTTTTCCATGAAGTTATAAAGAACAAGAACAACAGACATTAGGAGATAATTTCCTGAGTCTCAGAAAGTGCTCTGTGCCACACAAATATTAGGCATTGAGTGGGGCAAGATGATGCCAGGGCTTGGTGGAATAAGCTACATGTCCCCAAGCCGAAAGAGAATCTGCTCGTGCAACCCATGGGAGACGTATCAGTAATCCTTTGTGAAATTATTTACATTCCCACTGGGCTCACAATTGCTTCTCCCTGTAACATGAATTTTCAGGCACAAAACATTAGAGCTTCTAGGGCCTGTCCCGCCAGGGACCAAGCAAAGGGGCCTAGTGCATAAATGGGCATGGTGATTGCATCTCTGAGCTCTGGTTTTAGTTCTTTACTAAGTTGTCAGAGGGACTCTGGGCACATCATTCTCCCACCCTGGGCCTCAATTTACAAATCTGTAAATGAGGAATTTGAACAAAGGTAGTGGCTCCCAAACTGGCCATCGTTTGACCTGGAGCGTGAGTTGAGGCAGCACCTCTAAGGATTCTGAGTCATTCTGCTGGAGTGGGTTAAGGCCTCTCTTACTAATAGCTGCCCATCATGATATTACAGGGAGATCTGAGGAAAAGATGTGTTGGATAGTCTCTGAGGCTTCTGGGCCCCTTACTGTAGCTTCTGTCTGCTTCTTATCATCTAACCTGGAATCTCATAATGGCTTTTGTCCTGACACAGCCACTCGCCAGTCCTGGCTTGTTATGGAGCAGCTGCACTGCCTTGACAAATGGTTTCACCTTTATAATTCTTTCTCTCGCTTGTAAAGGGAAAGGGTTGAATAAATTAAATACAAACGTCTCTTCCAGTGCATCCTATAGTTTTGTGACCATTGAGGATATTTGGGACAGAGCTGAAACACAAAAGCAGAAGTTGTGATACCCACGATGTGGTCTCATGTAATCACATTCCTCTAGAACCACGTAAGAAGTAAGAACCCAGATTTAGCTCCACAGCAAAGTACCCTCTCCTGGCCTCTATTCACAGATACTTGTTTCTGACCTCAGGCTACGCTTCACAACCACTGAGCTGGGTCGAGGGCAGAGGGTGGGGGGGTGGGGGGTGTTCTCAAAGCTGCTTTAGGAAGCTGCTGATTGGAAGACACCAAGAGGAAAAAAAAGAGGCAGAATAGCCACTTCCTTAAACAGCACGGCCAAGCAGCTAGACAGGATTTTGCATGACCTAAAGTTTCATTTTAACGTTTTATGTTGGGATTTCTTGAATTCAGTTTAAAAACAAAACAAGAGAGGGGAATTGGATAATCAAAGTGATTTACCGACTGGGATCTCTGCACTCCTGGTAGAACTAGGGCCCTGGTGCCCCTCGTTGTGTCAGCTCCAGGATCTGACCCCCACATCCTCTCTAAGCCCCCAAACATTCCACTCTTCTGGTTCATAGCAGTGAGACAGGGACCGTGGGTGCAGTCAGAGTAGGGGGAGGGCCTCCGGAAAAGGCAAAGCAAGATAATTACAGTCAGAGCAGGGAAGCCCCCTACCAAAACTCTGTGTTGAACATTAACCTCTAGAGTCATTCTTCAGTAATATCAGTTAATATTCTCCAGATAAAGGAAAGTAGCCCATGTTTTTTATTACGCTAATCATTTGTAATCATGTGTAAGATTCACTTTAGCATGCTAAAAGGCCCAGGCCTATGTGCTGTTTTTCCTCCTTTAGACCTGGTAAGATCATTTGCAATATGGGCAATTAATGGCAAGCAAGCCCAGCCATAAACAACATAGTAAAAAGCAGGAAGGATTCCATCTTAAAAATAAGATTGCATTTTAATACCCAGGAAGTTAAGAAGTAAGATTCTTAACTTACTCTTTAGCAAACAGACAATAACTCAGCCCACCTTGGGGGCTGGGCAGGCAGTCTTGTTTGATATGCTCCCAGACCGAGACACCAGTATCTCAGAGAGAAATCAAAGAAGTAAATTTCTTGTGTTAAGTTAATTTGAAATATTCAGGGACCACTTAACAAGTCCACACCCCTAAGCCCTTTATCAAATTCCCCAAAATATTTAACTGCCTATAAAACCCCTAGAGCACCACCATGGGCTCTCTTGTCCCCTCCTGGTGTGAGCCAGGAGCTCTGACCTCTCACTGTATCTCTCAATGAAAGCCTCTCCCTGGCTCTCCTACCTTGACTGTTTGCTAAGTTCATTCTTTGACTCCGCAAACAAGAACCCCGGCATCAATACCATCCCTCTTATTCTCCAAGAGCTTGCCTTCTCAGATGTACCTTTTCTCCTCTCCCCCAGGGGCTGAAATATGACTGCTTTCCTGCCCCAAAATTCATCTTTGTTGTTTCCCATGTAATGTGTACTGGCCTCAGCCTCCTGACTGTTGCCAAATTTAACTAAGTTTGGTCTTTGGTCTTGAACACTTTGCAGAGTCATTCTACCTTGATTTATTAATTCCATTCATTTATTCAGTAAATATTTATTGAGTGCCTACTATGTGTGAGTCAGATTTTCTCAACACTGTAAAATTTGTAGAGTTACTATTAAAAACCCTATTTTCTTTCAAGTTAGAGTAGAGGCAAAGGATGCTTAATGCCTAGATCTTGTTTTCTAAATATCATTTCCCACTAAAAGGGATCATTTGAAAAACCTTTTTGACTCCCAATAACTATGATTCACATATTTGTCATCTGCTTAGAGATGAACTTTCCGCATAAAGGCAGCTCAGAGGAGACATTAATGAGCTCTGGAGGGCATTCTGTAAGAAAGTGACTTTATTTCTGATGCATAATTGATGCAAGCTTGGCCTTTTAGCGAACATACCTGCACAGGGAGCAGTGCTACATGGGACACCTGGAAGAGGGACTGTCCCCAAAGTGATTAAAAAGCCACCACCCAAAGAGTTCAACTTCCCTTTTGGCCAGAAGAAATCCTGATGACACTGATGCAGCCCACGCTTTGCAAATTCTTTACTGTGACAAGTTCACACAATATTTGCAATAAATGGAAATGCATGAAGTAAATGTTCAAAAATCTCTTGTGAATCAATATGAAAAATAAAAGTCCATCTGATATAAGAAAACGAAGCCTTTATCACAAGAAAAAAATAAACCAACATACACATAAAAAGCAAATAAATTGAAATGTAAGCAAAATAAAGCTTTGCCTTCTTATTTTACTTACTTTATATTGAAGTATAATTTATATAGAGTGTAGAAAGTTTAAGTACACAATTTCATGAACTTTGCATATAGACAACTATTTAAGCTCCACTTTAAATATAGAACATTCCTCCTTCTCAAAAGACTCCCTCATGATGTCAAAACCACAAAGGAAACCACTATTCCACTGGTTAGTTTCGCTTTTTTTTGTTATTAACATATCATTGATATATGCTCTTGTAAAGGTTTCACATGAAAAGCATTGTGGTTACTACGTTCACCCATATTATTAAATCCCCACCCCACCCCATTGTAGTCACTGTCCTCTGTGGCATCAGAATAGTAAGATGCCACAGAGTCACTACTTGTCTTCTCTGTGCTACACTGTTTTCTCTGTGACCCCCTCACACACCATGTGCACCAATTATAATACCCCTCACTCCCCTTCTCCCTCCCTCCCCATCCACTCTCCCCTCCAACAGCCTTTGGTAACCTCTGTTCCCTTCTTGGAGTCTGTGAGTTTGCTGCTGCTTTGTTCCTTCAGTTTTGCTTCATTGTTATACTCAACAAATAAAGGAAATTATTTGGTACTTGTATTTCTCCACCTGGCTTATTTCACTGAGCATAATACCCTCTAGTTCCATCCATTTTGTTGCAAATGGTAGGATTTGATTTCTTCTTATGGCCGAATAATATTCCACTGTGTATATGTACCACATCTTCTTTATCCATTCATCTACTGATGGACACTTAGGTTGCTTCCATTTCTTGGCTATTGTAAATAGTTCTGTGATAAACATAGGGGTGCATACGTCTTTTTGAATCTGGGATCTTGTATTCTTTGGATAAATTCCTAGGAGTGGAATTTCTGTATCAAACGTTATTTCTATTTTTAGTTTTTTGAGGAACTTCCATATTGCTTTCCACAATGGTAGAACTAGTTTACGTTCCCACCAGCAGTGTAGGAGGGTTCCCCTTTCCTCACATCCTCGCCAGCATTTGTTGTTCCTTGTCTTTTCGATGTTGGCTATCCTAACTGGTATGAGGTGATATCTCATTGTGGTTTTAATTTGCATTTCCCTGATAATTTGCAATGTGTAGCATCTTTTCATGTGCCAGTTGGCCATCTGAATTTCTTCTTTGGAGAAGTGTCTGTTCATCCCTCTGCCCATTTTTTAATCAGAATAGTTGTTTTTTTGGGTGTTGAGGCATGTGAGTTCTTCATATATTTTGGATGTTAAGCCCTAGTTTTACCTTTTAACAAGATAAACACCATCCCTTAGCAACTTTCAAATATTTCTAAGAATAATAAATTCACATTTTTAGTGAAGATGCAGAATTTTCAAATGTCCATTTTCCAATGTGTCAATTCTATTTTCAATTCTGTCAAACTCTAGAATCTTTATGATATGCACACATTTTATCTGATAATCTCTTAGCTGTGGAATTGAATATAGATATTAATGATAATGTTACATCAGCTATCTCACAAGTATTGTTTATTATTGTGAATGGAAATTGTATAATTCCCAGCTGTGGACAAATGCTTAAATTAATTATGGTGCATTTATATACGGAATCCTATGGTGCCTTTAGCATTCAGGATTATTGGGGAATAATAAATAACTTGTGGAAAATCTAGAAATGTTCATTGAAAAGACAATATACAACCTTGGGTTTGATGATGAAATTTTAAATATAATACCAAAAGAAAGATCTATGAAAGAAAAAAATGATAAATTAGATTTTATTACACTAAAAAGTTTTGTTCTGTGAAAGACACTGTTAAGAAAATAAGCCATATGCCCTTGTACTGTTCACCATGTAAGAACTTATTCACTATGTAAGAATTTGTTCCCCATGTAAGAACTTGTTTGTTATGCCTCAGAAGATTGGAGACTGATGAAAATTAGGCTTGGGGTGGATTAATGATTGTGCATTGAGCATTGGCTCCCCTATACAGAATTCTATTGTTGTTAACAACCATTTGATCAATAAATATGAGAGATGCCCTCACAAACAAAACAAAACAAAACAACAACAAAAAAAAAATACAGTACACACTTCCAATGGTAAAATAATAAGTAACCGGGATGTAATGAATATAATCAAGATATTGTAACAGCTTGGTATGGTGATAGCTGGTACCCAGAATTGTCATGTATATAAATGTTGAATCACTATGTTGTACACCTGAAACTAATGTAATGTAATACTGTGTGTCAACTACCCTTCAATAAAAAATAATTATCTACAAAAAAAAAAAAAATCAAGACCTAAATACTAAATAAATGAAGTGACCTATGTGTTTATGAATTTGAAGACTCAAAAAAAGAAAAAAAGAAAAGAAGCCATAGATTAGGATAAAACAGTCTGAAAGCAAAAGGCAAGCAACAGAACCAAATGGCAGAGATTTTGGAATCATCATACCCAGACTTAAAAATAATCATGATTATTGTTCTAAGGGCTCCAATGGAAAAATTGGACAATGTGCAAGAACAGACAAATATGAGCATACAGATGAAAACACTAATAAAGAACCAAAACAAAAGGCTAGAAATCAAATACATTGCAACAAAAATAAACAACAAGCCTACCAGGAGAGTGGACACAGCTAAGGAAAGAATCAGTGCGCTTGGAGATATGTCATTAGAAACTTTCCAAATTGAAATGCAAAGGGAAAATGGAATGGGAAAAAAAATGAAGCAGAATACTTAAGAACCGTGGGGCAATTGCAAAAGGTATAACATACATGGGATGGGAATACCAAAAGGATTATGGAAAAGAGAAAGGAACAGAAGAAATATCTTAAGCAATAATGGCTGAGAATTTACCAAAATTAATGTCAGATACCAAATCCAACTATCACATTGAAGACTTCCACACACCTCTATCAGTAGTGGGCAGATCCAACAGGAAAAGCCAAAAGAATATATGTACAAGCAATCATCTGGATCTGACATCCATAGACTACTTCATCCAACAAAACAAATACAATTTCTTCTCAAGATCACATAGAACATTTACCAACATAGACCACATACTGGGTAATAAAACAGCTTAAAATCTTTAAAATAATAGAAATTGTGCAATGTCTACTTTCAGATCAAAGTGAAATTAAAGTAGAAATCAATAACAGAAAGATGCCTGGGTAATCCCAAAATATTTGGAGGTTAAACAATTCTAAATAACACATCACATTGGGAACAAGATGTGGACGTCTCCTCTCAGCATTCCTGTTCAACATCATACTGGAAATCCCAGCTAATGCAATAAGACAGGACAAAGGAATAAAATATTTACAGATTTGGAAGAAAGAAATAAAACTGTCTTTGTGGAAGACACACTTGTCGTTGTAGAAAAATAAGAAAAAAAAAACTGCAACTAATAAGTAATTATATCAATGTTACAGGATACAAGGTTAATATATAAAATGCAATTACTTTCCAATATACCAACAGTGAATAATTGCAACCTGAAACTGATAACACAATACGATTTATATTAGCACCAAAAAGTACTCAGGAGTGAATCCAAGAAAATATGTACAACATCAATATGATGAAAGCTATAAAACTTTGAAGAAAGAATAAAGAGCTAAATAAATGGGGAAATATTCCAGTTAATGCATAGGAAGAGTCAATATTGTCAACATATCAGTTCTTCCCAACTTGATCTATACATGCAATGGAATCCCAATTAAAAGCCCACCCAGTTATTTTGTGTATATTAACAAACTGATCCTAAGACTTATGTGGAAAGGCAAAACAGCCAGACTAGCTATCACACTACTGGAGAACAAAGGGAACTGACACTATCCAGCTTCAAGATTTACTTTAAAGTTATGCTAACCAAAATAATGTGGTATTGGTAAAAAAAAAAAAAAAAAAAGACCCACATGGATATAGGCAGCTGTTTTTTAGAGAGGAGCAAAAGCAAATCAATAGAGAAAGAATAATCTTTTCAACAAATGGTTCTGGAACGACTTGACAAACACATGCAAAAAAAAAAAAATGGGTTTAGACACAGACTTACACCTGTCACAAAAATTAACTCAAAATGGATCAAAGGCCTAAATGTAAAATTCAAAACTATAAAATTTCTGGAATATAACAAGAGAAAACCTAAGTGACCTTGGGTTTGTGATGACTTTATAGATACAACACCAAAAGTATAGTTCATGAAAGAAATAACTGATTAGCTGGACTTCTTCAAATGTCTACTCTGTGAAAAACACCACTGGGGAATAAGACAGGACACAGGCTGGGAGAATATCTTTGTAAAACACATACCCTTTCAAGGACTTGTATCCAAAATACACAAAGACCTCTTAAAACTCCAGAACAAGAAAACAAACAACATTATTTAAAAACAGGTGGAAGATCTCACCAAAGACATCTCACAGAAGATATGCAAATGGAAAGTAAGCATATGAAAATATGTTCAATATCATGTCATTAGGAAATTGCAAATCAAAACAATGAGATATCACTACCCACCTACTGGAATGGTTAATATAAAAAAATGATAATAGCATATGCTGACAAAGATGTGGAGCAACAGGAATTCTTATTTACTGCTAGCAGTGAATGCAAAATGGAGGCCCATTTGGCAACTTACAAAGCTAAACATAGTCCTTACCATATGATCCAGTAGTCACATTCTTGGGTATTTACCCAAATAAGTTGAAATTTTATGTCCACACAAAATTCTGCACATGAATGCTTATAGCAGCTTTATTCATAATTTCCCCAAACTGGAAGCAACCAAGGCGTCCCTCAATAGACAAATGGATAAACAAGTTGTGATACATACACAGAATAGAATATTATTCAACAGTAAAAAGAACTGAACTATCAGACCATGAAAAGACACCATGCAACCTTAAATGAATTATTTCTTAGTGAAATAAGTCAGTCTGAAAAGGCTATGTACTCCATAATTCCAAACTATATGATATTGTAGAAAAAGAAAACCTACAGAGACAGTAAAAAGATCAGTCATAGCCAGAGATTTGGGGTGGGGGAGAAGAGAAAGGATGTACAGGTTGAAAACAGGGGATTTTAGGGCAGTAGAACTTCTATATTCTATAATGGTAGATACGTAGAGGAGGAAAGTAGAAAAGGTCAGTGATTTGCAAACCTAACTTCTTCCCTTTGAGCCCCCATTCCCTGCTCCACTGTGTGTGAACGAAGGGAATTGGGAGGCATTTTTCAGATAAACCATTTCTACCTGGATCTGCATGAAATATTAGCTTCTTTATATGATTTCACTTGGAGAGAAACTTGAATGCCTGAATAAATATTTGGAAACCACCATCCCACACGATCAGCACGTGCTGTCATTCTTAGGCTGCATGCCACAAGATTCCAGGGCACTGAGACTTGAAGATTCCTGCATTCTCCCATTCTGCCCAGGTTCCCGCAAGCCACCTGTGTGGGCTTCTAAAGGAGCCTGACTGTAGGATGGAAGGGACTAGAGTCTGATAGAGAGTGCTAAGACAAAAGGTGCCATCGTGGGCCTCCTGGGTCCTGGGGAGGGTCAGGCCCTCAGTTCTCGGTACTCCACTATGACCTTAGCTTCCATTCTTCCTTTCTGACAGATCATTTTCCATTTCAAAGAAATCACTGTCCTTAAGAGTCCAATGAGGTTACTTCCTATACTTTGCTGGACACAGTCACACACCCTTCCACCACTGCTCCACATAGTCTAAGAAAATGATAGAAACTGCAGAGCGTCCCTCTCTCGGTGTTGGGAAATCACCCCAGCTTGGTGCCTACTCAGCATACTCAGGGTCTTACTTCATCCTTCGTTGATCAGGACCCTGCCCACGCTCTCTGCTCCCAATAAAAGGCGGGCAAAATGGCCAGAGCCACCAGAGCAGCAGAGCGGCTGAGACCAACCCTGAAACCTCCCACTCTCAGCTGCAGCTCCCGTGCTCACCCTCCAGCATGAAGGGCTCTGCTGTCCTGCTGTGCCTGATGCTCACAGCAGCCGCCTTCAGCGCCCAGGTGCTCGCTCAGCCGGGTAAGGCTCCTCTCTTCCTAAGGCTTAACGTCTGAACTGACATCTGGGCAGATACTAGCTCCCAGCAGGAGTCACCCCGTGCCTGCTGCATAGGCTACATGGCAAAGCCGAAGAAAATGAGACTAAGATGGGAAATAAGAAGAGCCACCGTGTCACAGCTAGTCAGGCCAGAGCCAGAGCCAGACACACCCAGGCTGCTGGGGCTGGTCCCCGCGATCAGTCCTGGCACCAGCTTTGGGAAGAGACACTGAATGCAGCCACCATCTCAATGGCACTCACATTGCATGGGAATGTGTCACAGAAGGAAGCACCATTTCTCATCAGGGATGTGAAGGACATTTCAGGCAGTAGTGGAGAGGAATAAACAATTGCTTGAGGTTTCATATTTTGGATTATAGTCCAGTGTAGCTTCCAGAACAGTGGCTGTGTAAGGAGGGAAGGACCCAGAGGCATCTCAGCATGTGACACAGGTTGGCTCTAAAACCCATGGGTATGAGAAGCTGGGAAACAAGGTCTTAGAACTTAGGCTCAGTGTCAGAGGTTTGGGATCAGGAGACCTTCTAGTGATTCATCTTGTTACTCAAGATTTCTCCATCCCTGTCAACAATTAGGGGCCCCATAGTTCAATAGAGGAAACCAGCTCAAGGGTAACATTTTATCTGTGGGATCAGAATAAGGCACTGAACGTGGGAGTGGTGGGTCCTAGACAGAGCTCATGTGTTTGTCTTCTCCCACCTTCTCCTCCTTCCCTTAGAAATGCATGCTTACGAAACATCATATATCACTCATTTTTTGTGAAATGTTTTGCAGATTCTGTGTCCATCCCGATTACCTGCTGCTTTGGTGTGGTCAATAAGAAGGTCCCCATGCAGAGGCTGGAGAGTTACAGCCGAATCACCAGCAGCCAGTGTCCCCAGGAGGCTGTGATGTAAGTAGAACATCCCCTGGTGCCCACAGCCAAAAGTTGTCAGACTTTGGGGTTCTATACAAGGGAAAGACGTCAGGATGCACATCCAAACGAGTCAGAAAAATATACCACCTAATGCAAAAAGCCCTTTACCCCATAGAGAAACAAAGCCCACAGAAGGAGTCCATACTCTGTGGTCCCCTTCTGGGTGCTTGGTCAGGTCACCCAAATTCCTCCAGCCAGGAGCCTGGGGGGCTTTCCCTGGATCAACAAGAGCAGAGCTGCTTTCTGTGGCCTCTACCTCCCATATCCCCCACCCCCACTTACTTTGGTCCTAATCCAAGCCCGTCACCCAGGGAGCAAGGGCTGATCAGGTTTAGGGGCCAAGGGGCAAAATCCTCAATGCACTCCATCTAACTGTGCCCTCTCCCCTCACAGTTTCAAGACTAAACTGAGCAAGGAGGTCTGTGCTGACACCAAGCAGAAATGGGTCTGGGAGTCCATGAAGCATCTGGACCGAAAGTCCCAAATGCTGAAGCCTTGAACCCTCATACCTGGACTGAGAGACAGTCAGAGCCTGAGGAAAATTCTCTTTATTCTCCCCTGCCTTGCCTAGGTGCAGAGCGATATTATTTTATTACAATATCCAAAAAGAGGTACTTCGTTTAATAATTAAAGGAACAATATTCCTTAAATTATATTTAATTATATTTAAATTATTGATGTTTTGACTGTACCTGCCATAAATCCTAATGAATGTGAAATACAAAGTCCGGTGATATGTTTTCTCTTCTGTGAAAACAGTTAAGTTCATGGCGTGATGTCACTGTTTCTCCACACCTGTCCGTAGTGCTGTAAGACCCTCTGTGGGTCATCAGAGGAAAACAAGTCTGTATTCTTAGGAAATCAGGGCTCCTGTATGTCAAAGGTGTACTGTGCAGTGTTGTTGTTGAAATTATTATTATTAGACGACTGTGGAATTTTCTAAGAGAAAAAATACATAGTTTTAAACAACTTGGTCTTATTTTTCATGGGGTAACATTAAACCGGGCAGGGAGGAAGGCAGCAATGGCTGGCAATTCAGGGCTTGGAAGCCAGCCTCTAAGAAGTCTTTTGGATACAACTGTGGTTCATGGAGAATCTAGCAGGACAGACCAGGCTGTTCAGCCCGTTGGCTCCAGCCCCTAATACCACCTGCCTTTATTCAATAGGAGCTTGAAGCCCATTTCTTTTCTCGCCACACCTCTTTGCCCAGGCTCTCTCTTGATCTCTTGCAGGAGTCTTCACACTTTTCTCCATGACCCCAGGTTGTCTCCATCTAACTAATTCTCAAACCTGTAATATCCGAGGAGTGAAGCCAAATCTAAGGGGAAATTAGATGTCTATCACCTAGAAGCCCACTTAAGGCTTTTCATTGAAGATGAGTCTTTAATAGGACTGGTCTGTGCAATGCAGTGGCAAATAGAAAGTGTTCTTCAGAGCTGGTGCAGGAGGGAGAGGAAGGTTGTAGGCTGGAGGAAGGAACTCCATCTGGCCGGACTATGCGAAGATGGAGGAGTTTGGGGTTTAGAAATAATGGCTGGAGCCAGATTTCAGGGGCTCTTGAATTTCAGATTCAGAAGTCAGTGGGTAAGAGGTTTGCTAGGCAAGAAAGAAGGGCCATGGGCAGAGGTGGGCATCAGGAGGAGTAACCTGGTGTCTGAGGACAGGGTGGAGTGTGGGAGGGAGGGCCGAGAGAGAGCAGGCCACTGAAATGGTGCGGGGGAGAGGCAGGGGCTCTGGAACAGGGGGGTCATGAGTCATGAGGGTAAAGCTGGGAAGAATAGGCCAGACAGAGCGGTAAGTCAAATGTTACAGAAAGGGGAGAACAATTGACCCGGGACATACATCCTTCTCGGAAGATCTCACAAAGCAACCACGGACGGGGCAGATGTCCTTGAGGCACAGAATGAGTCAATCTCCATTACTGTGCCCCCAACTCCTAAAAACTAACCCCTAAATCCTAAAAACTCTCAAGCATTGATTTGAAGGCATGGGAACTCCTTTCCTTAACTGACTCTTAAAGTCAGGATTCCTTTGTATTTTCTGAGCATAGCTGGCTTCTTTTTGAGACATGGGGCCACCATTCTGAGGCCCAAAGGCCACACCCCTCACTCTAAGGGAAAGAGGATCATTGCCCTGCTGATCCAGCTCCTCAGCGCCTGTCACTGTGGTCACAGGGAGAGATGCCACAATTCCAGTTCGCTGGGAAGCATGGCAAGGCGGGAGACGGGTTCTGATCCCAGAACTGATCCTGACGCTCACTGTCACTTCCGGCGCATCTCTCTCTGGTGTTAAGATGCCGCGCAAGGTTGGAGCTAATGCTGCGTCACAGGCAGGAAGTGAGGGGATCTGGCAGGTGACCTTACAAGCCCCCTCCAGCTCCAGAACCACATCTCTTGGAAACTTGGTCAAGCCCGTTGGCTAGAGTAAGGTGGGGAGGTAAAGTGCTTGTGACTCAAACCACCGAGCCAGCCAGTTGCCTTAAACCTGTAAGTCAGATATGTCAACTGCCTGGAGATAAGCTTTCCACTAAAAGCCAGCAGAGTGACCCAAGCCCAAGAACAATAAGGCACCTAAGTGTCCGCTGGGTAAGAGGAACACTTCCCAGCCACAAAAGGCTCTATCCAGTTCCAACTACTCTCTTCCACAGCCTCAAGGCCCAGCTGGCCATGAGATCTGGACCCAGGGTTTCATGAAGCAGCTGGACCACAAATCCAAGGCATGAAGACTCACTCCAAACTGACACCAGGCCATGGCCCATTTGTTTGCTCTGAGCTTTGCCCAGCTATCTGCACTCTGGCATTATGCCATTATATTTCAAATCACAATGAACATTGTTTAATTACATTAAACACCAATGTCCTAACTAATGTGTCATTTCATTTACATTATTGTTTTATGTGCTTTAATTAGAATATTGGTGTTTTGAAAATCAACACCCTTACGTTGACTGGTTCATATCTGTGAGTCCGATTCATCCCCTTGTCAAGGGGGCCAGGAACTGGGAAAGTCACTTGAAGCCGACAGGCACTCTCCTGGGCTCACCTCTGGTTTTGCCCTTGGCTCAGGCAGATGGTTTGCTACAGGCTACGACTCACTTCACTCTCTTGACATCTGCTCTCTGTGTCTCCTCGCTTCTTGCTTTGGGTGCCATCTAGGGTCAGGGGTTGGCTTGGCAGGCACATCATGAGACTCAGATGTTTTGGGGAGGGAACTCTCTGGGTGAGTTCCACCTTCCACCAGTGAAGGATGGAGAAGTGAAGACTTCTGCCGCCCATCCTCCCGCAGGCTGACTCTGGGAGCCATCTGTAGGCTTCTCAGGTAGTCCTAGGAGAATCCCTCCCGTTGCCCGTGATGCTGACCTTGACTATGTATACTTGCGTTGGCCTCTCCACCTTCTCCATCTCATTCTTAGTCCTGATCCCTGGGGACAATTACCAGATGAAACTATCTACACACTGGTCCTTGTCTCAGGCTCTGTCTTACTGATTCATTGTTTGATACAGTCAACATTTGTTCTCCTTCCTCTTGGTCAATCTCTGGATATCACTGGGCAAATTCACTGGTCGGGGCCAGCAATTCAGTTGGGCATTGGGTGGATGCATTCACCAGCACTGGGGCTGGGATGGGGATCAGACCAGTGAGCCCTTTGGGGCCAACGGTGGGGCCAAGACCATGGACTCAACCAGCATATTTGGCCGGACTGGGTATGAGGGTGGCTTACAAGTCAGGACCAACAGAACTGGGACTGAGTCAGCCACATAGCTACTAAAATGGTGACATGGAGAGGAATTTAGTAAATAAGTAAAAGTGTTGAAGATAATGGATGCCAAGTCACTTGCTGTTGGAGAAGTTTCCATAGAGGAAAAATGGAATGTTGGAAGGCTAGAAAAAATACTATTGTGTTGGCCTGAAACTGGAGGTATTGATGTGAACTCAAGGTTTTAAAGGTAGATAATAGATACATGGATAGATAGATAATTGACAGATTGAACTACATACATGGATCATAGATATGTGCAAGTTGAGCATACGTTCAACCACCCAATAATTTTCCAAAATACTGCCAAATATTTTCCAAAGCTGTTGCACCAATTTACATTCACTCCACCAGCAGTGTATGAGAGGTAGAGTTGTTCCACATTTGGTACTGCAACATTTCATACTGTCATTCTTTATAAATTAGCCATTCTGATTATGAGGATAGTTGCATGTAATCCAGATAATTGTGGTTTAAGTTGACCTTTTACTCATGACTAGTGCAGTTGAGCATCTATTCAAATGTTTATTCAATATCTTCCTTTATTGGGTCCTAGTCCATGTTGTCTTTTGTCCATTTTTTAAGATTTTTTAGATTGGCATCTTTTTCTCATGTATTAGAAGCATTTTTTATATGCTGAATGGGAATCTTTGGTCAGGTGTGTTAATTGAAGTATCTTCTCATAATCTGTGATTTTCCTTTTCACACCCTTAAAGATGCCTTTTGATGAAAACAGCTTCCTAATTTTAATATAGTCCATTTATCAATATGTTCCTTTTTTATTAGTGCTTTTGTTTTCTGTTAAAGAAAAATTTTTTTAACCATTTCAGAGAAAGATTTGGCATCAGCTGGAAGCCTATGTGAGTGACACACAATGTAAGCCAGGCCTCGAGTAATTCCTGTTTGGGCCAGATGAGAAGAATGTTACTGGGGATGAGCTATTAGAAGCAAACATGGATCTGGGAGAGAAGGTGGTCAGAAGCAAGAAGGAAGGCAAGCAGTCTTGCACTGTTTTCAGGGCTGGTAGATGGACTTTCCTCCTCCAGGGTCAAAATGACAGTATCCTCTTCCTCTGCAGGCTTTGCCTTTCTCTGGAGAGACCGAGTCTGAGGGCAGAGAAGGCCAGTCAGTGCTGGCCCCCTCCCTTTCCATCAGCCACTCCAGTGGTCGGGTATCCATTCTATAAAGTTCAAAGGTTGCTGTGGCTCAATAGTCCTTAGAACCCTGAAGAGTACAGTGAGATGGACAGGGAGAAGTGTTAAGCACTAGGTGGCCCAGCTCTGCTTCCCTGAGCAATTTTACTTTTAATCTGTTACACATCAGGGCTTCCCGAAAAATCATGAGAACAGACTTCAGTGGGTAAACAAGCCTCTGAAAACCACATTGTCAAGTGAAGCCAACTTTACATGTTCTCATCTAAGACAGCAGGGAACTAAGATTTCCCCTGGCTACAGGCACGTTGCAGGATGCCACAGCAACTTAATGGTTCCAAAATCACAGGATTCTATAGTTCTAGGAGACTTATATTGTATAAAGGTGACTGAGCCGGAGAAGAGCTAGCTGAGCTCTGCCCTGGCATAACTGAGTAACTGGTATAGAACCTCCATAAACTCTCACTCTGAGTGGTGGGTTGACCGGATTTTCAGGGGTCCAGAGAATACCATCCATTTAAAGCCAATATCAGATAATCCCAGAAGGTCTCAGTATTTCTTTCCCCAGTGCAGAGTCACCCTGGTTATATGGCAGCAGGTTCCTCTGGGGAAGGCTTGGGGAAGATTTACAGTATAAACCTGTGAGTTTCTAGATTTAGCAAAAATATTGCCAAGGGTATAATTATACTAAAAATGTATTCATTGTTAATCTGAAATTCAAATTTAATTAAGTGTCCTATATTTAATCTTGCAACCTAGCATTGCATGGTCCTTCCTAAAAGGGAACTGGGTCCCACCCTTCTAGGCACTCCGGATCTATGAACTGGCTTAAATCTAGTAACTGGGTGAAAGGCCATGATTCTGTTCTATAGACTTACATTAGGTTTCTGCCCATGAAACCTAGAATTTTCTGCTAAAGTGAAGCAGTATCTTAGTAAGCACCTCATCTATCTCATGCCTAGGGAGCCCATAATCACGGTCACAGATTCCTGCTGATCAAAACACTTACTGGCACTCCAGTCCTGGGGCTCCTCGGAGTAATTGTGCCCACTTTGTCTCTGCTGCCTGGTAAGCACCATCGTCCAGCCTCTGCAACCCCCGGATCCCATTCCTCCCACTGAGATCCAAACCAGCTCCATTACAACAGTGGCATGAGCCTGACCAGAGGCATGAGCATCAGCTGGGAACTGGTCAGAAATGGATGTCATTGGCCCTGTGCTGGGTACTTTCCACACATTGTCTTATTCAATTCTCACATCACAAGGCCGGAATAATTAGCCATCAGTTTCCTCTAACAGAACCAAGCAGTTTCCTCCAAATCACATAATCAGTAAATGGTGGATATGGGACTAGAACCCATGTCTGATTGAACCCAGATTACAGGCTCTTAAACACACTTTCCCATGAGATATTAGGTCCTGAAGCAGAGGGAAGGACAGACAGGAGCCCTTACATATGTGTGGGTTGAATGTCTCACCTACTCAGTTTGGAGGAAGATCCGAGGTAAGAATAATATACAAGGTGCAATTGGTCAAATTCATTGACATGGGCATATTTGCCCAGGATTCAGGATTTAATGTGTTGGCACTAGTGCCTGGGAGTGATGTTAATGTTCAGCTAGATTGGCTGATTGGAGTCTAGACTGGAAAATAAGCCTACGGTTAATGAAGTTGAAATGCTGAAACATCCCTGGGATGTTAGGAAGGAGTCCAAAGGCTCAGGAAAGTAGATCTGTTTGGTTGGATCTATTGTATGCAAGATGCACTCCCAGGAAAGGCCAGACACACTTCCTTTACCAAGGCATTAAGGGATGCTTTGATGAGGCCTTGATGAAAGAGCAGCATCCTTAAGAGCTCTCTGGAGGCTTCATTTTAGATCAGAGAAGGCCAGGGGATATGCTGTAATTCCATGATCCTCAAACTTTAGTGCACATCACAATCATCTTGAGGGCTTGTCAAAACACAGTCTGCTGTACAACTACTGGTAACAGCTTAAGTATTCATGATGCTAACAGATGCCACTGTGGTGCTTCTAAAACATATAAGCAACCCAACCCCAGAACCCTGTTTGGAAGGTGTCTTGCTTGAAGGTTTCAGCCCCAGGCAAGTTCACTATGGATTCGGTGAGACTGAGAAATGACAATGGAATGTTCTTGGGGTAAAAGGATTTATACCTGTGCTTTATTCTCCTGGTGATAGGTTGAGCACAAGAATCATGTCTGCATCCAGCAGTCTGCAGGTCCACAATGCTCCTCCATCTCTGCCTCTACCCAGAGCACTGGGCACAGCTCTTTATATAGTGACTCAGTCAATAATAGCTTATTGCCTCTGGGTGTGAAGCAGTAAGCCAATTACATCATCAAGTAGTTTAGGGTTGGGTGAGGATCCTGGCCATAGGAACTTCCATTTTCCCCTTAGAAGGTCTACTTCCAGGAGCCATTTCCAGTACCTAAACCTATGTTGGTCACGATCCTGGAAAGAAATAGGTAACACTTGAATGATTTGAGGAAGGTGTCCTAAGAGCCTATTTACCAAGATGTGGTCTGGGTGTAAAGAAACCAGAGGGGTGCTTCAGTCCTCAGAGGCTAGTAACAGTGTGGTGACCACCCCTAAAGTACAGGCACTGGTTCCCCGAAACTAGATGAAAAAGGCCACTTAGATGAGAAAGCCATTGGTTGAGGGCTGCATCCAGGAGGAATAGCAGAGAAATGGGTGCTTCAGCTGTTCTCTTCTCCCTCTCCAGTGCCTGAGAGGCTCCCAGTGTCCGAGCCCAACCTGAAGCTAGAAGACCTGCAGTCCCATTAACGTGATCCACACAGGTTGGCTTCCCGAAAAGAGGATGGGCGAGAATAGAATGCATCTGGAAGGACAGCTTGCAGTCTTTTCTCATGTGGTTCTTGACAAGTTTTTGTATCAAAATTATGTAGGACTCATAAATAAAACAATCTGAAGAATGTACACTCTTGATATACTCTGGAAGAGACTGTGTGAAGTTGGAATTGAGTTCTTGGAATGCTTGGAAAAGCCAGCTGTTAGAACTCTTGAATGTTTTCAGAGTGATCTTCAATTGCTGATCCAATTTCTTTAATAGTTTTAGAGTGACTTGCTCTTTCATTTTTTCCTGCAATATAGTAAATTATATTTTTTTAGAAATTCATCCATTTCATCCAAATTCTGGTTATTGGCATAAGGTTCTCATTTTCTTTTTGGTGTCTGCAGGCTGAGTGGTGACACCCTCTTCTATTTCTACTGTTGTCTCTTTTCATGGTCAGTCTCAAGAGAGCGCTAGCTTCACTATTGACTGGCCAAAGAATCAACTTTGGGATTTGTCCAGCCTTTCTAATATATGTCACTTTCTATTTCGCTCATCGTAGCTCTTTATTTCCTTGCTTTTACTCTCACTGGAGTTTTGCCAGAGTGGAAGGATTCACCAGAATGGAAAACCGAGGGGAGGGTATTCCAGGCAGGTGCAAGAAGTGAGCCAAGTCTGGGAGCCGGGACTGAGACGGGGAGTGGGTCACTCAGGCAGAGGGCCCTGTAGGTTTCCAGTGGGAGTCCACCGCTGTTCCTGGCCTCCCACCATGCCCACTGCAGCCCCCATTCTTGGCTAGGGCACACATCCGTCACAGGAGGGAGCCAGTCACAGAAGCAAGGAACCACGTCCTTGCCCTTCTCTCCCACCCCCTCCTGCCAACAGCTCTAGAAACTCAATAGTGCTTCTGGAAAACAAGGAGCCTGGGCAAATCAGTGCTTTTCAACTCTATCTCCATGGGCCTGAGAGGTAGAAGGGGACATCGCACAAGCATGTTATGTGAGGAGCCCCTGTCATCAGAATGTGTCTTTGATTTGTCTCAAGCATTGGACTTCCTCATAAAACTTGGGTGGAAAGAGGGTTCTGCAGCTCAATGCAAGCGTGAAGTCGCCTGTACTCATATGTAAGCACACCGGCTCTCTCTTCCCTTGTCACCACTCACTCCCCAAGAGACTTTGGACAAGTTATTTACTGTCAGCGTCTTCATCTGTAAATGGGTGTGGCGATAATGGGGGACACCTTGTCAGGACTAAATACAAACTGTGTGAAGCCCTTGCACAGTGCTCTTTCTCTACGGGGGTTGTTTTTCGTTTTGGAGAAAGCAAGGCCATGGAACAGCTCCTTGGATCACTGCCTGGGGTGGTGACGGCACATCTGTGTTCCCGCTTCCTCTGGCCTGGGCAGCTGGAAGGAAACCGTGCCCGCCCTGCTGCAGCCCACAGCTTCCCGCCTGCATTTCCTGGAAAACTCCTTGGAAGCCCAGCCTCCAGCTCAGCAAATTCAGGACCCCTCTCCATCTGGACTTGACCATGACCCTGTCCATCCCTCTGGGAGCTCCCCCACCGACTGCTTCCTATAAAAGGCAGGCAGAGCAGCTGGAGGAGCAGACAGGCTGAGCCAACCTCAGAACCCATCTCGCCCTGAAGGTCCCACGCCCAGCCTCCGACCTGATGGTCTCTGCAGCGCTTCTGTGCCTGCTGCTCACAACAGCCACCTTCAGCACCCAGATGCTCGCTCAGCCAGGTAAGCTCCGTCTCTCTCCTTCTTTCCCTCCCTCTTCTTCCATTTCTCTCTCCTTTTTGGAAGGCCTAAGTCAAACTGTCCCACTTCTGAGCCTATCAGAGCACCAGGGATCCTCAGAGCTGCACTTAACACATCTAATTTTATAGACAGACAGCTGAAGCCCAGGTGGGGCCTAGGAGGGGTCCTACCCCCACACCTGCAGTCATCCCAGAACCAGAATAAAACCTAAGCTGCCCTCTCCAAATCCAGGGTCTTCTCTTTGACTCTAGTTGATCTTCCCAAACTCTGCAGATTGGGGGCCATATCCAGGACCTGTCACACTGGCCTCTCCTGCTCAGCAGTGAGGCATCCCCACCGTGCCGCTGAGAGAAGGGACTTCAAAATCTTAAGCCACATGTTCCAGGTCCCACCCCGCCTCGGGACCGGGGTGGAAGCACTGGACCTGGGGCACATCAGATCCATTCCTAACTCTTTGCTTTCCTTCCCCCACAGACACGTCCTGCTGCATTCATGCTGAGGAAACCCGAGCACTTCCTAAAAGGCCTTTTCTTTGTGACTTTATTTCTAGATGCACTCATTGCCCTGTCCACTTGCTGTTTTACATTTAATAATAAGAGGATCCCCTTGCAGAAGTTGAAGAGCTATCGAATCACCAGCAGCCAATGTCCCCAGAAGCTGTCATGTGGGTAGAAAACCCGTCCTCCTTCCCCCCTCCCCTTCCCTCCCCACCTCCAATTCAAAGTTCTGCCCCAGAAGACAGACGTCAGGCTAATTTGGGATCTTATATCAGAGGATAAGATCTACCCAGACTATGTAATCCAAAGCCATCTATTATTACATCATAAACTGGCCCAGAGAGGGCCACCTCACTCCCTAAACAGCCTAGCTCACACCCCCACGCCGCTTTGGCAGATGCCAGGCCAGCTCCTCCTAGGGTGGCAAAAATGGCAACTACCTCCACAGGCCCCTTCTTCCCACACCCCTACTTCCTCTTGTCCCAGCGTGGCCCCCTTACCTACAGCATGTGGGCCAAGCAGGTTTTGGAATCCAGTGAGTCATCTCTTAGGTAAAACCCTCAAAGAGCTCCATCTAACTGTATGGCACTCCTTCACCCTCAGCCTCAGAACAAAACTGGGCAAGGACATCTGTGTCTCCCCAAAGGAGATGTGGGTCCAGAATTACATGAAACACCTAGATCAACAATCTCATACCCAGAAGACTAGAACTCTTCCAACCACTGAGACGAAGCTGGAGTATGAGAAATGACTGTTTATTCTCCTCCAGCCTTCCTGTCTATACCCTGGACTAATTTTGCTGTCATTTTCAAGTAGGGTGGTTTCTGTTTGGGATATAAAATGTACTATGTCATAAGTAATATTTAATAGTATTTGAATTGTTGCTGGTTTGGTGTTTATTTTGAATACTGGTGATCTTTTTTTAAAAAAAAAAAAAGCAAGAGCTCAAGCCAATTGGTTCCTTGATGAGCCCCAGATCTTTCCCCTGGAGGGAGCAGGTCTCCCTCCTGCTTAACTTTCCAGGGGTTGTGAGCATTCCCTGAGGATCATGGAGATGAAGGCAGTCTAGGGAGGAGAGTGCCTTGTGATTGGAAGGTGTTACTAAATATGTAACAGAAGAATGCAATTCATAAGCCTGCTGACTCTTTGCAGAAAATACACTTTGTTTAAAATCTCTAACAGTGTTTCTTAGCCCGACCAGTAAGCAGTGCTCCGAGGTGCAGGTGGATGGCAGGGGCGCCAGAGGAATGAGGATATAGCGAGGCCTTTCCAGTGGCCAACCTGGGCTCCTCTGAATGTGTCAGGGAAGGCCTGGCTTGCCATCCCAGCATATTCTAGAACGAGTGTTCCAGTCGCTAGCATCAGCTTCTAACTGGCCTCTACCCATATGCCTCCCGGCACTGAGCAGTCCCCAGAGTAATACAGACATTACGTGCACCTGACCCCCAGGGGACCACTAGATGCCCCAGTCCTAGTTAGCCCTGGACTTGAGAGAGAGAGGGTGGGACTTGGGCACAACTGGCCTTGGAGGATAGCACAGCATAGTCATAGCAAAGATTCTCTAGAAGAGGTGCAGAATAGAAAAGTGAGGAGGAGGCCTGGAGGAAAAATCCCCATTTCGTCACTTCGGGCTCCAGAATGGAAACGTTAGAGTTGCTTAGAAAGGAAGGTTGAGGCATGGTTTGAGAGGAACTGCAATACCAAGATGGGGAGTTTGGAGTTAGTTCTGAAGGCAGGAGGTATGTACTGAAGGCTTTGGAGCCATCAGGAGGGCAGGGGGATGCCAGGGCAGGGGAATGCCAGGGCAGGGGAGGCCGAGAAGAGAAGCCTGTGGCCATGGGCAGGATAAAGCTGTCAAGGGAGAACTGAGAGCACCCTACTACAATAGTCCAGGCAAGAGGAAATGGGGCAAAGCAGGGAATTTCTCCCCTAAAGCCAGCACACTGGCCTTTAAAGGGTGCCAGTCCTGAGATCCAGAATTTACTTCCCTCCTTTGCTACTCTCCCTAGAGTCATGCATTATACAAGCTAAAGCCTTTGACTGTCCCTCTGGAAGGGACAGGGCCTCGTCTTCCTGCTCGTGAAGGGTTCTCCTGCTCTTCCCAAAGCTGCCTTTCCCCAGGTGAGAGGATGAGCTGCGTTGGCACCTCTGTAAGATCTAGGACCCACCTGGGCCTGCACACTCACCAGGACCCTTCCCTCCCAGGACAAGCTCCTGCTAACCAACTCTGCAGGGTCTTTCCAGTGGAGAGAGGGTTCCTGAGCCCTGCTGGGTCAGGTGGTCACTTGGCAGTTTGGAACACGGGAAGGAGTTCTGGCCTGGGAAGCAGGAGCCCTGGGCTTGAGTGCCAGATCTCTCCCTGACTTGCTCTGTATCCTCATGCCTGTTGGTGTCCCTCTCCAGCCCTTGGTCACCTCATCTATCAAATGGGGTTAACAACATCTTAGAGGCAGAAGAACTCACAAGATCCCCTCCCGCTAGGGCAGCTGTGACTTTTGGATGACAGCCCCTTTGGGCACGAAAGGGAGGGAGAGGCTCCTGCACCCAGACATGGACTCAGTCCAGCTCCCTGCCTGCTGCTTCACTGAGCCTACCCTCACCGCCAAACCCAGAAGCAGAGAATCTGCATCACAGCTGTGAATGCACGCTCACCCCCCCAGGACAAAGGCAGTCAGCTGGGAGATGTCAGTCATTTATTGGATCCTATTGACAAGGAGGACTGGCACCAAGTCCAACAAGTGTGCCCGCTCTCCCCCCCCCACATGCCCCTGTCCCCAGGCCCCCAGTGCCAATCAAATTTGCACCCCGGAATTCCTGTGGTACAAGAGGTCCAGGGAAGCAGGAGATGAAGATTCCAAAATTTAAATATGTAAAGTGCAACAACATAGCTTATCAAGACCAAGCAGACCCTCCACAACCTGGCAAAGTTGGGCAAAAGGACTGATGTGGGGTTAGAGGCTGGAGGGACAGGTGACACCATGAGGTCTCTGGAGTCCAGGGTGGAAAAGAATCTGCTCACATGTGCTTTCACGGGCAGGTTTTTATCCCTTTTAACACATTCTTAATCCATCGGGCTGTGTTCAAGGCACAGATCTTTTGGCCTCCCTTCAGCTCGACTCTGTGGGCAGAGAACAAAAGAGCTGAGTCATCTGAGTCACCCCTGGGTGCCACACACAAGTCCCACCTCCCACTCCTCGCTGCTGGGTGCCCCTAAGCTGCCTCTCTGGGCCTGTAAAATGAAGTTGTTGCATGAGACGTGTGGCTCACACATTGGGAGGGACACCCAAGCTTCAGGGGGAGCTTATCAAATTGAGTTTCCTGAACCCCTTTTCTGGAGAGCACAGTTCAGTGTACAAGCGTGGAGTGAAGGCTGGAGACATTCTGAGGATTAGCTAGCCCGGAAAATTTCCACCTAGAATATCTCCGAGGGCCCCCACTCCTGCTCCATCTTTTCATGTGTCTGTGTCCATCTGGGATCCTCAGTCATTGCTTTGGGTTCCCTGTGTGTGTTTGTACATGCGTTTCTTTTCTGGACTGCCCACCTCCTAAATATGGCTATCATCTAAGCTATAGACCAACTCTGCCCTTATTATCTGAGTGAGCTTAGACAAATCTCTCTGCTTCCCTGAACTTCAGTTTTCATGATAATGAAAGTGTGTGCCTCAAGAAACTCAGCAGAAATAATACACTGAAAGTGCCTTAAAGACACTGAGTGGCAAGAGTAAGCGACGTCAGTCAAACTTCATGTTGAAGCCTCTCCCCAGCTAAAGATGCAGAGGAATGTCCAGATAATAAGGTGCAGGCGAGTTACCTGCCCACAGTCGCCCAAGGCTAGAGGTTGGCAAATCCAGAAGCAGGCACTAATTGTGAGCCCTACCCCTTATTTTTTCCACTACGCAGTAATTCCTGGAGATTTAAAACAATTCCTTCCCCTGGGTACAAAGTATTAAGATATAATTCTTGATAGCTTGGCGCTCCAAGAAGCAAGTCACTTGGGGGAGCCCAGTTCCTGGCACCTACGAGGAAGCGCAGCGCTCCCCCAAGCGCCCAGCCCGGCTCTGCACCCAAGGTTTTGACGGCCTCGCGGGCTGGGTTTGGAAACCTTAATCTGGTGGTGAATAGCTCCATCTCGTGTCTGCCATTCTAATTGCATGTGGGCCGGTTTCTGTTCCCTGCAGGAGGGAGTTGGGGGCTGACAGGGAGGGCCACTCACATTATACCAGCATGGTAGGGGCAGGAGGAACTGGTGTTTCTGTAACACTGAACTCTCTTCTGGGAAATCTTTTTCTCCACAAATGTGTAGCAACAGTTGGAGGATGACACAATCACTAGGAAAGAAGCACAAAAATGGTTTGCATCCATTTCTCAACCAGGACTTTGTTTTTAAAAAATGCCTTCTGGGACAGGCCCAGGCTTGGGGACCACCACATCCAGGGGGCTCTGGTGCAGCACTGTGTCACCAGCCACCTAGTTCTATATTCAGGGAGAGTCGGGACACTGGAATTCGGATCCCTGCTCCCCACACACGAGCTGTGTGGCCTTGATCAAGATGAGCACAGACTCCCATCTGTGAAATAGGACTTCCTAGACCGATTTCTAAAAGCCCTTCCAGTTCTGACAGCCCACCATGAGTGTATAGTTCCACCCCAATATTGGGGCTCAAGGGCTCTAGACCCCACACTCTGGGGGCCTAGTGAGTCTGGTACATGCAGGGCCACTGTGATCCATGGACCTGGGGCAGGATTAGGAACTGTTCAAGGAGTTCAAACTGATGGAATGACAGGCAACAGCGTCCACACACTCAACAGGCAGCTCCCCACTCCCTCTCCACGAGGCCCTCCTCCCCGGGCCCCCAGCCCCCACTCACAGCCACTGTGCTGTGAGCCGTGAGCACGCTCTCTCCCACCCGCAACCCCAGAGAACTGCGTTCCAATCCTGGTTCCTTCCTCCTAGTTCTACTGTTTACAAAGTCCCTTTCGTGTGCCTCATATTAGGTCAGTATTCTCTCAACAGCCTCGGGGGGTGGGCATTATCGATCCCATTTCACTGATGGAGAACCCAGAATTTGAGAGTTAGTCACTTGCCCACGGTGAGCCAGCTGTTACAGCCCCAAGTCCTGACTGCCAACTCTGCCTGCTACACTGTGGAAACAAAACCCAGTCCCTGCTCTGGACCTCAGGCTTGGCCTACGTAGCCTCCCAGTTCCCCTCCATCAGTCTGCAAGGCCTGGGTGAGGCAGGGCTTCCTTTTGCTGAAGCTAGCAGCTCAGCCATCTGGCTTTGCCCCAGACTCACGGTTCTCGGATTGGCGCCCCTGCCCCACCCCACCCAAGTCCTCCATTCTGCCTCTCCTGCAAGTATTCTTCCCAGAGGAGGGGAGAGGAAGGCAGTGAGTCCGCTCCAACCCCAGAGTGCCTGCCTGCACCTCTGCCCTCCCCAAGGTGCCTCCAGCCCCACTCACTGCTCTTGCTGTCCACATCCTGCGGCCACATCGTAGCCAGCAGCAGACATGCCAGGGCCGTAGTGACGAGCTTCATCTTGGGCAGTGCGGCGCAGGCCCCTGTGGAGCAGCCTCAATGCATCTGGTGGAGCTAAGAGCTCCCCCTGACCCATCCTGCAGTGCCAGAGCTTTTTATTAGAAGGCCTCGGTGGGGTTTCCCAGACCTTGTGCAGAGGTGGGGAAGTCACAGAGAGAAGAGAACGTTATTCGTGTCCAGTGACCACATGGAAAACTCCTGCCACCTCTCCTGGGTGGTGTGCAAGGTGTGGGGTAACTTCCCTGAGTGGAGGAGCAGATAAGGATCTTGAGAAAACGAGTAGGAGCTGTCCCTGCTGAGTGAGCCAGGGAGAGAGGTGGGTGAGAGGAAGTGGCCTGTTTGGGGCTTCTCCCACCCCACGTCTTTCCATGCGGAGATGGAGCTACTGTCCCAGGAAATGGCAGAGCAGCAGAACCTTGGACCAGGACCAAGACACACCGGTGTTTGAACCCCAGTTCTAAAAATTAGTGGTTGAGTAAACCCACCCAAGTCACATGCCCTGCAAAATGGAAATAGTAACATGTGTCTCAGGATGTGGATAAGAATTAGATGAGATCTGCTGTGTCAAGTGCCTGGCCCACTACTTGGTATTTCTAGTTTTTCAATCACTCCACACTTCAACAGTGTTCTAGGTCCTTGGATGGGCCCAGGGAAGACAGCTCCCAGTGAGGTGTGGCGTCTGACCTTGACTCACTGCCCTTTGACACTCAGATAAACAAGTAAAACCATCCATTGTGAGGATATGTGGAGGGCAGAGAGAACGGGGCACTGTCCACAGGTGTTGGGGGCCTCCCAGGGGAATGCTGTCTAAGCAGAGTCTCCCGCAGATGGGCTGACATGGGAGGGGGCGTGACAATAGAGGAAGCAGCTTATGTCAGGACAGAGAGGCAGCAAGGAGCAGATTCATTCCGAGAGGTCAGAAAGACCTGGAGTGTGAGGTCAGGAGAGTGACAGGAGTGGGAGGTGGCTGGAGAGGGATGCGACTATACAGCTACAGAAGGGCCAAGTCGTGAAGACACTGCACGCAGTGCTTGGAATAAATAGCACACAGTAGGTGCTCAAGAAAATATAACTGGCTGGGCCACATCCAGGTATTAAAGTCATGAGGCCCACATGCATCATATAACCATAGAGGGTTGGCTAGGCTGATCTGCTCCGAAGGCATATTCTCTGGCTCAAAAACCTGCATGGCTTCCCCTTGTCAGTTGGATGAAGTACAGGCTGCTCACCCTGGTGTTCATTGGCTCCTCATGCAACGTCTCCACTGATTCCTGCATGTTTGAATATTTGCAGTCCCTTGAGAATGCTGCACGCTTTCCTATCTCTAAGATTTTGTTCCTACTCTATCACCTGTGGGGCCCTCCTCGTTGCCTTCCTCTGAGAACTTTCTACCCATTCCAAATGCCACTGTCTCCATAAAGCCCCTTCTGCTCTCTCCAACAGATAGTCATTCAGCCTCCTTGGAAACCCCCTGTCCCTGCGTCACCCACATGCAGGCCTTGTATCCCTGCAGCCCTTCTTTTCAGTGTATTCTCCAGCCTAACACCTCACGTCAGGGCTGAAAGATCCCTGAAAACCATTTGCAACAATGGCTCTTAAAGTTTCCTGGGAGAGTTTTTAGAAAAATGCAAATGCTTTGGCCCTGTTCCAGAATCAGAATCAAAACATATGTGCCTACACATGTTAGGAGGAAAAACCCCCGGTAATTCAGGCACCAGAAGATGAGAATCAGGTATCCAGTGTATTTTACAGATATAGATGCGATATATGTTTATATTACAAATGGGAAAAAGGCATCTCAGAAGGAGGGAACTGACTTTCCCAAGGTCATAATGGGAATTCACTGCAGAGACGAGGTGATGGACTTGAACACTGGTGATCAGACTGCCACGCGGCCGCCTCTGAGATGCTCCTTCAGCCGGGCCCTCACCACCTGCTGCTCTGCTCCAGCCATGCCCATCCATCCCACCGGCTCCTGCCACCCGAAAGGACTGGAAGTAATGGAACCACTAACCCGCCATTGTCACTGCCCTTTGTCCTTGCAGCTGGAGTCTTTTTTATTCGTCTACTGTCATTTTGGTTAAAAGAGATAAAGGTGTGTGCTTTAACTGCTGAGTGTAACTGTCGGTGTTTTAGGCTCACTTGGGACCTGGTGCTGGGCCAATGGGGCCACTCAGGAAATACTTCACTCGTCCCTGCCTCCTGGGGGTGCAGCCTGGCTCACTCAAGAAGGGGATGGGGCTGCCTCTCCAGGATATCACCTCCCCTATCTCCCCTTTACTTCTGCCATCACGAGCCCAGGACAGGAAAAGGGGGAGAAGGAAGACTTAGTCACGCCCTCTCCTCAGCTCCCTCAGCACCTGAAGGGCCAGGCACGGCTCCTGTTGCACAGAAGCCCAGGGCTCCCTGGGGGTATCTCCCCCACCCCAACTCGGCCTCTTCTTCTCTAGGCCCTGCACAAAGGTGAGGGCAAAAGTAACTCAAAAAATACGTGTGGACTTGCATGAGATGGGTCAGAACGGCAGAGGATGGACTGATAAACAAGATTTGCTCTCAGCATGCATGCTGAACCATTATTCATATGAACACACTTTTCCTTAGCAGTTAGAAAACCAGAAAGTGCCTGTAGAAGGGTTTTTGTATTAGTCATCTTTTGTGAAATAGGCACCAATTTACTGAGGATTGGTGGAGACCAAGCAGAGCTCAGGTACAGATTCAACTTGATAGCCTCTCCTCCAGAGGTCCCAGGGGTTCCCAGGCCTCTTGCCTTGGTGTGGACTGGAGCCTGGCCTTCCCTGCTTGCTTGCCAGTTACAATTCAGCCTGATCCTTACAGATCAGGACAGAGAAATTCACGGGGGCTGGCACATTGGACCTCAGAAGATGTTTGCTGAGTGAATGAGTGAAGGAATGAACAAATGAATGAATGCATCAGGAATGAGACCTGGCCCCAGGATCCCGCACAGCAGCACCCCGACCAGCACTCTTGGAAACTGCACACAGCTTGGTCTCCACCGAGGTGTGCGAGGTGCTGGAGACAGTGGAGTGCAGCATAAACAAGCACAGGATTTGGGCCGGAGCTCATCCTAATTCTGCCACTTGCTGCCTGTGTGACTCCCCTAACCTCCAGGCCTTCTGCTTCTCATCCATGGCAGAGGACAGCAATAGTAATGTTAAGGCCTCTTCTTCCTTCTTCTCCAGCCAACAGTCACTGCACTCCTGGGGCAGAAATGCAGACCACGACGCAGGGACTCCTGCCCTCCAGGAGCTCCCAGACAAGGGAGGAGTGCGGGCCCCCAAGCAGTGATGATAGTTCAGGGTGCCTACTCCGAAGCGCAAGCCTGCTTTACCCTGGGAGCTCAGGCAGGGCAGCCTGCAGGAAGTTGGCCGATAAAGATGGAACAAGCAGACCAGGTGGAAGGCACGGGGAGGCCCCGGCGAGTGAGCGGCACAGTGGCAGTGCCGTGCAGCTAGAGCCCTGTCGGCCACATGCTGCAGAACTTTGTAAGCCCAGCCGAGACATTCACACTTCACCGAGCACGATGGGCTGTGTTGCTGTCAGCCCAGTAGCTCAATGGCTGTGCAGTGCAAGAGGCCCTGGAAAACGTAAGACAGGGCTGTGCATTCCAAGGCACTGGGGAGCCGGGACACTGTGCTGGGGGCTAGGCTTGCACTTCCAGGAGGCAGCTGGGGCCAGGTGCCAAGGAAGGGGCCAGAGAGGACACTGTGCTCACAGGTGCCAACAGAAAGCTGGGCAGCACCAGATTAGACAGGAAAGAGACCAGATGGGGGACATGGCTATGCAGCCGAATTCATGTGATGAAGCCTCAGATGGTCCAGGATTGAGGGGAATAGGGGAGCAGAGTACTGTTTCATTGAGCATCGACTAAGTGGCCCCTTGGTTAGGATTTCCACATACTCTGCTGCTCACAGGCCCAAGTCCTGATTATGTTACACTGTCTCCTGCGCCTCGCACACCCGGTGGAGACCAGGCTGCCTGCAGTGTCTGAGGGTGCTGGTGGGGGCACTGCGGTGCGGGATCCTGGTGCCAGGTCTCAGGTATCATTAGTTCATTCCTTCACTCATTCACTCAGCAAACATACTCCTAGGGCCACTGGTGCCAGCTCCGGCATGGCAGTCAGGTCAAAGAGACCTGACCACAAGATCCAGGACCTGGAGAGGGAACCGAACACACAAACCAGGGAGTGGGCGCGACAGGTAAGGACGCCATAATGCGCAGGCCAGAGGTGGTGCATGCCCAGTGTGAGGGGGCTCTTTGGGGTGCAGCATGGCCTTTCCACTGGGCCTGGAAGGATGAAGGTGGGATTTCCCCAGTGGCAGGGTGGAGAGGATGGGGAGCCGTGGTTATGAGAGTGGGCTCCGGGGAGACCTCCTGGCTCGGGGCCCCAGCCCCTGGTATGTATTGTGTGACTTCACTTGCTTAACCTCTGGGCTGTATGTCCAAATGGGGATAATAATGACACCTGCTTATAGGCTTTTGTGAAAACAAACGTGACATATTTCTTAAGGAAAATCGAACAATTGTTTTATAGCACGAGACTAGCCAGTGTGGAGGCTGGTGTCGCTGCAGTGTGGGGGAAGGATCCCGGCCCGCAGGGAGTGGCCAGAAGTGAAGCCGGGAGGACCGTGGGCCAGGTCTCACGGGATCCCGGTTCTAGGCTCCGGCCCTGGGACTTGACCCTGCTGGCAGCGGAGGGCCCTACGCAATCTTTTGCTCAGGACAAGGTTGTGGCCAGATGTGTGGTGTGGACTGAGGGGCTCATGCTAGAGGCTGTGGGACAGAATGAAGGGAAGGCAGTCGGGCTGGGAATTTTGAAAGAGTCTAGGTGGGCTGACAGGTGAGGAGGTGGGTTTCTTCAGGGGAGAAAGCATGAGAATCAGGAGCCAGACTCTCTGGGCCCCGCTGCTCATTTTCTGTGGGCCTTTGAGCACATCTTTCACCCCCTCTTGGGCCTCAGTGTCGTCACCTAAAGATTGGGAGGTGGCCTAAATCAGTGACTGTTTCCCTGGAAATGGGATCCTATTAGGACCATTTGGGAAACTTGTACTAAAAGACATGTGCTTAAACCTCACTCTGGACCTCTGTACTCTAAATCCAGGGCAGTGGGGTATCTTGAAAAGCCTCCCCGGGTAATCCACCCCTACTGCTTCCCTCCATCAGAAGCCCCTAGCCTGGATGACCACCAAGACCCTCTCTGGTTTGGCATTAAGTGACTGTCTGGACCTCCACGTGCAGGTAGACTCCTGCCCACAAACCATGCCCCAAACAGCCCGTCAGCCATCCCTTGTGTGACTGGCCCCTGGAGTCAGGCCTATGATGCTGAAGGAGCCTGCTGGGTGGGTCACCCTTCCCTCTCCAAAGGGGATCAAGGCAACAGAGCCTAACAGGGCTGATCCCAACCCCTGAGACATTAGACCCTCCCCACCCTAAGAGCCAAGCCACATTTAAAATGCTTCCAGCTAAAACTTAGATTCTAACACCCAGGAAGCCAGATGTTCAAAGAAGCCCAAGACATGGGCTTGGATCCAGAAGTGTCGCAGATTCAGTTTTGTGGTTCTTGAGCTGTTTGGCCCTGAATCAAAAATGTCCACCTTGCCAAGCAACTGTGAGTTACCCGAGGAGTCGGTGTAGGTTGGGTGTGCACAGACTGGCACCAGAAGGACACCGGCGGCCCTTTGTCCTTCTCCCTTTGGACCCCAGTCCCCACAGAGCAGGACAAATGGGGGGTGGGCCCTCTCACATTTCAGATGAGGAGCCAGAGGCCCAGAAAGGAAAAATATGTTGTCACATGGAACCCAGTGACAGAGCCCTTAAGACAGCTCTGCCTCTTAACACCCAGGCAGTGCTCTTCCTCTGTGATATTTTCTGGCAATGTCTCCTGTCTGGAGAGCTGGGCTGTGGTCAGAGAAAGGTGGGCAAGTCAGGGCCCCTAGGATGGTGGGAAGCCCTGTGGGATTTCTGTTCCCCACCTGAAAGCCAGGGCATGGTGCCGGCTTTGCAAGGAACAGTGAGAAAAAAGCCCCCACAATTCCACCCTGTGGAGCAAGGAAGCAGGGGCAGGAAGTAGCAGTAATTTGACTCCAAAATATGCCCACCTAAAGCAAGCCCCCCTATGATTCAGGTGACATGCCCATAGGCTGCTGGAAAAGACCCCTGAAGAGCCTTTCTCTTCCTGGATTGGTAGGTGAACAGCCTGAGCCCCACCTCGGCCCACAGCCCATTTTCCAGTGCATCCTGTGCCCACAAGATGGGAGCCCAGGCTGGTCTAGGCTAGGATGCCCTTCTTTCTGTGTCTTCAGGCCTGGTTCCAGGGCTCAGTTCAGAGCTGGCACACCCCAGAAATGCTGCCATTGCCAGGTCTGGCCTCCTGGGCTCAAGTGAGCTGAATCAACTACAGATTCACACACTGAACTCACACTCCTTGCCCCTCAAGACTGGAGCTGGGCCTCAGATGTGCCAGCCACCAGAACCCAGACAGCCAGGTCTCCTGGCCTTCACCTCTGTCCTCTAGTGTGGTGGAAAGAGCATGGTCTTGAGGTCTAGACACCTGCATTTTAGCCCAGGTTGGCAGTTTGTAGCACCTGGCAAATACTAATCATCTTGCTAAACCTCTGAGTCATGTCCTCTAAACCTGGGTTCACAGTGACTCTATCTTAAGATCGCTGTGAGGTTAACATGGAAATGTGTGCAAAGGCTTCCAGCACAGCCCAGCTTACCTACTGCGGTTTCTGAGGGTTCCTGTGTTTCCTCCCTCCCTGCTAGGTTTGTCTGAGGCATCTTTACAGCTGCTCTGAAGAGTTGATTCCAAATCGGCCAA
The DNA here is from genome assembly GCF_030020395.1 of Manis pentadactyla. Taxonomy (NCBI): domain Eukaryota; kingdom Metazoa; phylum Chordata; class Mammalia; order Pholidota; family Manidae; genus Manis; species Manis pentadactyla. The sequence goes on from NC_080022.1 coordinate 146,751,828, forward strand.
GTCCTGTTTCTCACCTAGCTTGCTCAGAGGTGGGTGAGTCTCAGGAGCCAAGTTCACATGGGGAGCATCAGAAGTCAGGGCTGCTGCCTGCCAGACCCAGCCAAAGTCCGCAGTCTGCGTTCCACCCGCCCGTGCCCACAACCAGGAGAGTTCACAACATTTCCAGCTTCCAGGGCAAAATGAAAACGAGGGATCTGCATTCAAAAGCTAAGAATGTCAGAATGGCAACAGCAGAGACCTCGCAGGCGGTGCTCCATGAAGGCTGTCCTGCCCCATCGGCCCTCCGGCCGTGCTTCTGCTTCATGTTGGATGGGCATCCATCAGTTTACTCCCTGGACACTCCTCCAGCCCACACTGGGTCTCTTCTGCCCTGATTTTCCAAAATCACACCATTACGGTTTTCTTGTTCCAAAGTCCTTGACATAAAGACATTTCCCAAATGAGCCAGAAGGATGCATTTCACTTCCCACAAGCACGGCTCTAAGTGACACATCCTCTTTCAAGTCACACACCCGCAACTGCCCTGCAGCAGAATCAAGGGCCAGTGCTGTTGTCAGCCAGCCAGATGTAAGACGGCAGAGAAAGGACTGTGGAGGATGGCAGATATGAAAAATAGACGGTGTTCCTTCCACTGACCTGAGTCCATCCTGCCCCCCTGTTTCTAGCCAGAACTAGAAATCTCAGCCAAAGATTTCGCCTACCCCCGGATATGTGATTTAATCGGATGAACATGTTGGGCACCCAGCCGATGTCAGGTCCTCCTTCATTAAAGGAACCTGTCACCACCCTCCTCTGCCACCTCCTCCATCCACCTTCCACAGATGGGTCCTTTGAGATACAGGTGTGATAAAGCAGGTGGATGGCACTGAGCACCCCACGCCCTCTTGCTCAGTCCCTTCTTTAACAGTTGTACCGGCATCATGAAAAGAGAGAGGAAATGAGCAGCCTGGCTTCTGTCCCAGCCCTGCCACTCTTGAGTTCTATTTACATAAGTGTCTGCGTGGATAAGTTATGAATTCTAACGTTTCCCCTGCTTAGCTGACCAGAGGTCATGAGTCTCATAGGAGATGATGGCTGGATGGAATGTGTGTTTGGCAAAACAGACGGCTACTGACCTGACTGTCCCTCTGCCACTGCTGTTTCTTGGTTGCATCCCTTTCCAGCCAAGCAACTGAAATATTTCACCCCATGCTCTCCAATTCCTCCCTTCCCATGTTTTTAATATACTGCAGACTGGCCTCTGTCCCTCACATGTCACCAAAATTGCAATGGCTAAAGTCACCAGGGACCTCTTTCTTGCTAAATCCATGGCACCCTTGGCTGTCACCTTGTCTGACCTCTCAGCACCCTTGACCTTGTTGACCCTTCCTTCTGGAAACTTCCTCTTGCTGTGGCTTCTATGACACACGATCCTCCTAGTTTTCCTCCAAACTCTATGGCTGTTACTTCTAGGACTTGTTAGAGGCTCCTTACCCTCCATCCATCCCTTAACCTTGATGTTCCCCTAGCCCTCCGTGGAATAACAATAGTTAAGAGCCAACATCACTGTGTGCCAGGCACTGCTCTAAGCACTTCACATGTGTTAACCTGTCTAATTTTCCTCAAAGCTCTGGAATTAGGAGACAATACCCCCATTTTACAGATGAGGAAATGGAGGCCCAGAGAAATTGCCCAAGATTACTCAGCTAGCCACCAGGCAGGTGGAACAGCCGTAAGCAGTCGGGCTCCACTTCTGAACTAGTATTTTGCACAGCCTCTGGGCAGATACCTGCCCCTGGATGTCCCCAGACACTTTAGCCCACAACATTCACATCAGGGTATGTGTAGGGAAAATGGAAGTTTGTATGGCCAGGATCCTCAGCTCACCCTAATCTGCTTGATGATGTAATCAGCTTACTGCATAGGCTGGAGCTTACACACCCGTTGGCAATCAGCCAATGCTGCCTGTGGTGCTATATAAAGAGCTCCGCCCAGTGCTTGGGGTGGAGCAGAGGGGCGGAGCAGAGGCTGGCGCGGAGGCAGAGACAGAGACAGAGACAGAGACAGAGACAGAGATGGACGTGCCAGATGCAGAGGAGACTCTAGCACTTGACCTGCCACGGTGAGAATAAAACTTGGTACTTAAACCTTTTACTCCCACCCCCAACATTCCGTTGTTGTATTTAGGTCTCAAAGAATCCAGAGTGAACTTGCCAGGAGCTGGGAAACCCCTCCAGCCCAGAGCGACAGTATAGAGTCATTATTATAAATCTGTTTTACAAATGAGGAAATCTAAGCCTCATGACCCCCCCACCACAGGCCTCCGCCTGAATGCCCTCAGCAAAGGGACGTGCCCTTTGAGTCCCAGGTCAAAGCAGGTTCATGCCAGGTGAACATGGGGTGGGCCAAGGCACACAAAAAAGTGAGTTTTCTCCAAAGAACCACACACAGAGCATTTCTTCCTGGCTCCACATCTGTATTCCCCAGGGCAAACCTCCATCAGTATCTCACTGGGTAAATAAGCAAGCAGAGAAAGACAGTATGGTTTTACTAATTCAGGTACATCAACGGAAAGGCAAGTTGAAGTTAAGACTGTTATTAAATAAATCTGGTTCTCTTACTTTCAACCATATGTAATTCCTCCTAACAGTATTATCGGGTGGAAGGTACTTAGAAGCTATACTTTAATGGAGAGTTTATCGGGATTTGTAATTAGCAGAGCAATTGTGAGCCCTTGTAAGTAGTTGGAAGCAGATTAAACCCACTAAAGAGAATCAGCTACTCAAAAACAATAGCTGTATCCATTTACAGGCCAGCATTTGCTGTGTCAATTAGAAATGCATACACACAAACAGCTACTGTAAATCGTTCTGCTGATGCAGGATTCGACATCCCTCCCAGCAAAATCAGTCATTAATTAAGTTAACAAATATCTAAAGGATGCCTACTATGTGCAGGCACTCTCCTTTGTGCTGGAAACTACTTGCCCTTGTGGAGCTAACACCCTGGGGGAGAGAGAGAACTTTTCAAGTTAATTATGTAAACAAGATAATTTCAACCAGAATAAGTCAGTGAGGGAGCATAACAACAAAGGGATAGACCCGAGGGGCATTTGAGCTGAGACCTGAATGACAAGGAGATGTGAAGGGGAGGAGAATATTCTAGGCAGAGAAAACATGAGTGCAAAGGCCTGACGCGGTATCTTAGCTTACACTACCCTTTGAGTAAGACCTGAGACAAAGAACTAAGTGAAAGCAGTTTGTTTGGAAAGTGAAGTAAGGATGATTAAGCGAGTGGGGAACAAAACAAGGAAAGGAAAGGACTTAATAAAGGATATGTTATCAGGCCAACGCAACTGTGGGTGAGCAAACTGAGCCTCAAGGGGACACTTAGGCAAACATGTAGAGCACCTGAGGGATCCCATCCAGGAGTGAGGGAGCCGGGACAGTTACCCTCAAGCTCCTGCCAATCATTGCCAAGGGCTGCTCATGGGCAGAAGAGTCTTCCATGGCGGAATCCAGTTGGTGTGCAGAGATGGAATGCCTGGCCGAGAGACCTGGACGGGGTACTGGCAGCATTTGCTGCAGGCAGAGACCAGCCTGGAGTGTCGAGAAAGAAAGCCAGTGAGGGCAGCAATGACAGGAAATGAGTATGAGAGGAAGGCAGGGCCCAGCTCACCTGAAGCCGAGTAGGCCAGGATGAATTTGAATTGTGTTCTAAGTGCATTTGAAGGACAGCCGAGAAGTTTCATCAGAGAGAAGATTTCTCCCTCAGCTGTGTGGAGAACAGGTTTGGGGAGGAGCAAGAGAGAATGTAAGAGGACTACTCAGGAGGCAAAAGCAGAGATCCAAGCAAGAGGTGCTCATGGCTTCGGCTGGCAGAAGGTGTACAAAGTGGTGGACCCAGGTGTGTCCGCAGAGCGGGACTGACAAGTGGGTTCATGTGGGGGAAGTAATGAAGGATGCAGCCCTGGCTTGGGTATGTTGGTACTGAGATGGGAGGATCACAGCAGGAGCGGCTGGGCTGAGCCACTCAAGAACAGAGTAACTTCGGTTAGTCACTCCCTGTTCTCAGCCTATTTTCTCATTTGGAAAATAAGGGAGCAGAGAACTAACTGACTCCTAAGGATGCTTTTAATTCTAATGATCTGTGACTTTTAAAAAACAACCAAAACAACTTCTTCTTTTAAAGTTTTACCTCTTTTAATAATACCATAAACCCATGTGAACCACAGCTCAAAGTGAAAGCTGGCAGCTTGTCTATAATCTACTTCTAGTTCTACCTTCCCTCCATTCTATTTCACCTGACTTCTTCAACCCATGATAACAAACACCCTGAATTCCCATGCTTACCTTTAGTTCTAATCTGGTTCATAGTTCTAATCTGCATGTGTTTCTAAAATGTGTATTTTTTTGCTGTAGCTATTTAAAAATTACTAAAAGGATATCATACTGTCCATAATTGTAGGCACTTATTTTTGCCCAATAATATTTTCTTAATATATGACCACATCGAGTGCCCTGTGTTTCATTCATTGCATCTGCTGTACAATATCCTATTGGTTAAGTGTACTATTTACTCATCCACTCTCTTGATGGGATTTTGAGTTTTTTCCATCTTTTTACCACTGTAAACAATACAGCTATAAACACTTTTGTATAAGCAAGACTTCTTAAAAAAATGAAATTGCCGACTTAGAATATTTACTGTTATGAGATGGTTCTAATCATTTTCCAAATTAGTTGCATAAAAATACCAACAATATATTGATCACATAGATCTGCATTAGCTTGAACACTTAGTATTGTCGGAGTTTGCAATCTTTGCTTACCAAATTACCAAATTTGAGATCTCTTTTCTGGTCTGGCTTGGCATTTCCCTGACCAATAATGAGGTGAACATTTCTTCATCTGTCTATCAGCCGTAAGTGTTTCCTCTTCTGTGAAATGTCTACCGTTTTTTTTGACATTTTCTTTGTTTTTCTTATCAGTATCATCAGCCTGCTTCCTGCCTGTTGAATGCTGGGGCTCAAGATCATTTTGTGTCCTGTAAAGTCAGTCTTATTTAATCTAGACAGACAGCACTTTGGACAGTGTAACTCTCTCAAAAGCTTTTTTTTTTGAGGTGTCAGTAGCCAGACTCACATTTCACTGAGACATGCCGCTCTTTGTCCCGCTACATAACATGTCAGGTGCTTTACGCTACCAGGCTTTACGGGAGCTTCCCAGGAGTCATTTTGCCCAATGGATGGGATTCCCTGGAGCTGTTTTAATCTCATCAGAGGTTTTAACAAAGGGAGTGACAGTCATGCCCTCAATTTGGTCTCCCCTGCTCAAAGCCTTGCCTTTGTTTAGATCTTTGCCCCTAAAGTTGTCCTATTTTGAGAACACTTTACAGGCTGGAGAGGTTTAGGAGTGACAGATGATTACCCCTTCCAACCCTGTGAGCCCTATAATTTCCAGACTTCCCGTGTTCCCTTTCGATTCTGCTTGCAAATAAGCCCGTTGTTTTCTGCTATCATCCCTATCTTCAACCCGAAATGTAGCTGGGAACTACCCGCTCACACAAACACTCTGTCTCCAAATTTCTCCGGAGCCATAAATTCAGTAGGTATATTTTCTGCCTTCCAAATTATCATATGTGACAGTTTTGCTAAGTATTTCACTACTGCATTATATAGCTTGCCATTTTTCTAGTCCCCTATAATAATTTCCTTGCTGCTGGCCACTCAGCCTCAAAGCCAAAACCACACATTTTATTCTAGGCACTAGTTTCCTTCTTGGTCAGCTTTTGCTGCAGTGATAAGCAACCTGAAATATCAGTGGCTTATAACAAGGGACATTTCTTTTTTTCTCTCAAGCATGCAAGTCAACTGCCTCTCTGCTCTAACCTGTGGTTGGGGTCTGGCTCTGTCTTCCCATCCCTGGGACCACACTACAAGAACAGGTTTTACTAGGACATGTCGTTCTCCTGGCAAAGGGTGCAGGAGACAGAGGATCGGCAGACACTTGCAATGCTTTTAAAGCTTCCGCTAGGCTGGGGTATCACATCGTATCTGCTCGCATTCTGTGGGCTCGAGGAAGTTAGTGGCCAGCCCCAAAACCAGTGATGTAGGGAAATACGTCCTGAATCATTTCAAATAAGAATATAGTCTCCCACAGATAAAAAAGAGCCTTTAATACATTCTTATACTTGTCTTCTGTTAGTGTGTTTATTGAGTATATGTTTATTGTGTATATATTCTCTGATTTGTAGCTTATTTTCAAGTTGTCTTTTTAAGAAAAAAAATCATTTTAATCAATCTTTGCTTGTATAGTCAACTTTTTTTGTCTTGTTTAAGAATTTTTTTCCTTTCCTCAAAGTTTAAAAGTATTTCTATTACGGTTTTCTAAACATTTTGATGACTTATATTTAACATTTAAGCATCTGGAGTTGATTTTTGTATACGGTGTAATGTAAGGGTACAATGTAATCTCTTCTTCCGTATGGATGGCCATTTTGCCAGGCCCAGTTTTCTGAACAGTCTCTCCGTTGCCCACTTCTGTGACACATGAACTGTGCACATACCACAGCTTCATACATATGTGGTTCTGTGTCTGGGCTTTCTTATTTCATTTCATTGGTCAACATGCCAAGCACTGAATTGGTTTATAACTCATAGCAAGTCATGTTATTCAGCAAAGTCAGTCCCCATCTGTGTTTTTTTGTTTGTCGTCTGCTTTTTGTTTTTCTTATTCTGCTGGGAGTCAGGCTCTGCCCTTGTGGGGAGAAAAAATTTCCCTCTACCCTTCAAGGTTCTTCTAGCTCCTAATGAAAAACAACTTCTAATTTAACACAGTATTATCACCTTCAAAGTGTCTGGTAAATATTAAGGTTTCTTTTCACACCTTCAAAGGCTTAAAGCACCATACAGGTAGTTTGCAGGCCCCTTACAGTTCTAAAATGCTTTCATTCTTTCATCAACTGGGATTTAGGAAACCTGGATTCTAGTCCCAGCTTTTTCCCAAACTGGCTATGAAACCTCAGGCATGATATTCAGGCCTACTTGGATGCTTCACTTATAGAAAAGTAATTCCTATCATTGTTTCACCATTAATATCCTATTGCTGGCACAGGAGCAAAAGTAAATAAATCAGAAGTCATTTTTTTAGACAATTTAAATATATCTTAAACACTAATGTCAACATTTTTTGGTCAGAGTGCCAGAATTAATTTAGTCTGAATACCCACCAAATGCATGGAAACCCTACCTCTAGAAGTATTAATTTTATTAAGAAATACAGTAATCATCTCAAATTGTCAGGTAATGTAATACTCTCATCTAACCCAGTATTTTTCTTTTATCTTTATATTTAAAATTTTAATGAAAAGACTTTTTGGATGAGGTATAAGGTATGGAATATTCCTTTCTATTTTTTATATCTCAGGTGATCAAGATCTTATCTGTAAGATAAAATAATTTTTGTAAAATAATTATTTCATATGGATCAGTCATAAAGTGAGCATTATTGTACTGCAGGAACTGGATTTCTCTACCTCTTTAGAGGTACACTTTAATGAATTAAATTAAATTGGCAGTTAAAATGGCTTTAAGATAGAAAGGAATGAAGGTGGTTTCACATTCTACTCAGAATTACCATAATATATTTATGGAATAGGATATATGTACAATCTGCATGCCTTGATCTACTCTGCCTTGGTTCAAATCCTAGCTTTTGTCCTAAATCTTGCTCTGTGGACTCTAGACAAGCCATTTAATCGGGGGTCAGCTGCCTTACATCAAATAGGTTGTGAGGATAAAATGAAATCAACAGATGCACTCTAAAAAGAAAAAAGGAAGTTAATATACAAATACTGCTGCTGTGGCTTATTTGATTAATTATTTAAGTGCCTGCATGAGATTGGGAGGGCTGGGGCCCTATTCTACTTCATTTTATTCCATTAGTTCTCTCTAATTCCCATCCTGTCTTTCACAGAGCCAGAGGCCCACCACCACCTATACATTAGTCCACGCACTTCACCATCACTGTAAATAACCTTCTTATTAATCTTTGTCAGGCCTTGCTTTCAACCAGACCAAATTACCTGTTCTACTGTAAGCCTCTGACATGCACTTCATATGTTCAATGATAAGCTTTTTGATGAGGCAACATCAAGAACACAAACCTATCTGGAAGATGAGGATGCACAAGCAGACTGGAATCACTGCTTTCTAATGGCTTTCTAAGCCTACAGGTGGTACCTGCTCATACTCGGCAGTGACCGCTGACAGTGGATGAAGTCAGCAATTCTCAAAAGCATAGAACATGACATGCACTCTCCGTTAGGCGTTTTTCCTTAAAAGTCTTCTTGCTAGAAAAGCGCATGGAAGTATCACACAGGTGTTCGGGGAAAAGGCTAGGAAATGCCTACTCACAAGCCTCTGTATTGTTACTACTGTACCTTACACAGGAAACGGACTAGGGAGTTGAGGCTGGCTTTCATTCCAGTACTCAGCATTGCTACAAGGTGCCAAAGCCGGTTTCTGGTAGTGAAGTCTGGATGGCCTTGGCTCCAGTTAAGCGGGATTTTACTCAGGGAAAGGAGAAACGTAAGTGGTGTTTCTGCATTGTGACAAAACAAGTTCCCTTACAGCCACAAACGTCTGCAACATGCATCCCTCGTACAGTTTCTCCCCAATTCCCTCCCTTAATGAGAGCGCGAGCGCCCAGGAAGGCCCATTACCATCCTGCAGGATGAGGGAGGGCTGCACCGCCTGCACTCGGAACTGCCTGGCCCTCCAGCCAGGGCTGGGCGCCTGAACCACCTCACTGCCGGACAGCCAGGTCACGGTCTCAAAGTTGTCCCCGCGAGCCAATGCCTCGGCCTCGGCGTGGTGCACGGCCACCCGGTCGAACTGGTAGAGGCCGCCGGAGTGGTCAAAGTGCACGTGTGTGGCCACGGCCAGCAGCGGCCTGCACGCAGCGTCCTCTTTCACGCCGCGGTCCTGCAAGAGGCCGAAGGAGTGCAGGTACTCCGGAAGGCTTCGTAGCCCCAGGCCCGTGTCAATCATCACATCCTGTTCCTAGCCACGTACCAGCCAGACGTTGGCTCGGTTGCCCGACTCATAGAAGCGTTCCTGAATCCAGAAGATGCCGTCGCCCAGGGACTTCTGAGCGTACCACTCGAGCGCCGACATGCTTGGCAGGGCTGCGGCTGGGCGAAGTGGGTGTGGGCTTGTGTGCCAACTGTAGGCTGTCCAGAAGCGAGGTGCTGCGGCGGTACGGAGCTGTCGGCCCGCAGCCAAGGAGAAGGCGTACAGCGAGGAGGGGCGGGGCACGCGGGAGGTGTGGGAGGAGAACTGCGGTGACGGGGACGCACGGAGACGCTGCCCGGAGTGTGCGCCTTCACGCGCTCTCCAGGACCGCAGAGAGCAGCGGCGGCTCTGTCCGCACCGGGGCGCTGGAGCAGTGCAGCATGTGTAGCCGCAGGAGAGGGAGCGTTAACGCAGGGGCTACTGCAGCAAACTGCAGACACACTGGGGAAGTCGACACGTTCCCCATCCCCGGGGTCTGACTGCAGAGGCCAGCAGCTAGGCCCCAGAGGCACAAGCCCGCCCGCCCTCCGCACGCCGCGATGCGCTCTCTCCAGCCGGTGCAGAACCTGCTCAAGCCTGTTGGACGACTACCGCGTCTGCCAAGGGCTAAAAGGCTCTCTCTCCGGTGGTCTAAGAATCAAATGGACAGATTAACAGGAGGAAAAAAAAAAAAGCTTAATGGTGTACATAGGGGGAATCCATAGACATGAGATTCTAAAGACAGTCAGGGACAGTGACGTATATATGTCATTTTGGATGAAGTGGCCAGGGTAGGGAAGGAAGGCAGTTTACAGGAATATGAAAAAGTAAATGGTAAACAAACGTTTGCCAGGCCGTACAGAAACAATGGGGCTCAGAGGAATTTTAACAGACTTTGCTAAATTCCTCCCTGTCTACCATTCCCGGTTCATACTATAAAGTAGTTAACTATGGTGACAGCTGTCTTCCTGAAGCAGGTCTGCCATCTAAATTCTTTGTATTCAGCTGGAAGGAGGCAGATGAGAAGTCAAAGTTTCTTTCTGAGTCCAATGGGCTTTGAACATTTTCAGCTCCAACATCTCTACATGCCAAGGTGGCACATGTCGGGGCAGCCTGCCCTTGGTCCCTACACTCTCTGCGTTTACTAGCTCCCTGAACCCTCACAATTACCCAAGGAGGGCCAGTGTTATTTTCTACACTACATATTTCCAAACTATGGATGAGGAAACGGATGTGCTGTGAGGCTGACCCACAGTTACAAATAGCTCTGAGATTCAAACCCAGGCCCATCCGACGCCAGAGCCCTGCAGTCCCCACATCACACGGTTTGGGGTGGAGGAGCTCAGCTAGGAGGTGCTGAATCAAGCCTGCTCTCTGGTTCCCACAAGAAAAGAGAGGTTGCCAAGGGCCTCATCAAACGCCCGGCATTTCCTCTGCTTGTCTGCGTGCTCCCCCCACCCACCTCAGGCTGGCAGCACGGTGGGTGGAGTCATAGGCCCAAGACCACAAAGCCTGGGGCATCTGCAGAGTCACTAGCGGTGCACGCTGTCACTTTGCTGAGGATCCCCGGTGACAGGAGAAGCTGTGCAGGCTTCGTCTGACTCAGTTCATTCTCACCGACTGCAAAGAAAAAAGAGCAGGGGCCTGACACCTGGAGATGGTTCATATTTCAAGAAGGAAGGCAGTCAACAACAGAAGTGTGTGTGTGTTGGTATACACAGCACAGCAAACTTGACTAGGATTTGGATTGTCCCTTTCACACCCATTCTGTCCTTCAGTCCTTGAAAGAGAAGGAGATAATCTTGTTGCTCTTAGATGCAGTGAAGCAAAGAGGGTTAAAAGGCTTGTCGAGTCACTCAAGATCTCTATCCCCTTAGTCAGTAGGAGAAATATTTAAGGTACTTCACTGGCTGGGTTATTTTGAACAAGGAGATAATATGTGTAGAGCAGTGGCTCTCAATACCACCTGGGGACTTGTTAGAAATGCAAATTCTTGGACCTCCCCCCACAAATACTGAGTCTTAATTTGGGGGGCCCAGCAATCTCTGCATTCACAACCTCTGTATTAGCTGACCCCCGGGCTCCCAGTGCTCCTAAAATTTGAGAACCACTGACGTGAAGAATCCACCCTGGCACCCAACAGGGTGAATTCTCAATGAATACTTACAACTTTGGCCAAAGGTCACAGAGCTAGTCATGGAAAGTCAAAGACTTGGTGTCTTGTCCTACTGATTCTAGACAACTTTTTCCACCAAGTATAATCTTATCACGTAGGAAAGAGATTGGCATATCTGGGAGGATTGGTATAAGGTCAGACATGGTGTTAAGTAGAGATCACCTGAAAATATTCAAGTTTCAGGATTGGAAAAATAACAGGACTGAGCCTTAGGCATGTGAAATGCCATGGACACTTCATACGTGGTGTATCGTTTAAGACTCTTACAGGCTGGGAGGCTGGCAAAGTCGAATGTACACATGCCATTCTTACATCTGCACATGTCTGTGTATATAGCCCCTCATACATACGAGTTGCTAATCCCATTATCCACAAGTGGGTTAAATCTCTACTGTCATCAGGCTGGCTCAGATTGAGTTTATCTTTTATATTACAAATAGCTTTTAGAATTAAAATCATTATTATAACAACATTAAACACACAGAAGAAATCGATGTCATGTCACTCTCAAAGAACTATTTGTTTCTCACTCTGCATTATTTAGCTCTTTGTAGAGAAATCTTTATATCATCCCAATTTTATCCTTTCCTTTTCTCACTGACTTCATCGTAAATATTTTCAGTGATGCCCCTCATCTTCAAAATTGCCATTGTGATGACTGAAAAACAGGCCTTCAAACTGATTTGATGTAATTTAACTACAGGGATTTGGCTGGCTACCACTATTTCCTCAATCACAGTGTTGGGCCTAGTTTTCTATATAAGTGACATTTTTGTCATGTGATGCTCTTCTTTAGATTAAATTTCTAGAAGTGGAATTATAGGAAAAGAGGGTATGAATAGGACTACTGGAACATCTAGGAAAAATGTTTCCAAAAGGAGCGTAACAGTTTACTCTGTCAGTAGCAATGCATAAATACACCTGTTTCACAAAGAGTGGTCCTCAGCACCGGCGACATCATTCCACTCCTCCCACTCCAGTTGCCAATACAGCGAAAATGCAATCATATGCTATTATGGGTGTGACTTTCCTTTTTATAAATCCCAGATCCCTTCTTCTTTCCAAAGACAGAGGTGGTCAAACCGACTTCAAAAAAAACTCATTTCAATAGTGTGTACGTGTATGTGCCTGCATGTTGTATATGTGTATGTGTCTGCATACATATATGTATCTGTATCATCTCTGTGTGGTACCTGTGTATGCCTCAAAGAGCACACATGTGGAGTGCCTATATCTGAGGTTTTGCTGCAGACATTGTGTTTCTGAGCATGCATTCCTTGGACTTTGCTTACATGTATGTATGAATACATTGTTTTGTGGGATCACGGATGGCAATGTCATGAATGAAATCAAACACAGACCATTTATGGTTTAACACAATCCTTCCATCTGTGCTTCTTGTTAACCATCACTTTCTTGCATAGCTGTCTCCACAAATGAATGGACAAATTAATGAGTTTAATATTTAGAGGAGTTAGGGCCCTTTTGCCAGAAAAAGCAGATAGCTACACAGAGGAGACTTTTCATGTAGAAAATAGATAATCCTGAGTAGGCTGGAACTTTGAGAACCATTTATCAGGCAAGTGATACTGAGCAGGTCACATACCACCCTTCCACACCTCTATTTTCTGAGGCTAAAGTGGGGATCATAAGAAAGGATGACTATGAAAGTTACATGGACCACAGAAGGTATCAGGGGACGGGGTGTGCCCCACAGGGCAAGGAGTGGAGGAGAGCCAGGTCCTGTCCCAGAGCCCATCTCTTCTCAGACTCTGAAGGGCGAAGGGTTGTCAAAAGTCTCTGCAAAAGTCTGGCTTGATGAGATGTCAAAGTTCACACACCATTGCTAACTACATGCAGGGGGCAGACGGAACTTCAAATCACGGGATCCATGGGGGAAAGACAGTCAAAAGGTCCTCATGGATGGAGGGAGTTGGGAATCACTAGGACAAATCTGTATATTCCAAACTTTTGGAAAACCAGCAGAACTTCTCTCCTCCCTACACTTGCATCCATAAAACCCTTATGGGGAACCCCAACTATGACACAGTTGGAGACAGTGGCAGAGGCTGGGTGGGCTGCCCCCTCTCCCTCCCTGGGCTCTGCTGAGGGGCTCCTGGAGCACCCACACACCCCATAGCTCCCCCAGTGACAGCCTTGCATCTGGACGGCCCTGGAGTCCCTGCCAGCACTGCCGTGCTCCAAGGCTAGATCATGGTTTCCAAGCAGCAAGAGCAAAACCAGCTGACATTTATCAAGAGCTTTCTCTGTGCCAAGGTGTGTGCTCCGCTCCCTGCACACCTGATCTCATTCTATCCTCGTGTGTTCTCCAGGAGGAAGATTCTGATAATACTATTAGGATCCCCATTCTACAGCCACAGAATATAAGGGCCAACACAGGGCAACATAGAGAATGTGTCCAGGTTCCCTCAGCTTGTAGATTATAGGGCCCAGAAGCAGACCTAGACAGTCTGGGTCTGAATCTGTGTCCTCAGCCCTACTCTGTAAAGCCTGCCAGTTTTGAGAGGTAAGTGGCATCTTTTGGACTTAAATTTCCCAATTCCTCATCAAGAGACTTTGTGACACTCACCTTTTTCTATTTTTGGGGGGTTTTGTTTTGTTTTGCTTTGCTTTGCTTTTAAGTATAGCTATGGGAATGGTCCCAAATTATCCTCATTCTTTTCCCTAAACCCCAATGTGATCAGAGCAGAGATACTGTCTAACCTAAGTGAGTAGCAGGCCACTAACACTGACAACACCCATGGCTGCTGGTGTTCCTGTGCATATGTGCTTGATGGCAGGGCAAGATGGGCCTGGAGGCAGGGGAGTACCATCTGATGCCTCTCGACATTCTATAACAGCACCTTATTTAATAGTCACTCCAAAGAGGTAGATATGATTATCCCCAATTCACAGATGGCAAAGCTAAGGCTCAGAGAAAATTTGCTGGGCATACCCCAGCTCAGAAGTAGCAGAGTCTCGATCTGGACCCAGGTCCATGCGACCTTCCATCACACTGCACCAGATTTGGTGGCCTTTGGGGACAATGGGCCCTTGCTCTTCTTCAGAGCCTTCCTCCAAGCTACCAGAGTTCCTGCTTTGCCTGCCTCCATCCCAGCCCTTGTTACCCAGTCCTGCTGATGCTTGTCACCATGTCTGTCTCCCCCACTCCTTGGGGGTCCTTAACACCAAAGGGCATGAGCACAGAAGGCCCTTGGTGAAGGTTTGCTAGGGACTGAGCAGCCCAGCCCCACTGCACAGTCCAGGCCACTGTGGGCCCCAGGTTTTGTGGCCTGCAGTTCTTAGAATGCCTCAGGCCCTTTAAGATTCACCTCCCTCCCACACATGGTGGCCCTCTTGGGGCTCTGGGAAATCCCAGGGCAGTTTTTGGACTCAAAGTGTTTTCCCCCAAAGTTGAGTGAGCAAAGGGACATTCAGCCTCTCCCGGCTGTAAGGACTCCTGTCTGTCCTTCCGTCTGCTTCATGACCACGTAGGGCCATGTGAATGAGACGCTTGGATCTGGAGTCAGCAGACATGGGTGTGAGTCCTGCTCCAACACTTGCCGCTTACGTGATCTGGGGCAAATTCCTTAACTTCCTGAGCCTCTAAGAGGAAACAGTTCTAACTGATCATGAACACACAGTGATGTTGCGAGAGTCAAATAAGATAACGTATGGAAAGGACTTAGCACAGTGCCTGGCTCTGAGGAGGTGCTCAGAGTGAGTGGTGGCTTGGCCTTGAACCCTGCCCTCTCTCAGAGTCTCCGAGCAGCTGGCGAAGGAAGAGCAAGGCTGTCAAAGTGGACCAGGGGCAGCTCGCTTTGGCAGGAGGTAAGGACAGGAAGGAGACCAAGAGGGACCCATGGCTGAGTCAGTCAGTGGGAGCCGGTGGGGGGACAGTGACTCAGACAGAGGTGCCCACCCAAAACCTCTGTCCACATATCAACCACAGGAGGCCGGTAAGAGCTTAGGCAGAAGGGCCTTTCCAGGGTGGAAACCCATGGGCAGCGTGCTAGAGAATGAGAAGGAGATTACGGTCCTGCTGGAAAAGAGAGAGGGGGCCAGAGTCACAGCCTCCCCCACAGCCCATGCAGCAGGCACAAGGGAGCTGCAAAGAGCAGGCTGTGTGGGACTCAGGAAGGAGCCTGCTTCACTCCAGCAGCTTGGATCTAAGATCCTTCCCCCATGGTCTAAGGCCACAGGGCCTTGCTGAAGCCTAGAAAGAGAAGGAGCTTGGGTTGACTCATCCCAGACCCTGCACCCAGTACCAGACTATAATAAGCTTTATCTCTGATGCCTCTCTTGCCTCAATACAACCCAGCATTGCAGGGGGTGGTCCCCCCTCTGCCCATGGCATATCTAGAATGCCCAGTGAGAGATTCCTCACCAGCTGGACGGCCACAGAGGGGAAATTCAAACCCAGATTTATTGCACTCTCGAATCCCTGCTTTCCCTTCCAGGTAGGTAGCACGTCCCTGAGGCATTGGGGCTGTCATCCGAGGTTCAAGTGCACACTTCTGCCAACTACTAGATGTGTGACCTTGGACATGTCGGTGTCTCTCTGGGCCTCAGTTTCCCTGGCTATAAACCATAGAAAGGAGCACTGCCTGTCACATACGTGCTATGCAGATTGAAGGAGCTAGAGCTGAGCCTGGCACAGAGTCAGTGCTCGATTTATGTCGACTGGGGGGCTTGTGTTCTTCACAGGGAACGCCAGGCCTCAGGAGAGTGGAAGAAAGCGTGGCTGCCCCCACCCCAAGCAGCTGTGGTGGAGACAGCCCTGGGCTGGGCCCTAAGGACCCGCACTCAGAGCCCCGCTCCACACCTTACAGGGCCTTGGATGTGGCATTAGGCCTCTCTGGACCTCAGCGTCCTCATTCCTAGAATGAAGATAATAATATTGCTGACCGCATGGAGTAATGGTGGGATGTTGTGTGTATGGCAGCCCCTAGTGGGGCTCGGAGTGGAGCAGAGACCAGGAGGCAGGCTGCAGTCTCCCTGTGGTGGCGGGGCCTGAGGTGCTGGGAACACTGAGGGAGAGGGGAAGGGGCATGGAGGAAGGTTCCGATGCCCAGAAAGGCCCAGCCCCTCCTGCAAAACCAAGGTGGGCATTTCCTCAGGCAGCAGAGAGATTCTGAGATGCATGGAGCCAAGATGGGTGGGAACATTCTGGGACTGGGGTCTTTACCCTTTTCTGCCCCATTCTGCTCAAGGAGCTGACTGCCCACAGAGACCTTCTTGCTGTGTAACCCAGGGGAAGGCACTCACCCACTCTGTGCTTTCCTTTTTGACATCGGCACTAGGACGTCCACGAAGCTCCAGGGTGGGAGGGGTGAGGGGGAGAGAGCTAAGCTACTGGGAAGGATGGAGAGAGAAGCCCTCAGCTAGGAACTGCCCAGCCGGGCAATCAGTGGGATCCCCCGCATTGGCTCTGGCCGGAGGACCTCACAGGAAGGGGCGACTGAGGGCGACCGAGCCACAGAGACCAAACTTAGCAGCAGGTGCAGGCAAGCAAACCCTGTGGGCGCAGCTCTGCCTCCACCTCACAGCACAGAGGGAGGAAGGGCTCTGCTCCTCAGCCCCCTTCTCCCTCCCCGTTTCCACAGGGCCAAAGGAGGCTAGCCTGGGCTGGGGAGCAGGGTGAGGCATGCAGTGTCTAGGATTGTTGCTCCAGCTGTGTGGCTGCAGGCGAGACTTAACCTTCCTAAGCCTTTGTTTCCTCATCTCTGAGATGAGGTGATGATACTTACCTCACTGAGTAGTTGGGAGGAGAAAATACAGCTCTAAGAACAGAACCTACTGATGTATGCCAGGGCGCACAGTTTTCACTAACTCTCTCAACACCCCTGCTGTGTGAATGCTTTCATCCCCATTTACAGAGGCAGAAACAGCTTCAGACCCTAACCCTCCACTGGAGAAAGCAAGCCACCCTGGGTCTTTGCCCTCCCTGACAGGCTGTTGCAAGTCTACTTTGGATGCAGGAGGAAAGGAAATGGACTTTCCCCCACACTCCCTCTGCATGCTGGGGCTTCACCCAGGCAGGCAGCCTGAAGGGCCAGCATGATATTCCCTCAGGAAAGGAAAGAATGAAAGTTCTGGGAAGTTCATCCAAGTGCTGAGGTCCCCAGCTGGCCAGGGACAGAGTGGCCCGACTACCACACTTTCCCCTTTACACAGGACCCAGGGGATCCACCTCGTTACCCTGGGAGGCCGGTGCTGTCAGACCAGCCATGCAAGGGGAAGCAGAACCCGCAGGGTGATTTCACTGTCAGACCTTTCTCTACACCTCTGTCTCCCTTCTATCTTGAGCCACACATGTCTTATATCCACAGGTTACCTATTGGACAAATGTGTACTCGTTACACCCAAGGCTCTATTCCAGAAGCTAGACAAGCGTATATGAAGGCCAGGAGCCAACCTCAGAGAACTTAGTGGAGAAGACAGATGAAAATATGACCATGGTGCCAAGGTGGGTACCCCTGAGATGCCGTGGGGAGTTAGGAGGACAGAGATGGGGAGGGAAAGAGATCCAGGGCATGTGTCTGACCCAGAGCTACGATCATCACAGCGGGACGGGATCTTAGAGATTTTCTGGTTCAAACTTTTTCATTTTCCAGATGAGGAAACACAGGCAGGGAAAGGGAATTATTTGCACAAAGCCACATAACTTACTGGGGTCAGCACAGCCAGGTGAGGACCCAGGATTCCCGACTGCTCAGGCCCACCCTCAGCACTGTCATGATTCCATTTATGCCTCTGACAGGTGACCCAGCAAAGGGTGCCCAGATAGCCCAGGACAGATGCACTGTTATAACCATCAGAACTCACCATACTCAACATGCCAGCCTTCTGTATCAGTAAGATTCAGTTCATCCAGAAACCCTGCTTACGCACAGTAGTCTTTGATCTCTTCAGTAAAAGTCTGGAGGCCTGAGGTCCAGGTTATAAGAGAGCTGCACTCCTCAAAGTTGCCCCCTCCACCATCCCTAAGGTGTGGCCTGTATCCTGCAGCCTCTGGGGGCATCTGCACTCTA
Source organism: Manis pentadactyla (assembly GCF_030020395.1). Classification (NCBI taxonomy): domain Eukaryota; kingdom Metazoa; phylum Chordata; class Mammalia; order Pholidota; family Manidae; genus Manis; species Manis pentadactyla. Next base: position 146,770,072 of record NC_080022.1, read on the forward strand.
GAAGCAGGGCAGGATGGGGGAGAGGGGGGCAATGGGTGCACCCCTGCCTTCTAACAGGGGATACTGGAGGCTGTCACATGATACATCTCTTTATAGGCCTGGAGTCAGAGCCTGGTCAAGTTGGGGGCTGGAAAATGTAATTTTTGTTCTGGCTGGCTGTGACCCCAGCTGGAAGTTCTGTTACAGTGAAAAAAGAGAAAAATGGCCATCTGCCTTTTGTTTTCACACCTAAATTCACTTTCTGGGCTCTGTGTCACTAGCCTGTCCTTCCCCAGGTCCTACACACCCTGGCTGGGCCTCTCCCTTGATACCCCACTTATCAACAGTTTGGGTGTGACCATCCTTCCTCCCCCAGTCCCACCCCTGCACCTTCCCCATCTCAGAAACTGTCATCTGCTTCTCTGGTGAACCAGAGGCCACAGGGACTCGGGCAGAGTCGGTGCTGGACTGGGGGGCCAGGCATCTGAGTCTCAAGGCTGACTGGACTCTTCGCTCACTCTAGAACCTTCGCCTGATTGCCTGCTTTCTGGGTGAAGAGAGGGACTGTATTTCTGATCCAGAGAAGGGCCATAGGAAAATTAAAGGGGAAAAATTCCCAGATTTTCCCTCTAGATAGCCCTGTACATAGACCCAAAGATGTATCATCTTTTGAACACTCAAGAAAGCTTTAGTAATAGCAAAAGATTGGAAACAACCTAAATATCCATTAATCAGGAACTGGTTAAGCACATACTACCTCTGTGCTAGAATGTCCTAAAACTGTTAAGAGGAACAAGGTCACTTTATGTGTTCTTATGTAGAATAATATCCAGAATATATTAAGTGCTAAGTGTAAGGGATGGGATAGCGTTTATAGCATGAAACCACTCATGTGAAATCATATGCACTCAGATTTTTATATTGACTTGACCATGTGTAAAATTCCTCTGGGAGGCTCTGCCAGACACTATCAACCAGGGGAGGATGCAGTGATTGTGAGGACAAAGACTTGCTCTTCACTATATGAGCTTTTTGGATTTAAACCAGTAAGAGATAAGAAGGAAAAAGAAACATTTAGTGATAATTATTTAATCTTGGATCCAGAGAATTTTCTTCTCTAGGCCATAACTGTCCCTGTAGGAATGGTGAGGCACTTGATAAGCCAGCTGAGGCCCCACCTGGTTCAGCTCCATCCATGATCACCATCACCACCACCCTGAGACCCCAGGCCTGGTCCTCCCACCAGAGTCCATGACCCTTCTCCCCTCTGACACCATCCTTGGGAAAGAGACTCCAGAAGCTGAGGGGGGGGAAAGAGCCGGAGAAGGAAGCCTGGGGTCTTGTGGAGTTGGGGCCCTCCCCCTCTCCAGACCTCACTGCTGCCCAGCCCTCTGTTCCTCTTACGGAGTGAAGAGGATTGATTGGTCAGGACACCTGCATTGCAAGGGACAGACAGTCCCTAAACTGAACTCATTTATACTGGTGTACTAGTTGATTGGGTTATCAGGAGTTTGATTTTGGTCAAGTCATGCTTGTAATACCTCTAAGACATGCAAGGCAAATATAAACCCAATACACAGGTAGTTGGAGGCACCTGGAGTTCAGGGGCAGTAACATTTGGGAGTCATTAGATTCAACCACATGAAAGTGCTGATATTCAACCATGTGATCTACAAAATGGTGATTTCTTCTGGTTCAGTTTTGAACTGGTTGTTCAGGCCGTAATGTTAGATCAGATTACCGAGGGCTGAATATAGGCAAAGAAGAGACAAGGGCCACTGCCTGAGCCCCAGCATTCCCTGATGTTAAAATGCCTGGAAGGTGAGGTGAAGCCAGGAAAGAACACTAACAAGGAACAGGACAGGGAGGGGAGGTGCAGGGGCAATAGGAAAACTGGGAGCATAGGGTGCCTGGGGAGCCCAGGGAGGAGAGTGTTTCTGGAAGGAAGGGGTGACCAGCTGAGTCAAATGCTTCTGAGATCAAGGAGGGTGAGAGCTGGTAACTGACTGTTGGATTTAGCATTGGTCACCGGGGACCTTGGCAAGAGTTATTAAAATGGATTCAAGAGAGAATAGAAGAAGGGAATTAGAGACAACTATTTACGGTGTTTACCTTTTTCTTAATACCATAAAGGGCTGCTATATTTGAGTCTTTGAAGGGAGGCAAAGGACTGAGAACAGAATACTTTGTAATCATACTATATAAAGCAAAATTCAGATAATTAACTTCCAATTCCTCTTCATCAGTAATTAGTGAACCTCTCAGCTAAGGAAATTACCTCTGTGTGTGGAGCCCACCCAGATCCTTCTCTGTCACCCAGGACTGCTGAAACTTGACCCAAGCTGATCTGATTCCACACCAGTCTGAGCTGGTACCAACATGCTTAATACGAACTGCAAAGATTTACCAGTTTCTCACTGGGCAATTTTCAGTGTGCAAAGTTTAATTTTCAGTGTCCAAATGTAAGCAGACTTCTTACTACCTCTGTTTATATATAGGGTTGCTGTCCCCAGCAGACTTGCAAACATTTTCTATTATCTGGAAAAATTTCTCTGTCTGGCCCCATTGCTCCCTCTGGAAACTTATTAATGACACCAAGACATGAACCCAGGTCTCCAGTCTTCAAGTACCATGCCCTTTCCACTATGAAACACCAGCTTTTGAGCCATTCTTTGAGATCTTTAAATAGGGAGGCAGCACCTGCAATGTAATTGATACGTTTTCCTATAAATTACTCTGTGTTCCAACCCTAACCCCCGCCACCCCCAAGAGTCTTCAGACAAATCATGACAGCTAGGTCAAAATGGAATTTTTACAACCACAGGAAATGACAATTATTTAAACTGTTTTATCTTAGAATAAATAGTGACTCAATAACTGTTTGGACCCAAGCAAATGTGGTCCATAAGAATGTTAGAGCCCCACATCTACTGCCCCAAATACTGACCATCGGGGCTGATAAAATTCATCCCGTCAACTATGGAATGTCCGTGCTGATAAAGGACGCATGCCATCGTATCAGGGCTGTTTGTTTGCCTCAGTTTTTTAAAAGGTCATTGTTTAAAGAATAGCCCTCTGTGGGAAAGAATGCATGAGAATTCTGTTGAATTTTTTAAGCCTGTGACATTTAGGCATTAAATGATATTGAAAGCTCTCTCTCTGCTTCTGTCTCTATTTTTGCTTCTTTCTCTCTTGTCTCTTTCTCCCTCTGCCTCCCCCAGATACTTGATAGGAAAAAAGAGAGTATTTAAATAATATATGATTTTTTTATTACACACAATATTAAACTTTTAAAATTATACAATAACCGTGAGATTTAAAATATTCCCTTTGTAGCTGTCCTTGAAGGCTTTGTCACACCATGGTCCAGGCTGAGGGACAGTTCTAGCTCATAGCCCACTTACAGAGATTCAGTGATCTGCCTTCCCGAAGACCCACTAGGAGTCTTCCTCCACGTTTGAGCTCTGCTCCCCTCCTTGGGTGGACACCCCCTCCCTGTACTCCCGTCCCCCCACGCCAAGCTGGACTGAGGAGGATGGAAGACAGCTTTCCGCAGCTGCGGAGATTTCGATAGAAACTGAATAGCAGGGAAGCCCCACTATGGTTTCCAAAATGAACCCAGTGGGCCAAGAGTCTCTGCTACAGGTTGAAAGACCAGCAACCTCTAGCAAAGCTGTTGTTGCTCTGGTGAGACCCTAAGGGGGTCTCTGAGTGGGGTCTCTGCCTGACCTAGAATGCACACTAATTCTGCCCCCACAGCTGCAGAACACCTTGCACCCGGCCCGCGCTCTTCCGCAAATGCTCTCCGTGGCCCAATCACATACCTGACTGGAGCTCCCAAAGGTCTTCAGCACGAACAGTAACAAAGGCAACCTTACCTGGACAACGAGAAGGCACCCCTGACGTCACCCCTCACCCACCCCACAGCACACACCGGTATCATCCCCTTCACAGCCATAAAATACAGCGGCTAAGACACTCAACAGGCTGACTTGTTGAACAGAATTGCTTAGTATTGACCACCTGGGGACCACAGCACATGTACCAACATGAGCAGCTTTGTATCGGTCCCCAGGGCCATCCCAGCTCACAGACCGTACTCACTAAGGGCTTACCCTGTGCCAGGCACGTAGGCTCGGTGCTCATGCGCATCAACCCAGTGAAGCTTCCTGACACACAAGTGCTGTAATTATAATTATCCCCATTTTACAGAGGAGGACCTGGGGCTCGGAGAGTAAGTTAACGTTATCTCCCGAAGTGACAGACTGAGCCCACTCAGGGACCCCATGGAGTCTCACCATAGCAGCAACATTACAAAGGGACAAGATGAGAATTTGAGCCCAGAGTTATTGGTCCCCCCAAATCCATATTTATAATTACTATGTTATACTGCCTTAAAAGTTAGGAATAGCATCAAATTCTTCAACCTTACCCAGGAGGCTGTTGGTGCCTCCCTCTTGGGTAACACATAATGCGCCTTCCCTTCTGGTCTCAGCGGAATGCAGAGGAGGTTTGACAGGGATCTGCCTGAGTCGGGGGAATGCTGTGGGAACTGCCCAGATAGGGTGTGTTTCCAACCTCTACCCTTGCTGCCTAAGGGCTTCTAGTTTCAGTTGACTTCTGTCCCCTTGTGCCCCACATTCGTACTTATGAAATAAACATAATACCCAGGTATCTTTTGCTTTGGGTTGTGACAGAGAAACAGAAGCCAGTTCAATTTTTCACTTAGCCCTTAGAAAATAGTTGGTGAGCCTTCAATATGTGTTCAGTGAATGAATGACTATCTTAGGAAAATAAGAAGGGTATCAGAAGAATCCTGGGGCGTCTTACAGCATCAAAGAGAAACCTGGACATCAAAGCCTTGGGAACATCAGGAATCGTGGGCAGCTGCCATGATCCCAAAAGGAGTTCGTGACAGAGTGTGGCAAAGACTGGGTCTGCCGGGCCCTCCTACCACACCACTCCCACAACCTTGGCAATGCCTGGGTGGAGCCCGGTATATGTGCACATGCATGTGTGAATGTGTGTGTGTGCTCTTGAAGGGTTAAGGCCTCCTGGAATGGGTTATATGAGAGTCAAAAGCCGAAAAGGATAGATTAATGATAACAAAATTAAAAAAATTTTTTTAAAAGCCAAGAAGGATGGAAAGGAGAGGTTTCTTTTCAGGTTTTGCTTCTAGTCGAGATTCAGAACTAGCACAGCTGTTAATCCTCTTCTTCCCAGAATCAGCTCCAAAAATGCCAAAAGGAATAGAAAGGGAAAACTAAACACCGTAAGAAACTGCTGGGGGTGGGGTGCTATTGTGAACTAGAGGGTAGAGTGAAAGGTGACGGTGGCTTTGACCTGGGCAGAAGCCCAGCATGGCAGTGGAAATAGAAAAGAGAGGGGAAAATAACAGGAAGTCTGTTCTCACTTCACAGCTTTGGGAAAAACTTGTGGAGACTCAAATTTCTGGCCCAGGAATCCTCAGGAGTAGAAGCAGAGCGTTGCCTTCTGCACACAGGAGAGGCAAAGCCAAGCAGATGAGAAACAAGATGAGAAGCACACACATTTCAGTAAGAAATAGAATTGCCTTTCTGGGACCCAGAAGCCAAGCTGGGGTAAAGGGCTGAGATCCAAGCACTGTGGGAAGGGGAGGAGAGGGGGCTGGTCCTGTTACGCAGCAAATACTTCGTGTCAGACACCGGGTCAGCAGCTACCTAAGTTATCGTGGCTAATGTTCACCTCTGCTGAAATAGAACATCACTACCACTTCACACGTGCGAAGCTGTCTCAGAGGGGTCAAATGGCCTGCTGAAGGACACCCAATTTACAAATAGTGCCACTAGGATTTTAACCTAGACCTGAGCCTGTGGGCATCCAGGGGCAAGTCACTTCCTGGCTGTGTGAACTTGGCCGAGTCACTTAACTTCTCTAACTTCAAATGCCTCTTCTGAAGAACAGGGATAAGACTGTATTTAACCTTCAGGTTGTTGTGAGGTCACACGGAGTTTAGACATGTAGTACTCAATAAAGATGGGCTGTCATTTTCATCACCTTCAGCCATAAGCTCCTTTAAACATTCTGTCCTATTGGTCAAATGTAAGAAATTCCGTTCTTCAAGTTAACAACCAGTTGGAGTTGTTACTTCCACTTCTTAAATAGGAAAAGTCTACCCATGGTGGCCTGAAAGGGAAGAGGCAGACTGGGATCTGAAATCAAACGCTAATCCTTTAGCAAAGGGCTCAAAATGAGGCAATGAGCCCTCACTTAGGAAAAGAGCTCCTGTGAATGTCCAGAAAGACACAGGCATCACACAGAGGTCTTATCCCTAGATCTGATATTATCCGCAATCACAGACAAATACTGAAATAGTAAGCATTGGGGAGTGCTTTCTTAACAAACTGAAATCATGCAGTGACTCTTATGAAACCTCAGAACCAGCTGATACAAAGGCATTAAAACACACACATATACACATACACAGAACCACTTGTGAAATGGTTAAGTGCAGAAAGCTCAAAACAAAACCGTGGGCAGACCATTGTGCACTATAGGAAAATGTGGCTGTGAGCGGGCAGAGGCAACCAGAAAGATAGAGTGAGGGGTGCTCATGTCCAGGGAATATGGATCATTTTTGGGAACTTTCCCTGAAGTTATAGTCCTTTCAATGCAAATATAAAATATTGGGAAACAGAACTATGTTGTACATTTATGTGAAAAAAAATCACACAAATGCAAATCTAATTCATTCTTCTTTTGCAGAAAATTAATCTAACATATATATAGTCTTATGTAGACTTATCATACCCATATAAAAATACAAAAAGTCACCTACATACATACCCATAGAAACTTACAGAAGGTCACATGGATTTATGAGCATCACTGGAATGGAAGCTGTTGGTTATCAAGAACCCCTAAGTGATTGACAGAAGGAAAGGACCTACTCTGTGCCAAGTGCTTTGCAACGGTTTCCTATGGAATCCCCACATTGTCCCTACAAAGTAGGCATCACATTTCCATTTACAGATGGTGAAGTGAGCCTCAGAGAGGTAAAGTGACCTGCCCAGCATCACACAGCTCAAGGGTGTGGCTTCTACTCGCCACATGATAGGCATCGCCGGTGGGCACACTTAAATACTGGATCAGTGGGTATTCAGGTTGCTTACTGTCAGCCTCGACCCCTCATCAGCATCCCTTTGCAAGGCAGCCCATCTCTGCCCCTTATCAGGGGTGTAGCTCCCTCCCCTCCCCAGGCTGAGCGCTCCCGAAGTGCAGGCTCCTCACCTTTCTCATCTCTGGCACTGGGTTTGGCAAGAGGAGACACTTAGGAAAAGATGGGCACAAGAATTTCCAAGTCTTCTGGACTGCTCCCCCATGACGTGGAGACCCTGAGTTAGCATGAAGTTTGCTTGTAACACAATGGCAGTCACGCATCTGTGGTTTTGCGTGGGGGAAATGTCATTCTAGCCACATTCTGTCATCTGTGATTGATAACTGATGATTGATGTGAGCAGAAATTCTGAAGGAAAGAACAGGATAATATGAGAGAAGATATCAGAACTAAACATGATAAGAAAGATTCTCTTCCTCAGGAGCGGGCTTTAGCCTGGAAATTATGCTGGGCCACCTGGTCAGTGCACGAACAGGGCCTGGCACACAACATTTTCATTTAGCATCAAATTAAGCATCCACTAAGTATTTGTTAAATGAATGGATGAATTATGATTAGTTCTTGAATCCACACAAATTTGGTTTGGTAATCCCACAGGTGTATAGAAATCAATATGCCCCCAATTAAATTCACTAGCTCCCCCTCCCTGCTCGAACCACTTCCCCGTCTCATACTCCCTCTCAGAGGTGAAGGAAGCTTAGTGCATGGGTTACCCAACCAGAATCCAGCTGTTGCCCTTGACCCCTTTTTCTCCCTCATCAGTCACCAAGTCCTGGCAATTCTCTCTTAAACCATGAAACACCTCTGCCTCTTCTCCATCTTGGAGGCCACCACCTTGGTTAAGAGGCAGCACAGTGACTAAGATTAGAGGCTCAGGAGCCAGACGCCCGGACCACCACATGTTAGCTTGGTGCCCTTTGGGAAATCACTCAACCCTCTGGAACCCTCAGTTTTCTCACCTGTAAAATGGGGGAAATAATAGTCACTCCGTAAGAGGATAACTATGCAAATGAAATGGGGCAAGCAGTTCTACTTAATACAAGATCCTATTAATTAGTTTCCCTGCTTCAAGTCCTTCCCAGAGCAATCAGACGACCCAGTTTGAAATGCATGTCTGCTCTGTCACTCACAGGGTCTAGTAGAAAGAACCTGTTCTTTGGTAGTCATAAAATGTTAGACTCAGCTTCATGTGTGCCCATGAAAGCTGGTTTCTTACACTCTCTCAGTCCTCAGTGTCCTCAGCCCAAATGCCACCAGACATTATTGGACTTTGAGATGAAATGAGATACCATGAGTGAGTGGAGCCCTTAGCCCAGGGCCTGGCATGTATTGGGCACTCAGTCTTAGCTCTTCTTCCTCTCTCTCTTCCCTTGTCAGAAGCAAGGGGAAGGGGCAGAGGGAATGCAGGAGGAAGGCGGGGTCAATCCCTGGGAAGAGGGATCCGAGTCAGCGGAGAAAATGAAGGTGGCCTTTGGTGAGTCCAGCCAGCAGCCCTTCTGGGAATCTATCCTGTTTTAGCAGATCACCCCAGAGAGCTGGCCCCGCTGTAGAGCAGTGGAGTCCCAGTGCCAGCCATTCATCAGAAGCCCCGGCAGAGCTGGTAAGACAACAGCTTCCACTGCCCCTTCACACTCCTTTCCTGAAATCCCCACGTGGCCTGCTTGGGGTGCAGCATTTTAATGTGCAGCCTAGGTGATCCCAGGGCTCGGCCAGGTTTAGGACCCCTGCTCAGAGTATTTGGCTTAGGTTAGTAGGTGACTCAGAAACCTCCCTACTGAAGCTCCCTGGCTGCCCTCTTAGAGGAGAAACGTGGCAGAAATTAGCCATATGGTTTCAAATGGACAGATTTACATTCATTTCAAGACAAAAGAGTAGAAGTTTTGAAAATCCACAGGGGATAGGTGACCCAGAAACCTAGCTTTGTGCCTCTGACCTCTTGGCTCTCAAAATGTGAGCGAGAGACCAGAACAGAGATGCTCAAGGCTGGGCGGGGTCTGGGCTGGGGTCGGGGGTGGGGCTTGGACCAGCACGGGGCCTTTTCTCTGGGCTGCAACAGCATCTGTTGTCAGTGTCTGATGTCCTCTCTTGGTACCCAGTTAAATGGCATATGGGGAGACAGTTTGGTGCCTGAATTCCAATAATGGTACCAAGTAGCTATGAAAGAATTTTTTTTGAGAGGGGTAGGAGGATGGATCCAGAGACCCCACAGTTACTATTCTTCAGATGATCACATGTAACCTGACACATATCAATACAAGGAAGCCCTCACAGGTATCAGGCACTGTGGTAGGCCATGTACGTGTATGTGTACACACACATCTCTACCTATATCTATATGCACACACACATACAAATGTCTGTCTATGTACATGTGTGCATATGTATTTATATATTCATATATAGTTATGTATTTATACATCTGGATATAATATGAACAAGTGTGTGTGTGTATGCAAGTATATATACAGAGAGAGAGAAGGCTGTACACATATGCCTTCACAATTGCCCTCACTATCAGTCCATTTTAAAGTTAGGGAAACTGAAGCTCAGAGAGATTAATTAACTCGTCAAGGTCACAAAGCTGGGTTTGACTCTAGATGCTTAGGACTCAGAAAACCATGTTCTTTCCACACTGGCTCCCCTCCGTACATAAATATACACATGGCAGGTCTAGCTCCCTGGAATGTGTCTTCTAAATTTTGCATATACTGACTATAGGAATCCCCAAAAGTGTCTTACTTACTAATCACACATGAGGGTGAGGGAGAGGAGGGGGCCGCATGCTCTGGACACAGCCAGGTTGCCCATGTGTACCCGGTGAAAAGACCAGAGAATCAGCTCCCAAATAGGCTGCCTGATTGCCAACCCTTCTCCCTGCCCCATGGTATGGGGCCACGTAATCTATAACACAATTTTTAGACTCCCATGTATGGGCTTAGGAGGAAGGGGCTCAGATTTAGGAGTATGGAGCAAAACTGTTCTTTGGTTTCCACTTTGACTTTGAATGTTACAAACTGCCTCCTTGCAGACTTTAAATAATGCATGGACCTCCCATGATTATTGAACGGAAGTTTTCTCCTACAATATCCTATGGTCTATTACTAGACTCTAGACTTTTCAATCTTCAGTCAGCACTGCTTAGCATCTCTAGTCTGCTGTGCACACTGCAAGGTGGCTTATACACTAACCCGATGCTCACCACGCCAGCAAGGAGGGGGTTTTCCCACTGTGCACATAGGGAACACGTTCTCATCTGGTGGCCCCCTGGGCTGTAAGTTCCATGTAAGGCAGAGTCGGTGTCTGAATGGCACAGGCCCCAGGATCTAGCATGGCATACACAGTAGGCACTTAGTATTTATTGATGAAATCATAGATGATTGGACAGGGAAGTGCTGAGAGGTTAAACCATAAATCTCAAAAGCAGGGTCTGAAGGCAGGTCTACGACTCTGATGCCCATGAACCTTCTGCTATATTTTGCTGTCTTCCCATTGTATTTTGTTTTCTCTAATCCTTTTTTTTAATCACATTTTTCAAAATTCATTTGTGCCATTTATTGGACTGGCTCTACTTATTTAGCTGGGAGGAGCTTTGCGTTTCAAAGTTCACATGTTTGTTTTCAAGTCAAGGATTTTTAGTGCGTGTCATTTCTCTGAGCCTTCACTTTTCACTCTCACTTATCATATTTAGAGTTTTACACTTCACCAGGGAGTAACTGGGTGGCTGAGGTGGGGGGCAGTCCAGAGAACTGGCCACACGGGCAGTGAGATGCTCGATAGGTTGGTAGCCAGTGTCTGGGCTGCCCATCTGAGGGCCCCCAGGCCTCCTTGACCTCCATCAGCATGGACAGCAGGCCCAGCACTTCGGCCTCCTCTGCCAGTGGCTCCCACCTAGGGGACGGATAACAGGCCAGCCGTATCAGTCCGGACAGTCAAGAGTATGCTGCTGTATTAAGTAACCCCCAATCCCAGTGACTTAAAAAAGAACCAATGGTCCATTGCTTGTTCATGCTGCATGTCCACTAAGGGGCTTCTGCTCCACCCCAACCCCCAAGCACGAGGAGCAGCCACCACCTGAAACATTGACAGTTATGATAGAGGGAATGGGAGCTCTATGGAGTCTTACACCAGCAATTAGATGCTTGAGCCAGAAATGGTATTGGTCACTTCTACTCACGTGTCTCTGACCAGAGTCATTCACGTGATCCCATCCAAGCACAAGGAGGCCAGGAAATGCTGGTCCCCCAGGGCCCAGAAAGGACAGCCAAAACTAACTGATGACAGCACATCTGCCAAGGCCACGCCCCATCCTGAAAGCCTTCCTGCTTTCTCTTACCACCGAGATCAAGTATAGCCCCAGAGCAGATGACGTGAGGCCTCCACCTGCCCCACCAGCCTGGTCTCCACTGCCCCTGCCCTCCTGTCTGCAGTGAACCAGATGCCTGAGTGTCTTCAGGGGGCCCTGCTGTGCATGTCCACATGCTCTTCCTGCAGTCTGAGCTGCCTATGACCTCCTTCCTGAAGATCTGGGCCAAGGCTCCCCTTCCAGGACCCCTGCCTCCGACAGCTCCAGTTATAGCGGAGTCCTGCCTCTGCATTCCTTAGCACCTTGCTCGTCAGCATTTTGCCCCTTTCTGTTCATTCCTGTGTATGTCTCCTCCTCCAGTCAGACCCCACGGGACAGTGACTTAGAGCTACTCATCTCAGAATACCCAGACTCAACACAGTCCTCAGTCTGAGTGAGACATTCCGCATCTACTTCTTGAATGTTCGCTGATGACTACTTTGAGAGCACCTACTATTCAGTGGGTCTTAATCAGCTTTTAGAAATATTATGAATATAGGTTCTATGGTTTATAACTTATTCTGTATTTTCCAAACGAGGGGCTGCCTTGATCATGTGGCTGCACATTGTGCCAAACTCCATGGCTATTGGCTGCACAATCACCTCTGACCCTGAGAATCAAGAAGGCATGTCACAGAGAAGTAGCGTCTGGCTGATGACAGACCTCCATCTTACCAGGATCCAGAAAGCATCACTGCCACCAAAGCGCAGATGGTATGACTCCTGTAACTATGTTCTTACTTCTCTCCAGGAAGGACGAGTGTGGGGGGTGAGACTGGGTTCCTGGAAAGAAAGGAACCGAGTATACTTGCGAATTAGCTATGCCTGCTTTGATGTCTGGGCAGGAATCCTGCTCCGGCCAGCGCAGGCGTGAAGGGAAAGCAGCCGAAGTGCATGGGAGTATCCCTCGGAAACCAAGGGCAAAAAGCTGGGTCTTAGGACCAAAGGAAACAAGAGCTTGAATGGTGCTGGGGGTTCCTCTTCTCTCTGGCCTCCACACTTCTCTCTGTATGTTACCTTCAACCTTTTCTCTCTAAAGACCAGATTCCTCCCCTTTTCCACTCCACAAGGTGATAAATATGGCATCAGGGAGCCTATTGCTTCACAGATAACAATCCAGACCATGAGAGGAAAGGCTGCACAACTCTTTGGCTTCAAATCTAGAAGCCCCAGAGGAAGGATACATTGGCCCAGCCAGGGTCAGCCGTCCACTCTCAGACCAACCAACTGTGTCCAGAGCTGGAGTCCCACTGTGACCTAGCTGGTCCCACTGTGTGCAGCGAAGAGAGACTCAAGATTACTAAGAGTCATGTGGACCAAGGACCCTGGAAGTCTCATTGGAGAGAATCAGCATAGACTATGGCTCTCGATGCCAGAGGACAAAAAGGTGACCATGCTTGGTACATAACAATCATGAGGAGAATTTGTCAAAAATACAGATTCCGGAGCCCTGTCCCCCATGAGTCTGCTTCCGTAGGTCTGGGCTCAAGCCGGAACATGTATGGTTTGCACAGGAATCCAGGTAATTCTGATTCACTGCTTGTGCCTCAAATTCAGTTTTATGTCTTTGTTTTATTCATTTCTGTTTTTGGGTTTATTACTCTTCCCACTTCCCTTCCGCTTGATAATTTGTACCCCTTCCGGGTTATTTAGGTAGAGACTTAATTCCCAGTTTTTCTTCTTACCCCCTAATAGAGGCCATCATGAGCAATACTTTTTCCTCTAAGTGCCAGCAAGACAGAATCCCATAAATTTATATGTTTTGCTGTGTTTACATCTTTGTTCTTTAAATACTCTGTTCTGAAGAATTGCTTCCCTTCCCATGGCTTTATTTAGGAGTGCTAACTTCCCTGTGACTGGATAACCCCTTCTTGTTTGTGCGATTTATTTCTAACGTCACTGAGCTACAGTCTTAGGCTATCAAAGGCAAAATGTTTCTTACTTTTCTTATTGAATAAGTGCCTTTGTTTCCTAATAAGTGATACATTCCATGAGGAATCTATCCAGGAAGGCTAACTGGTCAAGTTCAAGATCGGGGTGTTGCTACTTTATACCCTACCCCCATCAAACAACCATCCTTCATGTCATTCTTTAGCACATACGTGTTTAAAAATTTAGCAGGTAGTCGGTTGTATTGGAAAGAGAAGGTCCTTGGAGTTGACTCCTGGCCATGCTGATCATTAGCTCTGTGAAACCTTGGACAAATGATTGACCTCTTCTGCGTCCATTCCCGTGTCTGGGGAAATCATGAGTGTAGACAGGCAGGCCTCAGCTCTGCCAGGTTTTCCCCACAGGATCAGCTGGGTAAATTGAAATAAGTGAAGACATCATAGGGGTTTTAAGAAGGGGGCACAGTGTTCAGCATCCCAAGTGTGCATCACAGCCTTTCAGTGAAATAGAGCTGATGGGAGGTGAGGAAATTGTCTGTATAAGTAGAACCTAAATGGTGTCTACTTAGCTGTTATCTGGCATATACAAGAATATGAACCTGAATACATGAGCATCTTTCCTTCATCCCCTGTCCAACTCTTCTTATTAAAAACTTAGCTCAGAGTCCATTTCTCCAGGGAATACTAGCCCATCACATATCATTGGCTCCTGTACACGCAAGTCTCCTCGTGTTATTCCCATTATCATTACCTGCTTCCTTGAACTTCACCATGACACCCCAAGCTTCTTCATGGCAAGGACTGGGAGTTACTTAGAGCAGGAGGAAGGGAGAGAGCTGCTATCCCAAACCAGGTGTTTTCAGTAGAGGAACACACTGAAGAGCATGGATAGGGCATGCACATTATCCCACGGGGTGGAGTGAAACCTTTACTCAGCAGATGTTTACAGAGCACCACATGCCAAGTGCTGGACATACAGGGGTGACCCCCAGTGTCATGATTTCTCTGGGGAAGGGGGAATGGAATTCTGAGCAGGTGGGTGCGGGGGACCCAGTCCAGGTGCTGTGGGAACATGCAGACTGACGCATCTGTTCCCGTGCTGGGACGTTGGAGAGGCTGCCTGGAGGCTGTGGGTTTTAATGAGGTTCGAGAGACATGGTTCAGTAATGAAAAGAAAGGGTTCAGGAGAAGACTGCTCCAGGCTGAGGGAAGAGCGGGTAGGAGCGCCAAGGACACTGTGATGCAAGAAACCATACCCGGAGTTGCTGGATGTTAGAGGGTGGGCAGGAGTGGAAGAAGGACTGAGCAGCACCAGGCCAGATGGGCACTTGGGAACCATGTTAAGGGGTTTGGGCTTTACAAGCAAGGGGGTCCCACTGAGAAACTCATGCAGCAAACCTAAGTGAGAGATGACGGTGGCCAGGCTGAGGGTGGGAGCAGGGGAAGCGGGCCAGGGGGGTGCAGGGAGGCAGATGCATGGACGTGGAGGTTGATTGGCCACAGGGGCGAAGACGGAAGGGCAGTCCAGGGGGTTTGCAGACATCAGTGGCATCATCCACCACGAGGAAAGGAACACACGGGGGATAAAAGTGCTGACGGACAGGTGGAGAAGACGGCGGATTAGGTTTGGATAGGTCACGTTCGCTGTGCCTCCGGGTCACCTGAAGGAGATGATATGCAACAACCATCCGCTGTGCCTAATAATAATGGCAACAACTGTATTTGGCCCTTACTATAACCTTAGGAGGAAGGAAACTGAGGCACAGAGAGATCAAGTAACTTGTCAAAGGCCACAAAAACACTAAAAGGCAGAGGCAGCTTCGTATGCAGCCATTCAGGTATCAGAGTTCATATCAGGAAGCCGAGACTCAGGAGGGAGGTGTCCCGGGCCCGGACGTGTAACCGGGAAGTGGTCCACACGTGATAGAGGGACACTGAAGCCACAAGAATGGAAGCGATTGCCGAGGAACAGTGTTGAGTGGCAAAAACCAAGCGTACACAGAGTGTCTGAGGAACCCCTGCCTTGAAGACAGGACAGAGGAAGAGAAGCTGAAGGATGAGACAAGAGAAATGGCTAGAGAGGCAGGAGGGAGGCCCAGAGAGAGGCTACTTCCCAGTCAGAGAAAAAAAGTGTCCCAAGGAGAGAATAGCATCGTTAAATGCTGCTTGCAAGTCAAGAAGACGAAAACTCAGAAGTGACTTTGGGTTTAGAAATAAGGAAACCATTAGTTACATTGGTAAAAAGTTTCTGTGGAGTGGTAGGGGAAAAATCAAGGCAGTGGGCGGAGAAGTTAGCTGCAATCAAAGGCATAAGACAGCAAGTGTAGACAAGCTTTTGAAGGTAGCGGAGCGAGGACAGAGAGGACGGTGGGAAGAGGCAGTCATGGGGCTTTGTGCATAGAGCGTCTTCCTCTATTTATCCATTGTCCGTATTTTATGTTGAATATGGGAAGCACATTCAAGTCCTAAAACATCTTTAAAGAAGAAAGAGTTTTTAAATAATGAAGATAGTATATTGAAGTACTGAGGAGGAGGAGGCACTAGAGAAGGCAAGGTTGAGGTTACAGGACAGGGAGTGCATAACAAGGAGAGTGAGGTCCCCGAGAAGGCGAAGGGCGGGCGGGCTGCAGGGGGTAGACCCGTGCCTAAGCAAGGACCCTGCTCCCAGGGAAACAAGGAGGAGGCGGAAAGACAGGCTGCAGAGAGCACCCAGACCAGGGTCACCAGCATCACTGAGCTTGGGGACCATGAGTTTCCCCCGGCACCCGGGCCCACACTTGGGAGGTCTGCCTTCCGGAGCGTGCTGCAGCCCAGCAGGGACAGAGGAGGTGTGCAGGTGCATTGATTCAATGTGGGGGCTTTTCCAGAAGGGAGTAACCAAAAGATGCTTGGACAGAAGAATTAAAAATCTTGGCACCAAAATGGTGGGAGTCACATTCCACGCACCCCAGGCTGATCGGAGGGGCTGTGAACCCTGTGTTGTCATTCCCACCCCAGCCCACCCCCCACCAGCCAACATCTTTACCGCAGACCCCCAGGGTATATAGTCAAGATCGCCTCCTGGTCTCCATCACTCTCCTGGGATTGGGTGTTGGGATGAGGGCCACAGAAATATGACATTACTGAAAACAATCAGTCTGAGGACAAACCGACCCTGTGGGGCACTCCCCAGGTCAAGCTCATTTGAAAGAAACTTGATCTTCCCTTTGTTTAAAGCTCAGAGGTGCTGGGGGAGCTTTCCAGCTGTGATCTGATTGTAATCCCTAAGTACGTACACTATGTCCCAAAGTCAGTATAAGGAGTTAATGCAATACCAGCGTAAATCCCCCTAAATCCTCTAACAGAATTTGATGGCTCTGTGTGTGGACCGCTTATTCTTCCAAATGAAGGACCATCAAAGGATTTGTCTTTTAATGGCAGTGATAGCCAATCCCTCCTGAGCAATTAAGATGTGAATTGTCAATCACTGAAACTATGCTGAGTTAAAAACGGCAGAGGTCACTGGGAGATTCCTGAGATGAATTTGAGCCCTAGTGAGGCTAATGCTAAACCAGCCAAAGGGCACACTGGGGAAAGCGATTGTTATTTCATAAACATGGCAGGGACAGTTGGCTAAGGAGCTGGGGGAGAGTTCATTTAAATTCATGCAGCATGCCGGTCAAGTTGAGTCATACTGTACCGTTGATCTGGCATGGACCTGGAGACCAGGGACCAGCATCGCCCTCCCTGCTGCTGCTGAGGAGATAAATTCCCAGCTATTGAAGAAACAGATAACATCAGAGCTCTGATGGATGTGTTCAAATACATAAGAATGAAAATTTTTGCACCACAGTGTAATAAAAATAAATATTAAAAAGAAAGCAGCAGTATCCATTATGTCCATCACATTCTCCTTTCCAGGCCTGTTTACTGCCCAAAACAGATAATGGATGGGCCGCTGTGTGATTCTTCCTGATAAGTGGTCAAAGGAGATGAACAGCATCACACCAGGAAATGGAGATAGTAAATCACAGTGTGGAAACATGCGCGATCTCGCCAGCTATGAAATAAAATTTAGATTCAAGCAACTTTCAGGTCCCATTACATGCCTATTAAAGCTGCAAAAATAAATATGATAAAACCCAAGATTGGCAGTCGGTAGAAGCACATCCTTGAGCATTGCTTTCTGGGCCAATTTACATAAGCAATCAGGCAGCATGAATGAGAGCTCTGCCATTTCTATACTCTCTGACCCAGGAATTTTCTCTTTGGTAACAAACGCCATGGTATTAGCCCCAAAGAAAGAAAAACATGTGTAGAGCAGCATTACCTGTAATAACTAAAACTCGCCCACAACCCAAAGGCCGAAGAAGAGGGGGCTGACCAAGCAAAGACACATGTGTTAACACAGTAGAATAACACGATGGCATTTCAAATGATGAATATGGGGGCTTGGGAGGTTGCGGAAACGTTTCTATGAAATATGCATGGTCATTATTAGTTGTGCATATCAAATGTCTTCCTGGGTATTGATAAAGAAGAGACTTTGGATGGAAGAGGATTCACTTAGAATTTAATGTTCATTAAGATTTTATGATAAGTTGGATACTAATTTTAGTCATTCACTCAACATTCATTGAATGTTGACCACATGCCAGACAGTAAGGATGTTAAGACGAGGAAGAAATGCTTCCTACCCCAAGAGCCCATGGTCAGAGGGGAAGACAGACAGGCTGATACACACACGCACACACACACACAGCAGTGGCAGGGCATTGTGTACAGGGGAAGGCGTGTGGATGTCATGGACAGAATTAGGATAATTCACAGGTTGGGCAGAAGTGGAGGAAGATGATGCTCCGGAGGGAAAGCATTGCACAGGCAGTGGCCATATAGGTCTGGTGTGTGTGTGTGTGTGTGTTGTGTTTCTCTATCCCGATTCATCTGCAGGGCTTGAAGAGCCCAGGATACCACTTTCATGGGACCCAGGACTGCATTTCCAGGGCCAGCTCCACCCTGCCATTTCCCGTCACTGTCTTCCGCCCTCAAATGGTCATCCATCCCCACCATGTACACTCCTCACCGAAATCACTCAGGGCCATTCATCCTGGGTGAAGATGCTCTTACTGTGTTATATGCTATGTGAATAGGATTATTCTGAAGGCCAGTTTAAATAAGAAAGGATTCTTATTTTATATCGTCCACGACCTATTCATTGTGGAGTGTTCTTAAAAAGGTGCTTGGTGGATGGAGCTGGAGGACATTATGCTCAGTGAAATAAGCCAGGCGGAGAAAGACAAGTGCCAAATGATTTCCCTCATTTGTGGAGTATAACAATGAAGCAAAACTGAAGGAACAAAACAGCAGCAGACTCAGAGACTCCAAGAACGAATTAGTGGTTACCAAAGGGGAGGGGTGTGGGAGGGTGGATGGGGAGGGAGGGAGAAGGGGACTGGGGGATATTATGTTTAGTACCCATGGTGTGAGGGATCACGGGGAGAACAGTGTAGCACAGAGAAGGCACATAGTGGATCTGTGACATCTTGTTGCACTGATGGACAGTGACTGCATTGGGGTATGGGTGGGGACTTGATAATATGGGTGAATGTAGTAAACACATTGTTTTTTCATGTGAAACCTTCATAAGTGTGTATATCAATCATACCTTAATAAAAAAAATTTAAAATAAATAAATAAATAGATAGATGATTGGAAAAGATCCAACTGTATTTTTTCTTTTAGGCCTTAAGGCCCCCTTCTTATTTTATTTATTTATTAATTTTTATTAAGGTATCATTGATGTACAATCTTATAAATGTTTCATAGGAGCAACATTGTGATTACAACTTTCACCCATATTATCAAGTCCCCCCCAACCCCACTGCAGTCACTGTGCATCAGCGTAGTCAGATGCTATAGACTCACTACATGTCTTCTCCGTGCTGTACTGCCTATCCCGTGACCCTCCTACATTATGTGCACTGATCATAATGCCCCTTAATCCCCTAAAAGATCCAACCATATTAAAAAGAGACATGGAACCCCAGACAAACTTACCCTGTTACCATCTTCCTGAATGTGCTTGATATGTAAACCACTGCTAATGAATCGAGTGAAGTGGGAAAGTACATCAGGAATGCAAGCCCCTGGCTCAGATCAATATTAACAGATATGTGGTGTGCAGGATGTCATCCGTAAGAAATGAAAGCAAGTAGCCACAGGTTGGCCTTCATTTGAATGTTGATATTTTGATAGCTGTGGGTATTATTTTAATTCAACATATAGTTTGGTTTGACAATGTGCAGCTTGGCATTTAGAAGCTAGCATGTGTGTGAGAGGAAAAGCTGGGAGCTCTGAAAAGGAAATAAGGACATAAATCAAGAGGTTCTTATGTGAGAACAATGAAAGAAGGGGCTTACTGAAATGCTGATTACCAACACATCAACGTGAACTGGTGACTCTGAAAAAAAAAATACGTCTCTCTTCTGAGATGACCCTAACTGCTGTGACCAATGGCGGTGCCTTGTATGAAGCCAGTAAGCCTGCAAAGTCATATAAATGCAGTCACAAGCCCGGAACGCAGTCCTTCCTTACTGCCATTCTCAGAAGACTAGGGCTCCCTGAAGGAGGAGCCTCTCCAGAGATAGATCCAGAAGGAAGCTGGGTCAGAAGTATCGAGCAGGAGGAGAGTCGTAACGTTTGCAGGGCCCTGTTGGACCACATTGGGGGTGAGTGGGGCCTGCCTGAGAAGAGGGCCCCCTCTTGTGGAAGCTGTCATGAAGCAGAAGGAGATCTTCAAACTTGAACAACAAGGCAGCAATTAGAGCCAAGTGAGCTGGCTGAGAGCCTGTGAAAGACACTTGAGCCTGAGATGATCCTTTGAAAAGGAATGCTCATATGAAGTGAGCTGAGAAGATGGTGCAATGGCAGCTGGGGTGTTGTTGACGGAAGTCAGGAGTTGCTCTACATCCCTGACACCGCATTCTCAGAAATCCACCCCCAAGTCTCCATCTGTCTCCATGCTACAAATCACAGTTTCTCTTGCTCAACAAACCTCCACACAGCCCAAGCAATTTAGCTGAAGTTTCAAAATGTATCCAGATGATTCTATCATGTCTTTAAATCATACATGGTATGTGTGTGAGAAGCAAAGAGTAGAAGGCAGTGATCCGAGAATCCCTCTCTGGGGCTCCTGCACACACAGGGCCCCTTGCCTTTGCCCTGGGAGTGGGTCATGGTAGCTAATCAAGGGCACAGACAGAACCAGGGTTTTAGGGGTGGCTGGAGGGGAGTCTTAGCGGGAGGTCACCAACAACAGAGTCTGGTTGCCCTCCCTCTGCTGATGTGCACCCATTTCCTCTGCTTCCTCTTCAAATGGTCCAGTCTTATTTAGATTGGGATTACGTGGCAAAGACTGCTCCATGCTCACCAAAATCTACATCCTGCTCTTAGCCCATCGCTCTATTTCCCAGTCTCTCCTGTAGTCATATGCAGCTTTGTGATTGAGTTCTGCTCTAGCCCATGGGAGATGAGCAGAAATACATGCTGCTTGTGAAACTGCCCCATACGCAACTGCCAGTGACACTCCTCTCTGCTAGTGCTGCTCTCCAGCTGCCTGAAATTGAGATGCCCCCTGGGTGCCCTTGGAAACCCTTAGTTGAAGATGGCAGAGCATCCGGGAGCTTGGGACCCAGAGATGACATGAAGAATGGTCTCCTGCTGACCTCATCACGCACCAGTCCTGTAACAGAGGGAAGAAATAGCTTCTGTCATATCCGAGGCACTGTACAATTTGGGGTTTATTTGTTAGAGCATCAAGCATTACCCTAACCCGCTCAGATAGTAGCAAATGGAGTTGGAAACTGCAGCCACCCAGCCTTGACTCTGACCCAATACAGCCGAGGGATGATTTCACTGACTCCTTGCTTGCTTTTGCTAATTGAAGGAATGGTGATATCATGTGCTGAAGGCCACCCAACAAGGGAGAGTTGGTGCTCTTTGAATGGCAGCACTCTGGGGCTACAGAAAGGAAAACACAAAGTTGCACAAAATGCTGCAGGGTCGCCAAGACAGAATGATGCGTCCACGTGCTATCTGGGCTATGCTCTGCAGGATCCATAATGTGTTGGATGCTGTCCCAAGGGCAGAGACCAGTTCTGAGTGCCAGGGCAGTAGAGGCAGAAACAGGGGCTTGTGGGGAGGCCACGCAGCCAGTGGCTGGCACACAGAGTTCTCTTCCCAGAAAAGAAGGATCCTTTTAGTTAAATGTAATAAATCTCCTTTTAAGTAACACATGGCTGGGCTTGTTACTTTCGCTTTTAGGGCCCTGAAACTGGTTAAAAGAGCAATTCACATGAGCCACAAGGGAAGGAACAACTGGGATACCTAGACTGGAACCAACTCTCCCCACAGCTGGGCAGCTTTTTAAAGAGGAAACCTGGGTCGTTTACTAAAGACTTCCCCAAAAGCCATGAATTTGTGTACTTGTATCAGATCCCAGTCTCGAGGTCAGTTCTTGACTTTATGCTGACTGACAGGGGCACATCCCAGGAGGCCAATCACGGCAGAGACAGGAAGCCGTGTTACAAACAACAAAGTCTAGGGGCTGTGCAGTCGAGAGAAGACGAGACCCGGGATGGCTATGATTCCAGTTTATACATATATGAGGGCCTTTCAGGCGGGTCCACAGGGCTGGTGTCATGGTTGCACAGTTAGACAGATGTGGACATTCAGTGTAGAGGAGAACTAATCCCCTTATGGTTACAGCTGTCCCAGGGTGGACAGGTTGGCCTGACAGTAGTGAGCTGCCTGTCAGGAGGGGGATGCAAGCAGAATTGGAATGGCTATCTCTCAGAAAGGTTGCCACAGGGGCTCCTCTTTGTCTGGGATAGCAGGGGCATGTGTTTGGAGGACACTTCAGGTCTAAAATGCTAAGCTTCTGAGAGAAGATCCTTTCCCAGAACAGAATGCCATCTATTGTTTTGTGCTCCCCATTCCAGCATCCACTCCCTTTTCTTGTGATAATCCATACCCCAAGCATGTTTTGCAGGGATCACCTTTCCTAGTTTAAGGGCTCAGGGACAAGTAGAGCCAACCCCTGTCCCAGGCGCAAAGCATGCTATCCGTGTTCTCTAAGCTTAAGGTCAGGCCACAGCTCTGGTGACAGTGATTAGTGCAGGAGGGAACAAGCAACTCAAGTTAGTCCAATCACAGTGAAGTTTAGGTAGGAGCTCCCAGGGAGAAAATCTTGCTCTCTGCTGCAGATCTAGAATCGGGAAGGCTGCAACTAATGCTGGCATGGGGGCCTGAAGATGGAGCCACAGAACCTGGCTGGGAAGCAGTGAAAATCCAGGTCCTGATCCCAATGCCTAAGTGCCTGGATCCAGCTATACCTGAAGTGAGTGGTTTTTCAGTGTATTGAACCAATATAATCCATTTTTTATCAATAGTGTTTGAGATGTGATTTTTTTCTTCACTCTCAACTGATAGAGGGTCCTGGCTAACGTGATGGGTTTTAGTGGAGAGTCTTGAGAAATAACAAAGGAGTAATAAGAATAGGAAACCAGCAATGACTTTGAGAAAGACCACAGAAAGAGGAAAGGGGACCTGTTAGCCTTTTGCCTGGGTCCCCAAGGCTGGCCAACCATGGAAGAGCCAACCACAGGAGCAGCTGGTGTGCATATCAGTAACGTCCCTAAAATTCCAGCCCAAGAAAATCATCCTAAATATTCAAAACCATCCTACACAAAACTGCTCTTTGAAGCATTATGTGTAACTTTGAAAACTTGGAGACAGTCTAAATGTAAAAAAACCAGGGGCTGGTCCACTGAGTTTGCTGCCTTCAAAAATGACATTTATGAAGTGTGTGTAATAACATGGGAAGTTCTTATGATGGTGTGAGTGAAATCAGGGCATGAAACTGTAGAGTCAATATGAATTCAACTCTGTGAAAAGGAAAAAAAATTGTAGAATCAATATGAATTCAACTGTGTGAACAGGGCAAACAAAGAATGTAAATGTACCCAAAAGTTGAAGCTTGGATGGTGGGACCATTTTTCTTTTACCTTTGCATTATTTTCTAAATTCTCTTCATGGTTTTTTAAATGGAAGGAAGCATTGTGTGATGTTCATTGATATATATAGAGAGAGGACATCCCCACAGCGCCCCCCACACAATCAGTTTCAGAAAAAAGGGACAGATGAGGGACCTCTCTAACCCTTTGCCCAGCTAGAGGCAGAGGAACCCTGGAGCCACTCCGATGGACACGGGCCCAGCAGGAGTGTCTTGGGACTTCACAACCACAGGTCCCAGCGTGTGCCCCTTGGGATGCCCCAGCTGAGAGCCTGATATACATGCCGAAGGGCTGCCTTCCCCAAGTGGATGGAATTGTCCCCATTTCATGAAAGACCCGAGTGCTGGAAAGGGGGAGTGGTCCCACAGGCTGATCAGAACACAAAGCTCCAGAATGGGGGCTGTCTGGCTGCAGACTCCACCTCCAGGACGAGCTCGGGAGTAGAATGTGCAAGAACATAGGTGACGAGTAGAAGGCCCTTAGAGGTGACAGGGTCCACCCGCTCCTCATGCAAATGGAGAAACCAAAGCCAGAGAAGCTGTGACCAGCCGAGGTCTCGTAGCTTAGCAGTAGCAGAGCTCAGGTCGGCACCCAGCACCCCTGGGCCCTGCTTCCGCGTCCACCCAGGCAGCTCTCTGCCTGGGACAGGCAGGGAGGGGGCCTGCCAGAAGCGGAGGGAGGCCCTGTGGCTCTGGCTGGGTGGGTTTCTGTTTGTTCTCTGTGTGTGGAGCCCCTGGTCATGTTCTCTCCAGCCCTCACCCAGAATTGGGATTCTCAGGGGCGCTGAGAAGGGGGCGCCACTCTCACTGACTCTCTTCCTCCCTACCCTGGACCTTACAGCAGCCTCTACTCTGGTCTCCTGAGACAAGACTCCTGCTTGCAACCACCAGTGGGTCCCCACTGCTCCCTGCTAAAGCCCAGCCCCTCTGCTTTACTGTACAAGGCCCTCTGACCCAGCTCCCATTTGTCCCCTAGCCCCCATTCCAGCCACATTGAGCCTGCTGAGTCTAGGGTGACCATAATCTATCACCCGAACTGGGGCACCTTTAAGAGTGGAAGGGAGCTCTGTGGACAATCGTGCTGGAGCACCTTGCATTGACTGGGCTGTCCCAGATGCACCTGGGCCTGCGGTCACCCCAAGGCCAGGTCCTTTTGTAACATAATCTTACTATGTTCCCATCAGTTTTCTAACGTCTCCCCTTTCTACTTGGCAAAGGCCTATTCATCCTTCCAGGCAAGTTGAAACCACACATCCTCTGCGAAGTGAAACCCTCCCTGCCTCCAAGAGACAGGAGAATTACTCTCTCCTCTGCACCCAAACAGTTGGTTAGCACCTGTATTACAGTGCCTGACACAGTGACTTTGCTCAGGGCTTCTCAACCTCCGCACTTAGTGACATTTGGGGCCAGAACATTCTTGGTTATAGGAGTATGTCCTGTGCATTATAGAATCTTTTGCAGATCCTTGGCCTCTACTCACTAGATTCCAGTAACAACTCACCGCCTCTACCCAGTTGTGACAACTGAAAAAATGTTTCCAGACATTACCAAGAGCACCCCCAGGGAGAACCACTGTCTTACCAATGAGTTTTTGTCCTTTATGCCGTGAATTCCAAGAGAGCATTTTATTCTCTTCTGCACTGGTCAGTGCCCCACGCAGAATAGGTGCTTAGTACAAACTGCCTACTGAATGAATGAGTTAGAATGACCCAGAAGAACCCCAGAAATGTCTAAATCACTAGCTCCCTTGGGTGCGTTCCCAGTCGTGACCACTGGAGGGCGGGAAAGGCCTGCCGAAAGCACAGAGCTGGAGGCGGGAAAGGCACAGATCAGGGAGACCCCAACTCTGGGGGCCCAGGGCCCCCATGGCTCTGGGGGCTGCGGTGACAAGGAAGGCCCCAGTCCCCTTAGCTGTTTCCTCATCACCTCCCTGCCCTGTAAATATTCTTACCCCGCAGGACTCACTTCTCAGACCTCTATTCTTTTCTATTCTCCATCCTGGGCTCTCATTCGGTGCCTAATTTTAAATACCATCTACATGCTGATAACTCCCAAAGCCACATTTCTGATCCAGAAATTTCCCCAAATTCATGAATCTATTCCAACTGCTTACCAACACCTCCATTCAGAGATCTAATTAATAGGCATGGGTAACAGTGCAGCCAAACCTGAGCTCCTGACATCCCTCCACCTCTGGGCCAAACCCCAGTCTTTCTCCACCCCGGCAGATGGCCACTCCAGCCTCCCATTGCCCCATCCGAGCCCTCAGGCTCGCTCTTCTCCATCCCCACGTCACTCACTCAGGTCATGGCTCAAACGCACCTGGAGGCGTCTCTGTCCTGCCATTTCCACTTAGTTCACCCCACGGCTGTAACTACTTACCACGACGTCATTTTGGTTAGTTTCTTGTTTATTCCCTTTCTTTGTCCCCCCCTTGTGGTCTCACTAGGGTCACAGCTAGTGTCCACTGTTATGTCCCCAGGGCAGGGCACGGGGTAAGTGCTCATTAAATAGTTGTGCAGTGAGAGTGAGTTAAGGACTTGAGGGGATGAGGGCAAGTCCTCCGTGGAAGAGCCCTGAGCTGACCGAGGAGAAATCCACTTTCAGGCCGGCGGGTTCTCCTAAAAAGAGATGGCCCGCAGCAGAGGCGCCTTTGTCCAACACAGAGCACTGAATCTCCCCGAAGTTTGGGCGAAGCGGAAGGCATGAGAGGCACATTTATTGGATGCCTATGATGGATTAGGAGGATAAACTATAAGGCCCAACAGAGTGGGCTCTGCTTGACTCTGTCCTGCCTGTGAGACCACAGATAAGCACATTAATATCTCTAGGCTGTGGTTTCATACCTGGAAACTGAGGACAGTCATCATAACAGCCTGGTAGGGCTGCTAGAGGAATGGGGACTTAGTATGCGTAAAGCACGTTGAACAGTGGCTGCCGTGTGGTAAGTGCTACGGAAGAGTAGCTGCTGTCTGCGCCATGCGCTTCCCATCGCTCATGTGGTGCTTAGAACACTGTTGGGTAAGTGATTTTATTAGCCCATTTTGCAGATAGGAATGTTGAAACTCAGAGGCGATGTGTCGCTTACCTGAGGCCTCACAGCTAGAGAGAGACATTCCAGCACAGCTGTCTGACTCCTTTCCCAGAGTGGGTGGGTGGCCAAACAATAGGCCCCACATTAGGCCCTGGGGCCCCTCCTCCCCTTGTCCCCTGCTCTGGTTTCTGCTGCCGCCACCATCATCAGGGCAGCTCAGTGCTTAGTACCTCTGCTTTTTAGCTCTGGCCCAAGGGAAACACAAATTCCTTCCCACCTGCATGAGCAGCTCCAAATAAGGCTGGTGTATTAAAGAAAGCTTTGCTAAACATTGAAGCAGTCGGGGTCCTCAGGCAGGGGTTTCTGTTCCTAACCTCCCCCACCAGCCTTCTCCCCATCCCCAGGGGACAAGAACAGCAGCCCCAGGGCACCAGCACAGTGGAGGTCCCACCAGGCCCATCTGCTGCCCAGGCCCTTCCCTGGGGATTTGGGTTCAGCGGGTGAAGAGAAGTCTGCAGTCTGCGCTCTACCAGGTTTCCAGGTGATTTTTGTCTTGGAAAAGTTTGAAAACCACTGGCATAGAATTGAGGGTGTGGATTCTAGAGTCAGACCACCTGGGTTCAGATGCCAGCACCACTTGTTCCTGTGTGATTCTGAATAGCTTTTCAACCTCTCTGATCCTCCATTTCCTTTTCTCTGAAATGTGGGTCATAAAACTACCTAGCTGGTAGGGTTGAATGAGGGTTCAATGAAATCATGCCTGCAAAGTGCTTAACACAATGGCCTGCTCTGAACAAAACAAGTTACTGTTGCGATTGTCAGTACTGCAGTCCTTTGTATTGTCCAAAGGGAAGCTTCCCGGAGTCTCAGATTCCCTGGGGCCCAAAGCTCAGTGCGGTGCCTTTTGCCAGTCCCTGGTGCCAGGCAGTCTCAGGGGTCCAGGCTCGGGATCCAGCCTCGGGGTCGTAGCCGTGGGGACCCAGCCTGAGGGGCCCAGTACAGTAAGGGCATGTTCTCAGCGCTCAAGAGAACGCTGACACCTGTCATTCAGGTAATGCCTCCTGGGTCACATGGACCCCACCCCCTAGAACTGTCCATGCAGGAGGCAGGTGGCCCTCTCAGACTCCCAGGCCCTGCACTGAAATGGAACCCATAGCCTGGAGGGAAAGTGAGGGCATGGAGGACCCCAGACACCTCCTTTTGTTTCTGGGGAGCCACTGGCATATGGCCTGTGACTAGATGCTGACTGACAGGTGTGACCTTATCTGCTCCCTGCCTTTGCCTGGAGACAAGCCACTCCTCAAGACATCAGGGATGCTGGGGCTAAGAAGATGCTGGCCCCCACTTCAGGGCCATGTGCCACTCCGGAAGGAAACACAGCGATGAGCGGGCTCTCCAACTAGCGAGCAAGAGCTCCTTCCTGGTGCTCCCCACCAGCCTCCGGACATGACCTGTGCTCTGACCCTGGCCCTCCTGGCCCTCCCCTCCTCAGCCCCTCCTGTCCCACAGGAGGTGGAAGGTGGAGGTGACCAGTCATTTGGGAAGCAGGGGTCTGGGACCAGCTGGGAGAGCAGGAAGAGCCTCAGACGGGACTTGGAGCAGAGGTGGACAGATGAAGGGACCTAGAGGGTGAGAGACATGGAAGGCAGCCTGGACACCTTGGTGGGCCTGCGAGCGTGCAGCCTCATCCCTACGGGCGATGCTGACTTCTCCCACCCTGCCCCGAGCGCCTTGCACTGGGAGCCCTGCTCCTGCTCTGGTCCCGGCCTCCACTCACGCCCTGCTCTTGACAGGAGGCCTTCCGGGCAGACCCCCTTGTACTGACTTACCTGATCCCTGCTTGCCTCTCGGGCTTCCGCCTGAAGTCACAGTCTACATAGGCTGCCCTGAATGTCCCCCTTCCCCCGACTGGCTGGCGTCCTCCTGGACCCCTCTGCTCCCCGCACACAAGCCCACCCCTCCCCGCTCCAGGCCCTTTGCAGGACCAGCTCCCCACATCAGACTGGGCTCTCATGGGAGCAGACACTCTGTCTGGTGGCCGACTCTCTCCCAGCCCCTTCACAGAGCCGAGCCTTGGAGCTGCTGACAGAAGCCTGCAAAGGAAAGAAGCTCTCAGGAGTCCCGACAGGAGGACATGCTGCCTGGCCTCTCGGCGACCCTGAGTTAAGCCCTCTTTCCTGGCCCCCAGGCCAGATTCTCTCCCTGCCACCCTGGGAGCCCCAGGCCTGGGTGAGAGGTCACCTGTGACCCAGGGGCTGAGAGATTCCTATCAGGTAAGGCCACCCTGCACAGCAGCTTGAAACATCTAGATGAGAGAGAGTTGGGAACACCCATCAGCAGAGCTGCGGCCCTCAGAGCCTGAGACAGTAACCTGTCAGCCAAGGTGCCCCGTGAATATTTCACAGCTGTCAATGTTTAATTAGTGCGGACAGATTAACTCTGAAATCACACACACGTGGGCTGGGCTCCCCACACCTAGAGGGGGGTCTAGAGGAGAGGCCATGCTCGCTGCCATATGGCCAGAGACGCTGCTCGCCTCCCCCCAGCCACCCTGCTGCAGGAAGTGGGGCCCCTCAGGAACCTCAGGGAAGGGACGCTGGGCAAGCGGAGGGAAGTGCCTCCCTCTCCGGAGGGGTCTGGGTATGGTGGGGCGAGGTCAGGGCTGGGGCCTGCTCTCGCTGTCAGCAGCCCTCTTCCGGGCCTCCCAGACCCCAGCCTGACTTCCGGGAGCAGGTGTCGGTGTGTAATTACCTCCGTGCCTTTGGCATTTCTGGATTATGCTGTTTGTTTATTGCTTCTGCAGCAGTACCGGGAATCTTTTATTCCCTTTAAGTTTCTTTGAGTTTTATCACATCTTGTGCCACTTTTTAATTTAATGGAGTATCCTTGGACTTCATCATCTGGTAATAAATTACCATTGTTGATGCAGTGTTTATAAAAACATTTGATCAGGGGCTTGTAAAATTTCAGAGCTGGACCTGGGCTCTGCCTGCCTCTCCATGCTGAGGTTAACCTGCCAGCACAAAGAGGAAGTCGGGTCCCACAAACGTACCAGCTTATTCCATGCCCTTGTACCTTTGGGCATGCCCTACTTTCTGCTTTGATCACCTTTCTTCCATTTCTTCCTCCTCCAAGACTAGACAGAGATCTTTTTCCTCCAAGAAGTTGTCACTGAGATCGTAATTTTGTAATCATCTGCTAAGCTGAACTCCTCAAAGACAGGAAACAAAACTTCTAAACACATCATGCCTAACTTGGGAATGGGTACATAGTGGGTGCTTAGTGATTTGTTGTTACTTTTAATAAATGGAGGTAAAAAGGAATTTTAGATAGGAACTGAGCTCTCAGAGTACACTGTGATACAGCTGTCTTTCAGTAAGCTCTTGCTGCATAACAAAACCAGCACAAAATCTCAATGGGATAGGATAGTAAGCATTTATTTTCGAGAATATTCAGGTCAGCTGAAATTTGGCTGGTCTAAGTTCAGTTGAGCAATTTGCTTCAAGCCACAGCAGCTGGGGAGCTCTGTTTCTCCCTGAAAGACTGGGGGTTGGCTGAGGGGCTCTGCTCCAAGTGTCTCTCATCCATCCTACACTAGTGGGCTAGCTGGGGCATGCTCATCTCGTGGCAGTGGCACGGGTGCAAGAGAACACACCCAACCACACAAGCACATTTCAAGTCCTTGATTTTGGCACATTGCTAACATCTCATTGAGCAAAGCAAGTCATGTGGTGAAGTCTGAAGTCAGGAAACAGGGACATAAACTCCATATATAATGAAGCCATGGCAAGGGTTAGATGAAGGGAGTAAATAATTAATCCATCACAAAGGGATTCCCAGCACACTATGCACAGGACCCCAGAATGACAATGGGGCAGGAGAGAGACTAGTTCAACAGACCTCTCCAACCATCATCCCCACCCTCTGAAGCCACCCCCGCCAGAGCACCAGAGTTAACAAAACAGCAACAGAGATGAGATTTGAGATTAAAGAAGCCACTGATGTGAGCCACGGGTTATGGCACAAAAGCAGAAAGAAGGGGACAGAACCAAAGCTGAGAATCAAAGTCAAGGCCAGTTTTTAGATGCCAAAAGACAGAAGTCAGAGACAAGGGCAAATAATGGGCTTGGCCAAGAAGCATAGAAAACAGCCTTGGAGCTCAGGCCTGGCTGTGGGTCCAACACACGCTGTTGCCTTGGGAAGCCCCGCCCACCAAGGAAGCCCCTCCCACCCAGGCGCCGTCTCCCGTCGGCGTGATCCTTAAGGACTTCGGACTTTGTGAACCTGACCGTTCCTGATGGCTCGGACGTCCGTTACCCTCAGGCCCACTTCCTCAACCTCCCCCCTATTTCTTTCTCCTCAACATACCAACTCCGAAATCCTCCCTAAACATCTCCATGCGAAAATCAGACAGCCTCTCTCTACATCATCCGAATCCCGGGGCCTCAGGACGAAGGATGATTACCAGCAGCGGGTCACTGACAGGTAGGTGAATTTCTCTCCGACGTGTGGAATCAAATATTGAGAGTTAAAGGAAGCAGCTGGTGGAAGGGAAAGGAATCTTCTTTGGAATCAGAAAGACATGGGTTCAAATTCTGCCACCACCGTTTGCTAGCAGAATAATCTTGAAGAGCCACATGAACTCAGAGGCTCCATTTCCTTTTCTGTAAAATGTGTTCATCAGGGAACCACACAGGGCCGCCAGGGGGTCAAATGACAACACGTGCAACGCAAGGCGCCAGGCCTAGTGCGCGAGCTCGAGCTTGACATATGGCGTCCTTTGCGCTCCCTCTTTGGCCCCAAGCTCTTGGATTTTCACTGATTCTGCCTCCCTCCTCAAAAAATATATATACATACATATAAATTAAAATACCTGCCAAGGGTTTAGTCCCCTCAGCCCCTAAGGCCTCTATCCGGACATGGTGATTTGGACTGGGTAGGCATTATCCAATTGTTCTAAGTATTCTCTTTCCTACCTTTCATCAACTATATTAACAAGGCTTCTGTCCCTTTCTAATTGCCCATCCCTTGGATTTTTTTTCTTTTCCTTGTTAAAGACCAATTTTACAAAGCACTTCAGCAGCTCAGCCATTTTTATCATCATCATTAATTTTATTTCCCTTCTCATTTATTAATGGGCCAGGAGGCTCTCAAGGATTTCTTCCCCCTGATATATTTGTAAAACTCCCTTCCTATTCCCTTTGGCGGCCCCAACACTCCCTACAGCTTTTATTTCTTCCCTTGGCTGCCCTGCTCTTTCTCTGCTGCCTTTGCTGACTCCAGACCTTCCTTTCTGCACCCCCTCCCTGGCCGCCTCCTGTGATCCTCCTCTGCTACCCCTCCCTCCTCCCTCCCTCCTCAGACTTCATGGCAGGCCTGGCCTCTGAGACGGTCTCCAGTGGGGGCCCTGGAGGCCTTTAGTTAGCAGCAGGGGCTTGTCTGCTTGTTTCTGTTCTGCTCCCACTCTGTGAGCAGAGAGGCCCTTTTATCCACGTTGGCAGTCGGATGGAAGGGACCAGAGGCCTAGCCCCCTCCTACCGCTTCATTGCGTTAAATGTATCCTGCCACTCCCTTCTGGCCTGTAAGGTTTCTGCTGAGAAGTTCTGATGATAGCCTGATGGGTTTTCCTTTGCATGTGATCTTTTTAGTCTCTTTGGCTGCTTTTGATAGTCTGTCCTTATCCTTGATCTTTGCCGTTTTAATTATTATATGTCTTGGTGTTGTCTTCCTTGGGTCCCTTGTGTTGTGAGAACTGTGCACCTCCATTGCCTGAGAGACTATCACTATCCCCAGATTGGGGATGTTTTCAGCAATTACACCCTCAAAGACACTTTCCCTTTTTTATTTCTCTTCTTCCTCTGGTACCCCTATAATACGAACAGTATTCTGTTTGGATTGGTCACACAGTTCTCTCAATATTTTTTCATTCCTAGAGATTCTTCTTTCCTGTTGCTCTTTCAGGATTAGTTGTATTATATGTTCATACTATATGTGGTTTTGGGAGGAAGCCTCTGTCTCACCTCTCCTGCCACCATCTTTAAACCAATCCTGTCAGTAGTGTAGCTTCTTTACACTGATGTCATACTCACTGAGGGCCGGGGTCAAGTCTTCCATAGTTAAATGTACTTGCGGCCTTTGCCTTTGCTTTGGGAGGTGCCAGAGGCTGTGCCTTTCATTTTGTGTTGTTGCAGGGCATCATGGGCAATATCTGAGATGAATTGATGGGCAGCTAGGGAGATGAGCTGAATTACATGTGCGTTCACGGCCTCAAAGCCAGCATGGTGCAGCAGTATCCAGTCAATACATCTGGGAATATAGATATGGAATCCTTCAGCTGCAATCAGGAAGTCCACTAGAGGTGTGCTGGGTACCATCGGCCTCACCGCTCCATTGGCAGTGTTGAGAGTGGCCCCCTCTGAGGACGCTGCACCGCGCAATGATGGCTTCCCCGCTCCGCTCGGCCAGCTCTCCAGCCTGCACTGCCGTGCTTCCCATGCCCCCTGCTCGCCTCCAGCCGCAGACACCCCTGCTGTCACTGTGGGGCTGGCCTTGTTCCTTTTTGCAGCAGTGCACTGAGGGCCGTGCTGAGGGGCACAGGCAGTAGAAGCCAGTGCTTCTTTGCAGTCTGAGCCTGAGCCGCTACGGTTTGTCAACCGGGTGCAGGACGCAGCTTTCTATTTCTTCTTGAGTGAGTTCTGGTAGTTAATAACTAGCACAACCAAGTAATTTGCCCATTTCAGCTATTTTGTCAAATTTAGGAGTTTAGAGGTGTTCATTATATTTCCGTATCCTTTTAATGGCTTTAGGGATATAGTAATATCCCCTCTTTTGGGAAATTTGCTCTTGTTTTCTTTGGTTAGCTTGGCACCGTTCTTTCAGTTGTACTGACTTTTGTTTCTCTGCAAAAAACTAGCTTTCATTTTACTGATTTTGTTGTTTAGTTTCATTGATTTCTATTCTGTCTTTAGTATGTCCTTCTATATTTAGTTTTGGTTTTATTTGCTTTTCTCTTTCTAGATTTTAAGAAGGGAGCTTGGATTGTTCTTTCGAGTCTTTTTCTACTATGACTTAGTGCCTTAATTTCTGAGTAAGAATCCTGTAAATTTTATGTTATATTTTTATTTTCACGCAATTCATATTATTTTCTCTTTTCCCTTGAAATATCTTTATTGACCCATGGGTTACTTAGAAGTGTATGCAATTTCCAAACTTGAGGTTGTTTTGCTTTTGACTGTTTTGTTACTGATTTTAAGTTTATTACCCTCTTATCAGAAAATGTTTTGTATGAATTGAAATTTTTCACTTGTTAAGATTAGTTTTATGGCCCAAGGTATGATGTCACAGTGAATGTCATAATGCACACTTGAAAAGAATGCCCGTTGTGTTGTGGCCAGGTGACATACCTGAATGTCATTCGGTCCTGTTGGTTGGTGGTGTTGGTCTATGGTGGTGGTGTTCGAGTTACAGACTTTTCTCTTTTCAGTTGTATCAATTTTTCCTTCCTGTAATTTGAAGCTCTTTTGTCAGGTGAGTGTACATTTAGAATTTGATGAATGGAATCATAAAATTATGTAATGTCCCTCTTTACTCCTTGTAATTTTCATAGCTCTGAAGCTCTGAATATTTTGTCTGGTATTAATATAGCCTTTAGCTTTCTTTTGTTTAATATTTCACATTTCCCTTGAAGGAGGTCAGATTCTGTTAGTTTCCATCATCTGTGTCTGTGTCTTTGTCTCTCTCTCTCTCTCTCTCTATTTTTTCTTTTTAAATTCATTCCACAAGAATTTTGCTTAGATGAAGGATTCTCTTCTGGGTTGGCAGTTCTTTTCTTTCCTCCCTTTAAAGATATTATTCAACATTCTGTGGCCTCCGTTGTATTTCATGAGAAATCTGTAATCATTCAAATTTTAGTTTATCTTTGGTTTTCAGCATCATGACATAGGCCTTATAAGGCCTAACTGTTCGTTACTGATTTTGAGTTGAGGCCTTCTAAGACCTAAACTCTTTGAAATTGCTGTTTGGGGTTAGCTGAGCATCTTGAATCTCTAAATTTATGTTTTTCTCAAATCTGTGATCTTTTCAGTTTTCAGTAAGAATTGTTTTCTCTAAAATAATTAAATTTTATTTTCCTTTGTATAACACATATAATGTGGAATTTAGACAAATTGATACTGTCCCACAAGTTTCTAAGGATGTATTCATTTTCTCCAATGCTTTTTCCTCTCTTTTCTTCAGTGTAGATAATTTCTATTGCTTTCTTATCTTCAGGTTTACAGACTCTTCTATCATTTCTTTTCAGGGGTTGAGCCCATGCACTTTCTTTTAATTACATTTTTCAGTTCTAAATTTTTCCATGTGAATCTGTTTTTATAGTTTGTATTTTTCTGCTAAGAACTTAAGTCTTTCCAGTTTTTTCAAGAGTGTTAACCATTAGCGCATGTACTATGCTTATAACAGCTGCTTTAAAGTCTTTATATGATAATTCCAGCATGAGGCATCTCAAAATAGGCATCTGTCCTTTCTTCCCCTGCTAATTTGTCACATTTTCCAGTTGTGTGTATGTGTGTGTTGTTTGTTTCACCATGTGGACTAAAGTTTGAATTTTCTTCTGGCCATTTTGAATATGATATTGTCATTTCTGAGTCATGTTTGCATCTTCTCAAGAAGGTTGATTTGTTTTATTTCTTTACTTACTTACTTTTAATTTTCAGTAAGGTATGATTGATATACAACCTTATGAAGGTTTCACATGAAAAAACAATGTGGTTACTACATTTACCCATATTATCAAGTCCTCACCCATACCCCCATGCAGTCGCTGTCCATCAGGGCAGCAAGATGCCACAGATCCACTATGTGCCTTCTCTGTGGTACACTATTCTCCCCGTGATCCCCCACGCCATGTGTACTAAACATAATACCCCTCAATCCCCTTCTCCCTCCCTCCCACCCGCCCTCCCACACCCCTCCCCTTTGGCAGCGTTCTTTCAGTTGTACTGACCTTTGTTTCTCTGCATAAAACTAGCTTTGATTTACTGATTTTGTCGTTTAGTTTCATTGATTTCTATTCTGTCTTTCGTATGTCCTTCTATATTTAGATTTGGTTTTGTTTGCTTTTCTCTTACTAGATTTTAAGACGGGAGCTTAGATTATTTATTGGAGTTTTTTTCTACTATGGTTTAGGGCCTTAATTTCTGAGTAAGAATCCTGTAAACTTGATGTTATATTTTTATTTTCACACAATTCATATTATTTTCTCTTTTCCCTTGAAATATCTTTATTGACCCATGGGTTACTTAGAAGTGTATGCAATTTCCAAACTTGAGGTTGTTTTGCTTTTGACTGTTTTGTTACTGATTTTAAGTTTATTACCCTCTTATCAGAAAATGTTTTGTATGAATTGAAATTTCTCACTTGTTAAGATTAGTTTTATGGCCCAAGGTATGATGTCACAGTGAATGTCATAATGCACAATTGAAAAGAATGCCCGTTGTGTTGTGGCCAGGTTACATACCTGAATGTCATTCGGTACTGTTGGTTGGTGGTGTTGGTCTATGGTGGTGGTGTTCGAGTTACAGACTTTTCTCTTTTCAGTTGTATCAATTTTTCCTTCATGTAATTTGGAGCTCTTTTGTCAGGTGAGTGTACATTTAGAATTTGATGAATGGACTCATAACATTATGTAATGTCCCTCTTTACTCCTTTAATTTTCATAGCTCTGAAGCTCTGAATATTTTGTCTGGTATTGATATAGCCTTTAGCTTTCTTTTGTTTAGTATTTCACATTTCCCTTAATGGAGGTCAGATTCTCTTAGCTTTCCATCATCTGTGTCTTTGTCTCTCTCTCTCTCTCTCTCTCTCTCTCTCTCTCTCTCTCTCTCTCTCTACTTTTTTTGTATTCATTCCACAAGACTTTTGCTTAGATAAAGGATTCTCTTCTGGGTTGGCCGTTCTTTTCTTTCCTCACTTTAAAGATATTATTCCACATTCTGTGGCCTCCATTGTATTTCATGAGAAATCTGTAATCATTCAAATTTTAGTTTATCTTTGGTTTTCAGCATTATGACATGTTTAGGCCTTATCAGGCCTGACTGTTTGTTACGGATTTTGAGTTTAGGCCTTCTCAGACCTAAACTCTTTGAATTTGCTCTGTTTGGGACTTGATGAGTGTCTTGAATCTCTAAATTTATGTTTTTGTCAAATCTGTGATCTTTTCTGCTTTTAGTAAGAATTGTTTTCTCTAAAATAATTAAATTTTCTTTTCCTTTATATAACACCTATAATGTGAAATTTAGACAAATTGATACTGTCCCACAAGTTTCTAAGGATGTATTCATTTTCTCCAATGTTTTTTTCCTCTCTTTTCTTCAGTGTAGGTAATTTCTATTGCTTTATTATCTTCAAGTTTACAGACTCTTCTATCATCTCTGTTCAGTGGTTGAGCCCATGCAATTTCTTTTAATTATATTTTTCAGTCCTAAATTTTCCCATGTGGATCTTCTCTTATAGTTTGTATTTTTCTGCTAAGAACTTGTCTTTCCAGGTTTTTCAAGAGTGCTAACCAATAGCACATTTACTATGCTTATACCAGCTGCTTTAAAGTCTTTGTATGATAATTCCAGCATGAGGCATCTCAAAATAAACATCTGTCCTTTCTTCCCCTTGATAATTTGTCACATTGTGCGGTTGTGTGTGTGTGTGT
Organism: Manis pentadactyla; assembly: GCF_030020395.1. Taxonomy (NCBI): domain Eukaryota; kingdom Metazoa; phylum Chordata; class Mammalia; order Pholidota; family Manidae; genus Manis; species Manis pentadactyla. Next base: position 146,807,225 of record NC_080022.1, read on the forward strand.
GTGTGTGTGTGTTGTTTGTTTCATCATGTGGAGTAAAGTTTGAATTTTATTCTGGCCATTTTGAATATGATATTGTCATTTCTGAGTCATGTTTGCATCTTCTCAAGAAGGTTGATTTGTTTTATTTCTTTACTTATACTTTTAATTTTCAGTAAATTTTGATTGATATACAACCTTATGAAGGTTTCACATGAAAAACCAATGTGGTTACTACATTTACCCATATTATCAAGTCCTCACCCATACCCCCATGCAGTCGCTGTCCATCAGGGCAGCAAGATGCCACAGATCCACTATGTGCCTTCTCTGTGGTACACTGTTCTCCCCGTGATCCCCCACGCCATGTGTACTAAACATAATACCCCTCAATCCCCTTCTCCCTCCCTCCCACCCGCCCTCCCACACCCCTCCCCTTTGGCAGCGTTCTTTCAGTTGTACTGACTTTTGTTTCTCTGCAAAAAACTAGCTTTGATTTTACTGATTTTGTCGTTTAGTTTCATTGATTTCTATTCTGTCTTTCGTATGTCCTTCTATATTTAGTTTTGGTTTTGTTTGCTTTTCTCTTACTAGATTTTAAGACGGGAGCTTAGATTATTCATTATTCATTGGAGTTTTTCTGTACTATGGCTTAGTGCCTTAATTTCTGAGTAAGAATCCTGTAAACTTGATGTTATATTTTTATTTTCACACAATTCATATTATTTTCTCTTTTCCCTTGAAATATCTTTATTGACCCATGGGTTACTTAGAAGTGTATGCAATTTCCAAACTTGAGGTTGTTTTGCTTTTGACTGTTTTGTTACTGATTTTAAGTTTATTACCCTCTTATCAGAAAATGTTTTGTATGAATTGAAATTTCTCACTTGTTAAGATTAGTTTTATGGCCCAAGGTATGATGTCACAGTGAATGTCATAATGCACACTTGAAAAGAATGCCCGTTGTGTTGTGGCCAGGTGACATACCTGAATGTCATTCGGTCCTGTTGGTTGGTGGTGTTGGTCTATGGTGGTGGTGTTCGAGTTACAGACTTTTCTCTTTTCAGTTGTATCAATTTTTCCTTCATGTAATTTGGAGCTCTTTTGTCAGGTGAGTGTACATTTAGAATTTGATGAATGGACTCATAACATTATGTAATGTCCCTCTTTACTCCTTGTAATTTTCATAGCTCTGAAGCTCTGAATATTTTGTCTGGTATTAATATAGCCTTTAGCTTTCTTTTGTTTAATATTTCACATTTCCCTTAATGGAGGTCAGATTCTCTTAGCTTTCCATCATCTGTGTCTTTGTCTCTCTCTCTCTCTCTCTCTCTCTCTCTCTCTCTCTCTCTCTCTCTCTCTCTCTCTCTACTTTTTTTGTATTCATTCCACAAGACTTTTGCTTAGATAAAGGATTCTCTTCTGGGTTGGCAGTTCTTTTCTTTCCTCACTTTAAAGATATTATTCCACATTCTGTGGCCTCCATTGTATTTCATGAGAAATCTGTAGTCATTCAAATTTTAGTTTATCTTTGGTTTTCAGCATTATGACATGTTTAGGCCTTATCAGGCCTGACTGTTTGTTACTGATTTTGAGTTTAGGCCTTCTCAGACCTAAACTCTTTGAATTTGCTCTGTTTGGGACTTGCTGAGTGTCTTGAATCTCTAAATTTATGTTTTTGTCAAATCTGTGATCTTTTCTGCTTTTAGTAAGAATTGTTTTCTCTAAAATAATTAAATTTTCTTTTCCTTTATATAACACCTATAATGTGAAATTTAGACAAATTGATACTGTCCCACAAGTTTCTAAGGATGTATTCATTTTCTCCAATGTCTTTTCCTCTCTTTTCTTCAGTGTAGGTAATTTCTATTGCTTTATTATCTTCAAGTTTACAGACTCTTCTATCATCTCTGTTCAGTGGTTGAGCCCATGCAATTTCTTTTAATTATATTTTTCAGTTCTAAATTTTTCCATGTGGATCTTCTCTTATAGTTTGTATTTTTCTGCTAAGAACATGTCTTTCCAGGTTGTTCAAGAGTGCTAACCATTAGCACATTTACTATGCTTATAACAGCTGCTTTAAAGTCTTTGTATGATAATTCCAGCATGAGGCATCTCAAAATAAACATCTGTCCTTTCTTCCCCTTGATAATTTGTCACATTGTGCGGTTGTGTGTGTGTGTGTGTGTGTGTGTGTGTGTGTGTGTGTGTGTGTGTGTGTGTGTGTTGTTTGTTTCAGCATGTGGAGTAAAGTTTGAATTTTATTCTGGCCATTTTGAATATGATATTGTCATTTCTGAGTCATGTTTGCATCTTCTCAAGAAGGTTGATTTGTTTTATTTCTTTACTTACTTACTTTTAATTTTCAGTAAGTTATGATTGATATACAACCTTATGAAGGTTTCACATGAAAAACCAATGTGGTTACTACATTTACCCATATTATCAAGTCCTCACCCATACCCCCATGCAGTCGCTGTCCATCAGGGCAGCAAGATGCCACAGATCCACTATGTGCCTTCTCTGTGGTACACTGTTCTCCCCGTGATCCCCCACGCCATGTGTACTAAACATAATACCCCTCAATCCCCTTCTCCCTCCCTCCCACCCGCCCTCCCACACCCCTCCCCTTTGGCAGCGTTCTTTCAGTTGTACTGACTTTTGTTTCTCTGCAGAAAACTAGCTTTAATTATACTGATTTTGTTGTTTAGATTCATTGATTTCTATTCTGTCTTTCGTATGTCCTTCTATATGCAGTTTTGGTTTTGTTTGCTTTTCTCTGACTAGATTTTAAGACGGGAGCTTAGGTTATTCATTGGAGTTTTTTTCTACTATGGTTTAGTGCCTTAATTTCTGAGTAAGAATCCTATAAACTTGATGTTATATTTTTATTTTCACACAATTCATATTATTTTCTCTTTTCCCTTGAAATATCTTTATTGTCCCATGGGTTACTTAGTAGTGTATGCAATTTCCAAACTTGAGGTTGTTTTGCTTTTGACTGTTTTGTTACTGATTTTAAGTTTATTACCCTCTTATCAGAAAATGTGTTGTATGAATTGAAATTTTTCACTTGTTAAGATTACTTTTATGGCCCAAGGTATGATGTCACAGTGAATGTCATAATGCACACTTGAAAAGAATGCCCGTTGTGTTGTGGCCAGGTGACATACCTGAATGTCATTCGGTCCTGTTGGTTGGTGGTGTTGGTCTATGGTGGTGGTGTTCGAGTTACAGACTTTTCTCTTTTCAGTTGTATCAATTTTTCCTTCCTGTAATTTGAAGCTCTTTGTCAGGTGAGTGTACATTTAGAATTTGATAAATGGACTCATAACATTATTTAATGTCCCTCTTTACTCGTTGTAATTTTCATAGCTCTGAAGCTCTGAATATTTTGTCTGGTGTTAATATAGCCTTTAGCTTTCTTTTGTTTAATATTTCACATTTCCCTTAATGGAGGTGAGATTCTCTTAGCTTTCCATCATCTGTGTCTTTCTCTCTCTCTCTCTCTCTCTCTCTCTCTCTCTCTCTCTCTCTCTCTCTCTCTCTCTCTCTTTCTCTCTCTCTACTTTTTTTGTATTCATTCCACAGACTTTTGCTTAGATAAAGGATTCTCTTCTGGGTTGGCAGTTCTTTTCTTTCCTCACTTGAAAGATATTATTCCACATTCTGTGGCCTCCATTGTATTTCATGAGAAATCTGTAATCATTCAAATTTTAGTTTATCTTTGGTTTTCAGCATTATGACATGTTTAGGCCTTATCAGGCCTGACTGTTTGTTACTGATTTTGAGTTTAGGCCTTCTCAGACCTAAACTCTTTGAATTTGCTCTGTTTGGGACTTGCTGAGTGTCTTGAATCTCTAAATTTATGTTTTTGTCAAATCTGTGATCTTTTCTGCTTTTAGTAAGAATTGTTTTCTCTAAAATAATTAAATTTTCTTTTCCTTTATATAACACCTATAATGTGAAATTTAGACAAATTGATACTGTCCCACAAGTTTCTAAGGATGTATTCATTTTCTCCAATGTTTTTTCCTCTCTTTTCTTCAGTGTAGGTAATTTCTATTGCTTTATTATCTTCAAGTTTACAGACTCTTCTATCATCTCTGTTCAGTGGTTGAGCCCATGCAATTTCTTTTAATTATATTTCTCAGTTCTAAAATTTTTCCATGTGGATCTTCTCTTATAGTTTGTATTTTTCTGCTAAGAACTTGTCTTTCCAGGTTTCTCAAGAGTGCTAACCATTAGCACATTTACTATGCTTATAACAGCTGCTTTAAAGTCTTTGTATGATAATTCCAGCATGAGGCATCTCAAAATAAACATCTGTCCTTTCTTCCCCTTGATAATTTGTCACATTGTGCGGTTGTGTGTGTGTGTGTGTGTGTGTGTGTGTTGTTTGTTTCAGCATGTGGAGTAAAGTTTGAATTTTATTCTGGCCATTTTGAATATGATATTGTCATTTCTGAGTCATGTTTGCATCTTCTCAAGAAGGTTGATTTGTTTTATTTCTTTACTTACTTACTTTTAATTTTCAGTAAGGTATGATTGATATACAATCTTATGAAGGTTTCACATGAAAAACCAATGTGGTTACTACATTTACCCATATTATCAAGTCCTCACCCATACCCCCATGCAGTCGCTGTCCATCAGGGCAGCAAGATGCCACAGATCCACTATGTGCCTTCTCTGTGGTACACTGTTCTCCCCGTGATCCCCCACGCCATGTGTACTAAACATAATACCCCTCAATCCCCTTCTCCCTCCCTCCTACCCGCCCTCCCACACCCCTCCCCTTTGGCAGCGTTCTTTCAGTTGTACTGACTTTTGTTTCTCTGCAGAAAACTAGCTTTGATTTTTCTGATTTTGTCGTTTAGATTCATTGATTTCTATTCTGTCTTTTGTATGTCCTTCTATATTTAGTTTTGAGTTTGTTTGCTTTTCTCTTACTAGATTTTAAGACGGGAGCTTAGGTTATTCATTGGAGTTTTTTTCTACTATGGTTTAGTGCCTTAATTTCTGAGTAAGAATCCTGTAAACTTGATGTTATATTTTTATTTTCACACAATTCATATTATTTTCTCTTTTCCCTTGAAATATCTTTATTGACCCATGGGTTACTTAGTAGTGTATGCATTTTCCAAACTTGAGGTTGTTTTGCTTTTGACTGTTTTGTTACTGATTTTAAGTTTATTACCCTCTTATCAGAAAATGTGTTGTATGAATTGAAATTTTTCACTTGTTAAGATTAGTTTTATGGCCCAAGGTATGATGTCACAGTGAATGTCATAATGCACACTTGAAAAGAATGCCCGTTGTGTTGTGGCCAGGTGACATACCTGAATGTCATTCGGTCCTGTTGGTTGGTGGTGTTGGTCTATGGTGGTGGTGTTCGAGTTATAGACTTTTCTCTTTTCAGTTGTATCAATTTTTCCTTCCTGTAATTTGAAGCTCTTTTGTCAGGTGAGTGTACATTTAGAATTTGATGAATGGACTCATAACATTATGTAATGTCCCTCTTTACTCCTTGTAATTTTCATAGCTCTGAAGCTCTGAATATTTTGTCTGGTATTAATATAGCCTTTAGCTTTCTTTTGTTTAGTATTTCACATTTCCCTTAATGGAGGTCAGATTCTCTTAGCTTTCCATCATCTGTGTCTTTGTCTCTCTCTCTCTCTCTCTCTCTCTACTTTTTTTGCATTCATTCCACAAGACTTTTGCTTAGATAAAGGATTCTCTTCTGGGTTGGCCATTCTTTTCTTTCCTCACTTTAAAGATATTATTCCACATTCTGTGGCCTCCATTGTATTTCATGAGAAATCTCTAATCATTCAAATTTTAGTTTATCTTTGGTTTTCAGCATTATGACATGTTTAGGCCTTATCAGGCCTGACTGTTTGTTACTGATTTTGAGTTTAGGCCTTCTCAGACCTAAACTCTTTGAATTTGCTCTGTTTGGGACTTGATGAGTGTCTTGAATCTCTAAATTTATGTTTTTGTCAAATCTGTGATCTTTTCTGCTTTTAGTAAGAATTGTTTTCTCTAAAATAATTAAATTTTCTTTTCCTTTATATAACACCTGTAATGTGAAATTTAGACACATTGACACTGTCCCACAAGTTTCTAAGGATGTATTCATTTTCTCCAATGTTTTTTTCCTCTCTTTTCTTCAGTGTAGGTAATTTCTATTGCTTTATTATCTTCAAGTTTACAGACTCTTCTATCATCTCTGTTCAGTGGTTGAGCCCATGCAATTTCTTTTAATTATATTTTTCAGTCCTAAATTTTCCCATGTGGATCTTCTCTTATAGTTTGTATTTTTCTGCTAAGAACTTGTCTTTCCAGGTTTTTCAAGAGTGCTAACCAATAGCACATTTACTATGCTTATACCAGCTGCTTTAAAGTCTTTGTATGATAATTCCAGCATGAGGCATCTCAAAATAAACATCTGTCCTTTCTTCCCCTTGATAATTTGTCACATTGTGCGGTTGTGTGTGTGTGTGTGTGTGTGTGAGTGTGTGTGTGTGTGTGTGTGTGTGTGTGTGTTGTTTGTTTCAGCATGTGGAGTAAAGTTTGAATTTTATTCTGGCCATTTTGAATATGATATTGTCATTTCTGAGTCATGTTTGCATCTTCTCAAGAAGGTTGATTTGTTTTATTTCTTTACTTACTTACTTTTAATTTTCAGTAATTTATGACTGATATACAATCTTATGAAGGTTTCACATGAGAAACCAATGTGGTTACTACATTTACCCATATTATCAAGTCCTCACCCATACCCCCAAGGAATCGCTTTCCCATCAGGGCAGCAAGATGCCACAGATCCACTGTGTGCCTTCTCTGTGGCACACTGTTCTCCCCGTGATCCCCCACGCCATGTGTACTAAACATAATACCCCTCAATCCCCTTCTCCCTCTCTCCCACCCGCCCTTCCACATCCCTCCCCTTTGGCAGCGTTCTTTCATTTGTACTGACTTTTGTTTCTCTGCAGAAAACTAGCTTTAATTATACTGATTTTGTTGTTTAGATTCATTGATTTCTATTCTGTCTTTCGTATGTCCTTCTATATGCAGTTTTGGTTTTGTTTGCTTTTCTCTTACTAGATTTTAAGACGGGAGCTTAGGTTATTCATTGGAGTTTTTTTCTACTATGGTTTAGTGCCTTAATTTCTGAGTAAGAATCCTGTAAACTTGATGTTATATTTTTATTTTCACACAATTCATATTATTTTCTCTTTTCCCTTGAAATATCTTTATTGTCCCATGGGTTACTTAGTAGTGTATGCAATTTCCAAACTTGAGGTTGTTTTGCTTTTGACTGTTTTGTTACTGATTTTAAGTTTATTACCCTCTTATCAGAAAATGTGTTGTATGAATTGAAATTTTTCACTTGTTAAGAGTAGTTTTATGGCCCAAGGTATGATGTCACAGTGAATGTCATAATGCACACTTGAAAAGAATGCCCGTTGTGTTGTGGCCAGGTGACATACCTGAATGTCATTCGGTCCTGTTGGTTGGTGGTGTTGGTCTATGGTGGTGGTGTTCGAGTTACAGACTTTTCTCTTTTCAGTTGTATCAATTTTTCCTTCCTGTAATTTGAAGCTCTTTTGTCAGGTGAGTGTACATTTAGAATTTGATGAATGGACTCATAACATTATTTAATGTCCCTCTTTACTCCTTGTAATTTTCATAGCTCTGAAGCTCTGAATATTTTGTCTGGTATTAATATAGCCTTTAGCTTTCTTTTGTTTAATATTTCACATTTCCCTTAATGGAGGTGAGATTCTCTTAGCTTTCCATCATCTGTGTCTTTGTCTCTCTCTCTCTCTCTCTCTCTCTCTCTCTCTACTTTTTTCGCATTCATTCCACAAGACTTTTGCTTAGATAAAGGATTCTCTTCTGGGTTGGCCGTTCTTTTCTTTCCTCACTTTAAAGATATTATTCCACATTCTGTGGCCTCCATTGTATTTCATGAGAAATCTGTAATCATTCAAATTTTAGTTTATCTTTGGTTTTCAGCATTATGACATGTTTAGGCCTTATCAGGCCTGACTGTTTGTTACTGATTTTGAGTTTAGGCCTTCTCAGACCTAAACTCTTTGAATTTGCTCTGTTTGGGACTTGCTGAGTGTCTTGAATCTCTAAATTTATGTTTTTGTCAAATCTGTGATCTTTTCTGCTTTTAGTAAGAATTGTTTTCTCTAAAATAATTAAATTTTCTTTTCCTTTATATAACACCTATAATGTGAAATTTAGACAAATTGATACTGTCCCACAAGTTTCTAAGGATGTATTCATTTTCTCCAATGTTTTTTCCTCTCTTTTCTTCAGTGTAGGTAATTTCTATTGCTTTATTATCTTCAAGTTTACAGACTCTTCTATCATCTCTGTTCAGTGGTTGAGCCCATGCAATTTCTTTTAATTATATTTTTCAGTTCTAAATTTTCCCATGTGGATCTTCTCTTATAGTTTGTATTTTTCTGCTAAGAACTTGTCTTTCCAGGTTTTTCAAGAGTGCTAACCAATAGCACATTTACTATGCTTATACCAGCTGCTTTAAAGTCTTTGTATGATAATTCCAGCATGAGGCATCTCAAAATAAACATCTGTCCTTTCTTCCCCTTGATAATTTGTCACATTGTGCGGTTGTGTGTGTGTGTGTGTGTGTGTGTGTGTGTGTTGTTTGTTTCATCATGTGGAGTAAAGTTTGAATTTTATTCTGGCCATTTTGAATATGATATTGTCATTTCTGAGTCATGTTTGCATCTTCTCAAGAAGGTTGATTTGTTTTATTTCTTTACTTACTTACTTTTAATTTTCAGTAAGTTATGATTGATATACAACCTTATGAAGGTTTCACATGAAAAACCAATGTGGTTACTACATTTACCCATATTATCAAGTCCTCACCCATACCCCCATGCAGTCGCTGTCCATCAGGGCAGCAAGATGCCACAGATCCACTATGTGCCTTCTCTGTGGTACACTGTTCTCCCCGTGATCCCCCACGCCATGTGTACTAAACATAATACCCCTCAATCCCCTTCTCCCTCCCTCCCACCCGCCCTCCCACACCCCTCCCCTTTGGCAGCGTTCTTTCAGTTGTACTGACTTTTGTTTCTCTGCAGAAAACTAGCTTTGATTTTACTGATTTTGTCGTTTAGTTTCATTGATTTCTATTCTGTCTTTCGTATGTCCTTCTATATTTAGTTTTGGTTTTGTTTGCTTTTCTCTTACTAGATTTTAAGACGGGAGCTTAGGTTATTCATTGGAGTTTTTTTCTACTATGGTTTAGTGCCTTAATTTCTGAGTAAGAATCCTGTAAACTTGATGTTATATTTTTATTTTCACACAATTCATATTATTTTCTCTTTTCCCTTGAAATATCTTTATTGTCCCATGGGTTACTTAGTAGTGTATGCAATTTCCAAACTTGAGGTTGTTTTGCTTTTGACTGTTTTGTTACTGATTTTAAGTTTATTACCCTCTTATCAGAAAATGTGTTGTATGAATTGAAATTTTTCACTTGTTAAGAGTAGTTTTATGGCCCAAGGTATGATGTCACAGTGAATGTCATAATGCACACTTGAAAAGAATGCCCGTTGTGTTGTGGCCAGGTGACATACCTGAATGTCATTCGGTCCTGTTGGTTGGTGGTGTTGGTCTATGGTGGTGGTGTTCGAGTTACAGACTTTTCTCTTTTCAGTTGTATCAATTTTTCCTTCCTGTAATTTGAAGCTCTTTTGTCAGGTGAGTGTACATTTAGAATTTGATGAATGGACTCATAACATTATTTAATGTCCCTCTTTACTCCTTGTAATTTTCATAGCTCTGAAGCTCTGAATATTTTGTCTGGTATTAATATAGCCTTTAGCTTTCTTTTGTTTAATATTTCACATTTCCCTTAATGGAGGTGAGATTCTCTTAGCTTTCCATCATCTGTGTCTTTGTCTCTCTCTCTCTCTCTCTCTCTCTCTCTCTCTACTTTTTTCGCATTCATTCCACAAGACTTTTGCTTAGATAAAGGATTCTCTTCTGGGTTGGCCGTTCTTTTCTTTCCTCACTTTAAAGATATTATTCCACATTCTGTGGCCTCCATTGTATTTCATGAGAAATCTGTAATCATTCAAATTTTAGTTTATCTTTGGTTTTCAGCATTATGACATGTTTAGGCCTTATCAGGCCTGACTGTTTGTTACTGATTTTGAGTTTAGGCCTTCTCAGACCTAAACTCTTTGAATTTGCTCTGTTTGGGACTTGCTGAGTGTCTTGAATCTCTAAATTTATGTTTTTGTCAAATCTGTGATCTTTTCTGCTTTTAGTAAGAATTGTTTTCTCTAAAATAATTAAATTTTCTTTTCCTTTATATAACACCTATAATGTGAAATTTAGACAAATTGATACTGTCCCACAAGTTTCTAAGGATGTATTCATTTTCTCCAATGTTTTTTCCTCTCTTTTCTTCAGTGTAGGTAATTTCTATTGCTTTATTATCTTCAAGTTTACAGACTCTTCTATCATCTCTGTTCAGTGGTTGAGCCCATGCAATTTCTTTTAATTATATTTTTCAGTTCTAAATTTTCCCATGTGGATCTTCTCTTATAGTTTGTATTTTTCTGCTAAGAACTTGTCTTTCCAGGTTTTTCAAGAGTGCTAACCAATAGCACATTTACTATGCTTATACCAGCTGCTTTAAAGTCTTTGTATGATAATTCCAGCATGAGGCATCTCAAAATAAACATCTGTCCTTTCTTCCCCTTGATAATTTGTCACATTGTGCGGTTGTGTGTGTGTGTGTGTGTGTGTGTGTGTGTGTTGTTTGTTTCAGCATGTGGAGTAAAGTTTGAATTTTATTCTGGCCATTTTGAATATGATATTGTCATTTCTGAGTCATGTTTGCATCTTCTCAAGAAGGTTGATTTGTTTTATTTCTTTACTTACTTACTTTTAATTTTCAGTAAGGTATGATTGATATACAATCTTATGAAGGTTTCACATGAAAAACCAATGTGGTTACTACATTTACCCATATTATCAAGTCCTCACCCATACCCCCATGCAGTCGCTGTCCATCAGGGCAGCAAGATGCCACAGATCCACTATGTGCCTTCTCTGTGGTACACTGTTCTCCCCGTGATCCCCCACGCCATGTGTACTAAACATAATACCCCTCGATCCCCTTCTCCCTCCCTCCCACCCGCCCTCCCACACCCCTCCCCTTTGGCAGCGTTCTTTCAGTTGTACTGACTTTTGTTTCTCTGCAGAAAACTAGCTTTGATTTTTCTGATTTTGTCGTTTAGATTCATTGATTTCTATTCTGTCTTTTGTATGTCCTTCTATATTTAGTTTTGAGTTTGTTTGCTTTTCTCTTACTAGATTTTAAGACGGGAGCTTAGGTTATTCATTGGAGTTTTTTTCTACTATGGTTTAGTGCCTTAATTTCTGAGTAAGAATCCTGTAAACTTGATGTTATATTTTTATTTTCACACAATTCATATTATTTTCTCTTTTCCCTTGAAATATCTTTATTGACCCATGGGTTACTTAGTAGTGTATGCAATTTCCAAACTTGAGGTTGTTTTGCTTTTGACTGTTTTGTTACTGATTTTAAGTTTATTACCCTCTTATCAGAAAATGTGTTGTATGAATTGAAATTTTTCACTTGTTAAGATTAGTTTTATGGCCCAAGGTATGATGTCACAGTGAATGTCATAATGCACACTTGAAAAGAATGCCCGTTGTGTTGTGGCCAGGTGACATACCTGAATGTCATTCGATCCTGTTGGTTGGTGGTGTTGGTCTATGGTGGTGGTGTTCGAGTTATAGACTTTTCTCTTTTCAGTTGTATCAATTTTTCCTTCCTGTAATTTGAAGCTCTTTTGTCAGGTGAGTGTACATTTAGAATTTGATGAATGGACTCATAACATTATGTAATGTCCCTCTTTACTCCTTGTAATTTTCATAGCTCTGAAGCTCTGAATATTTTGTCTGGTATTAATATAGCCTTTAGCTTTCTTTTGTTTAATATTTCACATTTCCCTTAATGGAGGTGAGATTCTCTTAGCTTTCCATCATCTGTGTCTTTGTCTCTCTCTCTCTCTCTCTCTCTCTCTCTCTCTACTTTTTTCGCATTCATTCCACAAGACTTTTGCTTAGATAAAGGATTCTCTTCTGGGTTGGCCGTTCTTTTCTTTCCTCACTTTAAAGATATTATTCCACATTCTGTGGCCTCCATTGTATTTCATGAGAAATCTGTAATCATTCAAATTTTAGTTTATCTTTGGTTTTCAGCATTATGTCATGTTTAGGCCTTATCAGGCCTGACTGTTTGTTACTGATTTTGAGTTTAGGCCTTCTCAGACCTAAACTCTTTGAATTTGCTCTGTTTGGGACTTGCTGAGTGTCTTGAATCTCTAAATTTATGTTTTTGTCAAATCTGTGATCTTTTCTGCTTTTAGTAAGAATTGTTTTCTCTAAAATAATTAAATTTTCTTTTCCTTTATATAACACCTATAATGTGAAATTTAGACAAATTGATACTGTCCCACAAGTTTCTAAGGATGTATTCATTTCCTCCAATGTTTTTTCCTCTCTTTTCTTCAGTGTAGGTAATTTCTATTGCTTTATTATCTTCAAGTTTACAGACTCTTCTATCATCTCTGTTCAGTGGTTGAGCCCATGCAATTTCTTTTAATTATATTTTTCAGTTCTAAATTTTCCCATGTGGATCTTCTCTTATAGTTTGTATTTTTCTGCTAAGAACTTGTCTTTCCAGGTTTTTCAAGAGTGCTAACCAATAGCACATTTACTATGCTTATACCAGCTGCTTTAAAGTCTTTGTATGATAATTCCAGCATGAGGCATCTCAAAATAAACATCTGTCCTTTCTTCCCCTTGATAATTTGTCACATTGTGCGGTTGTGTGTGTGTGTGTGTGTGTGTGTGTGTGTGTTGTTTGTTTCATCATGTGGAGTAAAGTTTGAATTTTATTCTGGCCATTTTGAATATGATATTGTCATTTCTGAGTCATGTTTGCATCTTCTCAAGAAGGTTGATTTGTTTTATTTCTTTACTTACTTACTTTTAATTTTCAGTAAGTTATGATTGATATACAACCTTATGAAGGTTTCACATGAAAAACCAATGTGGTTACTACATTTACCCATATTATCAAGTCCTCACCCATACCCCCATGCAGTCGCTGTCCATCAGGGCAGCAAGATGCCACAGATCCACTGTGTGCCTTCTCTGTGGTACACTGTTCTCCCCGTGATCCCCCACGCCATGTGTACTAAACATAATACCCCTCAATCCCCTTCTCCCTCCCTCCCACCCGCCCTCCCACACCCCTCCCCTTTGGCAGCGTTCTTTCAGTTGTACTGACTTTTGTTTCTCTGCAGAAAACTAGCTTTGATTTTACTGATTTTGTCGTTTAGTTTCATTGATTTCTATTCTGTCTTTCGTATGTCCTTCTATATTTAGTTTTGGTTTTGTTTGCTTTTCTCTTACTAGATTTTAAGACGGGAGCTTAGATTATTCATTGGAGTTTTTTTCTACTATGGCTTAGTGCCTTAATTTCTGAGTAAGAATCCTGTAAACTTGATGTTATATTTTTATTTTCACACAATTCATATTATTTTCTCTTTTCCCTTGAAATATCTTTATTGAGCCATGGGTTACTTAGTAGTGTATGCAATTTCCAAACTTGAGGTTGTTTTGCTTTTGACTGTTTTGTTACTGATTTTAAGTTTATTACCCTCTTATCAGAAAATGTGTTGTATGAATTGAAATTTCTCACTTGTTAAGATTAGTTTTATGGCCCAAGGTATGATGTCACAGTGAATGTCATAATGCACACTTGAAAAGAATGCCCGTTGTGTTGTGGCCAGGTGACATACCTGAATGTCATTCGGTCCTGTTGGTTGGTGGTGTTGGTCTATGGTGGTGGTGTTCGAGTTACAGACTTTTCTCTTTTCAGTTGTATCAATTTTTCCTTCCTGTAATTTGAAGCTCTTTTGTCAGGTGAGTGTACATTTAGAATTTGATGAATGGACTCATAACATTATGTAATGTCCCTCTTTACTCCTTGTAATTTTCATAGCTCTGAAGCTCTGAATATTTTGTCCGGTATTAATATAGCCTTTAGCTTTCTTTTGTTTAATATTTCACATTTCCCTTAATGGAGGTGAGATTCTCTTAGCTTTCCATCATCTGTGTCTTTGTCTCTCTCTCTCTCTCTCTCTCTCTACTTTTTTCGCATTCATTCCACAAGACTTTTGCTTAGATAAAGGATTCTCTTCTGGGTTGGCCGTTCTTTTCTTTCCTCACTTTAAAGATATTATTCCACATTCTGTGACCTCCATTGTATTTCATGAGAAATCTGTAATCATTCAAATTTTAGTTTATCTTTGGTTTTCAGCATTATGAAATGTTTAGGCCTTATCAGGCCTGACTGTTTGTTCCTGATTTTGAGTTTAGGCCTTCTCAGACCTAAACTCTTTGAATTTGCTCTGTTTGGGACTTGATGAGTGTCTTGAATCTCTAAATTTATGTTTTTGTCAAATCTGTGATCTTTTCTGCTTTTAGTAAGAATTGTTTTCTCTAAAATAATTAAATTTTCTTTTCCTTTATATAACACCTGTAATGTGAAATTTAGACACATTGACACTGTCCCACAAGTTTCTAAGGATGTATTCATTTTCTCCAATGTTATTTTCCTCTCTTTTCTTCAGTGTAGGTAATTTCTATTGCTTTATTATCTTCAAGTTTACAGACTCTTCTATCATCTCTGTTCAGTGGTTGAGCCCATGCAATTTCTTTTAATTATATTTTTCAGTCCTAAATTTTCCCATGTGGATCTTCTCTTATAGTTTGTATTTTTCTGCTAAGAACTTGTCTTTCCAGGTTTTTCAAGAGTGCTAACCATTAGCACATTTACTATGCTTATAACAGCTGCTTTAAAGTCTTTGTATGATAATTCCAGCATGAGGCATCTCAAAATAAACATCTGTCCTTTCTTCCCCTTGATAATTTGTCACATTGTGCGGTTGTGTGTGTGTGTGTGTGTGTGTGTGTGTGTGTGTTGTTTGTTTCAGCATGTGGAGTAAAGTTTGAATTTTATTCTGGCCATTTTGAATATGATATTGTCATTTCTGAGTCATGTTTGCATCTTCTCAATAAGGTTGATTTGTTTTATTTCTTTACTTACTTACTTTTAATTTTCAGTAAGTTATGACTGATATACAATCTTATGAAGGTTTCACATGAAAAACCAATGTGGTTACTACATTTACCCATATTATCAAGTCCTCACCCATACCCCCATGGAATCGCTTTCCCATCAGGGCAGCAAGATGCCACAGATCCACTATGTGCCTTCTCTGTGGCACACTGTTCTTCCCATGATCCCCCACGCCATGTGTACTAAACATAATACCCCTCAATCCCCTTCTCCCTCCCTCCCACCCGCCCTCCCACACCCCTCCCCTTTGGCAGCGTTCTTTCAGTTGTACTGACTTTTGTTTCTCTGCAGAAAACTAGCTTTAATTATACTGATTTTGTTGTTTAGATTCATTGATTTCTATTCTGTCTTTCGTATGTCCTTCTATATTCAGTTTTGGTTTTGTTTGCTTTTCTCTGACTAGATTTTAAGACGGGAGCTTAGGTTATTCATTGGAGTTTTTTTCTACTATGGTTTAGTGCCTTAATTTCTGAGTAAGAATCCTGTAAACTTGATGTTATATTTTTATTTTCACACAATTCATATTATTTTCTCTTTTCCCTTGAAATATCTTTATTGTCCCATGGGTTACTTAGTAGTGTATGCAATTTCCAAACTTGAGGTTGTTTTGCTTTTGACTGTTTTGTTACTGATTTTAAGTTTATTACCCTCTTATCAGAAAATGTGTTGTATGAATTGAAATTTTTCACTTGTTAAGATTAGTTTTATGGCCCAAGGTATGATGTCCCAGTGAATGTCATAATGCACACTTGAAAAGAATGCCCGTTGTGTTGTGGCCAGGTGACATACCTGAATGTCATTCGGTCCTGTTGGTTGGTGGTGTTGGTCTATGGTGGTGGTGTTCGAGTTACAGACTTTTCTCTTTTCAGTTGTATCAATTTTTCCTTCATGTAATTTGAAGCTCTTTTGTCAGGTGAGTGTACATTTAGAATTTGATGAATGGACTCATAACATTATTTAATGTCCCTCTTTACTCCTTGTAATTTTCATAGCTCTGAAGCTCTGAATATTTTGTCTGGTATTAATATAGCCTTTAGCTTTCTTTTGTTTAATATTTCACATTTCCCTTAATGGAGGTCAGATTCTCTTAGCTTTCCATCATCTGTGTCTTTGTCTCTCTCTCTCTCTCTCTACTTTTTTTGCATTCATTCCACAAGACTTTTGCTTAGATAAAGGATTCTCTTCTGGGTTGGCCGTTCTTTTCTTTCCTCACTTTAACGATATTATTCCACATTCTGTGGCCTCCATTGTATTTCATGAGAAATCTGTAATAATTCAAATTTTAGTTTATCTTTGGTTTTCAGCATTATGACATGTTTAGGCCTTATCAGGCCTGACTGTTTGTTACTGATTTTGAGTTTAGGCCTTCTCAGACCTAAACTCTTTGAATTTGCTCTGTTTGGGACTTGCTGAGTGTCTTGAATCTCTAAATTTATGTTTTTGTCAAATCTGTGATCTTTTCTGCTTTTAGTAAGAATTGTTTTCTCTAAAATAATTAAATTTTCTTTTCCTTTATATAACACCTATAATGTGAAATTTAGACAAATTGATACTGTCCCACAAGTTTCTAAGGATGTATTCATTTTCTCCAATGTTTTTTCCTCTCTTTTCTTCAGTGTAGGTAATTTCTATTGCTTTATTATCTTCAAGTTTACAGACCCTTCTATCATCTCTGTTCAGTGGTTGAGCCCATGCAATTTCTTTTAATTATATTTTTCAGTTCTAAATTTTCCCATGTGGATCTTCTCTTATAGTTTGTATTTTTCTGCTAAGAACTTGTCTTTCCAGGTTTTTCAAGAGTGCTAACCAATAGCACATTTACTATGCTTATACCAGCTGCTTTAAAGTCTTTGTATGATAATTCCAGCATGAGGCATCTCAAAATAAACATCTGTCCTTTCTTCCCCTTGATAATTTGTCACATTGTGCGGTTGTGTGTGTGTGTGTGTGTGTGTGTGTGTGTTGTTTGTTTCAGCATGTGGAGTAAAGTTTGAATTTTATTCTGGCCATTTTGAATATGATATTGTCATTTCTGAGTCATGATTGCATCTTCTCAAGAAGGTTGATTTGTTTTATTTCTTTACTTACTTACTTTTAATTTACAGTAAGTTATGATTGATATACAACCTTATGAAGGTTTCACATGAAAAACCAATGTGGTTACTACATTTACCCATATTATCAAGTCCTCACCCATACCCCCATGCAGTCGCTGTCCATCAGGGAAGCAAGATGCCACAGATCCACTGTGTGCCTTCTCTGTGGTACACTGTTCTCCCCGTGATCCCCCACGCCATGTGTACTAAACATAATACCCCTCAATCCCCTTCTCCCTCTCTCCCACCCGCCCTTCCACATCCCTCCCCTTTGGCAGCGTTCTTTCATTTGTACTGACTTTTGTTTCTCTGCAGAAAACTATCTTTAATTATACTGATTTTGTTGTTTAGATTCATTGATTTCTATTCTGTCTTTCGTATGTCCTTCTATATGCAGTTTTGGTTTTGTTTGCTTTTCTCTTACTAGATTTTAAGACGGGAGCTTAGGTTATTCATTGGAGTTTTTTTCTACTATGGTTTAGTGCCTTAATTTCTGAGTAAGAATCCTGTAAACTTGATGTTATATTTTTATTTTCACACAATTCATATTATTTTCTCTTTTCCCTTGAAATATCTTTATTGTCCCATGGGTTACTTAGTAGTGTATGCAATTTCCAAACTTGAGGTTGTTTTGCTTTTGACTGTTTTGTTACTGATTTTAAGTTTATTACCCTCTTATCAGAAAATGTGTTGTATGAATTGAAATTTTTCACTTGTTAAGAGTAGTTTTATGGCCCAAGGTATGATGTCACAGTGAATGTCATAATGCACACTTGAAAAGAATGCCCGTTGTGTTGTGGCCAGGTGACATACCTGAATGTCATTCGGTCCTGTTGGTTGGTGGTGTTGGTCTATGGTGGTGGTGTTCGAGTTACAGACTTTTCTCTTTTCAGTTGTATCAATTTTTCCTTCCTGTAATTTGAAGCTCTTTTGTCAGGTGAGTGTACATTTAGAATTTGATGAATGGACTCATAACATTATTTAATGTCCCTCTTTACTCCTTGTAATTTTCATAGCTCTGAAGCTCTGAATATTTTGTCTGGTATTAATATAGCCTTTAGCTTTCTTTTGTTTAATATTTCACATTTCCCTTAATGGAGGTGAGATTCTCTTAGCTTTCCATCATCTGTGTCTTTGTCTCTCTCTCTCTCTCTCTCTCTCTCTCTCTCTACTTTTTTCGCATTCATTCCACAAGACTTTTGCTTAGATAAAGGATTCTCTTCTGGGTTGGCCGTTCTTTTCTTTCCTCACTTTAAAGATATTATTCCACATTCTGTGGCCTCCATTGTATTTCATGAGAAATCTGTAATCATTCAAATTTTAGTTTATCTTTGGTTTTCAGCATTATGACATGTTTAGGCCTTATCAGGCCTGACTGTTTGTTACTGATTTTGAGTTTAGGCCTTCTCAGACCTAAACTCTTTGAATTTGCTCTGTTTGGGACTTGCTGAGTGTCTTGAATCTCTAAATTTATGTTTTTGTCAAATCTGTGATCTTTTCTGCTTTTAGTAAGAATTGTTTTCTCTAAAATAATTAAATTTTCTTTTCCTTTATATAACACCTATAATGTGAAATTTAGACAAATTGATACTGTCCCACAAGTTTCTAAGGATGTATTCATTTTCTCCAATGTTTTTTCCTCTCTTTTCTTCAGTGTAGGTAATTTCTATTGCTTTATTATCTTCAAGTTTACAGACTCTTCTATCATCTCTGTTCAGTGGTTGAGCCCATGCAATTTCTTTTAATTATATTTTTCAGTTCTAAATTTTCCCATGTGGATCTTCTCTTATAGTTTGTATTTTTCTGCTAAGAACTTGTCTTTCCAGGTTTTTCAAGAGTGCTAACCAATAGCACATTTACTATGCTTATACCAGCTGCTTTAAAGTCTTTGTATGATAATTCCAGCATGAGGCATCTCAAAATAAACATCTGTCCTTTCTTCCCCTTGATAATTTGTCACATTGTGCGGTTGTGTGTGTGTGTGTGTGTGTGTGTGTGTGTGTTGTTTGTTTCATCATGTGGAGTAAAGTTTGAATTTTATTCTGGCCATTTTGAATATGATATTGTCATTTCTGAGTCATGTTTGCATCTTCTCAAGAAGGTTGATTTGTTTTATTTCTTTACTTACTTACTTTTAATTTTCAGTAAGTTATGATTGATATACAACCTTATGAAGGTTTCACATGAAAAACCAATGTGGTTACTACATTTACCCATATTATCAAGTCCTCACCCATACCCCCATGCAGTCGCTGTCCATCAGGGCAGCAAGATGCCACAGATCCACTATGTGCCTTCTCTGTGGTACACTGTTCTCCCCGTGATCCCCCACGCCATGTGTACTAAACATAATACCCCTCAATCCCCTTCTCCCTCCCTCCCACCCGCCCTCCCACACCCCTCCCCTTTGGCAGCGTTCTTTCAGTTGTACTGACTTTTGTTTCTCTGCAGAAAACTAGCTTTGATTTTACTGATTTTGTCGTTTAGTTTCATTGATTTCTATTCTGTCTTTCGTATGTCCTTCTATATTTAGTTTTGGTTTTGTTTGCTTTTCTCTTACTAGATTTTAAGACGGGAGCTTAGGTTATTCATTGGAGTTTTTTTCTACTATGGTTTAGTGCCTTAATTTCTGAGTAAGAATCCTGTAAACTTGATGTTATATTTTTATTTTCACACAATTCATATTATTTTCTCTTTTCCCTTGAAATATCTTTATTGTCCCATGGGTTACTTAGTAGTGTATGCAATTTCCAAACTTGAGGTTGTTTTGCTTTTGACTGTTTTGTTACTGATTTTAAGTTTATTACCCTCTTATCAGAAAATGTGTTGTATGAATTGAAATTTTTCACTTGTTAAGAGTAGTTTTATGGCCCAAGGTATGATGTCACAGTGAATGTCATAATGCACACTTGAAAAGAATGCCCGTTGTGTTGTGGCCAGGTGACATACCTGAATGTCATTCGGTCCTGTTGGTTGGTGGTGTTGGTCTATGGTGGTGGTGTTCGAGTTACAGACTTTTCTCTTTTCAGTTGTATCAATTTTTCCTTCCTGTAATTTGAAGCTCTTTTGTCAGGTGAGTGTACATTTAGAATTTGATGAATGGACTCATAACATTATTTAATGTCCCTCTTTACTCCTTGTAATTTTCATAGCTCTGAAGCTCTGAATATTTTGTCTGGTATTAATATAGCCTTTAGCTTTCTTTTGTTTAATATTTCACATTTCCCTTAATGGAGGTGAGATTCTCTTAGCTTTCCATCATCTGTGTCTTTGTCTCTCTCTCTCTCTCTCTCTCTCTCTCTCTCTACTTTTTTCGCATTCATTCCACAAGACTTTTGCTTAGATAAAGGATTCTCTTCTGGGTTGGCCGTTCTTTTCTTTCCTCACTTTAAAGATATTATTCCACATTCTGTGGCCTCCATTGTATTTCATGAGAAATCTGTAATCATTCAAATTTTAGTTTATCTTTGGTTTTCAGCATTATGACATGTTTAGGCCTTATCAGGCCTGACTGTTTGTTACTGATTTTGAGTTTAGGCCTTCTCAGACCTAAACTCTTTGAATTTGCTCTGTTTGGGACTTGCTGAGTGTCTTGAATCTCTAAATTTATGTTTTTGTCAAATCTGTGATCTTTTCTGCTTTTAGTAAGAATTGTTTTCTCTAAAATAATTAAATTTTCTTTTCCTTTATATAACACCTATAATGTGAAATTTAGACAAATTGATACTGTCCCACAAGTTTCTAAGGATGTATTCATTTTCTCCAATGTTTTTTCCTCTCTTTTCTTCAGTGTAGGTAATTTCTATTGCTTTATTATCTTCAAGTTTACAGACTCTTCTATCATCTCTGTTCAGTGGTTGAGCCCATGCAATTTCTTTTAATTATATTTTTCAGTTCTAAATTTTCCCATGTGGATCTTCTCTTATAGTTTGTATTTTTCTGCTAAGAACTTGTCTTTCCAGGTTTTTCAAGAGTGCTAACCAATAGCACATTTACTATGCTTATACCAGCTGCTTTAAAGTCTTTGTATGATAATTCCAGCATGAGGCATCTCAAAATAAACATCTGTCCTTTCTTCCCCTTGATAATTTGTCACATTGTGCGGTTGTGTGTGTGTGTGTGTGTGTGTGTGTGTGTGTTGTTTGTTTCATCATGTGGAGTAAAGTTTGAATTTTATTCTGGCCATTTTGAATATGATATTGTCATTTCTGAGTCATGTTTGCATCTTCTCAAGAAGGTTGATTTGTTTTATTTCTTTACTTACTTACTTTTAATTTTCAGTAAGTTATGATTGATATACAACCTTATGAAGGTTTCACATGAAAAACCAATGTGGTTACTACATTTACCCATATTATCAAGTCCTCACCCATACCCCCATGCAGTCGCTGTCCATCAGGGCAGCAAGATGCCACAGATCCACTATGTGCCTTCTCTGTGGTACACTGTTCTCCCCGTGATCCCCCACGCCATGTGTACTAAACATAATACCCCTCAATCCCCTTCTCCCTCCCTCCCACCCGCCCTCCCACACCCCTCCCCTTTGGCAGCGTTCTTTCAGTTGTACTGACTTTTGTTTCTCTGCAGAAAACTAGCTTTGATTTTACTGATTTTGTCGTTTAGTTTCATTGATTTCTATTCTGTCTTTCGTATGTCCTTCTATATTTAGTTTTGGTTTTGTTTGCTTTTCTCTTACTAGATTTTAAGACGGGAGCTTAGGTTATTCATTGGAGTTTTTTTCTACTATGGTTTAGTGCCTTAATTTCTGAGTAAGAATCCTGTAAACTTGATGTTATATTTTTATTTTCACACAATTCATATTATTTTCTCTTTTCCCTTGAAATATCTTTATTGTCCCATGGGTTACTTAGTAGTGTATGCAATTTCCAAACTTGAGGTTGTTTTGCTTTTGACTGTTTTGTTACTGATTTTAAGTTTATTACCCTCTTATCAGAAAATGTGTTGTATGAATTGAAATTTTTCACTTGTTAAGAGTAGTTTTATGGCCCAAGGTATGATGTCACAGTGAATGTCATAATGCACACTTGAAAAGAATGCCCGTTGTGTTGTGGCCAGGTGACATACCTGAATGTCATTCGGTCCTGTTGGTTGGTGGTGTTGGTCTATGGTGGTGGTGTTCGAGTTACAGACTTTTCTCTTTTCAGTTGTATCAATTTTTCCTTCCTGTAATTTGAAGCTCTTTTGTCAGGTGAGTGTACATTTAGAATTTGATGAATGGACTCATAACATTATTTAATGTCCCTCTTTACTCCTTGTAATTTTCATAGCTCTGAAGCTCTGAATATTTTGTCTGGTATTAATATAGCCTTTAGCTTTCTTTTGTTTAATATTTCACATTTCCCTTAATGGAGGTGAGATTCTCTTAGCTTTCCATCATCTGTGTCTTTGTCTCTCTCTCTCTCTCTCTCTCTCTCTCTCTCTACTTTTTTCGCATTCATTCCACAAGACTTTTGCTTAGATAAAGGATTCTCTTCTGGGTTGGCCGTTCTTTTCTTTCCTCACTTTAAAGATATTATTCCACATTCTGTGGCCTCCATTGTATTTCATGAGAAATCTGTAATCATTCAAATTTTAGTTTATCTTTGGTTTTCAGCATTATGACATGTTTAGGCCTTATCAGGCCTGACTGTTTGTTACTGATTTTGAGTTTAGGCCTTCTCAGACCTAAACTCTTTGAATTTGCTCTGTTTGGGACTTGCTGAGTGTCTTGAATCTCTAAATTTATGTTTTTGTCAAATCTGTGATCTTTTCTGCTTTTAGTAAGAATTGTTTTCTCTAAAATAATTAAATTTTCTTTTCCTTTATATAACACCTATAATGTGAAATTTAGACAAATTGATACTGTCCCACAAGTTTCTAAGGATGTATTCATTTTCTCCAATGTTTTTTCCTCTCTTTTCTTCAGTGTAGGTAATTTCTATTGCTTTATTATCTTCAAGTTTACAGACTCTTCTATCATCTCTGTTCAGTGGTTGAGCCCATGCAATTTCTTTTAATTATATTTTTCAGTTCTAAATTTTCCCATGTGGATCTTCTCTTATAGTTTGTATTTTTCTGCTAAGAACTTGTCTTTCCAGGTTTTTCAAGAGTGCTAACCAATAGCACATTTACTATGCTTATACCAGCTGCTTTAAAGTCTTTGTATGATAATTCCAGCATGAGGCATCTCAAAATAAACATCTGTCCTTTCTTCCCCTTGATAATTTGTCACATTGTGCGGTTGTGTGTGTGTGTGTGTGTGTGTGTGTGTGTGTTGTTTGTTTCAGCATGTGGAGTAAAGTTTGAATTTTATTCTGGCCATTTTGAATATGATATTGTCATTTCTGAGTCATGTTTGCATCTTCTCAAGAAGGTTGATTTGTTTTATTTCTTTACTTACTTACTTTTAATTTTCAGTAAGGTATGATTGATATACAATCTTATGAAGGTTTCACATGAAAAACCAATGTGGTTACTACATTTACCCATATTATCAAGTCCTCACCCATACCCCCATGCAGTCGCTGTCCATCAGGGCAGCAAGATGCCACAGATCCACTATGTGCCTTCTCTGTGGTACACTGTTCTCCCCGTGATCCCCCACGCCATGTGTACTAAACATAATACCCCTCGATCCCCTTCTCCCTCCCTCCCACCCGCCCTCCCACACCCCTCCCCTTTGGCAGCGTTCTTTCAGTTGTACTGACTTTTGTTTCTCTGCAGAAAACTAGCTTTGATTTTTCTGATTTTGTCGTTTAGATTCATTGATTTCTATTCTGTCTTTTGTATGTCCTTCTATATTTAGTTTTGAGTTTGTTTGCTTTTCTCTTACTAGATTTTAAGACGGGAGCTTAGGTTATTCATTGGAGTTTTTTTCTACTATGGTTTAGTGCCTTAATTTCTGAGTAAGAATCCTGTAAACTTGATGTTATATTTTTATTTTCACACAATTCATATTATTTTCTCTTTTCCCTTGAAATATCTTTATTGACCCATGGGTTACTTAGTAGTGTATGCAATTTCCAAACTTGAGGTTGTTTTGCTTTTGACTGTTTTGTTACTGATTTTAAGTTTATTACCCTCTTATCAGAAAATGTGTTGTATGAATTGAAATTTTTCACTTGTTAAGATTAGTTTTATGGCCCAAGGTATGATGTCACAGTGAATGTCATAATGCACACTTGAAAAGAATGCCCGTTGTGTTGTGGCCAGGTGACATACCTGAATGTCATTCGATCCTGTTGGTTGGTGGTGTTGGTCTATGGTGGTGGTGTTCGAGTTATAGACTTTTCTCTTTTCAGTTGTATCAATTTTTCCTTCCTGTAATTTGAAGCTCTTTTGTCAGGTGAGTGTACATTTAGAATTTGATGAATGGACTCATAACATTATGTAATGTCCCTCTTTACTCCTTGTAATTTTCATAGCTCTGAAGCTCTGAATATTTTGTCTGGTATTAATATAGCCTTTAGCTTTCTTTTGTTTAATATTTCACATTTCCCTTAATGGAGGTGAGATTCTCTTAGCTTTCCATCATCTGTGTCTTTGTCTCTCTCTCTCTCTCTCTCTCTCTCTCTCTCTACTTTTTTCGCATTCATTCCACAAGACTTTTGCTTAGATAAAGGATTCTCTTCTGGGTTGGCCGTTCTTTTCTTTCCTCACTTTAAAGATATTATTCCACATTCTGTGGCCTCCATTGTATTTCATGAGAAATCTGTAATCATTCAAATTTTAGTTTATCTTTGGTTTTCAGCATTATGTCATGTTTAGGCCTTATCAGGCCTGACTGTTTGTTACTGATTTTGAGTTTAGGCCTTCTCAGACCTAAACTCTTTGAATTTGCTCTGTTTGGGACTTGCTGAGTGTCTTGAATCTCTAAATTTATGTTTTTGTCAAATCTGTGATCTTTTCTGCTTTTAGTAAGAATTGTTTTCTCTAAAATAATTAAATTTTCTTTTCCTTTATATAACACCTATAATGTGAAATTTAGACAAATTGATACTGTCCCACAAGTTTCTAAGGATGTATTCATTTCCTCCAATGTTTTTTCCTCTCTTTTCTTCAGTGTAGGTAATTTCTATTGCTTTATTATCTTCAAGTTTACAGACTCTTCTATCATCTCTGTTCAGTGGTTGAGCCCATGCAATTTCTTTTAATTATATTTTTCAGTTCTAAATTTTCCCATGTGGATCTTCTCTTATAGTTTGTATTTTTCTGCTAAGAACTTGTCTTTCCAGGTTTTTCAAGAGTGCTAACCAATAGCACATTTACTATGCTTATACCAGCTGCTTTAAAGTCTTTGTATGATAATTCCAGCATGAGGCATCTCAAAATAAACATCTGTCCTTTCTTCCCCTTGATAATTTGTCACATTGTGCGGTTGTGTGTGTGTGTGTGTGTGTGTGTGTGTGTGTTGTTTGTTTCATCATGTGGAGTAAAGTTTGAATTTTATTCTGGCCATTTTGAATATGATATTGTCATTTCTGAGTCATGTTTGCATCTTCTCAAGAAGGTTGATTTGTTTTATTTCTTTACTTACTTACTTTTAATTTTCAGTAAGTTATGATTGATATACAACCTTATGAAGGTTTCACATGAAAAACCAATGTGGTTACTACATTTACCCATATTATCAAGTCCTCACCCATACCCCCATGCAGTCGCTGTCCATCAGGGAAGCAAGATGCCACAGATCCACTGTGTGCCTTCTCTGTGGTACACTGTTCTCCCCGTGATCCCCCACGCCATGTGTACTAAACATAATACCCCTCAATCCCCTTCTCCCTCCCTCCCACCCGCCCTCCCACACCCCTCCCCTTTGGCAGCGTTCTTTCAGTTGTACTGACTTTTGTTTCTCTGCAGAAAACTAGCTTTGATTTTACTGATTTTGTCGTTTAGTTTCATTGATTTCTATTCTGTCTTTCGTATGTCCTTCTATATTTAGTTTTGGTTTTGTTTGCTTTTCTCTTACTAGATTTTAAGACGGGAGCTTAGATTATTCATTGGAGTTTTTTTCTACTATGGCTTAGTGCCTTAATTTCTGAGTAAGAATCCTGTAAACTTGATGTTATATTTTTATTTTCACACAATTCATATTATTTTCTCTTTTCCCTTGAAATATCTTTATTGAGCCATGGGTTACTTAGTAGTGTATGCAATTTCCAAACTTGAGGTTGTTTTGCTTTTGACTGTTTTGTTACTGATTTTAAGTTTATTACCCTCTTATCAGAAAATGTGTTGTATGAATTGAAATTTCTCACTTGTTAAGATTAGTTTTATGGCCCAAGGTATGATGTCACAGTGAATGTCATAATGCACACTTGAAAAGAATGCCCGTTGTGTTGTGGCCAGGTGACATACCTGAATGTCATTCGGTCCTGTTGGTTGGTGGTGTTGGTCTATGGTGGTGGTGTTCGAGTTACAGACTTTTCTCTTTTCAGTTGTATCAATTTTTCCTTCCTGTAATTTGAAGCTCTTTTGTCAGGTGAGTGTACATTTAGAATTTGATGAATGGACTCATAACATTATGTAATGTCCCTCTTTACTCCTTGTAATTTTCATAGCTCTGAAGCTCTGAATATTTTGTCCGGTATTAATATAGCCTTTAGCTTTCTTTTGTTTAATATTTCACATTTCCCTTAATGGAGGTGAGATTCTCTTAGCTTTCCATCATCTGTGTCTTTGTCTCTCTCTCTCTCTCTCTACTTTTTTCGCATTCATTCCACAAGACTTTTGCTTAGATAAAGGATTCTCTTCTGGGTTGGCCGTTCTTTTCTTTCCTCACTTTAAAGATATTATTCCACATTCTGTGACCTCCATTGTATTTCATGAGAAATCTGTAATCATTCAAATTTTAGTTTATCTTTGGTTTTCAGCATTATGAAATGTTTAGGCCTTATCAGGCCTGACTGTTTGTTCCTGATTTTGAGTTTAGGCCTTCTCAGACCTAAACTCTTTGAATTTGCTCTGTTTGGGACTTGATGAGTGTCTTGAATCTCTAAATTTATGTTTTTGTCAAATCTGTGATCTTTTCTGCTTTTAGTAAGAATTGTTTTCTCTAAAATAATTAAATTTTCTTTTCCTTTATATAACACCTGTAATGTGAAATTTAGACACATTGACACTGTCCCACAAGTTTCTAAGGATGTATTCATTTTCTCCAATGTTATTTTCCTCTCTTTTCTTCAGTGTAGGTAATTTCTATTGCTTTATTATCTTCAAGTTTACAGACTCTTCTATCATCTCTGTTCAGTGGTTGAGCCCATGCAATTTCTTTTAATTATATTTTTCAGTCCTAAATTTTCCCATGTGGATCTTCTCTTATAGTTTGTATTTTTCTGCTAAGAACTTGTCTTTCCAGGTTTTTCAAGAGTGCTAACCATTAGCACATTTACTATGCTTATAACAGCTGCTTTAAAGTCTTTGTATGATAATTCCAGCATGAGGCATCTCAAAATAAACATCTGTCCTTTCTTCCCCTTGATAATTTGTCACATTGTGCGGTTGTGTGTGTGTGTGTGTGTGTGTGTGTGTGTGTGTTGTTTGTTTCAGCATGTGGAGTAAAGTTTGAATTTTATTCTGGCCATTTTGAATATGATATTGTCATTTCTGAGTCATGTTTGCATCTTCTCAATAAGGTTGATTTGTTTTATTTCTTTACTTACTTACTTTTAATTTTCAGTAAGTTATGACTGATATACAATCTTATGAAGGTTTCACATGAAAAACCAATGTGGTTACTACATTTACCCATATTATCAAGTCCTCACCCATACCCCCATGGAATCGCTTTCCCATCAGGGCAGCAAGATGCCACAGATCCACTATGTGCCTTCTCTGTGGCACACTGTTCTTCCCATGATCCCCCACGCCATGTGTACTAAACATAATACCCCTCAATCCCCTTCTCCCTCCCTCCCACCCGCCCTCCCACACCCCTCCCCTTTGGCAGCGTTCTTTCAGTTGTACTGACTTTTGTTTCTCTGCAGAAAACTAGCTTTAATTATACTGATTTTGTTGTTTAGATTCATTGATTTCTATTCTGTCTTTCGTATGTCCTTCTATATTCAGTTTTGGTTTTGTTTGCTTTTCTCTGACTAGATTTTAAGACGGGAGCTTAGGTTATTCATTGGAGTTTTTTTCTACTATGGTTTAGTGCCTTAATTTCTGAGTAAGAATCCTGTAAACTTGATGTTATATTTTTATTTTCACACAATTCATATTATTTTCTCTTTTCCCTTGAAATATCTTTATTGTCCCATGGGTTACTTAGTAGTGTATGCAATTTCCAAACTTGAGGTTGTTTTGCTTTTGACTGTTTTGTTACTGATTTTAAGTTTATTACCCTCTTATCAGAAAATGTGTTGTATGAATTGAAATTTTTCACTTGTTAAGATTAGTTTTATGGCCCAAGGTATGATGTCCCAGTGAATGTCATAATGCACACTTGAAAAGAATGCCCGTTGTGTTGTGGCCAGGTGACATACCTGAATGTCATTCGGTCCTGTTGGTTGGTGGTGTTGGTCTATGGTGGTGGTGTTCGAGTTACAGACTTTTCTCTTTTCAGTTGTATCAATTTTTCCTTCATGTAATTTGAAGCTCTTTTGTCAGGTGAGTGTACATTTAGAATTTGATGAATGGACTCATAACATTATTTAATGTCCCTCTTTACTCCTTGTAATTTTCATAGCTCTGAAGCTCTGAATATTTTGTCTGGTATTAATATAGCCTTTAGCTTTCTTTTGTTTAATATTTCACATTTCCCTTAATGGAGGTCAGATTCTCTTAGCTTTCCATCATCTGTGTCTTTGTCTCTCTCTCTCTCTCTCTACTTTTTTTGCATTCATTCCACAAGACTTTTGCTTAGATAAAGGATTCTCTTCTGGGTTGGCCGTTCTTTTCTTTCCTCACTTTAACGATATTATTCCACATTCTGTGGCCTCCATTGTATTTCATGAGAAATCTGTAATAATTCAAATTTTAGTTTATCTTTGGTTTTCAGCATTATGACATGTTTAGGCCTTATCAGGCCTGACTGTTTGTTACTGATTTTGAGTTTAGGCCTTCTCAGACCTAAACTCTTTGAATTTGCTCTGTTTGGGACTTGCTGAGTGTCTTGAATCTCTAAATTTATGTTTTTGTCAAATCTGTGATCTTTTCTGCTTTTAGTAAGAATTGTTTTCTCTAAAATAATTAAATTTTCTTTTCCTTTATATAACACCTATAATGTGAAATTTAGACAAATTGATACTGTCCCACAAGTTTCTAAGGATGTATTCATTTTCTCCAATGTTTTTTCCTCTCTTTTCTTCAGTGTAGGTAATTTCTATTGCTTTATTATCTTCAAGTTTACAGACCCTTCTATCATCTCTGTTCAGTGGTTGAGCCCATGCAATTTCTTTTAATTATATTTTTCAGTTCTAAATTTTCCCATGTGGATCTTCTCTTATAGTTTGTATTTTTCTGCTAAGAACTTGTCTTTCCAGGTTTTTCAAGAGTGCTAACCAATAGCACATTTACTATGCTTATACCAGCTGCTTTAAAGTCTTTGTATGATAATTCCAGCATGAGGCATCTCAAAATAAACATCTGTCCTTTCTTCCCCTTGATAATTTGTCACATTGTGCGGTTGTGTGTGTGTGTGTGTGTGTGTGTGTGTGTTGTTTGTTTCAGCATGTGGAGTAAAGTTTGAATTTTATTCTGGCCATTTTGAATATGATATTGTCATTTCTGAGTCATGTTTGCATCTTCTCAAGAAGGTTGATTTGTTTTATTTCTTTACTTACTTACTTTTAATTTACAGTAAGTTATGATTGATATACAACCTTATGAAGGTTTCACATGAAAAACCAATGTGGTTACTACATTTACCCATATTATCAAGTCCTCACCCATACCCCCATGCAGTCGCTGTCCATCAGGGAAGCAAGATGCCACAGATCCACTGTGTGCCTTCTCTGTGGTACACTGTTCTCCCCGTGATCCCCCACGCCATGTGTACTAAACATAATACCCCTCAATCCCCTTCTCCCTCCCTCCCACCCGCCCTCCCACACCCCTCCCCTTTGGCAGCGTTCTTTCAGTTGTACTGACTTTTGTTTCTCTGCAGAAAACTAGCTTTGATTTTTCTGATTTTGTTGTTTAGATTCATTGATTTCTATTCTGTCTTTCGTATGTCCTTCTATATTCAGTTTTGGTTTTGTTTGCTTTTCTCTGACTAGATTTTAAGACGGGAGCTTAGGTTATTCATTGGAGTTTTTTTCTACTATGGTTTAGTGCCTTAATTTCTGAGTAAGAATCCTGTAAACTTGATGTTATATTTTTATTTTCACACAATTCATATTATTTTCTCTTTTCCCTTGAAATATCTTTATTGTCCCATGGGTTACTTAGTAGTGTATGCAATTTCTAAAATTGAGGTTGTTTTGCTTTTGACTGTTTTGTTACTGATTTTAAGTTTATTACCCTCTTATCAGAAAATGTGTTGTATGAATTGAAATTTTTCACTTGTTAAGATTAGTTTTATGGCCCAAGGTATGATGTCCCAGTGAATGTCATAATGCACACTTGAAAAGAATGCCCGTTGTGTTGTGGCCAGGTGACATACCTGAATGTCATTCGGTCCTGTTGGTTGGTGGTGTTGGTCTATGGTGGTGGTGTTCGAGTTACAGACTTTTCTCTTTTCAGTTGTATCAATTTTTCCTTCATGTAATTTGAAGCTCTTTTGTCAGGTGAGTGTACATTTAGAATTTGATGAATGGACTCATAACATTATTTAATGTCCCTCTTTACTCCTTGTAATTTTCATAGCTCTGAAGCTCTGAATATTTTGTCTGGTATTAATATAGCCTTTAGCTTTCTTTTGTTTAATATTTCACATTTCCCTTAATGGAGGTCAGATTCTCTTAGCTTTCCATCATCTGTGTCTTTGTCTCTCTCTCTCTCTCTCTACTTTTTTTGCATTCATTCCACAAGACTTTTGCTTAGATAAAGGATTCTCTTCTGGGTTGGCAGTTCTTTTCTTTCCTCACTTGAAAGATATTATTCCACATTCTGTGGCCTCCATTGTATTTCATGAGAAATCTGTAATCATTCAAATTTTAGTTTATCTTTGGTTTTCAGCATTATGACATGTTTAGGCCTTATCAGGCCTGACTGTTTGTTACTGATTTTGAGTTTAGGCCTTCTCAGACCTAAACTCTTTGAATTTGCTCTGTTTGGGACTTGCTGAGTGTCTTGAATCTCTAAATTTATGTTTTTGTCAAATCTGTGATCTTTTCTGCTTTTAGTAAGAATTGTTTTCTCTAAAATAATTAAATTTTCTTTTCCTTTATATAACACCTGTAATGTGAAATTTAGACAAATTGATACTGTCCCACAAGTTTCTAAGGATGTATTCATTTTCTCCAATGTTTTTTCCTCTCTTTTCTTCAGTGTAGGTAATTTCTATTGCTTTATTATCTTCAAGTTTACAGACTCTTCTATCATCTCTGTTCAGTGGTTGAGCCCATGCAATTTCTTTTAATTATATTTCTCAGTTCTAAAATTTTTCCATGTGGATCTTCTCTTATAGTTTGTATTTTTCTGCTAAGAACTTGTCTTTCCAGGTTTTTCAAGAGTGCTAACCATTAGCACATTTACTATGCTTATAACAGCTGCTTTAAAGTCTTTGTATGATAATTCCAGCATGAGGCATCTCAAAATAAACATCTGTCCTTTCTTCCCCTTGATAATTTGTCACATTGTGCGGTTGTGTGTGTGTGTGTGTGTGTGTGTGTGTGTGTGTGTGTGTGTTGTTTGTTTCAGCATGTGGACTAAAGTTTGAATTTTATTCTGGCCATTTTGAGTATGATATTGTCATTTCTGAGTCATGTTTGCATCTTCTCAAGAAGGTTGATTTGTTTTATTTCTTCACTTACTTACTTTTAATTTTCAGTAAGGTATGATTGATATACAACCTTATGAAGGTTTCACATGAAAAACCAATGTGGTTACTACATTTACCCATATTATCAAGTCCTCACCCATACCCCCATGCAGTCGCTGTCCATCAGGGCAGCAAGATGCCACAGATCCACTATGTGCCTTCTCTGTGGTACACTGTTCTCCCCGTGATCCCCCACGCCATGTGTACTAAACCTAATACCCCTCAATCCCCTTCTCCCTCCCTCCCACCCGCCCTCCCACACCCCTCCCCTTTGGCAGCGTTCTTTCAGTTGTACTGACTTTTGTTTCTCTGCAAAAAAACTAGCTTTGATTTTACTGATTTTGTCGTTTAGTTTCATTGATTTCTATTCTGTCTTTGGTATGTCCTTCTATATTTAGTTTTGGTTTTGTTTGCTTTTCTCTTAATAGATTTTAAGACGGGAGCTTAGATTATTCATTGGAGTTTTTTTCTACTATGGCTTAGTGCCTTAATTGCTGAGTAAGAATCCTGTAAACTTGATGTTATATTTTTATTTTCACACAATTCATATTATTTTCTCTTTTCCCTGGAAATATCTTCATTGACCCATGGGTTACTTAGATGTGTATGCAATTTCCAAACTTGAGGTTGTTTTGCTTTTGACTGTTTTGTTACTGATTTTAAGTTTATTACCCTCTTATCAGAAAATGTGTTGTATGAATTGAAATTTCTCACTTGATAAGATTAGTTTTATGGCCCAAGGTATGATGTCACAGTGAATGTCATAATGCACACTTGAAAAGAATGCCCGTTGTGTTGTGGCCAGGTGACATACCTGAATGTCATTCGGTCCTGTTGGTTGGTGGTGTTGGTCTATGGTGGTGGTGTTCGAGTTACAGACTTTTCTCTTTTCAGTTGTATCAATTTTTCCTTCATGTAATTTGAAGCTCTTTTGTCAGGTGAGTGTACATTTAGAATTTGATGAATGGACTCATAACATTATGTAATGTCCCTCTTTACTCCTTGTAATTTTCATAGCTCTGAAGCTCTGAATATTTTGTCTGGTATTAATATAGCCTTTAGCTTTCTTTTGTTTAATATTTCACATTTCCCTTAATGGAGGTCAGATTCTCTTAGCTTTCCATCATCTGTGTCTTTGTCTCTCTCTCTCTCTCTCTCTCTCTCTACTTTTTTTGTATTCATTCCACAAGACTTTTGCTTAGATAAAGGATTCTCTTCTGGGTTGGCAGTTCTTTTCTTTCCTCACTTGAAAGATATTATTCCACATTCTGTGGCCTCCATTGTATTTCATGAGAAATCTGTAATCATTCAAATTTTAGTTTATCTTTGGTTTTCAGCATTATGACATGTTTAGGCCTTATCAGGCCTGACTGTTTGTTACTGATTTTGAGTTTAGGCCTTCTCAGACCTAAACTCTTTGAATTTGCTCTGTTTGGGACTTGATGAGTGTCTTGAATCTCTAAATTTATGTTTTTGTCAAATCTGTGATCTTTTCTGCTTTTAGTAAGAATTGTTTTCTCTAAAATAATTAAATTTTCTTTTCCTTTATATAACACCTGTAATGTGAAATTTAGACAAATTGATACTGTCCCACAAGTTTCTAAGGATGTATTCATTTTCTCCAATGTCTTTTCCTCTCTTTTCTTCAGGGTAGGTAATTTCTATTGCTTTATTATCTTCAAGTTTACAGACTCTTCTATCATCTCTGTTCAGTGGTTGAGCCCATGCAATTTCTTTTAATTATATTTTTCAGTCCTAAATTTTCCCATGTGGATCTTCTCTTATAGTTTGTATTTTTCTGCTAAGAACTTGTCTTTCCAGGTTTTTCAAGAGTGCTAACCAATAGCACATTTACTATGCTTATACCAGCTGCTTTAAAGTCTTTGTATGATAATTCCAGCATGAGGCATCTCAAAATAAACATCTGTCCTTTCTTCCCCTTGATAATTTGTCACATTGTGTGGTTGTGTGTGTGTGTGTGTGTGTGTGTGTGTGTGTGTGTTGTTTGTTTCAGCATGTGGAGTAAAGTTTGAATTTTATTCTGGCCATTTTGAATATGATATTGTCATTTCTGAGTCATGTTTGCATCTTCTCAAGAAGGTTGATTTGTTTTATTTCTTTACTTATACTTTTAATTTTCAGTAAGTTATGATTGATATACAACCTTATGAAGGTTTCACATGAAAAACCAATGTGGTTACTACATTTACCCATATTATCAAGTCCTCACCCATACCCCCATGCAGTCGCTGTCCATCAGGGCAGCAAGATGCCACAGATCCACTATGTGCCTTCTCTGTGGTACCCTGTTCTCCCCGTGATCCCCCACGCCATGTGTACTAAACCTAATACCCCTCAATCCCCTTCTCCCTCCCTCCCACCCGCCCTCCCACACCCCTCCCCTTTGGCAGCGTCCTTTCAGTTGTACTGACTTTTGTTTCTCTGCAGAAAACTAGCTTTGATTTTACTGATTTTGTCGTTTAGTTTCATTGATTTCTATTCTGTCTTTCGTATGTCCTTCTAAATTTAGTTTTGGTTTTGTTTGCTTTTCTCTTACTAGATTTTAAGACGGGAGCTTAGATTATTCATTGGAGTTTTTTTCTACTATGGTTTAGTGCCTTAATTTCTGAGTAAGAATCCTGTAAACCTGATGTTATATTTTTATTTTCACACAATTCATATTATTTTCTCTTTTCCCTGGAAATATCTTCATTGACCCATGGGTTACTTAGATGTGTATGCAATTTCCAAACTTGAGGTTGTTTTGCTTTTGACTGTTTTGTTACTGATTTTAAGTTTATTACCCTCTTATCAGAAAATGTTTTGTATGAATTGAAATTTTTCACTTGTTAAGATTAGTTTTATGGCCCAAGGTATGATGTCACAGTGAATGTCATAATGCACACTTGAAAAGAATGCCCGTTGTGTTGTGGCCAGGTGACATACCTGAATGTCATTCGGTCCTGTTGGTTGGTGGTGTTGGTCTATGGTGGTGGTGTTCGAGTTACAGACTTTTCTCTTTTCAGTTGTATCAATTTTTCCTTCCTGTAATTTGAAGCTCTTTTGTCAGGTGAGTGTACATTTAGAATTTGATGAATGGACTCATAACATTATGTAAGGTCCCTCTTTACTCCTTGTAATTTTCATAGCTCTGAAGCTCTGAATATTTTGTCTGGTATTAATATAGCCTTTAGCTTTCTTTTGTTTAATATTTCACATTTCCCTAATGGAGGTCAGATTCTCTTAGCTTTCCATCATCTGTGTCTTTGTCTCTCTCTCTCTCTCTCTCTCTCTCTACTTTTTTTGCATTCATTCCACAGGACTTTTGCTTAGATAAAGGATTCTCTTCTGGGTTGGCCGTTCTTTTCTTTCCTCACTTTAAAGATATTATTCCACATTCTGTGGCCTCCATTGTATTTCATGAGAAATCTGTAATCATTCAAATTTTAGTTTATCTTTGGTTTTCAGCGTTATGACATGTTTAGGCCTTATCAGGCCTGACTGTTTGTTACTGATTTTGAGTTTAGGCCTTCTCAGACCTAAACTCTTTGAATTTGCTCTGTTTGGGACTTGCTGAGCATCTTGAATCTCTAAATTTATGTTTCTGTCAAATCTGTGATCTTTTCTTCTTTTAGTAAGAATTGTTTTCTCTAAAATAATTAAATTTTCTTTTCCTTTATATAACTCCTATAATGTGAAATTTAGACAAATTGATACTGTCCCACAAGTTTCTAAGGATGTATTCATTTTCTCCAATGTTTTTTTCCTCTCTTTTCTTCAGTGTAGGTAATTTCTATTGCTTTATTATCTTCAAGTTTACAGACTCTTCTATCATCTCTGTTCAGTGGTTGAGCCCATGCAATTTCTTTTAATTATATTTTTCAGTCCTAAATTTTCCCATGTGGATCTTCTCTTATAGTTTGTATTTTTCTGCTAAGAACTTGTCTTTCCAGGTTTTTCAAGAGTGCTAACCAATAGCACATTTACTATGCTTATAAAAGCTGCTTTAAAGTCTTTGTATGATAATTCCAGCATGAGGCATCTCAAAATAAACATCTGTCCTTTCTTCCCCTTGATAATTTGTCACATTGTGCGGTTTTGTGTGTGTGTGTGTGTGTGTGTGTGTGTGTGTGTGTGTGTGTTGTTTGTTTCAGCATGTGGAGTAAAGTTTGAATTTTATTCTGGCCATTTTGAATATGATATTGTCATTTCTGAGTCATGTTTGCATGTTCACAGGAAGGTTGATTTGTTTCATTTGTTTACTTACTTTTAATTTTCAGTAAGGTATGATTGATATACAACCTTATGAAGGTTTCACATGAAAAACCAATGTGGTTACTACATTTACCCATATTATCAAGTCCTCACCCATACCCCCATGCAGTTGCTGTCCATCAGGGCAGCAAGATGCCACAGATCCACTATGTGCCTTCTCTGTGGTACACTGTTCTCCCCGTGATCCCCCACGCCATGTGTACTAAACCTAATACCCCTCGATCCCCTTCTCCCTCCCTCCCACCCGCCCTCCCACACCCCTCCCCTTTGGCAACGTTCTTTCAGTTGTACTGACTTTTGTTTCTCTGCAAAAAACTAGCTTTGATTTTACTGATTTTGTCGTTTAGTTTCATTGATTTCTATTCTGTCTTTGGTATGTCCTTCTATATTTAGTTTTGGTTTTGTTTGCTTTTCTCTGACTCCATTTTAAGACGGGAGCTTAGATTATTCACTGGAGTTTTTTTCTACTATGGTTTAGTGCCTTAATTTCTGAGTAAGAATCCTGTAAACTTGATGTTATATTTTTATTTACACAATTCATATTATTTTCTCTTTTCCCTTGAAATATCTTTATTGACCCATGGGTTACTTAGAAGTGTATGCAATTTCAAAACTTGAGGTTGTTTTGCTTTTGACAGTTTTGTTACTGATTTTAAGTTTATTATCCTCTTATCAGAAAACGTTTTGTATGAATTGAAATTTTTCACTTGTTAAGATTAGTTTTATGGCCCAAGGTATGATGTCACAGTGAATGTCATAATGCACACTTGAAAAGAATGCCCGTTGTGTTGTGGCCAGGTTACATACCTGAATGTCATTCGGTCCTGTTGGTTGGTGGTGGTGGTCTATGGTGGTGGTGTTCGAGTTACAGACTTTTCTCTTTTCAGTTGTATCAATTTTTCCTTCCTGTAATTTGAAGCTCTTTTGTCAGGTGAGTGTACATTTAGAATTTGATGAATGGACTCATAACATTATGTAAGGTCCCTCTTTACTCCTTGTAATTTTCATAGCTCTGAAGCTCCGAATATTTTGTCTGGTATTAATATAGCCTTTAGCTTTCTTTTGTTTAATATTTCACATTTCCCTAATGGAGGTCAGATTCTCTTAGCTTTCCATCATCTGTGTCTTTGTCTCTCTCTCTCTCTCTCTCTCTCTCTACTTTTTTTGCATTCATTCCACAGGACTTTTGCTTAGATAAAGGATTCTCTTCTGGGTTGGCCGTTCTTTTCTTTCCTCACTTTAAAGATATTATTCCACATTCTGTGGCCTCCATTGTATTTCATGAGAAATCTGTAATCATTCAAATTTTAGTTTATCTTTGGTTTTCAGCGTTATGACATGTTTAGGCCTTATCAGGCCTGACTGTTTGTTACTGATTTTGAGTTTAGGCCTTCTCAGACCTAAACTCTTTGAATTTGCTCTGTTTGGGACTTGCTGAGCGTCTTGAATCTCTAAATTTATGTTTCTGTCAAATCTGTGATCTTTTCTTCTTTTAGTAAGAATTGTTTTCTCTAAAATAATTAAATTTTCTTTTCCTTTATATAACTCCTATAATGTGAAATTTAGACAAATTGATACTGTCCCACAAGTTTCTAAGGATGTATTCATTTTCTCCAATGTTTTTTTCCTCTCTTTTCTTCATTGTAGGTAATTTCTATTGCTTTATTATCTTCAAGTTTACAGACTCTTCTATCATCTCTGTTCAGTGGTTGAGCCCATGCAATTTCTTTTAATTATATTTTTCAGTCCTAAATTTTCCCATGTGGATCTTCTCTTATAGTTTGTATTTTTCTGCTAAGAACTTGTCTTTCCAGGTTTTTCAAGAGTGCTAACCAATAGCACATTTACTATGCTTATAAAAGCTGCTTTAAAGTCTTTGTATGATAATTCCAGCATGAGACATCTCAAAATAAACATCTGTCCTTTCTTCCCCTTGATAATTTGTCACATTGTGCGGTTGTGTGTGTGTGTGTGTGTGTGTGTGTGTGTGTGTGTGTTGTTTGTTTCAGCATGTGGAGTAAAGTTTGAATTTTATTCTGGCCATTTTGAATATGATATTGTCATTTCTGAGTCATGTTTGCATGTTCACAGGAAGGTTGATTTGTTTCATTTGTTTACTTACTTTTAATTTTCAGTAAGGTATGATTGATATACAACCTTATGAAGGTTTCACATGAAAAACCAATGTGGTTACTACATTTACCCATATTATCAAGTCCTCACCCATACCCCCATGCAGTTGCTGTCCATCAGGGCAGCAAGATGCCACAGATCCACTATGTGCCTTCTCTGTGGTACACTGTTCTCCCCGTGATCCCCCACGCCATGTGTACTAAACCTAATACCCCTCGATCCCCTTCTCCCTCCCTCCCACCCGCCCTCCCACACCCCTCCCCTTTGGCAGCGTTCTTTCAGTTGTACTGACTTTTGTTTCTCTGCAAAAAACTAGCTTTGATTTTACTGATTTTGTCGTTTAGTTTCATTGATTTCTATTCTGTCTTTGGTATGTCCTTCTATATTTAGTTTTGGTTTTGTTTGCTTTTCTCTGACTCCATTTTAAGACGGGAGCTTAGATTATTCACTGGAGTTTTTTTCTACTATGGTTTAGTGCCTTAATTTCTGAGTAAGAATCCTGTAAACTTGATGTTATATTTTTATTTACACATTTCATATTATTTTCTCTTTTCCCTTGAAATATCTTTATTGACCCATGGGTTACTTAGAAGTGTATGCAATTTCAAAACTTGAGGTTGTTTTGCTTTTGACAGTTTTGTTACTGATTTTAAGTTTATTATCCTCTTATCAGAAAACGTTTTGTATGAATTGAAATTTTTCACTTGTTAAGATTAGTTTTATGGCCCAAGGTATGATGTCACAGTGAATGTCATAATGCACACTTGAAAAGAATGCCCGTTGTGTTGTGGCCAGGTTACATACCTGAATGTCATTCGGTCCTGTTGGTTGGTGGTGGTGGTCTATGGTGGTGGTGTTCGAGTTACAGACTTTTCTCTTTTCAGTTGTATCAATTTTTCCTTCCTGTAATTTGAAGCTCTTTTGTCAGGTGAGTGTACATTTAGAATTTGATGAATGGACTCATAACATTATGTAAGGTCCCTCTTTACTCCTTGTAATTTTCATAGCTCTGAAGCTCTGAATATTTTGTCTGGTATTAATATAGCCTTTAGCTTTCTTTTGTTTAATATTTCACATTTCCCTAATGGAGGTCAGATTCTCTTAGCTTTCCATCATCTGTGTCTTTGTCTCTCTCTCTCTCTCTCTCTCTCTCTCTCTCTACTTTTTTTGCATTCATTCCACAAGACTTTTGCTTAGATAAAGGATTCTCTTCTGGGTTGGCAGTTCTTTTCTTTCCTCACTTGAAAGATATTATTCCACATTCTGTGGCCTCCATTGTATTTCATGAGAAATCTGTAATCATTCAAATTTTAGTTTATCTTTGATTTTCAGCATTATGACATGTTTAGGCCTTATCAGGCCTGACTGTTTGTTACTGATTTTGAGTTTAGGCCTTCTCAGACCTAAACTCTTTGAATTTGCTCTGTTTGGGACTTGCTGAGCGTCTTGAATCTCTAAATTTATGTTTCTGTCAAATCTGTGATCTTTTCTTCTTTTAGTAAGAATTGTTTTCTCTAAAATGATTAAATTTTCTTTTCCTTTATATAACTCCTATAATGTGAAATTTAGACAAATTGATACTGTCCCACAAGTTTCTAAGGATGTATTCATTTTCCCCAATGTTTTTTCCTCTCTTTTCCTCACTGTAGGTAATTTCTATTGCTTTATTATCTTCAAGTTTACAGACTCTTCTATCATCTCTGTTCAGTGGTTGAGCCCATGCAATTTCTTTTAATTATATTTTTCAGTCCTAAATTTTCCCATGTGGATCTTCTCTTATAGTTTGTATTTTTCTGCTAAGAACTTGTCTTTCCAGGTTTTTCAAGAGTGCTAACCAATAGCACATTTACTATGCTTATAACAGCTGCTTTAAACTCTTTGTATGATAATTCCAGCATGAGGCATCTCAAAATAAACATCTGTCCTTTTTCCCCTTGATAATTTGTCACATTGTGCGGTTGTGTGTGTGTGTGTGTGTGTGTGTGTGTGTGTGTGTGTGTGTTGTTTGTTTCAGCATGTGGACTAAAGTTTGAATTTTATTCTGGGCATTTTGAATATGATATTGTCATTTCTGAGTCATGTTTGCATCTTCACAGGAAGATTGATTTGTTTCATTTGTTTACTTACTTACTTTTAATTTTCAGTAAGGTATGATTGATATACAACCTTATGAAGGTTTCACATGAAAAACCAATGTGGTTACTACATTTACCCATATTATCAAGTCCTCACCCATACCCCCATGCAGTCGCTGCCCATCAGGGCAGCAAGATGCCACAGATCCACTATGTGCCTTCTCTGTGGTACACTGTTCTCCCCGTGATCCCCCACGCCATGTGTACTAAACATAATACCCCTCTGTCCCCTTCTCCCTTCCCCTCACACCCCTCTGCTTCGGTAACCACTAGTTCCTTCTTGGACTCTCTGATTCTGCTACTATTTTGTTCCTTCTGTTTTGCTTCACTGTTATCCTCCACAAATGAGGGAAATCATTTTTCATTTGTCTTTCTCCGCCTGGCTTATTTCACTTAGCATAATGTCTTCCATCTCCATCCATGTTGCCTAAATGGTACGATTCATTTCTTATGGCTAAGTAGTATTGCATTGTATATATGTACCACATCTTCTTTATCCATTCATCTACGGATGGACACTTAGGTTGCTTCAATATCCTCGGTATTGTAAAAAAGTGCTGCGATAAACTTAGGGGTGCATATGTCTTTTTCGATCTGAGATCTTGCATTCTTTGGGTAAACTCCAAGGAGTGGATTCCCGGGTCAAATGGTATTTCTATTTTTAGTTTTTTGAAGAACCTCCATATTGCTTTCCATAATGGTTGAACTAGCTTTCATTCAACCAGCAGTGTACGAGGGCTCCCCTTTCTCTGCATCCTCACCAGCATTTATTGTTCTTAGTATTTTCAATGCTAGCCATTCTTACTGGTGTTAGTCCAATCATGATTTGTTTGTTTTAGATGACATGTTCTGTCTCACTTTCTGTATGTGGTGCTTCTAATACTAGTTCTGTTTTCAAAACTTTCCGAGCTCTTTGCATTTGCCCTGTGCTATGTCTCTCAGTGATAGCCTAGGACTTACGCAGTAGTATATGTCATCCATTATTAGTTCTCTTTCTCATAGTCTTTGCTATACTTTCAGAGTCTATTTTCAACAAACACAAGTTGTTATTTGTATTACTTCATACCCAGAATGGGGTTGTCTTTTCCAGTTGTTTTCTTCTCCATGATTTCCTCCATAATCTTCAGTTTCCAGTGGCCTTTTCCCAGTTACTTTGATCAGAAAGACACAGACGCGTTTAGACTTCTGCCTTGTACAGCTCCCCCATAACTGGGACTGTTCTTGCTTAAAGTGCAGAAGGAAGAGAGAAAATGAGAAAAAACACAATGACAGTTCCCCTCATCCTTTGTGAATGACAGAGACCCTGTTTCCTAGCTTTCCTGGCCTGAGAGTGAGGTTTTTCTCACAGGGCTGTTCTGTTCCTTTGGCACTGCATGTCTGTGGCTCAGAAAAAAAGAAAAGGGGAAAAACGGCATATTTCCTCACAACCTGAAGATCACAGGGTCCCCTTTGGGACAGAAGAGCAGGATTCCTTTTAAGGGTTTTCTTGTCATCAGCACTATCAAAATAGTTACTCAGGCAACTCTTTGGTCAAAGCCAGGAGATAGAGGAAAGCGGAATCAGAAAACTCATGACCACACCCATTATATTTCAGGTTTTGACTTCTCTGTCCAATTGTTTATATTACCTGCTTATGGAATATTGATATCCTTTGGCCATTTATATATTGTTGGATTCGGTACTTTGTGAATGATTTGAATGATATGTATATATAGTTGAGGAATATTAACCCTTAATGTGGATGTTTCTGTTGTTGTGTTTGACTCAAATTTTTTGACATAGAAATTTTTTAATGAGTTAGTCTTTTGTGGATTAAAAAAATTTGCTAAAAGGTGTTTGGATAGTCTCCTAATCAGAGTTTGTGTTGTAGTTTTAAAAACATTCTATTTTATTTTTCTCAAATTTGAGCAAAATTTCTTAAATTTCTTTTAAGGGGCTGTAGGAAGAAGAATTAAGTAATCATTTAGTCCAACAAATATCTGTATATTAACTGTAAGAGGTAGTGTGTAGGATGTACAAAGGTAATGCAAAGATGAATGAGTCACACTGTGCCTACTTGTCTAGAGCAGAGGGATACTTGTGGTGTAGTAAATGCTGAAGGATGTTTTGGAGCATGAAGGGACAGTGACCAGCTCGTCCTACTGAAATTAAAACTTCACAAACATTACCTTTAATCTAAATTTTGAAAGATTTTGAATGGGAGTTTCTTAGGCACATAGAAAAGAGGATGCAAATCATTCAGGTACTTACAAATTTTTATGTAAAATAATGCTTGTAATAAAGGTACTATAATTTGATAATTCAGAGTTCTTAAATAAGCTCTTAAGTAACATAGAAGGCTTTTTGTTTGTCACAGGTATATTAATCGAATAGTAAGAGTTTATATAGAATTTATTTCAGTCTCCTCATTTTAGAAGTGATAAGTTAAGTGACTTTCCTGTGGTCACATATTCTTGGAAGAATTGTAATTGAAGCTCTGTTCCAGGGAACTAACTTCCAGAGCAGAGAGATTGGTAAAAGTGTAGAATATGGGGCAGCTTTGAAAATATGTTAGAAAAGGAATACAAACTAATGATTTGAGTTTTTACTGCAATGTAGTATTAATTTAGGGAGGAGCAAAAGATATGTAAATGTGTTTTATGTAGTTAGAAGTTTAATAGCAAGCATTATAATTGGTTCAGTTGACTTCACTAAAAATGAGACAGACTTAAGAATTTTTCTTTAGTTTAAAAAATTTCTGAAATTTAAAAAAATTTTAAACATTTAAAAATTTAAAAAATATGCTTTGGACATGGAAAAAACTGGCTAGAGCTTTATTTTCCCTTATGAGTTTAATGAAATCAATTTTGGAGTTTTTCATTTTAATTGGTACATTTAAGGAGGTCATGATAACTAACATTTAATGTACTGCTCGTTGTTCCTGAGTACTAGTCTGTACTTAACATTTATCAATTCATTTAACCCTCACAGCTAC
This sequence comes from Manis pentadactyla, assembly GCF_030020395.1. Lineage (NCBI taxonomy): Eukaryota > Metazoa > Chordata > Mammalia > Pholidota > Manidae > Manis > Manis pentadactyla. The sequence goes on from NC_080022.1 coordinate 146,850,984, forward strand.
CCTAGGAGGTAGGTTATTTCTTTCATTTTATAGATTTGGAAAATGAGGCTACCCAAATTCATAGCTGGTAAATAATTGTTGCCAGAATTCCTATGTAAGCAGTGTCATTCTAGAACCAGGTTCTGAAGCCTCTCATTTATGGCAGTCATTTTTAAAATTTGGTAATCTGATATAAAGGAACTGCTATCAGAACCACCAGGAATTCTGTAGTGTATCTACTTATGTAAGGAAGCAGATTTGATGAGGCCATATTTTAATGTGAATCAGGTTATGAAGGAAACAGTTATCTGTCTATGTTAAATTCATTATTTTCTCGCATTTCAGTTTTCTTAGGAATGTCTGTGTTAAAGTTGATTAAACACTGCCATGTGGTATCTGAAAGGAAAAGAAATCTTACTGATTTAATTTACCAAATTAAATCTATTGCCTTATTTTCTTGCATTTGAAGGTCATTAATAGGTGGGAATCTTCCTGTTGTCAGAAACATATTATGGGTACATTTTGAGTTGTTGGGCATGTTTTTAATGGTCTTCCTACTATATTTACCTCTTTTGCTGATGAGCTTATTGCATCAGAGTTAGATAAATCTTTAAGTACTGATACAGAAAGCCTTCCAGGACATAAAGATTTATCTAAGTTTTAGAAGTGTATGTATAGTATGTACTTACATACTATGTATAGTGGGAATCTTTTTTTTTTTAAAGCAGCGTAGGTGATTGTGATGATGAGCCGGGTTTAAGACTCCTGCCCTACTAGGCAACACTTCTTTTCAGTGAAATTCCACGTCTAAGATAATTTTATATATGTAGTCAGAAAATGATGTTATACTAATTATTCTTAGCAACTTTTGATTTTCCTTTTTTCTTTTCTTATTTCTCTACAATAGTTTATGCCAAAGTGGCTTCATTCATATGGATGAACCAAGGATTGGGCTAGCGCTATACCATTAGAATCAGACAGCTGATTGCCCAGCAGGATGCCGTCGACTATCCCAACAGAGGGCCTGAAGGACCCTGAAACTGCAGAGCTCTTCTCCAAAGAAGATCCAGAGAAGCTCTTCACAGATCTCAGAGAAGTTGGCCATGGGAGCTTTGGAGCAGTGTACTCTGTAAGTGTTAAAGGCTTAATGTCAGTGACCAGCGTTTATTTAATATCCAGTCCTGGAAGAGCAAAAATCTGTAATACAAAGAGATATAGGCAATAGTCTATTTTACAGTCACTTGCATTAGGTGTATATGAAAAGATCATTTTATTTATTGAGCTTCTTAGATTATTGAAAAAAATGGGAAAGATATTCTGCTTTAATTTCCATGTTGTTTACACTACTTTAGCAGTTTTATGACTTACATTGCTATTGATTCAAATATTGCAAAATACTGACTTACGTAAAGTCCCGTACACACATTTCATTATTATTCATTCATTATTTCTTCCTATTAAGACTGCTTTTTTTCCCTCAGCAACAAGTTTTGTATAGATGTTTAATATTTTGGTAGTATTACAGATTTAGCTTTTTTAGTTTTAATGGGTACCTTAAGAATAAAACAACAATTTGAAATATTATTTCCATAGAGAAAATGTGTTCCAAATTTGTAACAATTTGAACTTTTTATTTATTTCCCATTTGTAAATTAGAGGTAAAAATAAGGTAGTAGAAATCCCCTCTGTAATCTTCCTACCCAAGGAGAGCTGCTGTTAAAATTTAGATAAACATCCTTCAGAATATTTTTGTGTACACATGCTTTATGTGTGTGTGTGGTGTAGGTTATGTTTGTTGATTTCTGAGTTGGACACAGAATAAGGGAAGAGGCACTCAGAAACAGGTATTTCATAAACAACCTTTTTTCTGTGCTACAGTTTTGTCTGAATGTATACTTCTCCTGTTGTTCTCCTTAATACTAATGTGGAGAAATATAGAATAATAAAGGAAAAAAATATACAGACTCTTAGAAATGGGCCCAATAAGAGAACCCTGTTGAAAAAATCCCTGTCATGTAGCCCTTCAATGTGTGTCAGTAGTGTTTTTAAATTGACTTACTTTATTAAGTATAATTTGTATACAGTAAATACAGATATATTAAATGTATAAGTCGATGAAATTAGACAAGTTATATGCCATACAACAACAATTCAAGATACAGAATAGTGATACTGTGGGTACTAGAAAGAAGTAGATAGAGGACAGAATGATAACTTGTTTTACCTCTTTTGATAATAAATATTCTATAGAGTTAAAAGTTAAAATTAAGTCATTATCTATGGGGGGAGTCATGAAAAGGCAAGCAGGAACTATGAATCCAACTGTATTTGGGCTATAACCACATTGGAGTAAAAACCAAAACTAATATGAGTAACTTTCATACACAGTATTTTAACTTTATACCCTCTGTCTCCTTGGGAAGAGGAAACTGCAAGAAAATCTTGAACTCTTCTCAGTAAATTTGTTTCATATTGGTATGGGTGTGACAGTTCTGAAACTGTGTGATTCAAGATTGAGCAGTGAGTAATTTTGATGTCATTTGGAGTCAGATCCTAACTGAAAGAATGATAGAAATAGGAAATTGGCAAAAGTAAGGAAGAACCATGTGGGACTAGACAGGTATTGGATAGGAATTTGTGGCATTAATATGAACTAATTGTATGACATATATATTTCCTAGCTCTCTCTTCTGTAAGATTCTAGTTGCATTGATATCCCAGTAGCAACAAGCACACTTAGCACTCAGATCTTGAATTCCTCACTACATGGATCAAGAGCTCTTGGAGTAATGGTTAATTCTATTGTGGGGACAAGGATCATTAAAGATAAGCTCTAGAATATCTTGTACCAGAAGGTTAAAAAGTGCTTTAAAAAAAAGGGGGCCCTTTCAAGAGGATGCTAGAACCAGCTTGAAGGTGCTCCCACTGGCCAGATCTGGAACAATTTGAGCATCAACATAAACATCTATTGATTATAACCCATTGAATAAAATAGGAATTCCTAATTTCCATGATAGATGAAGGAAGGATAGATAGTTGGAAAGGGAGGGCTTTTCTTTATAATAGAATGCTGACTGATACATGTGAAGGGAATGGTAGAGTTGGGAAAAACCAGCATTTTGAAGATTGCAGCAATCATTGCAAAGATTGTTTTGGGTAGAATCTTCAGTGGTTGCTAAACCTCGGGGGAAAGTTTGATGAGCAGGGTATTTATATAGTTTAAAAGTATCTCTGCACGGATTGCTTGTTAGATACAAAGTAGGAAACAGGGGTATAACTATATACATTGGAAAGAAACAGTCAAATACCTTGAGTGGGTAATGAAAATTAGTAACCAGTGATGAACAGACATTGTATGTGTCCAGATATGATACCCTGAAAAGGATACAATATAACTCATGTAGTATTTCAGCCAGAGATGTGTAACCAGAATCTAATCTTGTAAAAGCTTCAGACAAACACAAATTTAGTAAGGTAAGTGCTGCTGTGTAGTCTCAGCAACTGCCAGTGTTATAAAAGACAAGGAAGGGTTGAGCAAATTGTTCCAGATTAGAGGAGATGTATAAAACATGATGAGTAAGCACAATTTGTAATCCTGAAGGGAGAGAGAAACATGACTGTGGACATTAAATATTTTTCTGTGGGTTTTTTTTTTTTGTGTGTGTGTGTGATAGGCAAAAGTAATCTCATCTTAATCTGATTTAATTTTAATGTAATCTAATGAGTTTGGATTTTAATAAATTACCATGACTTTAATGTACTGTTTTAAAGTAAGACTAGATTTGCAGATTTTGCAATAATAGTAAAGTTTTACCCTATAATCTTCACCCAAATCCTTTAAAGTTTATAAGTTTCATAACCACAGCACCTTAATCAAAACTAAGAAATCAACATTGATACACGGATACTATTAACTAAACTACATACTTTATTCAGATTTTCCCAGTCTGTGTGCTCTTTTCTGTTCTGGAATCTACTCCAGGATACTACACTGCATTCAGTATACCCACTTTTGAACTTTATCTTGTGCTAATTAGAAAGGTAGCTCTTTAGCAAAACAATGAAATTGGACCCTTACCTCTTACCATATATGAACATTAAATTGTATCAAAGACCTAAATATAACAGTTACAACTATAAACCTCTTAGGGTAAAACTGCATGACCTTGGTTTTGTCAAAGGATTCTCAGAAATGACAATAAAAGCATGAACAAAAGAAAAACATAGGTATTGGATTTGATCAAAATGTAAAACTTCTATGCTTCAAAACAGTGCAAAGACAACCAACAGAATAAGAGAAATTATTTGAAATCATATGTCTGCTAAGGGACTTGTGTCTAGAACATATAAAGAACTCTTACAACTCAATAATAAAAAGGCAACCCAATTTTTAAATGTGCAAAGGATCTGAATTGACATTTCTCCAAAGATGTACAAATGACCAAAAAGCACATGAAAAGATGCTCAACATTCACTTGTCACAAGTCTTGAAAAATTATACTAAGTGAAAGAAGCCAGTCACAAAAGACTGTATATTATATGGTTCCAAAGTGTACAGAATGGGCAAATCTCCAGAGACACAGAAAGTAGGTTAGTTGTTCCTTAGGGCTGAAGGGGTGAGGAAAAGGGATAGGAGAGTGATAGCTAAAGGGTGTGGGGTTTTGTTTCTTTTTTTTTTAATTGGGAAAAAATTTGAGGTAAGATACACATAATATAAAATTTACCATTTTAATCATTTTTAAATGAAACAATTTGGAGCTTCTTTTTGAGGTAATGAACGTTCTAAAATTGTAGTTATCAGTAAATTGCATGTATCTGTCATATCAATCAGTATTGCCCTGTATCTGTCAGTGTACTAAAAGCTATAAAATTACACACATTCAAATGGGTGAAATGTGTGGTATGTAAATTGTATCTCATTAAAACTGTTAGAAAAGAATATAGCTGGTTAGACCTATTGACTAAAATCAAGGGACTCACAAATAGATGAGTAGAGAACATTTTGGAAAAATAAATTCATATTCAAGATTTTATGCGGATAGATCCACCTCAGCCATTATGGTAAGTGGTGCATGTTTTCATTAACCAGTCTGCCAGTAATTGAAATTGGAATGTCATTAGTTGTTCCCAGAACCCACTTAAAAATATATATATATATTTTAAGGAACTCTATTTAGGTGTAATTGACATATGTGCTTGTGTAATTTTTTAACAGTTTTTTTGAGATTTAAATTCCATACTCTAAGTCCACCAATTTTAAGTGTGCATTGCATAGATTTTTAGTAAGTTAGAATTTTGTAGCTATCACCATAATCTAATTTTAAATTTAAAACATTTTATCTTTGGGAATTCATTAAAGACTGAATTGAAGATGAATTCTCCCACAGATGACTAGAGATGATTAACCCTTTTTACTGAACTCATTTGAAATATTTTGCAGCTATCCTCTTGTGCCCTCTTTATATATAATCTTTTTTTTTTAAACATGTAATGAGAACTTGGCTCTTAGTTTCTAAAGAGTTAACTTTTATGTTTCTGTTATGCTTTTATTTTTTTATCAAAATTTCCAGAACAGTGGTAAATACTAATTGTGGTAGCATTTTAGCTGTCTTGTCGTAATTCTAGTTAATAGTTTATCATGTTGAGGAATTACCTTTCCCGTGTGGGTTTTCTAAGAGTTTGGTCTTCCCTGCATTGAATACATTTGGAGTTGGGCCTTTTCGGCATTTTCAGCATTTATTGAGCATTTACGTATATAAGTATATATTTTTCCCCTTTGATTTGTAAAAACATATGGCAAATTCTGAAATGTTTTCCTGTATCAAAATTTTGCATTTCTGTGGTAATGTATTTTTCCAAGTGAAATATTGTTTTAATGCCCTGTAATATTTGATTTTAAAATTTTATTTTGAGTTCCCTTGTCTAAATTTATAAGTCAAATTGGTACCTAAGTTTCTATTTTGTGCTGCTGGTGAGGGTTTAGTTGCTGGGTTAGACTGCCTCCATAAAATTAATGGGATAGCTTTCCTTTTTTCTCCCCTTTTATCCTGGGAAGTTCCCTGGTGAAACTTTTCCACTCACAACTATTTTAAAGACGATTAGTATTCTTTTCAGTCTGCCACCACTGTTTTACTCAAATGTTCTTCTCTAGATCAATTTTAGTAGTTCTTTCCTAGAGAATTGTCCATTTCATTGAAATTTTGAAGTTTATAGGCCTAGCATAGACTTGTATGTACTAGTCATTTTTTTGTTTGTTGACAGTTCTATTCAACTTTCTATATTTTTCCTCTCAACTAGCTCATTCAAAGATGAACATTCATTATTTTTATTTCTAAAGTACCAGCTCCTTGATAATTTGATGTTTTTTATATCTATTGAGTTATTTTTTAATGTTCTTTAAAAGCAGTTTTGATATCTTTTTTGACATGGTAGTTTATAAATACTTTTATTCTCCGAGAAATGATTTCCCAGATTTAATCTGATAATTTTTACAATGCTCTTCTGTCTTTTTTAGGCACGAGATGTGCGCACCAATGAAGTGGTGGCTATCAAGAAATTATCTTATACTGGAATGCAGTCTACGAAGGTAGGTGAAATATATGTGTTTGTATTGGCATGTTAAAGAACCCATACCGTTTTAAATTGGGGATAGGTGGGAATTTTTTCAAAAAATGTTGAAAAATATACAAATATTAAGTGTATATCTCAGTGAATTTTCTTCCACAGACTCAGTGTGCCCATTTAAATTGTACCTAGAGCTGTAAACATTCCTGACATTCCAGAAACCTCCCAACTGTGTCCCTTACTTTTAATTGTTTTAGATATGTGCTGCTGACACGAGTTTAATTTTTTAAATTGTTATTTAGCAGTTTATTCTATAGTAGAGGGATTATCATGTCTAAGAAAGTAAACTAGAATAAGGTACATTTGACAGTAAGTATACTGGATATAAATTTTTAATGGTAGAGAAATTATCTAATGGCTGTTTCAAATAATCATCAGGCAGCATATATCTAGTCTGAAAAATAAGGCAGTGGTAATAATCTGAAAAATAAAATGATTGATACTGTATTGCATGTACTTTTGTTCTTCAGTATTCTGATTAGTTCTTAATTGCATAAGTTTATAAAATGTCTACTTCCTAAGTGTTATCTGTTTCTTGAATTCTTCAAAAATTTAATTATTTTTAATTGTGGTAAAGTACACAAAACAAATTTACCAACCATCTTAATCACTTTAAGTGTAAGTTCAGTGGCGTTAAGGACATTCACATTGCTGTGCAACCAACACCACCATCCATCTGCAGAACTCTTTCATTTTGCAAAAGTGATATTCTACCCCCATCAAACAATAACTCCTCATTCCCTCTCCCCGCAGCCCCTGGAAATCACCTTTCTACTTTCTCTCTCTCTGAATTTGACTCCTTTAGGTATCTCATGTAATTGAAATTATGCACTATTTGTCCTTTTGTGACTGGCTTGTTTCACTTAATATAGTGCACTCAAAGTTCATCCATGTTGTTGTGTGTGTTTGTGACTGTGTGTGTGTCTTTGTAAAAACACCACATTTTGTCCATCCATCATCTGTAAACGGACCCTTAGTTGCTTCTGCCCCTTGGTCATTGTGAATAATGCTGCTGTGAGCATAGGTACACAAATATTTCTTTGAGTCCCTGCTTTTACTTAATATCTCAGGGTATAGGCCCAGAGGTAGAATTGCTGGATCAGTCTTTAATTTTTAAAGGTTTTGGTTTTGTATATTTCTGGAATCCCTATTTTGTGGTCAATCTTGTTTTTTGTGATAATCACACTTACGGGTATGATAACACTGTTGTGATTGATCACTGTTCCATTATGTTGATACCTAAAAAAACTCTTAATAATTTCTAAAACCCCTTTAAAAAGTCCATTTTTTACAAGTTTACTGTAATTTTATTTGCCATTCCATAGCATAACTTTAAAACTAGCTTTCCTAGCCAACTTGTGTTGGAGTCTGTTTAATTAGTCACACCTAGAACAAAAAGTTTCACCTAGGGCAGCATCTTCTCTCATCTAATATTGTATCCTTCCTGGAAGTGTTTTTTACATTGAAGAATACATGTTTTAATTTTGTTTTGTTTTGTTTTGAGAGTTTGCCTCCCAGATCATTCAAATTTGAAATGTAAAGCCCATGAAACACTTTTTAAACTTAGCATCTTCCAGCTTACACATTTTACACTGTGAATATCTTCTGCTCTATTTTGTTGAGGGCTTATGAAATAACATAGGAGATATAGGATCTTAAATTCTAGTACAAAACATTTCTTAAAGTTCTGTATTCTAGTTCCCCTACCTTTAGAAATAGGATACAAGTGAGTGGTAAAGCTTGGAAAAGCTGAAACAAGAACAAAATACAGATTCCAAGTTCCCATCCCACATCTACTAAGCTTCTAGAGTCTCTGGGTATGGGCCCAAGTACCTGTATTTTCAGAGTTCCCTGATTGCTTCTTAGAAGTAACTATAGTTAGGATATGGCCTAAGTTTCTGAAGTTGTCATAGAGCAGCTTTAATTGCTGAAGGTTCATCTGTTATTTACTAGTAGGCATCAATGGGAAGGCTGTTCGTAAAATTCTGTAGGAAAATGTTTTCATGCTGCTTGGTTTTTCTGGGAACTTCCCTCTGTTATAACCTAAGTGTTCACTAGCATTTTAGAATATGTGCAAGGAATTTAGGTAATTACTTGATTTGAGTTTAAACAGCAGGAAAAACTTAACATTTGGTAGACAATATAAGCCAAAAACACAAAAGCTGAACTTAAGGTATGTAAATTATGCAACAATAAAGCTGCACCAAAGAAGGGAGAGGTTGAACTTTTGAAGAAAAACCACTAAATATAGTATATAGTTTTCAACAGGCTTAGTGTGTGGTTGTAAAATTTTGATAAGACTCATTGGTAATAAATTTTATGAGAATAAAAATATGTCCTACCTGGAATGAATTTTATGTAATTGAGTTGTAAACTATACGGATGTAAGTTCTTTAAAATGTATTAGTTTGACATTTAAATATTACAAATGAAACAAAGTTGTATGTTCTTATTAACATATTGATCTAATAATTACTTTTTTACTTGTATAGCTTTCTAAGGAAAAGGAACTGTTCCTAATTATTTCCTGTATTCTTTTTTTCTCCCCATAGAAATGGCAGGACATTATTAAGGAAGTCAGGTTTCTACAAATATTAAAACATCCCAACATTATAGAATACAAAGGCTGCTATTTAAGTGAGCACACAGCATGGGTAGGTATCTGTTCTCCCCTTGCTGTAATTTTAGTAGATTTAGTTTATAATTAATTCAAAAATGTCTCAAAATAGTTGTGTAAAGCCATGCACAAGCACCTTGAAATGTTAGTTCATACCGAGAAAGGAGGAGCAGCTTTTCCTGGAACTCTTGGGCAGTAGGAGATAATAGAACTTTTGCCAGTTTACTTCAGAGATTCACCTGATCATTACGTGCATGGGAAAATGTTCTGATGTATGTTAGCGGTATCATTCTTCAAATGCTTTATCAGACATTTGTTGAGAACAATCCTATCACTCAAGGATGAAAATCAGCATATATTTTTGACATAAATGTATTGTAAACTATTTAACCACAAGGATCTTGTGTGGAATATTGGTGGTGAATCCTGAAGGAATCTGAACTGATTGTGATTCTTTGGCTGAATGATCCTAAAGGTAGAAAATTGAGACATTTTATTGTAGAAAATGGAAATTAATTTTGCCCCATTGTTAAAACTAAGATAAGGTAGTAATCTTAGAACAGTATAGGCATAGTAATTATGTCTTTTAAGAGGAACGATAAATTTTCTTTCAACAGGAATGACCTTTTACTTTTAATAAGCTATTGCTGATTATCATTTTAATATACTGAACTTAGATTTAGATTTGTAATGTTTGGTTTAATTTAGTGGTGATGGTACTCCAAAATTTGAGGCTGTGGTTAAAGAAAAAACAGTGGCCGACAGGGTAGACTGCCTCCCTGTCTTTCAGGTTTCTCCATCTGTAAAACAAGGATGATAATAGGGTCTACTTCCAAATGTGGTTATGAGGATTAAATTAGTTAATATATATAAAATACCTTGCACATAAGAGGTGCTCTGTGTTGGCTTTATAGGAAAGATTTAAACTGTAACCTAAACTTTGTATATATAGTACCAGAGGATAATTTTCTGTTTCCTAACAATACCAGTATTGCTACTATAGGTTAATATTAATAGAATATGTATATTCCTTTATAGCTTTGGTTGGTAATTATGTGAAACACACATCTGCAAGCAGTTCTGTGTTGGCATTATAAAAGATTAATGTAGTATTGGCTTAACTTCATGTATGCATTTAACAAGTTCCAAAAATGTGTAATTAAAGGTAATTGATAACTAGAGTTTGTTACTTCAAAGTGTCTTCTCGATCTCCTTGGTGAATTTGTTTTATCTCATATAGAATCTTTTAGTTTTAATAGTGTATTTTAATGTCTTTATCATTTTTTCCCATGTAGCTTGTAATGGAATATTGTATAAGATCTGTTTCAGATTTCCTGAAAGGTAAGTTTCCTTTATTTATTAAGAAAAGAGAAATATTAGTATAATAAAATGAGAATTTGTGCAGTAAGAGATTTTTTTAATAATGTTAAAACTCTTCAGGAAGAGTGAAAACCTTTGTCTTTTCTAGAGTCTCAGCGTGGTGTGCACTGTCCTCATTAAATATTATGTTTCAGCATACAGATGAGTTTTCGTTCATTATGATTTAACAGGCATTTTTCTGCATTCTTTATCATTAAATTTGATTTGTTCCTTCTGTTCAGAATGAAGATATGTAGGAATATAAAAAGGGAAAGCTTCTCTTTCATTGTTTTTATAATCACAAAATAATTGTTAAATGTTGTTTGTTAACTTTGAGGAAAATTGCCTGTGAACTATAACAAATAGGCACAACTGCACACTTGTTATAAAGTTAAACTGCCTTGTTTTATTATCTTGGAAAGCAAAAAGTTCCTTCTTGCTAAATGTTAGTTTTTAAAGATTTCCCCATATATTAGATATGTGTATATATATTTTTAAATAGAAATGTTCTATAGAATAATCATTTTTAAATGAATTCTTATTTTAAGTTCACAAAAAGCCATTACAAGAAATGGAAATAGCAGCAATTACACATGGTGCTCTCCAGGGCTTAGCCTACTTACATTTTCATGCCATGATCCATAGGTAAGTACTTTAAAAATGATCATATGTCAATAAGCAAATGGCTTATTGAATTTATCAGACCTAGAATTTATTAATCCTGAAAGCTTTATTTATTTTAGGTAAATAAAAGTATTCTGGAGTTTTACAAACTCATATTTTTTTTTAGGTTATCCATGTCTTAAAAAGAATATACTAATTTATTTGATCTCTTTGTTGAGGATAATTTTTATCTTTTTCTACACATGCTGCCAGGCTGTGTGAAGTATGTGCACTTTATAGATTTGTGATAGAAATTTAATTATAGAATAATTTAATTTGTGAAGCGGAAAAGACGATTGGGATGATGTATTCTTACTTTTTTCATTTTACAGATGAAGAAACTGATGCCCCAATTTGTGACTAACTTCCCAAAGCTTACAAGCAAGATGGATTAGACTAGAACTAACCTAGATAGATCTTTTGTCCTCCTAGTGACTCATAATGCCAGATTTGATTCCATGACAGAGACAAGTGAAAGCTACTTAAGACTCTATGCTTTTGAGATAATCCTTGATAATCCTTGATAGTGAATAGTAATTTAAAGATTAAACCATCATAAACTACATTTTTAGCATTGGTATTGGTTTTCCCTGGTTTTAGAAGGAAGCTAGCATTTTTAAAATTATCTATGAGAACTAGACAATACATAGTAAACTTATATAGTAGACTCATTGCAAATTAATGGGTTATCAGTTTTTTAGATGAGAATACTAAGGTCCAAGAGAAATCCACATGCATAGTAAGTAAGAGAATCGAAGAGTTGGAAGTAAAACCTAAGGTCTTCTCAACTTCAAAGAACCAACCATTTGTTAACAAAATCAAATGGAAGAAAATAGATTGACTTACTATTATATCCATTATAGTACTATGTAGTATGAATTGACAAGTGCTTAGAAATTTATTTTTTTTGAATGTATGGTACCCATTGGGCATATAATTCCATTATAATTTTCTTAGTTCACTTGTACATTGTTGATTTAGAAAGAGCTTAAAAGTAAATTTGGGATCATTGATATTACCTTATCCATGTGTTTCAGTTTTCATTTCATATTTAGGTAGGAGAACTATGCTAAAGTTTGGAATGATATGAGTAATTAAAAAAAACAAATTTAGGGAATGAGGTTCTTTTTTTCCATTTTAATGTTAAGGGTATACTCAGAAATCTTACAGTTACATAAGAATTTTCAGCTGAATTTTTAAAACCATTATTTGTACCAATGAACAGGAACTCAAATATAGAGTATGTGCTATTAATTACCTAATTTTTTCTTCTGTTTCTACTGCTATTTTATCTTCTCTTTTAGAAAATTGTTACTATATACTTACAGAAATTCTGTGTATCTCACTTCTTAATTTGGATCTTAATTCTCATTATCTCATACTGAGAGATTATCAAAGGCCTTCATTATTCTGATTTCTCCTTCTGTGTTTTATAAAATTTTATATGATTTTTATCATTTTCAGTATAATCTTACGATGGAAAGACAAATAATTTTCTGTGTTCTTTAAACCCAGAGATATCAAAGCAGCAAATATCCTTCTGACAGAACAAGGCCAGGTGAAACTTGCTGACTTTGGATTGGCTTCCATGGCCTCTCGTGCCAGTTCTTTTGTGGGAACGCCGAATTGGTAAGAATAGTCCTGTCTGGTATTGATCCCCATAATTGAAATAGGCAGTGTGTGGTTATACTTTTTTCAGATGCTTTATCTTTTTTCTTGGAAATACAGTGCTGCTTTAGACATTATTCTAAGCACTACAGTTAGTTTCAGATATAGATTTGGAGTGCTGCCCTTGTATCTCCTATTGTTTCATTAGTCCCCCCAATGTTTCTTTCCTCTTATCATCTACATCATGTATTGGGTGTAGGAGTGAAAACATTTAAATATTTAAGAAGGGAGAGGATAGAAGTGCTAAATGGAAATTTTCTTTAGATTTATACTTACTGTGTGTCAGTATCTCTGAATAAGAGTATCTGAAGACTGGTAGCTAATTACAAATATAAAAAAAATTTTTTATTCTGGAGAATTTCAAGTATACAGGGAAATAGACAAAAATATAAGGGAGGCTCACACAGCGGTCAGCTCAGCCTAACAGCACTAGCCCGGGGCCCAGCTGCCCTGTGTACTTGCTCCTCTTGCCCTCCCTCCACCTCCAGTTATTTGAAACGAGTTCTAGACATCACCTAACTTAATTCAGAAATAATTCCATATTAACGTCAGCAAGTCTGAAAGGAATAATTTTCCTCATGTTCACCTTCCATAGGTGTTTTCTCTCTGTATATGTTGAGAGGTGTCTTAGGTCTACTGCATCTTCTTTTCCACTTACCTTTCAAATCTCCCAACTCCCACTTTGTTAAAGAAAGGCTTCTCACCCACCCTGAAAGTAGAATGATGCATTGTTCTGAGGATTAAAAGCCTCAAACCATCACCAGAGGGACAACTTGAGAATACATAACATCTAGAATATATAGCATCAGAAATATTGAAGAGTTAGGACACAAAGTTTTGGCAAGGGCCTTCTGCCTTCACAGTCATCTCTCTTCACTTCCTTTTACTCCTTGCTCTTTCTTTTCCCCAATTATCTTCCCTCCCATCTTCTTTTCTAGTGGATCATAAATTACCTCATTTATAACTGGGACAATTGCCATGAGGACACATTAACATGTTATTTACATTGAAAAATGAAGTTTGGCATTTCCTGATAGAAAATAATTCTGATTTGAATGGTTGATATGACCATGCAGACTGGGTTTGCTAATTAGGTTATTATACAGCAGTGTTTTTAATGAATTGAATGAGCTAGGTCCTCAGCTCCAAGTTGTACATATCTGTAAAGCACATATACAAAATAATGTATATACATATGTGTACACTATATCCTTTGCAACTAAGTTTATAAAATTTCAATACCAACTCAAAAATGTACAAGCAGATACATTTTTAAAATAAATTCATTGGAAGTAAGAAAATAAAAAGGTTGAAGGCTACTGTTCTGTATGACCAAAACTTTCTTATGTTGAACCCTAGTTTAGATAGAATCCTCTTCCCCTGTATAAAAAAAGGGTTCTTTGGAGAAATCATTCTTTTTCGTGGTCCCCTTTCACAAGTCAGTGATCAATGTTTTATACTAGAAAGGAGCTGGAAAGTTGTGCATTAAAAACAAAACTACTTTTTTAACTTTGTTGAACTTACTGACTCCCCAAGCTTACTTCAACATCTTAACACATTAGAAGCCCTCTATTATTGGCAATTGGAAGTTACATATGTATGAATTTGTATATAGTATATTAGGAACACAGCACTGTGTACATATTTACATGTTTTTACACAGAGGAACACACATACGCCTGGTGACAATCTTACTAAGCAGTCAGAAACTGTTCTAAATGTCTGTCTGTGCTTAACAACAAGTACAAAGGAAGTATAAGGTGAAGCATACCAGTGAGAACATTAGAGTCTAGCTGAAGATGTGAATGAGCATTTCATTTTATAACCAAGACACCTATAAAGTTAATAATTGTATGATTTATTTAGTTATGAGTGGCTGTCGTAGCCACTTTTATCACAGAACACTACTCCTATTTGCAAAAAAGACTGACAAACTGCTTATTCGTTGTTGCTTATTGTGGCAGATATTTTCTCAGCTAAATGTAGTGAGCTGCTTTACTTCAAGGAAACAAGTGCCAGTGATAAAATGCCCTCTTTCAAGCAAAACTTAGACTTTTGTAATAAGATACTAAAATGAAAATGTTTGAGAATCACTGGCATAAAGGATATACAATATTAGAATCTGCAAACTTGAGTTGATGCAGAATACAACCCTGCTCTGGGGAATCTTTCCTCCAGGACGCTGTTCCATGATCATGACAAATGGTGAGAATAAGTCTAGCACTGTATATGCAATGGAAAATATTTACCTCACAACCTGTAATGCATTTATTTCCCTTTACAAGAATTCTTTTGTCCAGTTATATCATGTGGAATTCACACAGGTGTTCTCCATGGAGACGGTCATTATGTTTTTAAAGAATAGTATACTTGGACATTTTATGTTTTAGGATGGCCCCAGAAGTAATTTTAGCCAAGGATGAAGAACAACAATATGGTACCGAAGTAGATATTTGGTCTCTTGGAATAACATGTATTGAACTAGGTAAGCATTGCTCTTTATTACTGTGTAGTAAGTTTTGATCAATGTTTTACCTCAATTTCTGTACAAAATTACAGATTTTTATTTTTATGTCAGTGTTTAAGGGGAGCAATAAATCTATTAAAATTGTCACATTGGTTATTTGGCTATATATATATATACATATATATATACTTATTAGGTTAGGTGTATTAGACTTGCTGTATTTAATTAGGTCTAAAATAGTTTATAATGTGGTATTAATTTTGAGGTATCTGTGTCTAACATTTAATGAGTATTTGTTAAACACCTAGAATATGTCTATGGTTGTAGATTTACCATGTATGAAGGGTCTCTAAAGCATTCAATACACTAAAAAGATAATACACCATGATTAACTGTGATATATCCCAGGGATGCAAATATGGATCACTATCTGCAGATCAGTGTGATCCACCACATTAACAAAATGAAGGCTGAAAATCATGACTATCTCATTAGACACAGAAAAGCATTTGACTAAATTCAGCATCCATTTGTGATAAAAACTCTTAGCATAAGTATAAAGGGAACATAGCTCAACATAACTAAGTCCATAAATGGCAATCCCACTGCTAATATCCTACCTAGTAGCCAAAAGGTAAAAGTTTTTCCTCTAAGATTGGGAACAAGACAAGGATATCCCCTCTCCACTTTTATTCAACAGAGTATTGGAAATAACATTCAAAGCAATTAGATAAGAAAAAGAAACAAAAGGTATACAGATCAGGAAGGAAGAAGTAAAACTATCACTGTCTACAGATGACATGATATTATTACATATAGAAAACCCTAAAGACTCCACCAAAAAATGGTTAGAACTAATAACCAAATTCAGCAAAGTTGCAGGATACAAAATTAATACACAGAAATCTGTTGCATTCCTATATACTAACAACAAACTAGCAGAAACAGAAAACAGGAAAACAATTCTATTTAAAACTGCATCAAAAAGAATAAAATAGCTAGGAATAAACCTAACCAAGGAGGTGAAAGACCTATACTTTCTTCACGAGAGAAACTAACCAATAAATGGAAATAATCCCATGTTCATGGATAGGAAGAATTAATATCATCAAAATGGCCATCCTGCCCAAAGCAATTTACAGAGTCAGTGCAATACCTATCAAAATATCAATAGTATTTTTCAATGAGCTAGAACAAATAGTTCTAAAATTCATGTGGAACGACAAAAGACCCCATATAGCCAAAGCAGTTCTGAGAAAGAACAAAGCAATTCTGAGAAAGAAGAAAGCTACTATGGGGGAGGGGTTGGGGTGAGTAGTTGACGGTGAGGGGAATAAAAGGGCACAAAAATTTTCAGTCATAAATTGGTCACAGGGATAGTAGTATAGCATGGAAAATAAAAGCACTGCTTCTGTAACATTTTCATATGTTGACAGTAACTGCAGTGGGGGGGTGTTGAGGATTTAATATGGG
The DNA here is from genome assembly GCF_030020395.1 of Manis pentadactyla. NCBI lineage: Eukaryota > Metazoa > Chordata > Mammalia > Pholidota > Manidae > Manis > Manis pentadactyla. The sequence continues at coordinate 146,867,834 of NC_080022.1, forward strand.
TGACTGTAGGACCACTGTGTTGTATACTTGAAATCAATATAAGATTGAATATCAAGGATACTTTAATTAAAAAAATAATTCAAATGTAAAATGTCCTTTGAATCCACTGAAGGCTCCCACAGTTTAGATTGAGTAAATCTCTATGGTTTTTAGCGAAGTGCAGTGTTCTTTGACTGAATTGAGATGGTCAGGTTTATGGTAAACGACAGAATCAAAAATCATCCTCTGGTCTGATATATTGATGGTACACCATTTAGAATTTTTGAATACTTTAATAAATCACAGTAGAAACACAGGTTATTTTATTCATTAAGAATTTCTTCAGTAATCCCTTCCCCTTCCTGGATCAAACTAGTCATTCTTAAAGCTGTTGGGAGGACAGTATAAAGCAGGTGTCCACGTCACCTGCTGAGTCATGGTAGCCCGGAGTGGCGTGTCAGAGTGCTGTGAGGAGAGGAGGGAGTTCCCACAGACAGAGTGCCTTGTAAGTGGAAGCAGAACCTATGCAGGAAGGGCGGCAGTCACGTTTGGAGATCAGAGTCCTGGTGGGGTAACCGAAGCATTCATACCTGGAAGTAGCCCAGCATGGGGTGTCAGAGGCCAAGGAGCAGGTCCACATTTTGGGGTGGGTAAACCTGACACATGGCGGTGCCTGACTGAAAGGAAGGGGGCTTCCCTCCTGAGGACTGATGAGGAGGGCCTCACTGCAGAAAGTGATCCAGTTTGGATGGGGTGTCAGAAACTGAGTGGATGAAGTAGACAGACTTGGAATGGGGTTTGAAAACTTGATGGGGAAGAGCGGAAAGGGTGGTGGCCAAGATGGGAGACTGGCTATGTACAGGGGGGATTCATCACATATATTAAGGATAATCAGAGTGAGGTCTCTTATTGTCAGAGACAATACAAAGGATATTTTACAAAGGAAAAAAGTGAAACTTTACTATGAAAACTTGTGGAATGGCCATAAGTGATCAAAGTGAACACCATCAATAACAAGACGATCTGAAACCATGAACTACATCACAGAATACACTGAGAAAAGTGTGGTATTTGCTACTGTGATATTCCTGCCAGAGATGTTGAAACGAAATTTAGTAACAGCACAAAGCCAAACTGAGGGACATTTGAGAGTCAAAATTATACTTGTAAATTGTCAAGGTCATGACTAGACTGACTCACAACTGTCACCTTAAGACTAGAAAAAGAAGGCAAATTCAATCCACAGTAAGCAGAAATAAAGAGACCCACAAAAGATCAAAGCAGAGAAAATGAAAGCAGTAGAGAACATCAATGAGATCACAAATTAGTTCTTTGGGAAAAGTAATGAAATTAATAAACCTCTAGCTAGATTGAGCAGAAAGAAGACACAAACGACCAATATCAGGAATGACAGGGGACATGACTCCAGATTTTACACATATTGAAAGGATTATAGGGAAATTTTATGAACAATTTTATGTAAGTTTAAAACTTAGAAAAAATGGACAATTTCCTTGAAGGATGCAGATGGTTGAAGCTCATTTTTGCTACAAAGGACATTATTGGGACATTTGATTGAAACTACAATGGAGTTTGAGGATTAGATAATAGTCATGTATTCATATCAATGGTCTGATTTAATGAATGTACTAGGTTCTCTTAGAATGTTCTTGCTTATTGGAAAATACACTATTTAGAGATGATGTGCATCAGGGCTGCAATTTCCTCTCTATTGGACTCCCTTGAATAAGTTCTCTGAACTCTACTTTCAACTTTTTTGCTAAGTTTGGGTTTATTTAAAAAAAAAAAACTAACAGTACTTCCATTCTCCTGTATAACAGGCACATATTTTAACAGGAACTTTTCTTTCTTTTACAGCGGAAATGAAGCCTCCTTTACAGAGTAATAGTTCAGTAAGTGTCTTCAGTCGCATAATCAGAAGTGAATCCCCTACACTACAGTCTACTGAATGGTGAGTATGGCTGAGAGATGTATTGTTCACACGGTAAAATTTAAATATTTTTCATGATGTTATCAAAATGATTTCATTTCAATGAGGTGAAGTGTATATAACCTGAAGAAATATTAAAATAGCTTAATTTTATCCATACATCATGTATATCCTTTATTATCTCTATTTTTCATAGCATATAAGTAACTCAGTTTAGAAATAAAAGATACATGATGCTACATGGGAGCAAAAAGTATGGCTTTTGTATAAAAATTAATATATTTTTTGTACCTTAGCAACACATACAACCCTAATTACGTAATAAATAGCATGATTTAAAGATTCACATTTTATAACTGCAATATATAGATTGCCACAACCTGTACAGATATTTAATTGGGGAATGGTTTATAATTGATATGGTATAAAACATAGGTAAAAATGATTAGATAATTTATCAGAGTTACCAGATAATTGATAATTTTTGGATCATTCTAATTGTCATTATTTATTATTCAGAATGTACTTTGATGTTGCATCTCCTAGTGCTTCTTTGATAATACTGTTATTCATGTAAAGAAGTTTATTGAAAATGGATGATTTTAGGAAACAAGGATTTTTATCAGTGATAGAAAATTTTAATGGGAAATTCTTCAGGTGTATGTAGCATTTGAAAAGTTCTAGGGGACTACCTACCATACTTAACAAATACTTTAAAATTCACAAGTAAAATGCATAAATTAGCAAAAATTTATTTTTTATCATTACGGAATTAAGGCACGTTCACAGGTGTTTGCTCCTTCTGTAGAGATGTTTTGAAGAAATCCTCACAAAGAGTTTATTATGGTACTTCTAAATAATAGATACACTAAACACAGGCTGTCTTTACACTGGCTGATACTTGGGGATTCAAAAAAGAATTCTTGTATAAAAGAATTAAATCTTATTTGAATATTGATGACAATCTTGTATAAAAGAATTAAAAATCTTATTTGACTATTGATGACAAATATTGATGGAGTATTTTTTACCTACTGCCTTACTGAACTCTCATCATTAACACTATATGATAGTATGTTACAGAATTCTAATTTTAAAAAATCTTACTATTTTCTGGAACTTTTATCCATTTGCTCAAGGATGCTAAAAACATAGGTATAAAAAATGTTCCTTCCAAAACAAATAGCGTGATGTTCTGAAACATGCTATATGGAAGATGATCCAAGGGTCAAGCAAGAAAGAGACGTGGCTAGGGAAAAGAAAAAAAAACTAAGAAGAATATTATCTTAGATTTGAATGTGAAAAGGAAAATGATTGACTTCCCTAATTCACCTCAACGTAGAATGAGTTGTGATACTTAAGTATGTGAGAGCAGGATTTTAAAATAATGTGTGCAAATTTATCTTTGGGAAATGGTAAAGATTCATTAGTTACTTTGCATAACTTTTTATAGACTTACATGATGAAATATATAGTGTATTTTGTCTGCTTTGTTTTTAATCATTTCTATTCTCCCTCCCACCTATAGGCACATGCCTTGATTTGTGGATATGTTTTTAAAGGAAATAGCAATATGTTCACTTGATACTTTCCTTTCAATAGGTCTTATCATTTTCGACACTTTGTAGATTCTTGCCTCCAGAAAATCCCTCAAGATCGTCCTACATCACAGAAACTTTTAAAGGTCAGTTATACTCTGTTTTGTACACCTAAGAAATTGTTTTAAAGAATGTGTTTTATTCTTCTTTGATTCTGAATCAGTATTAAGTACGGTACCAGTTGTTGCTAAAATACTAATTTCATAATACTCTTCTTTCTTGGAAACTTTGGTTTCTAAGTTACTAAGTTTTTTCATTTGTTTTTCAAAATTAACTGCTTTCACCATGTCTGAATAGAATATATAGTTAAATATTCAATTCAGTCGTATTAAATGGCTTAATTTTTATATGTGCAAGCATATATTCATGAGTTACAACTATAAATTTTAATTCATGTGGAACCATGGCATTTCAGAATTGGCAAAACATAGTTTAATTTTGGATTTAATTTTTGTATGTACCACACTTGATATATCCATCTGTCATATATAAAATAATATGAAAGTAAGAGAAATGATGTGTAATACATTTACGTAAATACTGTGGGAGAAAGGAGATTTCAAAAGAACTGCTAAAAATGGATATCACATTTTTATTTCCTTTTGAGAAACATGTTTTTCTAACATAGCAATGAAAATATTTTAAAAGTAATGTGAATTCTATTCATTTTTCAGTAGGCTTGGTTACCTAATTTAAATAAATTACTAGTATATGCTTTCTGTTCTCAAAAATAAGTATTCACAATAGCAACAAAAGGTTTACTATAGCTATGAGTTATGTTAGTGAAAAATAAGCAGGATGCATTTGTAGAAAACTGTTAAATAACAGAATTACAAGATATATTTATTTCATTTTGAGGTTGATATCTTATTAATAGCAATAATAGTATTATTCGATTTAATATAGTTTTCAAAACATCTAGATAAGGCATTATTGAGTAGCAGTTAACTCTATCTCTTTGTGACCCTAAGGAATTTTGTGGATTTTTCACTAGAAAATAAGAATTTCTGCATGAATGTTTTAGAATTTTAAAGAAGTTCAGTTTATTTTCACCAACACACAGTTCAAGATGCAAGGATATTGAAAGGATCATGTACATATTCAGTAAGGTTATTTGCAACTACAGTATGTAGAAGAGCAGTATAAAGTTTCAGTAACACTTCGGGAATTCTAGGCCATAAGCACACTTACAGTCTCAAACGAAAGCCCAAAAAATAGGTATTCACGGTAGCAACAAAAGGTTTAGTAGAGCTGCGAATTATGTTAGTGAAAAATAAGCACGATCCATTCATAGAAAACTGTTAACTAACTTAGAATTATAAGATATATTATTCTCGGATTAAAAAAAGACCAAATATCATAAATAGTGGTACATACCAAGCTAAGGCTCAGGAAAAGGAAGAACATGACTGGCTTCTTACATTTGCCAAATGAAGGTAAAAGAAGCCCTTTCGGTAATAACCCAACCCTCCAGGAGTGGATACTTGGCCTTGGGTGATCAGATCCCAAACATGCATATATATATTCACTTACCTGGTCCATTTTGTATATTGACCTTATTGGAAGTGATAGGAAGTATCTATCAAGTGCATCCTTCACTTTGGCCTGATCACATTTCTGTTACAGTCTGTCATAAGGAAAAAAACTAAGATGGAAAAAAGTGACTTACTGTATGAAGCTATTTGTCTCAGAATGCAAAATTGAAAATAATTATCCAGAATTAGAATAACGGTTATGTAATTTTGGCATGAACATTTGATGAAGTAGTCTGTAGGCATTATGTTTATGAGTTGAAATAGCATAATACTTACAGCAATGAAAAGAGAATAATATATAGTTACAACTCTTCAGAGAAGAAATAAATTTGAGCTAGTAAAGGAGGTAGAAGTCTTAAAAGAATTCAAGATTATCTCATGAACTCCAGTGCACAAGGCATCTTTCTGCAATCCGTGCTAACTACAAAACAAAATCTATACACAGAAAATTTCTGAGAAGAAATAAATATCCAAAAAATACCAAAAGTAACAATGATAATCTTATGGCAGAATTGTTCTTTCTACTTTTCTGTATTTGATAATGTTAAGCTGTATTAAGTATTAATGGTAAAAATCACTGATACATGTCTTTTAATCAACTGCTAGTGTTTTATGAAGTGTCATTTAAGCAACATAAAGGAACCCGAAATACCCAAGTGGTATGTTACGTAATTCACCATCACTGAATACATTCCTGTTGAAATCTAATGTAATTCAGAACTGAACATGTCTCCTCTATGAAATCAGTTCTAAGAATTTGTGAGCGTTTACTTAGGGATGTAATTGGACTTAATTCTTAATGTTTACTTAGACTCTTGATTATTTCAACTCTGCATTTTCAGTTGGCCAACAAAGGTGTCATGTTCAAAGTTTTCATAAAAAGTACGGGGGATGTTATGTAGGCACAGAGTGTATACATGTAAATTAAATTTTATAAATATAAGAAGTAAAAAGCATAACAGAACTAGGTAGCTACAGATTACATGCATTATCTATCATTATTTAGGATAGTAACTCTAGGGTCTAAGAAGGGATTCATTTGTTCTGAATGAAAAAATATGTAGGTCTCAACCTGACTTTTGCCTTCTACTCTTAACCAGCACATGTTTGTTCGTCGGGAGCGCCCTGAAACAGTGTTAATCGATCTTATTCAGAGGACAAAGGTGCTTTCCCAGGAGGCACATAATGGACCAGCAGTAGAGTCACAGGAAGAAGAGGTAATAACTTAGAAATGGCTCAAGTATTGGGGTCTCTTTATTGACTTCTTTCCTTATGCAACTTTTCTTGCCAAGAATCTTTTATATCAGTGGATTCCAAATTGTGCCTTAACAGTGATTCTCTAAGGTTCCACCCAGATGGGGAAAAAGGTTTTCCATTCTTAAAACCATCCTCTTGGTAGTGCACATTAGCATAGTAAAGCTCTGTGAAGTCTATTAAAGAAAGCTGTTTAACTTTTATTTAATCTAGTCCCTCTCAAAATTCTGGGCTACGGGGCACTTTTTTCCTGATTGTCTGATGGCTTGGGACATGCTTCTGGAAGTATTTGAAATTACAGGCTTTGGAAGTTGACGGTGCTCACACAGAAGTCATTAGAATTACCAACCATTGTCCTTATCTTGGTTATTGTATAAACCTTTCCCCCAGTGCCTTTTATATAATGTTTGATAAGTGTTTATTAAATTGGAAATTTCTTGCTTCTTTAAAAATAAATAAGTAAATAAAATAAACATGTAACTTAACTAAACTTATCCTGAGGGAAAAAAATTACCAAGCATTCTTATTCTGTTACTAAGAACACTTGATTCTTTTCAGTTGTGTACAGGGATTCATTCCTCTACATGGTTCTAAAATACTCATTTTATAGGTGAGTAAAATAAGGCCCAGAGTGGTTAACTAACTTATTACTGTAGAAGCATATGTGTTCGGATTCATATATGACTCCTGAGACCAAGTTCTTTCCATTTTGCCATGTTTCCAAATTTGCTGGAGAAATGTTATAGAACTTTCTCACAAGGAAAATATAAAGTTTATTATTTGTGGAGCTATCTTTTTTAGTCTAAGTGTTTTCTGTTTTCTTCTTTGCTCATGTCACAATGCCAAAGCTTTGATTCTTTTTTATTGCTTTCTACTGAGAAAGATCCCTGCATTCTGAAAACAGGAGTAGTAGTTACTTTTCTTTTTAAAAGCACTACATGATTAATGAACTATAAAATAAAAGACTCTCTTGCATACAGTTTTGGTGTTTTTGATATTGCCTTTTAGATCTAACAGTAGTCACTAGAAAATTGGGGCTATTTTAGGTATACGAAATACTTCAGTAAAGTGAAATTAATAAAATCCTAATGTCATTAAACATTAGAATAACAGCAACTTTTTTAGGCTGTGGATGTAAGAAAAGACCCTCTATATACCATGGGTCTGTATTTATTATTCTGCTTATCTTAAATAATTTTGGTATGGTAAGACTATAATATTGGGGCCCAGATACCAAAGCTTGCCGGATTTGTTCAGAATAGTCTTCTAATTATGATTAAATATACAATTTTTAATTTTACACAGAAAGAGATAGGAATTAATATTAAATTACTTAGTGGAAAAAGTTTAGGCTAAAGACTATATTCTGAGAAGAAAAGAAATATAAAAGGCTTCAATAAAAAATAAGTAAAAGTGATGTTTATAGGATTAAAAAAAAAGGTTGGTGTTTGTTTTCACCATTGGAATCATTGAGAAATGAGCAGCGTCCCTGTGTATACCCCGTGAGATGTGTAGTAGAAATGGATTTCAAACTAATGTCAAAAATTATAGAAAAAGACTACACTTTGGAAATAACTTGGAATTGACATGGTTGGGCTTTTTGGTATTTACTTTTTGGTCACTTTTTTTATCTGTCAACTAACAATTGATAAACTTCCTGGTCTTGGCAAATACAAGAAATTTCTCAAAATAAACCACCAACTTTCTAAAGACTGTGTGTGCCAAGCAGTGTGCTAGGTGCTAATAATCAAGTATTTAGGAGATAAAGATATTTGAATCTAATGCTCTTTTCCCTCAGGAACTAGATTACTGTGTTGGATGGAAAGGGACAGTGAATAGTGTTGAAAGTCATCAGGCTGTTCCCAGTATGTCCAGCGGGGCCAGTAGTCAAAGCACTAGTGTCAGCAGTTTTCCAGATGCCTCAGATGCTGAGAGAGAGCTAGACATGATGGAGGGAAACCACCCAGTCACGCCTAGTAGTTCTGTCATCGATTTAAAACCTGTGAGTATTTGGATTTCAGTGAAAAAAATTTCAAATTTGGTAACTAATTTTCTTAGTCTGGTTAGTCTAAGAGTTTGGGTTTTTTTTTCCTTTGATGTTTCAGAAGTTTGGAACATAATTTTAGGCAACTTATTTTAAAGTGGCAAAAGGCTTTTAAATACCCAGTTTAATGTCTGCATTTAGGGAACATGTTTTGGAATGCAAAAAGAATATTTTTTAAATCTTAAAAGAAAGAGAGAAAGAAATGCCATATAATGTATTATCTGAAGTTACATAGATGAAAATGAAGGTATTTAAAAATAGTAAGTATACAACATGATATTAATGATAATGGTTGCCTTTGGGAAGTGGAGAAAGGGTTAAGGTGGGTGACAATCAAAAGTGATTTTTGCATTTTCCATAATGTTTACATTTTTTAAGTAAAACAGTGTAACTGTAGAAAATTACACCTTCTTGGTTTAGGAAATACGGATGTTTGCTACACTTTCACGTGTAAGATTTTAAATTTTCCTGAAAACATTTGAAGGTCAGGTAACTCCTTTTTGCAATTGATGGAAATGCTTCCTTTTTAACTTCACTATTTTCAATATTACCAAAAAGTTACTGGGCACAATAGCTAAAAGATGGAACCAACCCAAGTGTTCATCAACACATGAATGGATGAACAAACCATAATATATACATATAATGGAATATTATTCAGCTGTGAAAAGAAATGGCATTCTAATGTATGCTACAATGTGAGTGAACCTTGAAAACATGCTAAGTGATATAAGCCAGACACAAAAGGGAAAATGTTATTAGAATTCCACTTATATGAAATATCTAAAATAGTCATATTCATAGAAAGTAGATGAGAGGTTACTAAGGGGCAAGTGGAAAATGAAATAAATACTTTTATTCTTTTTATTTTGGTATCATTAATGTACAATTACATGAGCAACGTTATGGTTACTAGACTCCCCCTATTATCAAATCCCCACCACATACCCCATTACAGTCACTGTCCATCAGCATACTAAGATACTATAAACATTGTACATGTCTTTATGTGAACATGATGTATTAATTTCTATGACAAATACATAGGGTAATATTGCTGAGTCATAGGGCATATGTATGTTGGACTTCATAAGAAACTGTCAAGCAGCTTTCCAAAATGGTTGTACTGTTTCACATCCCCATTAACAATGTATAAGAGTTGCAATTGGTTCACATATTCTCCAGCATTTGGTTTGTCAGTCTTTTCTATTTTAGCCGTTCCAGTGGGAATGAAATGGAATCTCATGATAGTTGTTTTTGCAATTCCCTATGACTGACAATGGCACCAGAATCACCTTTTCATGTGTTTATTGTCCATTCGTGTATCTCTTCAGTGAAGTGTTTTCTTAAGTCTTTTGTCTGTTTTCTTATTCCAGTGTTCATCTTTTAATACTGATTAGTAGGAGTTGTTATATACTCTGGGTACAAGTATTATATCTCAGATATGTCTTGCAAATATTTTTTCTCCATCTGTAATAAATTAAAACTTTTTAGTTTTAAAATCCAATTTAAACAACCCATTAAAAATGAGTAAAGGCCATAAAAAAGCTTCCTCTAAAATCGGGAATAAGACAAGGATGCCTACTCACAACACTTTTATTCAACAGAGTGTTGGAAGTCCTAGCTACATTAATCAGGCAAGAAAAAGAAATAAAAGGCATCCACACTGGTAAGGAAGAAGTGAAACAAAACTGTCACTGTTTGGAGATGACCCGATAGTACATAGAGAAAGCCCTAAAGACTCTACCAAAATATTATTAGGATTAATATATCAACTGTACCTCAATTTTTTTAAATGTGTTAATGACCTGAATAGACATTTATCCAAAGAATATATACAAATGGCCAAGAAGCACATGAAAAGATGCTCAATATAAGTAGTTATTAGGGAAACACAAATCAAAACCACAATGAGGTACCACCTTACAGCCACTAGGATGGCTAACTATTTTGTTTTTTTGTTAAGGTATCATTGATACACAATCTTATGAAGGTTTCACATGAGCAACATTGGTTACTACATTCATGCATATTATTGAGTCCCCTGCTAACACCAATTGAAGTCATTGTCCATCAGCGTAGTAAGATGCTATAGAGTCACTGCTTGTCTTCTCTGTGCTATTACTGCCTTCCCGTCTCCCCCTTCTACACTATGTGTGTTAATCATAATGCCCCTTAATCCTCTTCTCCCTCCCTCCCCACCCACCCTTCCCACCCCCTTCCTTTGTTGACTGCTAGTCCCTTCTTGGACTCTGTGAGTCTGCTGCTGTTTTGTTAGATGGCTAGCTATGAAAAGAGAAGAGCAAAAACAAAGATGGAAAATAACAATTAGGGAGCACATGGAGAAATTGGAACTCCTGCTCTGTATTTCTGGTAGGAATGTAAAATGTGAGCTGCTGTGGAAAACACTTGACGATTTCTCAAAAAGTTAAACATAGCATTTCCCCATGACCCAGAAATTCTACTCCTAGATATACACCCAAAACAATTGAAAGCAGGTACTTAAGCAAATGCATATACACAAATGTTCATAACAGCAGTATTCACAATAGCCAAAATGTGGAAATAACCCAGAGGTCCAGCAACAAATCAATGGATAAACAAATTAGGGTATGTGCATACCGTGGAATATTAATCACCTATAAAAAGGAATGTAGTACTAATACATGCTATGCAATATGGATGAACCTTAGAAACATGCTAGGTGAAAGAAGCCAGATACAACAGGTCACATAGTATATGAAACATCTAAAATAGATCAATCCGTAGACAAAAGATAGATTGGTGGTGACGAGAAGGGGAGAATGGGGAGCACGTGCTTAAAACATACAGGGTTTTCTGTTTCCTCCTGAGGTGTTAAATATGCTTTGTAACTAGACACGGGCAGTCATTGCAGAACATCATGAATATACTAAATGCTACTGAATTCCTCACATTAAATGATTAATCATACATTGTGTGAATTTTGCCTCTATTTAAGAATCCAGTTTGTACATTTTTTTCTTTATACTAAGGGCAGTGGTTGCAGAACATCATGAATATACAAAATGCTACTCAGTTGTTCACTTTACATGATTAATCTTACATTATGAATTTTGTCTCTGTTTGAGAATGCAGTTGGTACATTTTTTCATTATAATCAGTGTTTTTTGTGTCCTTTCCAAGAAATATTTGCTGCCCCAAGGTCATGACAATATTCTGTGTTTTCTTCTGCTGTATGATTCTGGATTTTAGGTTTAGGTCAAGTCATTCTTTTCAAATCAATTTCTGTATATAGAATGATTGAGCATTGATTCACTTTGAATACAGAGAACCAGTTGTTACAGCAGGGTTTGTTAAAAACACTTTCCTTTCCTCTTTGAATTAACTTGACTTTTTGGTAGCACATCAATTGACTGAATATATGTGGGTCGGTTTCCAGATTTTACTGTGTACCTTTGCTCTATTCAGTCTGTCCTTATACCAGTACCAGTGTTTTGATTACTGAAGTTTACGTCTTCCAACTTTTTATTCCCCCTCAAAATTTTGGCTATTCTAGGTCTTTTACATTCCCATTTAAATTTTAGAACCAGCTAGTTTGTCTGCTTCTTCAGATGAAATTTTATTAGAAGCTGTTGACTGGGTTCTCCTACATGAATTACCTGCTTAGTTGATAGTGGACTGGTCCAAGATGGTTTTGAAAGAAAAAGGTTTTGCTTTATTTCACTCTTTCCTCTCCATTGCTGTAGGTTACAAGGCAAATACAAGAACAGGAGCCTAGAGAACAAATGTTTTGTTACATCGAAATGAGGCGGCAACATCGAAGAAAGCTGGTGACTCTGGAAAACAAGCTAAAGGCTGAGATGGATGAACATCGTTTCAGATTAGAAAAAGATTTTGAAACTCAGTGTAACAACTTTGCGGCAGAAATGGCGAAACTTATCAAGAAACATCAGGCTGCTCTGGAAAAAGAGGTAGCTGATCAGTATTACTAATGTATTTATTCTAACTTGTGACTATTTCAAATTAACCAAGATGGCATTTTGCTATTAGGGTATCTGTTCACCAGAACCAAGCAAATCAGTTGAGGAAAGGGAGAAATATTTATATAATAGGTAAAATTTCCAGTGCTGAGTCTGGGAACCTGTAGATATGGGATTGATGACTTGATAGTTTTATCGTGTAACAGTGGTTAAGTCAGGTAGATCAGATTGAAGATGATGACGTGACAGGTGAGAAGAGGCCTCCTCCCCAAACCACATATGATACAAAAATATAGTTAATACAACTAACCCTAAAAGATCAACAGGAAAGAAGGCTACCCCAGACTGCTTACACCTGGAGAAAAAACAAACCTCTAAAAGGGTAACATATGAAAGCCGTGATCTGGAGGGACCCACACTCTTCCCCCACCCCAACTCACTGGCAGAAGGAAGAGAAATGGAGTGGGGATGGGTGGAGGCCTGGGACGGCTGAACACCCAGCCCTGGAGAGCTGCAGTGCTGTGGGAGCACAAACCCACATTGCATGGTGCTCTGGCAGTTAGTGGGGTTGGAAAGCTAAGACAGGAGGAACACTTGGAGAGACTGAGATTCCAGCTGCTTGTGGAAAATGGGGATCCACATCTGGCTGCTCTGGGACAAAAGAAAGGCAGGCAGTATAAGAGACTTCCTAACAGTGAGAGGACTACTAAACGGGCAAGCATTGCATAGGGCTAGCTGCTCAGGAAAAAGGACAGGTAGACAAAATTGTCTAGGTACACTTTGCCCAGCAGATTGGGAACTTTTCAGAAACCTCAGGCGCTACATCCCCCAGGCTGGCTACCCAGCTCCGAGGCCTTCCACCATGATACGCAGCCTGCTGCACCTTCCAGACAGCTGGCACTGGCTTGCAAACCAGCTGCCCCTGCCCTGGTGTCAGTCCAGCCAGAGGGAAGCCCTGCCTACAGCAGCTACAAATGCAAAGCATACAGGGTTACACCTGTGTGTTCGGCCCACTGGTCTGGCTGTGGAGAGAGGCACAGTAGCCAGGAAGCAGGAAACAGCTCTTCCCAACCCCCAGTGACCAGCACCACTCCCCTGCGACCCCCGACTTCCCTCCATGGGCTAAGCAGCTCCAGAGAGTAGACCTTCTGAGTAATAGAGGGTGCCACATATAGATAAGGAACATCAAAGGGATGAAACGCTTTAGAACAGATGGACCTAACAGATATCTACAGAATAGTCCACCAAAAAGCCACAGGATACACATTCTTCTCAGGTTCAACCCCTGATCCCAAAAATGCCAGAAAAAGAATCAAGTGAAAATGAACTCATCAACCTTCCTGAAAGACATTTTAAAAAGAAGTCATAAACATGCTCATAGAGGTACAGAAAAATATTCAAGAACTCAGGAACGAATTCAAGGCAGAGATCCATTCATTATGGAATACAATAGGGGGATTTAAAAGCAGATTAGATATGATAGAGGAGACAATAAATGAAAAAGACAGTAGAGAAGAGGAATACAACGAAGCTGAGGCACAGAAAAAAGGATCTTTAGGAATGAAAGAATATTGAGAGAACTGTGTGACCAATGCAAATGGAACAATATTTGTACTATAGGGGTACCAGAGAAGAAGAGAGAGTAAAAGGGAAAGTGTCTTTGAGGAGGTAATTGCTGAAAACTTCCCCAGTCTGGGGAAGGAGATAGTCTCTCAGGCCATGGAGGTGCACAGATCTCCCAACACAGGGGACCCAAGGAAGACAACACCAAAACATATAATAATTAAAATGGCAAAGATCAAGGATAAGGACAGAGTATTAAAAGAAGGCACAGAGAGTAAAAAGATCATATACAAAGGAAAACAAATCAGGCTATCATCAGACTATGCAGCTGAAACCTTACAGGCCAGAAGGGAGTGGCATGATATATTTAATGCAATGAAGCAGAAGCAAGAATACTCTACCTGGAAAGATTATCATTTAAAGTTAAAGGAGGGATTCAACAATTTCCAGAAAAGCAAAAGCTGAGAGAATTTACCTCCCACAAACTGTCTCTACAGTGTATTTTGGAGGGACTGCTATAGGTGGAAGTGTACCTAAGGCTAAACAGCTGTCACCAGAGGTCATGAAAGCACAGTAAAGAAAGGAGAAAAATTAATTACTAAGCAAATGCAGAATTAAATCAACTACCACAAAGTAGGTGAAGGGTAGACAAAGAGTACAGAATATGATACCTAATATATAAAGAATGGAGGAGGAAGAAAAAAGAGGAAAAAAAAAAACCTTTGGATTGTGTTTGTAATAGCATAGTAAGTGAGTTTAGTTAGACTCTTAGATAGTAAGGAAGTTACCCTTGAACCTTTGGTAACCACAAATCTAAAGCCTGCAAAGGCAATAAGTACATAATTATCGATAATCACTATAAATGTAAATGGTCTGAATGCACCAATCAAAAGACATAGAGTCACTGAATGGATAACAGAAGAAGAACCGTCTATATGCTGCCTACAAGAGACTCACTTCAAACCCAAAGACATACACAGACTGAAAGTAAAGGGATGGGAAATGATATTTCATGCATCTAATAGGGAGAAAAAAGCAGGAGTTGCAGTACTTGTGTCAGACAAAATAGACTTCAAAACACAGAAAGTAAGAGACAAAGAACGACATTACAGAATGATAAAGGGGTCAGTCCAACAAGAGGATATATAACCATTATAAATATCTATGCACCCAACACAGGATTACCTACTTGTGTGAAACAAATACTAACAGAATTAAAAGGGGAAATAGAATGCAATGCATTCATTTTAGGAGACTTCAACACACCACTCACTCCAAAGGACAAATCAAGTAACATGACAGAGGCACTGAACAACACTTTAGAACAGATGGACCTAACTGATATCTACAGAATGCTCCACCAAAAAGCCACAGTATACACATTCTTCTCAGGTGCACATGGAACATTTTCCAGAATAGATCATGTACTAGGCCACAAAAAGGAGTCTCAGTAAATTCAAAAATATTGAAATTGTACCAACCAGCTTCTCAGACCACAAAGGTATGAACCTAGAAATAAATTACTCAAAGAAAGTGAAAAAGCCCACAAACACATGGAGGCTTAACAACATGCTCCTAAATAATCAGTGGATCAATGACCAAATAAAAACAGATCAAGCAATATATGGAGGCAAATGACAACACTAATTCAACACCACAAAAATCTGTGGTATGCAGCAAAGGCCGTGCTAAGAAGGAAGTTTATTGCAATAGGGCCTTCCTGAGGAAAGAAGAAAAATTCCATATGAACAGTCTAAACTCACAATTAAAAAACCTAGACAAAGAAGAACAAATGAGGCCCAAGTCAGTAGAAGGAGGGACATAATAAAGATTACAGCTCGCTTAAATAAATTGAGAAGATTAAAACAATAGAATCAATGAAAGCAGGAGCTGGTTTTTTGAGAAAATAAGCAAAATAGATAAACCCCTAGCCAGACTTATCAAGAAAAAATAGAGAGTAAACATAAAGAGTATCAGAAATGAAAAGGAAAATCACTACAGACACCACAGAAATACAAAGAATTAGAAGAGAATACTATGAAAAATTGTATGCTAAAAAACTGGATAACCTAGAAGAAATGGACAACATTCAAGAAAAGTACAACCTTCCATGGCTGACCCAGAAAGAAACAGAAAATCTGAACAGACCAATTACCTGCAGCAAAACTGAATTGGTAATCAAAAAACTACCTAAGAGTAAAACTCGTGCACCAGATGGCTTCACTGCTGAATTCTATCGAACATTTAGTGAAGACCTAATACCCATCCTCCTTAAAGTTTTCCAAAGAGTAGAAGAGGAGGGAATACTTCCACCTCATTCTATGAAGCCAGCATCACTCTAATACCAAAACTAGGCAAATACCCCACAAAAAAGAAAATTAGAGACCAATACCCCTGTGAACCTAGGTGCAAAAATACTCAACAAAATCAAATAAAAAAATATACCAACCAGATCGTCTATCATGATCAAATATGATTTATTCCACGGATGCAAGGATGGTACAACATTCAGACATCCATCAGCGTCATCCACCACATTGACAAAAACAAAGACAAAAACCACATGACCATCTCCATAGAAGCTGAAAAAGCATTCAACAACATTCAGCATCCATTCATGGTAAAAAATCTCAACAAAATGAGTATAGAGGGCAAGTAACTCAACATAATAAAGGCCATATATGACAAACCCACAGCCAACATCATACTTAATGGTGGGAAGCTGAAAGCTTTTCCTCTAAGATCAGAAAGAAGACAAGGATGCCCACTCTCCCCACTTTTATTCAACATAGTACTGGAGGTCCTAGCCATGGCAATCAGACAACACAAAGAAATAAAAGTTATCCAGATTGGAAAAGAAGAAGTTAAACTGTCACTGTTTGAGATTACATGATATCATACATAAAAATCCCTGAAGAATCCACCCCTACCCTACTAGAACTAATAACTGAATTCAGCAAAGTGGGAGGATACAAAGCTAATACAGAGAAATCTGTTGCATTCCTATACACTAATGATTAACTAGCAGAAAGAGAAATCAGGAAAACAATTCCATTCACAATTGCATCAATAAGAATAAAATACCTAGGGATAAAAACAAATGAAGAAAGTGAAAGACCTATACCCTGAAAACTACAAGACAGTCGAGAGAAAGAAGATACCAATAAACATGGAAAGGAAGATTTAATACTGTCAAAATGGCCATCCTGCCTGAAGCAATCTACTAATTCAATGCAGTGCCTAGCAAAATGCCAACAGCATTCTTCAATGAACTAGATCACATAGTTCTAAAATTCATATGGTACCACGGAAGACCCCAAATAGCCAAAGCAATCATGAGAAGGAAGAATAAAGCAGGTGGGGGATTATGGTCCCTGACTTCAAGCTCTACTGCAAAGACAATTTGGTACTGGCACGAGAACAGACCCACAGACCAGTGGAACACACTAGGGATCCCAGATAAAAACCCAAGCACATATGGTCAGTAAATATATGATAAAGGAGCCATGGACATACAGTGGGGAAACAACAGTGTCTTCAACAACTGGTGTTGGCAAAACTGGACAGCTACATGCAAGAGAATGAAACTAGATTATTGTCTTACCCCATACATGAAAGTAAACTCAAAATGGATCAAAGACCTGAATGTAAGTCATGAAACCATAAAACTCTTAGAAGACAACATATGCAAAAATCTCCTGAACATAAACATGAGCAGCTTTTTCCTGAACACATCTCCTTGGGCAAGGGAAACAAAAGCAAAAATGAACAAATGGGACTACATCAAGGTTCTGTATAGCAAAGGACACCATCAGCAGAACAAAAAGGCATCCGACAGTATGGGAGAATATATTTGTAAATGACATATTTGACAAATGATTAACATCCAAAATATGTAAAGAGCTTACATGCCTCAACACCCAAAAAGCAAATAACCTGATTAAAAAATGGGCACAGGATATGAACAGACACTTCTCCAAAGAAGAAATCCAGATGGGCAACAGGCACTTGGAAAGATGCTCCACATCACTAATTTTAAAAGCACAATGAGCTATCACCTCACACCAGTTAGTATGACCAACATAGAAAAAACTATGAGCAATTATGGTGGCTAGGATGTGGAGAAAGGGGATTCCTCCTACACTGCTGGTGGGAATGTAAACTGGTTCAAGCATTGTGGATAGCAATATGGAGGTTCCT
The DNA here is from genome assembly GCF_030020395.1 of Manis pentadactyla. Classification (NCBI taxonomy): domain Eukaryota; kingdom Metazoa; phylum Chordata; class Mammalia; order Pholidota; family Manidae; genus Manis; species Manis pentadactyla. The sequence goes on from NC_080022.1 coordinate 146,885,920, forward strand.
CCAAAAACTGAAAATAGAAATTCCATTTAGTCCGGGAATTCCACTCCTAGGAATTTACCCAGAGAAAACAAGCTGTCAGATTCAAAAAGACATATGCACCCCTATGTTTATTGTAGCACTATTTACAATAGCCATGATATGGAAGCAACCTAAGTGTCCACTAGTAGATGGATGGATAGAGAAGAAGTGGTACATATACACAACAGAATATTTTTCAGCCATACAAAGAAAACAAATCCTACCGTTTGCAACAACATGGATGGAGCTAGAGGGTATTATGCTCAGTGAAATAAGTCAGGGAGAGAAAGACAAATACCAAATGATTTCCCTCATTTGTGGAGTATAACAATGAAGCAAAACTGAAGGAACAAAACAGCAGCAGACTCACAAACTCTGAGAAGCGACTAGCGGTTACCAAAGGAGAGGGGTGTGAGAGGGTGGTTGGGGAGGGAGCGAGAAGGGGATTGAGGCTATTATGATTAGCACACATGGTGTGGGGGGGATCATGGGGAAGACAGTGTAGCACAGAAAAGACATGTAGTGACTGTGGCATCTTACAACACTGATGGACAGTGACTGCAGTGGGGTTTTGAGCAGGGACTTGATATGGGTGAATGTAGTAACCACATTGGTTTTCGTGTGAAACCTTCATAAGAGTGTATATCAATGATAACTTACTAAAAAAAAGTCATTAAGTATTCTGCTCTAGGCCTTGGACACTTTGGTTATATGAGGAGTTTGATAAATCAGTATTTAATTTCGGTTTCAGAAATCATTCATCATTCTCTGTATACTTTTTGGACTTAAATTTATAGTGGCATTTTTATATCAGAAGAACTGAAGAGTACTATAATATACAGAGAATGTTAAAGTAAGAGGGATTAAGAGGGTTTCAGATCCAGATTTAGCCCATTTGTTTACTGCAAATAAGTATCATTCGACTATATGATAAAGTTGCATTTTTTTAGGAGTTATGTGAAAACTTGTCTTCTAATTTCCTTGCTTTCCCATTTGTTTCAATTTATTTTGATCATCACAGTTGTCAAGTAAAATGTAAACTTCTCAATAAACTTACACTATATCTTCAAATATGTCTGGCTAGTCCACCCTGAGGCATTTATAGCTACCCTGCTCACCCTTCCCTGCAAAAAAAGAAGAATCACTCTCTCACAGTAATAGAGAATTTAGCAAAATAATTTCTGGTGTAAATGAATATTTGATTTTGAAATAATTTGGTGAGAGAATGTAAAAATATTTAGAATCGTGTTTGGTGTTTACTTTCTTGAATAATTTGTAAAGTGGTAGATACTAACATGTTTAGGAAAGCAATTCATGAAACATGATGTGCAATATGATTTTAGATTCATTTTATATATTTATATCTATGTCTATATATGCCTAGAAAAAATTAGGAAGGATCCGCACCAAAATGTTAATATTGGTTGTCTCTGGCTGGTAAAATCATACAAGATTTTTCTTCTTTGTGTGTTTCTGTATTTCCTAAATGTTCTGCAATGAATATGTATACTTCACCCTTGAATAACATAGGTTTGGACTGCACGGGCTCATTTATACACGTATTGCTTTTCAATAAACATCTTGGAAAATGTTTTGAGAGATGGTTTGAAAGATCATTTTCTTTTTTCTAGCTTTCTTTATTGTAAGAATGCAGTATATAATTTATACAACACACAGAATATGTGTGAATATCTGTTCCTGTTGTTAGTAAGGTTTCCAGTCAGCAGCATGCTGTGTTAAGTTTTTGGGGAGTGAAAAGTTATATGAGGATTTTTTTACTGTGTTGGGAGTCAACACCCCTAATCTCCACATTGTTTATGGGTCAACTATTGCATATATCATCAGAAATAAGATAATATTATACTGGGATTTAATATTTAACATTTTCATATTACTTAAAATACAAATTAAAAGTCAGGGATTAATTTGAAGATGAATGTATTACATTATTTAATATACAAGTCAAGCTAGATAAAAGGTCATAAGTTAATTACATTTGTTTTGCTTTATTGGAGGGGTGTCAGGCAGCATACTCCAGTATGGGGGAAAAAAGGTGAAAACACTGACCCTGTAAAAGATCAGCATTTTAAAGATGAGTTCCATTTTATTGGTTCTCTGAAATTCAAATAAGGATGCTGAGTAATACTTAATAATTTATTGGATATTCTTGCTTTGGTAATGATTATACTGATGTTATATTCTTAGGTGGGAGGAAGTATCCTTGCTAATGTGTATTAAACGGCTGCTTTGAACTTACCTGCTGAGCTAATTTGATCCATTAAAAAAATTTGCTATAGGCTAAAGTGATGTCCAAGGAGGAGGAAAAATTTAAGCAACATCTTCAGGCCCAGCAGAAGAAAGAACTGAACAGCTTTCTGAAGTCCCAGAAGAGAGAATATAAACTTCAGAAGGAACAGCTTAAGAAGGTATTTACTTTATAGAACTTTTCAAGCCACTTACCCGCTTACTGATTATATTCAATAGTGATCTACTCATAGAACCATTAGCATAAATTTTTCTTTTGTTTGTGGCCACTAACTATATATCAGTTTAAGTGAGGACATTGATTATAACCTATTTTCAATGGCTGATATCCTCAGTTGAGTGGGATCTAGAAAGAGTGATCTCTTGAACATTTAAATTATTTTATGAAGCTATTATTTATAATAGCTTTCCTAAGCACTTACTGAGTAACTGAGTCACTAGAAATAAAAATACTTTAGCTGTGAAAAAGAGCCATACATTTCTTCCTTGAAAAGTAAATCATACCTTCTTACTTTGGGCTCAGATTACAATAATTTGTTCTTATTCTGATTTTAACACAGAATAAGGATAAGAGGCATTTCTGCTCATCCCATTTTCTTTAATAGGAAAGCATGCTAATCATGTCTTTGTGGTTACATGATTTCATGTGTATTTGCCCTTTATGTGCTGCTTTCTTGAACTTCTTTTTATCGCAGATGTACTCTAACTTTGAGGAAAGCCATGGTTGTTCCAAGGCAATTTCTGAAAGGGGATTATTATTCAGGATAGTGGTCAGGACATGAAAATGATATGTGTCAGCTATTGCATATTTATTATATTGCAGAGAATATAAATCAACCATCTTTCCCAGGTCTAAGATGATTTTTCAGAGAATATTAACCTTATGGTTCTTTACCTGTTATTCAAGAAAGAAACCAATTCTTTATTAGTTTTGTTGATAAGATACTCAAACACATAAATATAAAAAAATCATATAAAGTTGTAGTTCTCAACTTAAAGATGTCAATGAGAAGACAGAGATAATACAGGCATACACACAAAGAATCATTTGGCTATGTTTTTCAAAATCTCTTGCCAAGGAAATTCCCCACCCACCAAGACTTCTCCAGTTACACCCCCTCTTACAAACTGATGGGCTGAAATTTTTAGCCCATGTAATAAATTATTAGCACACAGATAAATTAATATTGATAATATAACCATAATATCTTTGGTACAGTGCTTTTGTGTGTGTAGGAATTTGACCTATAATTAGATATTCAAGTCTTATTAAGGACATATTGGTGGCACAAAGCCTTGCTATATATATCCTGCCAAGTGAGGTTCATTGATAAGATTTTTCTGACTCGAAAGAGTATAAACTGGTATGTATTCCCATTACTGTAATCTAAAAGCTAAACTCAGTACTAGAACATGGAATTTGAAAAGATGGTAAATAGGATTCCCAACTGTAAATAAATACCAACAAAATGCAGTTCTATAGTTGTTTCTTAGTGAAATGAGCTTTTAGTTTTATAAGTGAATGTGTTGATTTAGATAATCCTTAAGCATATAATTCATAGTCTAACTAATAAGTTCATTTTCTTTTAGAGGGTAGTTTTGTGCATTTGTGTGTGTGTGTGTGTGTGTGTGTTCATTTAGAATGATTATTATCGGTATAGAGGAAGGGACATACTAGAGTCTTGGTGGGTGGGGAGTTTCCTTGGCAAAAGATTTTGAAAAACAGCCAAGTGAGCTTTGTGTACATGCCTGTATTATCCCTGTCTTATCACTGACATCTGTAAGTTGAGAACTACAAGCTTATGAGCTTTTTATTTTTATGTGTTTGAATATCTTATTAATGAAAGTAATGAATAATTGGTTTCTTTCTTGAATAACAGATGAAGAACCATAAGGTTAATAGTCTCTGAAAAGTCATCTTAGACCTAGGAAAGATGGCTGATTTATATTCTCTACAAGGTTGATGCATTTTAGGTTGAAATATACTAGTATTAATTAGCATCCTCGGGTTTGTATCATTGAACGTATTGTCAACATTCTCATCTTGTCCAGTATAAATAAAATTTTTTTAGGTAGTTTGTGAGATGATATTTAAAATGCTGTAGAAAAACATTGGTCTTGCCTTGTACCGTGGTTATAGTGCTGAATATTAAATCCATTCTAAAAGGTCTCTATTTTCCTATAGTTTTCTTGATTTTCCATTTAATTTCCAAAGTCTTTTATACTGAACCCATCCTTAACTTTGCCAAAAACTTAGCATTTCTATTGTTGAAAATCAAGAAGTGAGACATAACTATATTTTAACCTTGATTTTAATTCGTGTGTGATTTTTACTTGAAAGCACTGCCTTCTTCCCCTTTTGGGGAGGGATTTAAAGAAAGATGCTTTACTTCATTCACCAATCATTGTGTGCTTTCAAAGCTACGAGCCATCATAAATATGGCTGTGCAAAGCTAAAAAGTATGCATGTTTTCTAGTGTATGTTTTCTCTTTTCTTGTCCTACTTCATGGATAACTCAAGAAATGGAAAAATACTACCTACCTCCTTAAGGTCATCGCCCTGCCTGCCCTTGAGAGAGGGCACAAATTAAGTACTTTTACTGAAGATTACCAGCTGCCAAATAATATATTCATGTAGTTAATTTTTATGTATTTTGAACTCAGTTGTTTTTTATCTTGCCAGGCGCTGAATGAAAGCCGGAGCGCCCCAAGGAAAGAAAAACAGGAATGGCTGTCAAAGCAGATAGAGAACATCCAGCATCTCCAAGCCGCGGAAAAGACTGATCTTCTTCAACATCAGAGACAGTGCCTAGGGCTGCAATGCCGTCGCTTCCAAAGAAAGATATTCCTTGGGCGCTGTAACTTGGAGCAGGACCTCGTCATGGAGGTATGTTTAACTGGTGTGAAATCAGAATCTTCCAGAAAAGATGTCAGTCACATCCCACCCTCAAGGCCTGAGAGCGCTTCTGCTTCCCTTTGCCTAAGTCCTTCTTCCCTGGAAACCCAACCCACACGGTTCACCTTCTCCCTCACTTCATATCTCCCCAATTCTGATCACCAAATCCTTCTCCTTCTTTAAATATTCTTGCACTCCTCTCTCTCTCTCTCTCTCTCTCTCTCTCTCTTTCTCACACACACACACACACACACACACACACACACACACACACACATGCACACTTTTTTCGGGGGATCTCTCTCTCCCCAAGGAGAATGGAAATTATATGAAGTCCCAGGTTCTGTTCAGGGCTTTATATCCAGTGGATAGATATCTCCAGGCCTTATACCTAGTGGCTGGCCCATAACAGGTATTCAATAAATATGTATTAAGTAAATATTTAATAAATATCAAATCCATGAGTGAAAGAAGTATTAATTTTTAAATGTGAGAAAATTAATTGGATAATTTATGTCTTTTCATCCAAAATGGGTGCCATGAAGATATATACTACCATTTAACATATTTTTATAATCATGAAATTATTCATTGGGCATATGTAGAAACTTATGCCAATGAAAACAATGGTTCTCATTATCAGGTATACCTATGAGCAAAGATCAATTTCTTTCCAAGAATGGCTTAAACTTCAAATATAAGTTAATTATTCAAATTCACTAATTAAAGAAATTCAAATTAAAACAATTGAATCAATTCAATAAGATCAGTCTACAAAATTGGTAAGTCCTAGTAGTGGCACGGGAAAGTGGGCAACGTTGGGAAGAGTATAAATTGCTACTGCCATTTTGGAGCATAATTCAGCAGCTTTTACAATTTAATTTGCATGTATCTTCTATCCATCAAATCCACTTCTCAAATTCTATCCTAAAGAAATAATAACATAATCATGTGGTGTATCATGTGTAGATGTTTATTGAAAATTTGTCATAAGCAAAAAATGGAACAACTATGGCATCACAAAGCAGAAGCTTACTATAAAACTTAAAAGAAAGATCTGTATGTCCTGATCTGATCTGGATATTTGTCCATTATATTTTTCGGTAAAGAAAGCATATTATATACCTATAATATATTTTTTTATTCAATTTTAAAACTATATGTTTTCATGCAATAGTTGTGTCATGACAGCATGGGGAAGGTTGGGAAACATATGCACCAAATGTTGGCCCCTGGAGAAGGGGCAGCAGAGGCGAAAGGGCCAAGTCTGGCTTCCTTCGACAGAGAAAAAGAGAGAGTGTGTGTGAGTGTATGTGTGTGTGTTGTATATTTGATCTTTTTAAACTGAAAAAATTGTTGTAACATTTACTGATCATGAGGTAGGTATTCTGAGAGCTTTCCACTTATGAATTCATTTCAGCCTCATGTTAATTTTATGAAACAGCTATGTTATGGTCTCCATTTGAGAAGTGATGAAATTGAAGCACAGAGAGTTTAAGTAATTAACCCAAGGACTCACTGCTAGTTGGTAGCAGAGCCAGGGTTTAGAAAGCAGGCAGTCTAGCCCTAGAGTCTTGTGTTCTTTTTTGTTTGTTTGTTTGTTTGTTAATATTTTGTTAAGGTATGATTTATATACACTCTTATGAAGGTTTCACGTGAAAAAACAATGTGGTTACTACATTTACCCATATTGTCAAGTCCCCACCCATACCCCAATGCAGTCACTGTCCATCAGGGCAGCAAGTTGCCAGAGATCCACTATGTCCCTTCTCTGTGAAACACTGTTCTCCCCGTGATCCCCCACACCATGTGTACTAAACATAATACCCCTCAGTCCCCTTCTCCCTCCCTCCCCACCCACCCTCCCACACCCCTCCCCTTTGGTAACCACCAGTTCATTCTTGGAGTCTGAGTCTGCTGCCATTTTGTTCCTTCAGTTTTGCTTCATTGTTATTAGAGTCTTGTGTTCTTAACCACTACACTATACTGGGTATACTGCATGTAATAGAATTGAATGTATACACTGAAGAAATTCAAAGGATGACTTAGAAGTCCTCTTCAAATACAAAATTAGGAAACATAAATGAAAGAGAGTGGAAAGGACATTAAGTCTCTTGGGACAGATTTGATATATCTTAAGCTTATTGCTAAAAATAGTATAAATAGCTAATGAACAGATAAGGAAATTATGCTACCAATTACCCATTTTCTACAGTTACAGTAATAAAACCCTAATACTTACTGTGCAGTCATTATTAAATCAGAGGATTACATCTATATCCTGGTTATTCTGCTTCTTAGGATTTTTTTCGCCTGGCACTGTACATCAGTAAATTATGCCTTTGTCTTTTGTTATGAATTAGGAGTTAAATAAGAGGCAGACTCAAATGGACTTGGAGCATGCAACGCTACTGCGACATCACGAATCCATGCAAGAACTGGAGTTCCGCCAGCTCAACACAAGGCAGAAGATGCGCTCTGAGCTGATCAGACTGCAGCATCAAGCCGAGCTCACTAACCAGCTGGAGCATAATAAACGGAGAGAACAAGGACTAAGGCGAAAGCATGCCATGGAGGTTCAACAACAGTCTAAGAGTCTAAAGGTAACTTTAGCCTAAGCTTCTTGACAAAGGAGAACAGATAAAAGGCATCATGTAAACACTAAAAGTCTGAGCCAGATGTCTGCCATAAAGAAATTGAATAAGCTTTTTTTCTTTTCATTTTAAGCATGCTTGGTTAGTTTTGATGTAGAGGGTCTGTAGCTACAGATTTCTGCTTATGTATTTCTCAGCAGAGTACCAAAAAATGGCCAGAACATTTTCACTGCAGAAAGTGCCATAAATGAGATTCAAAATTCTTATTTTAACTGTACCCAGATGTCCAATGTTGATACTACAACTATATATCAACATACTAACCTGTTGGCTTCTCTCTGTTGTTCCAAGTTCTATAGTTTTGGGATCTTATTTCCTCTGAATGTGATTTGTATCCAAAAGAGGCAGTAAGTTCTTGATTAGTACAGAAACCAGTGAATGAAAAATGCCTTTTTACTCCCTCTCCCTTCATTGTCTATACTCATCCTAAGAAGAATAGTGGAATTATCACATTGTTACTCCCATTCTTTCTGTGCTTGGTAGCATAGGTAAGACCAGGGCATGTGTAGTTGGAGTGTATTTTTTTAATTAGCACATCAGAGTGAAGCAAGCTATTATTATATGCCCTCTTGTAGACAAATAAGGAAAGACAAGTGTTGGTGATATATAATTTCTAAGGACTTTAAATTTTGTATTTGCTTTGCACAGACGAATTTATTCATAGGATACAAAATTCAAAAGATGCCGAAGTGTATTTATTATAAAGTTAAAGGTTTCCCTCTCCTTGTCCTTTAAGCCACCTGGTCCAGGCCCCTCTACCAAAATTAACCAGAGTTAACAATTCCAAGGAATTTTCAAATTTTATAACTTGTAATAAATATGTGAAGTTTAATCACATGCATCTTAATAAACAAAAAACTGAAACAACCCACTATATATGTTGTCATCCATAGTAGTACGTCAATTAATCTGTACAAGTCTGCACATTTTAAACTTTTATTTACATCCAATAAGGCCCAGATCCCACAGTATCTTCTTTACCCCCTTTTTCAAACTCTTTGACAATTTAATTATAGAACTATCATGTAACAACACTTACCTGAATAACTGTCCTGAAGTGAAGTGAACTTCACTCACAGAAGTAATCTGTGTCAAAACCAGAAGCAAAATCAGAGGTATCTCTGATTCCTATTCAGCTCCATTCATACAGGTTGTCCTGAACAAAATACAGAAGCAAAGCTAAGATTCACCCTTTCCTTGTGAATCTAAGTAAAATGTTACTTTGCTGTATCTTCAAAACAGCTAATGAACATCGCTTCCAGAGTGGCTCATATGTTGACTACCCACATAACCATTATTAGTTAATGCTTATGAAAATCAGAATTCTTAATGATTGTCCAGATTTATTTTGTCTTTGTAGTAGCTACACAGTACAGTTTCCCACCAAAAGATATTTAAAGCATGTCTATAAAATTAATTACAATTTTAAAGTGAGCAGCACCCAGAAGTATACCACACTGAAAGCTTCCTGGTTTTCTTTGGTCAGACCACAAATCTGATATGACTTCATTTCTCTGGGGCTTGGCATAGGTTAGTTGTTTGCTGTTTAACCCTTCCTTTTTTTCCCTGTTGTTACAGCCTTCTCAGTTTGAAAGCTTGTACAACACTAGTCTTATTCTCACAGATACTATTAAAAAATCAAGGGGAAAAATAATGTTTCACAATCATAGTCAGACCTTGGATAGAAAACCTCCTTCTCGTGATAATTAAGCTCAAGATTTTCCATTAAAGAAATTCTTCTGTTACCTTTAGTGGGAAAGAAAATCACCATGTTCCTCTTAGTTGTATATATCTACCTACTTACACAATTTGAACAAAACAGACTCTTTTTCTTTAAATTAAGGTATCATTGATAAATAATCTTATGAAGGTTTCACAAGAGCACATTGTGGTTTCAACATTCACTCATACTATCAATTCACTCATACTATCACCCTCCAACCCCACTGCAGTCACTGTCCATCAGCGTAGTAAGACACTACAGAGTCATTACTTGTCTTCTCCGTGCTGTACTGCCTTCCCCATGACCCACCTATATTGTGAGTGCTAATTATAGTGCCCTTTAATCCCCTTCTCCCTCCCTCCCCACCCACGATCCCCAATCCCTTCCCTTTGGTAACCCTAGTCCCTTTGTGGAGAAAACAGACTCTATTTTAACACCAGGTCATTTCATTTATGTAAGTAACAGTTGCAATTTTTTTAGGTAAATTTTTATTTACTAAGTAATAGCTCAACTGCAATAGTGGCAACTATTCCAGCTTTCTCCAAGACTTTAAGGGGGATAGGAGGACGTCAGTGTGCACACTTAGATAAGCTGACAGTATTTGTAGACACTGGGCACCATTTCTGTGGAATGACTTGGGTAAACACCTATTGTCTATCTGCCATTTCTTCATCTGCCATCAGGTGATGTTTTGTCAGTATTAAGTGATTAAGAAACAACTGGAACACGTTTATCCTGCTTTCACTTGAGTGAAACATTGTGGGATGTAGTTAATTCTTGGTATAAGTATTAATCTTGTTAAAAAAAATTTTCAGGGCATTCCTTTTTGTCATTAGCTAGCGATACGGAGTACTATAGTTTTCTTGGCAAAAATATTTGAATATTTAAAAGTTTTTTAAAGAATGGAGTCTGTTACACAAAGTCAGAAGAGAATTCTAAATTTCATTGTTCCATTCCTAACTTGGAGGAATTTTATTAACCAAGGGCAGTATTTAAGAGCAGTGCTAAGCCAACTAAACCAAGAGTTTGTCTTTCTAGCTAGACATTTCTTGACCCTTCACAGAATAAAGGTACATAACTATGGCTTAGTACCTCAATTGGTGTAAAATGCAGAAAAGGATATATATTTGATTTTGTAGTATTGGAGCAAAGAGTGTGAACTATTTCCTTGACAAGAGTGTTTGGTCATACATGCATCTGCACACTGACTCAACCATTCAATATCTGGCAATATATATATTGAGGGAAATAATTTCAACTATAGGTTCTGCCTTTGTGTAGTAAATGAGTGTTGTTACTTGTAGGCTTGAGGGATATACCTTATAAAATATATCTCATCTTACTAAGTTTTGTTAAAACTTGAGTTCACAGAAAAATTAACCTGTGATTTAAAGCCAGAGTTTTTCTGTTTCTGAACCCAAATTATTTTATCTCAAAACTGCTTATGTAGTTCATGTCTGTTATCATTACCGCAAGAAGGGTTGTTGTCCCTTCCCTTGCCTCATAACTTTTCTTTGACCTTTGAAAGATTAGTTAACTTTCAGGTTTTTGCTCATGGTGCTAAAGAGTAAACCCTTATGAAGTAGTTTCTACCTAGTTCAGTATCATAAGGAAAAGACAATTGTAATAACAGTATCAGTCAGTTACTAGTGCCCTACTTTTATGGGGTCCATCACAGACTATATTTACAGTTGAGATTGTCATTAAAAGAAATTGGAGCAAAATGTCTTAGACAAGGAACAGAGTAAATATACTTATTTTCTGCTTCAGAGATCTGATAAAATACTGACTGGCCAGTAAAATTATTTTATATATACTAAGTGCATGAAAAGAAATATAATTTTCTGCCATCTATATACACAGTTATCAAAGGTAATTTTAATATTTACTCACTTCACTAAATTAAAAACAAAATAAATGTTGCCTGAAGTACTATGATAAATGAAGTTCTTGGTATTCTTATGTTTTAGAGTTTGTTATAAAATTGCAAGGAATCCAATGGTTTGACCCAAGTATAGAGGTACCTGTCACCTTATGATCTGAGTTTTTGTTTCCTCTTCTTTTCTATTCTAGCCTTTTCATGTAAGCATAAGCTATACCAAATGCCATATGTTAAAAATTATATGTCTTGCTTCTTTTCTTTACAGTCTAAAAAACTCCAAATCAAAAAGCAGTTCCAGGACACCTGTAAAATCCAAACCAGACAGTACAAAGCTTTAAGAAAACTCTTACGGGAATCTACACCAAAGAGTGAGCGCAAAGCTGTTCTGAAACGGCTTAAGGAGGAGCAGACCCGGAAGTTAGCCATCTTAGCTGAGCAGTGTGACCACAGCATTCGTGAAATGCTCTCCACTCAAGCCGTAAGTTTATTTTACTTAGGCAAAACAAATATAGTGCCCCTTTCCTTCCACCACATTAATAAAATCCCAACAATTAAAATATTAAGGTGGAAATGAAAATCCTGCGGCATCTTGGGAAATAGTGCTGCTGGTCCATATTCTTCTTGTTCTCAGCATTGCTTGGAAATATGCATGATGTATATATAATCCTCTTTGATACACTTGGACATGAGGTTCTCCATAGGCTCTCTGCTGGTGCCTTGCAGGGGTTTAGTACAGATACCAGCAGCATATCAAGATTGGAGAAGCAGCTTTGTTAAGCAGAGTTTGAAAAGTAGTACTTGATTGGGAATCCAGGTGGTTCCATTTGAGTGCAGATACAAAATATCTGCTATGTTAAGTTTACGGATATTTTCTTAATTGGCCAGATAGTAAATATTTTAGGCTTTGTGGGCCAGGAGGAAAAATTGGGGTTATTATGTGGGTATTTACATTGCCATTTAAAATATGTCCATTTCAGATTGTAAAAACCATTCCTAATTAGTGGGCTGTTGAAAAACAAAAACAAAAATCAGGTAGCTGTTCAGATTTGGCCCATAAGCTGTAGCATGCTTGTCCCTGTTCTATAGTTATTTCCACTGGAGAGAAAAGATTCAGAGTCTTATATCAATCAGAATCTATATTTTTCTTTAAAAAAATAATGATTATTTAGGCATCATCCAAGTAGCTTATGATAGCTTTATCCTTATAATGCCATCATTGGTACTATGTTTTCCTTTTTTCGGAGATGTTTACTCCAAGATGTAAGCGAGAACAGCTGTGCCCTATAGAAGAGTAGTCTGTCTTAACTTACACCTCCTCCTTTCCAGACGTCATGAAAAGATAGCTCATAGCTCATAGGAGGATATATCTGTTTTCTTTCTCTCTTTCAGCTGCATTTGGATGAAGCACAGGAGGCAGAGTGCCAGGTTTTGAAAATGCAGCTGCAGCAGAAACTGGAGCTGCTGAATGCATATCACAGCAAAATCAAGCTGCAGGCTGAGGCACAAGATGATCGAGAGCTTCGGGAGCTTGAACAGAGGGTCTCCTACCGCAGGGCACTCATACAACAACAGGTATAAGTAATAGAAAAAAGTAATTGTGGGGAGGTGGAGTCAAGATGGCGGCATGAGTAGAGCAGTGGAAATCTCCTCCCAAAACCATATATATATATATATATATATATATATATATACACATACATATTTGGTATCATTAATCTACAATTACATGAAGAACATTATGTTTACTAGGATCCCCCCTTCACCAAGTCCCCCCCACAGGCACCTTCACAGTCACTGTCCATCAGCGTAGTAAGATGCTGTAAAATCACTACTTGTCTTCTCTGTGTTGTAGAGCCTGCCCTGTACCCCCCCATATTATACATACTAATTGTAATGCTCCCTTTCTTTTCCCCACCCTTACCCTCCCTTGCCAGCCATCCTCCCCAGTCCCTTTCCCTTTGGTAACTGTTAGTCCATTCTTGGGTTCTGTGATTCTGCTGTTTTGTTCCTTCAGTTTTTCTTTGTTCTTATACTCCACATATGAGTGAAATCATTTGGTACTTGTATTTCTCTGCCTGGCTTATTTCACTGAGCATAATACCCTCTAGCTCCACCCATGTTGTTGCAAATGGTAGGATTTGTTTTCTTCCTATGGCTGAATAATATTCCATTGTGTATATGTACCACCTCTTCTTTATCCATTCAACTACTGATGGACACTTAGGTTGCTTCCATTTCCTGGCTGTTGTAAATAGTGCTGCGATAACATAGGGGTGCATCTGTCTTTTTCAAACTGGGCTGCTGCATTCTTAGGGTAAATTCCTAGGAGTGGAACTGCTGGGTCAAACGGTATTTCTATTTTAAGCATTTCGAGGAACCCTCCATACTGCCTTCCACAATGCTTGAACTAATTTAAATTCCCACCAGCAGTGTAGGAGGGTTCCCCTTACTCCGCAACCTCGCCAACATTTGTTGTTGTTTGTCTTTTGGATGGTGATATTCCTTACTGGTGTGAGGTGATATCTCATTGTGGTTTTAATTTGCATTTCTCTGATGACAAGCGATGTGGAACATCTTTTCATGTGTCTGTTGGCCATCTGAATTTCTTCTTTAGAGAACTGTTTATTCAGCTCCTCTGCCCATTTTTAATTGGATTATTTGCTTTTTTTTCTTGAGGCATGTGAGCTCTTTATATTTGGATGTCAACCCTTTATCGGATCTCTCATTTATGAATATATTCTCCCATACTGTAGGGTACCTTTTCAATCTATTGATGGTGTCCTTTGCTGTACAGAAGCTTTTCAGCTTGATATAGTCCCACCTGTTCAGTTTTGCTTTTGTTTCCCTTGCCTGGGGAGATATGTTCATAAAGAAGTCGCTCATGTTTATGTCCAAGAGATTTTTGCCTTTGTTTTTTTCTGAGAGTTTTATAGTTTCATGACTTACATTCAGATCTTTGATCCACTTCAAATTTACTTTTGTGTATGGGGTTAGACAATGATCCAGTTTCATTCTCTTATATGTACCTGTCCAGTTTTGCCAACACCAGCTGTTGAAGAGACTGTCATTTCCCCATTGTATGTCCATGGCTCCTTTATCATATATTAATTGACCATATATATTTGGGTTAATGTTTGGAGTCTCTATTCTGTTCCACTGGTCTGTGGCTCTGTTCTTGTGGCAGTACCAAATTGTCTTGATTACTGTGGCTTTGTAGTAGAGCTTGAAGTTGGGGAGCAAGATACCCCCGACTTTACTTTTCCTTCTCAGGATTGCTTTGGCTATTTGGGGTATTTGGTAGTTCCATATGAATTTTTGAACTATTTGTTCCAGTCAAAACCATATATATTATTGAAAATACAACAAATACAACTATTCCTAAAAGAGAGACCAGAAGACACAGGGCAAAAGCCAGACTACATCCACAACCTGCGAGAACCCAGTGTCTCACAAAGGGAGTGAGATACACGCTACAGCCATGTGCGACCCGAGCGCCCCTCACCCCAGCTCCTGGCAGGAGGAGAGGAGTCAGAGCGGGGAGGGAGAGGGAGCCCAGGACTGCTAAATAGCCAGCCCCAGCCATCTGCACCGCAGCACAGACACACAGTGTGTGGTGTGCTGGATGCTAGGGAAACAGGACAGGAAGACCTGTGAGTGGGTCCCCACTGCTGGCACCCCTGGGACAAAGAAAAGCGAGTGCCCTTTGAAAATCTTAAAGGGACAGGGGCTTCACAGCTGGATGGAAGCGCCCCAGCACAATCGGCCCAGTAACTGGGAATCCCAGGGAACTCCAGGTGCCCCAACCACCTGCGCAGCAGCGCAGCTCGGAGGCCCCTCATTGTGATAAACAGCCTCCGGCCCGTTCCCCCTCTGGCGCGACTCCACCATAGAGGCATTGGCCATGCTCAGAGCAACTGGGAAGAGCTTCATCCACAGCGGCTCAGCAAGAATCAGACACCCCGTCTTCGAGCAGCTGCCCAGCACAAGCCACTAGGGGTCACTGTTCTCCCAGGAGAGGAGGGCCACAAACCAGCAAGAAGGGACGTTCTCCCAGCCATCACATGCGCCAGCTCCACACAACTACCTCTATCGCCATGAAAAAGCAGAAGAATTTGATCCAGACCAAACTAACAGAGACAACCCCTGAGAAGGAGTAAACCTAACCAATCTTCCTGAAAATGAATTCAAAATAAAGGTCATAACCATGCGGACGGATCTTCAGAGAAATATGCAAGAGCTAAGGGATAAAGTCTGGAGGGAGATTACAGAAATGAAACAATCTCTGGAAGGACTTAAGAGCAGATGACGTGCAAGAGGTCATTAATGGAATAGAAATCAGAGAACAGGAATGCAGAGAAGCTGACACAGAGAGAGATAAAAGGATCTCCAGGAATGAAAGAATATTAAGAGAACTGTGTGACCAACCAAAAGGAACAATATCCACATTATAGGGGTACCAGAAGAAGAAGAAGAGAGAAAAAGGGATAGAAAGTGTCTTTGAAGAAATAATTGCTAAAAACTTCCCCAAACTGGGATAGGAAATAGTTGCTCAGACTACAGAAGCACACTGAACTCCCAATAGAAGGGACCCAAAGAGGACAACACCAAGACACATAATAATTAAAATGGCAAAGATCAAGGACAAGGACAGAGTTTTAAAGGCAGCTAGAGAGAGGAAAAAGGTCACCTACAAAGGAAAACCCATCAGGCTATCATCAGACTTCTCAACAGAAACCTTACAGGCCAGAAGAGAATGGCATGATATATTTAATGCAATGAAACAGAAGGGCCTTGAACCAAGAATACTGTGTATCCAGCACAATTATCATTTAAATATGAAGGAGGGATTAAACAATTCCCAGACAAGCAAAAGTGGAGTGCATTTGCCTCCCACAAACCACCTCTACAGGTATTTTAGAGGGACTGCTCTAGGTGGGAGCACTCCTAAGACTAAATAGATGTCACCAGAGGAAACACAAAAGAGCACAGAATAAAACAACCAACATATAAAGAATGGAGGAGGAGGAATAAGAAGGGAGAGAAATAAAGAATCACCAGACAGTGTTTATAACAGCTCAATAAGCGAGTTAAGTTAGACAGTAAGATACCAAAGAAGCTAACCTTGAACCTTTAGTAACCATGAATGTAAAGCCAGCAATGGCAATAAGTACATATCTTTCAATAATCACCCTACATGTAAATGGACTGTATGCACCAATCAAAAGACACAGAGTAATAGAATGGATAAAAAGCAAGACCCATCTATATGCTGCTTACAAGAGACGCACCTCAGACCCAAAGACATGCACAGACTAAATGTCAAGGGATGGAAAAAGATATTTCATGCAAACAACAGGGGGAAAAAAGCAGGTGTTGCAGTACTAGTATCAGACAAAATAGATTTCAAAACAAAGAAAGTAACAAGAGATAAAGAAGGACATTACATAATGATAAAGGGCTCAGTCCAACAAGAGGATATAACCATTATAAATATATATGCACCCAACACAGGAGCACCAACATATGTGAAACAAATACTAACAGAACTAAAGGAGGAAATAGAATGCAATGCATTCATTTTAGGAGACTTCAACACGCCACTCACTCCAAAGGATGGATCCACCGGACAGAAAATAGGTAAGGACACAGAGGCACTGAACAACACACTAGACCAGATGGACCTAATAGACATCTGTAGAACTCTACATCCAAAAGCAACAGGATACACATTCTTCTCAAGGGCACATGGAACATTCTCCAGAATAGACTACACACTAGGCCGCAAAATGTGCCTCAGTAAATTCAAAAAGATTGAAATTCTACCAACCAACTTCCCAGACCACAAAGGTATAAAACTAGAAATAAATTGTACAAAGAAAACAAAAAGGCTCACAAACACATGAAGGCTTAACAACATGCTCCTAAATAATCAATGGGTCAACGAACAAATTAAAATAGAGATCAAGGAATATATGGAAACAAATGACAACAACAACACAAAGCCCCAACTTCTGTGGGACACAGCAAAGAAAAGTATATAGCAATCCAGGCATACTTAAGGAAGGAAGAACAATCCCAAATGAATAGTCTAATTTCACAATTATTGAAATTGGAAAAAGAAGAACAAATGAGGCCTAAAGTCAGTAAAAGGAGGGACATAATAAAGATCAGAGAAGACATAAATAAAATTGAGAAGAATTAAACAATAGAAAAAATCAATGAAACCAAGAGCTGGTTCTTTGAGAAAATAAACAAAATAGATAAGCCTCTAGCCAAACTTATTAAGAGAAAAAGAGAATCAACACACATCAACAGAATCAGAAATGAGAAAGGAGAAATCACGACAGACACCACAGAAATACAAAGAATTATTAGAGAATACTATGAAAACCTATATGCTAACATATGGATTCCTAGAAGAAATGGACAACTTCTGAGAAAAATACAACCTTCCAAGACTGACAAAGGAAGAAACACAAAATTTAAACAAACCAATTACGAGCAAGTAAATTGAAGCAGTAATCAAAAAACTTTTGTTCTTACCTAAATAAATTGGAGAAAAAGTTGGATAGTAAAGGAAAAAACTTTAGTAATTGCTTGGGAGAGACAAGGAATAAGGATTAGGAATATACTTTATTCATTCATCCTTGGTCTGGCACTGTACAGATTGGTAGATTACTAGAAAACAAGGTAAAACCAGTTTTACACAGATGAAGAGTTAGGCTGAAAATATTATTTCTAGATGTATCTTTATTTTTTTTTACTTATTCTGTCATATACATTAGAACAAGAATCCCTAAATTCACTTGTATCTTTTAAGGTACTGAGGCTCTATGTCTGTGTGTGTTTGGAGAAAGAATAATGGGCAGAAGATTTAGAGAAAGAAAGAGAGGAAAGACATTTGTTTTGAGTAGTAGTAGAATATCAGTTGTATCCAGGATTGAATGTTATGTTCCAGAATTCCTGAGCCATAAGTTCTCAGCAGCTGGTATGGTCTTAGGTGCATTGGTCCCTTGTAAGTTACCATGTGCCTAAGGGTTCTGTCTATTAAAAATTGTCATTGCTTCTGGACTATTAATTGGCCCATAGATTTTCCTCTGTTTTCTACAGTTCTTGTGATAAAAGTAGAATACCTCATTTATATTAAGAAAATATGGTCTTAAGGTGTTGCTATTTCGCTGGCTCAGCTGTCTTTATTACTGGCTCCTTTGACAGTTACTTGCCTCTGAAATTGATCTCAATTATGTTTCTCGTTCAAGATGGGCAGATTGAAACACATATAAATTTTTAGAAAAATGTAGTTGTCCCATGTACAGAATTCATAAATCTGCCTGATTTCAACTTGCATATTTGAAATTTAATCTAAAGTTCCATCTCTTATGCTTCAAAATTATCACTAAAAGAAAAACCTATACTATTTCTGTAACAGTGTTGAGAGAGAAATATTGGTAGTTTTATTTGTATTTGTAGCTCCACCTAGTGGCTCAGTTAAAGAGTGCTAATAAGTATCTTAGGTGTAGTCTTATTTCAATATATGAACTAAGGCCTTTATGTTCTACAAAACCAGGTAAAATGTTGGCATAGAGCTGATAGCATTGCCAGAAGTGCAGTGGAACTCTCATACATTGTTAGTGCATTTTGGAAAGCAATTTGGAAGTATGTATTGATCTTTGAAAATGTTAAGCAAAGAATTTAGAGAAAAGAAATCCTGAATACAGTAAAAGCAATATGCATAAATATGTTAATTATAGCATCATTTATAATGGTTTAAAACACCTAACCATATAAAATAATTAAGTGCTCATGACCAAGCCACTTAAAATCTTACTCAACCATTTAAATGATGGCTACAAAGATAGTAATAATGGGGAAAATGCTTATGAGGTGTTGAATAAAATAAAGACAAATCACACTTAAAGTGAATTGAACTAATGCTTATAGTGGCTATATTAATATAGGAGACTGGTTGTGATGGTTTACATTATTTTGATAATGGACATGCATAAGGTCATTTAGTATTAAAAATAATAAAAGAAACAGTGGAATAAATCTACAGTGCTTTGAGTTGCTACTTGATTTTTAGGGCTCATGTTTACATTTCAAGTGAAGTGCATGAATATAAAGCAGTTTGGGGTCAGCCAGTTGGTTACTCCCAAGGCCGTGATACACCCATGGTATGATTTGTAAACATCGTAACATCTATATTTTCTGTACTTTGTGCTTACTGATTGTACAGATAAGAAACAGTCATCTGAAAATAGAGGTGGAACCAGAGAGAATGTTAGTTGTTTCTAGATGAATAATAATTCTGTTTGAAGATTGCTTTGAGCCTCCAAATGAACCAAGAACTGTCCTCCAGGTCACCAGCAGAGTAAGCCTCAGTTGAGGCCCACATGAGGTCTTACTGCAACTTTTCTTGTGCTTCATTTACATTAAATTTCAGCAAAATGACAACATAACTATAAACGTTAAAATTCTATGTGAATTTCATACATGCATAAAAAGTGGCAGTATTTCCAAGTATAAATAGGCTTTTCTTTGTTTTATCATTTCCTTTAATTTTTCCTGAATATTTCACTTAGTATCAATAACATGGTTGGTAGTTTTTAAATAAGAACTGACAATTGGAATATCTTATAGGACATTTCAAACTGAAAGTATTCACACAAAAATATCACATTTGATTTCAGAAAAGATAGGTTAGGAGAGAAGTCTCAGAAGTCTTATATTCAGTGAAACCACCCTTCTTAATTAGTTTTAATTTTTATTGAAAAATATTCTGAGTTTCTTAAATGACAAAACTAATTCAAAACAAAATTGAAGCTGTGCTTACTGAATAAAAGTGGATAAGCATTAATGTGTTTAACATTTTTATCATGAGTTTCCTTCAAATAATATACAAGGCATTCAAATTAGTTAAATCCTCAGTACAAGCCTATCATTTATTAGGTCCTTTGAATTAAATGTTCTTAATAAATGGAGTTTTGAAAATTTAAAATAGAAAAGAAAGAAAAATATTTAAAAGAAAAATTTGAAGTTATTTGAATCCTTGCAGATATATTAATTTAATTCTATATGAATTGGGTATTTTATATGTAGATATTAAAGAGTAGAAAAGTTATTTTACAAATACACATTTTTTTAAATTTGGCAATTATAGAGAAACAAATAGAAATTAAAATGTCTTTAATCCCACCACTCAGAAGTCACCACAGACAATTTAATACCTTTCCCTTAAAAGAAGCATTGTGTCTAATCTAAGTTCTCTTTCAACCTTCATTACGAAATGCCCTCTTTAAACCTTTGTAACACTTGAGCACTTAGAGTTTAATAATTTTCAAATTCACCCTACCAAAGTCCTATTTGTAATTCCCCACACACATTTTATCATTTTGCATGCCTTTGCCCATGTTCCCTCTGCTGAAAATATCTTTCCCTTCCCTTGTCTTCTGGTAAACTTGTGCTTTTCCTTCAGAATCCAGTCTCTGTCACCCTCTCTGAGAAGACTTCTTTGCCCTACTCTTCTTCCCCTATACAGTGACTTACTCCATCCCTTTGTATTTCTGCTTCACCTTATAAATCTGTTATTACTTCTGATCACATTATGTGGTAGTTTTTTATTTGCATGTGTTTCCATGCTAAATTGTGTTTTTTATAAAGGGCACTTTAAAAAATGACATATAAGAGGGGACGTGATAATATGGGTGAATTTTGTCACCACAATGTTGCTCATGTGAAACCTTCATAAGATTGTATATCAGTGATAACTTAGTAAAAAAAAAATACACAAAAATTAAACATATCCGTTGAGCTAGATTTCTGTAGAGAACAATGACTATTGGTTTAAGTCCTCAAATATCTTGAAACCTAATTGAATATTTATTTAAAATACTCTTTATTTCCTATTTTTAAAAATCTTTGTGTCATGGAAATTTTCAAACATACACAAAAATATTAGTGGAATTATTAAGAATTAGTACAATGAAGTCCCCAAATACTCATTACCCAACTTCAACAGTTACCAGTATCTTGCTAATATTTCATGTGTTTCCCCACTCCACATGCAGCTTTTTAGGGGGGCAGAATATGGGGCAGAGTATCTGGAATATTTTAAAGCAAATCCCAGCATAGAATCATTTCACTCCAAACACAGATAAGGAAATAAGGACTCTTTTACTTTAACATAGTCATAATTCCACTGTGTTAACTAACAAAATTATAATAAATGTTTAAGATTACCTAATACTCAGTCCATACTTAAATTTTCCTTTGTATCTAAAAAATGTCTTCTTGGTTTATTTAGACTGGGGCCCAAACACGGTCTAGACATTGCATTTGATTGTCTTTTAAGCCTTTCGGTCTCCCCTGCCCTTTCTTGTATTATTGTGGACTGGGTCATTTGCTCTGTAGGAATTCTCACCTTTGGATTTGGCTGATTCCAACCTCATGGTGTCACTTAATGCATTCCTCTTTACTTTATATTTCCTGTAATCTGGTAATTAGATCTAGGGGCATGATTATATTAAAAAGTTTTTTTCCTTTTAAAAATTTTGGTGAGGAATTTTCGTAAGGGTTACTGTGTTACACTTCCTTTTGCATCACATCAAAAGATGTATAATGTCTAGTTGTCCCACTTTGAAGTGATATTTGATGAGTGGGTTCAGGTATTCTCATTCATTAACAAGTTCTCCATCAGCTTCTTCCCATTGTCATTGACTTTATTATGTATTTTTTCACATTAAAAAAATTTATAGTCAGCTGTATGTATTTGTAAGCCTGTGAGTTGTCCAGAACTGATTGTGATGGCTACCCAACCACTAATTTCTAAGTACATAGAGTGTCCTAACTTTCTAATGGAAACTTTATAGTTTTTGTTTGTTCAGTGCCTTCACTTACACTCTTAATCCCTTAATGCTCTGATCTGTGTGGAATATGGTATCAGATGAGGTTCCATTTTTATTCTTTTCCAGGTGGTTGGCCACTTGTGCCTGTGTTGTTTTTCCCATTAAATTAATTAGTGCTTTCGTTCTGCATTAAAAACTTACAAGCTTCATTCTGTTTCTGTTTTACTAATTGCTGGTTCCTACACCAATACCATATTTATTTTATTAGAGTGACATGATGGTATGTCTAATAAGGCTAGATTTTCCTTATACATTTTCTTTTTCATTGTTTTTACCTAGTGGATTTAGTAGCCATTGATGATAATTGCCTTCATTTATTATTTTAATAGAGGTTAAGACCTTTGCTTTTAAGAACTTGTTTTTATATATTTTAGCAATATAAGTTATATATGATTCCTACAGTACATCTCTTTGATTTTTAAATGTACATCCTTTAAAATAGCCTGAGTGGACATTTTATGATTCACTTTAAACCACAATAATTATTGCTTCTGTAGTTTATAGATTTTTTAAAATAAATGAGCTTTCTTTTTGCTTCACCCCCCAAACCACAACAGATAGAAGAAGAGGTACTGACGTTTCAGAATGAATCTACGGAACGAATACAAAGCCTGCTGGAGCGTCGAGCAACACAATTGAACGCTTTCAAGTCTGAAAGCGAAAGACTAGGTTTTAGTAACCTTTCCTCTGACGCATTCAGCCACAGCTCCTCCAGAGCTTCTGATTTGCCTCACAGTCCAACTGGGGGTCCAGGACCTCACTCGGGGCATCCCATAGGTGGCCCACCACAAGCCTGCGGCCATCCAATGCAAGGTGGGTCCCTAGTCATGGAGGTCACCATTCCACGCCAATGCCTTGGGTACCCCGAGGTAGCAGTATGGGAGTTGGCAATGGCCCTCAGGCTCTGAGGCGGACAGCTGCCGGGGGACGGACCGAACAGGGCATGAGCAGAAGCACGAGCGTCACTTCACAAACATCCAGTGGGTCACACATGTCTTACACGTAACTTAATAACTGAGAATGGCAATTCCGCTGAGCTGGCTGCCACTACAGACATCACCCCAGCAGCCTCCTCACTTGGCTAATACCGTGTGGAAGCTGAGTGCATGTGGTATATTTTACTCATTTTTGTAAAGCGTTTTGTTTTGTGTTTACTAATTGGGATGTCATAGTATTTAGCTGTTGGGTTTTGTGTTTTTTGTTTTTAACTTTTGGGGAAATTTTATGAAAAGGGGAATTGGTGTGTATGTGTATTTATCAAATATGCAGACACACACACACACACACATAATGCACGTAGGAAAAAGAAACTGGTTAGATAGGGTATTTTCTGAAAACTGCAAAAACAGAATTCAGCAGTGGCCTGAGTCATCATCACCTTTGGGCAACTCCATCCTAAGAAATTTGTGAAAAGATCTAAAGCCTTTCTCCGTATACCCCACCCAGATTCTTATGAGCCACTCACAGCAGGGAGCATGTGCCAGAACAAGTTATTATGGAAACACCTGTATCCCCTCACCAATGTATTTTGTTTATTAAATAAATGTATTTTGTCTGACTTTTGTTTATTAAATTGGCCTCATTTGAAGTAGGAAAAAAAGTAGAAATCCATGAACACTAAAGGGTTGCATTGACTTTTTCAGAGAGAAGACAACCTAATTCTTTTTCTCAATGCTGCAAGTTTGTCAGGGACTTTTTTTTTTTGGTCCATTCAATTGTGCCTTCTTTGAGGCATGGTGAGATCGAGGTGCTTCAGGGGGTCACACGTTTTGTGGGAATTGCTTCGCAGCACTGATCTGGGTCATCTTCAGCCCCATCAATACTAGTTGTGAGACCTTAAGCACAGCTTCTCTGACCATGATTCAAAAGAAATAGGAAAACAGGTGGTTTCTGGCTGGAACAAATGAACCAGTGTGAGACTCATCAGCCATATTATGGTTCTCAGAGTGTGTGTGTCTGTGTGTGGGGAGTGTACAGTGGGCAGCCCAGGCCCAGCCTGAGAGCCTCAGAGATGCCCATCTTGCAGGCCCTTCCCAACTTTGCAATGGAATTAATAACTGGGACGTCTGGCTTTGTAAGAACTGGAGAATAGATTCGGATCAGAAAGTAGATGCCATTTCATCATAGAAGTCTTTAATAGACTCGGAGAACAGGATCTAGCTACTTTGACTGTTTCATTATATTCTAACAGACCAAATTAAGGTCTATTCACAGTCTCAGTCTTTTCATAGGGAACAACTCATGAAATAACTTTCCCAAGGTCATGAGTCAGATGAAGTAGAAACTAGAAGCCACATCTCCAAACTACCTCAGTGCTCTATCCCCCACACAAGTTACTAATTGCCCTCTGGAAAATATCTCTACATAGATACCATTGATAATCAGGGAATTTTGAGCTTGCTGGCAAATTATTAGCCCAGAGCAGGAGGCCAGGTTGTTGATTAAACAGAGCCGCTACTGGTTAATGTTGGGCACAGAGGCTAGATCTACAAAGCAGCACCTAGAGGATGGAGGGTGGACAGGGGGCTCTGCCAGCTCCACAGGTGGGCGAGCATGGCTCAGCACACAGAGCTTCAGAGGACAGACAGAACATTTCTTTCTGGGCATTCAAAAAATAATGACATGCCATCACTGCAGGGAAACTGTAATTTATATATTATTCAGAGGCGAACGAGTTGGAGATTTTTGTTCAGCCACACTAGTGATAAACACTAGGGCAAGGTACTTTCTGATTACACAGGATGGCTGAAAGGCTAGAGATGTTTATTTTTTCATGCATTGGTGTCTTTTATTCTTTGTTTTCATGAAATTCCACTTTTCAAACTTTTAGCTCTTCCTGGACACTTTAATGCAAGATTATTGGCTATTTTAAATTATTCTCTCATCACTTTAGCAGAGTTATCTTAATTAAAATCTTTATGTCATCTCCCAACTCCCAGGATCTGGATCAGGTCTGTGATCTGATCTTCAAGCCCATAAACCAACCAGACAATTTTAAACCCACTGAGCTCAACAGCATTATTTCAGTTCACCAGCTCTCAGATGAGAAGAGACTTTATATCTAATCTAGGCCACCTTATTTCCCCACACATGTCCTTCCATGATCTGTGCCAAGTGGCACAGAGAGATGACAAATCTCAAAGCAAGGTTCTGGTGATATGTTTTTCATACTACAATCTTTGGCCAAGTCACCCTGGAAACCTATGTATAAGTACATAAAATACTAAATTTTTGAGAGAGTTAAATGATCACTTAGCAGCCTTAGTGTGGATAAAATGAGAGTTCCTGTGGCGAGGATTCTCACCTGGCATTGGTTCACTAGCTCACTGCACACCTGTGGGCAATACATGGCTGTTGACTCTATATGAAGGACCCTGCCCAGTGTTCTGGGTGTGACACGGTGGCAGGGCTGCAAGGCTGCAGGAGAACAGAGCAGAGGCTGGAGTGGTGACAGCACTGAGGACAGAGGCCCAGAGGACGGCTGTGTGGACAGAGGGTCCCAGAGGATGGCTGTGTGGACAGACAGGCCCAGAGGATGGCTGTGCAGGCTGAGAGGCCCAGAGGCAGAGATCGACTTGCTGCATGCAGACTCACTCTGAGTGAACAGGACTTTAGGGACTGACCTGCCACCTGGGAATAAAGTTGGGAATAACCCTTTCACCCCAAGAACGTATTGCTGTCAATCTCTTTGGTCACATTGAATCCATAGTGAACTTGCCAGGGACTGAAACCCATTGGCAAGACACTTAGGTATCAGAAATCAGAACTCAGCAGAACTCAAAGAAGCCTGCAGAGGCAGCTGTCTGCTTCCTGCATTCTGATCCATTGGTGTAGACAGAGGACCCAGTCTCTACTTCAGAAGTAATGCCTCCTTTAATTACATCACTGGAGTGTTCCCACTCACCGCCTGGAGGTGTTTATGAGTAATCAGGAGACCAAGAGGTGGCAAATGAGGCCTGAGAGGATCGCTGAAGACTCACTACCTGGAAAACTCCAAGTCAGTGGTACTTTGGGTTTGTTTGTTCCTTGCTTCCTCAGACTTGTAGCTTACTCTGTTCAAGGAGGGACTCACATTCTCTCAGAAAAGTGTAGCTGGGGTTTCTCTAACTGGTGTCATGTGATTTGCTATTAACCAAAGCAGAGCCAATTCAGGTGATTCCTTCACTGCTAGACTAAAGGACATGGTCACCCAAACCTGCTTGAATAGGAACTGTACTTTCTTGGCCAAAGGGGACTGAAAAAGTAGTGATGCCATCAAGTAGCGATGAGGAGATGAGAAAGAAGCAGCTTCCTGAGATAGCCTGTGAGCCCAAAGGCCATGGAGGAGAAATAGTTGAGGGCTTAGGTGTTAGTGCTGTGGGTCCAAGGGAATTAGTGGAACCTGGACGAGGGCTGTTCTGCTGTTCTGAGAGCTTCAAGACTATACCCGAAAAGGTATATGTCTGTGTACCCACCCCCTGCAAGCTTGCTTTCCTATGAAAAAGGAAAGGAAACCAACCATAATTTCTCCAAAAGCTGTTATCTTAAAGAATCACAGTCCCATAGTATCTGGCCTAGAGGCATGATCCAGATTTAGTCCTTAGGGGCCCTTTCAGCAGGGTGGGGAGGGGGGAGGTGAGGGGTGTTAAAACACCACGGGCTGCTTCCACTTTGCTGGCAGTTCTGCATAATCCTGCGGTCCTGCACATGGGACAGGAGACCCTAATTAATGAAATCCCCACTGCACCAGGTGCTGGGGGAGGGGGGCCGGGTGTCAGACATTCTTCCTCATCAAGCCTTATGCAGAGGCTGTTACCCAGCAGTAGAATGGCTTCTTTGGATTTCATTTTTTTGTTATTTCTCCTGATCAGAAATGGTGAAAGAATGTTAGGTGAGGAATGTGGGGAGGAGGAGCTAGGTAATTTCTCCAGGACAGAATAACCTGCCTAAGACAACTGAGTGTTATTTGCATTTCAATTTAGATTCTTGGATAGTTCATTTTCTTTTCATTTGCTCTATAAGAACAAGGCTAGGTTAAGATTATCCAAACCTCAAACTGTAACCCCAGGAACTCCCCATACCAAGCCTTAGGATATGGCTTTTGGTAAACATCTCGCCTCTTTAAACTGCTTCGTTGTTGTTTGCGAGGCCAGGATGGAGCTTCCTGTCAAAGCAGCTGCCCTCTTTCTCAATGACTAATTTAAATTTCATGGCAAAGCTCTTAGATGTCCAATTGTAGTGTTTAACGGCCTGACCCAAACCGGGGATACTGGTCTATAATTTTCTTTTTTTGTGGTGTCTTTACCTGGTTTTGGTATTAGAGTGATGCTGGCCTCAGAGAAAGAGTTTGGGAGTATTCCCTCCTCTTCTACTTTTTGGAAAACTTTAAGGAGGTTGGGTATTAGGTATTCACTAAATGTTTGATAAAATTCAGCGGTGAAGAGGAGCTTCTCAAGATGGCAGTGTGGGTAGGGTGGTGGAAATCTCCTTCCCAAACCATATGTATTTTGAAAATACAGCAAATACAGCTATTCCTAAGAGAGAGCCCAGAAGATACAGTACAACAGCCAGGCTACATCTACATCTACAAGGACTCAGCATCTCATTAAAAGGGTAAGATACAAAGCCATGACCCGGCGGGACCTGAGCACGCACCCCCACCCCAGCTCACCCATGGGAGGAAAAGAGTCAGAGTGGGGAGGGAGTGGAAGCACAGTACTGCTAAATGACCAACCCTAGTAATCTGCGCTGGGAGCACGGCCACATTGCATGGTGTAATGGATATTAGAGAAAAAGAAAAGTAAAATCCGAGACTAAGACTGCAAATAGGTCCCCACAGCCGGCTGCCCTGGGACAAAAGAAAAGCGGGCACTTTAAAAGTCTTAAAGGTGAGCCAGGTGGAGAGGGACAGCTATCAAATGATTTCACTCATCTGGGGAGCATAAGAACAAAGAAAAAAACTGAAGGAACAAAACAGCAGCAAACTCACAGAATCCAAGAATGGACTAACAGTTACCAAAGGGAAAGGGACTGGGGAGGGTGGGTGGGAAGGGAGGGATAAGGGGACAAAGGGGCCTCATGATTAGCACACATAATGGGGGGGTCATGGGGAAGGCAGTATAGCACAGAGAAGACAAGCAGTGATTATATAGCATCTTAATATGCTGGTGGAGAGTGACTGTAATGGGGTATGTGGTGGGAACTTGATAATGGGGGGAATCTAGTAACTACAATGTTGTTCATGTTATTGTATATTAATGATACCAAAAAATTAATTCATTAATTTTTAAAAAATTCTTAAAGGGACAAGGGTTTAACAGGTGGACAAAATCGTCCTGGCACACTCATCCCAGCAGGCTGGGAATTTTAAGGAACTTCAGGTGCCCTAATCCCCTGGGTGGCAATGCAGCTCTGAAGCCCCTCATAGTGATAAGCAGCCTGCCATTGATTGCCCCTTGCCAGCACTGCAAGCAAACTGGCTGACCCGCCATTGCTGCAGAGCAGCCGGGGAGCAACCCTGCCCACAGCAACCACACAGTCTTCTCCCAGCAAGCAGCTAACCAGGCCAGACCCAGAGGCTGCCCTTGTGTGCAGCTTCCGGGCACAGACAGCAGAGAGACAGTGCAGAGCTGGAAGGCACAAAGGGGCTTATTCTCACAGCGAGCACGTGCTGCTCACCTGCAACCCCCACAGTGCCCTAAGCCATCCAAAAGGCCCCCTGCCCAGGGCAGCTCAGAGTATTAACCCAGAAGCTTTCCCCTGCACCCTGTTGACTGACACAGGCAGAGGAATCCAGTGCAAAGTCCAGAAGGCATGTAGGGGCTCTGCTCTTGCAGCAAACACATGCAGATTGCCTGCAACTCCTGCCAGTGCCCTAGGCAATCCCGAGGACCACCCTGCCCATGACAGCTCAGGGAATTAAACCAGAGGCTGCTACCTGTGTGCAGGTAACCTGCACAGACAGCAGAGATGGGCAAGGCGATCAGCAAGCAGGAAGGGACTTTGTGCTCTTAGCTGACACACACGCCACATGCCAGCAATCAATTCCATCACCAAGGAAAGGCAGAAGTATGTGATTCAGTCCAAAATCACTCAAACACCAGATAGAGGGTGTGGTGAGAATGAACTAACCAATCTTGCTGAAAAAGAATTCAAAATAAAAGTCATGACCATGCTGATGGAGCTGCAGAGAAATATGCAAGAGCTAAGGGATTAATTCCAGAGGGCAGTAAGAGGAATGAAACAAATAATGGAAGGAATTAAGAGCAGACTGGATGAAGTGGAAGAAACTGTTAATGGAATAGAAATCAGAGAACAGGAATACAGAGAAGCATTACAGACAAGAACAGGGTATTAAAAGCAGCCAGAGAGAGAAAAAGATCACCTACAAAGGAAAACCCATCAGGCTATCATCAAGCTTCTCAACAGAAACCTTACAGGCCAGAAGAGAATGGCATGATATATTTAATGAAACAGAAGGGCCTTGAACCAAGAATACTCTATCCAAAATAATAAATTGGTTATCATCTATTATCTTCCTGTTCAAAGATAGCTTCTATTAGTAACATATTTCCAATCTCTAATTTCTTTTTTTTGGTAACATTAAGTTACAATTACATGAGGAACATTATCTTACTAGACTCCCACCCACCAAGTCCCCTCCTATACCCCATTACATTCACTGTCCATAAGCATAGTAAGATGCTGTAGAATCCCTACTTGTCTTCTCTATGTTGTAGAGCCCTCTCCATGATCCCGCTACATTATGAATGCTCATAGTAATGCCCCCACCCCCGGCTTTTTTTCCCCTCATCCCTCCCTTCCCACCCATCCTCCCCAGTCCCTTTCCTTTTGGTAACAGTCCATTCTTGGGTTCTGTGAGTCTGCTGCTCTTTTGTTCCTTCAGTGTTTTCTTTGTTCCTATACTCCACAGATGAGTGAAATCATTTGATACTTATCTTTTTCTGCCTGGCTTATTTCAATGAGCATAACACCCTCTAGCTCCATCCATGCTGTTGCAAATGGTAGGATTTGTTTTCTTCTTATGGTTGAATAATATCAAATTGTGTCTATGTACCACATCTTCTTTATCCATTCATCTACTGTTGGACACAT